>NC_141687.1:258517956-259717956 GCF_964263255.1 Lissotriton vulgaris
ATCTCAAACCGTACTGTTCAAAATGTGACAAAGAAGCCGAATATCACAATATTGCATGCCATTATGCCAAATGTAAAGGAAGACCTCAAAAAGGAGTGCTGCCATTCTTGTGCAGCTTCTGTGATCTCAGATTTGGAACAAAACTTGGTGTTTCTCAACATGCTCGGCATGCGCATCCAAGAGCGCAAAATGAGGCTAGACTAACAGCTCTAGCAAGCAGCAAACCTTCAAAATTATGGTCACAGGAAGAAATACTGTTACTAGCAGAATTAGAAAAAATATATGAAAAGAAGAGGAATATTAATGCCCTGATGGTCCTACATTTTGACAACAAGAACAGTAAACAAATTGCAGAAAAAAGAAGAAATAGAAGAGATAAAAGCTAGAAATCCGCAAAAGATGTCCTGCAAGCATTAAATCTTTCTGAAAATGACTCTTGCGATGAACCAGAGGTTACAACAACAGAAAAGCACAGAGACTTTATCACTCGAAAACGTGCGCAAAAAATCAAGAACTTTGATGAACTGGAAGACAGAATATCAGAAATCGAGAAATACACTCAAAATGTAGAGCAGCACGATGCTGCTATGGATCTGATGGATGAAGTAGTGACTTATATCACAGAAAACACCACTGATATAAGTCCTCATCTAGCAAGAGTAACAACAAATGAACCAACAAGTGAAATCAATAATGAGCCTATGAACTCTGCTCAAGATGAGCACCAGAATGCCTCAGCAGGAAACAAAATAACAAAAAAAGACAAGAAAAACGAAAGGCTTCATCGGACGCACAAAAAATTATGCAAAAGCAAAGGGCAGCTATAAGGAATACCAGGCATTGTTTAAGAAAGATAAAAAGAAAATTGCCAGGATTATCACTGATGGGGCAGAAGATGCCACTTGCCAAATCAGTACTGATGAAATCTTTCAATACTACAAAAGCATAATTGAAAAAGAAAACAAAAAGAACCCTAAATTCATACCGATAGATCGAATACCAGAGGACTATGAAATTGATAGTCTGTGCAAAGAAATAACACTGCTCGAAATAACTCATGCTTTTGAGAGCTCCAATCTAAAAAAGCAGTGGGGCCTGATAAGATAGGTCTGAATGAACTAAATAAAGTGCACAGCAAGCAACCAAGACTGCTGCCCAGAGTTCTAACATCTTGGTTGTTGATAAAAAAAGTACCAGAAATTATCAAAAAGAACCGGTCAATTTTGATACCCAAGAATGTACCGATTAGTGAACTTACAAAAATCAGTAACTGGCGTCCAATTACCATCGGTAATGCATTCATGAAGTTATTCACAAAAATATTAACTAGAAGACTCTCATTTTTTGTTGAATTGAATACGAGACAAAAAGGATTCATGAAGGTGAGAGATTGTCTCGAGAATCTGACTCTCCTGCAAAATATCAAAAAAGGAGCACGAAAAAACTGTGACTCATTTGCGGTTGTGTTCATTGATATATCAAAAGCCTTCGACTCTGTCAGCCATGGTCATATTATACAGAGTCTCGCAAGGCAAAGAGTTCCTCCAAACATCAGAGAAATAATAAAAGACCTATACACTGACTCAACAACATCTTTCAAGGGAAAGAACAACGAAGACACTCCTGAACTAACAATGAAATCTGGGGTCAAACAAGGTGACTCTTTATCCCCACTACTATTTAACATTGCCATGGATCCTCTGATCTATGATCTTCAGAAAAATAGGGGGGAGGTGGAGGTGGCCTCAACCTAGAAATTTGCATACATACTCTTGCTAATCTAATGCCTTCTGCTTGTTTTCTAAAAGATAACTAAATAAACTGAAGCCATTAGATAGTAATAAGTCAATTTTGCAACTTAGAATAAATGTCTTAAGTTATACGACATAGTTAATAACACCCTACCATAATTGGAGACTAGTAGGCACTGGGAAGTACAAGTGTCTAAACATTTCTGTTCTGGAGAGTTATTTTTTTTAGGTGTAGGGATAAATGTGCAATGACAAAATGCAGTTACTCAAAGTGAAGACATCTGATTTTTGAAGTGGGCTGGTCTATTGATCTTTACATTGTACTGTGATGTGATCCAGGCAGCTACCAACCTGCGAAAATCTATCACCATACATCCATCTAGGCCCATATACAAATTCAGTCATATAGGCTGGTTAACACCCCTGGGGGTCAATGTTTATAAATGCTTTAATTTAGATCAGTTACTTATCATTTCTCTAATCTTTCACTGATCATAAAGCCTTTCTTTTAGTTAATGGACCTATTTAGTTGGAATAGTAATTGGTGATATGACAAAGGTTGATTTACCTCCTGTTTATTAAATAACCACAGACTACTGCAAACAAATTACAGTGTTAACTCTATTTTTCCGAGGAAGTAAGATCTCTTCACCAAATGTTAGTATTCTATTTCAATGAGATTATCAAAACAACAGTACCTCAGGAAAAAGAGGATAGAGAGAGAGAAGTACATTGACACAATACTCACAGATATATTTACCTAGGATGGTGTGAAAATCAGACCCTTCTGGCCAAGAGTTTAATGGATCCCCTGGGAAAGAACAGGTGACAGGGACTTCAGGACAGGATAGATGACCTCTTCTGGATTCGACACCTGCGTCTCACCCCTCTCTGACACTAATTTCCTCCTCAATTCTGCTGCGATCTTCTTCTAATAATTTACCTCCTCGATTCTTCCGCAATCTTCTTCCAATAATTTACCTCCTCGGTTCTTCCGCGATCTTCTTCTAATAATTTGGCTTTAGAATTCTAAATCTGCTTCTTCAAATATTCGATCAGCATTCGGACAGCATCGCGGTCTCTCAGCATTTCTTGATGCGACTGCCTAACTGTGCTAACTATCTATCTCAATTATACTTTCTTAATGGCATGTACCACCCCTAAATGTTTCAACTTTATGAAACTCCTATTTCTGATTGGACAAGCTGAGAGGATGATCACCACACCATGCTAAGTTTTAATAATTTTATTTAGTTCATTGTTTTAAATTCCCGCTCATCAATTTGTTCTCCCAAGCTTTATTTCCCATCCATATTTTCAATTTTATCGACAATATGTATACAATTTACAGTTGTCCATTGATTCTTCAGGATGTCCGGCTGTTTCCCATGACATGTACCGAGAACTTCCTTGGACGAGTTTCAACATTTGACATCACTGTTTCTGGTTTGCCATCTTTGCCCATGCGTGAGGAACCACGTGTGGTGCAGGTTTTAGCATGATTCAGAGGCCCCAATACGAACTAATAGAGAGGTCAATAGAAAAAGTATTAATTTCAAAATGAAATGAGTTCACTGTATACCACCTATCTCTACTCTAATCCCATTTACTTATAAAGACTCTCCATGCATTAGCATTTAGTATATAACTCATTTTAGTTTCAGCAAAGCAGATGCTTAGCATCTGAGTTTCCAAGTGGCCATTTTAGATGCGTTTGCGCCTGTTTCTGTGCAGCAACCGGATATATGAACCCCCACTTTCTTGTCTTTTTCGCATTCACTTTTATGTTCTTAGCCGCCTATAAAAAGGCTGCCGTATTTGTTCAGCTTTTCTGTTCGTTTTTCAACTCACCTTCTAGTCTGTCACTTATGTCTATTATCACCCACCCATTGCGTTATCTCGATTTAACCCCGCGAGATTTTGACATTCGTCTGAAATCCCGGCAGACAAACCACTCGACTCACCGCCCGCTCGAGTCACCCTGCATGATTAGAAGTTTTCTAACGAACTCAAGTAAGTCTGTGTTTCACTGCGTTTAACGGCTTTTTTTGCTTACGTTTTACTCACGTATAGCTCACCCGTCCCGACCTCATGTTACCTTGATCACTCCCCAAGTTTTGTATTGAAGAGCACGCCCCCGTAATCCCGCACCGTTCATTGTGTACTTTCTGCACTCACCAGGTTTTTTGACTTTTTCCGTCTTTTCACTTTTTTCGAACACCGTGCACCTGGACCATCGTTTTCACCATTTTCACTCCTTTTGATATCACATTTGTTGTGTTATGTTTCTTAACCCCATCATTATTAAGATTGTTTATTTATGGATATATCTTTACACTGCAGAGCTCCCGGATGAAGGGCTTTTCAGCCCGAAATGCATTGGAGCTTTTTATTTAGAAATACATATATGATGTGCAATTGTGACTGAATAAACATGGAAGGAACTTCAATTCCTACAATTTCATATGAAGAACTTTTGAGGATCCTCAATAAAATTCTAAAAGAACATTATATTACCCTCAGTGAGTCTTCGTTTTGGAGAACTTAAGGTGTGCCCTAACGAGGGATGCACCCACTCCCAGTGGCTGCACTTTACTTCAGAACTAATCCTGTGACATGTTTACATGCACCTAATCCCAGTATAGCCAATGGATATGTTGTCCCCACAGAATCTTTGAAGTAACAGAGGCTAAATACACACTTTAAAATAAATGCCAGATATCTTTTAAGTTACATTTCCCAACTTTCAATGTAGCCTGGAGCATTTTGCATTCGGGTCATGGTACTTATTTCAGAAGGATGATTACAGGTCTTGAAAGCAGGCAGATATGTTGCCCTAAAAATAAAAGAAAGTTACTTTATCCTTCTCTTACCCAGTCTGTAGGTAGACTCACCAACTCCACTAGATCTTCATATCTGCTTTTTTTAAAGCAGGTATCTGACTGATAGAAGTCTGGAAAATAGCATAACACAAACGTCTAAGGCCCTGAGGTACAAACTGCATTGTGTCATCAGTAAAGCTGTACTAAAGTAGTACTAACTCAGGTACTACAAAATGCTGTTCACTAACCTATGTGCAGAGACCTGCACCTCTGCCACTTATATCTTTTCTCTGCCTAGATCTGTGCCTTTTGTGCAGAGATCTCTGCACACATCGGTATACTTTTTTGCTAGTAAATGGGAGAGCGACCGAGGAGTAGCTGTAAAATAGGGAAAGGGGAAAATGGGTCATTTCTACTCCTAAATGGGTGATGTTTATGGAGATGGAGGAGGGGTTTAGGAAGGGAGATGGAAATACAAACACACACACTGAAAAGTATACTAGTCACCAGCTACACTTCCAAAGTTACTAAAGGATAAAAAGGTCCTAAAACAGTAGTAAATGTACTCCAGCGGAGCCGTGGAGAAAGTCTAGAACCACACATGACCATTCAAAGGTAATGAAGGCGGCAGGGACTTAATATAATTCCCTATAGAAAATTATAATAGGCCCATTCAATTAGTTCAAATTTAAATTACATACATATAAAATCATTTTCAGCGTTAAAAACCCTGATTAAATTAAATACTATTTTATAATTGAATACATTAATAATTAACTTATTTTTTAAATAGTAATACTTTAAACTTTTAAAACAATAAAAAAAATGCCAGTGAAGGTGGGTTTAAAAAGGTTTCTTTTAAAATAATATTTATACATTAACATAGCCCAAGACAGAGAGTTGCAGCAATCTAGTTGGCTGAAAATGATGGCCTGCATCACTAACCGATGGGACTTATTCAGCAGTAAAGAAAGTAGCTTGTTCAAATGTTTCAGTAAGAATAAGCTGGTGGGAGAAAGTTTCCAACCTGCAGTGCCACCTGAGTTCATTATTAAAGAAAGTACAACCACATTGAATTCCAAAGCAACAGGAGCAGGTTCAAGGCCAAGCTGGATGGGTCAGAAACCAAGAATGTTTGTGGCCTGTTCTTCCCTGAGAAAAGTAGGATCTCAGTTTTGTCTTTGTTTAGTTTCAGGGAATGTCTTCTCACCCAATCAACTATTATTAACATACATTCTTAAAAATGAGTGCCTCCGTTGTGGCCCTGATCATCAAAAGAGACAAGAATGTCAGTATTGTCAGTGTAATTCATCAAACTAAGGCCTGTCCGGTGAATCAGTTGTGCCAAAGGATGACCATAAAGATTGATAAATGAAGAATCTTGAAGGATCCCATGTGAAATAGCTTTGAAATCCGACTGATAAGGTGGAAGGTAGACTGCCTGGGAACTCAATATAGTACAGAGTCTTTGATGCAAGCTTTGTGTAGACGTTTGATCAGTACAGCCATGATAACTTATTGAATGCAGCAGACAAATCAAGCAATACAAGCGCAGAAGAACTGCCCTGATCAGCCAGCAGTTGTAGGCCATTGCGTGGCAAGGCCAAATTAGTCTCTGTACTGTGGATATGCCTAACACCAGATTGGGCAACATCTAAAATAAGACTATAGCTCAAAGCAGAAGATTGCTGCTTATTTATTAATAGCTCTTTCTATTATCTTAATGGCAAAGAGTAACATGGAGATATAGCAAAAATAACTCATAATGGCAAGATTAACTACAGATTTGAATTGTGATTTGTAGAGCGCACAAATACCTAAAAGGTGTCCTGGAGCTAAGGAAACCTAAACCATGGACAAAACATAGGATTAAGCAGAAAATGCAAAAAACTATAGACTTAACTCCAATGCACAAGAGTACATTTGCATGTGAATAAATCTACACATGTAAATGTACCTTTCTGAAAAGGGCCCTTAGTTTACAACTCAAACGTTTCCGAACAGAATTTCAAAAGTTGTATGTCAAAACTTGTCAAACGGTGCTTGCTGTGGTATGTTTCTATGCAGCATAGGACTGCCACCTGCCCTCCAGTGCTCCCAATAGTAGATGCATCTGTCTTCAGTTCCTGCCTATGGGGGGACCTCTGTGGGGGGAGGGATTGTTGTGGTCAGGGTCTTGGGGACCTGAGGAATAGTGAGGATGTGAGGTTACTGTTGAAACAATGGTGATAGGTACGTGAGGAAGATTAAATGTGGAGGAGCTGGGGATTGATGTTGTGGAAGGGGAATGCTTATGGAAAGTGGCAAGCAGATAGAGAAGAAAAGGAGAGGTTTTAAATGCGTGAGCCAAGAGGTAAGGGTGATGGGAAGGCTCTATGGATGGATTTGTACATTGCCTGGGGACACCAAGACAGCTTTAATTAACAAATGAATTGTATGTTTTCTCATATCTGGAGACTCAATTATAAATAGACCTGTTATGGTATAACGAACTGATCAAAATAATTTTGTCCTGGTTAAGCCTACAATTTATTACTTTGGTAGCCGAAACACTGCGTTGACACATTAATCTCAGACAGTACTGTTGACAATGATAATGACTAAAAAAAAACAGGATTGATTCAAGACCAATGAAAAAATCAACAGACAGCATACACAGGGATCCAAAAATAAACCAATCTAAGGATCTTCTGAAGATTCATTTCTACTTGGGTATATTTGTATTGTATGTTTTATAATGCTGTTGGGTTATAATGGTGAACTCATGAGGATGCAATGTTGTACTCATAAAATGGATTTATATATTTCTCAATGGCTCGAAGTCCAGCTATCACTGCAATGCTGTTTCTTGCACACTTATGTTCCCGGGACTGCCCCAGTGGGCCTAGCCAATCGTTTGGCTTGCTGGCCCTGGTAGTGCATCAACGTTCCAACTACTGTGAGCGCGTTGCAGTGTGAAGTCATTAAAATCAAATTGTCCCAAATGTATATATATGTATATATATATCCAAAAACACAAGGTTGCCCTTACTGAGAACGACAACACCCTCTGGAGCTGTCAACTTCTTTATTACAGGCTGCCGTGAAAGGCAAATCGCCAAACATGTTTCGGGCAGCATTGCCCTTTCTCACTGGCTCAGTCACAAAAGTCCAGGCAGCCACTTGAGGTACCATTTAAATATTAAAAGGACCCGCCCCAATGGGCATGTGATTGACGCATTGCCTTCTGGTTCTGAAAGACCCTTCGTTACCCACAGTGGTGCGCTGATAGTTCTTAGTGACCTAAAATATTGTCCAAAGTGGGTTCACCATTGATAAAAACCCTCACTTTACTGGCACATTGAAACCCTGCAACCTCGGAGCTCCAGAGTCCTTACTGCACCTTCATGACGGCCCTGCAGGTCCGCTTAGTACGCGGCGGGGCATTCTTGCGAAGAGGAATCGCCGCTAATCAATCCAAAAACACATAATGCAATGCTGCCCGAAACATGTTTGGCGATTTACCTTGATGCAAGCACGCTTTCATGGCAGCCTGTAATAAAGAAGGTGACAGCTCCATAGGGAGTTGGCGTTCTCAATAAGGACAACCTTGTGTTTTTGAATTGATTAGTGGCCATGCCTCGTATATATAAAAATAATTTTTTGTATGATCTGTTTTGTCTGTCTAATATACCCATCACAGGGTCAGGGTTTGTAGTAACAGAAAAGGAGCGGGCCATTAACCAAGGCTCGAGGAATCCTTGGAAGAAAGAATAGCCGAGTTTGAAGCACTAGCTCAAAGTAGTAAGAGAGGTAAGAGCTTAAGCACTGAAAGCTGTTTCAAGAGATGCCCAAAGGAAGGGAGCTTAAAAATAATTTGATGATCAACTATCTTGAAAACAGAGAAACTGATGAGCAAGGTGGACGAAAGTGTATAGCAGCAAAGAAGGGTGATGGACAAGCCATCGCTTTCTGAGGAATATACAAAATGGAAGCTGGATCGAACAGGAGAAGGGTCACTGATGGAAAGGAAGCATATTCCATCGCTGACATCTGAAATAGTGCTTGCATGACACATAAATGTCCAACTCACTCAAGAAATGACCAGCATGGTGGGTGAGGGAATTCTTCCACGGACAGGTGATTAAGGCTGTCAAGATTTCGGGGTCTACCTGTCTAACAGCATTACCCGACACCGGACCCCTATCAGCAATGGCGGCTTCCCGGAAGATCTTTCTTCTACCACAGGGAGTGATGTTTAATCAATATCAAACCACTGACAACAGTCAATTACAGCACACGGCGCCTTAATAACTGCAAGGGCTTCTCCGGGGGTGGCCAGCAGGCCTGAAATGCATGTGAGGCCTGGCGCGAGATAACGTGAATCAAGTGTCGTCGGAAGTCAGAGCACCATTAAATCTGGACTTTTATTTACTGGGTATGGGGACCTGGCAAGGATTACATCTTGCGAACACAGCGGTTGGAATTGCTGGCTAAGGTGCAATTTATAAAAAAATAAAAATAAACACAAATTCAACTTGGTCTGTCCAAAATTGCCCTTAATATGTGTAGAATATTTGGCTCTCGCCCATGTGTTTCACTCAGGCAGCTTCCCTGGCAAAGTAAGTAATGAAGTTAGGATCACTGCTTTTCTTCTGTTTTCAATGTTCGTGATTTCATTTAGGGCCCAAGCAGCTTCCCGAGGCATAGACAGCGCTACATCGAGAATGTTCCATCAGATTGTGATAGCCGGCAGTGGTGGGGAGTGCGGACACGTCAGAGGCTATGCAAGATGTTGTGCTTCCAGGCACTTTCACTGATGGTTCTGAGAAGCTTTCAAAACTAATTGTGTTTTTTAGAGACACAGTAGTGCATTCAAACATCACGTGGTTGTGCGGAAATTGGACATATTTCAAGACAGCAAAACTTGAGCAGGATACAAAATCTGTAGTGGCACCGATTTTATATATATATATATATATATATATATATATATATATATATATATATATATATATATATATATATATATATATATATATATATATATATATATATATATATATATATATATATATATATGTATATATATATATATATATATATATATATATACACACACACACACACACACACACACATATGTATATATATATGTATATAGCTGTTTTTTGCGGGAGGGGTCAATTACTACGTTTAAAATCCTTTATCATGGAGCAACTCCACAGAGTCTCCGAGGTTTTGCAAGATGACACACTATGCGTGCAAGCAAGCATGTAAAAGCGTGGTAGAATGTTTGCTAAAATGTCATCTAGTGCATCTGATATTCCTCTTGTTTAAGGTTCTTTCTGACAGGAACTATACAAACCAACTCGGGGACTCGGGTGGGGCCCGATGATGAAGCATGCCACCAACCAGGTTGGTGGGTGAGGGCCTTCATAAAAAACCTAATGGTTTCCCACCCCCCACACAGACATTCAAACACTGTAAACCAGAGCTAGTTCTCATTGATTGACAAAATATTTGAAAATGTAAACATATAGGTATTTACCTACAAATACTCCCAAACATACACGCACAAACAGCCATACATTTAAACTGCTGGTCACTGACACAAAGTCTGGCGACGTGATTAGTATCACCAGGCAAAGGTTGAGTAGATTGCTGCATTACATTCATCCCTCCACACAACACTCACGCATCTCATAGAACACTCTATTGAACTGAAAGAAAAGATATGTCTCTCACCTTGCACCCAGCAGTGAATGAATTGCAGTGTTGCCTATGCTGAGAGTGGGAGTGGGCGAAAGGTCCTCATCTCTTGCTGTTGTTGTACAACAAAGAACAGATGGATAACCACATTGCTGTTCACTGAGATGTATGTTTCTGTATTAAATAATTATTCTCACAATGACCCTCTTACAATCTCATTGCTATGCACCAAATATGCACAATCTGTTTAATAAACGCAATGAGTATTGGGTGGGACTCATCAGGAGAAAGAAATCATAAAGCTCTCATACATTGGATTTAATCTAAATAATCATATTTTGCAAATACAAATGACATTTTTAGTATTGTACTTTTAAAAATTCATGCAATGAAAATGTTAAATTTTAACATTGACTATTGTAGTCAGCATCACCATACAAAGGTCGAGTATTTTGTTACATATAGTTCTAAGGTACATAGCACCTACACAGCAGATATTGACGCAAACTTTAAGATATACAAAATAAATAGTATATATGTAGTTGAAATGTTTTTTTTGTTATCCCTTCAACAAATGCACAGACAGCAATTGGGCAGTTGACATGTTTAATCCCTAACAAGGCAAGATTTTTTCAAGATTAAAATATTTCTCCATGAGTTGTTTCTTTGCTAGTTTATTGGGAACTTGCAATTAGTTTGAGAAGAGTCATTTGTTATATGCTGAAGTGGAAGACTCCCATTTATTTTCATTTTGGTTTGCTGCTGGTATGTTTAGTAGGATTGTTGTAATCAAATCCACAACACAGCAACAACGCATTTAGATTCACTGTGTCGCCTAACCTAACCACAACCTACATATCTTACCTGTTCTGAACAAGTTCATTAACTACTCCAAAACCA
Source organism: Lissotriton vulgaris (assembly GCF_964263255.1). Lineage (NCBI taxonomy): Eukaryota > Metazoa > Chordata > Amphibia > Caudata > Salamandridae > Lissotriton > Lissotriton vulgaris. The sequence goes on from NC_141687.1 coordinate 258,529,121, forward strand.
CACACTTCATTGCACTGAATAAATAGAATTGGTCTCCTCAGGATGGTCAGTTAACAAAATGGAAAGGGGACTTAAATATAGACCATTACTAAATAATGTAATCGACAGACAGATCTTCACTATTCAAACACAATGACACTAGACCTTTTTCATTTGAGTCAACGCAAACCCCAGAACTGTAAAGGGTACCTTGCCTCTCTGATAGCACCACAGGACCTTACAAGCAGTGTATGGGAGATTTGCAAACAGTGATATAATAAACTACCTATTGCATCCACTGCATCGCCTGCCACTGATTTGCTGGGTAAGTTTACATTTACTACTCATAACTCCACGTCTGTTAACTTATACTTATCAAACAATATAGTGACTGCGATATTTTTGTGATACGATAGGTTTTTTTCCGATAAAGTGACCCCATACACACAACTCTCCTCTCAACCTTACTACAAGCCTTTGTCATTTGAGACCTTGCATTTTGAGCTGTCTTTATTGTGAGGCTGAAGTCTGCATTGTACACGCCTCAGACTTGTAACAGAAGCTTTGTGAATTATGACCTTAGAGTTCAGATGCTGAATGGATGAGAAAACTGACAATGATGTGACTTATTAGAAGATTCTCTGCACCAGCATCTAGATTTGAAATTAGCCACACACCTTTGGAAATGTATCCATAGACTTGTTACATCTGTGCCAATAATAGAGTTGAGAGTTGATCCGAGGCCCTGTGTGGGGTGAAGAGGATGAATCATTATTCGCATTGCCAGGTGGTGGCTTCTTAGACACTGTACATAGAAGATTGCTTAGCGCCTTTGCTGCATGGACCGCTCTGTTGTCTCTATGCTCACTCCTGTCCAGAGGGGTGTTCTGCGAACTGTTTTGTGCACAGCACGAGAATGCTAGCAGCTGGATCGAAGAATGTAAATGGGTTACCACCTTCGTGAAGTAGGTGGTAAAATGCAAATGTTTTGCAACCGCAATTGCGGTCACAAAACATTCATACATTCCGATGCGATTCGGTAGTAGGAAAGGATGCCCTAAACACGCCCCTTCCTAATACCGAATGGCAAACCCATTTTATGATTCGGTAACAGGTTACCAAATCGCAAAATTAGGTTTGCTGCATCAGAAAAGCAAATTTTTGCACTCGCAAAAAGGCAGATTCTGTGAATCTGCCCGTTTGCGAACGGAAAAATGCTTGATACATCTGCCCCAATATTTCTATAAACTGGCCTGGCTCGCCTCTCCTTGCTATGCTTTCAGGTGGGGTTTGGTGCTTTGCTATTCTCTTTATTTGTAATCATTATCTTCAATCAAGGTTCATAAGATTGCTAAGGAGGCTTCCTCTTTCTTGTGCATTTTTCCTCTTCTTTGGCATCATTTTAAGGGGACTCTTGACACTTGTCACTTAAACTATTCTGTGCATGGTGGCACCATGGCTACAGAGAGGAATCTCCTCAGGCAATCTATAAGGGATTCAAGCATATTGTCGTTGACAGAGCTGTAGGCTGTAACATCCAGAAGAAATTAAGATGGTGAAGTAGTGATAATTGGAAACGAGTATAACATTCCTGGTTGAAATTATTTTTCCCTTTTACAGTTATCTAATAGTGGTAAAGTGATAGTGCTCTTCCCGTTAAACATTGTAAAACTGGCATACACATAACTGGCACATTTAATCTACTATAAGTTCCTAGCATTCAGTACTACCCGTACTAACGGCCTGGAAATTAAATGCTACTCGTTGACTGCAATTCAGAAAAGGGGGTAGTGATGGACAGAGTATCTGAATTAAGCAGAATACTACTACCCAGTCAGCAGATCAGGGCTTAATTCATCACCGTTTTTTAGCTCACTGCACCATCCCAGCTCAGAACCTGGCTACATGCAAATTAGTCTGTCCCTGGCCCAGTGCATCATGGGGACAGGGCAGACCAAACTACCAAGCCAATTCTTTTACTGGAAAGGAAACAAGCTTCCGGGGACCCATTTCTGGCATTACAGCCGTCTTCGGCCCGGCTTGCTTGAATCCTGATGATGCAGTGAGCAAGGGACTCACATCTGAGCATACCCTTCCACGCTTATGGTGGACAAAACGATTCGTTGACTGCAGCACTTATTGTGCCACCCAATAAAGTAGCTCCCTAAAACAGGTCTCAGGTCTGCCATTCAGCATGTAGGGTAGCTTAAACTGCCATTTCAACCTGGCAAAAAAAATCCTTTTGCCAGGCCTTAGCCTTCATTTTTTAAATACATATAGGTCACCCCTAAGGAAGGCCCTAACTGCTCTTAGGGCAGGGTGCATGGTTTTTAAAAAGTAGGACATTTAAATGTATTGTTTGACATGTCCCGGCAGTAAAAAACCTACAAAGGCATTTTTTACTGTGGCAAGGCTGGCCTCCCATAGACTAACAGTGGTTTACGAGATTACATTCAATAAGTGCTAAATTCAGTTTAGTAACAGCTTGAACAATACATCCTTCATGCATTTTAATAGTAATATAAAAACCTCTTTAATGGTAAAGGTGGATTTTAAATTAGTATTTTGATAAAGCCACCTTTAGAAAGTTATAATTTTCCTGCCTATATTTTCTGAGCATTTTTTGAGTGACCAGCTGCCTTAGACTGTTGATGGCTCTCACACTGGGAAATGTGTCTTGTTCTCAGACAGTGGACAAAGGGCTTGGATGTGGACAGATGCTGGACACTACTTGACAGGATGGCCTGGGGCTCTTCACCAGGTCTAGTTACATTTAAAAGAAGGCCTCTTTTGTCACATGCTCCTGTCACCTAAGCATGCTTCCTTTCTTGTACAGCTACCAAGTCAGGCTCCAATCACAGTGGGCCGCATCTGACGCTACAGTGGCAGGTCAGTTGGAGCTTTACATATAACACATGTGGAACAGGTCAACAGGGCAAGGACATGATACCAAAACAGCTCTTGTATATTCACTGTCTGGCTGTTAAAAGGGTAGCTTTTGTTCCACTAGACTGCTGTGTCTGAGCATCTGGTGGCTACGAAGATTGCTTCAAACTGGATTATGGTGTTAGATGTGAGACACTCTAGGATTACCATAGTACATTCCCACACACTCCCTGCCCTCAGAGCCCAGGTTTAGTGTGTCCGAAGACTTCCACCATCTTGAAAATTCCAAAAGCATTTATCCCATTGGTTAGGGTGTCTTCAGGGGTCACCCTAACCAAGAGGTGTGGCACAGCGGCCAGGGTGCCTGACTCCAGACCACGGGGTTCACAGGTTCGATCCCTGACGCTGGCAGCAGGTTAGCCCAGCACCATGTGACTCTGGGCAATAGCTCGCTTAATCTCCCTAATGGCCCCCAGCGCCCGGACACCTCTCCGGAGGTGCGCTTTACAAATGCTGGAATTTCATTTAATTTCCCATCCACTAGCTCATGCTAGGCATAAATGTGGCACCCCCAGGAACCCACTTCAGTTTACTTCTGGACCTGTGGAAGAACAGAAAAGGGCTAGATTGATTGACCTGTGAGCTGAGAAGAGCATTGAACACTGGACCTGTCCTTTCTCTTGGACCCAGGACAAACACGTGGACTCCAGGGGTCATAAAGCTGAACTTTCATTAAAGTTACAGGGATACACAAAGCTATAAGAGGCCTTTTCCTGCAACTGATTAGATAACCAGTAGCAACTGGACCTATCTTAGGCATAAGTATGGCACTCCCAGGCACCCACTTCAGTTTACTTCTGGACCTGTGGAAGAACAGAAAAAGGGCTAGATCTATTGTCTGTGACCTGAGAAGAGCCTTGAACACTGGACCTGTCCTCTCTCTTGGACCCAGGACAAACACGTGGACTCCAAGGGTCATAAGGCTGAACTTTCATTAAAGTTACAGGGATACACAAAGCCTTTTCCTGCAACTGATTAGATACCCAGTAGCAACTTGACCTGTCTGGACCCTGCTGTGGCCTCTACCTGACACCCAGTGTGTCTGTAAGTGCCTCCCCTGAGGTCCTGGAAAGTTTTAGAAAAGTACTCCTGGGTTGGATTTGGACTTAAAGGAATAAAGCCATAGGGTAAAAAGGACAAACCTGTGTGGTGTATCTCCTTCGCGTTCAACACCAAGTTGGATTTGGGTCTTGTTCGACCATTGATATGGACTATTATTGACACTTCTTGGCACTAATTCATAACCCTGATTCTACTAATTGGGTTTTAGCCATTTTGGTGTCATGTTGTTTATTAAGGTATAATCTATGTTTCTAATTTGTTTTGGGATTTTATTGTTTTACATTTTGACTTTATTACTGTTTTAATACTGCATACATACTTAACACATTTCCTCTAAATTAAGCCTGACTGCTTTGTGCCATGCTACCAGGGGATTAAGCACAGGATTATTGTGTGACCTTTGTGGTCCACCCTGACAAAGATTGTGATATATATTTGAGGTAGTTCTCACACCTCTTAACTAATAACCCAATTTCCCACGCAAAGTTTTGAATATCTCTGGAAAAAAACAGCTCATACCAGTAATGTCTTGGTAATCTCTAATGATATCCATTTGTTTCAGCTGCCGTTTTTATTTAATTAGTAGAATGTCCTTAGTTTTTCTCTAGACATCTGTTTGCCTAGGTACTATAACCTTTATGCCAAAACTGGTTCTAATACATACTATTTTGTAACTAGTTGATAGGAATTTATACCACAAAAAATGTGTTTAGTACAGTGCAGGATAGTGTTATCTATATCTATAAATGTGAGTTACCACATGTGCTCGTTATACAGTTCTGTAGAATGCAAAGCTAATAAGTGGGAGTTTTTAATTTTCTTGCAAATACATTATGGTCTTACTACACACATGTTCTGGCATCAGTGTGCCTCTAATAAGAAAATGACATCTCCCCTGGCAAAGTAATAACTTATTAAATGTGAGAAATTCATTCACAGCCCTCGCTTGTATGAAGCTATAGGTCTCTCCTCTCTTCATAACCTTACACACAGGAGGAGGAACTATTGTACCATCGATGGTGTGAGCAGGTTATACATGCCGATGCCTGCTCAGTTACCCTCAAAGATCTTAGTAAAATCCTGATGAAAAAGCTACCTATTGATTGGCCATATATAGGCTATACCTCAAAAGGATGAGCAATGCCAAGTCATTAAATGGAATATAGGTAGGTTTTGTGTTACTGTGTAGCACAGAAGTCATCTGTGACTTGCAAGATGAGTTGCTATAATATGAAGGATTGTATTATGTCGATGATTTTACCAACTTGCCATTGTAGCCCATTCCACTTGTCCTAAAAAAAACCTCATCTGTAGGATTTTTATAGATAAATACAGACAGAAAACAATGTGTAGAAATACAAATATCGGGCTCTGTGAGGGAATTTACATGTGTTTCCATGCATTCAAAGTCAACAGCTACACATAGACAGCATGGAGACATAAAAACAGGATGAGATTTCCTTAAAAACAGGTACATATTAACATATTTGTAGTTTAATGCTCAAATGTACCTGTTGATGTAGTGTTTTGTAATATTTTTCTGCGTAATTTGCTAAAACAGGACAGGCATCAAAGTATCAGAGCATGTTTATTATTTAAATAAATGTGGAAATATACAATTTTCGACTTCATTTATTCTCAAAATACAAAATAAACATGGATAAATACCAATAGGATGGCCCAAAAATAAATGTGGATAAATACATACGGAAATGTTAAAAAACATAAATACTATAAAAACGGTAGCCCTACTTTTAATACTCTTTATGTTATTGAAGTAGGCTTATCTACAGGACCCCAAGCCACACATTGAAACTAAAACTTAAGAAAGAATTAATAAAAGTAGGGAGACTGTGAAAAACTTTAATAAAGAACAATTTGAGGTCAAGCATTCTGTGGCCACATTTTCCTGAGATGGATCTGAGGCATTTATCAAGAAAAATACAAACACTGAAGTAGCCCAAGGTGCATCCTGATTTTTGAAGTAAAGGACAAATGAACCTGGAATTAACAGGGGCATCATGGAGGCTCTGCACTGCCTGGCTGAACCACAAGTTAAGTATCAGGTGCTTGGGAGTCAAAAGGTGTAATTTAACAGTTGCAACTAAACCGGAATCTGAGATGCCCTTACCGGTTAACACATTATGCATAGTTTTTGACCAGTTCAGTGAATATTCAGGGGTATTTTCAGGTTCTCGTGTGGGCTGTAGTACAGAGACAGCTCTTCTAAGGGCGAAAGTGGATCTGAAGGAGGTCCTGGTCCAGGGTGGATAGGCGGCACTGAGCCTCCTGGACCTGAGTGCAGTTTTCGATACGGTCTCCCACCCCACCCTTCTCTATTGATTGGAAGAAGCTGGTATTACAGGGAAGGCCCTGAAGTGGTAGGCCTCATTTCTGGATAAACACAGTTTCCAGGTCAGCGAGGGGCCATTCTCATCCAGCCAACAGTTGTACTGTGGTGTCCTGCAGGGCACGTCCTTGAGCCCTACGCTTTTTAACATTTATATCCGCCCCCTATCAGATATCATGTATTGCTTGTTTCAATATGGTATCTTTTGCAGCGACACCCAGCTGTCATCAAATATGGACTTTGTTTCCACGAGACGCAACAGCTGGTTAGCAAAATAATCTGAGTGAATGGCAGCCAGCTTTCTGAAAGTGAATGGTGGCAAAACCGAGGGTCTGGTCCTAGAACATAACCCAACTCTTTGGGATCAGATCTTCTAGCCATCTCCCTTAGGAGAGCGCCCATCTGGATAACCAACTAACTATGGCCTGCCAAGCAAAGAAGGTGGCTGGCAGTTGTTTTTGGCCTGTTGAAAGCGCTGAGAAAGGTTTTAAAGTTGGCTCCTAGTAGGATCATGCAGAATCGTGATTCAAAGGCAAAACTTGTCCCGCCTTGTTATGGCAACTCTCTGTATTTAGGCAGCCCAAAATCAGTAATAAATAAACTTCAGATCACTTAAAATGCAGCCATCCAGATACAGTTAGGTATTCAGTAAGCACAATCCTCTGCCACTGTGCTGAAAATGCTTCATTGGCTGCTCATAAGCCGCAGAGGACTATTTAAAGCACTATGCATTTTATATCGGGCAAAGCATAACACAGGCCCATATGTTCTGCAGCAAATAGCCATCCCTTACCGTGCCAATAGGGACTTGCGATCAAACAATTGTGGACTGCTTTTTGTCCCCAGAATTAAGAAACCTAGAAGTTGGGGCAGGTCTATGGCCTACCTCGCACCTAGGTTTTGGAAGTCTCTGCATACCAGTCTCAAATTGGAGGACAATATTTGCGAGATTCAAAAAAAAAAACGTAAGACATATCTTTTCTCTTAACTCTGTCCTATTCTCATTACGATAGCGCTGAGAAGCCTGATCAGGGTAGCCATGCGCTTGATACGTTCTGGAGAATAGAATAGAATAGTATTTGTTTTGTGGCTACTAAAGAGGTTTGTTGAGGGTTGTCGTACCGCTGTGCTCTCTCTTTACAGTATTTGATAGTCTATGAGTGTACAAAGGCATACAGTATGCAGCTGAATGAGGAACGGCAACTCCAATGATAACAACGCATTCTATTTCCAGTCAAATAACATCTCTAATGAACTGCAGAACCTGACATGACAGGGGGAAAAAAGGGGAAGGGTTGAAGAGAGAAAAGAAACACTCAGTAACTGTCTCTGCCCGCATGGGAGCATGGACTGGTGGAAGGCGTGTGACAAGTGACAGACAACCCCCATAATTCTATAAGACATGGTACCACTAATCTAAATATCCCTTTACACACAGAATACAATGTCTTGTGAGCATCATCAGAATGGCTTACCAGAGTAGGGAAGCAGACAGGCCATGAATAGCCCCTGAATACAGTTCAGGAACTGACTACAAAGGTCCACATCCAATAATAGAGATGCAAGGAGCTTGGATGACTTAGAATGTTTGAAGTTGGAGCAGGAACTCCAAAATGGCTGCAAGCAAAGCTCAGCATCTGTGGAAGGAACGGTTAACATGAGCTGCTCTAAACCAAGGGAACCGAAGGGGAGTAAAATAAAATGCAAATGGTGTGTACTATTATATCGGAAAAGAGGCCACATCAACGGCTGTTGCTAGGTAGAGTGTAATACTGTGACTGGCTGACCCCAAAGTGCTCAGAACCTTCTAGCTCCTTCTTGAAAGTTGTTTTTCTGTAATATTGTGGCTCTGCCAGACAGTTCCGGCCCTTTCTGCCTTCCTCCTGAAGTGCTGATCTGTGTAGCACTGTGACTCTACCCTCATTTACCTCTCCAGCTACCACTGGGATGTCTGCCACAATCTCCAAGGCCGTTGGTGTTTCTTAGACCAACGGCCATTGAAATTTACTTTACACAGTGCTTTGTTACTAGAATTTGCTGAATTCTGTTTATCTAATAACATCTTTCTCTTTCAGTCCCAATTATACAAACAAATGTCGGGCACAGCTATGGGCACCTGCTTCTCCCCCAGCTATGCGAACTTGTTCGTTGGCTGGTGGGAGGAGCAGGTGGCCTGGGGGGCAATCAATGCCTCCTGGTCTGAGAGAGTGATAAGCTGGCATCGCTTTATCGATGACTTATTCATCATTTGGAATGGCACCCCTGAATCAGCCAGGGAATACATCAGGGTATTGAATCTGAATGAGGTAAACCTTGAATTCTCAGGTGAAGTGAGTGAGACATCTGTTAATTATCTTGATGTCAACATCTACATTGAATCTGGAGAATTGAAAAGCAGGTTATTCCACAAGGTAACTGCTGGCAATTCTTTATTGGTAGTGACCAGCAGTCATCCCATCAATCTTGTACGAAGCATCCCCTGTGGGGAGCTCCTTAGAATCAAGCGAAATTGTACTGATGATGAGGAATTTCAAATTGCGGCCAAACAGAACATGGAACGCTTTAAGGTCAGGGGATACAGCTCCGACATCCTTGCCAATGCTTATGAAAGAGCCAATGCCATAAAGCGCGAGAACCTGTTCAAAAAGAAAGACAGGAAAACCAACAAGAGCTCCAATAACAGGTTTCGATTCATTACCACCTATTCCAGAAATGCCTCCTTTCTTAAGAAAACTTTGAGGAAAAGTTGGCATATCCTACAGACAGATGAGTGTTTGGCTGTCGATCTTCCCTGCAACCCCCTGATAACGTTCAGAGAAGCAAGGTCCATAAAAAAGGAGTTGGTCCAGAGTCATTTGACAGACATTCCTAAATCCCCTTTTGGCGCGATGCAAGGTTTCCTCCCATGTGGGAAATGTAAGGCCTGCAAATCAAGTAAGAGGGTTCTGACTTATGACATCCCAGGGGTGGGTCTCCGGAGAAAAATCAACAGGTTTCTCACGTGCACCACACCCTACAGTGCCTATTGTCTCTAGTGCCCCTGCGGTCTTTGATATGTAGGGAGTACTGTTCACCCCATGAAAATAAAGATATTGGAACACATGAGAGCCATCGCTAAATTTGATGAGACATACCCTGTTGCACGTCATTTTGACGAAGTACATCATCGCAACAGGGATCTTCTGGGTTATTTTGGCCTGGATCATGTTCCCAACAATCCTAGAGGGGGGGACAGACTCACAAGGCTCCGTAGACTGGAGTCAGGGTACGTTATTGACTTGCAAACAAAGGTGCCGGGGGGATTAAATATGCATGAAGAACTTGCAGTCCATTTAGGTGAATAATGTCTGTCTGCATAGAATGCCCTGGATTTCGAGATTCTCTTTGCTCATCTGCTGTGCCCTTGCCACTAGTTTCAATGTCACTCTAAACTGCATATGAACTAAACTATGAGTACTATAAGATTGGATTTACTACTTTACAGTATCCTATTTGATTATTTCCTTCCCTAGGAATATGAATAATGTATTATGAATATGGACTATTGAATAATTAATTATGTCAACTTATTATATACATCTTGTATAACGTGAACTGCTTCTATGAATGTTGTTTCATTGCCAGGTTCGTGCATTTGGAATTTTGGAACATTTGGTTCTTGTGGTTATGCCCATCTGTGGGCTCTATCAGTTGTTTTACGTGTTGTGATTGACACCATTTGACTTGTGTTGCTTTTTATTTATTTAGCACACGAATATTACCCACATCTATTTACTTTCATTTAGTATTGTGATGGATCAGGCATGTTAAGATGGCGCTCATGCTTTGCACTTTATTTGAGCCTTTATTGTCCTTTGTTTATTTCCATGCACACTGGGTATAATGATGTTCTGTGTGACGTTTCGGTAAACATAGAAGAAGGTTACGACCGAAACGCGTCTATTTGCTGGTTGCTGTGTTTGTCTCAATAAACTGATTCAAACGGCCCCCGCGAGTGCTTTATTCCTGTGGATAACTGTCTACTTTGGAGTTGGGAGCGGCAATATATATATATATATATTCCTTGGATTCTATTCCCCACGCCTCCTCGGCAGAAGTCAAGGCACCACAGCAGGTCAGTTTATGAATTAAAATTTATTGGTACACAATCGTGCAAAAAGTGCAAAAGAGGACGGCATACGCATTTCGGTTACGATTAGACTTCAACTGGACCATAGAGTCCTAAATGTCTAGACAGTTTTTAAAGTGCTCAGTGCTGTTACCCTTGTTTGTGTTTACAGTTCTTACAAACACTAGACTGTTAACCTCAATCATGTAGTATGGCTCAAGTTGGACACCATTTTTCTTTTTTCTCTCTCTCTCTCTCTCTCTCTCTCTCTATATATATATATATATATATATATATATATATATACTAGCAGCCCGCCCCAGCGTTGCCCGGGGTAGAAGGGAGCTGGGGGCAGCATTTTAGGCTTCTGTGCATTCCTGCCCGGGCCCCCGCACGCACCGACATTGCCCAGACCGCCTCCCTCCCGCTCACCGCGCTCCGGACTTCACCACCACTCCTCTTTTAGGCTTCTGTGCATTCCCGCCCGGGCCCCCGCCCGCCCCGACATTGCCCAGACCGCCTCGCCTTACCTGAGCCGCCGCTCCTCCCCGCGCTCCGGACTTCACCGCCACTCCTCGCCGTTCGTCACCGCTCCTTCACTGCCACTCCTCGCCGCTCGTCACCGCTCCTCCCCGCCTGTCGTCATCACGCTACGTCGCGGCCGGCGCTAGTTTTAGGGGACTACTTTGTTTTTAAATTTTAATTTTTTAATTTAAGTTTTATTTTTGTTTTATGTCGCCTATGTCCATCTACACACCCTGAGGATTCCAACAATGCATGTGTGGATTGGTGCTGTGGTTCCCGAGTTTACCTTGCCAAAAGGTTTCTGTTCTCTCTTTATAATAGTAGTATAGATATATATCGAACTCCACAATCCTGCAGTACACGGATCCAAACGAACACCAGCACAAACAGGTACAGACCACAGTGATGGATGAAAAGAAGTGTTTTATTCCAGAATGGGCAGCAGCATGACGCGTTTCGTCCGGGGAACCCGGACTTGATCACATGCAATATATATATAAATATATGAACATGGACAATATCACCCTCCATGCTCAAAACAATCATTAGCTGATGGCACTGGAAAAAAATCAGTCTAGCAAGAGTAAAAGATAGTGAGCAAGAATAATTATGGAGTGTTGTGTGCATGCCGTGAACCACAACTAATGAATTTCAGTGGTTTTACACAATTGAGGCAGAACCATAGCTGCATTTTAAATGTTATGTTAAACTTTATTTGTAGAGCGCACATTCACCAGATTGGTTTCTTGGCGCTAATCTGACGGTGTTGGACTGAGATGTTACTAGCATGCCTGTCTAAATAGCAATGTTTTAGGAGTTTGCAAAAAGTCATAAGGTCTGTGCAAGATCTGATCTCAAGAGGTATGGAGTTCCAGTATTTGGGGCCTAGTGTGGCGAACCTTGTCCCACCAATGCGTTTTAGTCTAAAGGGAGGTATGGTCAGGAGATACATATAAGCAGGTCGTAAATGTGTTTTGGCAGTGACACATATATATACATATATACACACACACACTGCTTTCTTATCAATAATTTTACAGCAAATGTTGCAGTGACATTATCAAAGATGTCATAGAAGATGTCATGAGTGATGTAAAATGTGGGGTAATTATCAGTGTATGGTGAGGGAGTGAGTTATATTTACTTGAGATAACTTCAACTATAGCTGCTGACTTTCTATGCTTTTGTGTGTGTAAAATCTGAATCTAACTATAAAATCCCTGTAACCTTTGTTTTTTATTTAATTTCTACAGTTTTTTAAATACTATCTCTTAAAAATAACATCCCTGTAACCTTTATTTCTTTCAGTGAATTTCTACAGTTTTTTTCAATACCATTTCCCAACTATAATGTCCCAGTAGCCCTTGGTTTATTCAGGGAATTTCTAGGCTTTTTTCATGTCAAGTTAATATGTAATTATCATATGTTAATCAAACCGCCGCTGTGCACAACCTCCAGCATGCAGCCAACCCCACGCCACGCACGGTATTTCACCATACACAGAGGGGGGTTGGTAACAGACCCCAAAGGCAGCCAACCCGGGAGGTGGGCACGAAGCCCCACTCCCTGGGCCAATTTCAGACCTGGGGTCACCATCCTCCAAGGCCCAGCACATTTTGTGGGAGGTGGGGCACATGTGCCCCTCCTTGGGCCTTTTCATAGTGCAGCCAGATCTCTGGGGATGGGGGCCCCAGTGCCGAAATTGGCCTGGGGAGGAGGGCCCTTGGTCCCCTTACCCATTAGTAAGATGACTGGGCCCCAGGGGATGGGTCCCTGGGGCCTTAATCAGAACGAGGAGGTGGGCCACGCGGTCCACCTCCCAGTTAATTTGATAAGCTGGCCCCGGAGGATGGGATCACCGGGGCGAACATTTGCCCAGGAAGGGGGTTGCATGCCCCCCTCCCACTTTTTATTAAAGCAGGGCCCTGCGGAATGGACTCCACTGGGCTAAAATGGACTGAAGAGAAGGGGGGGGGGGGGGGGCGCATGGCCCTCTTCCTTTCTGAATATCAGCTGGGCCCTGGGGGATGGGGTCCCCGGGGCCGAAATTGGCTTGGGGGTGGTTGAGACCACATGCGCTCTTCTACCCTAATTATATTTGCTATAATCCCCACCAGGACCTGGCCCACCTGGGGAGCATTGCTGCTGAATCGCAGATCCTCTGCAAATTCACAGTAACATAAAAAAAATTAAAACATTTTGGTCCCAGCTAAGGTCCCTGTAAGATCCCACCACCAAGCCTAGTGGGTCAGGACATTCCTACACTGCCCCCTTCTGTTTTCAATGTGTTTTCTGGGACTCTGGCTGAGTTCTGAGTTCCAAGATGGCGGCCACCTCTTCTTTTTTTTTGTTGTATGTTCTTATATAGCGCTCGAATCACCGGGGAGGCATCTCGGCGCTTGCCTTGGGAACCCGTCCTGGCTTTTCCATGTGAGATAGCCCCTACAGGGCATCCCCAAGGTGAAAGCCAGGCATCCCGCTGCGGGGGGGCCGTTGTGGAGATTAAGCAAGCTTAATGCCCAGAGTTGCAGAGTGTGAACCAATGATTAGGGAAGGCACCGAAGCGAGAATTATCGAGTCCGTGGACATTTTGAGCTCAAGACCCTGCCGCGTCGGGAATTGAACCCTGGTCCCGGGTCTGACCTCAGCTTCAGGGTCTGCCTGCTCTAACCGGTGAGCCACACTTCTCCACTTCCTGGTTGAAGCGGTGGCAGTCAATCAGATTTCACTCTGCGATCAGTCGGATCTGCATCCCTAGATATACATCAATCTTTGTTCTTTAATAACTCCAAAACTACTGAATGGATGTACACCAAATTACAAAAGGCACTTTTCTGTTCCCAGATCTAGCTGTCTGCCAAATTTGATTTAATTTCATTCAGCAGTTTGGGATGTAGTGGTGCTCAAAATCCCTAAAGCAAATAGCATGGGGAAAACGCATTTTAGGACTCCCGCCTTCTTCTGGGCCCCTGCTTGACGAATCATTCCGAAACCTTCCAAACAGCAACTGAACTGAGTGACAAACTAGTTTTGAAATTTTCATGAAGATTCTTCAAACGACACCAAACACAAAAAAATGCTTTTCCTATGTAAGCTAGGTCCTAACTAAAACTACCTACCTATTTATTACCTGGAGGTCGCAAGTAGGCAGTTATAGTAGGACCTAGTTTCCATACGAAAAATGATTTTTGCCAATAACTATGGTGTCGTTTGATGAATCTTCACAAAATTTTCAAAATTAGCCTGAAACTCAGTTCAGCTGCTGTGTAGAACATTTTGGGGTGATCTGTAAAGCGGGGGCTGAGAAAAAGGGTGTCCCAAAATGTGTTTTCTCAATGTTAATTCCAATTGAGATTGAGACGGGATTACACCAAATTTGGCAGAAAACTAGCTCTTGGTCCAGAAAGCGTGCTCTTTGTGATTTGGTGTAAATCTGTTCAGTAGTTTTCAAGATATTAACTGAAAATCAAATTTGTATATCTAGAGATGCAGATCCTTCGTGGATCGAACCGCAATGAATTTGCGGCTCCACGTGCCAAAATAAGGTTCTGAGCAACTTGATAGAAAAGTTGTGGCCGCCATTTTATATCTCGGGAAATTGTCCCAGGGGCTGAAAACCTCTGTGCAAAGTGAATAAAGGGGTCAGGGGTGAGGTACCCTGACCCCTGGGTGTGTTAGAAGGTTCCCAGAAGGACCCATGAAGGCCAATATATTGTCTTATAATGTTGTTTTTTTTAAAGCGTCGAGAATCCATGGAGCCCTGTGGTGCTCAGCGCGACCCCATGTGTGGCCCCTGTGGAACCGTGAATCCTGCTACAGCTCATCAGAGGCCCCACACCATTTTTCAACCACTCTGTAAGTGTGCCTCCTGGCACAGTACTCCTTGGGGGATGAAGACCCCTTAGATGCTGAGGGCTGTTGGGGACTAAGAACTGCTCCTGTTGCCACTAGTGAGTCCCACATAGCAGGATTTCTGAGAGCTGGTCAGAGCTTCCCTTTGCACACCACTTTGCAAATGCACCTCCTGGCGCACTGATCCTTGGAGGATGAAGTCCCCTTGGATGCTTGTGATTGCTGGGAGCCAGGAATCCCTCCTTTTATCACCAGTAAGTGCCAGACTGTGGGATTGTTGAGAGTTCGTTGGAGGCCCAGTGCCCACTGTACAGACCAATACAGCCACTCACAAACCCACTCACACACCCACACAGCTACTCCCACATCGATACAGCCACTTACACACCCACTCACAAACCGATATAGCTACTCACAAACCCACCACACACCGACACAGCTACTCACACATCCTGTCACACACCAACATAACCATCACACACCCAGTCACAGACCCATACAGCCACTCACATCCCATTCACTGACCTATACAGCGACTCACACACCCACTCTGAAAGGTTACAGTTAGGAAATAAAACTAATAAATCCTTAAAAATTCACTGAGAAAAACCAAAGATTACAGGTACGTTCTAGTTAGGCTCAGATTTCACTCGTACAAAACCATTGAAATCCAGCAGTTACAGATCCCTGAACTAACTATAACTTATGCCTCCACAATGCACTGCTTATGACCCCACATACTGCATCACTCATGACATGGTCAGTGACATCACTGATGACATTTCAAATGAAATCACTGATGACATAGTCCACTGAACCACTCACACCCTCATACAACCTCTCATACACCCACTCACATACCCTCACAATCACTCAAATACCCATTTACAAACCCATACAACCAATACACAGCCACTTGCTCAGTCATACACCCACTCACCCACCCATATAGCTACTAACAGAGCTACTCACTCACACATACATTCACTCTTTCACAAAACCACTTACAAACCCATTTGCACATCAAAACAAGTACAAACATGCCAAGTCGCTGATTTATACAGCCAGTCATACAGACACTGATTGAACAATAGAGCTACTCACACACCCACTCACTTACCCATAGACCCACTCAAACAGCCACACACTGACCCATGCACCCAATTACACACCCACCCACTCAATCAATCAATCAAAGCATTTATATAGCGTACTACTCACCCAGAAGGTCTCAAGGCGCTGGGGGGCGGGGGGGGGTCCGCTACTGCTCGAACAGCCAGGTCTTGAGGTGCTTCCTGAAGGCGAGGTGGTCCTGGGTCAGGCGGAGGTGGGTCGGGAGGGAGTTCCATGTCTTGGCGGCGAGGTAGGAGAAGGACCGTCCCCCTGTGGTGGCTCTTCGGATGCGGTGGACGGTGGTGAGGGCGTGGCCGGTCGATCGAAGCTTGCGTTTGGGAGCGTAGAAGTTGAGGCGGCTGTTGAGGTATCCTGGGCCTTGGTTGTGTAGGGCTTTGTGTGCGTGGTTGAGGAGTCGGAAGGTGATTCTCTTGTTGACCGGGAGCCAGTGCAGGTCTCTCAGGTGTCCGGAGATGTGGCTGCGACGGGGGATGTCCAGGATGAGTCGTGCTGAGGCGTTCTGGATCCGCTGGAGTCTCTTCTGGAGTTTGGCGGTGGTTCCAGCGTAGAGGGAGTTGCCGTAGTCCAGTCGGCTGGTGACGAGGGCCTGGGTGACCGTCTTCCTGGTCTCGGTGGGGATCCACCGGAAGATCTTACGTAGCATGCGCAGGATGTTGAAGCACGACGAGGAGACGGCGTTGACTTATCTGGTCTTGGAGAGGGAGGAGTCCAGGATGAAGCCTAGGTTGCGTGCGTGGTCTGTTGGTTTGGGTGCGCTGCCTAGGGCGGGGGGCCACCAGGAGTCGTCCCAGGCGGAGGGTGAGGATCCCAGGATGAGGACTTCCGTCTTGTCCGAGTTCAGTTTCAGGCGGCTGTTCTTCATCCATTCGGCTACCTCTCTCCCACTCACACATAGAGCTACTCACACAGCCACTCAGTCACTGATACAGCCACTCACCCACCCACCCACCCACTCACCCATACAGCCACTCAGACACACACTCACCCACCCATATACCTACCCACCCAAACACCCACTCACACACCCACTCACTCACTTACTCACTAATACAGCCACTCACAGTCACTCACTCACCCATACAGAAACTCACACACCCACTTAGTCACCCACACAGTCAATTACACACCCACTCACACAGCCACTCCCACACTGATACAGTCTCACAGGCACTCAGATGACATATGCTACAAAACTGTATCACTCATTAGTAGTACAAAAAGAATAGTAATTTAACTTATGTAGTAGCTTAGTATATATCGTTAAGTCTCAGAAAGGTTTTCGAAATACATACTCACTGGATGAGGTCATCAGTGATGTCATCAATGATGTTATCAGTGATGTCACTGACCATGTCATGAGTGATGTAATAAATAACCCTGGGCAAAGCACTACGCTACGCTCCCGTAGTTTGAGAAGTTTGCTCAACTACACACTACGCGAACTGCACGAAGCACAGTGCAAACATGAGTAACGTAGTGCAGCGGTAATTTTTTGCTTGCTCGCGTCCCTCAACGTCAAGTTGGCGACTGCAACCAAACAAAATGACATCCTTGCGAGACTTTATCCTTGTACGCGATCGCGAGAATGGAAAATAAACCTCCCCGTGAGATTCTCAATGCTGGGAGGTCAGGTTTCTCATTGCGAGTGGTCTCGCATGCCTGCGACTCCTCGCGATGGGAAACTACCAGTCCGTGTTGAGAAAGCTGCAGCTAGAGTAAAAATCTACTCGAGCAGCAGAAAAGTACAGCTCGCACTGTGCAAGATGCCATTTTCAATGATTGCACAGTGCCGGATGCTTGCCCATACTGTGCAATCATTGAAAACGACATCTTGCACAGTGCGAACATGCTACTACGCAGTTAGCGAAGTGCTACGCGTAGTGCGAAGTGCACTTTGCGTAGCTTCGCGTCGCGCTACTTCGCGAACCTACGCCCACCCCTAGTGATAATATGTGAGATCATTGCAGAGTCGTAAGTTATAGTTAGCTCAGGTAACTGTAACTGCTGAATTTCAATGGTTTTGGACGAGTGAAATCTGAGCCTAACTATAATGTCCTGGTACCCTTTGTTTTTTTCAGTAAATTTATATATATAATTAATGAGATTCCATAGTTCCTGTATATTTGCTCATCTCTAATTTCTTTATAATCTGCGACTTGTGAAGCACCTAGCCGCCATTTATATAGAAATGACTACAGAACTCAACTGTAATAGCTTATAAGAGTTGCGTTCTGACATCACCATGCCTGCTGCCAGAGCCTCTAGACAAGGAGAAAGGCAGGTCAGATCGCAGAGCATAATTAAAGTAGCTGATTAAAGCAACAAAAATGAACAGCTGTTTCTCTTTCTTCTGCTCGGTTTTCTAGTTTAAAGTGAAAAGCAAAAAGAAAATACTAATTATTTGCACTCCTTGGATAATTATGGAACTTAGAATCTTTCTGCATATTTCTACACATTCTGAGATACTGCAGATTTTTAAAAAAATAAACAAAAATTTACCTGTATTGAACTGAGTCGAATATCTTTTTGCAACAAACATCAAATACGTTTTTGATGTGTTTCATTTTGCACTAGACGTTCTATTTTCATTCTTCATGTTTGCAAATATGCTTTCTCTTTCATATGAAAGAGCTAAGCACCAAGGAGTTAAGTGATTGGTGATGGTGTGACTATGCATTATATAGGATAAAGTACCCCCCTGCAATACATGATAAGGATATTACTAGTCACCTCGGGGTTCTATATCCTTGTAAAGGAATTCTGATTTCTGTCTCGCTCCTCTATAAGGTTATGGAACTCCTCTGTGACTTGCAATATCTTTATAATGTAAGGAGCCAGTACTTTATACCTTATATATATATATATTCAATGAAAAAAATGTGTTACAGTTATGAAAAGTTAATTAATACTTCTAGAAAACCCAGCTTACTCTACAGAAACCTCACAAATTCAAAAGTTATAACTATAACAGTTATATTTTTTCCACAGCTAAAACGTGATACAGCTCATGCACCTCCATATACAGTGTTGGAAACTCGATAGCCACCCTACATTAACTGTCACTTGGCATTCGGCAAAGCTCAGTGTTGTAATGAATGATGTCATTCTATGACAATAATGGGACCCCCTCTAAGGTGCAAATTCACAGGTCAGGTAGAAGAGGGGAAAGAAACGTTATGAGTCTTGTTAGAAATGCTATCATCTAACATGCTATAAGTGATATCAAAAGCTATAAGCAGTGCATGGAGAAGGCACGAATTATAGTTAATGTAGTGTGGCTTGCGAGTTACCAACATCTGAATATCTAATTGGCTAGCTGTAACTCAGACAATTATGATACAAGCACCATTACAGGATGCAGAGTTCTGCCCCTGCCTCCTGAAGAAAACAACTAAATGAGTGCAGGAGAAACATCTCCTGACCCCCTGGCTGAGGTTGTGGGGGACAATAGTGCCTCCAGTGTTCAAATTTCAAAATAACGGATTTCAGCAAGATGTTCATGAACCTCAGTGCAAGGTTTATTAAGTCCAGTGGTGAGAACCCTAGGGCTCCATGAACCCATACTAAGGAGTATTGAACCGTTGTTGTCCCTCCCCCAATTTTGGCAGACCTAATACTAGAGCCACAACCCCCACGTGAGGTCCAAGAGTTTGTAAGAGTTTGCAAACCCTAATAGAACAATACAAAGTTAATAAAGGGACAGTTGGTTCCTTTAAAGGCAGTCCGCAATGGAAGAAGTTGTCCATAGTGGGATCCAAGCAGGGCCCGGCCGCAGTCTTTCTGTAAGATGGGGTACACTTTCTGTGTACAGGTCCAAAATACATGAAACCTTCTAATCAGACATTCCCAGAACTTTGGATGTTTATAATTCTGAGGTCCACACAGTAACCTTTTTCCTCAAGTTCAGTTTTGGAACTGCTCCTGATTTTAATAAACGTGTGCCTGAATTCAGATTTTTGGATTTGAAATCGTTATATTGCTAAATGCTCCGAAATAATAAAATCCGAGAAATATAATTAGTTTTTTTCTAACAGTTCCAATTGCATCACTTTCAAATTGTAATCTTTTCTGTTGAAATGAATCAAGTGCAGTGTATGAAAAGCAACAGTTCAAAAGTTTTCATTTTGAAGAGCTAGACTAAAAGTAACCGCAACAATCATCGATATACACTAAACTCTTATTCAGTGGTGGAACAAACAACTGTAATCACACTGGTTAACCCTTTACCCCAAATCGTTAATTCTATACCTTAAATCCTTAATCCTATGCCCTTACGCTCATACCTACCTACCAGCTGCGATCCGTGCAGGTAAGAGCTGGTGAGGCGGTGGGGCTGGGTGGTGGGGGGGATTTTAATTAACGACCACAAGGGGAAATCAATTATTTATTTAATGTTCCCCCTCGTGGTCGTAAGTCGAGGGCCCCCAACATCTGTAAGATGTCCCTGCCCATAGGTCATGAACTTTCGCTTGATTTGTCCTTGAGCTCGGTTCTATCTGTATTCTCATTGGTCGATCAGCAATTCTTGCAGTACCATCATTTCAACTGATAAATAGTTCGTAGAGCCAGTTATTTTCTAACTGGCTATGAGTAAATATTGTTTCCCTGGACAAACTAGTAAAACTATGCCAATATATTTGCCGACTGTATTGATTGACAGTAGTTACAAAAGTAACAAATTGCCATCTTCCTAAAATCGGTGTTTCGCTCTCACATAATTAGACAATATGATCAAGCGCTTCAGCGCCTCATCGGAGGTAGTAGGTGCTATTTAAACGCAATTACAATAAATCTGGATCGGTACATTTTTTGAAAATGAGTAGCTCTGGTAGAATTCCAGAAGTGGTTAATGTGTTTGCCCCCACAAAGTCTTTCTCATTTAATAGAATTCGAAATTTAGACATCCCCTTTGCAAACTTAGATTTTGCTACAAACGCTGTACATGCATAAGGATAATATCAAGAAAGGCATTTCTGGTATAAAAGCTGCAATGACATCAAAAGCTAATATATAATCAGTGCACAGTGTAATGTAAAACTCGACTTTTTGAAGAATTGATCACACCGCTCCAATACTTTAGCGCCTTCTTTTCGATAATTATCAAGCTGCTGCATTCCTGCAACTCTTGACAAGTTATCAAATCCTAATTTCTAATTTAAATGCCAGCTTTAGCCTGGGATAAGCTCATTTTCATTTTGATGAAACATCACCTATTTAATGGAAGACGAATTTTCTGAAGAATAACAGAAAGCTCCACAGGTGCCCTAATGCCTGGCTTTATGGTATAATGATTTGAAATAAATCACCAAACGTGTAATCACAACAATAAAATAATCATGCAGTCAGATCATGGCCTAAAAGGAATTTGCTGGAAATATAGCATTTTAAATACACTGCTGGTTATCGCTGTGCATGGAGCACACTGACGTAGATTTATTTTATCCCTTTTTCTGATATGTCCTGGGAAAAGGGATAAAGTCTTCTGGGCTCCTGCCGCAGAGCAGGGCAGCCACTCAATTATAATGTTCAGTATATGTAATGCGCTCAGGCACTCCACGGCTCCAGCCGGTGCTGTGTGTGTTGTCTACAAGGACATTCCTGCTGGAAAAAAAATCCCTTCTTTTTCTGAAGTGTGTTAAATCTTAGGGTGGATGTGGTTATGCTAGGAGCTGCCAATGAAAAATGGAAGCCCATCCGCCTAGAAGCATCTTTCACATCCTCCTCACCCAGAGCTCCGCGGCATTCCTCATCAGGGGTGGCTCCTCCGCTAAGGCGGAGTAGTGTCGCCTCACTGCTCTTTGAGCAGGAAAAATACAATGATAATAACCTAGTTTATTTTCGGCAGGTTTGGGGCTGGGTTAGGGTGGGGCGGGGTTGGGGGTACAGGGGGAGTAGTGGTTTGCACACTCCAAGTGCCCATGACTGCTTGATTGGCCGTCTCGGCCTGGCCAGTCAACCGCACTTTGCATGTTCCCAACTATTGGGAACATGCCCTGGCACAAAGTCCACAGCCCTCAGACCAATCACAATTCTGCATTGCAATATTGTGATTTGCTATGGGGAGCCTGGGTGCTTCCTGGTTCCTGGACTTCAGAACCAGAGGAGAGATGCGGCTGGCGGAACAGGTAATTTTTTTTTTCACTTTGTCCTCCGCCACCCTCTCCCCCTCCACCCTCACTCCCTGCCAGCCACTACTGCTACAGGGGGAGAATATGTGCTCAGGTAGATGAATTCCCACAAGGCAGTCAGGGCCATAGCTTCCAACTTGTCTAAAGTTGGCTTATTTGGTTTGGCAGGCATTTTGACTTTACAGGATATTAATGAGGTATCTTGATATCAGAAACATTAAAGGCCTTGGGGGGACGAGGCTAGTCACCAGCGAAGATGGGCGCAACTTGTGAGAACTCCAGTGCTCGTCTGAACATTCCCCAAATACTCCTGTCATTTATCCGGCAGCTGCACCACAAATAAATAGTGGCGAGAACACCGAATCAATCCACGCAGCATATGCAGCATTTTTGACACCGTAGACACGACCGGGGCCAAGGAGACTGAGGGGCGGAGCCATGGCCTAGGCCCAGAAGACGAGCCGGGACTTAGTGTACTTTGCTGATCCATCCGAGGCAGTGTTGAGACCAGCCTGATCTGCGGCGGAGGTAGAGAAGCATCACAGCAGGCGGTGGGTGGAGCTGCACGAAAGAAGCGGACCCGCTAGATGCGGAGGATGACTTGATGTACCATCGACCCGGTGCCAGCTACGCAGCACAATCAACGCAGCGGCCAGAGGACAATAAAAGGGACACACGCGCCTAGGCGATGCTGGACTGATCCTGGGCAAAGCCGTTGTTGCCGCAAACGGGGCTCGGATGAGCTCCTAACAACTTTTTGCAACCACGCCAGCTGTGCCATCCCAGCCTCCACACACAGCGGGATAGATGGTGCTCCACTAGCATGAAAGCCATATGAAGGGACACCGTAGCAGCCCTAAGTAACGGATACAAAAGGATTGGGGCTGCCTTATATGCACTGAGGGTTCCTGACTGACACCGTGAAACGACATTGCGGTACCAATAGTGGGTCGACCAGCTGCACTCGACTGATTGTGGGCATATAACGACGCCACGCTCTGGCTTCACTCGATTTATAAGAGTATCAGGCGGCCACCCATACAGGGAGCAACACCCAGAAAACTACCGGCATAGGGATAGAACGCAGCGATTTTGAAGAACCGGAGGACCCTACCAGCCCCCCCTGGTGTCTTAGAATTGGATAAAGGTGGGAAGTGGCATGCAGAACATGAAAAGGCGATGACCCTCTGCTGACATCGGTTTCCAAAGACGGCGGTGGTGGAACAGGAAAACCGAAAGGCTGCATGAGGAGGTTACTCCACTTTGGCTGGTAGCGGCGAGTACTGTCTCCCCCACTTCAAGTGACCGGGCATACCCCCTGTGTTATAGGCACCACAGGAGGCAGAGGACAACGCTCAGTGCAAAGGAAACGATTATACAAATATGCCTTTAAGGAACAGCCAGAAACGCCTGCTTTACCCCCAAGTACTGGAAGTAGCCTACAGACATTACAGCCCAAAGAGAGCACGTTGCAAGATGTGATGGCCACCAGAATGTCAGAAGAGGAAACCACCCCTGCAACTCTCTCGACTGATACAGCGACTTTGCAATGGCAAGTGCGCCACCTGGAATTACGGCGCAATAATATTCGCCTGGTGGGGGTACCGGAAAACGTCAAAGGGCCGGCATTAGATCTCCTCGTAGAAGACCTGGTCCAAACCAACTACAGCCACGTGGGGTCTCCAACTTCTTGATGTAAAGAGCTCATCGAGTACCAGGAGGAAAACCTAGACCAGGCCCCCCCCACCACCTATTCTGGCACATATCTTCAATTTCAGGGATCGAGATACAATCCTGCAGGCGGCCTGAATTGCTCCCCCACTACGGGTGGACAACTGTAATGTGAACCTCTACTCAGACTACACAGCGGCTGTGACGAAGCAACGCCGTAACTTTCTAGAAGTTAAAAGAAAGTTGCGCAATCGAGAACTGAAATAGGCAATGCTCTTCCCAGCAAAACTAAGGGTAGAAGCAGAAGGAAAAAGCAGTTTTTTCACGACACCAGAGGGAGCCCAAGACTGGCTGGGGGGGAGCCAGTCAGTCAAAGGATCTAACCGACAAGAAACAAAGCAAAGACAACAGCTCACCAAATCAGCCCTAGCAACAGCAGCAGAGACTGAAGCGTTGGCAGACACTCACCCAGCTGCTAACAATGACTCAGCTTGATAACTCGTATAGTAGAACACAGAACCATGGGGAACACTCCACGACGACTTTCCGCAAAACAGAAAGGAGATCCACACAGACAGGAATGCAATGGCCTACACCCAAGAATTCAGTTTGACTGTGCGATTCTAGATCCTACGGGCTGGGGGGTGTACACTGCAAACAGCACATGATGGCCCTATTGACAATTGAAGACTGGGTCGGACTATCTGATGGTGCAGTTTATTCGCAATGGACTATGAAGAAACAAAGGGAATGGATGGGAGTCGCGGAGTAACTCATCCCCCTTACGCAAGTACAAAGTTATGGGGACAAAGCACACTGCTGAGCTGGGGTGGTGGGTAGTTCTAAAACCGCTGTGCAGGGAGGCAGGGAGGGGGGAGGGGTACAGTTAATGGGTTTCTCTTTTGTTCTAGTTTTACTCTTGATGAAAGGTGCAGTAACAGGGATCACGATTGGAGACAATACAGGGACTATCTCACAGACAATTCAAAGCTTGATAAAAACTAATGACAACCATGACACAAACGAACTCGGAGACTGATGACTCAGACCCCCAGGCACAGGCCTCCTGACCGTCCTGCCTTCCGCTGAAGGTGCTGTCATGGAATGTAAATGGCCTGGGAGATAAGATTAAACGGGGCCTGGTACTGCAGTACCTCAGACGTAAAAGTCCTGCTGTTGCACCTCTCCAGGAATCACATCTGACGGGGACGACCTGGAAAGCCTTAGATAGATGGGGTTTCAAAATGATAGTGCACTCTGACTTTACCTCCGGTTCCCGACGGGTGGGGATCCTAGTCAGTAGGCACTTCTCATTGATCATAACTGGGATCCACAAGGATGACCAAGGACGATTTCAGTGATAACATGCCAATGGGACTGTAGAATCTACAACATAGTGTCAGTTTACATCCCACCAACGATACATCAGACTGCCTTCCCAGACCTGGGGAATTTCGTACTGTCACTCCCACGCAGTGAACTAATAATTATTATTATTACTATTATTAACATTTATAAAGCGCACTGTAACACTGCGGGCATCCTAGCGCTAAGAGAACAACCAGCACAAGAACTGTCAGCTTCATAAGAAAAAGAGAGCCTACCATCCAGCAAATCTACTGCTACCCTCAAGTAGAAACATATTATACCCTAGGGAAGAGGCAGGTCTTAATTTTTTTGCGGAACAGCAGCAGACTTTGTGTTCTCCAAATTTCTGAAGGGAGGTCATTCCAAAGGCGAACTTCTGCCACGATAAAGGCTCTTCCTCCCAGGGTCACCCTCCTTATGTTGGGGATTCTAGCACAATTGGCGGAAGAGGATCAAAGATTCCGGATAGGCTTGTACCACTGAAACTTGTCCTGGAGTGGCTTAGGGCCCTGTTCATGGAGTGCTCTAAACATAATGAACAATGATTTGAACCGGATCCTTTGAGCTACTGGGAGCCAATGTAGATCCACCAGTGCTTGTGTTGTTGATGACCGACGGGGTCGGGAGAGTGCTAACTTAGCTGCTGCCACCTGGATACTCTGCAATCTGGCAATCAGGTATTCCAGAGATTCCAGAAGCGGAGCATTGCAGTAGTCCAGGCGGCTAAGGATTATACTCCTGTCTACCATTATTCTTGCCTGTACAGGTAGCAGTGGCAGCATCTTCTGAAGACCTCGAATTAAGGAAAAACAGCTTCCCACCAGTTTACTAACGTGGGTCTCCAGATTGAGATTCTCATTAAAACTGACCCCCAGATTACGCATCGTGTTCACTGGTGTCAGTGTGCCATCTGATGTTAGAGGCCAGAAGTCTGTTGGCAGACTTCGGGTGACCACCCACACCTTGCACTGTAGAATCTCCGTTTTCCCACTATTAAACTGGAGCGAGTTTTACTTCAGCCATTTGGTCATTTTATGCATACAAGCATGAAAGCAATCCAATGGTTCCGCCTGGTCCCCATCCAGGGATATCAAAAGCTGCATATCATCAGCATAATTAATCACGCTGATATCATGAGCATTAATGATTCCCAATAAAGGTTGCATATAGGCATTAAACAGAATAGGGCTGATTGATGAGCCCTGCTGTACCCCATGTAAAACTTCCACCATTTCAGATTGGTACAGGAGAAGTGCCACTGCCTGCCATCTGTCAAACAGATAAGATCGCAGCCACCTAAGCGCTACTCCTTTTACCCCAAAAGTCTCCAGCCTTAAAAGCAAAATGTTATGGCTCACCGTATCAAATGCGGCGGAAATGTTCAGCAGGATTAAAATTGCCGACTGGCCCCTGTCCGTCCGCATCCGAAGGTCATCCAACACCACCACCAAACCTGATTCTGTCCCATGACCCAATCGAAAACCAAACTGTTCCTCTTCCAGTATGTTATTCGTCTCCAAAAAGTGGGACAAGGTCCTACTGACCAGACGTTCCAGAATCTTGATCGAGTAGGGCAGGAGGAAAATTGGTCGGTAGTTCTTATGACAGCACGGATCAAGGGTAGATTTTTTCAAGAAAGGCGTAATGACAGCCTGCTTCCAGTTAACAGGCACAATACCTGTATTGAGAGACTGGCAACATAGCTGTCGTAAGATGGGAAAGATCTCTGACCCAAATTCCTTCATTTGCTTGTGGGGCAGACGATCCAATGGAGAGCCAGAGGAAACTCCTAAGGCCACTCCAGTGAACTCCTCCTCCGATGGAATCGGAAAATTATCCAGAGAGACCCCAGAAGCGGCCAGCTCAACAGCGCCCTTTTCATTTAAGTCTCTTGCACCTTCTTTCTGAGCTAGCGAGGTGGATTGAGATAGATCCTTCATACTTTCCAGAATTTTATTTATTTTTTCTTGAAAGAAAAGTGCCAGTCCATCGCACAACTCCTGGGGGGATTTAGTTTTACTATTGGTAAACTCAGGGTTGGTAATACCTTTCGCTATGCTAAATATATCCCCAGATTTATTGGAGCTTTTTAGTATAGTGGATGCAAAGTACTCTGCCTTGGTAGTAGTTATTTCTTGTTTATATTTTTGTATTATGTACCTCCAGCTTATTCTGTCTTTTTCCAAATAATTCCTCCTCTACTGTCTTAAGCCATTTTACACTAGAGCTTGAGGCTCATCAAGCTCTCTGTTTTCCAAGGTGCTGACAGATTTCCTCTTTTCTTGATAACTTTAAGTGGGGCAAGCTGAT
The DNA here is from genome assembly GCF_964263255.1 of Lissotriton vulgaris. Lineage (NCBI taxonomy): Eukaryota > Metazoa > Chordata > Amphibia > Caudata > Salamandridae > Lissotriton > Lissotriton vulgaris. The sequence continues at coordinate 258,556,554 of NC_141687.1, forward strand.
CCAGTTTCTTGGTTAAATGTTCATTAAATGTGGTATAGTTCTCTGTAACCTGCTTCTCAGGGTTGAACAGAACCTCTATATGGAACAGGGGGCCACCATCTTCTGCCTTTTTCAAAAGGCCTTTCCAGTCTAGGCCGAAAAACGCCCTGGCCTTTCTATCCCCAGGCCTTATTCTATTCAGGTTTTGGACACTAAACATGATTAGGCGGTGACCCGTCCACCCCACTGGCAAGATTTCCCCCATACCGACAAGGCCTTCCTCTGCGAAGATCAAATCTAGAATATGGCCACCTCTATGTGTCGGTTCGGTCACCGATTGCTTCAAGCTCAGATTAGCAAAGGGTTGAATTGTGTTATGAAAAGCTGTATCCACACTTTCATTTTGCCATAGATTTAAATCCCCCAAAACTATTAATCGAGTGTGTGTAAGTGTCATATTAATAATTGCATGAATCAATTCCTGTTGTTGGTGTACATTAATTACCCCTGGTGGTCTATAACAGATCATGCCTGACAAGGCATGACCTGACTCATCCTTGATTGAAAAGCCTAAAAACTCTGCACACGAGACTTCATCTATATCCAATATGGTGATATTTAGCTCCTCCATGAAGATGATTCCCGTTCCGCCTCCCCTACCCCTGAACCTAGTTCTGTGCTAGACCTTGTATCTCACTGGACAGGCTGGTTCCAACTTCAGCTTCATCCCTGCCACAGTCCATGTTTCTGTCAGAAACAGAACGTCAAGGTTGTTAGTCTCTATCAATAATTGTATCTCCATTGAGTGCCTAGGAAGTGATCTGACGTTAAGTAGGCCACAATCTAGGCCTCCCTTTTTCCGAACCTCAGGTGCTAACTCTGGCATCATAGTATTTGGGACACAATTTCGCTGATCCCCCCTATATGTCCGCTCTGTCATATTATCTAGTGGTAACAATGACAACTTACTACAATTAAATGTAATAAGAGGTAAAGGGGACGTACATTTTGGGCAAAGACTTGCACCCATATTAGAACGAAAATTAGGCAGAGCTCATGGGCAGATTGCCTCTCCCTTTAGTGGATCCATACTCATAAGGGTATCTCTCGAGTAGTGTATTATTCCTGGTTTGCCTGGGGGGTAAGTTCCAGGGGGACTGCCCTGAGCCCGGTCCGAGCGCGGACGGGCGCAGACGGGCTTGCCTTTGGCGCGCCCGCTGCGTGCCCGCTGCGCGCGTTCGGCAAGTCATCTGTTGTTTATACCTATCCCCCATGGAAGTGACGTGAGTAAAGGGGAGAAGCTAGGTCCCTCCACTCAAACGACCCGAAAAGACAGCGGTGGACCGGGGACCGCTAAGCCCTAAGATACTGTAAGGGTGCGTGTATAACGATTTCAATACCACCATGAATGAATCAATGGATAGAAAGCCCCCTAGAGATCTTACTAGTGCCAACCTCAAACTGGTAGAGTTCATAGTGGCTCTATGCTTAATAGATGTCTGGAGGGCCAGATACCAAACAGAGCAGCAATATACATTCCACTCCGGAGTACATAATAGCCTCTCCAGACTGGATTACATTTTTACATTAGCAACAGGGCGGGTAGGAGTGACAGAGATTACACATTTACCTAGGGGTATATCGGACCACTCTACAGTACTCATTGTGTACACAACCTCCACCCCGAGATGGCGCAGACAGTTCCCAATACACCCCGGATACCTCAAAATCATAAAATTAGTAAGGATCTCCTCAAGGGGATGAAGAACTATTTTGAGGAAAACCAATACTCGATCCCCTTTCCAACGACGCTGTGGGAGGCCTATAAAATGGTACTCCGTGGGCACACAATCTCCCTAGTTATGGGTCACAAAAAGGTACAGTGACACCAAATTGAAAGTCTGGAATTAGAAGTATCCCTAGCAGAGGTAGCCCATATAGCGGATACCAATGAGGAGACAACACATAAGTTGCACCTGGCACAACAGGCATACAAAGCCTACGTACAGGAAGAGACAAACACTACGCTCAATAAAACACAACACACTGTTTATGAACTGGGCGACAAAGTGGGTAAGCTCTTGGCGCGGCTCAAAAAGAAGGAGAGTGTTAGTAAATGGATGGCGCAGATCTGGCCACAACAAATAACCGAATCATTAGCGACACATTGCAAAACAGTATATACACCAACAGCCACATCCTTGAGAGATGACAATCTTGCATTTCTCAAAGACATACACATGCCCACACTAACCCCAGATGCAGCAGCGGCTCTGGAAGAAGATATAACTCAGGAAGAAGTCAAACAGGCGATAGGCGCATTGCATACGGGAAAAGCCGTAGGGCCTAATGGATTGCCAGTGGAATTCTATAAGAAAGAAGCACACCAATTTGTACCACACCTTCTGGATATGTTAACAGATTGCCTAGAGAAGGGGATCCTACCCAGAGATCAGTGCCTGGCTACCATAGTCACGATACATAACCCTGGCAAACCACCACAGGAATGTATGTCTTATAGACTGATCTCCTTGATAAACGCTGAAGCAAAAATTTCAGCTAAAACACTGGCCACGAGATTGCAGCCGCATCTCACCATGGTGATCCATCCGGATCAGTCCGGATTCATGCCAAACCGTAATACTGCACTCAATTTGAGAAGGCTCCATAGTGTCATCACGCGTGCGTGTAGGTCCACCATAGAGGAGGACGCAGTTTATTCAATCACTGGATGCACGAATGGCGTTCGATCTAGTTGAATGGCCCTTCCTGGTTGCGGTCATCAGTCACCTGGAATTTGGTCCCAAATTCTGCGCATGGTCCAGATACTCTATACACAACCATTGGCGCAGGTAGTAGTAAATGGCCATATATCAACAGAATTCCCGTTGGGAAGGGGAACACGGCAGGGTTGCCCCCTATCACCACTCCATTAGAGCCTCTGGCCGCATGGATACGACAAGCAGTGATACGTGGATTTAAATGGGCAATGGGTTTGGAAGATCGCATTTCGCTCTATGCGGACAATATACTACTATATTTGGCATCCCCAGCTCGCTCTATTAACTGCCTTTTAGACATCTGTACGGCATATGGACAGATCTTCGGATATACCATAAACTGGACAAAGTCATTACTTTATATATTGCACGGCTCCCCGCCATGACTTCCAAGTGGCTGTACATTTCAGATAACTGACAGTGGCTTTAAATACCTAGGGGTATACATAACACACGACAAACCACAGTTCATTGCGAAAAAACCTAACACAGCCCCTGATGAGATTTAGACGCAACGTCAAACATTGGGCACACTACCACTGACTTATGTTTTGGGAAGGGCAGCCCTCTTTAAAATGATGGCACTCCCCAGGTTCCTTTATGGACTACAGAATACACCGTTACCAGTCCCCCAGCATACTTTAAAGCGATAAACGCAGAAGTGACCAGTCTGCTCTGGGATGGGAAAACTCCCCGTATAGCCATGCATAAACTTCCGGGAGGTTGGTATGAAGGTGACATCGTCCTCCCTGACATCAAAGTATATTATTGGGCTTCCCAGCTTGTTGTCATAAACCAATGGCTTCATATACCCCAAGACGACCTAACATACCGAATGGATTGACACCTACGGGACGCTACGGGGATTATGGGAGCACTATACAATAGGGTCAGGAGAAGCAACCTCACAGGTCCAACAGCACACACTGTCTATGTCCGGTTTGAGGCATAGCGGACACTGGGATGGGAGCGAGTAATAACGCAAGCAATGCCACTGTGGGACACAAAAAGACTGGGTACACTACGCAACACCAAAGGCTTCAGACAGTGGGACCTGATAGGAATAACAAGAGTTGGGGATCTTTGGAAGAAAGGGGAAATGGTCACATTTGCACATTTACAAGCTACATATAGACTGGCAAAGACGGAAATATTTTGTTACATGCAGATGAGGCACGCACTTTAGTCACTGATTCCACCAGGAACACGGTCCGAAGAATCCTCACCACTAGAAGATAGGCTCCTGACAGACCACCACCACAAAAAGGCTATCTCCCAAACCTATCTTAAAATGATAAATTACCGCCCGGACCCTATGAATTAGAAGTAGGTGACTTAGATGAAGCAGACTGGCAAGAAGCGCTAGTGTCCCCTAAGGAGGCAGCGATATCATCTAAGCTCAAGTTGGTGCAATCAAAAATCCGTCAAAAACAACAGAAGAGTACCTTTATAATACACTAATCAACAAAAGGGTGAACTCACAGTAGCCACCACCAAATGTTTGATAAAGGGAAAAATAAGCAAGAAAGTAAGAAAATGAGGTGGGTTAAACCAATTCAGTGGACAGGAAAAAGAACCCTCAGGCACCAACTAAAGTCGGTTGCCAGTTGTCTTCATTGGGTCCTTTATGAGAAATACGTGAAAAAACTACGTAGAAAAAGGGAAGTGCATGTTAAAAAGAGTATTGACTAATCCCCAATCAGAAATTTAATATGGGGGTAGTTCTAACTCTATTAAAATCAATAGTGCAAGAAATGGACATATAAATGGTTAAGTTAGTTTGAACCAAATGTCCTAGTTTTTAAAAATCCTACATCGCACATACTATACATGGACACTGTTACACAAAATAAACCTGACGGACACACCGCTTTGTTCTAGGCAATGTGGAGGGTCAGGTACACTCTTCGATACCCTCTGGCTCTGTCTGGAGATTGCGCAGTATTGGAGAGCGGTGATGGGCACGCTCTCACAGGTCATGACGGTCACGATTCTCCCAAAACCAAAACTTTGCCTTCTCAATGTGTGGGAGCCTACAGACTTAAATAATACAGCTCAGGCCTGGGTAACACTAGGCATGACATTGGCAAAACGGAATATAGCGCAACTCTGGTAATCTAGGCAAACTCCGACCCTTGGCCAATGGTGTAACGACATGGACGCAGCAATGGTGGCGGAGAAGTCCGTCTACACTCACCGAGGGTGCCCCAAAAAATGGACAAGGGTGTGGGGAAAATGTAATACCTATAGTAGAACTATATGTGAACCCCCACAGGAGGAGTCTGTGTCAGAATTAGTTAATAATCACACTGTAACTTACGATGGTTACACAATATGTTATAGTCTGTTTTATTAGTCCCTGTAACCCATATAGACTGGTCTCCGATGTATATACGCAACACTGAAAGTTTATGTAACAAGCTATGCCACTGTGTATGCACCGTAAAGTCCTATTGTACTAGATGGTACTGTTATGATATTTTAAATGCCAATAAAATTGTTTTTTTTTAAAAAAGGCCTTGGGATCTCATAATATGAAAGTGAGTGCCAAATATTTCTGGAAATAATTAATTTAAAGTGACTATTCCTTACACCAGTGAGTTGTATTATAAAAGGCTTGGGCTCAGGTCACTGCACTGTAAAGTACAACTGCCTAACGTAGTGAAACGTACAGCTCACCAATTACTACATCGACGATAATCCACCACAATGTCCAAAGTCGCAAAAATGACATTGCCTGTCCTTTGATAGCGGATAACATCATTGCGTTGACCTCTTGTAATCCCCTTTGTCTTTCAAATATCTCCTATTTGCTGCTACTAGTCTAAAGGAAGGGCGAGAAGTAGAAATCACAACAGGCACCTAGACAGACAATGTGAATTCCCCAATGACTAGATAAAAGCACTAGATGATTTTTTTCTAGAGGAAGCAATGCGTGTCTCTTGGAGTGTCACCCAAATTAATGCTGGTGTTCAAATGTCAATCAAAGTCTCTAATGGGAAAATAGTTTTGCATACTAACTGGTCCGAGTTTACACTTTTTCCATCAAACTCCAAATGCCCCTCTATCCGTTCCTGGTTTGCAAAATGTAATTTAGTTTATGTGGTGCAGATCACAGTTAATTATGGTGGCTTTACTGTAGAAAATGGATTCATTTCAAGATATTAGATGGGCCATTGCCAATCAAAAGGTAGTAGTCCATAAAGGAATCGCTTCCTTGTTGCCATTGGAAAAAATACAGTCTAGTGTAGAAATCAGAGAAACTCAGGACACCATTGAGGGCTGTTTACGGCACCTCTTTTGCGAATTCCCAATAAAATAAAGCCAGGGCAGGTAAAGGGTGAGAGTAGTAGCACTTGAAATTTTCTGTTCAGATTGTTGACCAATATATTCATTATCATAATCCTACTTTTGCTTATGACAGCCCCTACATCCTCCAATGTATCAGGCTAAAGAACATACAGAAGCAGTGTGAGAAGGTGCATCGAAAGGACCATGATGGAGTAGGGTAGGGTCAGGAGTAATGAGGCTAAATGATAAGCAATGTGGTCAGTGCATCCACTTCTCTCTCCCAAGGCCCAATCCACTGAATGATATTCTCTCATACAACCATGAGATATGGTACACAACTAGTCAACTGCGTGCTAAATTCCATTCTACAAAAATACTTTTCCCTTCAATCTCGACTAGTGTGAAAGCAAAAGACTTAGAACACCGGGAACCTGAATGCATAGAGAAGAAGGAACTGATGGAGGTGCCTGGGTACAGTGGCGTAGCTAGAGGGGGCGGTCCGCCCCGGGCGGCATGAGTGCTTGGGGCAGCGGACTCCCCTGCTATTACTTGCCGTCAACAGGAATCCCCCCCACTCCTCAATGCGTTTGGGACAGCAAACGGAGAAAATGCTCGCCAGCAACACCACCCCCACCCTCGCTCTTCACAGCGGTCGCCACTGGGAAGCAAAAGCAGAGACCACCACAAGCCTATTGGGCTAACTACCCCAAAGCCTGGGTAGAGTCAGTGTTGCCTGGAGTGAGGATGTACGTCTTTGTTGGACACACTACGCGAGGCACCTGTGTTTAAACAAGGAAATTCCCATGAAGCCACAGGATTTTCACAAGATTTGCAAACTTGGCAGCCGTTTTGAAGCCATAGAGTATAAGTCGCTTGTGGTTCAGTGCACCTTGTTAGGCAATCTAGATACATTGTTGATGCAGCCAGGATCTCGTTGTCTAATATAAAGAACACCTTTGAGACTGTTTTTGATCTTCATAGAAGTTGATGATACACTGATGTAGATATCTACTCATGTCTGTGAACTTAATATTCACAACTAAAATACTATTTCAGAGCTATCCTTGAGTTGAGTTGAGGGAGAATTTGTATAGCGCTACTTTACCCGTAGGCGTCAAGGCGCTAAAGATGAAAAAGGAAAGCTGTGTGAGGGGAAAGCGGGGAGGAAGGTCAATGGTAGGCCTCCCTGAAGAGCCAGGTCTTCAAAGCCCTTCGGAAGAGAGGGTGAGAGGTGAGTTCCTTAATCTCAGCCGGAAGAGTATTCCAAATTTTAGGAGCACGGGAGTCGAAGGCTCTTTCGCCCCATCTGACTTTGTTGGTTTTAGGAACAGACAAAAGATATTTATTGGCTGAGCGAAGTGCACTACCGGTAACGTAAGGGGTCACCAAGGGTTTAATGTCTTCAGAGCCAAGCCCGTGCAATGCATGATGGGTGAGACACAGAACCTTGAACTCTATTCTGGCCTGGATAGGAAGCCAATGAAGGTCCTTCCTAATAGAGGTGGCTGAGGCAAACTTCGGGGCATCAGCAACAAACCGAGCTGCTGACTTTGGACTGTTTGTAAACGCTGTATCTGGGATTCATTAATTCCAAGGTACAACGAGTTACAGTAATCTAGCCTTGAGGAAATTAGGGCCACCGTAACCAGTTTACGGGCATCGGTAGAAAGATAGTGTACTAATTTCCTCAAGGTTCTAAGAACACCACAGCAGGTAGAGGTCGTCCTGCTGACTTGTTTTTGGAAGGAGAGCTTGGTATCAAAAATAACACCTAAGTTCCGAGCAGACTGGGAGGGCGATGGACAGGCTCCAGTCCATTGACCAGATCTCCTCCATTGCCTCTGAAGATCAGCACCTCCGTTTTTTCCCCATTCAATTTAAAGGAATTCCTCACCATCCAATTTGCAACCGCTTCCATGCAGTTCTTAAAGTTTCGGGCTGTAATATCAGCAGTTTGAGAAAGAGAGACCATAATCTGAGTGTCATCAGCATAGGAGAGAACTTCCAGCCCAAAAGATCTTACAAGCCTGGCAGGAGGTGTAACATAAATGTTAAAGAGCGTGGGGCTCAGGGACGACTGCACAGGTTTAGCTGGGGAAAGGAAGTCACCCAGCTTGACCCTCTGTGCACGGCCATCCAGGAAAGATTTCAAAAGACTAAGTGCCGATCCGTCCACTCCTATCTCCTTGAGCCGTTCGACTAAGATGGAGGGGGATAGCGTGTCGAAGGCGGCAGTAAGGTCGAGCAGGACCAGAAGAGTAGTCTGGCCACTGTCGACCTTAGCACGGATGTTATTGGTGACGACTGTAAGGGCGGACTCGGTACTATGAGACCTGCGAAAGCCGTGCTGGGAGGGATCAAGAAGGCTGGAGTTCTCCAAGAAGGCACTCAGATGGTGATTTAAGTGGGCCTCTATCCTTTTTGCGGGTGCTGGGAGTAATGAGATAGGACGAAATTTTTTTAGGATCCTAGGATCCAACAAGGCCTTTTTAAGAAGGGGCTTAGCTATGGCCATTTTCCAGGGGGTCGGAAAAACACCTTGATGGATGGCCAGATTAATAACTTCCAGGAACGCAGGGAGTAGAACATCTCTGCACTCTTTGAAGACCTTCAGAGGACATGGATCGAGGGGAGAACCTGATTTAAGCCTATCTAAATGCACATTAAGTTGTTCTAGAGTGATCAGGGGGAAAGTAAAAGAGCTACCCTGTGGTGACTCTGTAGGGTCTTCTGTGACAAGATATGGCAGTGGGGCAGGGGGGATCCTAATTCTTGGTTAAGAGCTTTTAAGCTAGAGTGAATGTCAGCTATCTTTGTGTGGAAAAAGGTAGATATCTGGTCACAAAGCTCCTGGGTTTCTGTTACCGGATTAGGGGATTGCAGAGCCGACAGAGAGTCAACAATTTTGAACAGTTCCCTAGAGGAGCTGAGGGAAGCAGTCAGTTTAGAAAAATGTAGTTTATTTTCTGCGAGAACCGCAGTTTTGTAGTCTTTGAGTAGGAGTTTGTGTTTATTCTTTTCATCTGGATCTAGATTGACTCTCCAGAGCCTCTCTTGTCTCCTACATCCCTGCCTCAGTGACCTGAGAGTATCGGAGTACCAAGGGGCTGAGGGGCGCTTCCTAGCAGAATAAGTCTGTTTGACCGGGGCCAGTTTATCCACCGCCTTTAGAATAGCATTATGCAGATCAGAAGCTGCAGAGTCAATATCATTTGCTAGTGATTGGCTTTGGCTGGGCAAAAGGGGAGCTAATAGATCACTATTTATCCCTCTGAAGTTTCTTTTGGGTTCCCACTTACAGGGGTCTGCTAAGGAGGTGGGGAAGCTGGAGTATGTAAAGTCCAGGGGGATGGCCATGTGGTCTGACCAGGACAGAGGAAGGGGGATCCCAGTGTCTACCCTGGGGTCATTGGTAAAGACCCCGTCCAGGGTGTGACCGGCTAAGTGTGTGGGGCCCTCTACTATCTGGTTTAGACCAAAAGAAGCAAAAGAGTCCATCAGGGAAGCAGTGTCTGTGGAATCCTCTATATCTAAATGAAAATTAAAGTCTCCAAGAATGGTGAAGTTGGGTCTGTCAATATAGGGTTCGAGCAGCTTAAGAAGCTTCTGAACGAAGGGAGGCCGGGGGCCAGGGGGCCTGTAGATCAAGATCCCCGCGAAGGAGATTGAGGGGGAGGAGTTGAGCACAAAATAAAGAGCCTGAAAGGTCTCAGATGGCAAAGAAAGGTGCTCAGTTCAGCATCTTATAGAAGATCTGTGTAAAATGCCCAGCCCCCCACCCATTCGCCATACTCTGTCCATTCTGGACAGCAAATTACCCTCCGGGATGGCATTCAGGAGTTCTGGTCCAGAGTGATCTGCTGCCCAGGTCTCGGTAATAAAGACCCAGGGAGGTTTTCTATTAGAAGTAAAATACCTGAAGGCGAGATTGTTTTTAATTAGGGATCTGGTGTTAATAAGGAACCCAGTCTCTTTGCTAGGCTGGGGGAGCTTGTACCTTCCCGGTCTAGAGTGTCTATTTCGGGGGATATGGAGGCGGGGACTAGCCTCCTTCCCCGTACATAAGCACTTAAGAGCCTTCGGGAAGCCCTCAGGTGGGACCATATGATGACAAGGTATCGCTGAGGGTTTGAAGGATAGCAGGGTATGTACGGAATATGTGCATCTACCAGGGATGGGAAGATCTAGCTGAGCAGCCTGCCTGGCCCCCGGCGCTTCCTCAGCGCTGACGGGCGCAGACGGGCAGAACTCTGGCGCGACTTCGGCGCAGGTCCGGCGCGTCCGCTGCTCACGTCCGCTGCGCGGAGCCATATGCATTCCTTTTATGCTTAGCGCTGGACTGAGCAAAGCACTTCCTCCCACTCCAAAATGGCCGCTGTAAACTGATCCCCTGGGCCAGCCAACTCAGTACCTCAATCGGCTGCGAACTGGCCCCAAATGCGAGGAAAACGAGGGAAATGAAGCACAATGCACTCCGAAATCGAGGCAAAGTGCAGGTGAGGTTAGAATAATGTTAAAACAGTATGAAAAAAAAATCACATTCGAGAATTTCGTGGCACAGTGGGGAGAGGGTAGAAGAAGGCAGTACAATCACAGAGCAACCTCCCAGCTTCCGCCTCAGGAGGGGAGAGACACACACACAGCAAGGGAGAGCCAAGCAGGGAATGCTCCTTTTATGCTTAGCGCTGGACTGAGCAAAGCACTTCCTCCCTCTCCAAAATGGCCGCTGTAAACTGATCCCCCGGGCCAGCCAACTCAGCACCTCAATCGGCTGCGAACTGGCCCCAAATGCGAGGAAAACAAGGGAAATGAAGTACAATGCGCTCCAAAATCGAGGCAAAGTGCAAGTGCAGGCGAGGTTAGAATAATGTTAAAACAGTATTAACATTTTTTAAAATTCAATTATTTCGTGGCACAGTGGGGAGAGGGTAGAAGAAGGCAGTACAATCACAGAGCAACCTCCCGGCTTCCGCCTCAGGAGGGGAGAGACACACACACAGCAAGCCTTTAAACATTATGAGCTCACATTTGCACATCATATTATTCAACAGGAGAAACAGAAAGTATCCACATACCTTCACAGACTTTAAATATATTTCTTTGACTTCCATATTGTATTAAGTTCATGAACCTGTCACCTTAAAAATAATTGAAATCTAATTTCTAATAAGACAACAATTGATGGACATTGATGGCTTGGCAGTTCGGGCTGGACTGTTCCCATGAGGCACAGGGTCAAGGCTTATTTGCATATGGCCATGACTGAACTGGGGTGGTGTGGAGTGCAAAAAAACAATGGATTTAGGCCCAGATCTCTGTACTGGGGTGAATGTATGACATTGTTCTGCATTCTGTCCGTCAACTGTTGTTTTTGCATTTGTCACCCCGAGTGGGATGGGTATGCTCAGACGTGAGTCCCATGCTCTCCACACCACTGGAGTCAAGCTATCCTGGCTGAAGACAGCTGATAGCCAGAAACCGGCCCTAGGATGCTTGATTCTGGTCCAGGAAAGACATGGCTTGGCAGTTCGGGCTGGACTGTTCCCATGAGGCACAGGGTCAAGGCTGATTTGCATATGGCCATGTCTGAACTGGGGTGGTGTGGAGAGCAAAATAACAATGGATTTAGGCCCAGATCTCTGTACTGGGGTGAATGTATGACATTGTTCTGCATCCTGTCCATCAACTGTTGTTTTTGCATTTGTCACCCCGAGTGGGATGGGTATGCTCAGACGTGAGTCCCGTGCTCTCCACACCACTGGAGTCAAGCTATCCTGGCTGAAGATGGCTGATAGCCAGAAACCGGTCCTAGGATGCTTGATTCCGGTCCAGGAAAGACATGGCTTGGCAGTTCGGGCTGGACTGTTCCCATGAGGCACAGGGTCAAGGTTGATTTGCATATGGCCATGTCTGAACTGGGGTGGTGTGGAGTGCAAAAAAACGATGGATTTAGGCCCAGATCTCTGTACTGGGGTGAATGTATGACATTGTTCTAAATTCTGTCCATCAACTGTTGTTTTTGCATTTGTCACCCCGAGTGGGATGGGTATGCTCAGACGTGAGTCCCCTGCTCTCCACACCACTGGAGTCAAGCTATCCTGGCTGAAGACGGCTGATAGCCAGAAACCGGTCTTAGGATGCTGGATTCCGGTCCAGGAAAGACATGGCTTGGCAGTTCGGGCTGGCCTGTTCCCATGAGGCACAGGGCCAAGGCTCATTTGCATATGGCCATGTCTGAACTGGGGTGATGTGGAGTGCAAACAAACAATGGATTTAGGCCCAGATCTCTGTACTGGGGTGAATGTATGACATTGTTCTGCATTCTGTCCATCAACTGTTGTTTTTGCATTTGTCACCCCGAGTGGGATGGGTATGCTCAGACGTGAGTCCCATGCTCTCCACACCACTGGAGTCAAGCTATCCTGGCTGAAGACGGCTGATAGCCAGAAACCGGTCCTAGGATGCTTGATTCCGGTCCAGGAAAGACATGGTTTGGCAGTTCGGGCTGGACTGTTCCCATGAGGCACAGGGTCAAGGCTGATTTGCATATGGCCATGTCTGAACTGGGGTGGTGTGGAGTGCAAAAAAACGATGGATTTAGGCCCAGATCTCTGTACTGGGGTGAATGTATGACATTGCTCTGCATTCTGTCCATCAACTGTTGTTTTTGAATTTCTCCTTTTTGTAGCAGCATCAAATACGCATTGAGATGTTTGATTCTCTCATCTTAGAGAGAAGATTCTTCGCATGAAGTTTTCCGTTGTTTCTACTTGTGCTTTTTTAAAGGAGATGGAGAAGGTTATGTTGGAGTGAATGTCAGCAGACAAACTTGCCTTTTCCCCTTATTTCTGGGAGAGACAGCCCTGTCCGAGATCCAATAGAGAAAACTAGAAGAATCAGGGTTTGAGCTTGAGGTAAGCACTTGCCTTGCACTCATGAAGTACTCTACCTTTTATTTTGAAGAGACCAGCAACCTGGCATGCCACTATGCAACATACCTGTCCCAGATCTTCTAACATGTCAACTTTAGAGGCCTTGGGAGTGACTAGGCAAACAAATATGACACCGCTACAATTCCAGGCTGAAGGAGTCATTTTTTTTAAAGGTGAGCACAGCATCCAACTTTTTCTCTACAAATATGGAATCAAGCCCTAAAATTTCCATTTAGCTAATAAAGCTCGCTTAAGACTGAAAATAATTCCTCCTCACACCTCCAAGTACCCCCTTCCATTCTAGTACTGGGGGAGGGGACAATAAGAGAATGAAGAGTAGAGATCAAATCCCAGAAGGAATCTTGAAAACAAAGCCCCAGTCTTATAATGTCGAAAAGAAAATTCAAAAGGAATGTTCGGAATGGCAACTTTAAAAAAAAATAATTAATAACAATAACAGCCTGGGTAAGACCACCATCTTCATGATCGAGATTCGTCCCATTAGTGAGAATGGTAGCCTAGACCATAGCTCCACGTCATCCTCCAGTTTAGAAACGGCTGTGCCATAGTTTTCCCTAAATACTATCTCTGAGTCCGTGTGGAGCCTGATGCCTAAATATCGAACCGATTCAGTAGTCCATTGCAGAGGGTATTCCATAGCGAATTCGGTGGTGGCAGGGGTAAGTGGAAACACCAGCGACGTTGCCCAGTTAACTTTCAACCCAGACAGTGCTCCGAAGTGTACTACCTCCCTTATGATTGAGGTCAGGTTGTTTTTTTCAGGGTCCCGCACATAAAGCAGCGCCTCATCCTCGTAAGTCGACCCTACTATCTTGTACATCGGAAATCCAATGCCTTCGTTACCGTGATACTCCCGCATGGCACATGCCAAAGGCTTCAGCACCAGGGCATACAGCAGCGGTGACAGCGGACAACCCTGCCTAGTACCTCGGGAAATGGGGAAGGGGTCTGTGACCAAACCACCAATGCGCACACGGGCCGTAGTCATATAGTATAGGATCCCAATCAACTGCAAGAAGACGGCCCCCAGTCCCATTCTCGTCAGCACTTGCCTCACAAACGCCCACTCCACCGAATCAAATGCTTTTTCCATATCTAGGAAAACAGCAATCGCTTTATTCTCCTGTCGCACATGTTGCATAGCACCAAACACTGTAGGGATATTATAGGTCAGGTTTCTAGAAGGTATAAATCCTGCTTGTTCTGGGGCTATGAGGATATGTGACTTCAGGGTAAGTCTGGTACCTAAGACATTGGCAAATATTTTAGTATCAACGTTGAGAAGGGAGAGGGGGCGGTACGAGCTGCATTCATCCGGGGGTTTGCCCGGTTTGGGGATGGCAACAAGCAGGGCCTCCCTCATAGGCGGCTGGAGAGTGCCCGAAATACACATATCATCGAACAGAGCCACAAGGTGGGGGAGCAGCAGGTCCAAGAAAGTTTTGTAGAAGGTGACAGTTAGACCATCTGTCCCCGGGGCGCTATCAGCTTTCCTACCTCCCAGAGCCTCAATGATTTTGTCTCTCTCTATGGGATGCATTAGGAGTTCCCTGTGCGTATCGGGGAGGAACGGGAGCCGTATATGATCCAGATACTCCGTAATCTGCTCGTCCACCCCACCAGACTGGGACCTGTACACGTCAGAATAATATTGTTTAAAGCGGTCAGCGACATCCATTTCTTCAGTTAGAAGTTCCCCGTCTGCTGCTCTAATTTCAGAAACCCGCATCCTACCTTGCCGTACCTTCATCAACCGAGCCAACACTGAGCCCGGTCTATCTCCCTCTCCATATGACCTGGCCGTAGTGTACTTCCCCAGATGCCTCACCTTGCTATCTGCAGCATTGTGATGTTCCTCCAACAGTGCCTTAATCTCTCTATCCGGAATCTCACCCCCCCATTGAGTTGCCGCCGCTCGATGTCCCTCAGCCGTGATTCTAAATCAGACAGCCTCTTCTGAATGGCCTTAAGCACTCCTGAGTGCTTAGTCATCGCTATTCCCCTAATATAAACCTTAAACGTTTCCCAGAGAGTTTGGAAGCCGTCGACTGAACCCATATAGGTAGAGAAAAAGGACTCTATGGCGTCGGTCATTTCCTCCTTTAACAGTGGATCTAGCAAGGAGTATTTATTTATTTATTTATTTATAGGCTTATATAGCGCTGAACACGACTCCCGAAGGAGTATCTCTGCGCTTTGCTCGCCCAGCAGGTAAAGGTATAGTGCTCACCAGATCAAAGACAAGGGAGATAACAAAACAGAAAAGTCTTCAGCATTTTTTTAAAGGTTAAATGATTGGTACACTGTCTGAGAGTAAAAGGTAATTTGTTCCAGAGAGTGGGGCCCAGAAATGAAAGAGCCCTTCCGCCTAGTCTCGACCTTCTTATAGAAGGAACCTGAAGTAGGTATTGATTACTGGAACGGAGGGTGCGTACTGGGTTATACGGGCCAAATTTCTCAGCCAAGTACAACGGACAGGAGCCATAAATACTCTTGTGGATTATACAGCAAGTTTTAAATTGGACCCGTGCATGGATCGGTAGCCAGTGCAATTTATCCAGAAGAGGGCGAGAGGGTGTTCTCGGAGGGGCATTGAGAACTAGCCTTGTAGCAGTGTTCTGGACCACCTGAAGCCTACTTAGCGAGTTTTCGGTAGCTGATATCAGTAACCCATTACAATAGTCCAGGCGACTAAGCACTAGGCCTCGACGAGGGTCTTTCTAGATGTATCCGGCAGTAAGGGAAACACTCGTCTAAGGAGTCCAATTACATGCAGGCAAGACCCAGCTGTTTGGTTGACATGATCCTTCAGCGATAATCCCTGATCTAGTCGAACCACCAGGTTCTTTACGGTCTGCTTGGTAATAGGCACGGGGCCCAGATCTGATGACCACCAATCCGGTGACCACAGCAGTGGCGCATCTCCAAATAGCATGACCTCAGTCTTCCCTACATTGCATTGCAGGAAGTTTGCGGCCAACCATTGGGACACAGCCCTCATCCCTTCCAAAAATGAGTATTTAGCTGCAGCTGTCAGGGTTTTAAAAGGGAAGAGCAGCTGAGTGTCATCCGCATATGACACAGGAATGAATCCATATGATCTCATGAGATCCGCTAAGGGGGCCACATACACATTGAAAAGTGTGGGACTTAGGCATGAGCCCTGTGGTACCCCCTTAGTGAGCTCTATCGGAGCCAAGCGAAAGGCACCCAGGTTGACACTCTGTGAGAGGCCAGATAAGAAGCTCTTCAACCAAGACCAAGCCAGACCTCCAACCCCTTTCTCCTGCAATCGACTGAGTAAGATTTCATGCGATACCATGTGGAAGGCCGCGGAAAGGTCCAACAGCACTAGGATCACAGAGCTCCCACCATCCTGTGACATTCTGATGGTATCTGTCACAGATAGGAGAGCTGATTCCGTGCTATAGTTGGGCCTAAATCCGGACTGGGAGCGATCTAAGCCTCCGGACCGCTCGATGAAACTCGACAAGTGGGTGGTAATGTGCTTTTCAGTTACCTTACTCAGGTAAGGAAGGAGAGATATAGGGCGGAGGTTGGATAAGTCCGACCAGGGGAGAGCAGAGTTCTTCCGGATTGGGTTTGCAATGGCCTTCTTCCAATCCCGTGGTACCTGGCCTTCAGCAATAGAGCGATTCACCAGAGTTTGGACCCTGTCTTGATATGACCAATAAGTGCCTCAATGTCACTTAAGTTGGCAGCTGGAAAGACTGTGAGTGTCTCCGTGTCCATGACCTGGGACTGAGGGAGGGCTGTAGGTGGGGAATCTGTAGGACAGATTGTCTTGATGATTTAATCATAGATCAGCTCTATCTTATCCTTAAAAAAGAGAGAGATGTTATCACATAGGGATTGTGAGGAAACGTCCAGACTTTCACAAGCCGTAGGTTTCGTAAAGGCTTGTAGAATCTGATATAGAGCCCTCGAGGAGTTGCCCGCCTCTGCTAGTTGCGAGGCAATGTGATTTTTCCTGGCTGATATACTGTTTTTATGGTATATAGACAGGGCAGCATAGTAGTCCCTTTTGTCTGCTTCCTGGTGACTTTTCCTCCATGTTTTTTCTTATTTCCTACAGGCTTGCTTGTCTGAGCGCAGTTGGTCAGTATACCACACTTCATGACGAGAGGAGGGGTGCTGTTTGCATAATTTCAGAGGGGCCAGAGAATTAATTACAGTTGAAATAGCTGAATTAAATTTGGATAAGGCTAATTCAGTATTGTCAGAGGCAGTTGTAGAAGGCTCAACTAGAGCTCTCTGGCAGTCCTCTGGTGTCACTTTATGCCATTGTCTACAGAATGAGGGGAGGAGAGACCTTTTACTGGGCTTATTCAACCCTAATAAGGACAAATCAATGACAAAATGGTCTGACCAGTTCACCTGGGTGGAAGGATGGCATACAATCTTAGAAGAATTCGAAAAGATCATATCCAATGTGTGGCCTGGTAGGTGAGTAGGGCCTTTATTATGCTGTGTAAGCCCTAATAGTGACAAATCTGCAAAGAAAGATAATATCTCAGGATTATTTGAGAGCGCCCCATGCACATTAAAGTCCCCTAAAAGAAGGAAATCAGTTCCAATTTTAAAGTGCGGGCCAATACCTCCATTAGGGAAAGTGCAAAATTACCACTTGGTCCCGGTGGACGGTAGACAAGAGCTCCCTTCCAAAGGTTATTGGGTCTGGTATTGATCCGACAGATCATAATTTCCATCAAAGGTGTACTTCTTTGTTCAACTATTGAGACATTGATACCCTCCTTATGAATGATGGCAATGCCACCCCCAGTTTTAATAGGACGGTCCAACCTTACAATTTTATATCCCACCGGGATGCCCAGCGTAATGGCGGGTACTGTGTGGGGTTTTAGCCGAATCTCAGTCAGAAAACATATCTCGGGCTGGACAGTGGATATAAGATCCCAAATTTCCGTATGATATTTCGGTAGGGAGCGGACATTACATAAGAAACTCTTCCAATCAGCCACCTGGTGTGTTTCCCGCCATTACACCCCGCCACAGTCGACAGGTGGGAGGCCTGAAACCGGCAGTTTCTACATGAGATAGGACCCTCTAGACTTGGCCAGGAGTCATGTGCACAGCCAGGTAAGGGTGCTGTCTGAAGAGTCACTAATTTGTGAGCTGAGTAGGTAATGCGGTTAACAACAACGGGATCTCTGCTAACCTGGGCAGAGTCCATGGCCCCTGTCCCCATCCTGTCGCGGACGGGCGCAGACGGGCTACTCTTTGGCTACTCTTCGGCGTGTCTTCGGCGCTTTCCTGCGCACAATCGCTGCACGCTTGAATACAGCCGAGGGCTAAATAGCCCTGATAATCCTACAACTAGAGCGCTAACCGCTCCAGTGGAAGGGCGGAGGTGCCTGGCTCTCCCTGATCCACCCTCCGCGCAACGGTACTGGCTACCTCGTCGAACCGGGGCGGGCAGGAGTGACGACTGAGCCCAGGCTTCCTAACAGTAACTGGTGAGTGCCAAGCCCCCCTTTATGTTTCCCAAATGGCACAGGTATCGTTTTTAAAATAATCAGCTTGTGAGCATTGAAAAAGCAGTATTTAACACAATAAAAATTCCAATTTATAAATGCAAAGTTCAGTTTTTATAAAATCACAGCGTCAATGTGAGGAGCAGCAATTTGTTACCTGTGGCGCACAAGCGGATCGGGAAAGACACTGCCACCGTCTTCCCTACCGCAGCGCGCCCGCAGTCAGCCTCAGCCTAAATAGCCCTGATAATCCTACAACTAGAGCGCTAACCGCTCCAGTGGAAGGGCGGAAGTGCCTGGCTTTCCCTGACCCGCTCTCCGCGCAACGGTACTGGCTACCGCGTCAGACCGGGGCGGGCAGGAGTGAGGACTGAGCCCAGGCTTCCTAAAAGTATGGGGGAAACTGCCATGTGAATGGCAGCAAGCACTTCCTAGGGGTGTCCAAGGCCAGCACCAGTGGGGAGTGGTCAGAAAGTGTGCGCGGCAAGACTCCGCAGTGTCGAACCTGATCCATCAATGAGGTAGAAGCGATCCAGTAGTCTATGCATGTATGTATATTGTGATATGCTGAATAATGCGTGTAGCCCCCCTATCACTACTTCGCGTCCGCCACACATCACATTAATCTATACAGATCATCAATTCCTCCAGCTTTCTCACAGTCGCCACAGGGCCTCTAGAAGGGCCTGCTGCTCTGTCCAGCTCTGGGTGCCTAACCAAGTTAAAGTCACCTCCCCACAGGATCTGGATGTCCCCATAGTGTTTGATAATTTTAGCTATGTCTACAAAGAACACAGGGCAGTCATAAGTAGGGCCATAAATGTTAATTATGAGCAAGTCTAGGCCCGACCTTTGCATTTAGATATAACATATCAGCGTGGAGCTGTGTCAGCTTAAATGGTGTTCTGGGATTGGCCCAGGTCAATACGCCCCTGGCATGGGAGGTAAACCCTGCCGAATTAATGTTACCATCCAGTCCCCTATTCCGCAACATAGGGCTCGTCTGGGTAAGATGCGTCTCCTGTAGAAGCGCAACATCTACATTATGTCTGTTCAAATAACTCAACATCTTCCGGAGCTTACGATGATCGTTAAGACCCCTGACATTCCATGTCATTACTCGCATACCACCCACCGTACACTGGGTTGCGTGTGCGTTAAGTGGCCCCATCGTCGTGGATTAGGCATATCGTGGAGAAAGACTCTTTGTATACAAGTGAGCAGCGCACCATAGGCATGTACAACAACCAGCCCCCTAAACCACCATCCTTGAAAAACAACCCCCCTCTACCCCTCCCCCCTCCCACAGCAGACCACCCCAAACTTGGTAGCAGGTACCCCAAACTGGCTCCCCTTCTTCCCCCTACCACCCCTAACCCCAACCCCCCCCAAAAAACAACAACAGTGCCAGGCACAGGTGGGCGGAGGTAGTTTCCTGAGCCGAACTCCTACATGCCCTTGCATCAATTCAACCCAACCTGAACTCACGTGTGTCATCCACAGCATTTAGCAGCAATTAACCAAACAGCTTTACCCTGCCACAAACTGGAGGGCAAGCCCCAGCAAACTCCAGGAAGTTCAAGCACCTGGCCAACCTCCAGAAGGGAGGCAACAGGACCGCCGGCCGCAGCACCACTGAAGTGGTTCTGATCATATTATGACAAACCCGCCCCCCCCCCACATCAATTAGTGCACACTATGATTCAGCCGGCACAATAACAGTAGGTGGAGGCCCATCAGACAGCTTCAAACGCAAAGACTCCAGCGTATACAGTCCAGCGAAATGTCAATCCCCGAGCCTTAACACCCCTCCGCCCGCCCCCTGAACCATCTTACCACACCAACCACCCAAAAATCATCGCATCAGTCCTGTTCATCAAGCAAGCCACCAGCTGCTTTTTCCAAAGGTAGTGTCTACGGGCTAACCCGCCGCTCCTCCAACCAGTTCTTAATAGCCTGCTGCAGAGCCTTGGGATCTGTAAAGATGTGCGATCGCCCTTGTCTATTAACCCGGAGTTTCACTGGATACAGCATAGCGTAGTCCACTCCCATATCCCGGCAATTTGCAGGCCCCCTCACCCTCCACAATAAAATACCAGTTGAGGTGCAGGCGGTTCGTCCAGGACAAGTCTCCAGCGTTTATATTCAGGGTGTGGATCGGTGTGGATCGGGAACGCGCCCCTCTCTACCCCACAGCGCCCAAATGGCTGCCGTCTGTAGACCCCTTCCACAGGACCCCACAGCCGATTCCAGCAAATTGTCTGCCCCTGTAAGTCCAACCACCAGGGTCACCAATGGTCTAGCCCCCGTTAACAGCCGGTCCAGAGAACCGATGTCCGCATCACTGGCCCCCCGTCCCCCGCCATGTGATGGCTACTCCGGGCTGTGGTATTCAGAGTCGGATGTGCCCCCCGTCAGCCGTGACCGCACACCTTTCACCCCTCCGGCGCTCACCTCATGGGCAGATTGAACATATAGCAGGGGGGTAAGTAGGCTCTCCAAGCGGTCATATTTCTCCTGCCCAGTGTAGCGCAAGTGCCCACTCTTCAGGCCCTCAGGGCAGCCGACCTCTGCAACTCGCGCCTCATGGGAGAAGCACCAGCCACACGTCGATCTACGTCTCACGGCATCAGCGGTCACTGTGGATCGGGGATTCGCGGGCCAGCCGCCGCCACACTGTCACCGCGTATAACTCCCGCCTCAGGCACCAGATCGCGGCTTCAAACGGGTCGCCAGCTGCAGCTCGTCCTCCATTGTTGCCGGCACTGCAGAGGTGGTCAGGGTATCGCCAGTGCTGCAGGATAAGTTCAGGATAGTGCTGTGACACTGATAGAGCGTGCAGGTCACCCGACTAGGGTCTTACCAATACTCGCCTGGGCCCATACTTCAGAAAGGACATCAATTCCATATACCTCAGGCAGGTGACACGCGCTCTATTACCAGTTTGTGTTTATACTAATTCCTATACCAGTAACTTACCAATCCTTGTCACTACATTACCTATACACGATGAATCAGGGATTTAGATAAGGGAAAGGTACTCATCAATACCATAACATTTGCATTTGTATAATAACCACAGACTCAGGGTAGGTTCAAACTCTTTATCCAATCATCATCATCAAAAGTCATAAGCCACAGGTTAAATGCAATCCAACTATCAATAACCAAAATCAGAAACAGCGTATAGCTATGTATAAGATAGATTATGCCAATCATTTAGTAAACTTGGAATAAAGGGAAGGTGGAAACAAGCAACATGCTAATTTTAGAAAACAGTCTTTCACAACTTCATTAAAGGAGGGTCAAGAAAAAGGAACATACTAAACACAAAGACTTTCGTAATTCACTGGCAGTTGAAAAGGAGAACACAACTTATGCAATTCGATGTTCAGATTTAGCTTAAAAACTATAGGGAGGGTAAGAATTGGAACACACTGTAGATAAAGCTTATCTCCTTAAAGGGAGGGTGAGAAAGGAACATATACTAATATAGAAACATTCAGCATTTGACTAAAGGTGGGTTGAAAAGTTGGTACACGCTACTTGACAGTAATACATGAAAATCTCATTTATTAAGAGACGGGGAAAGAAAAGGAACATATGCAATCACAACTTTGCAATATTTCAGAGAGGGTAATGAAAAGGACGCAATTTAGAAAGACAACTACCCATACAGATTTATATTTACCTAGAAAAGTGTAAAGAACCCTGGCCACGGGTCAGTTGGAAAGGACAGGAGAAACTCCAAAGACTTCAGTGCCAGTAGGCAAGCAGGTGCAGCTCATGGACAATCAGAAAGACAATTACCCACACAGATTTATATTTACCTAGAATAGTGTGAAGACCAACCCTGGCCACGGGTCAGTTGGAAAGGACAGGAGATGCCCCAAAGACTTCAGTGCCAGTAGGCAAGCAGGTGCAGCTCATGGACAATCAGGACAGGATAACCCCAGAATTTGGATCAGGACCGGACCACCAAAGGTTAAGACCAGCACCCGCAGTTTCGGTTGCAACGCCTGCGATACTCTCTCTCTGCAAGGAATCAGCCAAAACCCCGATTGGGTTATAACTTTCACCAACAAAGTGCTTCGCCAACACTTTCACTTCCCAAAAACCCCGATTGGGTTCTCGAGCCTACCGACAGAGTGCTCCGCAGCTCTCTGCTCTTAGTCACCTATTGAGTGCGTTGGGTCAGTGACAGGTCAGCTATTCAGACAAGTCGGACAATTTCTCTAGCTAAACATACGCTAATTATACTGTTTTTCAAGTCAGTGTACCACCCCCCAATGTTGCAAGTGTAAGGATCCCCAATTTTGATTGGACAAAGGAGGAGTACATGTCATTACACCACCTAAATTTTATACTTTTTCAGTCTCCTTATTTAAATTTTGTCTACGCCCATTAAATTTTCAGGTTCTCATGACATATGCCTTTTGGTTAACAATGGTGAATATAACATTGAATACATTGTAATAATTTTCAGTACAGTTCAGCTCCTTCTAGCTGGGTTAAGGTTTGTCTTTCCAGGCGCATCTTGGCTGTTGCTGCCATCTGGCTGGGTTTCAATGCCACAGAGTTCATCTCCCCTCTGCACGGTGACATGCGCAGAAAGGACTTCCAAAATGGAGTAGTAAGCATCTCCCAGGCCCAAAGAATATGATACATGAAAAGTAAAGAGAAACAATTTAGAACACAGAAAATAAATGATTACACTGTATACCATGAATTTCTACACTATACCCATTACTTTATAATAAACTATAGCATGAGGATTTAGCAGAACGAACATCTTAGCAAAAGCAGCAGTGCAAGCCTCTCGCATGTGAGAACACAGAACAGCCATTTTAGCACTGGTGCACAGATGCGACAGGGTTCCTCCCAAAGCTGCGAGTACATCATGTCACGTGGGTATGACAGACGCATGCGCAGTAGAAATTCCCGCGTAGCAGCAGCCATATTAGATGCAAGCGTATTAGGATTAGAAAACACATAAGCAAGCTTCTCTCGGGTACCCCATGTAAGTGTAAGATGTGCGAAATTAATAGAACAAACAGGTTGGTTACTTCGTTACATGTTATTCGAGGTTCATGAGTACGAGCAAGTCGCTTCATATGCGAATCCTTGCACCATCAACATAATGGAGCTCCCCGCTCAAGCGGCCATCGCGGTTGTGAGCTAGCTCCGCCCCCCCGAATGGCAACTTTTTTATGGCATTCATTCTGTGCGGATGGGCAAATCCTTCAGTACTATTAAAAGCAGTAACCAAGGTTTAATGTATTGGAGGTTGTATCTGCCTCATTAGCAAGGACTGTGAAGACGATGAGAGCTATGGAAGTAATACTGACTTTTTTTCCCTCTCTTTAAGTAGCTTCGCTCCAAAATAGAGGTCTTTGTGAGACTTCCCTAGTTGGAAATACTGCTCCGGGCATAGCAAAAGACAAAAGCATTAAAGACAACAAATCAATGGAGGATTCAAGGTGTAGAGGCTGGTTGTATTTGAGCAGTTTACCATGGCCTATCCTTTGGTGCCCTGGGAACTACCCTTGCTACGCCAAGTCTCAAGGGTCATTAAGGCACTAGCAGGAACAGACTGCACGCAGGACTGGGGACACACAACTCTGAAAGTCCTATTTACTTTTGGTAGTTTATATTATGTACCCATCTCTTAGCCCCTTATTGTGTTGGTGAGGGTTAGGAGTGGCATAAGGAGTCAACCTAGTGCTGCCTTTAGAGATCAAAGAGAGTGTGATGTCACTTCCTCTCCCCTCAGCATTTTTGTCAATCAAGGTTCAGGCATTCACACCAATAGCTAGCAGCCCAATGATACAGCTAGGGAGGAGAACTCCTATATTACGAACAAATCAGGAGTTCTACAATTTCAGTTCAAATTACACGAGTTTACCAATTTATTCTCCCCAGTAAAAAAAAGAAATCTGTTAAATGAAAATAGGACTTCCATGTACATAATTTCTCAAGAGGAAAGCAAATCAGACGGGTCTTTTGAAAAAAGAAAAAAAAACAGAAGTGCCTGCCTTTCTTTTTTTCAACATGGAAAGTCATCTGTCAAGATGCCTCTGCTGCCTTCGATGGAAGAGCAGCCGAGCTCTGTGATGGGAGACAGATTCTGTTATCTCTCTAGCTCTGGTACAGCAAATTCTAAGCAGTGTCAACATCTTCTGGCGAAAGGCGGGACACTGTGAGGCACAACTGCCACCGAGTGTCCGCAGGGCATTGTCCAACTCGGTGCAGCAATGACAGATCAGCAGCTATCAGGTGGAAGCATGAGTCTGGCAGCACCGTCACGCGCCATTCCACGACGTGCCCCGCGACGCTCAAACATGGCGGAGCGCAGCGCGTAGGAAGCAGTCTGCTATTGGACGACGCTGACAGCATATCTGTCTTCCTATTTTGCTGATAGTGTTACATTATAAGCACAGTATGATGGAAAATCAGCCCTAAAAAGGTTTGTGGTGTAAACGCCTTCACAATTTGGATCACCTACAGAGAGCCACATAAGTGAGCTTTATGTGAGTGAAATGACGATTCAAATAAAAAAGAATTATGCGAGTTCAAAAATTAGCATTTTGCAATTGAGGCCTAACTGCAGGGCATTGACAATGCGTTATGCAAGGTTAGAATAGTCTAATTACAAAAAGCGTGATGATGAAAGTAAGAAAAACTAACGAGGTTGCGTACACAAAATATGAGAGCTTTTTTATAGCAATTTTGTAAAGTAGTTGTATCACGTTTGTGATTTTAGTAATTCATCTATGTGACATACGATATTGTGAAAACTACTAAAATATGGTATTTACAGCACCCCAACTGTGATAACTAAAATAGTGCACAGTACAATCAATATAGTCATTAAAAATTACAATTTTCAACAGAAGCAGTTAGGATGAAAACGTTTTCATTCTAGACTCATTTCAGACTAAAAGAGGGATCGAAGAAATATATTATCTGTCCTTTGTCTTAACTTAATAAAATGAAGCAGTGCCAAAGCAAATCGGTCTGGCTTGCATTTTGAGTTCTGACAAACATAAACACAAAAAGCAGTCCGCAGTGGTAAAAAACACAACTGTTTTCTGTGTATAGTGCATGCATGAGTTAATTTAAGATTCGTTGATTCACTGTACTCTTTAGATGTACGTCAGAGATGGAAAAATGATACACAAACAGCTAAAATCATTAAGTGGGAGAGAAAGACTACTGAGTGTCACATTCTATGTAGATTTGAAAGAATTGGTAACAATAGTGAGAGAGCGCAATTTGAATGAAAAGTATATCCGTATCATATTCACAAGCATATCGCATAAACGTAGAAGTTGTAACATGAAGGAGCACTTGTAGTGTATAAGTTAGCCGATGTAACCTAAGTAATAGGAAATGTATTTGTATTCACTTTAGAATATGCATTAGAAAGACTGTGTATATATAGTGGTCTAATATAGAAATGCGAAAATGCTTAAACGTGCTAAACTGAATATATGTATGCAATTATTAAACGGAGAAAGAAGGTGAAATATAAAGTGAAGAAATGTGCAGACTATATAGCACTGTGTAGAAACGAGACTGTAAACGTTGTATTTTATGTAACATGGATTCAAGTATGATCATTGATTTGCTAATTCGATATATATATAAATGTGTGTTAAAGGTTATACTGTGTAGACGAAGGAGTTTTAGAAAGTATGGTCATATGTGATTTTAACCTAACTGACCAAGAGTTCGCAAGAGTGTAGTCCACTGCATATAATTTAGTGGTCTCACAGGAACAGGGGATAGCCTTGATCTGGACGTGCGAGACAAGAGTCAAAGGTCTTGCTAGATTTAAGGTGACAATGCTGGACAAAGTTTATGGCCTAAGTGAGATAAGAGACGCTTGGAATTTGGGTCTTGTTTAGAAATAACCGTTCACAGGACCAAATGAGGTTACGAACACAAACGTAAAGAATGGAGGTCTGTTGAGGTGATAGACTTTGCTCTGAAAGTGCCAACTGGAATGTCAATGAAGTCACCAGCAAGATGACGAAGATGGCGCCTAAGAAGCAAGGTCAACTTAACGGACGACGCGAAGAGATGAAGCTATGGAAAAACCCAAGAATGAGAACATGTGTAAATGTATACGTGGTGGGCGTCAAGGGGCGTTCCACCCATACTGTGATTGTGTATTTAGGGACAGCACCCTGGGGAGAAGTTAGCGCAGAACAGAAGATCAGAGAAAGCAGAGCGCAAGAGAACAGTAGGCCGAGGACCCTTAGAGAGCGGATGGGTAGGCAGAGAGGGTACTGTTTCTCAATAAGTTACCATCAGAGGCTAAGAGAGTTTGAACTTCTTTGGAAGTCAAACTGCTGACACCTTTTTTAGGTAAGGAACTTGCAAAGTAGGGATGTCACCTAGTATAGAGTAGGGACAGATTTAACTTGTTTTATCTTCTTTTAGATGACGCAACGGATCCACTTTGTGTCTATGCTTATTAATCTGTTGATTCTGGAATTGATCTTAATTGTATTCTTTTGTAGACTTAGATTCTTTAGGGAATTTATGTTCCTTTTAGTCCCTGTATACTTGTTGAATCTTATCCTGAGAGGATTGTATATGCAACTTATTCTGATTTTATATTAAATTTTTAAACTTTATCAGTCGTAAGTGGTTCTTCAGAGTTGCGTCAGTCTATGGGGTTGATCTAACCTATGTGGGGTTGCCTTTTACTCAATGACAGAAAATAATCGATCCAAAAGGAAGAATGAGATAGGTATCTAGGTAATCAGAAAAGGTATCAAAATCTCATTCCCCGCAGTTGGTAGCAGAGAAAGATGGTTTTCTTCTTGAGGAAGACAACCTAGGTCAGGTCTAGATTACCCCAAGGTCCCTAGTCATCGACGACCAGAAGAAGAATCCCTGCCGAAGAAGGTGCTGACGGTGCGAGAGAAAAGCAGCAGAGTCGGTCGAGAGTGAGTATAAGGGTCATGCGTTGCCAGATTGCGGTGTTTTGTGTTGTACCTGTGTTGTAATGTCAAGCGGAGTTGAATGCCTGTAGTGTGATTGAGGGAAGGTTGTGAGCGCGCGCAACTGGATAAAATCTTAAGATCCAGAGAAGGGCTTAAGTGGTTCGGGTGTATCGAACACCCAGAGTAATTGTCTACCATTGTACGGGGGTCATGAGGTACCATTGATCGCCCGAAGGACCGATGATAGGGGGAGTGACAGAGTGAGTGTATGAGTAACGGACGCTGGTCGGACGTTTACTGTGTGTAAGTAACCTATCAGTTAAGGCGAGCGTCTGAAGTGAGAGGAAGACGTCTCGTCAGTTGAGGTGACAATTACAGTTAGACTGTGGCCGTACAGTCAAGAAAAGTGATCGCTTGGACGGAAGTAGTCATTTTTCGGCGTATGAATGAAAACGCATGCAAGACCGTGAGACGAGTTGAGAAAGGAGGGGAACTGCTGCAGAGGGGACGAGTGACGTCAGCGTAGAGCCGCGCTGAGATTGGTCGGTCAGCGTAGAGTCGCGCTGGGATAGGCTGGTCAGCGAGAGCCGCGTAGGGATTGGTGTTTGTCATCGGGAAGTAAATAAGGAAGAGAAATAAGGAAAATTGTAGATTTTGGAAATGAAGTGTTTTAAGCGTTTAAGGGCGATCTTTAAGAGAGATAGAGGAAACTTGTATGCAGGAGAAGAAGCTCCACCAGAAGGCACACCAGCTTATTATATGGCTGTGAATGTAGGGTTACACTCAATACTATGGATATCCGAGTGGAGTAAGCTAACGGAAGGAAATAAGGAACTGACGTTTCCAAGATACGGGACGTTTAGGTTAGAAGTATGGAACCAACTAAAAGCGGTAATGCTAGCAATGAGACCTCTACCGAGGCCAACACAGTTCGAAGCCCTTAGTGCATGGTTTAGAACGGCACACGCAAAGAGCTTGAATAGGCGCCAAGAAAGAGTGAGACGATCGGTAAAAGCAGTGCAGGATGCTAAATGGGATGATGAAGCTAAAAAGTGGAGGGTGCAGAAGATAGAAGCAGACAAATTGTACCCAATGCTAGAGGTTACGGGAGAAAAGAAACCTCTAGAAGAAGATGAGGATAGCGAGCCGGATGAGGATCTGATAGAGAGGCTATTATTAGATAGACCACCTCCGTACAACAGAGAAGCCGAAAGTCCCGAACTACAGCAAGGGGATGGGGCTAGGTGGGGGGAATATAAACCGCTCCCAGTAACAGAGTGGGATCCCAAGAAAGGTGAGGAAGTACCTCAATCTAGTCCCGTACAGAGAGTAGTAGGAAGATTCGTGGTCCAGAAGGTGCCAGAAACGCAGCATGCAAGGTCGTATCAGTTGCCGGATGCTCTACAAGTACCTGTTACCATAGGTCCTATAGTGTCAATCTACAACCCGGAGGGAGTCCAGCAGGAGGAACAGGCACGATGGGACAGGGAAAGGGCAGAGATGGAGAGTAGGAATAATACGATCAATTCCCAAAGGCAGTTGCTAGGACCAAAGAGTCGGAGTACCCCATTGGATTCAGCAACGGGTCCCTGGATAGAACAAGGGGGTCAGAGAGGACAGATGGATCTGAGGGGACCGAAGCCGAAGACCTTTAAGGAATTAAGGGAGTATTTGAAAGAATGGGATGCTGCCGAAGAGACTCAGAATAAAAAGTTAGAAACAGAAGCAGAATGGAGAGATCAGGATAACAGGATCCTCTCTCACTGCGGAGCTGGCGAAAGCAGCCCGGAGTGGGAAGGAGGGAGTCAAGGAAGCAAGGGAGATACTTGCCATACCATCGGTGGCACTAGACAAATGTGTGAAGACAAGAGTGCAGGGTGTGGGGGAGTGCCTCGCCTCATTCTTAGTGAGGGAGAACTGTTAAAAAGGGTTCCAAAGACAACCGGTAACCAAAGACCCTTTTATGTTGCCCGGCGGTATCGCCTCTATGACCCACCAATATTAATCAATGAAGAAGCAGGCGCTGGAGACTGGAAGGCGGGAAACGAGGATTTTATTCTCTCCGGAGGAGAACACATCAATTCAGACAGCAAGTATCGTCACGAGGTGCTCTAACCACATCTCTGAGGCCGGGCCTCTTATACTGGAGTTTACGACCTTTATTGCACATAACACATTCTCGTAATATTTTAATACTTGAAAGAACATCCTCGGAATCTCCCCTCCAGACCCGTTCCCACATACATTTACAGTTGGATTCCCCACCCCGGTCACAGCAGGTGATGGTGGTCGCACAGCAGGGCATTCCGCCGATTCACGGAATGCGTGGGGTTGCTCGGATCTCATGGGGTGGGGGCTTTGATCGGTTCGGGGGTCTTTTGATGGGGAGGGGAAGCTTCCTACTGTACGGGGTAATAAACAGTATCCGCAAGGTCAGGTGGCAGCCTGGGAACGAGGAAGACAAACGGGGACACAGGAAAAGGGGGTTTGCATCAAAAGGGTTTGAGGCCATGAAAGGAATGAGGGGAGGTGTCGCGCTGGGAACAGGATGGGATTCCGTGGTGAAGCTGTGCTGGAGAGGGGTTTATGACCCAAGGCATGAGAGAGCGGGGGTTGTCAGCGTGCGGGGGAATGCTTGCGAGGTTTAAGAGAGAGAGAGACGCGCTGGCTATTAGTGAGGGGCAGGGAGGCCATGGTGCTCAAAATGGCTGCCGCTTACGCGCACGAATGGGCCTGGAAAGGGGGCAAGATGGCGCCGATAATGTTCACCAAGATTGTATTCATTTTTCACAGTCCTCCCTTTAACATTTCCAAGACATCTTGCTGGCCTATTTCCTATCTACCCCTATATGCAGTGATCATAAGTAAGGGAGAGGGGTCTTGGGTGAAAGAACTGTACGTAAACATCACATTATAAACATCATATTGAAAAATCTCATCATCTAGTAAGCGGGTTCATTGCTAAGTTGGTTGCAGGAGAAGTAATCGTAATGCAATATCAGCCTAGAATTACGCAGTGAGGGCGTTGGGTACAGATCATAGAATAAGAACTGGTGAGTTATCATATAAATAAGTCCTTCTTGTATACAGCGAGTACATAGTCAGTCAAATGGTGATTGGGAGAGAAAGGAGATACAGTAAATATGTCAAAGTTCTCGTTGTCCTTTGTCGTCTTCTGTCAGCGTTGTCGAACATCTGGATTACCTAGCAACAGAAATGTTCATGTGGATTGAGTCGTTGGAGGTCTGCGGGCAGGGGTACCTTTTGCTTTGATTCGCCAGACCCCATAGGAGCAATGCGTTACGGTTTGGAACAGATGCACTTTCTTTTGTAGCGCAGAGCATAGATTTGCAAAAAAATGCGATTGTTCCAGAATTGTGAGATCTGTTCGTTTCTTGAGTCTCTGTGGTGGGCATTTCCTGTTGCTTCCATCATCTTCAAGGTGCTTGGTAGCGGGCAGAACCACAGACTTTGTTTATCTTTTCTTCGGGGGCGACCCTTGGTGGAGTTCTAGGTCACCATTCTGGGATTTTACACAGTTCGTGGTCTACTTAGTCGGAGCTCCCTCCCTTCTGACGTAGGGAGTACTCTTCTCTGGGTAGCTCAGTAGGATTTGGAGGAACTTGGGAGTTCGGGTGGAAAGGTGCGGGTGTGAACAGTCCTTATGGTAGGTCGGAGGAAGAGGGGATGGAGCAAGGCCAAGTCGGGAACAGATCAGGGGGAGGCGGAGAGTTTGGCGTCAGGCGAGTCCGTGACCATGTTCAGAGAGCGGGGGCTTTTTGGCATACGTTGATCATAGAGCAGGGGCTTCAGGTCAGCCCTTTCCTTAGCTTTGTTTGAAACAGTGCCCCGTCCTGCGACTCCTTACTGCCGTGGTCTCGCCTTGGCCTCCGTTGCTGATGTTCCACAATCCGCAGTCAGGCCGCGTGCTCCCACATCCGGTCTCTTTCTCCTCCGACAGTGATATCCTTAAATGAGTGTTGAAAAGACAGTCTTTAGAGATTTTGCAGAAAAAGGTAATTACATGAATCTATTTTCTTTCCCAACACCAAGCGACTAGCGTAAGCACTCGCTACATTTGAGATTTTTGCGGCTTACGTATAAACAATTGATGATGGGTTTGCTGGATTCCTTACAACTTCCTTTTGTTGGCTAATTCTTTGACGCTTTGATGATTATTACGTTCATTTGTCATATGTCTATTATAGTAGATGTCAGTTCTTCTGGCAGAGACCCATTTCCCTAGTACAAGTCTTGAAAGGCTAGGCTGGTCTTCAGGGCCTTGTATTTTACAAAAAGTGCAACGTGCTATTTACCATAGTCTGATAAGCATCCTTCTGAGGGATGAACATAGGCTAAACAAGTCTGCATTACCTAAAAACATCTTATTTTCAACCATGCTTACTGCAACAAGTTCTTTCGTTTTTCAATCTAATTTTCAACTTTGCACACATCCTTCTAACTTTCTATATAAATCCTCGCAACCTGGTTACTACAAAAACTCGGGAGGGGTGGTTTGCAATAATTATTAAACTTATCCTCGGGGAGGGAGGGATCTGATGGATACCAAACTGGGAGCATTTTGGGTAGATGGGGGTGTCTCGATCATTTCTTACAGCTTGGGGTACGGAGACAATTTTCAATGGGGATGGTCGCATTACCACAGACACATTTTTATCATAGGAGCCACTGACAAATAGTTCCCTGAGAGTGGGTCAAATTTAGGGAACCTTAGTCGTCTTACCTGTCCCTTTCCTATCGGCCAATTTAAATTTCATCCATATTTTAGTAGAAAAGGAGAGGTAGTAACGTGGTACCAATACAATTTTATTTAGGACAGATTTGCGCAAATACTTGTGGTATTTGGGGCCAATCAGGTGATGCACCAGGTTCGCCAATTAGGTGCCAGTTGCTAGGAAGAGGGAAAGTGTGGAGGGGTGGAAGAGTGAGTGAGAGAAAGAGAGAGAGAGAGAGAGAGAGAGAGAGAGAGAGAGAGAGAGAGAGAGAGAGAGAGAGAGAGACAATAGGCCGAACAATACACGTGTGACATAGAGAATGACCGCGTATTGTTTGGGCTATTCAGTGCGTTACCCAGCGTTAGACGTTTCGGGTCTGTGTTAGGAGGTGGGAAGCATGCAGTTTTGGGACAGAAAAGCGTTAGATTTGGTAAAAAGGTCGTGAGAGCGTCCTTGTTGTGCCATTTTGTAGCGCTAGTCCGTCTTCATGCATCGGGCGTGACGTGGTTCCAGATCCCTTATGATACTCTAATCGGGATTCTAATGTAACCTGCAGAGGAAAAAGGGGGAGAAAAAGGGGAGGTAGGGGGACAACATTCGAACACATCAAATGTAAGGGCACGAAAATCCTTTACTTACCACATACTCGTACTTGTCTCTTCGGGATATAATCCCTTAGGGTGCTGGTTTCTTAAAGTCATGGGGGCAGGCAATGTGATAGGTGGTTCATGGGGAGGTTCGAGGATGGCATTAAGGATCGTGTGTAGTGAAAAACGCTAAAAAGAGGAATCAGAGGTGCCTAGCGCGAGGTACCCGGTTTCGTAGATGTATCTGGTCATCGGGGTCCCTAAATCATTCCCAAAGCTGTGATGTTCTTAAGGCATACCAGTTCTTCGTTCAACCCTGTACCTTAGTACCTTCGACCACCATATCCTTATAACAATTTATCAATCACACCATTTTACTTTACCCATTCTCTGAAGTCGAGGTCCTTCTTCATAAGCAGCGTATCATACCTTCGTTTTGACCATCAACCCAGGGCCGAACAACTATTTCTCGGATAACCTTAAAAAGAGAGCAGAACAGTTGCGCACAGAAAAACCCTCCCACCGATACCCGTATTTACAAAAGTACGCGGAGCCTATCCATAGCTTTTAAGACTTTTATTTGTAGAATTATTCAGTACGTAAAAAGTGAGAGCGCAATTCATATTTTGGCCTGACATGTCGTCGATGGAAGCACATACAGTAGGGGGTTATTTTGTAGTACAAGAACATGTAAAAAGGTCTAATTAATTATTTGTAAGTAACCAAAAACATTTCATTGCGTGACGAAGGAATCAGGGGCATTTCAGTTCATAGATGGAAACACAGTCAAGCTCATCGTAATCACATTTCCTAAATGCAAACCGCGGGCGTGCATCATGAGCGACGTTAGGTATCAGTTACAACAAATATCAAAAATAAATTGTTCATTGAAATCAACATTTTTACAGAACCTCTTCTTAAATGTCTGCCAAGTGAACCCTCCTCCCTTTAACATCGAGTGCGCAATGGTTCATATATATACATATATATCTTAGTACATCAAGTTTCATTAGCTAAGGAACACCACGAGGCACCCGTAAGTTCCATTGATACCAGCGCCATTTTGGGCGAGGCCGGTTTAGTCCGGAAGTAGCATCAGGGGCAAAATATCCCCGACAATTGGCGGTTGGACCAGAGTCCCTTTCGGTAGTCCAAAAGAAAACTGTGCTAACAAAGGGGCTGGTGGTGTGGACCGTCAATCAAGAGAGGGAGGGGGTAAAGTCTCTCTTACCGGGTCATGTTGATGTTCAGCCGGAACTTGCTCGAGTTCGTTAGCCCATAATGTTCCTGGGTGGTTCAGACGGAAGCTGATGCAGACACGAGAGCACCGCCATCTTGTTGCTGTGCCGTGGTTATTTCATTTGAGATCAATGCAGCTGTTCCTCACCGGAAGCCTGAAGGGGCCGAGGGCTCTTGGGACTTTGGTAGAATCTTCAAAGTCGAGGGGATGTTTTGTCGATGGTGGGGGCTTGCGCCCAGGTGGGCAAGCGCCCGAGTTGCAATTTCGGACAAAGTTACTCCAGCGGCCTAGACCCGCCTTTCGAGGGCCCAGACGCCATTTTGAGGCCCTGCAGCAACCTTTGCCGTATCCATCAGGAGCGGAGGAAAACTTCTTGTGATGGCGAAAAACAGAGCATCATGCGGTTGGAGCAGGACATTTTGGTTCGGGGCGCCAGGGTGCAGCAGTGGAGCCTTCATCTGGGGAGGTGAGGGAGGCTCACCGTGCCGTCTTCCTCTCCCGGTGCATCCTACGCCGTCTCTTGGAATCAGGGGCGCACATGATGACCACCCTACACCCCTGATTCCGACTCTTGGGGGACCACTGTACATCCGGTGCTCCGTAAGTATGCCCGTCGGACATTGTGTGTCCTGTACTATGCAAGTATACCAGCCGGGTCTTGTATGTCCTGTACTGAGAAAGTATACCAGTCGGGCATTATATGTCCTGTGTTACGGAAATATACCAGCCGGACATTATATTTCCTGTGCAGCGTAGGTATATGGCCGTCGCCCGGCTGGAGGACATCGGCGTCGGGCCAGGGCAGGGAAGCCTCCTACCTGTGGAGGTGGAAGAGGTTCGTCCGCGTCGCCTCTTCCTCCCTGCCCACCCTGCATCCGTTCGATGGAGGAATTCGTGATGGCCGGACCAGAAGATACGAGGGAGGGGGTCATTTGCAGCCGCCCCCTCCCTACCTGTGGCCCGGGGGACGCCATCCCTGGAAGGGCGGTATGGGAAGACCATTTCATTGCCTGCTTGGCGGAGCCTCCAGGACTTTCTCGCCAGCGATCTCCTTTTGGCTCACGGCTGCTGGCAGGCCCCGCCCCACACGTGCTATGTGTTTCGGATGGGCGGGACCATCGAACTGTTACATTGGAGGACTTCCGGAGTGAGCATAACACGTTTTGTATTTTTCCTATCAGTAAAGTTTGTTTTAGAGAGTTCTACTAGTTATTCTATTTACTGTTGGTTGTGTGTTTTACCGTAATTAAATCCTAAGTTATATAATAGACGCTTGGCTTTCTTGAATCTTTTTCTCTAACGGGGGGGTTGTTTACACTGACCTGCAGTTGTGTTTGTTTTTCAGAGTGGGGGAGCAACAGAGAGCAATCAGTCCCAGAACTCTAACATGTCGTTAAAATTGGCCTGACGAAATCTGTGCCACCGAGCATAATCGAACGGGGTGGTCCTGTCTGTTCTGTCTGCACTAGTCTGATTGGTTTTTATCTCACGTCTTTTTCCTTTCTGTCGGTCCGTCCTTTCTGTCACCCCTCCATTCTTACCTATGCTTTGCAGAATCGGGCATTGAGCTTTCCAGTGTCCAAGACATTTACAGAAAGCACATTGGTTTTGTTTTAAATCTGTCCGTCCTGTGCGTAATGTCGGGGGATTACCTTCAGGTCGTTGTGTTCCGGGGTTGGCTTGTCGGCACATCCCCTTACACCATTCACTTTTCATGTCTACTCCTCGGGGCTGTGCCATCGCTGGCCCTTCCCTTTGCCTACTAGACGTTTGGAGGTTTGTCCGTCGTGTCCCTTCACCTTTTCTAAATTCGTCGCTTTCCCTTCGTTGCGTGGCTTCTTTGCGCCACATACCGAGACTATCGAGCATAATAGGTGTTGTTTCATTCCTACGAAGGGCTATTTCTACTGTTTCTATTTTGTCAAGATCAAAGGATCCTCTCAGTGGCCACTGTCTTTCTCGATCCCTTTTTGTATATTTATGCCACAGCTCACTATAGGCTATAGCAATTAATCCATGCTTCATGAACATGTCCTTATTAGGGGTGCCTTCCAGCGGAGCCGGATGGTTCATCTCTAATAAGCGGTCCGGGTTAAACAGGCTACTGACCAGTGGGGAGAAGACAGGCATGACGGATCACAATGGGATAATAATCAGCACTACCTATCTTATCACTGCGCGCAAAGACTAGACAGAATATTTCTATTCTACGTTGTTTGCACGTAGTGAATACCTCATGAACCAATTCTGAGCAATCAATCAACGTTAGGTCAAAAATAAAAAATCAATATGGTCAATGGGGAGAATAAGTAGGCTCGCAAAGGTTCGCGTCACCTACCCTTTCACTATCTGTAAAGAGGGGACCTAATCTTCCCTGTTTTCAGACAGAGAATCTCCAGAAAACAATCTATAACAGTTAATCAATGTTAGGTCAAAAATAAAAAATCAATATGGTCAATGGGGAGAATAAGTAGGCTCGCAAAGGTTCGCGTCACCTACCCTTTCACTATCTGCAAAGAGGGGACCTAATCTTCCCTGTTTGTAGACAGAGAATCTCCAGAAAACGATCTATAACAGTTAATCAATGGGGGGGGGGGGCAATTGTTGAATGGGGAGGGGGAAAATAGGTCCGACGGGTGCGTACCTATCCTTCGCTGTTTATAAAGGGAGAGCCTGTTGTTTCTCCGTTTGTAGACAGTGAATCTCCAATAAATTAACAAAGAGTAATACTAGTATTTTCACAACAATTATCAATTTCTTTCAATTATCTATCACTTTCGCAATTCATCGTGTTTACACGACCTTACCCGGACCGCATGGACAGTTTCTCGTCTTCCGAATCCAGCGCCCGATCGTCCTCTTCTCTTCGTACTTCTCGTGGCACTCCTGATGGTTCCCAGTCAGGACCGCAGATCACTCGAGAGAGGTCTGTTCGGAACCAGTGAAGTTCGGATGATCGGCTGTCAGACGAGGGTCTATCGGACAGGGTACCTTCCGATCGTTGCAGTCGTTCACTCTGTCGTCAGGACCTCTCCCACTGGATCCACGAGTCGCTGATGGGCCCCACGTTTGGGACGCCAATTGTTAAAAAGGGTTCCAAAGACAACCGGTAACCAAAGACCCTTTTATGTTGCCCGGCGGTATCGCCTCTATGACCCACCAATATTAATCAATGAAGAAGCAGGCGCTGGAGACTGGAAGGCGGGAAACGAGGATTTTATTCTCTCCGGAGGAGAACACATCAATTCAGACAGCAAGTATCGTCACGAGGTGCTCTAACCACATCTCTGAGGCCGGGCCTCTTATACTGGAGTTTACGACCTTTATTGCACATAACACATTCTCGTAATATTTTAATACTTGAAAGAACATCCTCGGAATCTCCCCTCCAGACCCGTTCCCACATACATTTACAGTTGGATTCCCCACCCCGGTCACAGCAGGTGATGGTGGTCGCACAGCAGGGCATTCCGCCGATTCACGGAATGCGTGGGGTTGCTCGGATCTCATGGGGTGGGGGCTTTGATCGGTTCGGGGGTCTTTTGATGGGGAGGGGAAGCTTCCTACTGTACGGGGTAATAAACAGTATCCGCAAGGTCAGGTGGCAGCCTGGGAACGAGGAAGACAAACGGGGACACAGGAAAAGGGGGTTTGCATCAAAAGGGTTTGAGGCCATGAAAGGAATGAGGGGAGGTGTCGCGCTGGGAACAGGATGGGATTCCGTGGTGAAGCTGTGCTGGAGAGGGGTTTATGACCCAAGGCATGAGAGAGCGGGGGTTGTCAGCGTGCGGGGGAATGCTTGCGAGGTTTAAGAGAGAGAGAGACGCGCTGGCTATTAGTGAGGGGCAGGGAGGCCATGGTGCTCAAAATGGCTGCCGCTTACGCGCACGAATGGGCCTGGAAAGGGGGCAAGATGGCGCCGATAATGTTCACCAAGATTGTATTCATTTTTCACAGAACGAAAGACGCAGGAGTACCGAGATAGCTTCAGGTGCACTCACCATGCCCCGGGAGAAAACGTGCGACATTGGAGTCACGAGAATATAGAGAGTCGCGAAAGGTCTCGCCATACATCCAGTGATCACGGACGGGATCGCGGGAACATGGAGGATCGTGAAGGACCTTATCGTTTATTGAGTGACACCAGACAGCAAGGGAGTTGCAGTGATATAGAACAGAACGGAGGATCCTATCTTGCATCTAGAGAGACCAAGCCGAAAAGACAGAACGCAGTAATGGGGGATAGAACATTGTTCCACCATACCCCAAGGGAGGATGGGAAAGCTTGGGATCTAGAGAGGTGGGAACAAAGAGAAGCAAGAAGGACGCCTCATAACTCACCTGCACCGAGACGAAGGGCTCATAGTGGGGGTGAAAGGGATGTATACGAACCACCTAGGGGTGAGGTACTGAGAGCTGAGATAAAGGCAAAACGGCTCGACGTAATGAGTTTAAAATCAGACCTGGATGAAATCATAGACGGCACATTGCCAATGGAAAGGATAGAGCTGTATGATCATGATGAAATACTGTTTATGTCCAAGGATGTTACTCGGAAAGCGAGGTCAGTTCATGAAAAATTATCTGAGTTGGCAGACAGGTATATGATAGACATGTCACGAACTAAAGCTTTACAGGGTAACCATAGGCTAAACTGCACGGATCAGGATCTAGATGAGCGTAGGACGATTGGGCTGAAAGTACACATAAAGGAACTGATCCTGAGTATCAGAGTATGGAGGGATTTGGATAAATGGGAGGAAAGATGGTCTAAGAGGGGATCCGTCAGAAGGAGTACACTTGCGAGGTCCCAAGATGGAGAGATAATGCGAATGGAAGCTTTCCCTTTGCGAGAAATCGCGAACGGAAGCTACGTGCATGTGCCCTGGAGTAGGGGGGATTTAGCGGCATTTACCAATTCCTTTCCAAAGCTCAGGGAGAATCCCGTCGAGTGGTATAAGCAGGTAGAGAGGTTTGTGAAGATCTCTAAGGTACTGTGGATCGATTTGAACACTCTGTTTGATATCGTAGTACCCGGAGATTTGTGAACGGCATGCAAACTTAGTGTCGAATGGCCCATTTGTGAACCCGCGAGGGACGCCCAGACGAATGGTCCATCAGAGAGAGTCATGGAAAAATACGAGAGGGTAATTGCATGGTTAAAAGAGAAGGTGCCGTTGCAGGACATAGACTGGGTTAAGATAGATCGAACAACTCAGGAACCTAAAGAGACCGTTCACGAGTTCTATGAGAGATTGCTGAAAGCATTCAAACAGTATAGTGGGTTGGATGTGATGGACCCCAAAGACATAGGACAGTTTGTGTCGAAGTTTGTCCTAGGATTGAGGCCAGACATAAGCCTGATGATTCAACAGCATTTAATTTGTTGGCAAAACAAACCTTTAGATGAGATTCTGAGGTATGCGAGGTACTGTAGCGATGAAATAGATTCAAAAGCAAAGAAACTTAAGGAAAAGCTGATGTTGGTGCAGATGCAGTCAGCTGTAAAGAGTGGACAGCGACAACAGGGAACAGGAACACTAGGAAAGAAACAGAATAATCAAAGCAGAGATGAGGAAGAAAGACCGAGGGTAGATATCGCGACACTGAAAAAGACAACGAGGTGCCATCAGTGTAACGAGGTAGGACATTGGAGACGCGAGTGTCCCTATAATGTCGAGACGGGGGAATTAGAACAGGAGGAGGATGAGGTTCAAACCAGCATGGTAAAGGGAACAGCAGTCCCGAAGGGAAAGTTTATCAAAGGGGGGACTCAGACTCCTCGAGCGCCGTTCCCTCAACCGCCTCGCATTACAAATGGAGGAAAAACCTATAGACAACTGCCACTGTTCGTAGGAGGAGAAGAATGCTACTACGTTGATCCTCTTACAGGGCAACGAGTGAATAGGGAAGAAGACTGTACTCTAGGAGCAGCCCTGGAGGTAGACCAGAGAGGACCATACGTAGAAGCTGAGGTGGCTGGATGTCCTACGACCTTTTTGGTAGATACGGGGGCCACTCGATCCACTTTGAGATCGGCGGTAGTCCCAGGTTTGCCAATGTCGGGAGAGACGATTCAGGTGGTAGGAGTCGCAAACAGGAGAATGACGAATCCTCTGACTGAACCAGTGTCAGTGAAGATAGGGAACTACAGTGATGAACATCAGTTTGTGATCTGTGATTCTAGCCCTATGTGTCTGCTAGGAAGAGATCTGTTGTGTAAATTAAATTGCACCATATATTGCACACCTGAAGGAGTAGAAGTGCAGACTAACGATGATGATGCCGATTTTAAGGTTGTAAACTTGCAGGAATGCGTGGAATTATATCCTACCCTAACGGTTGAGGAGCTTCCACAGGACTTGAAGGAGACAGTGTCAGCTGAGGTGTGGGATTTTACTGGAGAAGAAATAGGACTGATCAAAGGGGTAGAACCGGTAAAGATCATGGTAAAACCCAATGCTGAGTATCCAAGAACACCACAATATAAGTTGACACCGGAGACAATTGCAGGAATAAAGCCTGTGATCGAATCCATGATTAAACAGGGAATACTGAAGGAGATCGTGGGAAGTCCATGTAACTCCCCGATTATGGGTTTGCAGAAGCCTAGTGGGAAATACAGAATAGTGCAGGATCTTCGAAAGATTAATAATATCGTTGTTTCATGTTGTCCAGTGGTACCGAATCCATCAGTGATATTATTCCAGATACCGTTCCAAGCTGAATGGTTCACAGTGATAGACTTGTGCCAGGCTTTCTTTTCGATTCCTTTAGACGAGGAGAGCCAGTATTTGTTTGCTTTTAAGCTGGAAAATCGCGTTTTAACATGGTGTCGTATTCCCCAGGGGTATACAGAAAGCCCATCGATTTTTAACCAGCTGCTGAAGAAGAATCTTGAAAGTCTAGTACTGCCCATGAACTCGGTTCTGGTCCAGTACATAGACGATCTTCTAGTGGCGTCAGAAACTGAGGAAGCTTGCAAAGTAGACACCATCACCTTACTAAATCACTTGGCCGAGAACGGACACAAGGTGTCTCCAAGTAAATTGCAGTATTGTCTCACCGAAGTGCAATACTTGGGCCACAGGATTGAAAAGGGAAAACGGAAGGTGTCTCCAGACAGAATAGAGGCGATCATGAAAATGAACGCGCCTAAAACACAAAGAGAAGTCAGGATGTTTCTAGGCATGGTCGGTTATTGTCGGCAGTGGATAGCCAACTTTTCACTGAAGGCAAAACCTTTACTACAACTGACGCACAAAGGAGTAAGTGATCCGGTACCATGGGACAAAGATTGTTTGATGGCATTTTTGCAGCTGAGGGAGGACTTGTGTCGTGCCCCGGCTTTGGGAATGCCTGATTACAAAAAACCATTCTTGCTTTACTGCTGCGAAAGAGAAGGTTGTGCTTTAGCAGTTTTGGCCCAGATACACGGCAATGCGCGTAGGCCAGTTGCTTACTTTTCGGCTACATTAGACCCAGTAGCCGCAGCGTTGCCCGGATGTCTCAAATCCGTTGCTGCAACGGGTGTCAGCATTGAAAGATGTGAAAATGTGGTAATGGGACATCAGTTAGTGGTGTACGTACCGCATTCTGTGGAATTGTTAATGACCAGGACTAAGACTCAGCATCTGACGAATAGCAGGCTCACACGCTACGAGCAAGTCATATTGGCTGCTGAGAATGTGACCCTAAAGAGATGCTCCGTCTTGAATCCTGCTACTTTGATGCCACTTCCAAATTATATTGATGATGAAATCTGTACAGAACATGACTGCCTTGATGTGACTGAACTATGCACCAAACCGAGACCAGATATCGTGGATGAGCCATTGACTGACCCCGATGAAATATTCTTTGTTGATGGTTCATGCGTAAGAGACGATATCGGTCAGCTGAGAGCAGCATATGCAGTTTGTACAATTACCAGAGTTGTGGAAGCCGCCTGCCTGGAAGGAGTACATTCCGCTCAGGTAGCTGAAATCATTGCTTTGACCCGTGCCTGTTTGGCAGGTAACAAAATTCGAGTCACCATATACACTGATAGCCAGTATGGTTTCGGGGTAGTTCACGACTATGGGCAGTTATGGTCTCAAAGAGGTTACATGACCTCCTCGGGTTCTCCTATTAGGAATGGAGAATTCGTGAGATTATTGTTAGAAGCATTACAAGGTCCGACAGCCATAGCGGTTGTCAAATGCGCCGCGCACACAAAGAATACTGATTTTGTGTCGCAAGGAAACCGATACGCAGACGAAGTTGCACGTTATTGTGCAAAACAAGGTTATTCTCACACCTATGTAGAAGTGGGGGGAATACAGGAAAGAACTGAGTTGACTATGTTGTTAGACACTGTAGATACGTGGGACGAATTAAAGTGTGTTCAGGAAAATGCTCCAGATGATGAGAAAAAAGCATGGGAGACAGCTGGATGTACCAAAGGTGAAATGAATTTTTGGATTTCTGCAGATGGGAGAGCAGTTCTACCAAACGAACTTGTTAGTCCAATGGCAAGGAGATTGCATGGACCAGCACACATAGGTAGAGATGCTATGGTGAGAGTATTCAGACAGACGTGGTACAATCCGAAGTTTAGAATAGCGGCAGAAGCAGTATGTCAGCGTTGTGCGATCTGTCAGCAACTAAACGTAGGGAAAAGAACACCAGTTACTTTGAGTCACATAGGGAGGTCTGGGGGGCCTTTCAATAGAATGCAGCTGGATTTTATTGAAATGCCCAAGTACAATCGACTCAGATATGTCTTAGTGATTGTTTGTATATTTTCTAGATGGGTTGAAGCTTACCCGACACGAAGGTGCGATACACTTACAGTAGCAAAATTGTTGCTTAGAGAGTTGATACCGAGGTTCGGGGTGCCATCCTCTTTGGAATCGGACAGAGGAACTCATTTCAACAGCGAAATAGTGAAGATGCTATGTTCAGCCTTGAGTATTGACCAGAAGCTCCACTGTAGTTATCGACCAGAAGCTTCGGGGATTGTAGAGCAAATCAACAGCACAATCAAATCCAGACTTGCCAAAGTTTGTTCATCGACATCTCTGAGTTGGCCTGATGCACTTCCATTGGTTCTTATGAGCATACGTAGCACACCAGATAGAAGAACAGGTTTCTCTCCACACGAGGTGCTAATGGGAAGAGCTATGAGATTGCCATCGGTTCCGACTGCAGCGTTGTTGAACATCACAGACGATTTGATCTTGGACTACTGCAAGGGACTATCTGATGCCATTCATTCTGTGTCCCTCCAGGTCCAGGCTGCAGAGGTTCCATCAGCACAAGACTTGTGCCATGACCTGTGTCCGGGGGACTGGGTCCTGGTGAAGAAGCATGTCAGGAAGAACTGTCTAGATGCGCGCTGGCGAGGACCGTTCCAAGTCATACTAGTTACGAACACTGCCGTAAAGTGTGGAGGCTTGCCCAACTGGATACACGCCTCACACACCCGAAGAGTTCCAGCACCTCTGGAAGAAACAGCTCCTCTCTCGGATGAGAATCCAGCGGAAAGCGGAGAAGCCACAGAGAGGGAAAGCCAAGCTGTAGAGGTGATTGAAGAGGCTGAGCCTGTGTCGGAACAAGCTGACGACGGTCAGGACACCAGTGAGACCGAAGTCGTCTTAGAAGAGGAAAGTAGCTGGGAGTTCGAGTCAGATACCGAACAAGCTACAAGTGATCAAGAGACGAGTCCAAGAACAAGGAGCAGGGGGACAAGGAATGGAGAAGCTAGTAGGCCGGAAAGACGGAGAAGGTCAACCTTGAGAGCAAATTCAGAGAGCACCCTTGTCCCGATCTCCGAAGATTCAGAGCCAGACGAAGAAGCTACGGATTCAGGCTCTGAGAGTCCGAGAAGATCAA
The DNA here is from genome assembly GCF_964263255.1 of Lissotriton vulgaris. Lineage (NCBI taxonomy): Eukaryota > Metazoa > Chordata > Amphibia > Caudata > Salamandridae > Lissotriton > Lissotriton vulgaris. The sequence goes on from NC_141687.1 coordinate 258,600,469, forward strand.
GAAGGGTACGTGTGCCCTGCAGAAGATACGCCACCCCAGAGTGGACTTATCTAGCAGATGTCTTGGGGACAGAGATCTGGGAGAGTGAGAGAAGTGCAAGTGATCAATCTCGATCCATTTGTGGCAGTGGAGATATGGATGTTAACGCCTGGAATCGAGACTGAGGGGTTACTGACTTTCACACTTCCCATTCCCCTTTACCTAAGTCGGATCAAAGACCTAGTACTGAATAGATTAGAGTTTCCGACTTTTGGTCATCAATTACCAGCACAAGAAGAAAAAGTCATTCGTTTAGAATTATTGGAACATGTTATTAGAGCTGCAGGTACAAGAATCATTGTAGATGCATAAAGACTTTTGTGTTTAAGCTATAAAGAAGAAGATAACCTAGCGCCGAGTGGAAAGAAGAATAAATTTAGGGATTACATTTAGAGAACGGAGAAGGGTTAGGGTTGTCTATTGCTGAAGAGAAAAGACATTGTTGTGAAAAGAGACCTTTGTTGATTAAGAGCGCTTCACAGACTGAGAAGGCAAATAAAGCAAGACAAAGACTTGAAAAGAAAACTTTTCTTCGAAAAAGAAGGAGCTACGCTGTTTGGATAACATGGAGAATGGCAACCCAAACCGAAAAGCCAAATGCATAGTACGTACACTAATAGCGGTAGTAATTTTTCTCATTATTATAGTAGTTACCACATCATACATGGTAGGACATGCAAGTGAAAGGGAGACAACAGATGTAAAGCCTGTAACGACTTTGAAACCTGCTCTTGTTGGGAATAAGGAGGAGAGCAATGTCATCCGTGAAAAGACGTTACTGGCAAATGAAGCTCGTAGGTTACACGTAGACGAATCGCAGGGAAATTTTAGATCAAATGCATATGCCAAGCTATTGTATGAGTATATTGATGCCATGGAGGCCAAGGATTGTTATGTATGTATGCAATTGCCGGCATCCGTAGACAAAGGCATCAGATATCATCATCTCCCACTGACATATGGGATAACATGTAGTTTATTGCTCAGTATATTTTATGGTAGGGAAGGGTTCGAGTACTACTTTTCAAATTATGATTCGGTACTGCCTGAAGTCCCGAATTATAAACAAATGAATAAGTGGGACTATTATAAAAAGGAAGACAGATTAACAAAATTCTTTCTTCCTTGGGATACATTAGATACTTCATATGCACGCAGAAATAATCTGACTTGCAAAGTGTCAGAGGTAGAGAAAAAGTTCATAGGACAAGTAGATGACCGGTACAGAAGGCAGAAGATTCTAAAAATGTCAGGACAGTGGAAAACAGATTGGACCGAAGAAGAAAAAGCACACAAGAAGAAGGGTAGCAATGGTCCAATAGCTTTGGATAGAACGCAGAAAGGAAAGTTATGTTTAACTCGAAGCAAGACGTATTATGAGAGTGTATTTGTAGGTGAAGTTAATTGCGAACATGCTTTTAGATTAGAGTATTATACGAAAGATTTTATGAAAGGGATGCAAGCGATTCCTAATGTATATTTTGTATGTGGAAGGAATGCCTATGTAAAACTGCCTGACAATTGGTATGGTTCGTGTTACTTGGCAATTGTCTTCCCCAAAATATATCATGCAAAGGATTTAGCGATCATAGAAGGAAAGGCTTCGACAAGAACGAAAAGGGAAATAGGAGATGCTGAAGTAGTTGGAGACATATTTGGAGCAATGTTTCCTATGTTAGGTTTAATACTTAACAATGTTAAGACCAGGAGACTAGCTACAGTTGTAGATAGATTATCTGCAAGTACTGCAAGGTCATTAATGCTAGTAGAAGGAGAGATGCAGTCGATTAGGGCAATGGTTCTTCAGAACCGTCTTGCTTTAGACGTTCTGCTAGCAAAAGAGGGCGGAGTTTGCAAGGCTTTGAAGGTCCAAGAATGTTGTACTTACATTCCAGATAATTCAAAACCACTTGAGAAAGTCATACGGAACATTACACAGATACATAAAGAAATCGAAGATTTAACAAAAGTAAATGTTTGGGAGAAAGTAGGTCATGGAGTAGGAAAAGTTGGAAGTTGGTTTGCCAACCTTGGTAAAAGTGTTGTGTGGTACATATTAAAACCTGTTTTAATAATATTGATTTGCATAATTACATTGTTGGGTTTAGTGAAACTGTATAAATGGTATAGGTCGAACCGGTTACAAAGGTCCATGAGAGAGCAAGAAAGGAGATTAGCTGCTTTACAAGACCAACAGTATAAAAGTTTAAGAGCTCTTGAAACGATAAAAAGAGGGAATCTTGTAACTAGTTCAGTGTAAAGTGTCATTCAAATTGAATTTAGTGATGACCTCAGAGGTCATCAAAGGGGGGAACTGAGAGAGCGCAATTTGAATGAAAAGTATATCCGTACCATATTCACAAGCATATCGCATAAACGTAGAAGTTGTAACATGAAGGAGCACTTGTAGTGTATAAGTTAGCCGATGTAACCTAAGTAATAGGAAATGTATTTGTATTCACTTTAGAATATGCATTAGAAAGACCGTGTATATATAGTGGTCTAATATAGAAATGCGAAAATGCTTAAACGTGCTAAACTGAATATATGTATGCAATTATTAAACGGAGAAAGAAGGTGAAATATAAAGTGAAGAAATGTGCAGACTATATAGCACTGTGTAGAAACGAGACTGTAAACGTTGTATTTTATGTAACATGGATTCAAGTATGATCATTGATTTGCTAATTTGATATATATATAAATGTGTGTTAAAGGTTATACTGTGTAGACGAAGGAGTTTTAGAAAGTATGGTCATATGGTCATATGTGATTTTAACCTAACTGACCAAGAGTTCGCAAGAGTGTAGTCCACTGCATATAATTTAGTGGTCTCACAGGAACAGGGGATAGCCTTGATCTGGACGTGCGAGACAAGAGTCAAAGGTCTTGCTAGATTTAAGGTGACAATGCTGGACGAAGTTTATGGCCTAAGTGAGATAAGAGACGCTTGGAATTTGGGTCTTGTTTAGAAATGACCGTTCACAGGACCAAATGAGGTTACGAACACCAACGTAAAGAATGGAGGTCTGTTGAGGTGATAGACTTTGCTCTGAAAGTGCCAACTGGAATGTCAATGAAGTCACCAGCAAGATGACGAAGATGGCGCCTAAGAAGCAAGGTCAACTTAACGGACGACGCGAAGAGATGAAGCTATGGAAAAACCCAAGAATGAGAACATGTGTAAATGTATACGTGGTGGGCGTCAAGGGGCGTTCCACCCATACTGTGATTGTGTATTTAGGGACAGCACCCTGGGGAGAAGTTTGCACAGAACAGAAGATCAGAGAAAGCAGAGCGCAAGAGAACAGTAGGCCGAGGACCCTTAGAGAGCGGATGGGTAGGCAGAGAGGGTACTGTTTCTCGATAAGTTACCATCAGAGGCTAAGAGAGTTTGAACTTCTTTGGAAGTCAAACTGCTGACACCTTTTTTAGGTAAGGAACTTGCAAAGTAGGGATGTCACCTAGTATAGAGTAGGGACAGATTTATCTTCTTTTAGATGACGCAACGGATCCACTTTGTGTCTATGCTTATTAATCTGTTAAATCTGGAATTGATCTTAATTGTATTCTTTTGTAGACTTAGATTCTTTAGGGAATTTATGTTCCTTTTAGTCCCTGTATACTTGTTGAATCTTATCCTGAGAGGATTGTATATGCAACTTATTCTGATTTTATATTAAATTTTTAAACTTTATCAGTCGTAAGTGGTTCTTCAGAGTTGCGTCAGTCTATGGGGTTGATCTAACCTATGTGGGGTTGCCTTTTACTCAATGACAGAAAATAATCGATCCAAAAGGAAGAATGAGATAGGTATCTAGGTAATCAGAAAAGGTATCAAAATCTCATTCCCCGCAATAGGTATTAGACAATTGCGTTGTCAAGCCAGGCCTAAAAACAGATCAGTGGCCACTTTAATGAGCAGCAGAAAAAACACCACCACATTCCATCCGCACATCACAGTTTATCTTCAGGATTTTGTCAGTTGGTTTGACACAAGACTGGTGGATATAAGGGCATGCTTCGGCTTTTAATAATGCCTGGTTGAATTCATAAATGTTGCTGAGAGATCTCACGTATTTTGTTTGCTGTGTGTATCCATTTGACTGTTCATTAGCTATATACATAGGGTTCCCTTTTTATTATGTTTTGACATAGTGGCATTAAAAGAAGGAATGGTCAATTCGAAAGTAAGAATCTGCTAAAGACATCACAATATTTCATACATTCCAACACATCTAGCCGCGGCTCGTGTAGGTAAGAGCGGTGAGGGATTTGACAGACTTCCAGGAGGGAAAATTAAATAAATAAATAATTTTCCCTCATCATCGACTGTCGAAATCCGCCCAAACCGGCCCACCACCCATACCTGAACGGCCATGGCTGATCACATGTCCTTAAAATACGAAAGAAGTAATTTCATTGCTATGCATGAGCAGTGAAGCCACCGATTCCATATAAAAGAGGAGCACTGATCCACTGAATGTAAATGTCTTTCACCAGCTTAAAATTGTATCCACAGCAGTACCCAAAATATTATGGACGTGCTCTGGCTGGAAGTGCATGTGGTGCAAGCGTCACATATGGATGCCGATGCACATTTCAGGATGGAGTTTATTGCAATCTGACCTCGCTCTACATTTCCATCTTTTGGATACTGCATTCTTCTTCCTGTGTCTTGCTGCCTTGCTGATAACTACCTTCTGCCCTCCCTGTTCCTACCTGGACTCTTTTTCCTCTCCTCTGTCTTGGCCCTGTGCAGTCTAGTCTCTGCTTGCAGCAGCAAGAAGAAACTGCAGAAGGGGGCATGGGTGTGTACATATAGAGCGAATATGCACACATTGATGTGGGTTTCACTGAGAGAGTGGCCTAAGGCTAGAGATGCTAGAGGCTACAGGAATCCACTCATCTCACGCACCCCAGGGGTTCTGCATGTGTTCTAGCCCTTGGTGCTCCTCTCTTTCTGCTAGTGGTGGATGTTATGTCATGTTAAAAAAATGTATATAGCGCAGCTTATACCCAAGGGTGTCTTGGCGCTGATAGCTACACTGAGTAAATGGGAGACCGTTTTGGACCAGAAGGTTAACAATTGAAAAGCCAAGCTTTAAGAAGTTTTCTGAAAATCTGTAGCGAAGAAGTAGATTTAATGTGGAGATGCAGCAGATTCCAGTGTCTAGTGGCTCCAGCAAGGAAACTGCTACCACCTCATTAGCTTTCTTGAATCTAAAGGTTGTCACTTTATAGGTTCTCAAAGATCCGAGGTTCCTACTTGGAGCATACTAGGAGATAGTTTGTCTCAGTAATTCGGGACCCATACCAGGCAAGGCCTTGAGAAAAGTGAGAACGAGGGTTTTAAATTTAATCAGAATCCTGAAAAGGATATCTACGAAGAGCAGACCCAATGCCGTCTCTGCACTGGATACTGTGAAGATAATCTGGATGAATTTTTAAAATCCATATTTTGTGCTACAGCTATTCCTATGCAAATGCTGAATTAATGTGATTATAGTTGAAACTAGTTTAATATGAGGTTTAAAAGTGTGTTTATTAACATTAATTAGTTATGCCACATTTAAGTGAAAACTCAATTTTGGATAAAATGAATGCTGCTTCTATCATTAATTCCTTCATTCACCTCTCCCCCATCAGATTTACGTGAGGGTCTTCTCTCCCCACAGGCTTTGCAAGAGCAAAGACAGCTGATATAATGTTTTCTCATTGTTATGGATACAAGGCTTATTAGTGAAACATCAAGTGTTCAAGATAGGTTGGCACACTTAAGGTCTATCTGCTGTAGGTGCGTTGGACGTGCGTCCTTTTCATTTTATGAATCGGTAATATTAAATGTTTCATATTTTGTTCGAACATCTCCAATGACAGTGACAAGAAAGTGTGAAAGGTAGGGCCGATGTCGACCAAGAACCTTTAAGAATTGCCCGGCGTTAGCCGCCTCTCATACCACTCGAAATTATCAAACAAAGAGGCAGGCGCTGGAGACTGGAAGGCAGGAAACAGGAGTTTATTCAGACGGAGCAGAACACATCAAATCAGACAACAGGGTATCTTCTCGGGGTGTTCTCTCCGCATCTCTGAGGCCTGGCCTCTTATACACAGGTTTATGGCTTTATTACATGAAACACATCTTTGTCAACACTTTGATGTACGGAAAGACATCCTCGGAATCCCCGCTTCAAGCCCGTTCCCACACACATTTACAGTAGAAGTCCCCACTCCAGTCTCAGCAGGTGGTGACTGTCACGCAGCTGGACATTTCGCCGATTCCCGGAATGTGTGCGGCTGATCGGATCTCATGGGGTGGGGGCTTTGATCAGTGGTAGATCCTTTGATGAGAGAAGCTTCCTACTGTATGGGGGCAACAAACTGCATCCGCAGGGCCAGGTGGCGGCCTGGGAACGAGCAGGACAATTGGGCACAGAGAAGGGGGTTCACCAAAAGGATGCATGATCATGAAAGGGATGGAGGGAGGTGTTGGCTGGGTACGGGATGTGGATCCGAGGCAGGGTTGCGCTGAAAGGGAGGTTTATGGCCCAGGCATGTGAGAGGGAGGGGCTGTCAGCATGCAGGGGGGGAATGTTTGCGAGGTTCAGAGGGAGAGAGAAAGACGTGCTGGCTATCGGCAGTGGGCAGAGAGGCCATGGTATTCAAAATGGCTGCTACTTACGCGCACATATGAGCCTGAAAAGGGACAAGATGGTGCCGATAATGTTGATTTCGCAAACTAGATTTTAACAGTCCTCCCTTTTCAACATATCTAGCCAGCTTGTTAATCTATGTCTATCCCCATTATATTCATAACCTCAACATCGTACAATGCTTTCAAGCGTTCTTTTTCAAAGTCCAGAGTCTTAGGGCAGATACAGTTTGCACAGAGTGAACACAGGGGCGGCAAGCATTGAATACCCAGGCAGAATCCACATATTATGACAATCGGTATCAGTATGATCATAAATAACATCCATCCCCAGTTCTTCACGGTACTCCAGAACCAACTCCCAAGCGACCATTCTTCTTGTTCCTGATGAACTTCTGAGGGAAGTCTGTGGAGGTGTTCAATGGCTTTGTACACTGAGGGTGAATTGTCCGGTATGTAGGTGCAACAGCTGGACCCAATGATACGGCATGCTCCTCCACGATCCGCTAGAACCACATCTAGAACAAGGCGGTTCTGAAGAGCCACCAGGCGGACCGCCTGAAGCTCGGCTGTATTGTTTGTGAGGATGCCAGCTGTAATGTTCATTGTCGTTTCAACCGCCTGGGTCAAATGTCGGATGGCACGGCTGTTCGCCATCGGAACCCAGAGTGGAACAAGTCCCTTCAAAGCGTCCAGGAACTGTGCTCCGGTGGAGTCGGCTTGCTCAATGTCGTTTGCTCGCCATTGTCGGTGATGGTTTGCTGGAGCCCCATCGGTCGGAGGAAGAATGAAAGCAATGTAACAGGTACCCCCCCAGCCTTTGTGGAGCCAAGTGTAAGCTTTTGTACCGCAAACAAAGTACATATTCGGAAAAGTGACAAAGGAGGGTGGATCTGTTGAGTCCAAAGTTCTGGTGATGCGGCAAGCGCTGTGGCCTACCAGCTGTGTCCCAAGTCCTTCGATGCACATAAGGCCTGAGACATTGACGACAGACAGGGCCACAGTCAGGGTGGCAGCTGTTCGGTTCCGGAGGTAGGAGAAGGTGGGTCTGGTTGGGTTGTTGAACACTTGCATTTCAATCGGTTCTTTGACAAGGATGTCCATATGAACAGAGTCGTTGGATGTCAGAGGGCAAAAGTGTGCAGCAGTTCTCCCTGTTTTGTTCTGCCAGACCCCATGAAAGAAGTGTGTCATAGTTCTGCTGGAAGTGGCATTATCCCTGTAGCTTTCTTGCAAGAGGATCAGCCAAGCAAGGCAGGAGCCGTGAACTGAGAAAGGTGAAGGGATGAAGGGGATGGATTGCCCAGTGGCGTGGGGTAACAACCCACATATCCAGCAGTTGGTGGCATTGGTGGCAAGATTGTGCTGGTGCAGCAATTACACGAAGGAGTTGTTCCAAAACTCCTTACGTCTTTCTCGGAGTTGAGGTGAGAGAGAGACCAGGTAGTGTTCTTTCATTGTGGTAGGCTGTGGGGTGGTTAGAAATGTCTTATGAGCTGGTGCGCTCTCTTCCACGATCCAGAGGGTGGTCATGAGGAGGAGGCAAAAGAGAAGGGTGATAAAGAGAGCAATAGTCTTTGAGCTGTGGATTTTGTCAGTCTTTGGGTTTCTGTAGTGAGTCTTCGGATGTCCGGTTGCTTTCATCATCTTCGTGCCGGGGGCTTCCATCATCTCCATATCGGGCGCTTCCATCATCTTCAAGGGGCGCGGGTAGCGGGCAGAACCACAAACTTCGTTTGGCTTCTCTCATGGCAGCCTTAGTAGTGCTAGGCCACCGCTCTTGAGAATTGTAACTTAGTCAGTGGTCTGCTTAGCCGAAGCTCCCTCCTTTCGTCGCAGGTTATACCCTTCTCTGGATGGCACAGTGGGATCGGGAAATTCTGTTAGTTCAAGCGTCACTTTATCAGGATAGCAGCTCAAGGATGGTCGATCTTTGTTCCGGAGCTCTTCTTGGGTGGCCATGTCTTCGGCCGTCGTCAGGGTTCAGGAGATCTTTTTGCAGTGGTGTGCGTGCAGCCAATTCCGTTTACCTTCCACTCGAAGAGCTGTACGGGTGGTGATCAAGACTTGCCAGGGGCCCGTCCACTGAGGTTCCAGACTCTTTGCACGCTGGAAATTTCGGACTAGTACAAAATCACCGGGTTGGATGTCGTGTCCGGGGCCCCTGGAAGCATCAGGAATGGCATGCAGCACCTGTTGATGGATAACAGACAGTGTCTTAGTCAGGTTGTACAAATAATCAGACATTAGGACGTCCGGGACGTCGTGAATGGAAGTTGGTTTTGGTGCAGACCAGACGTTCATGGGCCGGCCGAAAACGACCTCGTAAGGCGTCAAATGGTGTTTGGTGGCGGTGGAACGCATTGATAGCAATGCTAGTGGGAGAGCGTCTGGCCATTTCAGTCCTGTGGTAGCCACTATTTTAGCTAGTTTGAGCTTCAGTGTGGCATTATGTCGCTCAACTAGTCCAGCAGACTGGGGGTGGAAGACTGGATGACATTTTTGTTTTACACCCAACCCCTTCAAGATGAGTTGGATAACTTCGGCTACGAAGTGGGGCCCATTGTCGCTCCACAAAATTCGACAAAGGCCGTAGCGAGGGAAGAATTCTTTCAGTAGTACCTTTGCAGTAGCAATGGTAGTGTTGTCGCGAGTTGGATAGGCTTCGACCCACTTGCTAAATGCGCACACGACAACAAGCACATATTTCTGACCTTGGCATCTTTCTAGTTGGATGTAGTCAATCTGCAGGACTTCAAATGGATGATTGGGAACCCCAAACCCTCCCCGGGGTACTACAGATCCTTTCCCAGGGTTGTGTTGCAAGCATATCAGGCATTGTTGGACCAGACGTTTAGCAGAGTCTGCGATCTTGTCATTGTGCCAAACTTTGGAGACAAGTTCGGTCATAGGGGCAGATCCTATGTGTGCAGGAGAGTGGGCCATGGTCAGTATGGGGATCAGGTATGAATTGAGTAGCAACCATTTGTTCGTGTCTTTTGTCCGCCAGCAGCCTTCATCGTCTTTCAGTCCCACCCGTGCCCATTCAGTCAATTCGTGTGGTGAGCTGGCCATTTGGATGTCTCTAATAGTCTCCCTAGCGTCCGTCCATTTTTCGGCTTGTGACCTGGTCACATACATGCGTGTCGTTGTCCTATTCTCAGCCGTGGTTCGGGCAGTGATGTCGGCCAGTGCATTCCCCTGCCCAATGATGTCTGTCACCTTTTTGTGTGCCTGGCATTGATTACTGCAAGTTGCTTGGGAAGGAGGACCGCTTCAGTCAGAGCAGAGACTAGATCTCCGTGTAAGATGGGTGTGCCGTGCGAGGTCAGGAATCCCCTCTCTTTCCATAGGAGCCCAAAATGATGAACCACCCTGAAGGCATACTGGCTGTCGGTGTAAATGTTTGCTGTGGTTCCTGCTGCTAGGATACATGCTTGTGTGAGGGCAATCAGTTCTGCTGCCTGTGCAGATCGTTGTGTGATGCGGGCTGTCTCTACTACAGTTCGGGCTGTGGTAACTGCATAAGCAGCTGAGGTGGTGCCATCGGGGAGTTTGATGCAAGAGCCGTCCACCCACAGCTCCCCGTCAGGGTCTGGGAAGGCTGTGTCTCTGAGATCAACCCTATTCCTAGTCTGTTCGTCCGTGAGGGTCACACAGTCATGTATAGGGGACACATTGGGGTCGTTCTCAGGTAGGGGCAACAAAGTGGCCGGATTCAGCATGGTGCAACTTTTCAGGGTGATGTGGGGTGCAAGCAGAGTCAGTTCGTACCCAGTCAGTCGTGCACTAGTCAGATGTTGCGTCTTAGTCTGGTTCAGGAGGGTGTCGACCGCATGGGGTACTAACACCGTGAGGGAGTTCAAGAGTACGATCCCCTCACTCTGTCAGATAGAGATAGCAGCGGCAGCTACAGCTCGAAGGCAGGCAGGCAAAGCTCTAGCTACGGGGTCAAGAGTGGCAGAGAAGTAGGCACATGGGCGTTGTTTTGGGCCAATGGACTGGGTCAAGACAGACAAAGCGCATCCCTCCCTTTCGTGAGTGTAGAGGTAGAAGGGCTTTGTGTAATCGGGGGTTCCAAGGACGGGGCTGAGCAGAGGGCATCTCGTAGTTCTATGAAGGAGGATTGGCACTCAGGGGTCCAAGGGAGCGGGAAGGGGACATCTTTAGCCAGCAGGGAAAGCAGTGGTTTCACAATGAGGCTGAAATTTGGCAACCACTGTCGGCAGAAGGAGGTGAGACCTAGCAGGGAGCGGACTTGTTTCTGGGTTTTAGGGACAGGAGTTTCTATAATGGTCTGAATTCGATCGGGTGTAAGCTTTCTCCCGTCTTTGGACAAGAGGTGGCCTAGATAGGTAACCTGGGGTTGGCAGAATTGCAACTTCTTCTTGGAGACCTTGTGGCCATTTTCCGCAAGGAAGTGCAGGAGTTGGATGGTGGCTGTGACTGCAAGTGGAGTGGTGTCGGCCGCCAAAAGGATATCATCTACGTACTGTATTAACACCACTCCATCGGGTAACTGGACTGCGTCCAGTTGTCTCTTAAGGGCCTGGCTATAGATGCTGGGACTTTCGGTGTAGCCTTGGGGTGCTCGACAGAATCTATACAAGCGGGCTTTTAGGGTGAAGCCAAAGCGGTATCGGCTGTCCGGGTGGATGGGGATAGAGAAGAAAGCGTTTTTAAGATCAATGACAGTGAAGGTGGTGGCAGTGGAAGGAATCAGAGTCAGGATAGTGGTGATGTCTGAGACTACAGGGTACTGAGGTACAACTACTTTGTTGACCTCTCGTAGGTCGATGATGAAGCGGTACGCTTTCCCATCTCCCTCACCTTGCTTCTTTATGATGGGTAGGATAGGGCTGTTGCAAACATTGCTAACTACTTCCTCTACCACTCCTGCATCTAATAGGGACTGGATAATCTTTACCAATGCCTTCTCGCCCTCGGGCGATATCCGATATTGCGGAAGTTTTGGGAGTATTGCGTCTTGTCGAACACTTATGTGCACTGGGTCGATCATCATTCGCCCTATGTCCGAGTCAGTCTTGGCCCACAGATATGGAGGTAGAGAGTCAAGTAGCGACGAGTCAGCGTCAGAGATGGAAAACATGCGTCGGGTGGGACAAAGTCTGAGCAGAGTCGGGTTATCGTACAAAAAGACTCGAACTCCGTCTTGCGAACACCTAATAGTAGCTCGGAAATGCTTCAGTAAGTCAAGTCCCATAATGGCATCAGGGGTGTTAGATGAGAGCAAAAACGTTGTGTCAGTGGTGTTATTTTCCAGGTCAAAAAAGATTGGTTTGGACAAGGGATTAGTGGTGGGCGTTCCATCGAAACCTATCAATGTTACAAGTGAGCCAGACAAGGGTGCCCTTGGAATCAGTCGTTTAGATAACGCACTACGTGTTGCGCCAGTGTCTACCAAAAATGGAGACTTTGTACCCAGGACCTTAGCGGTGACATAAGGACCTTGCTGGTCAACATAGAGCTCGACTGGATCCCTCCCTTGCCCTTGGCAGTCCTATGCGAAGTCGTGGGCGTCGTCGCAGTCAGACTGTTGGTACTGGTTCTGTCGGGGACGGTCAAATGTGTTCGGTCTGCCTGGTCTGTCATTATGGGTGTCGTTCGTGGACCCTCGTCCCTGTCCTCTATTTCTAGGCCCACCCGCTACATTTCTTGTGTCCCTATTTTTATTCATTTCTAACAGGACCGGACACTGGGATTTCCATTGGCCAAATCCCTTGCAAAATGCACACTGGTTCTCGTCAATGTCCTTACGTCCAACATAGGGTGCGGGTGCACGGTCTTTAGGGGGTGGGTTTCTAGGAGCATTCGATTGGTAATTTCCCTTGTACTGCTCTCTTCCTATAGTCACCCCTTGCAACTGCGCGATCATCACCCTTTATTTCAGGTCCTTTTTCTTTTTCTCAGTCGCCCTATCATTCTCGTTCTTCTGATGCTTGTAATACTGGGCCATCTGGAGGATAGCCGCAGGTTTGGAGGCCGCCCAACTACTCTCGCTAGCCTGTAGTTTCTGAGAGACCTCCTGTGACAGACCTTTAACATAGTTCTGAACAAACAGATGATGTCCGGTTGCAGTGGTCATGTCCTGGCCGCTGTAATCGGAAAACACCGTTTCAAACCGGGAGAAGTATTCTGACACGTCTTCCTGGGTTTTCTGGCGGCAGGCCGTTACTATCGACCAGTCCACCTTCTTTTCTGGGATCAGGGTTTTCAGTTTCTGCACGAGTTTGTCCGGGAGTTCTAAAATGGATTTCAAAGGTTTCTGTCCAGGCTCTCGTTGTCTGTCTATGCCATCGAGTTGTGACCAGGTATGTCCGAACAGCTCAAGGTGGTCGACTTTCCGGATTTGCTTCCACACATCAGCTGGCAGACATAACCCGAAAAACAAATCGATGTCAGCTAGGGTCATAATCGTTGAACCTAAGGCTGTACCTAATTCAGAGTAAAAGGCAGTGGGGTTTTTCCGTAAATCGGGCAGGGATTTTCTAAACGTCAGAATATCTTGACGATCCCATGGTTGGTAGACCCAGTTTTAAACTACCCTCCCTTTTGCATCTTCATGGTTAACATCATCGTGCGTTCCCAGACCTCGTGGGGTAACCCAGTAGGGAGTGGCCTCCCTTATAGGCATCATGGCACTAGCTTGTTCTATTCGAGGTTCGGTCGCTACAGGAGCCGTAGTTTTAGCTTCCAACCCCTGTTCAGTGAGGTGGCGGAAAACTTCAAGCGTATGCGTGAGGAGGTCCGTCACGTCACACTCGCCCTCATCCCCGATGTCAACCTTTCTATATAGAGTCGTTAGGCTCTCGGGACCTTTGTCTCGGTATCGGTCCTCATAAGCATTTAGGGTATGGTAACAAAATCGCACGACAAAGTGTTGTCTGTGGCTCTCTGCATATGAATTGTACATATCCATTACGTACTCCTCACTCTCCTTCCGTTCCACTAGTGTCTTTACTATCTTGTTGATCCCTGCTCGCTCATCCTTGCTCAACCTGTTTATTCGAGTGGAATCTTTCTTTCGGGCCTCAGGGTTGTCTAATACTGCTGCTTGCGCTGCTTCGAGTACAAGTGGTTCGGCCAGTGCGGAGGCCATGAGGACCAAGGCCCTGGTACTATTCTCATCTGTGCTTGGGGGTGGCGGGTGTTGTACTAAGGGTCGGGAAGGGGCATATGGAGGGGGCATGTAGATGATTGGAGGACCTAGTAATAGATCATCGTTCGCTCGCTGTTTCAAGGGTAACTCGGGGTAGAGCATAGAGGGTGTTCTGACAGGACACTGACTCAATGTTTCGGACTCTTGCTTTTGTTTGGCTTCCTCTCTCTCCTTTATCTCTTCCTCTAACTTTCTGGCAGCTAGGTGAGCTGCTTTTCGTAGTTCATTCTCTAATCTGACTTTGTTTCTCTTTTTGCGTTGTTCTGTTTCTTTGCGCCACATGCCGAGACTATCAAGCATAGTGAGCGTTGTTTTATTGTTACAAAGGGCTGTTTCCAGCGCGTTCATTTTATCGTCATCGAAGGATCCTATCAGTGGCCACTGACTTTCCTGATCCTTTCTTGTATATTTGTGCCATAGCTTGCTATAGGCTATAGCGACTAGTCCATACTTCATGAACATGTCCTTATTAGGGGTGCCTTCCAGTGGAGCTGGATGGTTCACCTCTAATAAGCGGTCCGGGCTGAACCAACTATCAATCAGTGGGGAGAAGATAGGCATGACAGATTACAACAGGGGACAAAGGTCCGCACTACCTATCCTTCACTACTTGCAAAGATTAGACAGAATATTTCTATTCTACGTTATTTGCAAACAGAGAATATCTCAAAAGAACCAACTTCGAACAATCAATGTTCGGACAATCAATCAATCAGTGGGGAGAAAAATAGGCACGACAGATTACAACGGGGGACAAAAGTCCGCGTTACCTACCCTTCACTATCTGCAAAGGAAGAGAGAATATTTCTATTCTTCCCCGTTTGCAGGCAGAGAATATCTCAAAAGAACAAACAATCGAAGAGTAATACTAGTATTTTCCAAACAATCAAACAAGCGTTTCGCAATTTGTCGTGTTACACCACCGTACCCGGACCGCATGGACAGTTTCTCATCTTCCACATCCAGCGCCCGATCGTCCTCTATTCTCCGTAACTGTCGCGGCACTCCTGATTGTTCCCTGTCAGGACCGTAGATCACTCGAGAGAGGTCTGCTCGGAACCGGTGAAGTTCGGATGATAGGCTGCCAGACGAGGGTCTATCGGGCAGGAGCTCTCCTGATCGTTGCAGTCGTTCACTCTGTCGACAGGACCTCTCTCACTGGATCCACGTGTCGCTGATGGGCCCCACGTTTGGGTCGCCAATTTGTGAAAGGTAGGGCCGATGTTGACCAAAACCTTTAAGAATTGCCCGGCGTTAGCCGCCTCTCATACCACTCGAAATTATCAAACAAAGAGGCAGGCACTGGAGACTGGAAGACAGGAAACAGGAGTTTATTCCGACGGAGTAGAACACATCAAATCAGACAACAGGGTATCTTCTCGAGGTGTTCTCTCCGCATCTCTGAGGCCTGGCCTCTTATACACAGGTTTATGGCTTTATTACATGAAACACATCTTTGTCAACACTTTGATGTACGGAAAGACATCCTCGGAATCCCCGCTTCAAGCCCGTTCCCACGCACATTTACAGTAGAAGTCCCCACCCCGGTCTCAGCAGGTGATGACTGTCGCGCAGCTGGACATTCCGCCGATTCCCAGAATGTGTGCGGCTGATCGGATCTCATGGGGTGGGGGCTTTGATCAGTGGTAGATCCTTTGATGAGAGAAGCTTCCTACCGTATAGGGCAATAAACTGCATCCGCAGAACCAGGTGGCAGCCTGGGAACGAGCAGGACAATCGGGCACAGAGGAAGGGGGTTCATCAAAAGGATGCATGATCATGAAAGGGATGGAGGGAGGTGTTGGCTGGGTACGGGATGTGGATCCGAGGCAGGGTTGCGCTGAAAGGGAGGTTTATGGCCCAGGCATGTGAGCGGGGGGGCTGTCAGCGTGCAGGGGGGGGAATGTTTGCGAGGTTCAGAGGGAGAGAGAGAGACGCGCTGGCTATCGGCAGTGGGCAGAGAGTATTGTATTGTATTGTATATTGGATTTATATAGCGCTTATCACCCAGGGGTCTCTAAGCGCTTGCCTTGGGAACCCGTCCTGGCTTTTCCTACAGGGCATCCCCAAGGTGAAAGCCAGGCATCCCGCCGCGGGGGGCCGTTGTGGAGATTAAGCAAGCTTAATGCCCAGAGTTGCAGAGTGTGAACCCATGATTAGGTCAGGCACCGAAGCGAGAATTATCGAGTCTGTGGACATTTGAGCTCAAGACCCTGCCGCGTCGGGAATTGAACCCTGGTCCCGGGTCTGACCTCTGCTTCAGGGCCTGCCTGCTCTAACCAGTGAGCCACACTTCTCCACCATGGTATTCAAAATGGCTGCTACTTACGCGCACATATGAGCCTGAAAAGGGACAAGATGGTGCCGATAATGTTGATGTCGCAAACTAGATTTTAACAAAAGATGCAGGAGGCTTAGAAATGGGATTGTGCTAATGTATAACTACGTTGATGTTATTTCTTGTGATTTGCTAAAGAGCTGTTACATGCAATCATCCTATGCCGAGGCTGCAGTTTTAGTTAATTTGTTATGCAAGAATTGTGTATAAGAACCCCTTGAGTCTGGGGATGAGTGAGATTTTTCAAAAGATTTTTTGAGCCTTCTTTTCTGATTTTGCTGTTCATTTGAGACACAGATTGATTTCGGATTATTGACTACACTGTAATAACTCTACATTTGATCCTTTGTGGCATTTATTCTCTAGCACTTGATTATGAGATTTCTGTAATAAAACCCTTTAGCTTTCCCTTTGATCTAGAACTAAGTTGTTGACCGGTCCCACTTACTTATTTAATACTCTGCGAAACTAATGTCAGGGAGGGTGCCATTTTACATTACAACATTTTCTATGGGAGAGCCATATGAGGGGAAAGTTTGGGGTTTGTACATTTTTGGCTGTCAATGTTTAATGGAGACATGCAGGAGGTGTTGCAGCAGTCAAGGTGTACTGCCCTAGCAACCATAGAACCACATTTGCCATTATTGTTTCAAGGTAAGTGCTCACCTGCAACAATGTAGGCCTTCAGCCTTTGGGTTAGCCAGATTGGCATAAGATCACTATGGGTAATGGCCTTCTGTCCTCTGTTTTGTTGTCACTGTCCCTCAGTGTCTCATGAACCCTGTGAATAGGAACAGTGGTGCTAGGAAAAAAGATTGCAGTACACAACTAGCAGCTGTTCTGAGAGGAAGGGAAGACTGATGTTCAAACAGTACCTTTTTCTGAGAGTGAGAGAACCTTGTCATACTACTTCTCTGAGCAGTGAAGTACACTGAAGCCACCTAGTAAGCTGACTGCTCAGCAAGACAACCTCCTGTCCTTATGTTATGTTATGTTATGTTATGGACATTTATTCGGCGCACAGCTGCCCCAGCAAAGGGGCGTCCTGGCGCCTGACAAGGAAACCAACACAACACAACTAAAAAGAACAGCAGACTAAAAAGGAACAGGCTTAAGAAAATAAAAAAGTCTTGATGGCCCTACGAAATGAAAAAAGAGATTATCAGACGCACGTATCTTTAAAGGAAAAGAGTTCCAAAGGGCCGCAGCCCGAACTCGAAATGAGCGGCCACCAGCTCGGCTAAGCTTGAACCGAGGGACAACTGCGAGATCCTGGCCTAAGGACCTCAAGGAACGGGCAGGGACCTAAGGCATCAAGAGATTCGTAAGAATCGGAGCCGACAAGCCCTTAAAGATATTGTAGGACAAACAGAGCACTTTAAACTGAATCCTCTGCTTGACAGGAAGCCAATGCAGAGACTTCAGAGTATTGGCAGCGGAGCAAAACCTGGGCAGACCAACCACAGCTCTGGCTGCCGCGTTCTGCACCAGTTGGAGACGTGTAATTTCAGCTTGGTTCACCCCTACCAAAAGAGAACTGGCATAGTCCAGCCGAGAGATCACCGTCGCCTGCAACACCAGTTGCCTGGTTGCGGCATCAAAAAACTTCAAGGCTGGTCTTAGTCCTCGCAAAATGCCAAAACAACTGGCAGCCGTTCTCTTGGTATGGGAGACAAAGCTAAGGGCGGGATCTAGCCACACTCCAAGATTTTTTGTCTCCATTGCCGGAGTCGGAGTAGGTCCCAATTCCGGAGGCCACCAAATGTCACCCCATAGTTCCGATTTCTTGCCGATGGCCATAATCTCAGTTTTTTTTGCGTTCAGCTGGAGATGTTTAGAATTCATCCAGCTGGCAAGCACCCTCAGCCCATTCTGGAACCTAGGGGCATCCAGATCAGATTCCTCGCTGAGCGTGACCGCCAGCTGAGTGTCGTCAGCATATGAGACCATAGTCAGGCCCCACTGTCTGACGACATCCGCCAGCGGCCTCACGTACAGATTGAGTAACGTGGGGCTCAGCGAGGATCCCTGGGGGACCCCCTGGTCCAGCGGATGGAATTTGGACTGATGGGGTGGAATGGCTACGCAAAAAGTACGATCGGCAAGAAAGGAACGGAACCACTGGAGGGCAGTCCCTGTGATACCAGCTTCTTCCAGGCTCTGGAGAAGAATATTATGAGAGACGGTGTCAAAGGCGGCGCTAAGATCTAATAAAACAAGCCCCGCCGTTTGACCCGAATCTAACACCATGCGCAGATGTTCCACCATGTAAAGAAGATCTGTCTCCGTGCTGTGATCAGCATGGAAGCCATTCTGCGTAGGGTCTAAGATGTTTGCCTGCAAAAGGTGGTCAGAAAGGACTCTGTTCACATGTGCCTCGACGACTTTCGCCGGCCATGGGAGAAGCGATATCGGGCGGTGGTTCTCTGGTTTAAGAGGATCTAAGCCAGGCTCCTTCAAGATGGGCGTAACCACCGCATGCTTCCAATTAACAGGAACAATACCAGTAGAAAGCGAAAGGTTAATCAGGGAGTGCACCGGCAAAAAGTCGATAGACAACGGGTCCCTGAAAAGAGCTGGTCTCAACGGATCTGCCGGAGAACCGGACTTAATATGTTGGGCCAGTTGATTAAAACTCTCAGGCGATAAACAAGGGAGAGTATGCAAGGCCATGTGTTCCTCAGGCTTAAGGGAAGGTCCGACATCCAGTGTGGAAGTGGAAAAAGTACGACGGATGACTTGGACCTTCTCCACGAAGAAATTCGCCAAGGCATCACACTGTACAACCGAACCCAAGTCATTAGTAGGGGCTTTTTTTTGCCATCAGATCTTTGAGAGCCTTAAAGATCGCTTTGGAAGGGTTAAGGCTGTTGCGGAACTCGAAGGAGTAGAAAGCCGCACGAGCTCTGCAGACCGCACAATGATAAAATTTAACAGTGGCGAGATATGACACTTTTTTATCAGCGTCATAGGCTTTCCGCCACTCTCTTTCAGCGCGTCTGCATTCCCTCTTTAAAGTACGGCCCTATGCAGGTCTCCCTCCAGAACTTGTTCTGCTTCCCCTTGTCCATGGATCCTGTGCTGATCCTCCACCTTGGACCCTGCTTAGTTCTGCCCCTAATTCACGTGCTTCTTCCTTGAACCCTGTGCAGTTGCCCCAGGCCCTGCACCTCCTACCTGCAGACCCTTTGCTGCTCCTCCCTCATCAATAATCATGGCCCCCCCTCAGATCCTTCGTCCTTACCCATTTGGTCCCTGCACTGCTACCCCCTTTGGCCACTGCCCCACGGCCACTTTCTGCTCCTATCCAAGACACCGCACAGCCCTCTGCCCCAGCAGTACTCCCTACCCCTTATGCTGCTCATCTCCCTTCAGTTCTACAGTGCATTTTTTGCTGCTTTCCCATATCACTACTATTCGGCACTTCTTGAGACAGTCACCCGAGGCTCCGAGATGCTGAATAAGCCCCCCACATCCCCCTCCCCAGGGACACTTTCTGCTCCTTGACCATGGGATTGAGGTCCTTTCATTGCCAGTTGGAGATATATTTTGGCTCTGACTGAGACGGTCACCCGAGGCTCCGGGATGCTGAATAAGCCCCTTAGCCTTCGCCTGATTAGCCTAGATTGTTGGAATCCTTCAATATTCCATTGTCAAAGCTTTTCCACAGGGATTGCCAAATCCCATGGTAACTCCCTTCCTTCACAGTTGCCTGTTACTGATGATACTTGGACGCTATTCCTGGGAAATACCAAGATTGCCGATGGGGGCCTGGACTCCTGTGGCAAAAGATGGGGTAGAGTGTTATGTTGCTATGTTTTATTATAACTTTGTGTTCTGCTCCTTTAAATGCTCGAGATGTTAGAGCCATAGAATGTAAAGTAATGTATAATTCTATGTTCTGTGGTCAGTTATCCAGATGCCTCAAGACTGTATGCTGCTTCCCTGGCACTCACCTGTTGTATCTGATATTTTAACAAATATGCCAATAAAAGTATTCAAGATTATCTGTCTCTTTCACTATAAATTGGCGACGAGTGAAACTAAGCATTGCTGAAGAAATTTCTTGGATATTTATTTTGGAAAACGGAACTACGAATTTCATATGAAAATGACATTTTAATGACTGTACATCGTGTCATATTATCGCGGTAAGATTTACCTTGTTTATTGAGTTCACACATTGACCGTTGAATTGACCGCCTCCGGCTGCATTTTTCGAGCAGCGGCGGCATTCGGAGCGGGCTGTGCGCGTTGCCGGTGACGTTGATGGTGCTCTCCTTTACGCGTCTCCGGGCATGCGCTGGAATTAGGAAATTGACGTATGGAAACGGATTGAAGTCGGGACGCAAGGTCACACAACGTGACCTTGCGCAGCGGCCATTTTGGGGACATTATTTACCGCAAAGACATCATCGGAGGTAAAGAACTATAAACGATCGGTTAAAATTTTACGAGGCGATATAATTTTAAAAGTTTTATTCAGAGCAACGTGGTAAAATAATTCAGGAAGTTTCTATCTCGAGATTTGGCATAATCCTTGTTAACAACAGGTGAGAAAGTCGGGGAAAAGCAAT
Organism: Lissotriton vulgaris; assembly: GCF_964263255.1. Taxonomy (NCBI): domain Eukaryota; kingdom Metazoa; phylum Chordata; class Amphibia; order Caudata; family Salamandridae; genus Lissotriton; species Lissotriton vulgaris. The sequence continues at coordinate 258,621,255 of NC_141687.1, forward strand.
TTTTTTTATTTGTTTTTGGTTATAAGGGAAAAACTTTATACCTTTGACAGCAAGTTACACTGCTTATGGAAGAAGGTGATTGTACTGCAAGTGAAAATAAAAACATGGCTCAACAGAACTTTTCAATTAGTGCTCCTGAACCATTCTGGGCTAATGGTACACAACATAATATCAAATGGATCAAATGGAAGTAGTATTTTATTAATTATATTGAAGCAATTGATGAAGCTAAAAAGATAAAAGCTGAACAGAAAAAATGAATTTTGTTGCATTCCTTAGGTCCTATAGGATTGAAAACACATTCACGCATGAGTAAATATGTGAATCCAGATTTAGATGTATTTGAAAATACCCTTAAAGATATGTATAAATATTTTGCGCAAAAGGTTTGTATTGATGTTATAATGCATAAATTCTTTCAGAGAAAACAAACAAAAGAGGAGACAGTTGATGAGTAAATTGATGACTTAACCCCATGAGCGCTAGCAGTTTTCCCGCTGTGTGCTTAGTTTTTTTAAAACCCGCGTTACATGACGAGCTCAGCTCGTCATGAGAGTACGACAGGTGTAACTCACGATGAGCTGAGCTCTTCATGAGCGTCGAAGGGGTTAAAGAAACTAGCTATTGACTGCAAATTTGGAGGACAACATGATGATCTAATATGGGATCAGTTAGTCATGCACAATAACAACTCTACATTACAGGACCGTCTGTGGGTAAATGGTGATGCACCACTGGATGACGTATTAGCTATATTGAGAAAATCGGAAATGTCAGGTAGATGTGCAACTATTGTTAAGGAAACAGACAAGGATGCAGTTAAAACACCTGGAACTATTTGTAAAATCCAAGCACCAGTTAAGAATTATCAGCAGCAATTGCAAGGGAAATGGATGAGTCAAACAGCAAAGTTTCAAAGTAAAGATGGGAAGATAGAAGAAAGAAGATGCTATCATTGTGATAGTAGAGATCATTTAGCTTTTAGTAAGATATGTCCTGCGTTAAGGAAGAAGTGTGGGATTTGTGGACTTATGGGTCATTTTAGTCAAATGTGCCGTAGAAGCACAAATGTGAAATATATTTGGGATGATGAAGGAGATGATGTGGAAGATGAGGTATTTGAGGATGGATGTGTTCGAAATGTAAGGGGAAATTATGTTATAAATATCACAGAAAATTCCTTGGAGGGCAAACCTGTTTGCAAGATATCTTTGGGAGGAGTCATAGTGAATGTATATGCAGATTCTGGATCTCCATACACTATTGTAAATGGAGAAATTTGGAGGAAAAAATGTGTAGGTAAAATTGGAAACCATTTGAATGCGCCAGACATTACCCCTGTTAGCTACACTGGTGAAAAAATTGACATGTTGTGTTTCAGGTGGCTTACCTTCTTGTTCAAAGGAAGATCCACTAGAGGGAAGGTTTATGTGGCAAATGTTGGACCATCAGTCCTTGGGTGGTTTGATCAAAAGAACCTACACATATTATTAGACCCCAATAGCAAGGAAAAGGTTTTGATCATGGGTGAGTGCAGCAAGTTGGTAGATGTGCTGTGTAAAAGTTTTCCGAAGGTTTTTAGTGAAGAATTAGGAGCACTAAAGCGTTTTGAGCACAAAATCATACTAAAAGCTGATGCTGAACCTAAAGTACATAAAGCAAGACCCATTCCTATGTTGATCAGGGAGGAAGTTAAGAAAGAGATACAAGGTTTACTGTCCAAAGGAGTGATTGAGGAGATCGAAACATACGAATGGATTTCTCCGGTTGTGGTTGCCCAGAAATCCAGCGGAAAAATGTGTTTATGCATTGATTTACGCCACCTGAACAATAATATTGTTATCAAAAAATTTCCCCTACCAAAAATTAACGAAATGGTGTCTTCATTAAGAGGTGCTACATGGTTTTTTAACAATTGACCTTTCTGCCGCTTATCATCAGGTGGAGTTAGAACCTGAGTCAAGGAAAGCTTTTATCACGCCTTTTGGTTGCTACCAATTCAGGCGCATGCCATTTGAGCTGGCATCAGCCGCTGGTGTCTTCCAGCATCTCATGCATAGATTATTTGGTGAAATGGATATGGTTTCTTTCTTCCAGGATGACATTTTGGTTGCGGTGGCAAACAGAACTGAACATGATTCGAGGTTAAAACAGGTACTGAATACATTGCAGTCAGCTGGGTTGACGGTAGAATTGTCTAACTCTAAATTTGGTCAAAGAAGTGTGTCATATTTAGGCCATATTATTAGTGAAGAGGGGGTCAGACCAAAACCTACATTGGTAGAAAATATTGTAAAGTCATCTGTACCTACTACTAAAGAAGAAGTGAGAGCTTTTCTTGGCATGGCTGAGTATTGTGCAAAGTTTATAAAGAATTTTGCATCAAAAGTATTTAACATTCGCACTTTACTCAAAAAAAATACAACATTTGAGTGGACTAAGGCATGTGAGGATGAATTTACACAGATCAAGGTTGATTTACAAAATGTGAATGCATTAGCTAGTTTTTATCCTAATGTGGAGTGTTTATTGACCACAGACGCAAGTGATAAGGGTCTGGGAGCAGTATTATCCCAGAAGGGGACGGATGGCAAGGAAAGGATAATTTTGTTTGCTTCAAGAGCACTCTCCCCTGCAGAGGGGATATATCCTATTATAGAAAGGGAGGCTTTGGCTTGCGCATGGACCGTAGAACATTTTCGGGCCTTTGTGTGGGGCAAACTTGTTATTATTTGTACTGACCATCGACCTTTAATTCGTATTTTATCATGTGAAGGGATTTCAGGAGCTTCTGCAATACAGGCTAGATTGTCCATGCGAATGAAAGAGTACATTTATAAAATGGTTTACTTACGTGAAAGAGAAAATCTTATTCCAGATTGTTTATCCAGATTACCATCTCCACTTGAAGAGTGTATTGATGATCCTTGGGGTAACTTCAGTGTGGCTTTGGTACATGATTCAGGTGCGCCTGCTTTTAGCAAAGATCAGTGGATGGAGGAACAAAGGAAGGACACAATTTTTAAAGATGTTCTGGAATATATTTGTAAGGGTTGGCCTAGGAAAAACGTTATCAAAGGAAGCTTAAATCCTTTTTGGGAGGTTCGTAGGAATAGTTTCTTGAAAAAGATATACTGTTGAGAGGTGATAGGATTGTCCCTTCTGTTTCGTTGAGGAAAAAAGTTCTGCAATTGTGCCACGAAGGGCATTTTGGGATTGTAAGGAATACATTGATAGTAAAGGGTATGTTTTGGTGGCCAGGAATTGATAAAGATATTGAAAATTTTGTAAGATAGTGTGTGGTTTGTAATTCTGCAGATAACACACTCAGAACTTTGAAGCCCACAATGAGTGAAGGTTTAATTCCAGATCTTCCATGGGATACTGTTGCAGTGGATATTATTGGACCTATTGGTGAACTGAAAGAATTTGGATTGGTGGCTATTGACCTGTTCACAAAGCGGCCCATTGTCAAATTTGTTGACAAAATAGACACCCACACTGTTCTCAAGTTTTTAGATAACATTTTCATTAGGGAAGGTTTGCCTGTTTGTATTTTAACAGATAATGGAGTCAGTTTATGTCTAAGATGGCGAAGGATTTCTTTGAAAAATGTGGTGTTAAACATAAAACTACAGCTTTATGTAACCCAAGAGGCAACGGTACAGTAGAAAGGTTTAACAGGGTGATTAAAGGTATCATACAAGCCTCTGTTAATAAGAGATTAGAGTGGAAGGTACAAGTACAAAAGGCTGTGTGGTCCTATAGAATTACATCTCAGACACGTACTGGATTATCTCCATTCGTTATGATGAGAGGTAGGGCACCTAGATGTAAATTCAATCCTGGGGGTTGGAGATTGCAATACTAAGGTTGTTGATATTGGACTTGGAAAAAGAGCAAGAGTTTTGCCAGGCTGGCTTAAAGAGTATGTTATATAATTCTTTTTTTTCTTTTTTTTTCCCTTTCTTCTTTCTTGTTGTATTCACTGTTTAGGTTATCATCAATTGTTTTATTGTTAATCTTCTTCTTTGTTATAGGGAGGGGATGTGTTATGTTGTTATGTTTTATTATAACTTCGTGTTCTGCTCCTTTAAATGCTCGAAATGTTAGAGCCATAGAATGTAGGGTAATGTATAATTCTATGTTCTGTGGTCAATTATCCAGATGCCTCAAGACTGTATGCTGCTTCCCTGGCACTCACCTGTTGTATCTGATATTTTACCAAATATACCAATAAAGGTATTCAAGATTATCTGTCTCTTTCACTACATAGAGACAACTCTTTGTCTTGGGTAGGTAAGGTAGAAAGGTATGCAGCTCTGGTTCCAAGACCAAGTGCTCAGATACAATTATCATTGATAGGATGCCATTCTTCCCCAGCTCAAGGCTAAATCCAGGAGCTTAAGTGAGCTTTGTTTGCATCCACCGTGACAAGGATGGTGGATTTTTTTTATAACAGGCTGTAGGGGTCTTACGTCTTCACCCTTCCCTTAAAACCACTGCCAGGATGTCAGGATTTAGGGTAGGTGTAGAGTAGACTGTATTGAACGGGTAAATCACTCTTCCCATTTTGACCGCACAAAAAGTTTAATATTCAGTTACACTGTAAGCCAACATTTTTTTACAAATATTAGAGCAGAGTACTAGGAAACAGAGTTGTGATACAATTCATTTAAACTTCACAGTTCATTTAAACTTCACAGTTACAAACCTTTGCATACAGGCAATTTTCTAACAGATTTTCAAGTTTCTTTTTTTCTGGTATATTTCTTCCATAGGTGTTCAGATGTGCCTTTTTGCTAGCCAACACGTGTTTCGCCCTCTCACAGTGTGCAAGCCCAGGAATTCTCAAGGCTTCAGGTTATCACAGCTGTAGGTTCTTGTGTGCAATATTTGGTAGGTATCCTGTTCATAATGTTGTGGGAGTCATTTGTCAGTCGTCATGCGGTCTCTTGTCCAAGAGGTTGTTCTAACATTCAGCCCGTGCCGTTATGAGATGGGCTGAATACTTAAAACAACTCATATTCCAGAAATACAAATGGACAGACGGATACTGAAACTGACAAACTGAAATTGAACAGTAAGGGGACTTGCTCCCTGTCTAACTAGGCCGCCCTTTGAGCTCACACAGAAATTGGACATTTACAGCCTGATTCATCATTGGGAAGTTTTGCGAGTCTGAAATAGCGATTCATAAGGAATCGCTATTCCGGACTCGCAAAACGGGATTCATGTAGGAATAGCAATATTTTTTGCGATTCCTACAGATTCCTTATTTGCGATTAGCAATTAGCTAATCGCAAATGAGATTGCGATTTCAAGGTTGCAGGGGTGTCCAAAGGACACCCTGTAAAACCCCTGAAATGTCAAATTACACAGATGTTACACACACACATGTCCAAAAGACATGTGTGTGTGTAACATGCAACTTAGAAAAATGCTTTTAAAAGCATTTTTCTAAGTTTTCGCTATTTACCACGAGGTTTGACCTTGCGGTAAGTAGCGGCCCAAGTTTGCGAAATCGCTATTTTTAAATGTTTCAAGAATAGCATTTAAGGAATCTCTAATAGAGATTCCTTAAATGCTATTCCTCGCAAATATGCGAGTTCTGAAATAGCGATTTTTGCATTTGGGATGATGAATCCCAAATGCAAAAATTGCACTCGCAAAGGGCCAGATTCTCAGAATCTGGCCCTTTGCGAGCGCAATTACCTTTCATGAATCAGGCTGTTAGACATTAGGGGGCAGATTTATGAGGCCCTTGCGCCACGTTTACGCCGCTGTTGCGTCACGCAAGGCGGCGTAAACGTGGCGCATCCCTACGAACGATTTACAACGTGACGCATCTAGGCAGATGCGTCACGTTGTAAAGCCCTGCGCCGCTTGTGGGCGTTCCGGCGCAGGGTGGGCGTTCCGGGGCAGGTGCGCCTCGCAAAAGTGGCTGAGTGAAATCTATGAGATTTCACTCAGTCACTTTTAAGCCAATGCTGCGTCAAAAGCCTGCGCCTGCTTGAAGTAGGCGTAGGTCTTGACGCAGCATTGTTAAAATGGGGCACCCCCGAGCCTTGCTGGAGCTGCGTCGCGCTTGCGACGCAACTCCAGTGGCGCACTGTGGCGCATGTTAACTGGCGCATCCCTGGGGATGCGCCAGTTAACATAAATCTGCCCCTTTATGTTTAGGCTAGCTTTGGCCTGGTTACGCCTGAGTTGAGTAACCCAAACAAGGGGTGAGTAACTAGGCTGTTATATCAGGCTTTTATGTTTATCTCTTAGAGGTATTTAGCATGTAGCTTTCTACATCATCCTAACATGCTCTGGTACATGGAACAATTCAGGTTTTGGAGATGTAATTTTGAGGTAGGGATTCTAGGAGATAGCTGGGAGCATGAGAACAGAGTGAAATGTGAATAGTTTGGGATATTTGACCTTCAGTTAAATAAAAGCTCAATATATCTTCACATTTTGAGCCCATAAACACCAAAAGATGTACAACTGCATATTAGCTATACATCTTACCTTCATTTTGATGGGCACTGATTGATGTTGGGTGTCATGGGACCTTTTGATGTCACTATAAAATGGTAGGAAACTCTGTGAGCAGAGCTGTATGTTGATTGGTTATTGTTCTTTGATGCCCTCATGTATTGCTCTGTCATAGCTTGGTGTGGTCCTGGGCAGAAGGTAGCATATGAGAATTCAGTCATCAATTTATGGACCTTTCTTATACACTTCAAGTGGAAAGAGATACTGTCCACTAGTACTCCATGCAGGCCCGGTAGATCTGCCTGCTGGTGCCATCTATCTGATGGGTACTGGTGAGTACCAGGCACTCTCCCCCATTGAAAGGGCTGCCTATCTGTTATGTTCCTCTCAGCTACATGGCAAGGGATTGCTGTTCAAATCGTTTTTTTTGTTGCAGTTTAGACCCAAAGGTATCGGGGTGCTTTACATGAGTACCAGTTACATTATAAGATCACATGCATGTTTTTTTATGCATGTGGAGGTTAAGTGCTTTTCCACCCGGAATCACAGTATGTTTTGCAGACCTCGAGAATCTAACTAGGTTCCTCACTTTCATAGTCGGAAGCTCTGCCCATAACGCCACATCACCCTGTTCTCCACTTCTCCACTCAGACTGCACTTAAACATGACTTGACCACCCCCCACCCTGCCCCCCCCTCCTTCGATGCTTGCATCTGATTTTAAACACCGAGGCTCTTTACCGTGTTTTGTTCCAGTAGGAGACTCAAGAAGAGGTCTGGGAGAGCCTTGGAAAAGGATGGATCCCAGCAAAGAGGAAGTACAGTAGCCCTCAGGAGGAGTAGAGATCTACTCACTAAGAGAAAGAATTAAGAAGCATTAATACAATTAATGTTTTTTAGGTTAGAACTCCTGATTGCTGCTTTTGAAAGGCAGTGGAGCAGAGGCAGAAAGATACTGGACCAGGGGATACGGAGGTGCGGGATGCAGCTTCAGGTAGGTATGGTTCTATCAGGAGCAGGGGCTCTGGTCATAGAAAGCAGGACGGTGAGGCAAGAGAAAGGAAGACATTATACAAGGGGAAATTGTAGGATGGTAACATAGAAGGACAGAGACTTAGGGACCCAGGGATAGAGAAAGTGCCAGGGATGGGGGTGGATAAATGACGGTATAGGAATTCAAATTTCCTGTTTGACTGAAAAAGAGGACATTGATATGTGGGGACAGAAATAGGCAGGACCAAAGAGATGCCAAGACGCGATGAAGCATTGCATGAAGATTTGAGGGCAGCAGCACACAGGGACATAGAGACGTGGAGGAAGATGGACCTAAGGATAAGAAGCTTCAAGTAGGGAATGAGTGACCCAGTGATAGGGAATATGAACAGCCTTAGGGGGCAGGGGTGCATGATGGGGATGCAGTACGAAGCAGATATAGCTATAGAAGCTTGTGAGGGGGTGTAGAAACACAACAGCAGATGAGCAGTGGGATTTAGAACAGAGGGAGTCACCGGTCAGGGGCACATGAGCTGGAGAACTTGGGGACATGGGTGACATAGGATGGAGAATAAAGAAGACATAGGAACTGGTAAACATGGAGACAGAGAGAAACAAGAACATGATGATATCCGAACATGCTGGATCTATGGCAGGGAGACACTTAAACAGGGAAATGAAGGATAGGTACTTGGGGATGCAGGGACTGAAATACACAGGGATGGGGAAACGAGACAAGAGAATAAATGGGAAAGGAGACTTTGTTTGAGGTCTTAGGGCTTAATGAGTAATACTCAATGATCAGAAATTGATAAATAAATCAAGAGGTTTTTATTCTTATTTTTTTTAATTCTTATTGATTCAAAAAGTTCTTCATAGGCCAACACATGTTTCATGACAACATGTTGCTTCATCAGGGCCCAAAGATATATACTTTGAAAATGCAAATGTGGGAATCTTGAACAGTTTACATGGTAAAAGGAAGAAGTAATGTTGTAGGTTTTAATTCTGAATGATACCAACAGATCAATTTCGTGTTCTAGTGGTATCGAGCATATGACGCAAATTCTGACTTCACAAATTCGGCATGATGGGCGATTGCTAAAGTTCACCGGGGGGGAAGGTCTGTAAACATTAAAGATTCCCACATTTGCATTCATCAATTTCTGATCATTGAGTGTTACTCGTTGAGCCTTAAGACCTCAAAAAAGACAGTCTGTGTTTTACTTAAATTGCATACAGGAATGTAGGGTGTTGTCCTGTAATTGTTTTTGAAGTCAGTGTCTAACCCGTGGAGAGCCTCTGTTCTCCTTCCTCCTTCCTAAAGGAGACTTAGGGAATGGGAAAAAGGAGGCGGAGAGACATGGGGAACAACAAGGCACTGAGTGAGAAGCAAATGGGAGTGCTGAACTAGCAAAGAGAAAGGAGACTATACCACCTTCAAGACCGTACTCAACCATCACCATCGCTTTCTGAAAGAAACAATGAAGAACGAACTAGCAGACTGCAAACAAGCCAGCGCAAACCACAGCAAAGAGCTTTCCACCATCGTAAAGGAGTTCTCCAAACTCACAGCCACCAAGAATACCATCGCCCCCATCCAAGAACTGTGTGACACCCTGGCAGACTTCTTCCACAACATGATCTCAGTCATCTACGAAGACTGCAAACCCCAACCCCATGCTGCCAACAGAATAGCCTTCTCACACCCACAACCAAAAAACGAAAACACCTACTCAACTCAACCATTGGGACTCACTCACAACTCAAGCCACAATTTTGATCATGCACTCTGGGCACTCTGCAGCACCCAAGGACCCCTGTCCCCACCACATCTTCAACCTCGGGAGCAAGACAATTCGCGATGAGCTCAAGAATGTCCTGAACACCTCCATCACCTTAGCTTCCTTCCCTAAGGTCTGGAAACATGCTGAAATGAGGCCCCTCCTAAAGAAAACATCCACTGACCCAGCCAAACCGACTAAATACTGTATTCTATTCCAACGAGGGTTCTCAAGAAGGCAATCAACCAGCAACTCACTGAACACCTGGAAAACAACAGCCTCCTGAACCCCTCACAATTTTGTTTCCAAGCTAACCACAGCACAGAGACAGCCTGGATCGCAGCCACCTATGACATCAGGGCCCTCCTGGACCGCGGCGAAATGGCAGTCCTCCTCCTTCCGGACCTGTCAGCTGTCTTTGACAATATCTCCCATCACATCTTGCTCAACAGATTCCACCACATCGGTATCCAACGAGGGGCCCTCAAATGGATTGCCTCATACCTCACCAGAATAACCCAGGGAATCTGTCTTCCACCGTTCACCATAGAGCCCAATAAGATCATTTGCGGTGTCCCCAAAGGATGATCCCTCTGCACCACCCTGATCAACACGTACATGCCCCCCTTGCCCCCACCAACAGATCTCAAAGACTTAACATCCTCTCCTACACCAACGACACCCAGCCCATCCTCTTGCTGTTAGAAGACCCCTTCAACACCAGAGTCACCTTGCACAGATGTATGATGAACGTCGCAAACTGGATGATGGGCCACTGTCTAGAGCTCAACATGGACAAAAGAGAATTCCTCATCTTTAAGACCAACACCACTCCATGGAATGATGCATGATGGCCTGTGGAACTCAGCCCATCCCCGCCCTCACAGGCCACACATGCAACCTCAGCATTACCTTACACAGCAAGCTATCTATGAGGAAACAGGTAAACGCAGTCTCATCTGCCTGTTTCCACACCCTACGCATGCTCCGCAAGATCTTCAGATGGCTCACAGTCGACATCAGAGGGACCGTCACGCAGGCCCTAGTCACCAGCAGGTTGGACTACGGAACACACTCCAAATAGGAATCACCACATGTCAACGGAAGAGACTACAGACAATACAAAACTTAGTGGCAAGACTCACACTCGACCTTCCCAGACGTACCCACATCACACCACATCTCAAGTATGTACACTGGCTGCTGATCCAGAAGACAAGACAGTTCAAGATGCTTACCAACACATACACAGCCCTGCACAACAAAGGAGCAGCAAATATCAACAAACGCATGACTTTCCACCAACCGACCAAACACCTACGATCTGCCTCGCTCACAGACATCCCCCAGATACTCCGAAGCAACAGCAGAGGATGCTGCTTCACACATGGTAGCAAAAGCTTATAACGACCTTCCCCTGCACCTCAGGACTGGCTCATTGCTCCAGAAATTCAGGAAAAGACTCAAGACCTGGATGTTCGAATTAACAAGTGCACCCCGAAGCAGCTAGCAACTCCAGAGCCTTGATACCCTCAGGGCTAATTTGCAGCGCTTTATAAATCCTTGCTTGATTGATTGAAATGGTAACTCAAACACATGGTCTGTAGGAGACAAGTATTCAAGAGATATGAACAATTCACACCAACACATATCACCGACTATCAAACAGATTTGATTTGACATCCACAAAACCGAGGCCCTTCTAGGGAAACACACAACAGCAGATGATGACTGCATAAGATGAACAGTTGCAAGACCTGATGGCCACTGCCCCCTCGATCTCCTGATGGAACATTTCTGCTGGGAAAGCCCAAACCAATAGATAATACTGACCGTACTCACACTAGTTTGGATGACAGATGCAATACTCACCCGTTGTTACTGCAACTCAACCTACAGACACCACTGACCACACTACCCGGGTAAGGAGGAAATCACAAGACCCACTTCCCAGTGGGATAATTCACAAAGCACAAGCAATAATCTGAAATATGAGGCCACCAACAGTACTAAGATGCTACGAATTGACAAAGCATCACACAATAGCACATTACTTTTATTTTTCAATTTTGTTTGTTCTTTTTGTATAGTGATTGTACCACTAATCACAGGCTTCTCTTGAAGGTGGTGTAGTGGTACTTGAGCTCAGGACTCAACAAGTCCCCATACACTCGTATCTGGATGGCGGTAACGCCCTGCTGCATGCCTTCCAAACTCCCCATTAGCATCCATTAAGTGCATCCCACACATCGCGTCGCACCTCGTTCATGGCCTGATGGTACACCATTAGTCCTCTTGCTGTGCCGCACCATCTTTAAAACCAGCTGCATCATTTCCAAAGCACTCACAACAAACACCAACACTTATCTTGCCGACATGCTTACCGTCTCTGGATTCTCTGCAGCCCGAAGCCCGTAGCCCGCAGTCAGAGCACCATCAGAATGCAAGCTGCGAAGGGTTAAAGAAGAAAAACAAGGCAGCAGTCCGTTTTCATCTATGGATCCAGGTCTTGAACAACATCTCTGTATTCATAAGCACTACCCCAATGCTGCTTCAATTTAAGAAAGAGTTGAAGACTCACCTCTTATCACAGTCCATTAACAGCCACAACCTAGCTACCTCTCCTATATCTAGTTGACAGAATACTTGTCTTTGCCCCTTTACAGCACTCTTCAGCCTTTAGACTAGGTTTGCATTACAGAAATAACACATACTTACACACCAGGGCACAATAACTAATTATCCATCCTTGTGCTTTACTTTCAAAAAGATAAGTACTTTAATGCACACCATAACTAAAAGTATTCACACAATATAGGCAAGATGCAATTGAGTGTCTTGGGCAGTGAGATTGGTTTGCACCTACACCTGTTATTTACCCCAGCTTCCCCCTTATGGTTCAAGCACTTTCCTCCATGGTCAAAGTAATTGTGTGATGAAGCTCAGGTGCTGTTCATTCCATCTGCAGAAAAATGCTCTCAGTCTTTCACAGTTCAGGTTTACAGTTCTCACCGGGTGAGGCTTGATTGCTCAGGCCACAGGGCATTCAGTGCTGCCTGTCTTCATGAGTCCTCTCTTCCGCTTCTGGGAGAGCATGGGAATCAGCGCCTCTGACATGGCCTCCTCTGTGGCTGAACGTGCCCACCTGGCACACACATATTTGGCAAGATTACTGTTTCACATCTATAATGGCTGTATACAGAAGTCTTACAAACAGGGACGGCAGCCCTCACAGAATTCTGGCTCACACACAGAAAAGGTGGGCAGGTGGTCTGGAATTGGTGTGTCCTCGCTTGGGCTTTTCTTGTCCTGACCACACACAGGCTGGTCTTCAAGGGCGGTGCAGCCACACACAGACCTTTCTGAGCTTGGCAGCAAGCTCATGAATCAGCTGCACGGACAAGGTGGCTTGGTTTATGCAAAGTTTCTACTGGCACGGTGCCTAAGGTAAAGCTACAGTTTCTCCTGGCATGGCCGTAAGCCACCATTTTTTGGGGGCCACAAGGGCCAGGCACACCCTGATCTTCTACTGGAACAACAGCTGTACTGGCCATGCCAACTCAGATTCCATCCCTGTCTGGGCTTTGGCAATCTTCGGGTCATGTCATCATGGTTTCACCAGGAACTAAGAGTCAAGATTCTATTACCCGCTGATACTAGGGTGCACACATAGCTCCCCGCAGTCCTGTTCTTCTAGCAGACTACGCCAGCACCACGGTCATGTGGCGCCTTGTTCCTCCTGGACAGCCACTCCTGTGGGAATGATAGGCTCCTTCCCTCTTACAGCAGGCAGGCTGGCTTATAGGTGCTTCATCTGATGCAAACAGCTATTTAAAGAAGGGATAGACTGGGGTGATATCTCATCACCTGTGGGAACCTGGCTGTCTGGCAGACACAGCTCTGGTGGCACAGAAGGTCTCTGAGTACTCTGCTGGGAAACTCCTTTACTTGGTCACAGAGAACTTGGAAGGGGCAGACTGGAGAGGTGTATCCTTTGCCTGTACTTTCAGAATCAGTTTTGTGCGGGGCTCGCCCAAAGGGTTCTCTTCGCCTTTCACAACAGAGACTGCAGCCCCATCTTTCAACCTCACCATCTACCATGACAGTGATTTAGGAAGACTAATCAGCAGCCCCAGGGAAGTGTAGAAATATTTTTTTTTCGAATAAAATTCTCAGATAACAGAAAAGAAACAGAGAGATTTATAAGTGTGCAAGTTGAACAGTCAGTTTCCACAAAGTACAGGGAGAATTTGTTTGGAATTATTCAGTACTCCTCTCGCCTCCCCCATTAGCTTCTCAAGAACCCCCCTTCCACTACGGATAGGGCTGTCAACTTTCTCAGGAAAAAATACATTAAAAAACACCCTGTAAAACACTGTATTCTTTTGTAAGGTGGAAACCATTATTTGAGTTACTCTAATAATCGTTTAGTAATGATTTAGCCCACTCACACATACTTTTTAAGTGATTACTTCCGGTGTTTCTTCTTTGAGGCTTAGGTTTCAGAGGGAAAAACAAATACCACATTTCATTGCTTTTCCTAATATACCTTTACTGTCTGGACTTATAAATACAGTACCATCTAGTAAAGAACTAGTAAAAGACGGCCAGGTGGGCGCTTACCGCAGAACAGATATTTTCCTGGGTGCCTGTTAGGAGCCTCATTCGCTAATCCGCCCGGAGGTCCAGAAATACCTCAACATTTTCAGTCTTTTTTATGTCTTTTCCCCAATAAACCTCATAATCTATCTAGGGTGGGGGGGGAGGGTAGAATTTGTGTGTTCTTCCGCGAACCGACGCTGCCACGTTACCAGCCAAGCACTTGCGGCCATCTTAATTAGTTGACTAAATCCTCCGCCCTACCTGCGGAAAATTGGTTTGCCCTATTTTAATTAAACACGATTATGACAATTGGTTATGCTTTCTGCCAGCCTGCAAGTGAGGCTTGCTCTGATGATAAAAAATGCTTTGAAATGAATAAGGGTAAGTGGGAATGCACAGTAACAGGAGAATAAAAAATAATAAACTCGCAGGAGAATTTTGGGAATAAATATTTTTTCATAAGAATGCCCCTCCTTGTGTGCAGTTTTTGGGATGACCATCAAGAACACATACCTCCGGAGGACAGCAAAGTACATGGAACATGAACAACCGAATTTGTTAATATGCGCTGGTTGTGACTGCATAGTTGAAAGGTTTTGGATTCGATTGCTTTCATTTCCACAAGACTATTTGAAATAAGGTGCAGGCCCAGCTGACAGCTGTCAGGGATCAACAGCAACCAACGTTCTAGTGGTAATTATCGGCTCGGCCATCTTAGTAAAGGCACCAAATGATTGAATGGGCATGATATCTCACCTCTGTCTCCTAAAGATGAAACAAGAATTGTGTGCCGTCTCGGTTCTGGATCGACACTGATAATGATTTACTCATCCACCCACATTGCCAGAACACAGACATTTGAGCTAGCAACGTTGCCAGAACACAGACATTTGAGCTAGCAACGCATAAGGATGTTGCTTTCAGATTGATGTGTTTCCCTTGGGATGCTCTCTGCCAAACATTGGAGTTTCCCATAGCTTTCTCTGTTGTGTTTCACGTCTGATTATTTTATGCATTGTGATACGCCAAGATTCTGAGCCTCTGAGTTTCACCTCCTAGGAAGGAATATGCAGAGCAGTTCAATACGTTAGATAGGATGTACAAAGTCTTGTATAGACATCCTCTCAGCTACCCCCATAAAACGACCTCTCTATTAGCTCAGAGACGCATTTAGTAGATTCTCAGCTCGAAGGCGATCCCCCTCCGTGCTAGAAGGAAACAATGAAAAGATGAGGATTTTTGCTTTTTTTTGTTGAAATTCCGGAAGAGGAATCACTGTTGCTGACATTTACTTTGACCTGGTAACTGGCCGCCACACTGGCTACCAGGAATTTGAGACGCTGAGAGAGATACATTCTATGTCGTTATTGCGTTACATTTGAGGAGGAGGACTTGGGTCACTATCTGTGCCACCACCGCGAGTCTACAAGGTTGGATGGTTGCAGTACACCACAGAAGCTTCAAGTATTATTATTTGCGCCCTGATGAAGTTCCAGCTGTGGAACGAAACGCGTTGGCTGATGTCCAATTTTTAAACTTCAACTACAATAAAAGATACTTTTGATACTCTGGGAGTTTACTAACTTTGTTCTGGTGCACCTTCCATCCTATACACATAAACACATTAGTAGCTTCCCAGCTCGAAGGCGAACCCCCTCCGTGCTGGAAGGAAACAATGAAAAGATGAGTATTCTCAGTGGCAATACCCAGATTTTGGGAATTCTCTAACCCACTATGTATTTTTTATCTGTTTCAAACAGCAGGGATCTGGCACAGGCCTAGACCATGGGCAGCTTAGTACTTCTTGGGTAGTTGTAATAATATTAAAACTATAGAGAGGCATGTTTAAGACAGTTTAAGTACTAGTACATCAGCTATGTAGTTCATGAGTTTGAAGAGTGGAATAGTGGGTCTTCAGGGATTTGCAGAAGATCAGGAAGTTTGGTGCTAGCAGTAGGGTTTCAGGTACAAGATTCCAAACTCTTTGTGCAAGTAAAAGGTTTTAGATTTGTTTTTTTTAATTTTTATGTTCAACCTGGTGCCTGTAAATCTGTGGCAAGGGTTAGCTTGTTTTTCCAGTATGAGGATAATAAACTGAAGATGATGACTTTGTGCGCCATGCAACAGAAGGTGGTTCTTGCTTAAGGGTAGGCCTGTGGCGGTCCGTCCGCGGTCTGACTTCTTAAAGCCTGTGACTATGCAGGGAGCGGGAGCGGAGTGGTGTACTTAGTTCAGCGGAGCAGGCTTTGTGTTAGTTATACTCTGCCTAGGATGCTATATCTTCCACTGTGGTACAGAACCACTGCTTGTGCAACGGATGTGTAATCTGGGTATAGAACTGTTTGTTTTAATTTAAAGCAAAATCTCCCCCAATAGATGGGACGGAGCTACCAACTTGGAAGAACTGTGTTTTTTAGATATTTTTGCAATTTTAAAGGATATCTTGCAAAGTATATATTTTTAAGTACTGTATTCTGGATTCTTATAGTTTTGGATATATCAAAATATTGGATATTTTTCTAAACTGGTGTGGTGTCCTTTTGTAGTGTTTTCACTGTATTACTGTTGGTTATGTGCAAATGCTTTAGACACACTGCCTCAGAGATAACCCTGACTGCTCGTGCCAAGCTACCAATGGGGTGAGCAGGGGTTATTTTAGGAGTGTACTAGAATTAAGGGTCCCTAATTGGACAAACGTGCAAACCATTGACAACTAGAGCCCCCATTTCTAACACTGCTCCTTTATCAAAAGTGAGAACCCTTAAAGAAGCTTTTTTAGGTGAACTTAAATACAGAGTTCACAATGAGCCTAAAGTCAACCACATTATTTCCATTGTAGGTTCCGAGTGAGTTGTGACAACTTTAATGGGTTTCTATCAGTATACAGCTTTGTCTTTGT
Organism: Lissotriton vulgaris; assembly: GCF_964263255.1. Lineage (NCBI taxonomy): Eukaryota > Metazoa > Chordata > Amphibia > Caudata > Salamandridae > Lissotriton > Lissotriton vulgaris. Next base: position 258,638,018 of record NC_141687.1, read on the forward strand.
GAATTTTAGCTCTGGGATCTTCCACTTGGACCAATGTGGGTGCTCTTAATTAGGAAACGGATGAGTGACCCCACTCTTTGCTTCATGCACATAACTCCCACCCGTAGGGATACTCGCTTTCTCCCAGGGCAGTTCTGGTTAAAGGTTAAGATGGCTGTTAGTGCAAGATGTAGACCTTCAGTGTGTCTCTCATGCATCACCCGCTCCTTCAGCCGTGACTGCCCACTATGGGCCTGATGTATGAAAATAGGAATAGCGATTACCTAATTGTGATTTTTTGCAATTCGTGATTAGGAAATAGCTATTCCTAATGTATGAAACTCTTTTGAGTTTCATTAGTGATTTGTAGTGGCTGGCAAATAGACCTAACCTCATGACTATTAATGAGGTAGGTCGCACTTTGTGACCCATTATGATTTGCTGCCATCACAGGGATGGTGGCCTGACCACCATGTAAAAAAAAACACCCCAAAAAGTTTGCGCTTTTATTTTTTCGCAGAAGCGGGCAGTTTGCAAAGGCAAAAATGCTATGTACATCTAGCTCTTTAAAAATTTTTTTTTTAGAGTTTTATATAGCACAAACTAGACTCGAGACATCAGGTATCAGAGCGCTTTACATGAGCACCAGTTTCGTTACAGATGGACAAATTCATTTTTGCTAGGCACGGGGAGATTAAGTGATCTACCCAGAATCACAGGATGTTGAGCGTCGTTGCCGAGACTCAAACCCGGTTCCCCATCTTCGAGGTCGGCCGCTCTAGCCATAAGGCTAAATCCTCTCCCATTCAAACTCTTTATTTAGAGTTTATCCTTCGATGCTTCTAGACTGGTCAATCTGTCACTGTCCACCACTTCTGTGCTGCCCCATGGAAGCAAGCAAAAGTTATTCCCCTCCTCAAGAAACCATCTTTGGATGCCTCCAAGCCAGAAAATGTTCAGCCCATTTTCCTCCTTCCCTTTCTGGCTTAGGTTACAGCACGTTATGTCAACTGTATTTTAACTAATTTCCTCGACGAGAACTATATCCTGGAGACTTCCCAGAATGGATTTCAGACTGGTCACAGCACAGAATCTGTTCTTCTTGCTGTTTACAAACCTATTTGCTGCCCCTTGGATGATGGCAGATCCTCAGCCATGATTCTGCTTGACCTGGTGTCGCATTCAATATGGTGTCTCACCAAAGTTTTCTTGAGCGCATGCAAGATATTGGCATGGGAATCAGCACCCTTTCTTGGTTTCCCTCTTTTCTTTTGGAGCGTTCTTCTCAGGTAATCTCTCCCTCTTACAGTTCTCAATCTCATATATTAAAGTACAGCATTCCTTAGGGCTGGTCCTTAAGCCCTACTATGTTTAACATATACATCCAGCCTTTAGCTCGGGTTGAAAAATCTTTTGGACTTAAGCTGGTATTGTATTCTGATGATACCCAGCTTGCAGTTTCATTCTCGGACATTCCTTCACTTGACAGGGATAATTTCCACAAAGGTATGCTTGCGGCGGCAGAGTGGATGACTAATAACTACCTACACCTGAATGCTAATAAGATCGAGATTCTTGTTGCCAAACATAGCCCTATTTGGGACGACCATTGGTGCCCCGCCTCCTTTGGGACCCCCCTCTCCAACCTAAGTCATCTATTAAAAATCCAGAAGTGTGGATGGACAACTCTCTGGCCTTCGAGGTTCAAGGTAAATCTGTTGCTGGCACTTGATATGATCTCATGAGAAGTCTTAAACCAATTTTGGGGCTCTTTGACCCCCATATTTGTCAAACTATAATTCAGGTGGCCATTCTGTCTCAGTTGGACAATTGTAATACTTTATACTTAGGTGCAGAGCTATCTGTTTTGAAAAGACTCCAGCAGGACGAAAATGCAGCTGCTAGGCTGCTTTTTTCTCTTCCCAGGTTTTGCTCTGCCTTAGGCCTTTTGCGTGGGTTACATCGGCTCCCTGTGGAGAAACACGTTCATTTTAAGACTCTTTGCTTGCTCATAAGATTCTACATTCCCAGGGGCCCCCTATTCTGAGCCAGCTTATTTCCTCCTACCGGCCCACACACTCCCTACATTCTGCCAATCAGAACTTGGCTATAATTCCCTGAGTTAGGAGAGTCAGGGAGGGGTGGGGGGAAGGGTCATTCTTTTCCTGCTCTGACACCCTGCCTCTGGAACACTCTTCCCCTCGCTATCAGAAATATTCAAATTGAAATTCAAAATAGTCTTTATTCGATATTTTTCAATCATAAAAGACATTTACATATTTGCCCCCCCACACAACAGATAATAAAATCCACAATTAATCATTTCAACTTCCTCTATAAGAAGTATATATTATGTTGAAAAGAATAAAACAGTATTTAAAAAAAAACAGTATTAAAAAAGAAGTTCATCCAATGCTAAGAACATCAATCTCTTAACACATTTTACAAAATCAAGTAGCAGCGTTTAACAGAGGGCCCAGGGTTATTGCAGACTAATTTTACGGGCCCGAATTATCCACATCCAGTGAAAGAATTTAGACATGGCTATAACAACTGGCTGAGAGGTGTCCGTTCTTAAAATCCTAATGGCCTAACTAGCAGTTTTGAGGCCTAACTGGACACAGATCGGTTTTATCCAGGATCTTCTGGGTGCATTATATTCTGGGCAGGCGAACAATACATGCCCAATATCTTCCCTTTGTTCAGGACAAAAGGGACACACCGAACTTTGATTCCCATGCCATTTCGCAGTTAAAGCATTTAGTGGTAATGTCCCCACCCTCATTTGATGGTACTTCTTCCGGTCCCCTGGGATGGTAATCCAGTCCCAATAAGGTTCTAGGGCCGGTACATGCTTGAGTTCTAAGAAGTCAGTTGTAAAAGATGGTTCGATACAGCGACCAAAGCTCTTTACCCCAACCATGTTCCAGTACATATCACAAAGTGTTTTCTTAGGTGGGAAAACATTCCTCACAGGGTCATCCCATAGTAGAGATAGACCCATAGCCGTATAGATTACGTTCACCTCCCTCATCCATGATATTTTCTGAGCTCTATCCGAGTCTCTAACTTCGAGGAAGCCCTGAGCATACTGGGAGAGTTCTGGGGTTACCCATAATCTCCTCCAGTAAGCAACAGATCTATATTTGGCCATATCCTCGAAGCTATACGACTCTAGATCATAGTAGAGGGGTAACAGGGGAGTGGATACCGGTAAATCGGTGATGTTACGCAAAAATTTATTTTGGGCAACCGTCAACTTTGTTAAGTTACTGGGCCCCCAGAGTTCAGCCCCATAGAGGACCGCTGCTCCAACCTTGGCATTGTAAATTTTTAAAACAGGGGTAATTGGCCTAGTGTGTGACGCATAAAATTCCTTGGTGAGCGCTCCTGTCAGTTGTGCATGCCTCGTGACCAGCTAGTTGGTGTGCTGTTTCCAATCTAGCTTGGATGACAGGGTAATGCCCAGGTAGTTAAAGACTTGGGTCTGTTCCAATTGTACCCCGTCCATAACCACCTTCCCTCTAACAAATTTCTGTTTGTGTAAGACCATGAATTTTGTTTTGGCTGTATTGATAACAAGACCATGATCTACACAAAACACTTCAAAACTCTAATGACCCTCTGCAGACCCTTTTGGGTCTTTGAGATTAATAAAGTATCATCCGCAAACATCAACAGGGGAATCAGCTTTCCGCCCAATTTAGGGGCGTCAGTCGGTTGTTGCTCAAAGTACCTGATTACCCTGTTGATGTATAACGAAAAGAGGGTTGGGGCTAATACACATCCTTGGCGTACTCCCCTTGCAATGGGGAATTTATCAATTACGCTACCCTGCTGATTCCATCGGACTTGGGCAAAATTATCCTCGTGCAATCTGATTAATAACAACAAGATATCTATTGGGATGCCCTGTTCTTGTAGGGCTTTCCACAGCTTAGCACGAGGGACCAAGTCGAATGCTGATTTAAGATCAACAAAGGCTGAAAAAAGCATACCTCCCCCAAGTAGCACTACACGCCAATATAATAAAACAAATCTAAAAACTTGATAAATGATACTAGTACGGCTGCGAAACCCTGCCTGTAGGTGTGGCAAAATGTAGTTTTTGTCTATCCAGCTATGAATACGCTGCAGCAGAAGCCTCGCCACTAATTTTTGTATGCATGCGATAAGGCTAATAGGCCTATAATTGCCTGGATCCGAGCACTCCCCTTTTTTAAAGATTGGGATGATCTCGGGTCCCTTCCAGTACTCAGGGATAGGCGAACCCTTCGCAATGCCATTGGCTAGCAACTGAATGTAAGAAGCCCATAAGTCCTTGTCATGCATGAATGGATCTGCAGGAACAGAATCCAAGCCTGGGGCCCTCGCTTTTGGGATATTGTTCAGAATTTTTAGAACATCAGCTTTAGTGAAAGATAGGTAGGTAGCACTTACAGTTGTATTCAAAAGTGCCTCGCACCCATCTTCATCTCCATCCTCAGAAGCAAACTGGGACGCATAGTGGGAAACCCAAGCGTCTGGTGACACAAGGTTCGTGGGTTCGCCTCTCTTAACCCCCCTTCCCCACTTAACCATATCCCAGGAGGACATAGATCTTTCTTTGCTGGCTCTCAAGAGATCCCTCCAGTAACCTTCATCCCATTCACCTTTTGCCCTGAGTTGGGTTTTTTTGTACACGACTCGGGCATCCTTTATCTTAACTATATCTTTGGTCTTTACTGCATCTGACAAGGCCCTGTAAGCAACCCTGCAGGATTTATCGTACCATTGATCCTCCTTCCTTGGGGGCCTACTCTGTCTTTTAAAAACCTTTTTAACAAAGAAAGATCTCAGTTTATTAAAAAACACATCGTGGATCCTACTAACGTTAGATACCGGAACTTCCGCTGTAGAGTTGCTCCTTAGGTCTATAATGGCCTTGGTGGTTAAATCCCTCATAGCTGCTACACTATCTTCGTTTGTTACACAATTGGTCCATCTAATTCGTCTGTGGTCATTCGAGAGGGCAATTTCCACACTGTCTCTCGGACCCTCACTTTTAGGTAGGCCAAACAACCTAAATAACAAAATTAGTGGGTGATGATCACTTTCAGCCCGTAACTCTATCCACATATCATCAAGACTGGACCAATTCTCCTTGTTAGTGAGAATGTAATCAATACGACTATGTGATGTGCCATTGTTAAAAGTATTATCAGAAGCCGTTCTGCCATTAGTGGCCCGTAACCCATGCTCCACACATAAAACTTTAAATTGCAATGCAGCCTCTGACCATTTTTTAATAGGTAATAGAGACAGCTGTGGGATTTTCCAAATATAATCCTCTTCCACCGTAAGATCTATATCATAGTTGTCTAGTGGTTCAAAACAACAATTGAGATCACCGGCAACGATAACATTGCCGTTCAGATAATATTGTTTAAGAAGAATATCTAGCTGATCAACTGCCTCAGTGGCTTTACCACCTGGAAGCCCCCTTGAATAAATGTTAAAGATAAAGAGGTCCTTACAGTGCAATTGTTGAAATTTTACCAGCAAGATATCAGAGCAATTTGTTGCCAACTGAAGGACAGAGTACCCAGTGTCCTGTTTTACCCATGTCACCAATCCCCCCTTTGGCCTACCCCTTAAACTCTGTGTGGCTGGGATATAGAAATGTAGGTATCCTTGCTTTGGTTCTGGAGCTACCTGCCAAGTTTCCTGGAAAAGGATTATATCCTTAGTATCCAGGAAAGTTAGCCGGTCCAAAGATGATACTTTGCTTTTTAGGCCTGCAACATTCCATGACACCAAGGTCAATTGAGCAGAAACATTACCTTTGGGTGTTTCCGTACTGGTGACTTGACTAACCCTGCACTCTTGGGATGTGATACTTTCACTCAAACCATTCTCTGTTACCTCCAAATTTAAAGTTATTTGTGCATTTGCGCTACTGGTGGTATTGAAAGCAGGTAGATCATTAAAGTCATTAGTTCCTTTTGGGACCACTAGATTGTTTTGTTTAATTATTGCTATTATCTGAGGAGTGAGAGTGTCACTCGCCGGGGTAGATGTTTGAGCTATAGGGTCTCTCACTTGGTGATCACCAGATGGTATGGAGCATGCAATATTATGTCCCCTCACGAGTCAATCACAATCATTTAACCCCGATAGGATCCCAAATCTATTTCCCAAATCCATTCCCCATTCAGTAGCCGGAGCCTTTGCTCCCCATCCGTTTCTCACAGTTTCCCACACTGGCCCTGGGGTCTTGGGGAATGTTACATTTTGCTGTTCACCATAGAAACATTTTTGAGTAAGGGGGACAACAGTTCCACTTCTTCTTTGGGGCGGAAGAATATTAGTCAAAAATTGGATAGGACAGCCGGATGGGAAAAGGTCACCGCTACACAGTCTCATTTAAATCTTTTTTGGTCGATTCCCAATCCAGGCAACCCTTTTCGCTGTCTTGATTTCACCCGCTAGCTGCTGTTTCCCTCCAGGCGCCATATGCATGTTTCCTGTTAACCAATGCAGCGCCTTACTGGACAGTGATGCTGGAGATTCCAGTTGACCACTCCTCAGTCCTGATCGTAGGCCAGCTCGTTTTGGCTGAGCCTTGCTGCATGTTCTAGCCGGTTGGATTTCCTGTTCAGGAGAAGAGGAATCTTCATCAGTATTTTGGACACATGTCTCAAGGTCTAAGTCAGTGTCATTTTCCGGATCGGTCATGATGAGGATTTCTGAATCAGCCGCCGGGAGAGTATTTTGGTCGTGATTATCACCCACATGTGTGCTGATATCTGTCAAGTCAGTGGGAGCATCCAACGATGGAATTTCTGCCTGTGAGGATACTTGGGTTGGGTTCATGGGTTGGAGAACAGGTGACTGGCCTAATCCCAGTGACTGTCTCCTTTCACTGTTTATTTTCGTAACCACCTGAACCAAGTAGTTATCTAGAGTGTTGGAAGTAGTGGGGGCTCCTTTTTTAGGCATACTGAACACTTAGTGAGTAAGCACACTGAGGTAATATATAGAGAGTCACAGGGTCGGATAGTACTAAGGGAGAGGAAATAGTACTAAGGGAGAGGAAATAGAATGGCCAGCTATAGTTCCCAAATAAAGTTGCATAAAAAGGTAGAGGATATTTTTCTTACTTCAGAGGCGTGGAATAGGGCCCAGTCCAGTCAGGGACAGTCTCGGACTGTCTAAGACTGTCCGCCCTTTGTCCGGGCTTCGTCCCGGCCTTCGTCCCGCCCACGCGTCCCGCTCACGCGTGATGAGATCACTGATAATAAAGTGGACGAGCTGAAGGGGAGGAGACACGGGAAGAGGCGGTATCCAAGGGTCCGATACAAAAGTCTCCTCCTTCACTGGGCAACAGAGTCAGCAGCACAAAGTTCAAAAACCGACTACGAGCGGCTCCCGCGGAGCGGGGCCGCGAGTCGTGTTTTAAAGGGCCGGTGAGGAAAAGCAGCAGAGGGGAGGAGACACGGGAAGAGGCGGCAGGTGTGCGGGCTGTTGAAACGCACAGCCTGGTGGGCCTCGCAGTCCCGGTCTCCAGCGGTACCCAAGGGCCAGATACAAAGGTCTCCTCCTTCACTGGGCAACACAGTCAGCAGCACAAAGTTCAAAAACCGACTACGAGCGGCTCCCGCGGAGCGGGGGTCATGAGTTGTGTTTTAAAGGGCCGGTGAGGAAAAGCAGCAGAGGGGAGGAGACACGGGAAGAGGCGGCAGGTGTGTGGGCTGTTGAAAAGCACAGCCTGGTGGGCCTCGCAGTCCCGGTCTCCAGCGGTATCCAACGGTCCGATACAAAGGTCTCCTCCTTCACTGGGCAACAGAGTCAGCAGCACAAAGTTCAAAAACCGACTACGAGCGGCACCCGCAGAAATACTCAGAACCATCTTCTGTTCAGGGAATCCCTTAAGACCTTGCTTTTCTCAATCTGGGCTCTTCCCCTCTTTACTTGGGGGGCTGCCAGCTGCAGGTGTGTTCTTTTAGACCTAGCGTTGGCAAGCCCCGATGTGAGTGCAGCCAAGTTTTATATATCGCGAACTCGACCCAAAGTTATCAGAGTGTTATAGGAGTACCACTTACGTTACAGACTGACACATTCCTTTTGCTAGGCACAGGGAGATTTGGGTGCCCCAATACTGGTCGGTAACGGCCGAAATTACCGAATTTCGGCCATTACAGACCGGTATTGGGCATTTGGGATGTAGATGGCCTAAATTGTAAATTCGGTAATTTACTGATTCGGTATTTTAAGGAATCAGTAAATTACCGATTCCTTAAAATACCGAATCAGTAAATTACTGAATTTGCAATGTAGGGAGCACTCAAATGAGTACTTTTCCCATTTTAGGATTCGTTATTTACCATCAACTATAAGCTGGTGGTAAATAAGGAATACCTTTGAAAATTCAAATCTGTGCATTTTCAACTGTGCCATGTGGCAGACATACATGCCCTTAGGGCAGTGGTTCCCAAACTATTTCAACACACACGGCTCCTTTGCCACATTGGCCGTTGGCTGCGGCTCCCCAATATGTTACTTTCTTTGGGCGGTGGGTGGATGTAAACCCAGCCTTCCATTTTTTCTCCCTGAAAATAATTGGGATGAAGCCGACAAAGGTATTATAAAGATTGATGTGGGGCTCACTCTTGGGAACCAGATTTGGGGAGATGGGAGAGGATAAAAAAACATAATCTCATTGGCACCTTATGCATGATTGCTAGGTGTAAGAGTTCAGCTGCTGCATGAGGGCTCCCCAGCGCTGTGAATCATTATTTTTCAAGGTGCGTTATGTGTAAAAGCAGGTTGTCTGCAAATGTTTTGTTTCGCTTTGAGGGCAGCAGGAAATTTTATTTTCTTCTTAAGCAGTGCTTAATTTGTGCTACTGGTTTCCGGTGCTCAGCACCGGCACTTAATTTATAGGGCCAGCACTATGCATTTTTTCTACTCACTCCAGCACGCTCAGCATCACCCCGGTGCCAGCTGCTGCAAGTGTTCCAGTACTGGCTCCCAGTCGGATGACGGTTACTAGGAGCAGGTGAGGGATTCCATCAGACTGTTGGCTGCGCTAGACTGCCTGCTGGCACCGAGAGGCCTGGCTGCATGAACGCGCCAGCGTATGGCCCCCTCGTGCAATTGAAGTGTGCCCCTTCTGCTTCCCATTGTCTGCACAGGGCCTAGTTTTACCTGTCTGAGGAGATGTGAGGTGCCTCTTATAACCCCACAGACCTCTACTCCACGGTGTACAGTCGCGATTACTCCCACGACGGATATCCACTCTAGTTTTCACAAGTTCACATTCATATTTCACAGGCTTCTCTTGCAGAAGTTAACAAATGTGCATTCCTGTCGCCTGCCTCGGTGATAGAATACAAATGGGCACGAAACAGTAATGGTAGTGCGTGTGAGCTGGGCGCAAAATGTGTCTGCTTAGATATTGCAGCTTTTAGCTTTTAGGTGTTGGTGATAGCTCCCAGTACATTTACAATGGTAAAATAAAGGGCGCCACTAATGTTTTTGAGCACCAGGACTTAATGTTTTACACATTAAACACTGTTCTTAAGTAACACCTCTAACCTAATTCCTGGCAGCCCTGTCTACCAACTTGCTGACCTTGTGTGCCCCACGTAGGCCCCATCCTCCTCCCCTGAATGGCTCTGCCTGAACTCCTAATCACGATGCTGCAGTGCTTACACGTTTCCGTCTGGAATTTCTTAACTTTCTTCTGAACTCCAGTTTCCCAGCTCCTGAATTGCCTTACTGAAAGAATAAACAAAACTGCCACCAAACACAAATCAGTGTCTGAAGCATCCTGCCCTTCACCGCAAGTATTAATATTATTGTGTATCAGTCAGTGGTTCCCAAACTGTTTGTGGCGCCCCTGGCTACTTTTGATGGCGCACCTGGGTGCCGCGGCGCACAGATTGGTAACCACTGCCTTAGGGCATGTATGTGTGCCACATCTGCACACAAGCACGATTCAGGGGTGCAACATGGTGTCAAAGTGACACCCTGGCACCCTTGAATGTTTCCCCCATTTTACCGAATCGGTATTTACCGATTCGGTAATGACATTCATTCCTATGGGCCTCCAGGTCCATAGGAATGAATGGCAATTACCGAATAAGTAAATACCGATTTGGTAAATACCGAATCTTACCGATTCGGTAAATACCGAATCTTGCTGATTCGGTAATTTTTATCGAAAATGTATCTACATCCCATTTACCTATTCTTAAATACCGAATCGGTAAAATTCGGTATTTAAGAATGGGTAAATTGGGATTACCTACATCTGGCCCTAAGTGATTTGCCCAGAATCACAGGATGTTGAGTGTCCCTGCCGAGACTCGAACCTGGTTCCCCAGCTTCGAGGTCGACCGCTCTAGTGGAAAACGCAGCAAATGCTGGGCTGTAGGTGGACCCTGGGCTTAGTACCTGCAAACACCCAGTCTTTTTTATTCAGCTCTGCCCTTTGCTGAATCCGTTGTCTTCCACCTGCTTTTATTATATTGTTAAAGAGCATTTATATTTATATCCGTGGTTTATTGTGAAACACTCGGATGCCACCTTGACTGCAAGGAGATTTTATTGTACTATAAAATAAAAAGAGTGACTCTTCTCTGGTCGCATGTAAAAGTCTCCAGTGCTCACTGGTCGGCACTTTTAATGAGCTTTGCATTACCTGAGAGGCGGCAGCTGCAAAGCAACCACGTGACCTTCCTGCTGAACAGAACCTCACAACCTTGGGGAGAAAGTCATCCACGCCTCTCGAGAAATAGCTTTAAAGGGTTTCCTTACCAGCAGCCTGGATTTGGATGACGAATATAGCAAGAATAATAATTGTTATGTTATTATATTGTACTTGAAAAATTCATATTGTGATTTGTACCACTGTCAAGACCTCAAAGAGCTTATTAACATTATATTGGCCATTAACAGAGCGTTCCTCAAAAACTTTATTTTTTTCCCTGCCACTTTAATATTAGGTGTTAGTGTTATCCACCTCAAGCGCCGTTGGTTTTTTTATTTTTTTATTTCTGTAATTTTTTATTGTATAAAAAAATATATATTTACATGGAGCATGGAATATACATGGATCAGATGTGGATAAATGCACATCCAAGTGTTCCCTTTTCACCTTCAAATGTAACTTGCTGGTTACACAAAGATACTTGTGCCCAGGGCCGTAGCTTCAGGGTGAGGGGTGTTTGGTGTGTGGCACTCCCCAAATAAATACATCTTTGGCTAGGTAATTGCCTGTGGAGCCTAAGTCTGGTCTGTTTCGGCTTTTCTTATCATTTTGATTGTACTAACAGTTTTTAATTTGTTCAGGTTTTGGATCCGGAATATAAATAGGTTTAGGCCAAGATGTACAAGTATTTTCGATCTGGTTTGCTAGTGACGTAGCCCCCAAGCAAAGTCCTTTTTGGTATTTACAAAGCGGTTTGCGTGGCTTTGCAAGAAAAAGTAGCTCAAACCTTGCACAGAAATTTTCATTATAATTAGTTAATTATTCATTTTTTTCTTATAAGCACTGAGGTTGCTGAAAGATACTAGCTTGTAACTTTAGTATCACATATTGCCTTCTGTATGTTCTTTATCAAACAATATTGTAAATTAGGGAGGATGGTTGCAATTGTTTTTATTTCTGCACCACTCACATTTATTTAACACAATATGAACACTGAAATCAGATTAAACACACGTTAGTAGACTGCCCAGCGCTAGGCTCCTTTTGGGTGAAAATGTCAGATCCTCCCAGAAATTGTTGGTCAAGAAATCCGGGTGAGCTACACCTTGATATCATTTGGTGCAAAAGTAACAGAATGGCTTAGGTCAGTTTATTACATTTCCAGCTTTGGGTTATGCCCTAGAAAGGCTACAGTTGATAAAAGATGGACTTTTTTCTAGCCCTGCATGCCAAATGCAGAATTGTCCAATGATTAAACTATAGTCCCCTGTTGAGAACATGGCTGAGCTGGTCTCTCTTAGGTAAATGAGAAGGGCAGGGAGACATTCAGCAGATGGCCATACCTGGCATGGAGGCAGGGGCGTTCAAAGCCTTGGACTGCATAAGCCGGGTGGTGATATGAAGACAAAAAAAATATTATGTACCTATCATTACAAAATATTATGAATAATAATATAATCATTTGAGTAAAGCTTAGTTCACTGAGACCTTAAATGCACGGTTACCACCCTCCTTCTAAAAAGCTCTTCTTGATATTGACTCACAGTCCATTTACCAACTGATCTTCAAATTCCATGAATTGCCATGGTGATGAAAAAAGAGTAAGTTGAGCAATTTTAAGACTGGATAGAGAGCAGCCATCTATTGACCATGCACTATTCTGGACATTGACCTAAACATGTAACATAGGGCCCGATGTAGGTGGCCATTTACCGGCCGGTAACGGCCGATTTAATGGGTTTTTGAGATGTAGGGGGCCAATTTTACCGATTCTGTAAATTTACCGAATCGGTAAAATACTGAATCAGTATTTTTACCGATTCCGTAACTTCCAGATGTCGGTGGGACTCTTCTGAGTCCCAAAGGCCTTTCAGATTCGGTATTTTACCATCCAATCCTATTGGGTGGTAAAATATCGAATCCAGGTGTGCATGTACATGTGTGCATGCACACCTATGCCATGTGACAGACAGACGTGCCCTTAGGGCATGTCTGTGTGCCGTATTTGGGGTGCTAGAGGGTGTCAAAGTGACACCCCCTGCACCCTTGCTGGAATCGGTATTTACCGAATCAGTAAATACCGATTCGGTAATGCCCATTGATTCCTATAGGCTTCAATGCCCATAGGAATCAATGGGCATTACCGAATCGGTATTTACAGAATCGGTAAATACCGAATCTTAACGATTCGGTATTTACCGATTCTGTAATAGCTACACCCCCCCCTCTATTTTACCACTTCTTAAATACCGAATCGGTAAAATTCGGTATTTAAGAAGTGGTAAAATAAAATTACCTACATCTAGCCTATAATCGGCTGTCCGGGACATCAGAGAATCTGTAGATAGAGGCAAGCCTGTAATCATAATCCTATCTTACCTATCAATTGGTTTTAAATTGGCCACCCACATGTTGCATGAAACCATCAAGGTTAGTTCAATATGTATGAACTAACCTTAGATTGGCTCAGCTCCTATCTTGAACCAGTCCCAAAATATCTTGTTGGGTTTGCTTTTGATGCCATAAGAGTGTCGGGTATGACCAGATGCAGGTCCTGGGCTCACTGTGCCACAGGAATCGAGCTATATCTGGTTTAAGAGCCCTAACTAGGGCGAAACCGGTCCTAGGTTGCTTGTGTTCTGGTTCAGGGAAGACCTGGCCTGGCAGTTCTGGCTGGACTGTTCCCATGAGGCACAGGGTCAGACTGATTTGCATATAGCCATGTCTGAACTGGGGTGACAGAGTGGGCTAAAGAACGGTGATGGATTAAACCCAGATCTTTTGACTGGGTGTGAGTGTTTGATTGGTTCAGATGCTCCGTCCATTACCACCCCCTTTTGTACCGCTTTTGGCCGCCATTAGTGTGGCAGGGTATGCTCAGACGTGAGTCCCTTGCTCACTTTGCCACTGGATTCAAGCAAGACGGGCTGAAGACTGCTGGAATGCCAGAATCCGGTCCTCGGAAGCTTGTTTCCGGTCCAGGGAAGGCATGGCTTGGCAGTTCGGGCTGGACTGTTCCCATGAGGCACAGGGTCAGACTGATTTGCATATGGCCATGTCTGAACTGGGGTGGCAGAGTGGGCTAAAGAACGGTGATGGATTAAACCCAGATCTTTTGACTGGGTGTGAGTGTTTGATTGGTTCAGATGCTCCGTCCTTTACCACCCCCTTTTGTATCGGATAGCTCAAAGCACATAACATAAATATCGTATTTATAGAGCAAAATTTAGGTACATAATTCAAATATTCAATTAGTTGTCAAAATGATTTCTACACCTCTTTTTTAGGTCGAGCCTAGCGGCAGCGCGCATCCACTCCTCGCTCTGTGAGTCATGCGGTATGCACTAGAATCCCCACCCACTCTCCACCCATATTTGTCATTGGCTTTGTGTCATTGTCCTTCTTTAATGCTGACTTCTGATTGGTAAACAGGCTTGGTAGTCCCTCCTTAGTACCGCCTTGTCCCCATCTGTTACCGCCCATAAGGACTGGATCTTTTACTCGTCATGTTACACGTCGTGCTTTATCTTGGCTGTGAGCACTATTGTGTTTTATGGGTTTTTTTTCATTTGCAGCGCAGTCGCTTTTACTTTAGCGGCCGCACTTTTAAAATTATTTTGCATGCAACGCGGTTCGCTTTCACTTTAGTGGTCGTGCTTATTTATTTAATTAATTTGCAGCACGGTCTGCTTTCATTTTAGCGGCTGTGCTGGTTTATTTAATTAATTTGCAGGGCGGTCCAGTTTCCCTTTAGCGGCACCACTTGTTTATTTCATTAATTTGCAGCGCGGTGCGTTTTCACTTTAGCCCTTGTTCATGTAAATAATTTGCAGTCCCCACGTCTGCGCTTGTGCCTCCCTCTGCCCCTGAATTAAGTTCACTCAATGTCCCGAACAGCAACACTGCACAAGCTCCGCCTCAGTATGTCCCCACCCCTCCCCAGCCTCAGAAAGTTCAGAATCTTGCGTGGCTGGATCCAGGCATCTCACATGAGGCTTGGCTCTGTTGTGGTGAAAGGCAGGCGCTTTTACCTAAACAAGCATTTGCAATGCAATAGGTCTCACATTTACGCGAGTTCTAGATATTGACATTGTAAACAATGCCTTTTATTTTTGTTTTAGTTTTTAAAACATAAATAAAAGGCATTGTCATTTACAATGCCAATTTAGCTTAAACTCGCGTAAATGCGAGACCTATTGCATTGCAAATGCGTGTTCCTTTTGTTTTCAGGGGTATCATTAATCCTGAGCTCTAAACACGTAAACGATTTCCTTCAGCTGCCCATGATTCCGTTCTCACATCAAATGTACAGAAACTCACGCAAAAGCACCAACAAGAGTAATACATACCTTGGTTTTAGGGTAGGTTTTTCATGTAAAATTACAAGAGGATCATACCCTTTGCCTCTTGGAGTGTTCCATAGGACACTGCGCGAGTTGTTGCTTCCTGGGTTGGAAATACTGGCAGGGCTGACGCGGCCTATCATCTTTCTGAAGGTCAGTAAAATAACTACTGTTGCCTTGTGGCAACTGTCAATATGCAGCGGTGCAAAGCCATCTTTCTTTCTTCCGATGTCTATAAAATAAATACTTCTGCATGCTATTTAAAACGCAAAATATCGTTTCGGTGTCACTAAAATTTATATTGCGACACCTATTATAAAGAATACGAAGCGACGTTTCATCCTTCCGATGTCGAGTGCAAGTCAGGAGACCTGTAATTTACGGAGCCAACGCGACGAATCTTCAAGCTGATAATCTTATTTTCTTGTTGACAAACTGAAAGGCGTAACCTTTGCTCAGGGAGGGTCCTCGAGACTGCATGCTTTACGACATGCAATACGTCACATGCTGGAAGTCACAGCTGATGATTTAATTCGGCTTTATAGCTCTATTTTTGAAACGCTGGGGATAGGTTCAACAGCAAGGGAACACAGCAGACTATGAGCTGTTTGTTTTGGGTTCAATGGCATCTCATTTACACGTGTTAATTGCAGCTAATTGGCACTAATTAGATGAACAGGAAACCCTCTGGGAGCACTCATACCTTTAATTTGTAGTAAATATCATTAATTAACATATGCTAATTAAAGCCAATTAACATTGATTAAGGGTTGCCAGCTACTTGGAAAGTACAAATATCCACATTGTATTAAGTCCGCATAAAATATGAAGCATCTTTGAAGGAGGGAAAGAAAAATCTGCCCGCATCTGTTTGGGGCCCCCCTGGCCTTCTTGGCGAATCTGCTTTGCGCAGTGAGCGATAGCTTTGCAAGCCTGGGACGCGCCACTGTAGCGCGTGCAGGCGTAGACAGTGTACTGCGCTTTACTTAGTTGAGCTTGCCAAGAAAACCACATATATTGGCGTTGCCAAAGTTTATTGAACCTGATGTGTGGCCAGATCAACTGTTGCCAGTCACTTCTCTTTGCATCATGTGTCGGAGCAGAACAGGCCCTTCCTGTCATGATGTAATTTACAATTAAGTCATCACTATGAAGTAGGTTTTGGGCTAATATTGTCTGTGATGTCTATTATGCTCATTAGCAATTTCAAAACCTGACTTTAGTGAAAGAATGTTGGCTTTAAAGGCGCGCAAGGCCGGCGAGTGGATAATGTCTTTCCGAAGTTGCGGGGGCTTGCTCAGGGCCGGACTGGGAACCAAAACAGGCCCTGGCAAAGTGCTTGGCCGGCCCCCACTCCCCACTCGTGAGGGTTGGAGGTGCCGCCGAGCGCTTTGCTAAGGCCGGTTTTCGGTCGATTTTGTTGCAGGGGCGATTTTGCAGCTATGCTGCAAAAACGGCCCTGTAGCAAAATCGGCCCCCAGGGGTTCAAAACCGGCCCCCACCCTTGGGGCGCACCGGGGGATTGCCCGGTGCCCGCTATGGCCAGTCTGGGCCTGGGCTTGCTGAATACCAGTCAGGGCCGGCGCTAGGCATGGGCAGCGTGGGCAGCTGCCCAGGGCCTCGCACTCAGCCGACCAGCATGGGGCCCCACACTGATGTATGTCCTGTTGTTTCCCTTTCCAAACACTAAAGGAAATGGGTCTCCTTGCAATTTGGGTTCATGGGAGGGGCCCCCTTCCAGGGCCTCTCAGGGAGTTTGTCTGGAGGCCTAGGGAAGGGAGATATTTTCTCTTGTCCCAATTGCAAGAAGACCATTCAGAGACACTGCGGGAGGCCCATTGTCCATCATTTTAGCGCCCACACAGATTTAACTTTTAGCCCACAAGCAATTCTCACACCTATCGGGTTGAAGGTGTGAAATTGTGGCCTGAAAGTTAAAACTGTGGGGGCGCTAACATGCTGGACTATGGGCCACCCGCAGTGTCTCTGAATTGTCTACTTGCAAGGGGTCACTTATGTAAATTAGAGGGGCCTCACACATTCCCTTTTGGCCCAGGGCCTCGCAAATCCCAGAACCGGCCTGACACCAGTAGTACGTGTTTCACAACAAAGGCTGGAGACGGAAGGTATCATGGATGGATGAATGAATGAATTAAATAACTTGTTAAGCAGGGCGAATACACGGAGGAGTCTTGGCACTGAAAATGGCAGGATTAATGAGGTCCAGAAGACATCTATTGTTGGAAGAGCCAGGTTTTTAAGGATTTTCTAAAACCTGAGAGGGAAGTAGCAGCTTTGAGGTCCTGAGGCAGTTGATTCCAGCTTAAAGTCGTGCAGGAGGAGGCAAAGCGTTTCTTTCACTACGAGGAACGTATAAAGGGACGAACAACCAGATTACTGGCGGAGCTGGAACGGAGAGTCACGCCAAATTAACACCATGTGAATCTCTGCTCCAGATAGACAGGACCTTGTCGGTGAAGAGCCTTGTAGTCAGTGCAGAAAGCTTTAAAGACTATGCTGCATCCAGGCAGCCAGTGAAGCCTGCGAATGGCTGAGGATACAGAATGGAGTCTCGGGACATTCAGAAGCATGTGGGCTGCCACATTTTGAAGAGTTTGAAGTCTGTTTAACAAACTTTTCGGCAGATTTTAGTAGAGTACATTGCTATGGTCGAGTCTTGTCAGGACTAATGCAATAACAACAGCCTTCAAAAAGTCAAAGGAAACACATTTTCCAATTTTTTTGATGGTTCGAAGGGCAAAGAAGGAGGACGAGGTAACTTTAATAACTTGATCTTTAAAGTTGAATTTTTCTTCCATCATAACACCGAGGTTCCTAACCTTTTTCACCGACCTAGAAAGAGCACCCATGTTCTCTGGCCACCAAGAAGGGGACCAGAATGATGTGTTATTCCCAAAGAGAATAACATCAGTTTTGATGAATTTAATTTAAGACAATTACTGTCCACCCAATTGCTGACTGCCCTCTTGCAGTTCTTAAAGGAATCACCCATATTATTGCAATTCTTGGAGATACTACAATCTGTGTATCGTCGGCATACGTTACCAATGATAGGCCAAAGGATTTAATAAGTGCGGCCAGCAGTGTCATGTACAAGTTAAACAGCGTCGGGCTCAGTGATGAACCCTGGAGAACACACCATATGGCACCATATGGCACAGAGAAGAGCTCAGAGGTAAAATCTTTAAGGGACACTGATTGAATATGATTGGTAAGAAACAAGCGCAGAAGGGCCAGGGCTGCACCGCCCTAGACTTCGAAGAAGAGCAATCAGAAGGTCATGATTGACCATATTGAATGCTGCAGACAGGCTGAGTTACATAAGGGCTATATTGCCGCCCTTATCTAAGGTAGCCCCGATTCGCCGACTCGATGCTATGACCTTGTCGGAACCTGAATTGAGTATCATCAAGCAAGTGGTTGGTTTCAATGAAGGCAGCTAACTGCATATTCATGGCCTTCTCTACCACCTTGACTGGAAAGAGAATGCTGGGAATTAGGCCGGTAGTTGTTAGGGTCCAGCAAGTTCAATCAATTAGGGGGTTTAAAGTGCGTTACTCACCTGTGAGGGTCTCAAGGCGCTTGGGGGGAGGGTGGAGATGGTGCAGTTCCAGTTTAGCCAAAGATCCAGTTCTTGAGGCTCTTTCTGAAGGTTCTGCAGAGTAGGGGAGTGTCTGATGTTGACTGGGAGTTAGTTCCAGGCTTTGGCTGCGATGTAGGAGAAGGCTCTTCCACTTGTTCTGGTTCTGCGGATTCGCAGGGTTTCTGCTAGGGCAAGGTCGGGGGAGCACAGGTTTTTTTTGGGTACGTGGAAGGAGATTCTTTTCTTGAGGTATTTGGGTCCGATGTTGTGGAGGGACTTGTAGGCGTGGGTGAGTAGCTTGAAGGTTACTCTCTTCTCGATGGGGAGCCAGTGTAGGTCTCGCAGGTGTTGGGAATGTGCTCATGGTGTGCGATGCTGAGGACAAGTCTGGCCGTAGGGTTCTGGATGGTCTGGAGTTTGCGTTAGCTGGGATTTGTTGATTTCAGCGTAGAGGGCATTTCCGTAGTCCAGTCTGCTAGTTATGAGTGCGTGGGTGACTGTCTTTTTGGCTTCAGGAGGGATCCACTTGAAGGTCTTGCAGAGGATGCGGAAGGTGGTGAAGCAGGTGGAGGCAACACCGTTGATCTGTCGGGTCATGGTGAGGGAGGAGTAGAGTATGATGCCAAGGTTCTGGGCATGGTCCGTGGGGGTAGGTGGGTGCCAAGGGTGGGGGGCCACCAGCAGTTGTCCCAAACTGAGGGAGTGGGTCCAAGGACGAGGACTTTGGTCTTTTCCGAGTTCAGTTTCAGACAGCTGCTGCTCATCCAACCTGCTACATCTTTCATTCCTTTTGGAAGCTGAGTCTGGTGGTTTGGGGGTCCTTCGTGAGGGATAGGATGAGCTGGGTGTCGTTGGCATGGGATACAATGCTGAATCCATGCTGTCTGACAATGGCGGCGAGGGGGCCATGTAGATGTTGAAGAGCGGAGAGGAAAGGCAGGAGTATGATCCTTTGGGTACTGCCGGTAAGGAAGGAGGGGAGCCAGTCGAGGGTGGTTCCCTGTATTCTGGCGTCATGGAATCTGGCTGCGAGAGTGCAGTGGGAGACGGTGTTGAAGGCTGCAGAGAGGTTCAGTATGCGGTGTGGCCTTGGTTGAGGAGGGTGAGGATGTTGTCTGTGGTGGCGAGGAGGGCGGTCTCGGTGCTGTGGTTGCTAGGGAATCCGGATTGTGAGGGGTCGAGGATGGAGTTCTGTTCGATGTAGTTTGTCAGCTGGGTGTTGATGATCTCTTTCTGACTTTGGCTGCGAAGGATAGGAGAGAGATGGGTCGGTAGTTCTTCAGGTACATTGGGTCTGCAGAGGGTTTCTTGAGGAGGGGCTTGACTTCTGCAGGTTTCCAGTGATTGGGGAAAGTGCCGGATTCAAAGGAGGCATGGATGGTCTGGCTATGGTGGCAGGGGCTCTGTGGAAGATGTGCGGAGTGCAGGGGTCCGTGGGGGCTCCTGAGTGAGTGCTCTTCATGGTCGTGGTGGTGTCATCGGTGGTGACTAGGGTCAAGGCAGTTATGGTGGGTCTGCTGTCGTCGATGGAGGAGTGGGTGGTTTCTAGAGTCTGCTCGCTGAAGTTGTCGTGGAAGGCCTTGATTTTCAGGTGGAAGTAGGAGGCGAGCTTGTTGCAGAGGTCCTGGGATGTTGTGACGTCTGTGGCTTCGCTGGGGGGTTTGGTGAATTGCTGTATGATGTTAAAGAGATCCTTAGAGTTGCTGGAGTTGGTGAGGATTTTGTTCTGGATGAAGGTGTTCTTTGTGGATCTGAAGCGTTGGTGGTATTTTGTCATGTATTGGTCAGGTATTTTGTGGTTTTCTCCATCATTTTTTGAGACGTCATCAGGAACGTCTGTCTTCTTGGAGGTTGGTGGTGAACCAGGTGGCCTTCAGGGGGCATTGTCTGTCGGTGATGTGGAGGTTTGCAAGCTTATCTGCGCAGTTGGTGATCCAGCGGTGTAGTTCCTTGGTTGCAGAGTTGGTGTCGGTTGAGGCAGGGGTGAGCCGGTCGTGGATGAGGGTGGAGTTGAGGTGCTCCTCTGTGACCTTGCTTCAGTTTCTTCTCGGAGGGCATGGAGTGGGTTTGAGAGCGTTGGTGGTGTTGAAAGAGTAGTGAACGCAGTGGTGGTCGGTCCATTAAGATTGGGTTTCTTTAATAGTGTCAGAACAGACACTAACTTCCACTATTTCAGAAAGAGCCCTAAGTTGAATATTGAATTGAAAATTTTAACCGGATAGCTGACCACCACTTAGGGCACAAGTTGTATAATCTTGGGTGGACATGGGTCCTGAGGAGATCCAGATTTAGTATTGCTGAACACAGTCATTAATTGTTTGACAGTGAGAGAATCATATTTGATGAAGCTGTGCCTAATGGATTTTCCATCTGAGCGAGTTTTGATAGTCTTATGGTTGGAACAGTTTGTGGAGAAATTGTTGAAGATCTCTTTCACTTTTCGTGAAAAAAGTTTGTTATAGAATCACAAAAACCTGGCTAAAGACTGCTGAATTTCTGGAAGTTATCGACCTGAGCTTATTTACTGTTTGTAAAAGGGCTTTACTAGAATTACTGGCCCATTGAGTTTGGTCTGTGAAGTAGGCTGATTTGGCGGCCAGAGTGAGTCTTTTGTACGGTAATGCACTATTTATATTTTTCTTTTTCTCTCGGGTCGTAAGCTCTCCTCTGCTTACGTTCCTGACTATGGCACCCTTGTGCCACGGCCTTAAGCGTCTCATTAAACCAGGGTAGTTAACACTTAATTCTGTTGTGCATTTTCTTTTTTTTGCGGGGGCAAGTGTGTTGAGCGCAACCTTAAACTAGTCTGCCTAGCACCCTGGCATCTGATCTAAGTTCTCAGATTTGTCAGGCTGAGAACCAGCTAAAATAGACATTAATTTGAGGGCCTGCACCTTGTGCCAGGCACGAACGTCTGCAGGTTTTTTTGTGGTCTTTGAGGAGGAAGTTCTTTGAGAAGACCTAATTTACCATAGTACAGCACAGTGGTCAGGCCATGTCAGAGGAAAAGCTGCCAGTTTAGAGATGGAAGGTTTATTCCTAAATATTTCATCGAGGGTGCACCCGGCCTGATGAGCAGACCACCACCTGTGATAAGCCAAAACAGGACGTATTGCCCATAAAGGGACTCAGTGTCTGGGTCCAGTTTATTTTTGAGAAGAAAATTGAAATCCCCTAAAACTGTAAAATCTGATTTAAGAATACGAGATTCTAGAAATGAGCTGGCGTCACATGAGAAAGCCGACCTAGGCCCAGGAAATGGACAGACTAGAAGGCCATTAAAGGATTGTATTTTGGTAATTCATACTCAGCAGCCGAAGTTGCCGAAGTTGCCGAAAACATGGTGGCTAAGGAGTCACGATAGATGACCGCTAACCCACCACCCTTCTTGAGTGGTCTGGCTGGGTGGTGAATGGATTAGCCAAGACTGCTGCGATCAAATCAGGACCGGATGTATTGTCCACCCAGGTTTCAGTCACAAAAATAAGATCTGAGTGATGAGAGTCCATAAATTCCCAAAATTCAAAGGAGTAACCACCAGGCTCGTTGTGTCGGCCTGCTCACCTTCACTTGATGAGTTCAGATTAGTGAATCTAAGGTTACAAGTTTGACAGACTGGAGAGGATTCGTCAGAGATGGAAAAAGGGCATAATAAAGGATAAGTGAAAGCCGTGGCTGGGGGTTTGAAGGCGAATAACCGGCCTCTGGAGTGAGTCCTACTTACCCTCGGATGCGGACTCAACTAGCTAGGAGGACGGGCGCAGGGTGAGTTCCAGATGAGGATAGGCGCAGAGGGTGCAGATGGGTTTGCCTTAAGAGTACCTTTGGCATGCCAGCTGCTAGCGTCCGCTATGCGGATGCGCAGTAGACTTTGCTCAGCTTTTTCAGTGGGTAGCACGCTCCTCCAGGACCCATAGAGGATTAGTGTTGAATTAGTATAGTGAAACATGCAAGTACATTTTAAGTGGTGGATAGGTTAGTCAGTTATTTGGATTTGGAATTATAGCAGAAGGATAGAGGAGGAAAAAAAGGTTTGTATTTATACAGCGCTTGTTACCATCGATGGGTTGTTTAAACATGCTATTCAGGAAGCCCATAAAGGATTAGTGATGAATTAATATGGTGAAATATGAAAGTAATTTCAGTGGTGGATATTAGTCAGTTATTTGGTGTGAGAAGGATAGTGGAGGGATAAAAGGGGAAGAACGGTTTGCATTCATATAGCACTTATTACCCCTGATGGATGTTGAAGCGCTTTTCTGGCGAGTAGCACGCCACTCCGGAACTCATAAAGGATTAGTGTTGAAAATTAGTATAGTAAAATATGGAGTCATTTGAGTAGTGGATATGTTCTTCAGTTATTTGGGTAGAGAAGGGTAGGTGGCGGGATAGTGAAGGGAAATAGGTTTGTATTTATATAGCGCTTGCTTCCCCTGATGGGGTTCTGAAACGCAAATAGTATACTACTCTGGAACCCATCAGGGTTAGTGTTGAATTAGTATGGTGAAACATGAAAGTAATTTTAGTGGTGGATATGTTAGTCAGTTATTTGGATTGAGAAGGGTTGGGGAGGGGTAGAAAAGAGGGATGAGTTTAGAAAGATTTGTTTTGGAGGATTGGTATAGTAAAAGAGGTGTAAGATGATGCAAGGGTAGAGTAGGAGAGAGTCTAGAAAGGGTTATTTTGGGGATCATAGTAGTGGTATGAGGTTTGGGGTTAAATGAGAGAGTGGATGTAGAGGATATATTGAGCGAAGTATAGGCTGAGAAATAGGGAAGTGCATTGGAAATGCTAAATTAGTAGAAAGTGATAAATATATAGATACATAAGTACATTGAAAGTATATAGATGCATAATGGAGGTTTGTATATTGGGCAGCATTTCTGGCCCTGGTCCTGACCAGTCTCGAACAGGCTCAAAGAGACAACTGCCCCTTTCCTCTCCGCCCTTAACGGGCTCAAACAGGCAACTGCCCCTGTCCTCTCCACCCTTAACAGGCTCAAATAGGCAACTGCCCTTGTCCTCTCCGCCCTTGGCCTCGACGCCCAGGCTGAAATGCCCTAAGCCCGGCCTTTTATAGCCCTAGTAATTGGGTGACCCCGTCAGCCAATGGGAACCCTAGCCCTAACACTATTCAATCACAACACTAGCCCTAAAAATCTAGAACCAATAGGAGACCAGGACATTACTGTCAACCTTAGCCCTACTCCAAGCACCCAATCAGTTTAAAAACCCTAATCTCTCTGTACAATAGAGGCCCTAGCCCTACCAGTAGTCCCACCCCAAGTCCAAGCAACCAATGGCACAGGAAGCCCTTTTCCCTACTTCCAATAGAAAGCCTAACCCTACTCTTAGTCCCACAACCAGTCCAGCAACCAATCACACCAGAAGCCCTAATCGCTACTTCCAATTAAAAGTCTACCCCTAGCCCTAGTCACACCCTAGTCCCAACAACCAATAACACAGGAAACCCTAGTCCCTACTTCCAATGGAAATCCTAACCCTAGCCCTAGTTCCAACCCTACATTGATTGAATCACAGACCCAGAAACCAATCAGAACACTCAAATACCCAACCAATGAGGACACTAACCCTAATCCAATAAAAACATCAGATACAACCACCAATCAGTGTACACATGTACCAAACAACAATATCAGACCATATAAGGTCCCAGCGACCTCAGACAAGGTTTGCTGGCCAGGGAGTTGGAAGCTGCTTTTGCTGTTCAGAATCTCCTAGGAGACAGACAGGCTCAATCCACACTTTGGACTTTTGAAGGTAAAGGCCTCACTAACTTGAAATCTAACAATACTGTTTGAATAAAACTTTACTCCCTCTACTGGCCAAAAAACGAAGTGCACAGTCCCTAGTAAACACAGTTTAAACAGCTCACACAAGCACCCTCTGATGTAGAATATCCCTGTTGCTGGGGGGGAGGCAGGGGGCTGGTTTCACTGGTTTGTGAAGACAAAATGGTGGCTGGGGGTGCACATAAGGAGAAATTTGGAGGGAAAACTCCAAGTCATCAGCAATGAGAGGGAAAAACTACAATTCAATACGTTAAATGGAAGCAATCATGGGCAGGAAAAAACACAAGTTTAAAACACAAAACAGGTGATAAAATATCCAATCACAGGCAGGTTAAAACTACAATTTTTAAACTGTAACAACCACAGGCAAAGACAGAAATCACAGAAAGGGAATATCGTTTTTTTTAAAAACTTTTGTTTTGTCGAAGAGACAGCACTAGTCTGCCTCCGTACCACTTCCTGGACTCTGCTCACTGCAATCTGGGGCACAGGGAGTCTGCAACTCACAAGATGGAGGAGATTTGGGGTGCACCCAGCAAGGCCTAAAGGGGCCTGGGCTAGTGTGAGGGGACGGCTCAGAGTTGACTGGTAGTTGAATAGCCAATCCCCAGTCCTGGGTCTCCTGGCCTTGGGGGGTGGGGGGCTGGGGAGCTGCTATTCCTGTTCAGAATCTCCTAGGAGACAGGCTCAAGCCACACTTTGGAATTCTGCAGGTAAAGGCCTCACAAACTTGAAATCTAACAATACTGTTTGAATAAAACTTTACTCCCTCTACTGGCCAAAAAACGAAGTGAACAATCCCAGGTAAACACAGTTTAAACAGCTCACAGAAGCACCCTGTAGAATGTAGAATATCCCTGTTGCTGGGTGGGGGGGAGGCAGGGGGGCTGGTTTCACTGGCTTGTGAACACAAAATGGTGGATGGGGTGCACTGTTTTAACATACAGGTCTTAGCACAGAGTAAACCAGAAGTTTGGAGGGAAAACTAAAAGTCATCAGCAATGAGAGGGAAAAACGACAGAATTTGGAGTGCAAATCCCACAATTCAATACGTTAAATGGAAGTAATCATGGGCAGGAAAAAACACAAGTTTAAAACACAAATACCCAATCACAGGCGGGTTAAAACTACAATTTTGTAACTGTAACAACCACAGGCAAAGACAGAAATCACAGAAAGGGAAAATCGTTTTTAAAAAAACGTTTGTTTTGGGGAAGAGACAGCACTAGTCTCCCTCCTTACCACTTCCTGGACTCTATATAGCCCACCATGTAGCAGGGGTGTGTTTGGGGGTGTGCTTAAGCACTGCGCTTTGCAGAGCAGAATGAGAGCAAACAGGTGGGGAAAATTATAGTGAAACTGGTGTCCAGCAACCCCCTTTGCTAAACACAGGCTCCCCTGCGATCAGCGACTACTGGTAATTTAAAGCAAAGGCAAAACAAAGGGGAGTAAAGAAACACATAAAATGATTAAAACACTAAAAGGGACTAAGCCCTCTTCCAAGATGGAGCCCATATGAGAGGAGCCAGACAACTCCAAAACGGCACCTGGGTGCCTACAATGAAACACAAGGCAATGGGCAGCACCAACCTTGTCAGACGTCATATACAGATACTTTGCTGACAGTGGTCCCCACCTCATGGCAGACATACAGGTTGGGAACCGCACTGAGGTCAGTGGGCACATCCTCCCCCAAAGGCATCACACAGCACCCTTATTAACCACAATGCAAAAACAAGCATTGGAAATGCAATAGGTCTCGCATTAGAAAAGTTGGAGTTATTGGTCTTGTAAATGACATATTTTATTTATTTGTTGGTTTTTAAAATTGCTAAATTGATGGCTTTGTCATTTACAATGCCAATAGTTATAACTTTCGCGAATGTGACACCTATAGCATTTGGAATGCAACATGCTTTGTATTTACGTGACTTAGATGGCAGCTCTGGTCGTTAGGCCACATCTCTAGAGAGCAGGAGAGTGCAGCAGGGGAGAGAAGCACAGCAATGCAATAGGTCTCGCATTAGGAAAGTTTGAGCTATTGGTATTGTAAAGGACACATTTTTTATTTATGTGCTTGTTTTGAAAATAGCGAATTAATAGCTTTGTTATTTACAATGGCAATAGTTTTATATTTCGCAAATGTGACACCTATTGTAACACAATATGTGTTGTGAGGGTGAGGGGTTGAGGGTGAGGGGTTGAGGCTGAGTGAGGGTGAGGGTTGAGGGTGAGTGAGGGTGAGGGGTTGAGGGTGAGTGAGGGTGAGTGAGGGTGAGTGAGGGTGAGGGGTTGAGGGGGAGGGGTCGAGGGTGAGGGGTCGAGGGTGAGGGGTTGAGGGTGAGTGAGGGTGAGGGGTTGAGGGTGAGTGAGGGTGAGGGTGAGCGAGGGTGAGGGGTTGAGGGTGAGTGAGGGTGAGTGAGGGTGAGGGGTTGAGGGTGAGTGAGGGTGAGTGAGGGTGAGGGTGAGTGAGGGTGAGGCTGAGGGGTTGAGGGTGAGTGAAGGTGAGTGAGAGTGAGGGTGAGTGAGGGGTTGAGGGTGAGGGGTTGAGGGTGAGTGAGGGTGAGGGTGAGGGGTTGAGGGTGAGTGAGGGTGAGGGGTTGAGGGTGAGTGAGGGTGAGGGTGAGTGAGGGTGAGGGGTTGAGGGTGAGTGAGGGTGAGGGTGAGTGAGGGTGAGTGAGGGTGAGGGGTTGAGGGTGAGTGAGGGTGAGGGTGAGTGAGGGTGAGTGAGGGTGAGGGTGAGTGAGGGTGAGTGAGGGGGAGTGAGGGTGAGTGAGGGTGAGTGAGGGCGAGTGAGGGCGAGTGAGGGTGAGTGAGGGTGAGTGAGGGTGAGTGAGGGTGAGGGTGAGTGAGGGTGAGGGGTTGAGGGTGAGTGAGGGTGAGGGTGGGTGAGGATGAGTGAGGGTGAGGGGTTGAGGGTGAGTGAGAGTGAGGGGTTGAGGGTGAGTGAGGGTGAGGGTGAGTGAGGGTGAGTGAGGGTGAGGGTGAGGGGTTGAGGGTGAGTGAGGGTGAGGGGTTGAGGGTGAGTGAGGGTAAGGGTGAGTGAGGATGAGGGGTTGAGGGTGGGTGAGGGTGAGTGAGGGTGAGGGTGAGTGAGGGTGAGGGTGAGTGAAGGTGAGTGAGGGTGAGGGTGAGTGAGGGTGTTGCAACTTTTTTTTGTTACTTTTGATCCACACTTTTTGTCTGAAATCGCCGCATTAGATAGCAGATGACCGATTATGTGGTAAATACGGCAAGCCCAAAGTAACGCGGGAACTGCCATGGCTTCAAAATCGCATAATTCCAGTGGTCCTGGGTATAGATGGGGCACGTGATGGTTTATTAATGCCTAGGCCGGCTTTACACACACAGGTTCATGTAAAGTGAAAGCAAACCCTCTTTCCCTCACCAACAAGCCATCTGCAGTCTCAGTGCAAAATAACATTGTCCATTACAGGAAGTGAGGTTTATTCTCAGGGGATACTCAGTACGTGTACTAACAGCATGGCCCTCAGTGCTGAAGACAGACGCTGCTGTCGACATGGCGCGGTTTTATTTGCCCCAAAAAAACATGCACTAATGTATATTTATTTACAAGTCGTTTTATTGATTTTCATGAGCAATTTGCTGAAGCGATAACGTGCAAGTTTACCTAGATATTGCTAAGAGTGTTGGAAAAATCTAATGGATTTATTAAATAATGGGCAACAGCCTCTGGCAAAGCAATTGCCGTAAAAAAAAAGTTGTTTGCTCTGTAAATTGAAACTAGTTCGGTCCGGGATTCTCCACCCTCTTAGTGATCGTCTGGCCTGACCCGTTTGTAGGCTGTCAATGCTTGGAGAGAGCAGATCGGCTGGGGGAGGGGAGGGGGATCAGATTGCCACATGTATGCAGGAACAAGGGGGGATTCTAGCATTCACTAGTGCACAAATAAGAGAGGCTTTTAGTGCGGGTGTTTTTTTATTTTTTATTTCATTTTGGGAACACGTCATACGATTTGTTTTAAACCTTTAACCAGCAACAGAAAAGAGAAAAAATATGTTTACATTTTTTTACCACATTGAAAGAATGGCCGTTTGCAATCATGCAAGCTACGTGGCGAAATGAATCCGTGTTATGGTATCAAACTGTTAACAAGACGGAGGGAAGGAAGATAAGGGGAGGGGGGAGGAGAAATGCGACACGGCGGGCAGGGGAGGGGGCGAGGGGGGAGGAGAAATGCCACACAAACAAGACGGAGGGAAGGCAGATAAGGGGAGGGGGGAGGAGAAATGCGACACGGCGGGCAGGGGAGGGGGCGAGGGGGGAGGAGAAATGCGACGTGCGGATGAGGGAACTGATGTGCACGCGCTTTTAAGCTCAATGCGCATGCGCATTGAGCTTAAAAGTCACGGGCACTGCAAGGAATCGCCACGATTCCTTGCAAGTTAGTTAAAGAGTGGTTAAGCCCCCATAGTCTCGCAAGCTCGATGCGCATGCGCATCGACAGGCGAGACCTAATGACCCGAATCTCACTGCCATTCTTGCATTGGAGAATGTATTCCATTCTCAGGCCGTATTTATTAAACATCATAAGCACGACGTATCAAGTAAAAAACACATTTTAAGTGAAACCATTTTCATACTACTATAGGAGATAGATAGGTAGCAGTGGTATCTCAACCACACCTTCTATGTGCATACAGTATTGTAGGAATAGTATTGAAAGCACACAAGATTGGTTGGTGCTTTCTTGGTATCGTATACCCTACTACCTATGCGTACAAACAACAACAAACCCAAAGAGTCGTCTGTACAAATTGAAATTATGCAAAGATACGAAAGCACTCATGAGAGAAGCCCAACACAGTAGGGGATGTAGTAAATACAATCAAAGGGATTTATTAATGTGCTGCAAATTCAATGATCCTTGTGAATGTCATCAGGCCAGCAGCCAACACGTGTTTCATCATGAACAGGGACTTTTTCAAGGTTGTAAGTGTACAAATTACAATAAGACAGGAGTAATCAGCGTATTTTACAAATCTTACAAAATTTGAAATTGAGATGAAAGAAGTCAAACACCAAAAGGTGATGTAATATATAGTGTTATCCAAGTGAAGTAAAGGAAAAAGGGGAAATACACTGGGCTATACCAGAGCAGTGCAAGAAAAAGGCCGTAAGGAACCTTGATATGAGGATAATGTTAAAGAAATAGCAACCCACAATGATTATAGTCAAAATATCATATATGAGGTGGTCTGTTGACCAACCCGAAAGTAGAGACCAAAAGTCAATGTCACCTTCATTTTAGCCAATCTCTAAAGAGTGTGCATGCCAACAATTATATAAGGATATCATAAATTATACAGTGATCTAAAGATAATGGTCAATCATCCAAGTAGAGTAGTCAAAACACACAATGTGGTATATATGGTGAATCCTGGGCTAAAGATCCTTAGTTGATCAGTTCATCCATATTTTGACCGAAATAAGTTTTAAAATGAGAGTGATCAATATTGCACCCATATCGTCCAAGCAAAGGGCAAATGCAAAGTATAAGAGAGGGACTTACTGGTATATAAAAGGGTGTAAGTATAGTTGAAATGCAAGTGATAGCGAACCACAATGTCAAGAACGCTTTCTCCATACAGTATATTAGGAGACAACTTGCTCGGTACTAATAGGCTTGTGGTTTAGGAGTCCGTAATAAGTTCTACCTGCACTTGTGCAGATATAAATGATTGTGTCAAACCAAGTTACATATAGACTATTAATAAAACTGTGTAATCATAACAAAAACAGGTGTCATTCCTGACAGCATGCTGCAATCAGTCCTGCGGTGTCGTGCAATTTCCGATACGCTTAAAGGCATGTGGTATTGAAATCCATAATAAGCTTCCACCATAAAATATCTGTGCACAACTGCAGGTTGGGAGCTTATTACGGACTCCTAAACCACAAGCCTTTAAGTTTTGAGCGAGCTGTCTCCTAATATACTGTATGGAGAGAACGTTCTTGACAGTGACGATCGCTATAACGTGCACTTCAAGCACACTTACACCCTTTATATTCCTGTAAGCCCCTCTCTTATACTTCGTATTTGGCCTTAGCTTGAAATATATAGCTGCGATATTGATCGTTCTTATTTTTAAACTTAGTTCGGTTACATATTCGATGACCAACCATTAATTTTAGGTTAGTATTTTATTTAAGATATCCTTATATCTTTTTTAGCATGCACACTTTTCAGAGGTTGGCTCCAATGTCAGTGACATTGACTTTTGGTCTTTGGTCTTTACTTTCAGGTTGGTCAACAGACCACGGGACATTGGATATTTGGACTATAATCATTGAGGGTCGCTATCTTTGTATCAAAATGTTCCTTGACACTTTTTTCTTGCACTACTCTGGTATGTCAAGGTGTATTTCCCCTTTTTCCTTTATTTCACTTGATTAACACAATATATTACATCACTTTTTGGTGTTTGGATACCTAATTGAATTGACTTAGGCCCAGGCAAAAGCCCGCTCACTGAGCTCACCATTAGCTGTACTTTACAAGGCAAGCCCAACAGCTCTTTCAAGATAGAGGGAGCAAGGGCCAGCATGAAAGCTAATACCCCCAAATAACCATGTGTGTTAGAGCCACCCAGTAGTGCTAATCTCCCTGGCACTCAAAATAGGAGATTGGTCTGGGCAACCGGGCCATTCCTTGGTCCCTTGGCGTAGACACCATCCCCCTAGCATTCCCAGGGGCACGTAAGGAGTACTCTGCCGGGCTGTGGACAATTGTGGTAGTGAACGCCACAAGCCCTTTTGTGGGGAGCATGGTACCCCCGCCTTTGGATTGAACCAACGGATTAAAACTAATTCCATCTTGAGTTCGAAAGCCTTAATATTCCTGATGTTATAGGTTGTCCACCTATTTCACTTCCAAACACTACTCTTCCTCTGGCCTACACTGAAAAGAGAAAAATTACTCACAAGTTGCAGGGGATGGGAAAAAAGCTCTCAGGCTGGAGGAGTGCAACGAAGTGCATTGTCGGTCACCAGGGCAGACAGGCAGGAAGGTGGTATCCAGGGGCAAGAGCTCCTTATTTGATGTGCCTAGCTGTTCCTGACGGCTGCACAGGTGGCACCATTAGCCGCAAGGCAACCATGGTTGCCCTTTGCCTAACACCCTCGAAAATTTTAAAAATGCAGCCACCATTGGTCCACTGCCCTAGACTGGCCAAATCCAACCTACACCTGTCTCCGTTACCTCTGAGATGCAGCAAGGCCCTGGCCCATTCAGCTAGTTTTGACTTTTTTTGTGAAAAAAACTGCATCCTGGGATTTGTACTACTTCGTTTAACGCTACATGTGCTCAAGGATGAACATTTACTTTTGTTGGATCAATGTGCGACTCACAACATGATGGCACTTTGCATTTATGGTACTATTTTTTTTTCCAAACTATCATCTGTGGTCGAAAGGCAGGGGACTGATGCAGAGTCAACCACTTGTTATGTGACTGCCCTGCTAGATTTCCACATCCATGCCTGATGTGCTGCACCAGTCCAGGTTTTTGTCTTTGAAATCTGGGGGTTGAGAGGACCAAATAAAAAAGCCCAACCCCCTCACTTGACCTTTCGAGTTGGCCCTTCTGGCAGGGCCAGACTCTCCTGAGGCCAGTCTCACTCTGCTTGTGACACACAAGGATTTTGAATTTCTCTTCAAAAGTTGTCAATTTTACAGATCACCTGGGTTGTGTACTATTTAATCCATTACATAGTGTGTTACTTCTACTGAATTGGTCAGGGAGCTCTGCAGCATCATTGTACTGAATTCTAGACATGTTTCAATGCTCTCAAGTTTCAGAGGGCCTTGCTTTAGTAGTTCAGCTAGAACAATTTTGCATTATGATTTTTTGTCTTGTAAATTACATTATAAATTCTGGACCACAAGTCGCCAATGTGGGGAGAACATCTGTACTATCTTAGCTACTCACTCAAGAAGCAACTTAAGAGCTCAGTTGGTTAGATTGCCTGGTCTGTCAAGTGTATTGAATGGAGTGTCCTAGGTGGAAAGCGTTGGCTGTGAAAGATAGAGGGGTGCTCTAGTCAGGGTGAAATGGTCTCCACACTCCACCTAAGAATACCAGTTATATAAATAAGTATAGAATGGTACAGAAGTACCTTAAACATATATACCTCCACTGTAAGTTGTAGTTGCAGTTGAATTGCCACATAACTGCCAAAATTCTCGGGTCCATGAGTGATGAGTTACTTTAGGCCATTTCTTTTCCCTTTGAATTGTGGGGCTTATAGTCCTGATTTTATAATGGAATAAACAAGACTACAAGTTCCAGAATTCATAGTAAAAACCTGGACTGGAGCAGTTGGTCACACGTGGACCTGGGAAACTTGGCACCGCTGCTGCTATAAAGAAGAGGTTAAGGAGCTTGCATGTTTCCCATTTTCCATGCAGGAGTACCGCACCCAATCCTGGATCATTGTTTGTATTCTGGGATTTTTAGTTCTTATTTTCTAACTAAACTGGACTACAAATCCCAGAATGCACAGAAATATCTGAACTGGATGAGCTACTCATACATGGAAATGAGAATCTTGATTACTCTGTAGAATATTTATTAGACAATGGTGTGGGCTTGGAGAAGACTGTGCAAGTCCCAGCCTTTTTTGTGCTGGAGGCTGAAACGGTTGTACTGGTTGAAAGTAACTCTTGTGCCATTGGAAAAAGGTCCAAATTGTTCATTCTGCTGTTTAGTGAGGGTCTTCATCATCTTGAATAATGCCATCACCTGCTGAGATTTGTAGGCCCAGAGGTTTATTTGGAAACATAAAACTACTTCTTCCTGCATGCTCTGTGCTGCTGACTAAAAAAAGACTGTCTGAAACTCGTCAAGCATTGGGTTGTTTGACAGCTAAATTAAGCAGTCCTACTAAGTTTCCAAGGTCCATGTGGGATGTGCTGCTCCAGTCCAGGTTTTTTTATTTGAATTCTGGGACTTGTAGTTGTATTTATTCCATTTTAAATGTGGACTACATGTCCCAGAACTAAAAGGAAAAATATGGCCTGGAACAGAATATCATGCATGGACATGGGAAAGTTGCACGTATGGATAAGATGGCGTTGAGTGTTAAAAAAATTTGTTTTCCCTTAGTTTGCACTACCTTACGCAACCTGTTCAAATCTGACAATAGAGGGTGAGAAGGGGCGGGTAGACACATGGACAATGTAGACTAGGCCTGGGGTGGAAGCACACAGACAACGGAGGGTGGATAAAGGCAGAAAGGGCATGAACAAAGGATGGGCAAGGGGTGGAATCACACAACCAACAGTGGGAGGGCAAGGGGGATAAGCACCCAGACAAAAGAGAATTGGGGGGGAATAAGCTTCTTCTGTTTGTCGACGGTGTTTTGACCCTCAAAACAATGTGGGGTCTCTTCAGGACTATTGATGAAGGGACATCTGAATTTATGATTGCGCAGCCTTGTGAAAATGCTGTGCCACACATGAAGAATAGAGGGTACAATGATCCGTCATTGTACCCGATCAAGCTGACTGATGCAGCTTTTTCTGAATCTACACGCGGAGCGCTGTCCCACTTTTCTAATCTTCTACTGAGAGAAACTCTCAGTGCATTGTCATTGTTAATTCACAAAGGGATTCTACAACGCTACGGCTGTGGCGTAAAATTAATTGAGCCCTTCTGGCCTACCTACATACCCCATTGGATTGACAGCCTGTCCTCACATTGAGTACCCAGACAACCTTTTTCCTCTATTCTTCACGTGTGGCACATCATTTTCACAAGGCTGCGGAATCATAAATTCAGATCTCCCTTCATCAATAGTCCTGAAGAGACCCCACGTTGTTTTCAGGGTCGAAACGACGTCGACAAACAGAAGAAGCGAACCATTTTCCCAGCACATATCATTGTATATAGCTGCTGTTCACATGGAATTATTTTGACAATGGTCGAATTGTACAAACTGTGGAAACCTTGTATGTAATATTCACATTGTCACTTAGGTTTAGGTTCCCTTTGTCACTTGGGACACTAGGCACAAATGTTGTTTTGATGTATACTGTTTACTCCTAACTTTATTGTTTAAAAAAATCCATAAAATATACTACATTGGAATCGGTGTGTGGGTGGTTCCTTCACGTTAAGCCATTATCCAACCATCTGTATTGCGATTGTGCTTATGTATCATAACCTCATAGTATATCATTCCACAGGAACCACTGTTTTTCCTATATAACTATTACCCTGGTTCTTTAGTGAGTAGGGTTCCCCTGTTTCTCTTGAAATATTAATGAATGAATTAGCTCCGGGCGCATCATTTAAAAGGTGTGCCCTGCGGAAACAAGGATTGTGCCCCATATTACATTTAATGCGCTGCTCCCAGGGCAGCTGCAAACTCATGCTGCCACAGGATCAGCGCATTCAAGTGAAATATGGAGCGGTCTTGATGCAGCCGCTCTGTGTTTCACTGTGCAGGTGGCAACCTGCCTGCACTTTTAAGGGGGATTAGAGATGCCCCTTAAAAGTAGAGTGCCGTGAGTGACTGCGCACGCTAGCAAGGGGATATCTGGGGGTCTATAGGACCCTCCTTCCCCCTTCAAGAGGGCTGCTATCAGGGGGTGCACTGTCAGTGCACCACTTGACAGCCACTTTGCCTATGGCAGAGGTCGGTAATTTGGTGCGGGCGCAGAGGCAAATGGGTTCCCTCATTTTCATGGGGCCCCACCACCCCATGCGCTGGCGCTATATGTGTGCCAGCACTATCTGCAGCCCCTTCTGTATTACCAAAATGCACCTGGGTATTTTCTATTATATGGCCCCTGAAATCAATTATTACATTACACACTCATGTGTTGGTAGAGTAGCAGAACTAAGGGCTTCCATTACACACTCATTAGTCGGGTGGAGTAGAAGGACTGAAGACTTCCATTGAACACTCATGGGTGGCAGTGAGTAGGAAGATTGAAGGCTGCCATATCTCACTTAGGGGTGGGGCAAGGTACATGAGCTTTCATTGCTTATTTACTGGAGTGAGAGAGTAGAAGGACATTCATCACTCCCATAGACTTGGAGCAGCATGGGAGGGCCTCCATTGCTCCACTTCCAGGATGTTGACTTCAGTGGCCCAGTTGCTGGCACGCTTAGTAGCCAATGCCAAGTTACTCCCTCCACACTCCTCCCTGACCACCTCATGGGCCCCT
The DNA here is from genome assembly GCF_964263255.1 of Lissotriton vulgaris. Lineage (NCBI taxonomy): Eukaryota > Metazoa > Chordata > Amphibia > Caudata > Salamandridae > Lissotriton > Lissotriton vulgaris. The sequence continues at coordinate 258,673,649 of NC_141687.1, forward strand.
TAGAGTTCGAGTTTGTCTGCGGATTTGGATTTGTGCCAACAAGTAGAGGCCTTAGATGCTGACTGCAACAAGAAGGCTGAGGACACGCGCTGTGGAGGGACCGAACAGGATACGGAATCAAGACAGGAGGACACTCCTGTGATGTCTGCCGCAGATAAAAAATAAGAGGAGCCTCTGAAAATTCTGCGCTGACAGCAAGGAGGAGTCTAGAGGTACAGGAGACGATCCTTTCCAAGCCAGGCAAATTGGTGTCACACGTATGGGTGGGCATCAAAGAGAAGATTTGGAATAGTGACTTAGTCAATGTCTCTTCTCTGATTCTCGTGGACGGGAGGGACTTAGAGGCCATAGAAAGGAGTGCTCCAACGAGAAGGCTTGAGACGTAGAGGAGAATATTACAAATTGATAATTTAGGTTCAATGTCATGCTGGACAAGTGTCCTAACTTGGCAACCTCCATAGTAATTTACTCTGACAAACTTTTTCAGGCACATCATGCTTATGGGAGTAATGCATGGCTTGATTATGAACGTGATTTTAGAAGGGCCAGGGCGGAAGATCCCGAAATTAGGTGAGATCAGACCGAGGTCAATGTGTGGTTAGAGAATGTTAACAATAAGACCCCACTTAGGCACCCTTTTCATTCACAGTGCTCTACTGGGGACAAGAAGGGGACATGTTGGGCCTGTAATAGGAAAGTGTGCAAATTCAAACCCGTCTGTTCCTTCTGTGGTTTGGCTTACCAAGTGCATCGAAAAGTCCAAAGAGAAAGGCAAGGACCAACAAAGTCCTCTAATTAGACTCCCTCTGCCTGTTTTAGTGGATAAGTTGTTGCCCCAGTTTAATATGTACCTTAATATAAAGTCAGTTTCTCTGTTTTTCTCTGGCTTCTCTTCTGGCTCCAGAATTCCTGTCCGAATGTCAAACCCATATACCATTGCGACAACCAAGTGTCTGCACATGCTCATTCTGGGGTGCTGGCAGAAAATCTTCTTAAGTAGAGTTCTCTCTGCAGAACTGCTGGCCCCTTCCATACCCCTCCATTGGAGACCTTTGTATCTTCACCCATAGGGGCAGTTCCAAGAGGGAAGGGACTTCACTCAATCACTCAATGACACAATAGATTCTCACGCCTGTTCTGTGAGGTATTTACCAGTTGACCCGGACTTCGTCAGGCTAAGGAAATAGGTCATGGGGCCCTGCTAGCTAAGACTGATATAGAATCTGCATTCAGGCTTTTCCAAGTTCACCCTGACGATTACCACCTTTACGGTTTTCAATTCTGGGGCATTTATTACTATGACAAATATATGCCGATGGGCTGCTCTGTCTCCTGCTCCTACTTCGAACAGTTCAGCTCAGCCTCAGAGTGGATATTTAACGAAAAAATAGGCCACCAAGAGAGTATCTACTATCTGGACAATTTTCTCTTGATGGGTCCACCTGGGTCATCCTGTTGCAAGGCAGCAGTAGATGATTTCATTTCTTTGCTCCAGGACTTCGGTGTGCCTCTTTGCCCTGACAAAACAGTCCCTCTGTCAATCTGTTTAACCTTTTTGGGCATTAAGATTGACACTGTGGCAGGGGTCTGCTGCCTACCCGTGGAGAAAGCGAGTGCCTTCTCTGGAGCAATTGACACCGTCTTAGCCCCTAAAAAAATTACTGTGCACCAACTTCAGGTCTTGATTGGTTATTTCAATTTTACCTTGTGAATTATACACATGGCACGTCCCTTCTCTAAGTCTATTGCCAGGTCAAAAATCTGGGCTCACACAGAAACATCACCACACAAGACTTCTGGCAGAAGTTAGGGAGGACCTGCAAATTTGCATAACTGCCTTGCACATTTCAATGGCCCAGTGGTGTGACCCTCGCTGCCAGTATCCAATCAAACCTTGAGATTATTTACAGATGCTGGAGGCAGTGTTGGTTTGGAGTGAATCGGGGCACTTAGTGGTGTTGGACCATTGGCCTTTCTCTTGGCATCAAGCCGAGGTGGCAAGTAATATTGCATTCCTGGACTTTTTTCCAATTGGGACGGCTCTAACCATCTGGTCTGAAGTTTTTAAATACAACAGTGTCATCTTCTGGTCCAACAACATGGCAGTGGTTGAAGCCTTCAATAGGCAGGGGGTTTCTTGTGGGTTGGTTTTGAGATTATTGAAGCATTTGGTCATCCTATGCCTGCACCTCAATGTATTTGTAAGGCTAAAAACGCTGCAGGAACTCATAATAATGCTGCTGAAGCTCTGTCTCACTCCACGTTGCAGGTTTTCCTGATGTTCCATCTACAGACCACCAAGAGGATGATAGAGTTTTCAGAAGATCTATGAAAGATTGGTGTGCAGCCTTATCAGACTTAGTAGCAGTAGCCTTATTTGAACATAAACGGATGTCATATGAAAAGCATTTCATTAACTATAGAATATTTTTACCGAAAAGAGGCAGTGCTGACCCCTTTTCAGTTCAATCACCGTGCATGTTGTCTGCTGCTTTGTTCGACATGGGGAGGCCGTTGTCGCATGCTAGGGGGTGCGGATTTGCCATTGGGTTCTTTGCAAACTTGAGTGGCACCTGCAATGTAGATGTAACGTCTTCTTGGTGAATGAAGCCTAGGAAGGGTGGGCCAGGATTTGAGCCAATCCGGGAGACTGCTGGAGGCTGCTGGGCGCACCAAAGCTGATCCCCCTACTTGCATAGCTTGTGCACGTCACCCTACAAGGTCACTCTCGTCTCTGATGCATTTGTTTTGGCCTGCTACAGTGCCTTTAGAGACAGTGAGCTGGTGGGCACCTCCAAACACGAGTAGTCGGGGGACTTACAGTTTTCATACATCAATGTGGGTAATGACCGATGAACTCTGCAGTTGAGAAGGCTCAAGAATGATCAAGAGAGATGGGGAACTCTTATTGATCTCCAGACAGCACCGCATGGCGCATGGAACTCTGACATGCGTAGTCTTCCACATGAGTGTATCTTGCACGGCGCCCCAGTGGGTTGGGGGCGTGGTTTGCAATGTTTTTTCATGAGTCTGTGGATTGCCTGTAGTGCTACCAGTTCTCTGCTGTCTTGGCCGCAGCCTTGAGAAGCATTGGCTTGGATCCCTTAGGGTATTTCTCACACACATTTAGGATAGGTGCAGCGACCTTTGCGGCGGTTGCGGGGTTTTTGCATCAAGAAGTAAAGAGGATTGCCAGATGGTAATCTGCATGTTATAAGTGCTATGTTTGCCTTCAGCTGCTGGAGTAAGCAGATTGGGCTGCATGGTTACATGGTCATTGTTGATTTCTTAACCCTCTCCATTCTCTTTTGGTTTAGTAGGTGTGCAGTTCAAGGTTGTGTGAGTACTTGGCCATTCCTTCATGAGTATTAGCTGTGACAGCTCCATGGACGGTAGCCTCTATCCCTCCAGAACATTTTCTTCAGATGGTGGGGAGTTGGTGGCCTCAGGGTTTTACAGCTGTGTGATCTGTAGAGGATAGAAAGGTCATGTGGGACTGCAGTTCTCAGATCTGGTTGTCGTGCAACTTGAGGGTAATGATCTGGTTCAGCTGGGTCGGAAGAACTTGAGAGAATCCATCCTGCATGAGTTTGCTTGGTTAGGGTGGACATTTTCCAGTGCCATCATCGCATGGTCCCACGTCATGGTAGACAGGTTAAGTCCAGGGCTATGAATGGGTTGGTGCGGCATCTGAACATAGAAATGGTAAAACTGGGCGATTATGGAACATCCCACACAAGTTAATCAGGGGCAAACACATGTTTTAAAAAGATAGAGTCCATTTGTCAAATGCTTTTTATTCAAATAACAAAACGTTAGTGGAGGGCCTGAGGGATATTTATAGACCAGCCTAGGTAGTACCCCTCTGGCAAAGTTAAATGAACAACAAGAAAAGCTAGGGGTCTCTACAGGAAAGTATCATAGGAATTCCTATTTACTTAACCCGACGTCTAGCATAGTGTATCTGGTTAGAGTCAAGACTAAATAATTCTGACAGGACACAAAAAACCTAAAGCAGAGGGTCACCAGTGATTGTAGATCAAAAAACCTACTATAGGATTCCCATCAAAGACTTGTGATGATCAATGTTATCATTTGGTCGTCCTTAGGGTCGTGTGTCTCTGGATCATTGAGACAAAGATCGTACCCTGTGGTGGATAAGGGTTCCGACCCGCAATCACTGTTGGACCAATGTAGTATTGATCTGATGGAATCTGGTGCAGTGCAGAAAGTAAAAAGTGGTGAATTAAAATAGGATAGAGAACCTAGAGAGGAACTTTTTAATAGGGAAGGTCTCTTCCTGTTAAAAACAAGAACAGCGCAATATCATAGCAGTTTAACCAAATATCTGCAAAGGGGCCAACATGTTTCAGCCTAATGGGAAAAAGGGACCCACCTACTATCTTCCACCCATGACCGTGCAATGGAAGCCTCCAGTACTCCTACTCTCTTCCACCCATAACCATGTAATGGGAGTCTTCAGTCCTCCTACTCTCTTCCACCCATGAAAGTCAAATGGGAGTCTTCAGTCCTCCTACTCTCTTCCACCCATGACTGGTCAATGGGAGTCTTCAGTCCTCCTACTCTCTTCCACCCATGACCGTGCAATGGACACCTCTAGTCCTCCTACTCTCTTCCACCCATGAACGCGAAATGGAAGCCCCCAGTCCTCGAACTCTCTTCCACCCATGACTGTGCAATAGGAGTCTTCAGTCCTCTTACTCTCTTCCACCCATGACCATGCAATGGGAGCCTCCAGTCCTCCTACTCTCTTCCATCCATGACCATGCAATGGGAGCCTCCAGTCCTCCTACTCTCTTCCATCCATGACCGTGTAATGGGAGTCTTCAGTCCTCCTACTCTCTTCCACCCATGCATGTGGAACGGGAACCTCCATTCATCCTTCTCTCTTCCACCCATTCCACCCATGACCGTGCAATGGGAGCCTCCATTCCTCCTACACTCTTCCACTCATGACCGTGCAATGGAAGCATCCATTCCTCCTACTCTCTTCCACCCATGTCCGTGCAATGGGAGTCTTCAGTCCTCCTACTCTCTTCCACGCAGGCCCGTGGAACAGGAAACTCCATTCCTCCTACTCTCTTCCACCCATTCCACGCATGACCGTGCAATGGGAGTCTTCTGTCCTACTCTCTCCCACCTATGAATGTGTAATGGGAGTCTTCTGTCCTCCTACTCTCTTCCACCCATGAAAGTCAAAAGGGAGTCTTCAGTCCTCCTACTCCCTTCCACCCATGACCGGTCAATGGGAGTCTTCAGTCCTCCTACTCTCTTCCACCCATGACCGTGCAATGGACGCCTCCAGTCCTCCTACTCTCTTCCACCCATGAACGCGCAATGTAAATGTAAATGTAAATGTATTGCGATTTATGAAGCCCCCAGTCCTCGAACTCTCTTCCACCGATGACTGTGCAATGGGAGTCTGCAGTCCTCTTACTCTCTTCCACCCATGACCATGCAATGGGAGCCTCCATTCCTCCTACTCTCTTCCATCCATGACCGTGCAATGGGAGTCTTCAGTCCTCCTACTCTCTTCCACCCATGCATGTGGAACAGGAAACTCCATTCATCCTACTCTCTTCCACCCATTCCACCCATGAGCGTGCAATGGGAGCCTCCATTCCTCCTACTCTCTTCCACCCATGACCGTGCAATGGAAAGCCTCCATTCCTCCTACTCTCTTCCACCCATGTCCGTGCAATGGGAGTCTTCAGTCCTCCTACTCTCTTCCACGCATGAAAGTCAAATGGGAGTCTTCAGTCCTCCTACTCTCTTCCACCCATGACTGGTCAATGGGAGTCTTCAGTCCTCCTACTCTCTTCCACCCATGACCGTGCAATGGACGCCTCCAGTTCTCCTACTCTCTTCCACCCATGAACGCGCAATGGAAGCCCCCAGCCCTCGAACTCTCTTCCACCCATGACTGTGCAATGGGAGTCTTCAGTCCTCTTACTCTCTTCCACCCATGACCATGCAATGGGAGCCTCCAGTCCTCCTACTCTCTTCCATCCATGACCGTGCAATGGGAGTCTTCAGTCCTCCTACTCTCTTCCACCCATGCATGTGGAACGGGAACCTCAATTCATCCTACTCTCTTCCACCCATTCCACCCATGACCGTGCAATGGGAGCCTCCAGTCCTCCTACTCTCTTCCATCCATGACCGTGCAATGGGAGTCTTCAGTCCTCCTACTCTCTTCCACCCATGCTTGTGGAACGGCAACCTCCATTCATCCTACTCTCTTCCACCCATTCCACCCATGACCGTGCAATGAGAGCCTCCGTTCCTCCTACTCTCTTCCACCCATGACTGGTCAATGGGAGCCTTCAGTCCTCCTACTGTCTTCCACCCATTACCGTGCAATGGACGCCTCCAGTCCTCCTACTCTCTTCCACCCATGAACGCACAATGGAAGCCCCCAGTCCTCGAACTCTCTTCCACCCATGACTGTGCAATGGGAGTCTTCAGTCCTCTTACTCTCTTCCACCCATGACCATGCAATGGGAGCCTCCAGTCCTCCTACTCTCTTCCACCCATGACCATGCAATGGGAGCCTCCAGTCCTCCTACTCTCTTCCATCCATGACCGTGCAATGGGAGTCTTCAGTCCTCCTACTCTCTTCGACCCATGCATGTGGAACGGGAACCTCCATTCATCCTACTCTCTTCCACCCATTCCACCCATGACCGTGCAATGGGAGCCTCCATTCCTCCTACTCTCTTCCACCCATGACTGTGCAATGGGAGCCTCCATTCCTCCTACTCTCTTCCACCCATGACCGTGCAATGGATGCCTCCATTCCTCCTACTCTCTTCCACCCATGTCCGTGCAATGGGAGTCTTCAGTCCTTCTACTCTCTTCCACGCATGAAAGTCAAATGGGAGTCTTCAGTCCTCCTACTCTCTTCCACCCATGACCGGTCAATGGGAGTCTTCAGTCCTCCTACTCTCTTCCACCCATGACCGTGCAATGGACACCTCCAGTCCTCCTACTCTCTTCCACCCATGAACGCGCAATGTAAATGTAAATGTAAATGTATTGCGATTTATGAAGCCCCCAGTCCTCGAACTCTCTTCCACCGATGACTGTGCAATGGGAGTCTGCAGTCCTCTTACTCTCTTCCACCCATGACCATGCAATGGGAGCCTCCATTCCTCCTACTCTCTTCCATCCATGACCGTGCAATGGGAGTCTTCAGTCCTCCTACTCTCTTCCACCCATGCATGTGGAACAGGAAACTCCATTCATCCTACTCTCTTCCACCCATTTCACCCATGACCGTGCAATGGGAGCCTCCATTCCTCCTACTCTCTTCCACCCATGACCGTGCAATGGAAGCCTCCATTCCTCCTACTCTCTTCCACCCATGTCCGTGCAATGGGAGTCTTCAGTCCTCCTACTCTCTTCCACGCATGAAAGTCAAATGGGAGTCTTCAGTCCTCCTACTCTCTTCCACCCATGACCGGTCAATGGGAGTCTTCAGTCCTCCTACTCTCTTCCACCCATGACCGTGCAATGGACGCCTCCAGTTCTCCTACTCTCTTCCACCCATGAACGCGCAATGGAAGCCCCCAGCCCTCAAACTCTCTTCCACCCATGACTGTGCAATGGGAGTCTTCAGTCCTCTTACTCTCTTCCACCCATGACCATGCAATGGGAGCCTCCAGCCCTCCTACTCTCTTCCACCCATGACCATGCAATGGGAGCCTCCAGTCCTCCTACTCTCTTCCATCCATGACCGTGCAATGGGAGTCTTTAGTCCTCCTACTCTCTTCCACCCATGCATGTGGAACGGGAACCTCCATTCATCCTACAATCTTCCACCCATTCCACCCATGACCGTGCAATGGGAGCCTCCAGTCCTCCTACTCTCTTCCATCCATGACCGTGCAATGGGAGTCTTCAGTCCTCCTACTCTCTTCCACCCATGCTTGTGGAACGGCAACCTCCATTCATCCTACTCTCTTCCACCCATTCCACCCATGACCGTGCAATGAGAGCCTCCATTCCTCCTACTCTCTTCCACCATGACTGGTCAATGGGAGTCTTCAGTCCTCCTACTCTCTTCCACCCATTACCGTGCAATGGACGCCTCCAGTCCTCCTACTCTCTTCCACCCATGAACGCGCAATGGAAGCCCCCAGTCCTCGAACTCTCTTCCACCCATGACTGTGCAATGGGAGTCTTCAGTCCTCTTACTCTCTTCCACCCATAACCATGCAATGGGAGCCTCCAGTCCTCCTACTCTCTTCCACCCATGACCATGCAATGGGAGCCTCCAGTCCTCCTACTCTCTTCCATCCATGACCGTGCAATGGGAGTCTTCAGTCCTCCTACTCTCTTCGACCCATGCATGTGGAACGGGAACCTCCATTCATCCTACTCTCTTCCACCCATTCCACCCATGACCGTGCAATGGGAGCCTCCATTCCTCCTACTCTCTTCCACCCATGACTGAGCAATGGGAGCCTCCATTCCTCCTACTCTCTTCCACCCATGACCGTGCAATGGATGCCTCCATTCCTCCTACTCTCTTCCACCCATGTCCGTGCAATGGGAGTCTTCAGTCCTTCTACTCTCTTCCACGCATGAAAGTCAAATGGGAGTCTTCAGTCCTCCTACTCTCTTACACCCATGACCGGTCAATGGGAGTCTTCAGTCCTCCTACTCTCTTCCACCCATGACCGTGCAATGGACACCTCCAGTCCTCCTACTCTCTTCCACCGATGAACGCGCAATGGAAGTCCCCAGTCCTCGAACTCTCTTTCACCCATGACTGTGCAATGGGAGTCTTCAGTCCTCCTACTCTCTTCCACCCATGACCATGCAATGGGAGCCTCCAGTCCTCCTACTCTCTTAGACCCATGACCATGCAATGGGAGCCTCCAGTCCTCCTACTCTCTTCCATCCATGACCGTGCAATGGGAGTCTTCAGTCCTCCCACTCTCTTCCACCCATGCATGTGGAACGGGAACCTCCATTCATCCTACTCTCTTCCACCCATTCCACCCATGACCGTGCAATGGGAGCCTCCATTCCTCCTACTCTCTTCCACCCATGACCGTGCAATGGAAGCCTCCATTCCTCCTACTCTCTTCCACCCATGTCCGTGCAATGTGAGTCTTCAGTCCTCCTACTCTCTTCCACGCATGAAAGTCAAATGGGAGTCTTCAGTCCTCCTACTCTCTTCCACCCATGACCGGTCAAATGGGAGTCTTCAGTCCTCCTACTCTCTTCCACCCATGACCGGTCAATGGGAGTCTTCAGTCCTCCTACTCTCTTCCACCCATGACCGTGCAATGGACGCCTCCAGTCCTCCTACTCTCTTCCACCCATGAACGCGCAATGGAAGCCCCCAGATCTTGAACTCTCTTCCACCCATGACTGTGCAATGGGAGTGTTCAGTCCTCTTACTCTCTTCCACCCATGACCATGCAATGGGAGCCTCCAGTCCTCCTACTCTCTTCCACCCATGACCATGCAATGGGAGCCTCCAGTCCTCCTACTCTCTTCCATCCATGACCGTGCAATGGGAGTCTTCAATCCTCCTACTCTCTTCCACCCATGCATGTGGAACGGGAACCTCCATTCATCCTACTCTCTTCCACCCATTCCACCCATGACCGTGCAATGGGAGCCTCCAGTCCTCCTACTCTCTTCCATCCATGACCGTGCAATGGGAGTCTTCAGTCCTCCTACTCTCTTCCACCCATGCATGTGGAACGGCAACCTCCATTCATCTTACTCTCTTCCACCCATTCCACCCATGACCGTGCAATCAGAGCCTCCATTCCTCCTACTCTCTTCCACCCATGACCGGTCAATGGGAGTCTTCAGTCCTCCTACTTTCTTCCATCCATGACCGTGCAATGGACGCCTCCAGTCCTCCTACTCTCTTCCACCCATGAACGTGCAATGGAAGCCCCCAGTCCTCGAACTCTCTTCCACCCATGACTGTGCAATGGGAGTCTTCAGTCCTCTTACTCTCTTCCACCCATGACCATGCAATGGGAGCCTCCAGTCCTCCTACTCTCTTCCACCCATGACCATGCAATGGGAGCCTCCAGTCCTCCTACTCTCTTCCATCCATGACCTTGCAATGGGAGTCTTCAGTCCTCCTACTCTCTTCGACCCATGCATGTGGAACGGGAACCTCCATTCATCCTACTCTCTTCCACCCATTCCACCCATGACTGTGCAATGGGAGCCTCCATTCCTCCTACTCTCTTCCACCCATGACCGTGCAAGGGGAGCCTCCATTCCTCCTACTCTCTTCCACCCATGTCCGTGCAATGGGAGTCTTCAGTCCTCCTACTTTCTTCCACGCATGAAAGTCAAATGGGAGTGTTCAGTCCTCCTACTCTCTTCCACCCATGACCGGTCAATGGGAGTCTTCAGTCCTCCTACTCTCTTCCACCCATGACCGTGCAATGGACACCTCCAGTCCTCCTACTCTCTTCCACCCATGAATGCGCAATGGAAGCCCCCAGTCCTCGAACTCTCTTTCACCCATGACTGTGCAATGGGAGTCTTCAGTCCTCTTACTCTCTTCCACCCATGACCATGCAATGGGAGCCTCCAGTCCTCCTACTCTCTTCGACCCATGACCATGCAATGGGAGCCTCCAGTCCTCCTACTCTCTTCCATCCATGACTGTGCAATGGGAGTCTTCAGTCCTCCTACTCTCTTCCACCCATGCATGTGGAACGGGAACCTCCATTCATCCTACTCTCTTCCACCCATTCCACCCATGACCGTGCAATGGGAGCCTCCATTTCTCCTACTCTCTTCCACCTATGACCGTGCAATGGAAGCCTCCATTCCTCCCACTCTCTTCCACCCATGTCCGTGCAATGTGAGTCTTCAGTCCTCCTACTCTCTTCCACGCATGAAAGTCAAATGGGAGTCTTCAGTCCTCCTACTCTCTTTCACCCATGACTGTGCAATGGGAGTCTTCAGTCCTCTTACTCTCTTCCACCCATGACCATGCAATGGGAGCCTCCAGTCCTCCTACTCTCTTCGACCCATGACCATGCAATGGGAGCCTCCAGTCCTCCTACTCTCTTCCATCCATGACTGTGCAATGGGAGTCTTCAGTCCTCCTACTCTCTTCCACCCATGCATGTGGAACGGGAACCTCCATTCATCCTACTCTCTTCCACCCATTCCACCCATGACCGTGCAATGGGAGCCTCCATTTCTCCTACTCTCTTCCACCTATGACCGTGCAATGGAAGCCTCCATTCCTCCTACTCTCTTCCACCCATGTCCGTGCAATGTGAGTCTTCAGTCCTCCTACTCTCTTCCACGCATGAAAGTCAAATGGGAGTCTTCAGTCCTCCTACTCTCTTCCACCCATGACCGTGCAATGGACGCCTCCATTCCTCCTACTCTCTTCCACCATGAACACGCAATGGAAGCCCCCAGTCCTCGAACTCTCTTCCACCCATGACTGTGCAATGGGAGTCTTCAGTCCTCTTACTCTCTTCCACCCATGTCCATGCAATGAGAGCCTCCCGTCCTCCTACTCTCTTCCACCCATGACCATGCAATGGGAGCCTCCAGTCCTCCTACTCTCTTCCATCCACGACCGTGCAATGGGAGTCTTCAGTCCTCCTACTCTCTTCCACCCATGCATGTGGAACGGGAACCTCCATTCATCCTACTCTCTTCCACCCATTCCACCCATGACCGTGCAATGGGAGCCTCCAGTCCTCCTACTCTCTTCCACCCATGACCATGCAATGGGAGCCTCCAGTCCTCCTACTCTCTTCCACCCATGACCATGCAATGGGAGCCTCCATTCCTCCTACTCTCTTCCACCCATGTCCGTGCAATGGGAGTCTTCAGTCCTCCTACTCTCTTCCACGCATGAAAGTCAAATGGGAGTCTTCAGTCCTCCTACTCTCTTCCACCCATGACCGGTCAATGGGAGTCTTCAGTCCTCCTACTCTCTTCCACCCATGACCGTGCAATGGACACCTCCAGTCCTCCTACTCTCTTCCACCCATGAATGCGCAATGGAAGCCCCCAGTCCTCGAACTCTCTTCCATCCATGACCGTGCAATGGGAGTCTTCAGTCCTCCTACTCTCTTCCACCCATGCATGTGGAACAGGAAACTCCATTCATCCTACTCTCTTCCACCCATTCCACCCATGAGCGTGCAATGGGAGCCTCCATTCCTCCTACTCTCTTCCACCCATGACCGTGCAATGGAAAGCCTCCATTCCTCCTACTCTCTTCCACCCATGTCCGTGCAATGGGAGTCTTCAGTCCTCCTACTCTCTTCCACGCATGAAAGTCAAATGGGAGTCTTCAGTCCTCCTACTCTCTTCCACCCATGACTGGTCAATGGGAGTCTTCAGTCCTCCTACTCTCTTCCACCCATGACCGTGCAATGGACGCCTCCAGTTCTCCTACTCTCTTCCACCCATGAACGCGCAATGGAAGCCCCCAGCCCTCGAACTCTCTTCCACCCATGACTGTGCAAAGGGAGTCTTCAGTCCTCTTACTCTCTTCCACCCATGACCATGCAATGGGAGCCTCCAGTCCTCCTACTCTCTTCCATCCATGACCGTGCAATGGGAGTCTTCAGTCCTCCTACTCTCTTCCACCCATGCATGTGGAACGGGAACCTCCATTCATCCTACTCTCTTCCACCCATTCCACCCATGACCGTGCAATGGGAGCCTCCAGTCCTCCTACTCTCTTCCATCCATGACCGTGCAATGGGAGTCTTCAGTCCTCCTACTCTCTTCCACCCATGCTTGTGGAACGGCAACCTCCATTCATCCTACTCTCTTCCACCCATTCCACCCATGACCGTGCAATGAGAGCCTCCGTTCCTCCTACTCTCTTCCACCCATGACTGGTCAATGGGAGTCTTCAGTCCTCCTACTGTCTTCCACCCATTACCGTGCAATGGACGCCTCCAGTCCTCCTACTCTCTTCCACCCATGAACGCACAATGGAAGCCCCCAGTCCTCGAACTCTCTTCCACCCATGACTGTGCAATGGGAGTCTTCAGTCCTCTTACTCTCTTCCACCCATGACCATGCAATGGGAGCCTCCAGTCCTCCTACTCTCTTCCACCCATGACCATGCAATGGGAGCCTCCAGTCCTCCTACTCTCTTCCATCCATGACCGTGCAATGGGAGTCTTCAGTCCTCCTACTCTCTTCGACCCATGCATGTGGAACGGGAACCTCCATTCATCCTACTCTCTTCCACCCATTCCACCCATGACCGTGCAATGGGAGCCTCCATTTCTCCTACTCTCTTCCACCCATGACTGTGCAATGGGAGCCTCCATTCCTCCTACTCTCTTCCACCCATGACCGTGCAATGGATGCCTCCATTCCTCCTACTCTCTTCCACCCATGTCCGTGCAATGGGAGTCTTCAGTCCTTCTACTCTCTTCCACGCATGAAAGTCAAATGGGAGGCTTCAGTCCTCCTAATCTCTTCCACCCATGACCGGTCAATGGGAGTCTTCAGTCCTCCTACTCTCTTCCACCCATGACCGTGCAATGGACACCTCCAGTCCTCCTACTCTCTTCCACCCATGAACGCGCAGTGTAAATGTAAATGTAAATGTATTGCGATTTATGAAGCCCCCAGTCCTCGAACTCTCTTCCACCGATGACTGTGCAATGGGAGTCTGCAGTCCTCTTACTCTCTTCCACCCATGACCATGCAATGGGAGCCTCCATTCCTCCTACTCTCTTCCATCCATGACCGTGCAATGGGAGTCTTCAGTCCTCCTACTCTCTTCCACCCATGCATGTGGAACAGGAAACTCCATTCATCCTACTCTCTTCCACCCATTTCACCCATGACCGTGCAATGGGAGCCTCCATTCCTCCTACTCTCTTCCACCCATGACCGTGCAATGGAAGCCTCCATTCCTCCTACTCTCTTCCACCCATGTCCGTGCAATGGGAGTCTTCAGTCCTCCTACTCTCTTCCACGCATGAAAGTCAAATGGGAGTCTTCAGTCCTCCTACTCTCTTCCACCCATGACCGGTCAATGGGAGTCTTCAGTCCTCCTACTCTCTTCCACCCATGACCGTGCAATGGACGCCTCCAGTTCTCCTACTCTCTTCCACCCATGAACGCGCAATGGAAGCCCCCAGCCCTCAAACTCTCTTCCACCCATGACTGTGCAATGGGAGTCTTCAGTCCTCTTACTCTCTTCCACCCATGACCATGCAATGGGAGCCTCCAGTCCTCCTACTCTCTTCCACCCATGACCATGCAATGGGAGCCTCCGGTCCTCCTACTCTCTTCCATCCATGACCGTGCAATGGGAGTCTTTAGTCCTCCTACTCTCTTCCACCCATGCATGTGGAACGGGAACCTCCATTCATCCTACAATCTTCCACCCATTCCACCCATGACTGTGCAATGGGAGCCTCCAGTCCTCCTACTCTCTTCCATCCATGACCGTGCAATGGGAGTCTTCAGTCCTCCTACTCTCTTCCACCCATGCTTGTGGAACGGCAACCTCCATTCATCCTACTCTCTTCCACCCATTCCACCCATGACCGTGCAATGAGAGCCTCCATTCCTCCTACTCTCTTCCACCATGACTGGTCAATGGGAGTCTTCAGTCCTCCTACTCTCTTCCACCCATTACCGTGCAATGGACGCCTCCAGTCCTCCTACTCTCTTCCACCCATGAACGCGCAATGGAAGCCCCCAGTCCTCGAACTCTCTTCCACCCATGACTGTGCAATGGGAGTCTTCAGTCCTCTTACTCTCTTCCACCCATAACCATGCAATGGGAGCCTCCAGTCCTCCTACTCTCTTCCACCCATGACCATGCAATGGGAGCCTCCAGTCCTCCTACTCTCTTCCATCCATGACCGTGCAATGGGAGTCTTCAGTCCTCCTACTCTCTTCGACCCATGCATGTGGAACGGGAACCTCCATTCATCCTACTCTCTTCCACCCATTCCACCCATGACCGTGCAATGGGAGCCTCCATTCCTCCTACTCTCTTCCACCCATGACTGAGCAATGGGAGCCTCCATTCCTCCTACTCTCTTCCACCCATGACCGTGCAATGGATGCCTCCATTCCTCCTACTCTCTTCCACCCATGTCCGTGCAATGGGAGTCTTCAGTCCTTCTACTCTCTTCCACGCATGAAAGTCAAATGGGAGTCTTCAGTCCTCCTACTCTCTTCCACCCATGACCGGTCAATGGGAGTCTTCAGTCCTCCTACTCTCTTCCACCCATGACCGTGCAATGGACACCTCCAGTCCTCCTACTCTCTTCCACCGATGAACGCGCAATGGAAGTCCCCAGTCCTCGAACTCTCTTTCACCCATGACTGTGCAATGGGAGTCTTCAGTCCTCCTACTCTCTTCCACCCATGACCATGCAATGGGAGCCTCCAGTCCTCCTACTCTCTTAGACCCATGACCATGCAATGGGAGCCTCCAGTCCTCCTACTCTCTTCCATCCATGACCGTGCAATGGGAGTCTTCAGTCCTCCCACTCTCTTCCACCCATGCATGTGGAACGGGAACCTCCATTCATCCTACTCTCTTCCACCCATTCCACCCATGACCGTGCAATGGGAGCCTCCATTCCTCCTACTCTCTTCCACCCATGACCGTGCAATGGAAGCCTCCATTCCTCCTACTCTCTTCCACCCATGTCCGTGCAATGTAAGTCTTCAGTCCTCCTACTCTCTTCCACGCATGAAAGTCAAATGGGAGTCTTCAGTCCTCCTACTCTCTTCCACCCATGACCGGTCAAATGGGAGTCTTCAGTCCTCCTACTCTCTTCCACCCATGACCGGTCAATGGGAGTCTTCAGTCCTCCTACTCTCTTCCACCCATGACCGTGCAATGGACGCCTCCAGTCCTCCTACTCTCTTCCACCCATGAACGCGCAATGGAAGCCCCCAGATCTTGAACTCTCTTCCACCCATGACTGTGCAATGGGAGTCTTCAGTCCTCTTACTCTCTTCCACCCATGACCATGCAATGGGAGCCTCCAGTCCTCCTACTCTCTTCCACCCATGACCATGCAATGGGAGCCTCCAGTCCTCCTACTCTCTTCCATCCATGACCGTGCAATGGGAGTCTTCAATCCTCCTACTCTCTTCCACCCATGCATGTGGAACGGGAACCTCCATTCATCCTACTCTCTTCCACCCATTCCACCCATGACCGTGCAATGGGAGCCTCCAGTCCTCCTACTCTCTTCCATCCATGACCGTGCAATGGGAGTCTTCAGTCCTCCTACTCTCTTCCACCCATGCATGTGGAACGGCAACCTCCATTCATCCTACTCTCTTCCACCCATTCCACCCATGACCGTGCAATCGGAGCCTCCATTCCTCCTACTCTCTTCCACCCATGACCGGTCAATGGGAGTCTTCAGTCCTCCTACTTTCTTCCATCCATGACCGTGCAATGGACGCCTCCAGTCCTCCTACTCTCTTCCACCCATGAACGTGCAATGGAAGCCCCCAGTCCTCGAACTCTCTTCCACCCATGACTGTGCAATGGGAGTCTTCAGTCCTCTTACTCTCTTCCACCCATGACCATGCAATGGGAGCCTCCAGTCCTCCTACTCTCTTCCACCCATGACCATGCAATGGGAGCCTCCAGTCCTCCTACTCTCTTCCATCCATGACCTTGCAATGGGAGTCTTCAGTCCTCCTACTCTCTTCGACCCATGCATGTGGAACGGGAACCTCCATTCATCCTACTCTCTTCCACCCATTCCACCCATGACTGTGCAATGGGAGCCTCCATTCCTCCTACTCTCTTCCACCCATGACCGTGCAAGGGGAGCCTCCATTCCTCCTACGCTCTTCCACCCATGTCCGTGCAAGGGGAGCCTCCATTCCTCCTACTCTCTTCCACCCATGTCCGTGCAATGGGAGTCTTCAGTCCTCCTACTTTCTTCCACGCATGAAAGTCAAATGGGAGTGTTCAGTCCTCCTACTCTCTTCCACCCATGACCGGTCAATGGGAGTCTTCAGTCCTCCTACTCTCTTCCACCCATGACCGTGCAATGGACACCTCCAGTCCTCCTACTCTCTTCCACCCATGAATGCGCAATGGAAGCCCCCAGTCCTCGAACTCTCTTTCACCCATGACTGTGCAATGGGAGTCTTCAGTCCTCTTACTCTCTTCCACCCATGACCATGCAATGGGAGCCTCCAGTCCTCCTACTCTCTTCGACCCATGACCATGCAATGGGAGCCTCCAGTCCTCCTACTCTCTTCCATCCATGACTGTGCAATGGGAGTCTTCAGTCCTCCTACTCTCTTCCACCCATGCATGTGGAACGGGAACCTCCATTCATCCTACTCTCTTCCACCCATTCCACCCATGACCGTGCAATGGGAGCCTCCATTTCTCCTACTCTCTTCCACCTATGACCGTGCAATGGAAGCCTCCATTCCTCCTACTCTCTTCCACCCATGTCCGTGCAATGTGAGTCTTCAGTCCTCCTACTCTCTTCCACGCATGAAAGTCAAATGGGAGTCTTCAGTCCTCCTACTCTCTTCCACCCATGACCGTGCAATGGACGCCTCCATTCCTCCTACTCTCTTCCACCATGAACACGCAATGGAAGCCCCCAGTCCTCGAACTCTCTTCCACCCATGACTGTGCAATGGGAGTCTTCAGTCCTCTTACTCTCTTCCACCCATGTCCATGCAATGAGAGCCTCCCGTCCTCCTACTCTCTTCCACCCATGACCATGCAATGGGAGCCTCCAGTCCTCCTACTCTCTTCCATCCACGACCGTGCAATGGGAGTCTTCAGTCCTCCTACTCTCTTCCACCCATGCATGTGGAACGGGAACCTCCATTCATCCTACTCTCTTCCACCCATTCCACCCATGACCGTGCAATGGGAGCCTCCAGTCCTCCTACTCTCTTCCACCCATGACCATGCAATGGGAGCCTCCAGTCCTCCTACTCTCTTCCACCCATGACCATGCAATGGGAGCCTCCATTCCTCCTACTCTCTTCCACCCATGTCCGTGCAATGGGAGTCTTCAGTCCTCCTACTCTCTTCCACGCATGAAAGTCAAATGGGAGTCTTCAGTCCTCCTACTCTCTTCCACCCATGACCGGTCAATGGGAGTCTTCAGTCCTCCTACTCTCTTCCACCCATGACCGTGCAATGGACACCTCCAGTCCTCCTACTATCTTCCACCCATGAATGCGCAATGGAAGCCCCCAGTCCTCGAACTCTCTTTCACCCATGACTGTGCAATGGGAGTCTTCAGTCCTCTTACTCTCTTCCACCCATGACCATGCAATGGGAGCCTCCAGTCCTCCTACTCTCTTCGACCCATGACCATGCAATGGGAGCCTCCAGTCCTCCTACTCTCTTCCATCCATGACCGTGCAATGGGAGTCTTCAGTCCTCCTACTCTCTTCCACCCATGCATGTGGAACGGGAACCTCCATTCATCCTACTCTCTTCCACCCATTCCACCCATGACCGTGCAATGGGAGCCTCCATTCCTCCTACTCTCTTCCACCCATGACCGTGCAATGGAAGCCTCCATTCTTCCTACTCTCTTCCACCCATGTCCGTGCAATGTGAGTCTTCAGTCCTCCTACTCTCTTCCACGCATGAAAGTCAAATGGGAGTCTTCAGTCCTCCTACTCTCTTCCACCCATGACCTGTCAATGGGAGTCTTCAGTCCTCCTACTCTCTTCCACCCATGCATGTGGAACGGGAACCTCCATTCATCCTACTCTCTTCCACCCATTCCACCCATGACCGTGCAATGGGAGCCTCCATTCCTCCTACTCTCTTCCACCCATGACTGTGCAATGGAAGCCTCCATTCCTCCTACTCTCTTCCACCCATGTCCGTGCAATGTGAGTCTTCAGTCCTCCTACTCTCTTCCACGCATGAAAGTCAAATGGGAGTCTTCAGTCCTCCTACTCTCTTCCACCCATGACTGTGCAATGGGAGTCTTCAGTCCTCTTACTCTCTTCCACCCATGTCCATGCCATGAGAGCCTCCCGTCCTCCTACTCTCTTCCACCCATGACCATGCAATGGGAGCCTCCAGTCCTCCTACTCTCTTTAATCCATGACCGTGCAATGGGAGTCTTCAGTCCTCCTACTCTCTTCCACCCATGCATGTGGAACGGGAACCTCCATTCATCCTACTCTCTTCCACCCATTCCACCCATGACCGTGCAATGGGAGCTGTTAGACGGGACCTGGAGGGTCGGCCGAGGACAAGGGGAGAGGTCTCCGGGGAGAGCCGTCTCCAGCGATCGTACAGACAAGTAACTTCCCCCCCACAGATGCACACCACACAAGGATAAGGTTCAACGTTCTTTATAAGCAATTCTTCAAGTACGGTGAAATGGTACAAGGAGGTCTGGACTCAGGGGTCCCCTCTATTCTAGTCTCTTGGTTGGGAAATGGGTAGCGGGACAGTCTCGTTACCAATCTGGTAGATGAAATAGCTCACAATCCTCGAGCTCGGCGTTCTAGGTGGTCGGGCCGCGGCAGAGCCAGCAGGTCCCGGGATGGCTGAAGGTAGCGACGGTCCGCGGCGGAGCCAGCAGGTCCCGATGAAGGTGGTGGTTACAAACGGTCCGCGGCCACGCCAGCAGGTCCCGACGACGATGAAGGTTTCAGAAGGTTGCGGCAGCGCCAGCAGGCAGGTCGATAGTTCGCAAGGCAGGGCTACGGCAGCGCCAGTAGTCCGTCAAGGATGAGTTCTTCACTGCGTCTCTCGACTCCAGGATACAACTGCCTTCCTGCTCTGGAGCTGCCCCAGTTATAGGTCTGGCGCCCTTTGATGTCCGGACCCTCGCACTTGGAGGTCGGGAGGTCCAGGATGAGGGAGTCCAGACACCCAGCAGGGGGGTGGAGCCATCGCCCGGGGGAGCTGGGGCGATCGGCACCTGGCGGGGGAGAGCCATCGACACCTCTTTCTCCCATTGACCTGCCAAGTAGTCCGCTCACCTCCTGGGTGGATGGTGGTGCCGGGATGTCGGGGCCTGGCCAGGCCCAGGGTTGGGGTCGATCGGAGGCCACGCGGCCTCGTGGTGCTGTGTCCAAGATGGCGCCCAGGCCGGGCGAGAGGGCCGGTAGGGAATCGGCCCATGATGGGGAGATGTCCAGGGGCAGGGGTCCCATATGAGACGGGAAACGGGTGGTTGTTGCGTGTAACACCTGAAGAGCCAGGCTGGGGCCTGGTCGTGCGGGGAGGGAGCAAGCCCTTCACGTGGCCTGTCCAACATGCGTCCCCCCCAGCTGAAGGCGGGGAGAGTCACCCATCCTCTTGGGGACTCTCTTCGTTGAGGCGGAAAAAGCGTGACAGGCCATCTGCGTTGGCGTGGTCTTGCCCGGGCCGATGTTCCACAGTGAAGTCCATCCCCTGCAGGGAGATGGACCAACGCAAGAGTTTCGGGTTTCCCCCCCGCATCTGCATTAGCCACTGCAAGGGCCGATGATCGGTCTGTACCCGGAAGTGGGTACCGAAGAGATAAGGCCGGAGCTTTTTGAGGGCCCACACCACGGCAAAGGCCTCCCTCTCGATGGTGCTCCAGCGTTGTTCTCGGGCCAGGAGCCGTCTGCTGATGAAAGCCACTGGCTGGTCAAGTCCTTCGGGGTTCAGCTGGGAAAGGACTGCCCCAATGCCATGGTCGGAGGCGTCCGTTTGGACGATAAATTCCTGACTGTAGTCGGGGGCCTGGAGCACAGGGGCGGAGCACATGGCGGCCTTCAGCTTCTCGAAGGCCGCTTGACAGTCGGGGGTCCAGTTGACTTTCGTTGGTTGGTTTTTGGATGTGAGTTCCGTGAGGGGCCCCACAATGCTGCCATAGTCCCTCACGAACCGCCGGTAGTAGCCTGTGAGTCCCAAGAAGGCGCGGACCTCGGTCTGGGTGATGGGGGGCTGCCAAGCCTGGATGGCAGCGATCTTGAGTTGCAGAGGGGCCACCAGACCGCTTCCCACCTGGTGCCCGAGATAGGTCACGGACCCCTGGCCAATTTGGCATTTGCTGGCCTTGATCGTGAGGCCAGCTCGTTGGAGGGCCTGTAGCACCTCTCGGAGGTGGTGGAGGTGGTCGGACCAGTGGCGGCTGTACACAGCGATATCGTCCAGGTAGGCGGCGCTGAATTCTTCGAGTCCCGCCAGGACCTGGTTTACTAGCCGCTGAAATGTTGCTGGGGCATTCTTCATGCCGAATGGCATGACCTTGAAGTGGTAGTGGCCATCAGGGGTGGAGAAGGCAGATCGTTCTTGGGCCTGGGGTGTGAGACCGATCTGCCAGTAGCCCGCTGTCAGGTCGAAGATGCTGAGGTAGCGGGCAGCTCCCATGCGGTCGATTAGTTCATCTGCTCTGGGAATGGGGTGTGCGTCTGTTCTGGTGACCGCATTCAAGCCCCGGTAGTCGACGCAGAACCTGAGCTTAGGCGTGGTGCCGGGGGCGGCCGCTTTGGGGACCAGTACCACCGGGCTGGCCCAGGGGCTGTCTGAGGGCCCGATGACCCCGAGCGTGAGCATCTTGGCCACCTCCTCTTGGATACAGGCCTGTACCCGATCTGGTACGCGGTAGGCCCGATGGCGGACAGGGGGACTCTCTCCGGTGTCCACGTCGTGTAAGCACCAGGGGGTGACCCCTGGGGTGAGGGAGAACAGGGTAGCGAACTGCAGCAGGAGGTCTCGGCAGCCTTGGCGCTGTTCCGGGGTGAGGGCCTCCGAGAGTCGGACCCCGTCCACGGAGCCGTCCTTCTCCTGAGTCCGTAGGAGGTCAGGAAGTGGTTCGGAGTCCTCCTCGGCTCCGCTGTCTGTTGCCATCAGGAGGCTGAGCTCCGAGCGCACAAAGTGGGGTTTCAGTCTATTGGCGTGGAGGACCCGGAGAGGGTTCCGTGAAGATTCCATATCGATGAGATAGGTGACAGGGCTCTTGCGCTCGACTACTTTGAAGGGCCCCGTCCATTTGTCTTGCAGGGCGCATGGTTCGGTGGGAGACATTACCCATACTTGTTGGCCGGGTTCAAATTCGATGGAGGAGGTATTTTGATCGTACCACCGTTTCATGTCTTCCTGACTGGCCTCCAAGTTTGCTTTTGCCATCTCCCTGAACCGTCTGGTCTGGTTGCGGAGGGTTAGGAGGTACTTGAAAACATCTGGAGGGTTCTTTAGAGGGGGCATTTCCCAGCCTTCTTTGACTAGGCTGAGCGGCCCACGCACCGGGTGTCCATACAAGAGTTCGAACGGGCTGAAGCCGAGGGACTTCTGGGGGACTTCTCGGTAGGCAAAGAGGAGGCACGGCAGTAGCACATCCCACTGGCGACGGAGGGGCTCTTCCAACCCCCCAATCATTCCTTTGAGCGTGCGGTTGAACCGCTCAACCAGTCCATTTCCTTGGGGGTGATAGGGGGTCGTGAATCTGTAGGTGACCCCACACTGTTGCCAGAGGGACTTCATGTATTTTGAAATAAAGTTTTTGCCCCGGTCGCTGACGACTTCTCGGGGGAAGCCCACCCGGGAGAAGATCCCCATCAAGGCCCGGCCGACTACCGGGGCTGTCACAGTTCGCAGGGGAACAGCCTCGGGGTAGCGAGTGGCGTGGTCCACCAGTACCAGGATGAACCAATGTCCTTGGGCTGTACGGGGGTCCAGGGGCCCCACAATGTCTATCCCCACCCTCTCGAACGGGGTGGTGACCACCGGAAAAGGTTGCAGAGGGGCTTTAAGCTTGCGGCCGCTCTTCCCGCTGGCCTGGCACGTGGGGCAAGACCGGCAGTGCTGGAGTACGTCGTTCCTCATCTTGGGCCAGAAAAAGTGAGTTACCAGGCGACTGTAGGTTTTGTCCTGACCCAGGTGGCCAGCCAGGGGGACATCGTGGGCCAGGTTTAGCAAGAAGTCTCTAAAGCGTAGGGGCACCACTAGCACTCGACTGGCCCCTAACTCTGCGATTCTCTGTTCGCTGTACAACAGGTCATTGTCCCAATAGACCCAATGGATTCAGGAGGTATCCCCTGCACTCTGGGCGAGGGCTTGTTGGCGGAGTCCCTCGAGGGAGGGACAGGTCTTCTGCTCGTGGCGAAACTGTTCCTGGGTGGGCCCCCCCTCCTGACGCCACTGAGCCAGGCCGGGAAGGTCCTGAGGCTGAACGAGCCCCTCGGGAGTTTGCTCTGGGGGGACGGCACGGTCGGTGTCTTCTACTGGAGCGACCGGGGGAGGAGGTGCCGGCCATTCAGGTTCTTCGGGTCGGGGAGTGGCACGGGCAGCCATGGACCGGGTGGTTACGCACGCCCAGTCCGGGATGCCCAACATCCCCAGGTGCTCTCTCCTCTCTACGGCGGCCCACGGGGAACTCTCAAGATCATTTCCCAGGAGACAGTCTACGGGGGCATCATCTCGGACTGTCACCTTCAACATGCCGGAGACTCCTCCCCACTCGAAGGGGACGCAGGCCATCCGACATAGACTCTCCGAATTGTCGGCTGAACGGACAGGGCAGAGAACGTTCGGCAGGATCTGTTCTGGGGTCACCAGGTGACAGCGGACGGCCGTTACACTGGCCCCGGTGTCACGTAGGGCTTCGGCCCTGCGTCCATTAATGTTCACCCACTGACTGTACTTCTGGGTGTTGGCGGGTAGGGGGACCCGCGGGACCATGTCTCTTCCCCCTAGGCACGCTAGAACCATGGCGGCGGGTTCCCATTCTTGGTGTTCTTGCTCACATTCCTCGTGTTCTTCAGAGATTTGTTCTTCCCCCAGGGCGGCGGCAGCCATCTGGCGGGGTCTCGGAGTCTGGCTCTGTGGACAATTCGGGTCGTTTGCGTAGTGGCCGACTCGCTGGCATCGGTGACAGGTGACATTGGCTCGGTATCCCGGCCGCGCCGGGGGGTTGCCCCGGTTGGCCGGGGGTGGGGTGCTGGTAGCGGGAGCGGCCGGGGTGCTGTCTCTTCCTCGCCCCTGGCCCCCTCCTCCTCCTCGGGGACGGTGCTGACCGTGGTTGTTCCGGTTCTGTTCATGTGACCCATTTCGGCCCACTCGGGTAATTTCCCACCGGTCAGCCTCGGCGGCGAGCTGCTGCGGATCAGTCAATTTACTGTCGAGGAGGTGCTGCCTGAGCTCGACGAAGCAGTTGTTTGATAGATGCTCCCATACCATGAGATTGAAGAGTTGCTCGTAGGTCGTTACGTTGCTTCCCTTGATCCAACCCTCGAAGGCTCGGCTGAAATAGTTCACGTATTCCAACCAAGTTGTACCCGGGATCCGGGTGCAGTCTCGGAACCTCTGGCGGTACATTTCGGGTGTGAGCCCATAGCGGGTGAGGAGGGTAGCTTTCATGTGGTCATAGGAGGTCATCAGATGGTCGGGAAGCTGTAGCAGGGCATCGCGGCCCTCATTGACGAACCTCCCCCATAGACTGGCTCCCCAGTCGCTGCGATCGATCCGGTGGGAGGTCATAGCGATCTCATAGGCCTTGAACCACTGCTGTATGTCGTCATCCTGGAAATATTCTCGAACGACATCCTTGGGGATGTGTACCTTCTTTTCGGTTGCCCCCGGGGTGCCCGGTTGCTCGGGCACCCCTAATTCTTTGTTCTGCTTGCGTAAGTCTATCTCAGCTAGTTTGCGCTCGTGTTCATACGCCAGTCTCTTCTCTTCGAGCTCTCTTTGTCTCTGTTTCTCTTCCCGTTCTTCTCGGAGCCGCAGGTGTTCCAGGTTCAGTTTTTGTTCGGCTAATTTGAGTTCGCCATCCATTTTGAGCCGGGCCATTTCTATCTCATGTAGTCGGTTTCATTCTCGTTCTTGGATCTCATCTTGCGAGAGACCCGTTCTTTGCTCCTCGGGAGCCGTGGTGTTTTTCTCTGCTGCTGCGACATTTTGGTCCGGGGGTCTGACGGCCCCGGTTTCTGCCCATGACTCAATGGCGTGCTTGAAATCGTCTTTAGTACTCAGACCGGTGGTAGCGATACCTAGTTCAATGCAGAATTGTTTCAACTCACGATGGCTGTATTCTTCCAATTTCTCCATCTGGAATTTCTCGGTGGATCCGCTTTCTTTGGTTGACATTGTGGTTTTGTCGTGGGGTGAGCTACTCTCTGTACGGTTACGCGTCGATTCGGATCGCGCCGCTTGCCACCAATGTTAGACGGGACCTGGAGGGTCGGCCGAGGACAAGGGGAGAGGTCTCCGGGGAGAGCCGTCTCCAGCGATCGTACAGACAAGTAACTTCCCCCCCACAGATGCACACCACACAAGGATATGGTTCAACGTTCTTTATAAGCAATTCTTCAAGTACGGTGAAATGGTACAAGGAGGTCTGGACTCAGGGGTCCCCTCTATTCTAGTCTCTTGGTTGGGAAATGGGTAGCGGGACAGTCTCGTTACCAATCTGGTAGATGAAATAGCTCACAATCCTCGAGCTCGGCGTTCTAGGTGGTCGGGCCGCGGCAGAGCCAGCAGGTCCCGGGATGGCTGAAGGTAGCGACGGTCCGCGGCGGAGCCAGCAGGTCCCGATGAAGGTGGTGGTTACAAACGGTCCGCGGCCACGCCAGCAGGTCCCGACGACGATGAAGGTTTCAGAAGGTTGCGGCAGCGCCAGCAGGCAGGTCGATAGTTCGCAAGGCAGGGCTACGGCAGCGCCAGTAGTCCGTCAAGGATGAGTTCTTCACTGCGTCTCTCGACTCCAGGATACAACTGCCTTCCTGCTCTGGAGCTGCCCCAGTTATAGGTCTGGCGCTCTTTGATGTCCGGACCCTCGCACTTGGAGGTCGGGAGGTCCAGGATGAGGGAGTCCAGACACCCAGCAGGGGGGTGGAGCCATCGCCCGGGGGAGCTGGGGCGATTGGCACCTGGCGGGGGAGAGCCATCGACACCTCTTTCTCCCATTGACCTGCCAAGTAGTCCGCTCACCTCCTGGGTGGATGGTGGTGCCGGGATGTCGGGGCCTGGCCAGGCCCAGGGTTGGGGTCGATCGGAGGCCACGCGGCCTCGTGGTGCTGTGTC
This sequence comes from Lissotriton vulgaris, assembly GCF_964263255.1. Taxonomy (NCBI): domain Eukaryota; kingdom Metazoa; phylum Chordata; class Amphibia; order Caudata; family Salamandridae; genus Lissotriton; species Lissotriton vulgaris. Next base: position 258,699,657 of record NC_141687.1, read on the forward strand.
CAAGATGGCGCCCAGGCCGGGCGAGAGGGCCGGTAGGGAATCGGCCCATGATGGGGAGATGTCCAGGGGCAGGGGTCCCATATGAGACGGGAAACGGGTGGTTGTTGCGCGTAACACCTGAAGAGCCAGGCTCGGGCCTGGTCGTGCGGGGAGGGAGCAAGCCCTTCACGTGGCCTGTCCAACAGGAGCCTCCAGTCCTCCTACTCTCTTCCACCCATGAACATGCAATGGGAGCCTCCAGTCCTCCTACTCTCTTCCACCCATGACCATGCAATGGGAGCCTTCATTCCTCCTACTCTCTTCCACCCATGACTGTGCAATGGGAGCCTCCATTCCTCCTACTCTCTTCCACCCATGTCCTTGCAATGGGAGTCTTCAGTCCTCCTACTCTCTTCCACGCATGCCCGTGGAACGGGAACCTCCATTCCTCCTACTCTCTTCCACCCATTCCACGCATGACCGCTCAATGGGAGCTTCCATTCCTCCTTCTCTCTTCCACCCATGTCCGGGCAATGGGAGTCTTCAGTCCTCCTACTCTCTTCCACCCATGAATGTGTAACAGAAATTGTCCGTCCTCCTACTCTCTCCCAACCATGAGAATGCACTGCACACCTCCTGTACTTCCGCAGCCTTCAGACCCTCCCTCACCAGTGAGGTTGTAGGGGAATATTTTGATTTCCCTCCACCCTAGAGCGAGTGGTGAAAATCAACCTCTGACCCTACCCTGAGAAACAATTCCATTTATTTCCAAGGTTGAGGCGTTAATTAAAGTCACTGATCACTAATATTTGACTATCACTGCATTTGGAATGTGACTCAGAGTCTTTTTTTTTGTTGTCGGAGTCAGAGTCGAGAAAGAGGGCATTCCCTGTGAGAATGTGCTCCGTTGGGTCAGTCCCTGCAGGGGGTGCTGGACTCAGAGCCCGTGAGGTGTGTGCATCATCAGGCTGGGTCCATTTACCCCAATTTATACTGCTGACAACGTGTCAGCTCCAAGCTCTTCCCACCAAAGACACCGGAAGTAAATAATTAGCCACATAAAATAACGCCCAGAAGTTGCTGCTTCGAGCCGGCTACTAACGAGAGAAGTCCATCGCGCCGGCTTTAATCTCATCGCTGCGAGCCTGACACTGAATTTTATACGTGACTGTTTGCCTCGCGGATTACCTCTTTTATCTCCTTTTCAAACAACTGCTTATCATTTTAAGTAAAAAAAAAAAAGGAACATGGCAGTTTAATCTTTTTAAACACCTTCCAGGAAGAAAGCCTCCCTTTGCCTCGCCTTCCCCCTCGTTTACATATTCATAAACGGATTAGCCTTCCGTCGTTGACGACTGCGGCATCACGCACGGCGCGAGCCACAAAAGCTGAACTGAATTGTGTACATATTTTGCCTACATTTATTTTTTGATATCTTCCTGGACCAGGGTTCTCGTTCAAGGCCCCTTCCCCGCCCACGGTCACTCCCTTCGCCACCCGCAATGGCCTCCCTTTCACCTAGTATTTCACAGCACGCTGACAGCCCAATAAATAAAACATGCAAAATAAATCCAGTGTTAAAATCTATTTCAAGCAGCTTGGTGGGAACTTCCAAGAATCGGAACAATATTCTGGAAAATATACAAATAAGGGGCTGAAGGCGAGTGAAGTCCACCCCTCCATATAACTAGACTAGACAATTACCTGGGGGTGGGGGCAAGTCAAGTGGGGCATCCTATTAAAAGAAAGCCAAATTCAAACACTTTAATGTGCCCAAAAAATAAGTAAATAACAGGGGGAAGCAGAGACCAGAGCCTATTCTAACTCGGGTGTCTGAAATCTGTGTAATTTGCTTACACGTCACTAATCTATGGGAAAATCACGGAAAGTATGCGTAATTACGCAAAGCAACAACCAGTCGGGCTCTGTATTTCTTGTGCATTCAAAGTAAATTCCTGTCGCAAATTGCGCAGTCACTGTACATCTTTACCACTGAAGGCGTCTCTATTATACTCCACTTTAGGACAAAAAGTTATAGCAGCACATCACTTTAACAACATTGTCCAATTTACAAATTTCTTTCTTCACTAACCGAAGAAAACCAGGCTTCCCTAACCTCTGAATAACCAAAGACGGCTGCCCAAGCACACATCCTATGATTTGATGAGTGTCCCATGGTCATTTCTTATTTCAATTAAGGCCGCACTCCATGCCACAGCCTGTCTTAATATGAGAATAGAAAATTAAATCACAGTGAGCGAGTTCTGAAAGACCTACACTGGCTCCCAATCGAGGCCACGGTTACATTTAAAATGTTTTTTCTCATGAACATGGACCTTCATCTTTACCTTTCTGAACTCCTGACAATCTCTGAAGAGCACCAAAGAACTATCAGCCTTATTCATGAAGCCGAAATCGGCTCGCAAAGGGCCAGATTCTGAGAATCTGGCCCTTTGCGAGTGCGATTTTGGCATTTGGGATTCATCATCCCAAATGCAAAAATCGCTAATTGCGATCTCGCAATTTTGCGAGGAATTACATTTAAGGAATCTCTATTTGAGATTCCTTAAATGCAATTCATCATCCAATTTTGTTTTGCGAATTCGCAATTTCTGGCCGCAATTTACCGCGAGGTCAGACCTTGTGGTAAATTGCGAAAACTCAGAAAAATGCTTTTAAATGCATTTTTCTGAGTTGCATGTTACACACACACATGTCCTTTGGACATGTGTGTGTGCAACACCTGTGTAAAATTTCATTTGAGGGGTGCTACAGGGTGTCCTTTGGACACCCCTGGCACCCTTCATATCGCTATCTTATTTGCGATTAGCTAATTGCTAATCGCAAATAAGGAATACTCCCCATTCATTCCTACGGGCCTTTTGGCGAGTTATTCCTTATTTGCGATTAGCAATTTGCTAATCGCAAATAAGGATTATGTAGGAATCGCATTTCTTTATGCAATTTCTACATGAATCCCGTTTTGCGAGTCCTTAATAGCGATTTGCTATGAATCACTATTAGGGGCTCGCAAAACGGGAGAATGATGAATCAGGCTGTAAGGGCCATATGTATCAAGCCGTTTTTGAATCGCAAAGGCCGAAATTCGCAGAATTTCGGCCTCTGCGACTCGCAAACGGCGGCTGTTTTGCACGTTTTGGAATGTATGAAACATTCCCAAAATAAGGAATTGCAAACTTGTGCGATTCCTTATTTTTCCATAGCATTTAGGGAATCGCAAATTTGCGATTCCTTAAATGCTATGTATGTAGCAATTTTAGCTTGCGAATTTTGTTTAAGAATTCGCAAATTACCACCAACTTTCAGTTGATGGTGACTTGCGAATTCTTCCAGAAATGCACAAATTGGCATTTTTAAAGGTGGCATATGATGCACACACATGCCCATAGGGCATGTATGTGCGCCATATGCACACACATGTTCTTTTCAGGGGTGCAGCAGGGTGTCTTTGAGACACCCCTGCACCCTTGCAATAATTCTCAAATTGCGATTAGCAAATTGCGAATTCGCAATTTGAGAATTATTTTGCATTCATTCCTATGGGCCTCCTGGCCCATAGGAATGCATTGGAAATTATTCCTTAATTGCGAATTCGCAAAATGCGAATTTGCAAATAAGGAAGCTTAAGGAATCGCAAATAAAAAGCGATTTTGTTCATACATACCATTTTGCATTTCCTAAATAGCGATTCCTTAAAATTCGCTATTTAGGAAATGCAAAATAGTTTGATGATACATATGGCCCTTCGACACATGCGCTTTATAAATAGCAATCCATAGACCATAACATTCCAAGCACGCTCTCGATGGAACCTGTCCCACCCTGTTACCCCCTGTTATTGAATATATGAATGGTTCAGGTGTATTTTCCATGATTACTTGGTTCCTCGTACTTTATGCTGCATTCCGAATGGTTCTTGTAAAGGACACTAAAACCTCAAAGTACACTCTTGCTAGAGAAAAATGTTCAAGAATGATCTCCTTCCCTCATTCTACATCACTGCCACAGCCAAAGAAACCATAGGAACAGGCTGGACATGTCTTAGCTGCTTTCTAATATCAGTAGATCTATGCATTCCACTTCGTTATGCGTGAGTTCCGTGGGAAATGCATCTGCTGCATAGGATCAACCATTGACGGGTTATTTTGCTAGGCACACTCACTTTTACATCTCAGTCGAGTTGAGTAACATCTGTTATCATCACTTTGAAACTGTCATTATAGCGCTGCGTGAGGTATCAAATGTGACTGTGTTTAGGAGCTGATACTCAAGCCACATCCATATATATGGGCTACCATTCACTATGGTCATACAGCTCCCAGTTGCTCATGAGAACCATAGTTTTGGGACACCATGCTACATTTCACTATTGAAACATAAACACAAGGGGGGCAGAGGTCTGAAGTCAGTTACCCCAGGCATATTTTCTGTCCTGTAAAACGTCTGCAGCTTTTCAACTGATGCAGCTTAGCCATGGCACTCCTCGCACATACTTCTTATATATGCACCTGTAGAGCATTCATTTACCTAATTAATCTATTTCCACATTCTTAATAGGGTTGGCCTTCATTGTCCAGCAGAAGCTACTGATGCTTGTCAACAGACACCTGCCCATAACAGGCAAAGCATGTCTCTTCAAAGCCACTCTCTCACTTTGCATCAGAGAGTGAAAGGGGTGCGGCTTCGTGAAACATGCTACAGAGGGGCTCATGGGTGGAATTCACACTTATATATTCATTTGACTGTCTTGTGGGCTCCATTAGAAGAAAATGCAGCATGCCCATGACATCATTTCCTTCTCAAGAAACAGCACAGGCCCTATATATTGAGTGCTGCATTGAAGATAATCGCGGTTCTCGGGCCCTTATTGGCTGATAGAGACCTACTGCTATAACTTTCCAATGTTTGTCTCTCTGTGTCTTCCTTTTCAGTTTAGTATGTCATCCTCAGTGAGTGCAATGTTCTAATAGCCTTACAGGCCTTCTGCCTCCGGCTATATTAGCTGTTAAAGGCTTTCCTTCGTTAAAGGCTCTCACCTGCGTCTCTGGCCTTGGCTTCGGGGCCTTTAATAACTGGTGTACCCGCTGCAGTGGGCGATATGATATACTAGCAACTACAAGTTAGGTGATGCTTTGGCAGTTACAGGCTCTGCTGCTTCATGATCCTCTTCCACACGAGCTATACAAATGCTAGACAACATAACATAACATAGCTAAACATAACTAAACATAGCTAAGCATATTTTAACATAACATATCTAAACGGATTTTAACATAACAAAACACAGCTAAACATAAACAAAACAGTCTGTGCATCTCAATCAATGCATTAAGTCCAGCCAGTGTATATTTTTATGAGTCCGATCCTCCCAAGTAAAAATCCAGTGACGTGCTGGCATGCTGGGCTTCAAGTAGCAGTCTGATCGCCTTTGAGTCTTTTAACCAAAAGAACAGCTGATGACTTCTATTCACCCATTGAAAATCCAACATGTATGTGTTAATAAACCCCTGACCCCACTTTCAATGAATAGACCAGGCGGCAGGACTTTATAACTCTACCTGCTGCAGTGAACAGTACATGCTGTACCTTTAAATCAGGCTGAGAATCAAGACACAGACCAACTAAGGCATATAATGGGGTGTGGAATTCGCGTGGTTATGCAACATTTCTGGAAAATTATCCAAAATGATGTACTATTATTACACAAAATGCAAATCCATAATTTAGTGCTGTATTTTATCGCAAAATGCATAATTGTGATACTTTTTGATGGCAGGATGAATTGTGCGCTAAAACATATTGCCAAAACACAATTACTGTTAACAACAGCCATTTGAATTCATGTTATTTGTGTTGTTTCCTTGCTCCCGTGCTACATTTTTGCCATGAATCGTGGCATCACCATGCAACATGGTGCAATTTCAGGCATTTCCCCTAAGAAGCGTGACATGAATTTTTGGAAATTACGTGGAATACGCCAGATTAATTTAAACTTCGCCCGGTGTCTAGCTATAAACCGAACAATCATAACCCACATCAGATCCACTGTACAGGCACATGGATACTGCCGTGTTTCCTACATTTAACGAGTGATGAAGTAGATTAAGCATCTTGGGCATTGTGACACAATGCACAAATGGAGGGCTGGGGTGGAATGTTTCTGTTCGCACCTGCGACCCAATGTTTGCCAGAAAGGAGTGTGTTATTTTGTGGTAATACAACATATGACTTTAATGTTACTTGCTTGTGGAGGAATACCTTAAATTGGTTCGCCAATATAAGAAATTGACACTGAAATTGTTTTTACTACCACTCCTATCGCCTCCGGACGGAGGCTAACAACCACCCAATCTGAAGTATTCCCTCAGTGGTTCAAAGCAGACTTTTACATACAGATTGGCATTACAAATATCGGGGCAGATTTACAATAACTGGCGCATCCCTGCATATCAGCAAGGATGCACCAGTTATTGTGCGTCACGGCTCCGCCACCATGGAAGCGCCGCATTTACAATACGGCGCATCATGGGGCAAAAACGGACAGATGCGTGACGCATCTGTGCCGTAAAAGTGGCGCATTGATGGAGTTGCGTCGCAAGCGCGACGCAGCTCCAGCAAGGCTCTGTGGTGCCCTATCTATACAATGCTGCGTCAATCCTTACCCCTGCTTCAAGCAGGCGCATGGTTTTCACGCAACGTGGGTGAAAAAGAGACTGTGTGAAATCTTGTAGATTTCACTCAGCCGCTTTTAGGAGGCCTTCCTGCGCCGGAACGCCCACCTCCCTGCGCAGGAACGCCTACTTCTGGTGCAGGGCTTTACAACGTGACGCATCTCCCAGATGCGTCACTCTGTAAATACCCCGCAGCATGGCGCCAGTTTTGCGCCGCTGCTGCATCACAAAAGTGACGCAACGGCGGCGTAAAAGGGACGCAAGGGTCTTTTAAATCTGCCCCATCATACTTACAAGTCAAAGCCTCAGCCATCTTTTGACTACATGAGTCCTTCCCCTCAGTATTCGAGACGGAGTCTGTTCTAATTCCACATCACAATTTCAAGTCTGGAAAATTAAAATGTAAACATGCTTAGACAATTCCAGGATAATATTGTGAGCAGCGCGGCTTTTCTGCTGCTTCCTGGGGACACAGCGATGAGGAACTTGATGACAATTGCCAATCTCATTTGTGATTGCTTCGGAGATCACATTTTTATGGAGACGCGGTCTTTTCCATATCCTGAACAGATAAAACATGTTTTACGTCTCTCCGGGATACATGTCAACCATAAAAAGTTATGGACGACAGAGCGGATGAAACCCCGACAACGTCCGGGGCGTCTTAAATCGGAGCTAAGGAAATTCAGGAGACTGTTAAACTCTGACTGAATTAACAGGCTTTATGACTATTAAAAAATGCTGATTTCCATCCTGTCTTTCAACCTGGATCCAAAGTTTGTAAGACCTAGTAGAAGGTGCCTATTTGTAGAATCACAGGTTTAAACTTAAAAATTGATTTTCTTTTTAAAGCGATTCAAACTTGCAAAATTCAAATAAATCCCAACATGAACGGTATAACTCATAGTTGCTTATGTAGGCTGTGACAATGCTTAATTGGTGCGGGAGGGTGCAGGTGGTGGGCACTCACACTAATTTTCCGTCCGCTCCAAAGACAGAGTATGTGCTGTCACTTGTGAGATATTTTGCTTACTTACAGGGGGCTTAGGGCCTGCCCATTGCTTATCATTAGTTGCCTTCATCATCATTCTCATTTCCTTGCTTCTCTTTGGTCAGCTTGTGCCTGCTTCACGTCATCTTTGTGTGTTTGTCCCTCCCCTGGAGCATTGCCGAAGTACTGCTTCCTTGCCCAGTGTCCTTCCACTGCTCCCACTTTTAGAGCTACTTTTTTCTTCAAGTTGCAGCATTCCATAGGAGTGCATGTGTCTGCAGGTCATTTCCCCGTCCCACTCCACTTTGTAGCTTGCCCCCTCCCGTATCGTTGCATGCACTTTCCCATTCCTGCATTGTTTTTTGCCCTGTCATTGTTGCTTGCCCCATTATTTCTAGCCACGTCACTCCCGCTCCCCTCCTCCTTTGTTGCTGACCCTTCCCTCCAGCCCCCTCCCTCGTAATTTGCCTTCCTCGTCCCTCCTGCCTCCTTTTACGTTATTGCTTGCAGCATCATTGTTGCTTACCCAGTCCCTTCAGTCCCCCTGCATTATTACTGGCTCCATCTCTTCTGCCCCCTCCCTTGTTATTGCTTTCCCTGCCCCCCTCCCACATTGTTGCTTTCCCTACCCCTCCTGCCTCCTGCACTGTTGCTTGTCCCATCTATTCTGTCCCTTGCACGTTATTATTTTCACTATTCCTTCTCCTGCATTGTTGCTTGCCCTGTCCCGCCCACACCCCAAGTTTTTTTTTTAAGTTGGAGTTTATTAAAGAATAAAGAAAACAGAACACAAAATGAAGAATCAGATAAAATGATAAGCCATCAGGTTATACAATAATAATGAGAATTATGGTAGTACAAAATATATATGAAAAAATAAGAAATACAATCAAAGTGTGAACATAGAGAAGACAACGTAAGCATAGCAATATTGAAGAACTGACAAGATTATGCAATATATTCAAAACAATAATTAAAGCATTCAATAAGTGATATTAAGAAAAGGCAATGGGAGAATCAAGGTGGTTTTCGTACTTCAACAGATCTAACATAGGAGGTAATGACTGAGGGAGCAGATGAGGAAAAATAATTTACTAAAGGGAGCCAAATGAGATCTCTTTTAATTGCCAGGGAGATGGGAGAAACATAATTAGTATCCAGTCGGTGATGAAAGCAAACCGCATTCCACCAAGCACGAAATGTAACGTTAGTAGCTAGTTTCCAATTAGAGGTAATAAGGTTAAAAGCAATAGCAATCAAAAGATCTATGAGCATGTAGTGTCGATGGGATTGAGGGAGAGTAGGAGAGAAAGAACCTAGAAAAATGTGAGTAAGGGAAAAGGGGACTTGAAACTGAAAAATCTTTTGCATTTGGAGCCAAACTAGTTTCCAGAATTGGAGTATAGGAGGACAATCAAATAACATATGTTTCAAATCTGCAGAAGGACAAGTGCATGACCAACAAGTAGAGGGAGAGTCTGAGGAGAAAGTTGACAGAGTCAATGGGGTAAACAAAATTCAATTATAAATGAAATAAAGGGTTTGGGTTGTATTAGCAGCTCTAGAGGTTTTATGTATTTTAGAGCAAATCTTATCCCAAAATGGGACCGGCCAATCTTGTGAAAGATCTTGTTCCTAAGCTAGTTCAATCTTAGTCTTGGGTCGGTCAAGGGAGAGGTGAAAAGATTTACAGAAGAATGATGCAGGGGGAGAGGAATCTAGTGCAGAGGAAATAGATTGATGAATGTTAGGGTTGTCAATAGAATTTGGTAGGGACTGAAGGTATTGAGTAATAATGGGGAGTAGCAAGTTATATTGAGAACGAGAGCTGGAAGGTAGAGAGAATTGAGATTGGAGATCCGAAAAGGAAAGAGGATGGTTATGAGAAAGGAGTTGAGAAATCCATCGCAGAACTTGGAAATGCCAAGTCTTCCAGAAAAAGGAGCAATTACGAAGCTTGCGTTGTTTATTATGCCAAATAGGTTGAACATGTGTTGAAGAAAGAGATGGATAAGAAGAAGACAAGAAAAGGAGATGGAGTTTACGAGAGTGAGAGATAATAGGATTACCAAGACAAGTCAGGGTAGACGTAAAAGATAGGATTTCACGGAAATCAAAGGAGGAAATAAAAAAGGATTCTATTTTCAGAAAAAGAGGAGGATAAAAACAGAGATCAGTTGAGAGCCAATGGGATGCCTGTTTCAAGGAAAAAAGCACGATGATAAGCTCTAAAATCAGGAAAACGGACTCCAGCATGAGGCTTGTCCTTCCGTAAGGAAGCAAGAGCAATACGAGAACGTTTACCATTCCATAAGAACTTTAATAAGATAGAATCAATTTTCTTGAAGTAGTAGCCAGGAATATGAATAGGGATCATGGAGATGGTTTATAGTATAAGAGGTGATAGCATCATTTTTATTGAACGTAGGCACCCCCACCAGGATAAATAGAGAGGATTCCATCGGGTAATGGCTGCATCCAATTTCTGAGATATACAATCACATTTATTTCAAGAGTGTCAGTTAAAAGGGGAGAAAACCAAACGCCTAAGTATTTAATCTTGGATTGTTGCCACAAAAAACCAGATTGGTCAAAGAGATGCTTTTGACAGAGAGGGTTTAGGGCCTGAATTTCACATTTGTCAGCGTTGAGACGATAACCAGATACAGCGGAAAAGGAAGAGACTTGTTGAAGAAAAGAAGGAAGAGAAGAAAGAGGGTTTGAACAGTAGAAAAGAATGTTGTCAGCATAAACCGAGAGTTTAACTTGTTGGGGACCATATTGGAAACCTGAAATAGTATTGTCCTGTCAAATTTTGGTAAAAAAAGGTTCCAGAGCCAGGGCAAACAATAGAGGAGATAATGGACAGCTTTGTCGGACGCCCCTTAGAAGGTCAAAATAATCTGAAACCGTACCATTAACAAAAATCGACGCTTGAGGGCCAGAATAGAGTAAAGAGATAATAGAAAGAAATTTGGGTGGAAATCCTGCCGATTTAAGAGCTTGAAACATGAAATCCCAACTAATCTTGTCAAAAGCCTTCTCAGCGTCTAAAGAAATAGCAGCTAGAGGGAGGTCTAAAGAAGATGCCTACTGAGAATGACGAAAAAGATTCGTGAATTATCTGAAGAAAGACGGCCCTTAACGAAGCCTGACTGTTCAGGACCAATTAAGTCGGGTAAAAAAGGATCCATTCTAAGAGCCAAAATCTTGGCCAAAATTTTGTAATCAGTGTTGACCAAAGAAATGGGTCTGTAGTTCTTACATAAAGAGTGATCTTTATCATCCTTAGGAATTAAACATATTAAAGCTTGTTGAAACGTGCCACGCGACAAACCTGCATCAAGAAAAGATTAAAATAAAAGTAAAAGTTTTGATAAAAGAAGAGAAGCGAAATGGCTATAGAATTCAATACTAAATCCGTCAGGACCAGGGGCTTTCCCAAGACGTAACTTTGAGACAGCTTGGGAGATTTCTGCAAGCAAGATATCTTGTTCCAGAGTTCCAAAGTCTACATGGGCAGAAGTAGGTTGGGGGATAGATTGAAAATAGGAAAGAAGATCATCTGAAGTAGGAATGGTTTCCGAAGTATAAAGAGTTTTGTAAAAGTTGACAAATTCATTTAGAATATCTTTGTCTTTGAATAAAGTGTCACCAGAAGTAGTCCGGATTGATTCTATTTTCGTATGTTCTTTCCATATCTTCAAGTAATTGGCGAGCAATATCCCCATTTTATTCTGACCACCGTAATAACGTGAATTACATTTTAATAAGAGATTGGAAGCGGTGTCTGTGGTAAATTTATTAAAGTTGATTTTGGCTTCAATGAGGTCCTTGAGAGAAGAGTCATTATTAGAGGAACCAAAAAGTCATCCTTGCCCCCTCCCAACGCCCCCACAACACAAGGAATAAGTAATAAGCGTCAACATACCTCGGGTTGACGGGTGGGGAGAGACGAGTGTCCACCACGATTGACCCCTGCTGGACCGGACCACCAGGGCTGTGACTCGACTGCCTGGACGACCGACCAGACTGCCTTGACGGAGGACCGACGGCCTGGAGGACCGAATGCGGCGCTTCCATGCCCATTGACTCGTGAGGGGAAGTGGACAGGGGGGCACCGACCGACCCCCACACTGGAGCGGTGGTCACGAGGGAGGCAACGTTCAGGGCGCCCTAGCTGCTCGATGTCCCCGGAGGTGGTCGGGAGATGAGGGGCATTGGCACCGACGACAGAGCGCCACTGATATCGGAGGTCCGGGACCGGGGGCTGGCTGAGGTGCGAGGCGGTGAGGGGCGGTGACAGGTGAGCACTGCCGGTGCGGCTTGAGACGCGGGAGAGGAGCGGGAGCCGGGAGCGGAGGAAGAACGAGTTGAGGAAGCGGAGAGAGCCAGCGGGTGAGCGGCACTACGGGAGGACAAAGGGAAAGAACTTTGCCTAAGAAAACCAACGCGGGAGCATTCAAAGCGGCGCGCCTGACCTTAAAATGGCGGCCGCTTACCCTGCCCACACTGAAGGAAGTAAACAAACGGAGAACTAGAAACTGAAAAAGGACAAAAGAACAAAGAAACACTAAAGAACACTGAGACATCGAACCTTGCCCATGCAGAAGGAAGTAAACAACCAATAAAACTAGAAATTGAAAAAAGACTAAGAAACACCAAACAACACAGAGAAAGTAACCTGCAGTGTCACCAGAAATTACAACATACAAGGCTCAAGAAATGTATTGGAAGGGGAAGTATCAGCACTGACCCATTGAATAAACTAAAGTTAACCAAAGCCAATTATATTGTCATATTGAAATAACGAAATGGAAATGAAAGTATCACCATTGCCATATTGAAAACACTAAAGTTAATTATACTGACACAACGAAATAACCATAGTCAATATTCAGTCTGGAGTGAGTCACAACAGTGAACTACTCAACCCTAAATAGGCAAAGGGCTGCTGGAGACCCACAACGTGAAGGAGAAGCGGAAATGGAGGGCAGATACCACGGGTCGCCCGGATCGCATGCAAAACATATAGAATATCCTTCCACCCTATCAAAAAATGCAGCCAAAAAATTCAAACACGCAACTCTGAGAAAAAACCCGGACACGTTGTTCGTGGACCCATACTTTGATAGAGTTAAAGGTATCATGATGAATGACCTAATATTCCACACAGACAAAACAGCTAAATGGCGTAATATCATTACAAAAAGACTGTTCATAAAAACGGTAAAAAATATACCACATGGCACGAAAATAACGACCTCAATAACTCAAAGAGGTAATACAGAAGTATGCGTTACTATATACAAAACGGGAATAGTGCTTATACAAGGAACTAACAAAGAACTTGAGAAATTTGAGATAACTTTCCAAGCCTTAAAGGAATCCATAGTAGGACCAAACCGCCTGCAAAATACAGTGAGACCAAGTCACCAACAAAACGTGACCCCTCCTGAGACCACATCTGACAAAAACTACCCAGTCAGTAGAGATGTCAATTCAACTGACAATCAAACATCTTACGCCGGAGATCTACCCGGAATTGTGATGACAATACCGGAGAATGGTAATGAAAGGATAACGGTAGATAAGATCATTGGAAACGAAGAGAAGAACTTGACAGTCCTAGAAGGACCGCTGATACCATCACGCGTGGCCACTCCAACGGCAGAGGACAACTCTTATCAGAGCGAGCCCCCCGATGACGAGAATTACGAAAGGAACATAGTAGAGAATATATACCTTCCCCTACACCCTTCGAATACGAGACTAGAGGCCCACGGATCCTCACCCACAAAAACACCCCCCAAACTTAACAATATAGAAAATAATGATGCCACCCTTAATAGAATCAGGAAGCACAACCAAATTAAGGATACAACGATAAATTATGGGACACTGAGAACAGACCGATCACGGAGGAGATCCAAATACAGAACGCAAACTGCCAGATCTATCTCACTTAAGAAGCTACCCCGAACACAGAAAGAAATGAAAGAGCTTAGAAAACTAATAAGCAACATGGCACAAGACTCAATAAAAGTCTCACAGACAATTGAGAAAATCTGGGAGATGACGATAAACATGAACTCCAAGATCACACACATCCAGAATATAATACTACGACCCAACCGACCGAACAGGACCAACCCCATTCCAAACGAAGAAGCTCATGCCCTACTTCGATCTTACGAACAACAGGCCTCGAAAAAGGAAGAGAGTATCGAAGTTGTACCTATTGACCCTAATAGAAAGGCCTCATCAAAGGATAGGAAAGCAATCCTCCACAACCTACAACCCATCCAGATAAATTCAACCGAAGCTGAAAACGGAAACAACTTCAACTCACTGAAAACATTGAAGTGCCTACTACTTAACTGTCGATCGGCTAATAAACATGCATCCGACATAGCCGCTCTAATAATCAACCAAGAAATCGACCTGGCCATCTTCACGGAAACATGGCTCAATGAATCATCTTCCCCAACCATGGATCTTCTAGTACCACCACAATATAACATTATCAGATTAGACAGACCAAGGAAAGTGGGAGGAGGTATAGCGTGCATTCACCGCTCAGAGATAAAGGTTAACCAATTCCAATCAGACCCTATAGAATCATGTGAATACCTTGGCCTTAATATAAGATCACCAAAACTACAACCTACATGCGTTCTACCACCCACCTGGAGATAATGCAAAGTTCACAGAGCATCTCATGGAGATCATAACTGCTAATTCTAACCCAGACGCTAACAACATATTCCTAGGTGACTTTAACCTCCACTGGGACGATGGCAATGACAAAATGGTTAAATCGATCAAAGACTTCCTCAATGAGCTAAACTAAGCTAAACCTCACTCAAATATGCACCCAGCCTACTCACTCACAAGGAGCGACTTTAGATTGGATAATTTCTAGAAACAAAGAAATTCTAATTACCGCTATAGACCCATGTGACTGGTCTGATCATCACGCTATAACTTTCATGATACCTACAATGAAAAAGGGCAGGAACATGCAACCGCACAGGGTCAAAAAATTGATACGAGATACTAAAGAAGCTAATATTGAAATGTTGGTTGAAAGATGTGAGAAAGACCTCAAGCCTCCTAACAACTGGCAGAGTGTGAATGAGCTGACTGACCACTATATAACCTCAATCGGTAATATTGTCAATGACACCTTGCCTCAAAAACTGAAAAGAGTCTCGGAAAAACCCAAAAATCCTTGGTTTAATGAGGCTGTGAACGAGGACAGGCGAATACTGAGAATGGCTGAAAGGAAATGGAGACAACATCCCGCCTCCCCTGAACTGAAGGACCTCAGAAAAACGAGGAAACAATATAACTTAAAGATAACCAACGCCAAAAAAGAATTTATAAGGGCTGAACTGGACAATGCCACAAACAGACCCCGAAAACTCTTCGAGATCCTAAAACAACAGTCAAACAAACTAACTAAAACCGCCCAAGAGAACCCAAAAAATCCTATAAGCTGTGAGAAATTCTCCTCATTTTTCACGGACAAATCTAAATTGCTAGAAGCTGAGCTCACAAAATCAGCGGCTAACATCACAACCCTTCCCCCTTCAAAAAAGGAGACGAATGCGCCAGCGATGGATTTTTTCACAAAAAACAAGGCAAGCTGGGACACATTTGAACTATACAACCAAGAAACGATCGCCAAAACGCTAGCGAAACTTAAACCCAACAACCACTACCAAGACCCGCTACCCGCAAAATGTGTAAGAGAAATCAGTCACACTCTAGTTCCAATCTGGACGGAGATAATAAATGCCTCACTAATACAAGGGACCCTTCCGGACTGCCTAAAAACGGGGCAGGTAGTTCCCATTATCAAAAAACCGACAGCTGATGCAACAGACCCGAACAATTATCGACCAGTGACCAACATCCCGTTACTGGCTAAACTTCTTGAGAAATGTGTACAAGGCCAACTGAGTCAACATATCGCTAAGTTCTCACTACTAGACGACTGCCAATCAGGTTTCAGAACAGGTCACAGCACGGAAACTGCGATATTACATATTGTTGATGACGCTCTACAAGCCCTCGACCAAAATCATGCGTGCCTACTGATTCTACTGGACTTGTCATCGGCATTCGACACGGTAAATCATGCGATTCTGATGACCAGACTACAAGACAGGATGGGTTTATCTGGTAACGTACTGAAGTGGTTTAATTCCTTCCTGCAGAACAGGACTCAGCTATTCTTGGTCAATGAGGCAACCTCTTCTCCTCGCCCTAACACAATAGGGGTCCCTCAAGGCTCAACGCTATCCCCTGATCTATTCAACTTGTATGTAGAACCTCTCACAGAGATTCTTCGGATCTCACAGATATCTTACCACATGTACGCAGACGACACCCAAATATACATGAAGATTGCCTGCAGTGAAGACATTGATCTTATGAATGAAACTCTAAAGAGAGCATTGCAGTGGCTTACAGCCAATCACCTGAAACTGAATGCCAATAAAACTGAATTCCTGTTAATCTCACCGACAAGGAGTTACACAGAGGCAAAGGAATGGGCGAAATTGGTGACAGCACTGAACTGCACCCCGACCATCGTTAATTCAGCTAAATCATTAGGAATTACACTAGACAAGAACTTAGACATGAAAGAACACATCAACTTGATGGCCAAGGGCGCCCGCTTCCATTTAAACTATCTAAGGAAACTGAAGCCCTTTATCTCTGAAGCAGACCTAAAACTTGCCAGCCAATCGTTAGTTATCTCGAGGATCGAATATGGCTGTACCACATTAGCTGGCCTACCGAAAACATCCACTGCACCACTAAAAGCCTGTCTCAACGCAGCGGCAAGACTCATCACAGGAACTAGGAAATTCGACCACATATCTCCTCACCTGAAGGCTCTAAACTGGTTACCTTATGATGCTAGAATTAAAATGAAGATGGCCTGCATCACACATAAAGCGGTCCACTACAACATGCCGAGGTACCTCGCCAAGAAAATTAAGATATCGGGAGGCAACAGAACAACAAGAAGCTCTAAAGAGCTGCTATTGCGGCTGGCATTCTTCCATAAAAAAAAGACTTATGACTGAGCTTTTGCAGGAGCGGCCCCCAGAGTCTGGAATTCACTCCCTCCTTACATCAGGAGGATTCAAAATACCGCAGCTTTTAAAAGGGAACTGAAAAGCCACATGATGAGTAAATACCATATATAGAGATGCCCACAGACTTGTGATACGAACATTTCTGCCAAAAAGGACTGGAGTCACCACGAACACTTGGAAGACCAATAAGACAAACGACTGATGCCACCCAAGCATCGGCTCTACAACCTATTACTACCTCACTATTAGGTGATATCTATGCTATACCGTTCACCGGAAGATATCACCCTTACCTTGAACTTGTTAATATTTATGTTCGATGCATCCAACTATTCCCTCACTACTCTTATGGCTTATTACGCCGATATTGACTTGTTAATAATATACAATACTACCTCATAGAATTTGACTGCATGACTATGACACTACCTAAACATAGGCACTCCCTAATACTAACTACTTAGGCGTTAGGAATATATCTTACCTTAATCACCGTAGACAGCACATTACCTCCCACACCTGATTTGTTTTTGCTGCTATAATTGCTATTATAATGTCAACTGTTTAATTCTTCTATGTCCCTAGGTAATCCCCTTTCTAACCTCCCCGATAGCTCTCTGCCCTACCTCTATATATGTTTTGTTGCTATAAATGTTACCACTATGTCAATCTGTTTTCCATATGTTAAGCGCTCTGATACCCACGGGTCATGTCCGCGCTATATAAAACACTATAAATAAATAAATAAAATAAATAAATGGTAAGCAAGTTCGAGTTGTTTAATTTTAGTAAGAAGCTGAGCAGATTTAGCTTCCATAAGTTTTTTCTTCAGTGATACAAAGTTTATAATAAAAGATCTAGAAGCTGCCTTGAAAGAATCCCATATCATAACATAGGAGGTGTCGGGAGTTTGGTTAAGTAAAAAAAATTCGGTGGCGAAGGTGGTAAAATGTGTGCAAAAAATGGGGTCGAGAAGTAAAAAATTATTAAATCTCCATCTACCGGAGTGAGGGGAAAAGGGGATGAGGTCATATCAACGAGAACGGAGCGTGATCTGAAATTAAAATGGAACCAATGTCAGAATGTATGGCATGTTGAGCTAAAGATTTGCTGAGAAAAATATAGTCAATGCGGGATTGTGAGTGACGGGAAGGGGAATAGAACCTATATTCTCTAAAGTCGGGGTTACATAATCTCCAGATATCTACTATGCATTATGATGAACAGCGTTGGTGAATTGGGAATGCATTTTAGACGGTAAAATGTTTACCTTGGAGTGTCTGTCGAGGATAGGATCATAGATTTGATTACAGTCGCCACCTAAAATGATATAGTCATCCGTAAGTGTAGCCAATTTGTCAGAGATGGAAGGCCAAAAGGATTTGTCAACGCCAGTGGAAGCATAAACATTGAATATAACAATAGGAATTTTATCAACAAGTAATTTAACAATTACCCAACGGCCATTAGCATCGCATACATGAGAAACTGTAGAAACATTTAACTTTTTATGAAACAAAATCACGACACCATTTTTCTTACCCGTAGCAGGAGAAAGAAATACATGCCCCACCCAACAACGTTTGAGTTTCAAAACTTCTGACTCTGAAAGATGAGATTCTTGAAGTAGGGCAACATCAGTTTTAAGTCTGGCAAGATGGGATAACATGTGTTGCATTTTAATTGGATTATTTAAACCTTTAACATTCCAAGTAGTAACCCGGAAGGTGAATCAAAGAAAAAGTGTAAAGCAGTGGTATGCTTACGTAATGTTGAGACGAGGAAAAGTAAAGAACAATGCAAGAGAAAAGAGAATGAATCCAGGAAGTAAGGTGAGAGAAGGAATAGGACAGGGAAAAGATGAGCAGAAGAAAAACAAAGATGAGGATAAATGAATAAAAGAGGAAGAATCATTGATGAAAGAAGTAAGGAAGAGAAAGAGATAAAGAACAAGAAGACAGTACAGGTCCAAAACAGATGACTAAAAAACATACTTACGAGAACAAACGAGAGACGGGGGTGACGGCGTCAAAAGACGACGGCGACAACAACAAGAGCGAACACCAACCTCCGCCATAATAACTTCAAAAAATCACAGAGACAATGTGACACAATCGGGAGAGGAAGGGGAAGAGGACATCTGTAAAAAAAAGAGAAAAAGTGTTCTATGAAAAGAAGAAATATGAAGTCAGGACATTACTGAACAGGGGATAATAAGAAAGGGTGAAAGATAACAACAAATCAGAAAAGGAACAACAAAAATAAGCAGAATCAACAAGACCAAATTATTATAGGGTCCAATTAAACATTTCTGGAGGTGTCCATAACGTCTACTCCATGATGACGAAGGAATTCTTGTAAAGCTACAGGATCTTCAAACGTGGTAGGCTTATCTTTGTTAGCGACTTTGAAAAGACACGGGTGAAGGAGACCATATCTGGCATTGAGAGCTCTCAATTGGGGACACATGTCTAGGAATTTCTTCCGATGGTCAGCGGGTGCTTTAGCTACATCTTGTGACAGGAAAAGACGATGACACTCCCACATAATTTGCTTCTTGGCCTTGGCGGCGGAGAGAACTTGAAGGAGATCTGAATATTGGAGAAACAGCATGATGACACCTCGAGGTTTGGTGGAAATCTTGGGACCAAGGCGATGAGCTCTTTGAATATTAATGGAAGAAAGAGCAGGTGAGTCCAACATTTTTGGAAGAAAGGATTGGAAAAAAGCAGTAGGGTTTGACCCCTTCCTAAGTTCGGGAAGACCATACAGGCGTAGGTTGTTTCTGCGATTCCTATTTTCCAAATCCTCTGCCTGTTTTTTGAGGTGAAGTATGTCAGCCTCCATGGATGAGATACGAGAACAGGAAGTTTGAAGAGACTCCGTCAATAGCGCTATAATCAGAGCACGAGAGTCCAAGGATGACCATTTGTCATGCATAGTTTGGAGGGTCTTAGTGGTCATTTCCATAAATGGCTTAAGGACTCGTATCTCCTCCAAAATAAGGTCCATAGATGAAGAGGATGTGGCATTACCTGGTGAGGGAGGAACTTTCTTGAGGAGCTTAGTTGACGTTGAGGTAGTTGGAAGTTTACTGCCATTATGAGATTTAGGAATTGTCCCAGATGCCATTTCAGGTTTTGACGTGGTAGTTTCTTCCATGTCCTGTGATGTAGAATCGGAGTCTGAGCAGGCAGGTATTTTTGTAATAATAGAGAGCTTCAAATTACGAAGTTTTCCCATGAAGAAGCAAGGGAGGAACTGATTAACCAGTGTGCAGGCCACCAAAAAGCACTCAGTGAATGAGCAATTAGTCAATAATGAAAAGAGGAAGAAGTTTGAAGCATGAGGGAAAAAATAGACAAAATGGCCGCAAGTCTAGTTGAGGTATGATATTCAATGTGTAGAAAAGCGGAAGAACATTGGAGAAGCATAGGGCATCAGAACAATGCTCAAAGTAAAGAAATGTTGCAGGAAAAATCATCTGCATAACATAAAAATAACTGGTAAATAAGCGAACGTCATCATGCCTCAGAGCTGAAATCGCGCGAAATGAAGAATCAAAATGGCGGCCGGAACCGGGAGGTTCGAATCGCGGCAGAAATTGGGGCTATACAGCAGCAAAAATGAAAAAACTTGAGGGCGCTGGGCTCACCTCATCCTAAGAACTGTGGTGCGGCGATTTATTACAGAGAAACGCCGATCGTGCCACTGAAAGATCAGGAACAACGGAGGTCGGCGCCGGAGCTCCGCCGCCATCTTAGGCGACGCGTAAGCCACGCCCCCCCAAGTTGTTGTTTGACCCCCTCCTATGTTTGCCCCTGTCCCACCCACCCCCTCTTACTTTGTTGCTTTCCGCAGTCCCCTGCACCCTCCCACATTGTTGCTCACCCCTTCCCATCCGACTAGAAAAAAAGCTCTGTGACGTGGTCAGCACTTGCTGCATCATATCACTCTTTTTCTAATCTATCAGCCAGGGTGCCAAGCAGCCACATTACTGTATAACATGGTTGAAAGACATTGACAAAGCCAATAGAGCATGAGTAGGTGAGACCTATGGGCTTTGCCAATGGTTGTTGTAGAATGAATTGGACTTCTGTTTCAACCCTCAGACTTTTGACCCAGAGCTAGAGAGAGTAATGCATAACAGTGAGAAAAAAGAAGAAAGAAGAAGATAGGGAAACATTGACAGAGGGGGAAAGAGCTGGGCAGTCAGCGTACCTTTAGGTCCACTTCCAAGCTTGAGGTAGCACCACTTCGGAGACAAGACTCACAACAGTCTGAGTCCAGGTGCTGGGTTCAAGATGGTTGGATCCTGTTCTGTCACTTAGGCTTCTGATTAGGAGACCAGTCAACTAGCCCTTGCAGTCACTCTGGTGGTGGGTTCAAGATGCAGGCCCAGTCCTTCACTCAGGCGGCAGGGCAACAGAGTAGCAGTCCTTCTGGCAGAGCAACATAGCAGTCCTTCTGAGCCTTCCAGATGTCTAGTGGTCTACTAAACAGAGTGCGCCACCATTCAGAGGGGCACAGAGTTTAGGACCCAGGACCATCAGGGCTCGGGGCCTTGGCTTGATCCAGCTTCTTGCCCGTAGATGGCGACTTCCCGTTGCTTCACCTCGTGAGATGTGGGATGGGTTGGCGAGAAATCCAAAGTCACGCTTGATGCACGTCACTTCTGCCCGCCATGATGGCCAAGGGTATATAGGTGACCCTACCCCTGGCCTCTGTCTTTTTAGGAACAGAGCACTGCGGTGAAGGCAGCCGAACGACACCAATGAGATGGTATTTTCCTGAGGCGTGGGTTTCAGATCTTCGGCTTCTTTGTAGTGTAGTACCCGCAATCAGAGCCCTAAGTCGTCCTCCCTGCAGTGCAGCTCCCATGGCTGAGCCCTGTGTCTGGCCTCGCTGCAGTGTGGCATACGCAATTTTAGCCCTGAGGAGCGGGCTTTTTTACTATTAATTTAGCCGGCCCCCTTGCCTATCATTCCTGCAGCGGTCCTCACCTGCTACTATCCCAGTTTTGAGCCCAAGGCATGGGCTCCATATTATCATGCCTTATTCTGCTCTCCTGGCCTTAATAATGATACTGCGCTATAAAGACGTGCCAGTTGAGAGCCCGTAGCTCGGCACCCAACAACCACTGCCTCCATTGTGCCGTCGAGCACTCCTTAACATTAACTGTTTGACTCTTCTTAGAAGGCTACTGCTTCTAAACGGTTTGAAGTCACCCACCCTTTGTCTGCCCTGCCCCCCTTTCCTTGCTTGGCATGGCGGACCAATGCTTGTGGAGCACTGCATTCACCTGAATTGGCTATTCAGCCTCGGGGGCCGGGAAAGCGGACCAGGCGATTGTAGGGTACATGTGGGGAGAAGGGGTTTGCTGATTTATTCTATTTTAACCGTTTTTCTTGTCAGTGCATGTTAGTTGAATGTACTGTGAACTCTTGATTGCTAGATTATACTTGTGGCTTGTTGTGCCTTCCCAGGTTCAGTGCGCCCCTCTTTACTGTAGGTTTGCTGTATTACTATGCTAAGCTGTTTATGCATTGACACTCTCACGACGGTGGGGTGTTAGACTGTGCCTTGTTATTCTTGCACTGTGTTACTGATTCCTTGTAATCGTTTCCCCTAATGGTGTCTAAGGAAGGCAGGATTGGCAAAAGAAAGCTAGGGATCTGGAATTGACACAGCTGCTGAAGCTGGTTTTGGCTAAATTGGGCAATGAGAAGGGCTTAGAAGTTTCAGGGTCAGAGTCAGAGCGGGAGGTAGACTGTGCAAAGGCAGAGCATTCCTCTGCCCCACCCTACTGCCTTCCGGCCGATCAAGCGCAGGGCAAAAAAGCATATGCAAGCACCCTCTGATAGTATGGGTAAGGCAGTACCTGCTCTCCCACTAGTTACGCACGATGCTCCCTCAGCTCCCACCGCTACAGTCCACTTGGTCCAACACCATGGTGGGGCGGGTGTGGTGAAGCACCAAGTTGGTAATCAAATACAGCCCATTCCCACAGCTTCCCCCCTGGCGGTACATAAACTCAACTGAATAGAAACAAGAACTACCCTGCCAGGGTTAGTTTAAAGGTCCCAACAGGGGATCCTAATGATCAGGGGAGAGGTGACAAAAATCTACCTATCAGAGCCAACTATACATCACACAGATTCAATACACCTTTTTATGAAAATAGAAATAGTTTATTAGTTAGATTTAAGTTCATATGATGAATCCATATAGATACTTTAGAACAAATATACAAACATTGATTTAGAATCCTGAATAATGCATATCATGATTGAAGTTCAAGGAAAAATGCTTTCATTCACGTCCCACACACTCCCACAGTCATTCACTAAGAATACACTCACTCTCCATCTCACTCTCTATAATAATAATACAATCACACACATAAAATCATAAAGGTACATTGAGGCCTGCAGATGACAAATTTTGTGGCTGCTAGGACTAAGGTAACAGCATGGAGGCAAAGCAATGTGGGCAAGGCAATTTAGCAGAGACTACACTTGAGGCCATCCATGTGGATCACGCCAACGCGCGTTTCAATGCAGGGCCTATTTAGGCTGCACCTTCATCAGGGCGAGGAAGACCAGGGGATGGGGACATGCACACTGTGGATGAAAGAAGTATTTGTTATATTCAAATCATATGAAGTAATACATGTCTGGTACATACATTCAAATATTCTAAAAGACATTTAGCATGATTAATATTGGTCCGGGATACAGATGCATATATACATTGAGGGGTTTCAAAAAAGTTCATATAATGGGCTAACTCAAGGTGTGTATCAAGGCTCTGATACGTGGTCACTCAAAACGTATGGATTCTTCCTCAATGGGAGAAACACTCAGGGCAAAACAAGGATAGACCCAAAAGAGTATATACTAACCAGGCAGGAAACCAGTGTGCTTTCAAACATTCATTCAGTTAGACATCTGGGTGTCTAAGACTTATAAACAAAAAGCAGTTTCAAGACAATTCGGGGTAAGGGGAGAAAGTTTTTTTCTTTTTTCTTTCCTATTCTCTAATGGAGTACCTGGGAGGGCACATAGTAAAGCATGGTAGGCAGAAAACCAGTATGCTTGCAAACATTCCTTCAAAATTGCAGCTCGGTATCTAAAGCTTATAAACAGAGAGCAGTTTTAAGACAATTCGGGGTAGGGGAAGAAACCTTATCACTTAACAGAGTACCCGGTGGACACATAGTGAGGCGTTGTACATTAGTGTGGGCCTGCCGATATTGAGATAAGGGGGAAAGAGAGACTTACCACTTTTCATACTATAAATGACATGCGTGATAAGGGCTTCATCAGCATGGGGAAGGGTTCCTGCGTCAATAATCAGCGATTCTCTGAGGACGAAGATATAGGCTTTTACGGGTCCAGTAGGTAGGTTTTTAGGATGTTGAGGGTTCAAGAATCAAGAGTACCCCGGGTAGTCCTATAGATAGAAGAACAGTTCAGGAGTCAGAGACAGTTTATAAAGGCCGACTGGTAGACAAAAAAGGGGGCGTCTAACCGTCCTAGGCGTAAGAGGCCACAGGCTCTGAGGGTTCTAATTTCACTATAGACATCGGTGAAGGAATGGCTCAGGACGCGCATAAAAGGGGAAAGGAATTACCTGGTAGGGCACTGGAAATCACAGAGATGCCACAATATAGAGGCTATGGAGGTGTCCTTCTTCCGTATTAGATACGCATCCAGTCAGACGGAGTCTTTAGGGAATTAGGGGCAATGTCCTGCAGGCGAGATGGGAGAGCACATTAGGTAAGTATGGGGGGAAGGGGATCAGGTTTGAGGTTTGAGAGGGCTTAGTGGCTAATAATCGGTTCATTGTGCTCGAGATGAAACAAAGCCATCCCTCACTCTGGGGGCTTAGTAACGGGGCTGCGGGAAATAATGATCATGAAATTACCTAAATTCAGCGAGACAAAGGCCGTAAGTCCCAAAGAGGCAAGCCTTTTATCCCAGTAGTGACGTGGGAATAGAGTCTCGAGTGGATCAGATATTTTGAAATTTAAAGCCGGATAGGTTCCCCGTCAGTAGCAAGGCATATACACGATCACGGGGAACCGAGGAGAGACACTGCCAGGAATAAACATAAACGTTACTTTCAGGAGGACAGACACCGATAGAGGGGCAGGACAAACAACCTTGGTGGGGAAAAACTCTTACCCCAGGTATGCAGGGATAAAGGCGCCTCTGGCGGATCAAACCTTTAACCACCCAGCGTCAGAGTGTGGTCCCGACGCGGGAATGGTAAATACAGGATCACGGGACGGAAAGGGAAAGGGTCTGTAGAGAATAAATAGGTTTTAAATTCAAGGGACAGATGTGAAAACCGGAGTGGTAGAGACCGATACGCTACTACAATGCAGAGGGGAATGCGTTACCTGGGTCCTCAGAGTAGACACGGACCGTGAGGCGGCGTCCTCTCTCAAAGGGAGGAAAGCAGAGAGATGCCAGGGGCGGGGCAACCTTTTATGGTGAGTACATAAACTCAACACTCAACTGCCGAATACGGCTGATTCACAGGGGGCTTATGCTGCCTTAGCGGACATTAGACAGGCACTCATATATCCCTTTCCTCAGCGATAGCGGGGTCTTGCACCGAGTAACCCCAGAACAAGACATTGAATCCTCTTGTTACAGTTGTGCCCCAGTCCACCTCCCTGCCATCCATAGTGCTGCCTTCCCAGGAGCAACCAACCTCTCTTTCCCCAGGGCAACCATCAGACTCACATCATGTTACTGCCCAAGCTTTGATTTCAGTGACCCAGTTGCTGTCCAAGCTGGCTGCCCTGTGCACACAATAGCACCACCACCCTCCCCTATGCCTCCCTCGACGCCGACTACCCCGTGGATCCTTGCGGACATTAAGGAACAGGTGGAGGTGTGGAAAATTAATACAGTTTGGTGAACATTATCTACGCCATCTTGCCTTTTTCCCGATTCCACACTTTTCGTCATGCACATCCGCCATATTTTAGCCGTTACGATCAGAATCACCCTCACGAAAGACCCCCACGCACCGGTCATTCCCACTCTCACATGCCTTGCGCATAAGCGGCAGCCATTTTAAACACCATGGCCTCCCTGCCCCTCGCTGATAGCCAGCGCATCTCTCTCTCTCTCCTAACCTCGCAAGCATCCCCCGCACGCTGACAACCCCCGCTCTCTCATGCCTTGGGTCATAAACCCCTCTTCAGCGCAGCTTCACCACAGAATCCCATCCTGTTCCCAGCGCGACACCTCCCCTCATTCCTTTCATGGTCTCAGATCCTGTTGATGCAAACCCCCTTTCCCTGTGTCCCCGTTTGTCTTCCTTGTTCCCAGGCCGCCACCTGGCCCTGCGGATACTGTTTATTACCCCGTACAGTAGGAAGCTTCCCCTCCCCATCAAAAGACCCTCGAGCCGATCAAAGCCCCCACCCTATGAGATCCGATCAACTCCACACATTCCGTGAATCGGCGGAATGCCCTGCTGCGCGACAATCATCACCTGTTGTGACCGGGGTGGGGAATTCAACTGTAAATGTATGTGGGAACGGGCCTGAAGGGGAGATTCCGAGGATGTTCTTTCAAATATCAAAGTGTTGCGAGAATGTGTTACGTGCAATAAAGGTCATAAACCCTAGTATAAGAGGCCAGGTCTCAGAGATGTGGTTAGAGCACCTCGTGACGATACTTGCTGTCTGAATTGATGTGTTCTCCTCCGGAGAGAATAAAATCCTCGTTTCCTGCCTTCCAGTCTCCAGCGCCTGCTTCTTCATTGATTAATATTGGTGGGTCATAGAGGCGACACCGCCGGGCAACATAAAGGGGTCTTTGGTTACTGGTTGTCTTTGAACCCCTTTTAACAATTGGCGTCCCAAGCGTGGGGCCCATCAGCGACTCGTGGATCCAGTGGGAGAGGTCCTGACGACAGAGTGAACGACTGCAACGATCGGAAGGTACCCTGTCCGATAGACCCTCGTCTGACAGCCGATCATCCGAACTTCACTGGTTCCGAACAGACCTCTCTCGAGTGATCTGCGGTCCTGACTGGGAACCATCAGGAGTGCCACAAGGAGTACGAAGAGAAGAGGACGATCGGGCGCTGGATTCGGAAGACAAGAAACTGTCCATGCGGTCCGGGTAAGGTCGTGTAAACACGACGAATTGCAAAAGTGATTGATAATTGATGAGAAAATACTAGTATTACTTTTTGTTAATTTATTTGGAGATTCACTGTCTGCAAACGGAGAAACAACAGGCTCTCCCTTTATAAACAGTGAAGGATAGGTACGCATCCATCGGACCTATCTTTCTCCCCCACTGAACAATTGCCCCTCCCCCATTGATTAACTGTTATAGATTGTTTTCTGGAGATTCTCTGTCTGCAAACAGGGAAGAATAGGTCCCCTCTCTGCAGATAGTGAAAGGGTAGGTGACGCGGACTTTTGCGAGCCTACTTATTCTCCCCATTGACCATATTGATTTTTTATTTTTGACCTAACATTGATTGCTCAAGATTGGTTCATGAGGTATTCACTGCCTGCAAACAACGTAGAATAGAAATATTCTGTCTAGTCTTTGCACGCAGTGATAAGATAGGTAGTGCTGACTATTATCCCCATTGTGATCCGTCATGCCTGTCTTCTCCCCACTGGTTAGTAGCCTGTTTAGCCCGGACCGCTTATTAGAGATGAACCATCCGGCTCCGCTGGAAGGTACCCCTAATAAGGACATGTTCATGAAGCATGGATTAATCGCTATAGCCTATAGCCAGCTGTGGCATAAATATACGAAAAAGGATCGAGAAAGTCAGTGGCCACTGATAGGATCCTTCGACCTTGACAAAATAGAAACGGTAGAAATAACCCTTCGTAGGAATGAAACAACACCTATTATGCTCGATAGTCTCGGTATGTGGCGCAAAGAAGCCACACGACGAAAGGAAAGCGATGAAGTCAGAAAGGGTGAAGAGACACGACGGACAACCCTCCAAACGTCTAGTAGGCAAAGGGAAGGGCCAGCGATGGCACAGTTCCGAGGAGTAGACATGAAAAGGGAACGGTGTAAAGGGATGTGCCGACAGGACAACCCCGGGACACAACGACCCGAAAGTAATCCCCCGACACTATGCACAGGACGAACAGATTTAAAACAAAACCAATGTGCTTTCTGTAGATGTCTCGGGCACTGGAAAGCCCAATGCCCGACTCTACAGAGCATAGGTAAGAACGGAGGGTCGACAGAAAGAACAGGCCGACAGAAAGGGAAAAGGCGCGAGATAAAAACCAATCAGACTAGTGCAGACAGAACAGATAGAACCACCCCGTTTGATTATGCTCGATGGCACAGATTCCGTCAGACCAATTTTAACGACATGTTAGAGTTCTGGGACTGATTGCTCTCTGTTGCTCCCCCACTCTGAAAAACAAACACAATTACAGGCCAGTGTAAACAACCCCCGTTAGAGAAAGGACTCAAGGAAGCCAAGCATCTGTTATATAACTTAGGATTTAATTACGGTAAAGATAACACACAACCAACGGTAAATAGAATAACTAGTAGAACACTCTCTAAAGCAAACTGTACTAATAGGAAAAATACAAAACATATTACGCTCACTCCGGAAGTCCTCGAAATGTAACAGTTCGACGGTCCCGCCCACCCGAAACACATAGCACGTGTGGGGCGGGGCCTGCCAACAGCCATAGACCAAAAGAGATCGCCGGCGAGAAGGTACAGGAGGCTCCTCAAAGCAGGCAATGAAATGGTCTTTCCATACTACCCTTCCAGGGATGGCGTCCCCCGGGCCACGAGTAGGGAGGGGGCGGATGCAAATGACCCCCTCCCTCGTATCTCCTGGTCCGGCCATCACGAATTCCTCCATCGAACTGATGCAGGGTGGGCAGGGAGGGAGAGGCGACGCGGACGAGCCTCTCCCGCCTCCGCAGGTAGGAGGTTTCCCAGCCCTGGCCCGGCGCCGATGTCCTCCAGCCGGGCGACGGCCATATACCTGCGCAGCACAGAACTTACAATGTCCGACGCACATATATTTCCGCAGCACAGGACATACAATGTCCGACGGGCATATACTTGCGCAGCACCGGACGTACAATGGTCCCCCAAGAGTCGGAATCAGGGGTGTAGGGTGGTCATCATGTGCACCCCTGATTCAAAGGGGCGACATGGGATGCGCCGGGGGAGGGAGGCGGCACGGACGAGCCTCCCTCACCTCCCCAGATGAAGGCTCCACAGCTGCACCCTGGCGCCCCGAACCAAAATGTCCTGCTCCAACAGCATGATGTTCCGCTTTCATCACCACAAGAAGTTTCTTCCACTCCTGATAGATACGACGAAGGGCGGCTGCCGCAGGGTCTCAAAATGGCGTCTGGGCCCTCGGAAGGCGGGTCTGGGCCGCTGGAGTAACTTTGTCCGAAATTGCAACTCGGGCACTTGCCCACCTGGGCGCAAGCCCCCACCATCGACAAACATCCCCTCGACTTTGAAGATTCTACCAAAGTCCCAAGAGCCCTCAGCCCCTTCAGGCTTCCGGTGGGGAACAGCTGCATTGATCACTAATGAAATAACCACGGCACAGCAACAAGATGGCGGTGCTCTCGTGTCTGCATCAGCTTCCGTCTGAACCACCCAGGAACATTATGGGCTAACGAACTCGAGTAAGTTCCGGCTGAACATCAACATGACCCGGTAAGAAAGACTCTACCCCCCTCCCTCTCTTGATTGACGGTCCACACCACCAGCCCCTCTGTTAGCACAGTTTTTTTGAACTGCCGAAAGGGACCCTGGTCCAACCGCCAATCGTCGGAGACATTTTTGCCCCTGATGCTACTTCCGGGCTAAACCGGCCTCGCCCAAAATGGCGCCGGTATCAATAGGAACTAACGGATGCCTCGTGGTGTTCCTTAGCTAATGAAACTTGATGTACTAAGATTTATATACGAACCTTTGCGCACTTGATGAAAAAGGGAGGAGGGTTCACTTGACGAACATTTGAAAGGGGTCCCGTAAAAATGTTGATTTCAATGAACGATTTATTTTGATATTTATTGTAACTGGTACGTAACGTCGCTTATGATGCACACCCACGGTATACATCTAGGAAATGTGATTACAATGAGCTTGACTGTGTTTCCATTTATGAACTGAAATGCCCCTGATCCCTCATCACGCAATGAAACGTTTTTAGTTACTTGCAAATAATTAATTAGGCCTTTCTAACATGTTCTTGTGCCGCAAAATAACCCCCCTACTGTATGTGCTTCCATCGTCGACATGTCCGGCCAAAATATGATTGCACTCTCACATTTTACGTACTGAACGATTATGCAAATAAAGGTTTTCCAAACTATGAATAGGCATCACATACTTTTGTAAATGTGGGAATTGGTGGGAGGGCTTTTTCTGTGCGCAACCGTTCTGCTCTTTTTTTAAGGTTATCTGAAAAATGGTTGTTCGGCCCTGGATTGATGATCGAATCAAAGGTATGATACGCTGCCTCCAAAATATGCGACTAAGCTCAGGAACTAACGTATGAAGAAGGACCTCGACTTCTGAGAATGGGTAAGGTAAAGCGGTGTGATTGATAGAATGTTATAAAGGTATGGTGGTCGAAGGTACTAAGGGACAGGGTTGACCGAAGAACTGATATGCCTTAGAACATCACAGCTTTGGGAATGATTTAAGGATCCCGATGGCCAGATACATCTACAAAACCAGGTACCTCGCGCTAGACACCTCTGATTCCTCTTTTTAGCATTTCCCTACACACGATCCATAATGCCACCCTCGAACCCCCCATGAACCACCTATCACACTGCCCGCCCCCTTGACTTCAGAAACCAAGACCCTAGGGATTATATCCCGGGGAGATAAGTACGAGTATGTGGTAAGTAAAGGACTTTCGTGCCCGTACATTTGATGTGCTCGGATGTTGTTCCCCCTCCCTTTTCCTCCTTTTTCCCTCTGCAGGTTACATTGGAGTCCCGATTAGGGTATCGTGAAGGATCTGGAGCCACGTCACGCCCGATGCATGAAAACGGACTAACGCTGCAAGACGACACAAAAAGACGCCCTACTCAATGCGCGACCTTTTTGTACCTGACCTAATGCTCTTCCGTCCCAAACTGCATGCTTTCTACATCCTAACACAGACCCGAAACGTCTAACGTTGGGTAATGCACTGAATAGCCCAAACAATACACGGTCATTCTCCATGTCACACGTGTACTATTTGGCCTATTGTTACTCTCTCTCTCTCTCTCTCTCTCTCTCTCTCTCTCTCTCTCTCTCTCTCTCTCTCTCACCCCTCCACACTTTCCCTCTTCCTAGCGACTGGCACCTAATTGGCGAACCTGGTGCACCTCCTGATTGGCCCCAAATACCACAAGTATTTGCACAAATTCGTCCTAAATAAAATTGTATCGATACCACGTTACTACCTCTCCTTTTCTGCTAAATATGGATGAAAATTAAATTGGCCAAAAGGAAAGGGACAGGTAAGACGACTAAGGTTCCCTAAATTTGACCCACAGTCAGGGAACTATTTGTCAGTGGCTTCTATGATAAAAAAAAAAATGTCTGTGGTAACGCGACCTTCCCCATTCCAAGTTGTCTCCATACCCCAAGCAGTAAAAAATGATCGAGACACCCCCGTCTTCCCAAAATGCCCCCAGTTTGGTATCAGCTGCCCTGAACGAGAATCTGAAAAACGCCCCTTGCTCCAATTCGCTGTGTTCCTAGTTGTTTTCCATAAGATCCCACCCACCCCAAGGATAAGTTTAATAATTATCGCAAGCCCCCCCGAGTTTTTGTAGTAGCCAGGTTGCGAGAATCTATATAGAAAGTTAGAAAGATGTGTGCAAAGTTAAAATTAGATCGAAAACCGAAAGAACTTGTTGCAGTAAACCTTGTTGAAAATAGGATGTTTAGCTAAAAGATAGGACGCATTGATGTAATGGAGAGTCGTTTAGCCTATGTTCATCCCTCAGAAGGATGCCTATCAGACTATGGTGAATAGCACGTTGCACTTTTCCGTAAGATACAAAGCCCTGAAGACCGGCCTAGCCTTGCAAGACTCGTACTAGGGAAATGGGTCTCTACCAGAAGAACTGACATCTACTGTAATAGACGAATGCAATGAATGGGTACCAGACCTCGTACCACGACAAATGAATGTAATAACCCACAAAACGCCAAAGAATTAGCCACAAAGGGAAGTTGTAGGAAATCCAGCAAACCCATCATCAATTGTTTATACGTTGGCTGCAAACCTCAATGTAGCGGATGTTTACCCCAGTTGCTTGGTGTTGGGAGAGAAATAGGTTTATGTAATTACCTTCTTCTGCAAAATCTCTAAAGACTGTCTTTTCGAACTCATTTAAGGGTACCACTGTCGGAGGAGAAAGAGACCGGATGTGGGAGCACGCGGCCTGACTGCGGATCGTGGAACCTCAGCGACGGAGGCCAAGGCGAGACCACAGCAGTAAGGAGTCGCAGGATGAGGCACTGTTTCAGACAAAGCTAAGGAAAGGGCTGACCTGAAGCCCCTGCTCTATGATCGACGTGTGCCAAAAAAGTCCCCGCTCTCTGAACCTGGTTATGGACCCGCCTGTCTCAAATTCTCCGTCCCCCTGATCTGTTCCCGACTTGGCCCTGCTCCATCCCCTCCTCCTCCGACCTACCATAAGGACTGTTCACACACACACCTTTCCACCTGAACTTCCAAGTTCCTCCAAATCCTACTGAGCTATCCAGAGAAGGGTATTCCCTGCGTCAAAAGGGAGGGAGCTCCGACTAAGTAGACCACGAACTATGTTAATCTCAGAACGGTGACCTAGAACTCCACCAAGGGTCGCCCCTAAAGAGAAGATGAACGAAGTATGTGGTTCTACCCGCTGCTGAACGCCTCGATGATGATGGAAGCAACAGGAAATACCCACCACAGAGACTCAAGAAACAAACAGACCCCACAACTCAAAGACAATTGCACTTTTCATCACAATCCTTTTTCTGCCTCCTAATAACTATGCTCTGGGCTACGGAAGAAAATGCACCTGCTCCAAAACCGTAACGCATTTCTCCTATGAGGTCTGGCGAAACAAAACAAAATGTACCCCTGCCCGCAGACCTCCAACGACTCAATCCACATGAACATTCCTGTTGACAGAACGAATTGTAATCCAGGTGCTCAACAGTGCCAACAGAAGACGACAAAGACACTGAGAACTCTGATTTTTATTTTTATTATATCTCATTTCTCTCCCAACCACCATTGGACTGACTATGCTCCCGCCGAGTACAAAAAGGACTTACTTATATGATAACTTACCAGTTCCTATTCCAAATGACTATAAGTATCTATGATCTGTACCCAACGCCCTCGCTACATAATTCTAATCTGATATTGCATTACTATGACTTTTTCTGCAACCAACTTAACGATGAACCCGCCTACTAGATGAGGAGATTTTTCAATGTGATGTTTATAATGTGATGTTTATGTACAGTTCTTTTGCCTAAGTCCCCTCTCCCTTACTTATGACCGCTGCAATAGGTATAGATAGGAAATAGGCCAGCAAGATGTCTTGGAAATGTTAAAGGGAGGACTGTGGAAAATTAATACAGTTTGGTGAACATTATCTACGCCATCTTGCCTTTTTCCCGATGCCACACTTTTCGTCATGCACATCCGCCATATTTTAGCCGTTACGATCAGAATCACCCTCACGAAAGACCCCCACGCACCGGTCATTCCCACTCTCACATGCCTTGCGCATAAGCGGCAGCCATTTTAAACACCATGGCCTCCCTGCCCCTCGCTGATAGCCAGCGCGTCTCTCTCTCTCTCCTAACCTCGCAAGCATCCCCCGCACGCTGACAACCCCCGCTCTCTCATGCCTTGGGTCATAAACCCCTCTTCAGCGCAGCTTCACCACAGAATCCCATCCAGTTCCCAGCGCGACACCTCCCCTCATTCCTTTCATGGTCTCAGATCCTGTTGATGCAAACCCCCTTTCCCTGTGTCCCCGTTTGTCTTCCTTGTTCCCAGGCCGCCACCTGGCCCTGCGGATACTGTTTATTACCCCGTACAGTAGGAAGCTTCCCCTCCCCATCAAAAGACCCTCGAGCCGATCAAAGCCCCCACCCTATGAGATCTGATCAACTCCACACATTCCGTGAATCGGCGGAATGCCCTGCTGCGCGACAATCATCACCTGTTGTGACCGGGGTGGGGAATTCAACTGTAAATGTATGTGGGAACGGGCCTGAAGGGGAGATTCCGAGGATGTTCTTTCAAATATCAAAGTGTTGCGAGAATGTGTTACGTGCAATAAAGGTCATAAACCCTAGTATAAGAGGCCAGGTCTCAGAGATGTGGTTAGAGCACCTCGTGACGATACTTGCTGTCTGAATTGATGTGTTCTCCTCCGGAGAGAATAAAATCCTCGTTTCCTGCCTTCCAGTCTCCAGCGCCTGCTTCTTCATTGATTAATATTGGTGGGTCATAGAGGCGACACCGCCGGGCAACATAAAGGGGTCTTTGGTTACTGGTTGTCTTTGAACCCCTTTTAACAGAGGCCATTGGTATGACACGCCTTAGTGAGAAAGCGGGCACACATTACAAGGGGTCAGGTGACTCACAGCCACCAGTTGCAAAGGAGCTCCCTAGATCAGAATCAGGTAAGAAAGTTGACCAAAGTGGGCAGAAAGCAAGTTTTGCTTCTATTTTGGCTTGTGGGGGACAGGAACTTTACTCTCTAGACCGGGGAGATTGGCTTGACACGTACCTGCAGATGTGAAAGAAAAAATATGTAATGGGGAGTTTGATGATATATTTTCTTTGATAAGGGAATGTGAACAAAAAGATAATGAGGGTAAAGATGCTTCAGCGAAGGACAATAAACCAAGGTGGAGGAGACTATAACAAATTGGTTATTCAAGTTCAATGTTTTCATGTCTGTCATGCTGGAGAAGAAGCCACAGATCGCGATCTCAATGATATTTTATACTAATAAGATATTAAATGCACACCATGTGTATGGGAGTATGGCTTGGTTAGGTTATGATGGGATTTTAAGTGGGCAAAAGTAGAAGATCTGGGTATAGGTTGGGATCAGAAGGAGGTTAACGTGCAGCTATAGAGCATGAATAACAAGACTCCATTGAAGCTGCTTTTTCGCCAGCAACACACAGGGGATAGGAAGGGCTTGGGTTGGGCCTTCTATATGAAGGTTTGCACGCGCCCAGCAGGATCATGTAAATACAAACACATCATCTCCTTTTGCGGCCATCTGTCCCACCTAGTGTTCAAATGTACCAAAATGTCAAGATACAAAGGAAAAGAAGTTGTAAAACCCTCCAGCTAGCATTGAGTTACCCTCCCCGATCCAGATCACCAGGCTGATTCCATTGCTGAACTTTTACCCGAGCAAAGACACAACAGAGTTGTTGTATCAAGGTTTTTCTTCAGGTTTTAAAATTCCTGTGCTCAGAGTGGCTCCTAATACTCTGTAAGCCCGCATGCATCAAGATGTAGTGTTCAAGAAGGTAAAGAAAGAGAGGGCTTTCGGTAGAGTGGCCAGTCTTTTCCTCTCCACCCCTTGAGAACTTTGTATGTTCTCCTTTGGGCGTAGTCCCCAAAAAAGAACTATGGCAGTTTAGGCTGATCCATAATCTCTCGGCCCACAAGGGTTCATTGGTGAATGAGGCTATCGACCCGCAGTTATGCTCCGTGTGCTATGCATCAGTAGATCAAGCATTAGCGGTGCTGTTTAAGTTTGGCCTGGGGGCTCTGCTTGCAAAGACAGATAAAGAATTTTAGCTACTCCCAGTGTACCCTGAAGACTACCACCTCTTGAGATTCCAATTTACGCCCTCTTATTACTATGATAAGTATATGCCGATGAGGTGTAGTGTGTCTTGCACTTAGTTTGAGCAGTTCAGCTCCAAGTTACTGTGGATATTCACCTCACACACAGGCCACAATGAGGTGATTCTCTATCTGGATGACTTTCCCGTATTGGGGCCACCGGTTTCTAGAGTTCACTGGTAGACTCTGAATGCAATGACTGCCCTTTTTAAGGAGTTAGGGGTTCCCATATCACCAGAAAAGACTGTAGGTACCTATAAGTGTCTTACCTTCCTCTGTAATAAAATTGATACTTTAACGGGAAAATGTCACCTCTGACTTGCAAAGGTTCAGGCCTTCAAGCAGTCGATTGAGGCTGTTTTGGCTTTGAAAAACATTACCCTTCAGGTTCTAGAAGGTCAGCTGAAATTTGTTCTATGGATCATTCCCATGGCTCGCCCCGTTTTGCGATCCATTGCAAGGGCAATGGCCAGCCTCAAACAACAAATCTTGTTGCAGAAAAGATCTTCGTGTTCCTCTGGGAATCAAAAAGGGTCGATATGGACACCTAAGGAGCATTGGGTGGGTCAGAGACAGTGCTGGCTCACCAAACAACATCACAATACATGGCTGTCTAGTGAGGTAAAGGAAGACTTAGGGATATGGTTCGCTTTTTTGCAGCAATGAATGGCTCAGTTGTATGGTCTTTGTGCTGGATTTCTAACTAAGCCCTAGGTCTCTTCACAGACACGGCGGACAGCGCTGTGTTTGGAGCTATATTTGGCACTAAATGGTGTAGGGGTCACTGGCCGGCAACCTGGGATAACAGCGGCATCACTAAGAGGTTTGCCTTCTTAGAGCTATTCCCCATTGTAGTAACGGTGACCATATGGGCAGAGGTTCTCAGGGATAGGAGTGTGATCTTTTGGTCTGATAACATGGCAGTAGTAGTAGACTATCAACAGGAAAGGGGCTTCTTGCAAGTTTGTCTGAAGCATTTGGTATCACTGTGCTTAAAGTCTAACATTTTGTTTTGAGCTAAGCATGTGTCTGGAATTCATAATAACGCTGCTGATGTCTTATCTTGCTCCAAGGTGAAGGAATTTTGGGATTTTCATCCGCAGGCAACAGAGATGACCGAGTTCCCATCATATCTTTTGAGGATTGGAGTTCTGTCTTACCGGAGTTAGTGGCGGCCTCACTTGCAAAGCGCACGTGGATGTCTTATGAAAAGTGCTTTTGTGCATCTTTCCTGCATGCACACAAAGTCCCGGATATGATTACGGCTGATGCCATATGTCTTTTTCTGGGTAACCTCAGAGACCAGGGCAAACTGGTGTCTTGTGCACATCCCATTGACTTTGCCAGTGGTTGTTGTGGAGTGGGACTTTTGTTTCAATGCTCAGACTTTGACCAATAGCAAGAGAGAGTAAGGCAGAAAGTGAAAAAAGTAGAAAGAAGAAGATTTGGAAACATTGACAAAGGGAGAAAGAAGGGATGAAAAGGAACCTGGCAGAATGAGAGAAGAATATAGAGCTGGGTGGTGGAAGAGAGAGGCAAGAGGTGGCACCAAAATTAGGTATCCTTGATATCCGGCAAACATGGCACTTGGCAGTTCAGGAGGTGGGCTCTTAAAAAACCTTTGGCTTCCAAATATATTTTACTTATTTGTTTATTTATTTATACAAATTAAGCTTTGATGATATGAAGTCCAAAAACTGCCAAATCTGCATTGCAGTGATCTCTGCCCCATCTTTCAACAAAGAACACCAAACAAGATCACTGTTTTTTCAGACGAGATTGATTTTGGAATTGGCCCAGTGATCCATGCACTATTTAAACTTTAAAGAGCACTACTTTCAGTTTGATGCAAAATTCAGGTAAACTAATTGACTCATTCCTCTTCTCGACAAGTGCACTTCCGCAGTCTCTTATTGTGACAGTAAACATCTAGGCCCGTGCTTCAGACTCTTGACGTGAGATGTGCCATTTGGTATTTGCCAGTGAAGAATCTCTGAGATGGGTACAATGTCTGCATAGGAATGAGCCTCGTTCTTGAGTCTAGACATATTGGGCTCATTGGCTGCATTACTGTTTTCCTGAATGAAGGGCATTTGCCCATTTTAGTGTCTACATTGTGCTAAAGATGGCTACATGTTGGAGTCCACGCAGGGATGCCTCGGTATGAAGGGATATTTTAAAAGCGCTGTTCGATCTTACACAGTCACTCACTGTCTCGTTTTTTACTGAACATCATGCTTACATCGCAGCACATTTTTAGGCGTTTTATGATCTTTAGTCCCAATATGAAATAGCCCACAAAAAGGCGGCCACTGATCTTTCAATCAGTTCAGCCAAACTTATGCTTTTCTCAGTTCTTGTCCTCAGTAATTAATTTTCAATTTTTTATTAGTTGGTAATATATTTTGCTAAATTGATCACATTGTTATCCTTCTCTCAAATTCTTTCTGGTTCTTGGACCTAGTAGCTCTCCATGATGGGAATCATGTTCTGCTTAGGCAACTTCCTGTGGTTTCGCTTTGAGTAGGTTTTGGGCTCACATACTTCTCAGTGGGAGTAGTTGTCGCGATTCGGCTGGGCAACTGTCAGCAGTGTGTCCAAAAAATCAAAAAATCAAAAAATCGATTTCACTGAATGGTCCCTATACCAATACTTTTTTGTTCATTTTGCCTGAGATGGATTCAAGGTTAGCCCTGCGACAAGAGTTCTAACACGCAAAGCTAATAGGTCTCGTCTATGAGATAAGAGCAATTGGCTTTGTCAGTGTTTAGTCATGTTGTACAGCAGCGTGGCTGA
Source organism: Lissotriton vulgaris (assembly GCF_964263255.1). NCBI lineage: Eukaryota > Metazoa > Chordata > Amphibia > Caudata > Salamandridae > Lissotriton > Lissotriton vulgaris. The sequence goes on from NC_141687.1 coordinate 258,738,128, forward strand.
CATCCACTATGGCTGACAGTTAAAAAACAAAGAAAGCATTATGAGGCTGCCGGCCCTGGCATCGTCATGCCACTTTTTACATTTCTGGCAGGAGGCAACACAGAGCGTGGGTGGCAGGCAACATGGACTACGGAGGGTGTGGAGGAAAAGGATCCATGACATGGTTGCATCAACTCTCATATGTTATAGAGGGTGGACGTGTGGGGGCAAGCAACAAAACAAGGATGGAGGGCAGGTGTGGGCAAGCAGCAACAAGAAAGGTCACTGTGCGATTTTCTCTTGCTAGTGGCAGCTTGAACCTTTAAATCATACCTGGTACAAACCAGTGGAACCTGGTGATTTTCCTATTCCATCACAAAAAGATGATGGATGGGATGCTGAACATTGTCAAACATTTGGCTGGTGGGGGCAAGCAACAAAATTGGTGAGGGATGAAGGGAGGGTGGGTGGGGCACGCAAAACCAAAGGGTAGTGTAGGGGATAAATATATAAGAAAAACAGCTGAAAAAAACACCCTCTGGTTGAGTGCTTAAATACAAAGTAAAAAACAGTGCCTTAAAAAAATAAGCAGCAGAAGGACACAAGTAATGCATCCTTGCTCCAAGCGAGGAACAAACACATGCTGTAGGAGGAAGCCAAGGCAGCTGACCAATAAGAAACAAGCAAATACGATTGACAATGAAGCCAACTAACATTAAGCAATGGGTGTTTAGGCCACTAATATAAAACAAAAGGCCTTGAAAAGACAGCGCATGCGCAGTCTAGGCGAGACCCACAGAGTAACTTCATCTGATTTTGAAACGATAAAAACAATAACATGTGTGGGACACCTTGCAGCCACATGGAGGCTGCCTCCCCTTGATGTGCAACGGGTTGTCAATGCAGAGTTTTCTGCAAATTAATTTGTAAAATCATTTGACTTAATTACAGTCTTAGCAGGCAATTAATTAAAACAACACAGGATTGAACATTGTTCGGTGATTCACCCCAACAGGCAAACAAGTGCAATAATCAGGATCCTAGCAATCTGTACAGGATAAGGTTGGGAGAGACCCAGGAGGCCTGCCCATTCCTCCGCCGAGCTTTCCGGTTCTTTGCGTTGGGTAAGGGAAGCATGCAGGTGCCTTAACAAAGCATCAACTGATCACTGCTTCCTACTGCCAATTAGAAAGAGCCGTGCCACAAATGAGTGCACTACACAACTGCAAAACAAATAAACGCACTCTTCGTGCACTTATGATGGAACAAATCCCTGAAGTATGATATTATGCACAACACCTATGCATCCTATCTTATACCACTCTCAGGGGAGTCCTTTAACTAGGGGTGTGTACAGTTTCAAAGTTTTTTACATCTTTTATTAATGCCTATGGAAAAGTTGCAACTACAAGAAGGTTTTTAATTTAAAGTATTCTACTTCCTCCTGGAAGTCCGTCCTCTGGCAAAAATGTATGTTGCACATGCTGTTTAACACTAACACAACTTTTGTGCATTAGCAGCACTTCACAGAAGCTAGTTTGCGTTCATTTCCCGAAAAATGTCAAAGTGCATAGAGAAGCTCTACAAAAGGTAGACTTGCAGATATATATTCTGCATAGACTCCACAGTTTGATTAGAGTAAACATTATCTCGCAATGAGGTGAAAATGATCTCGAAATGCGAAAGAGTCATGAATAAGAGGGTAAACCAAGGATTTTGGCAACCTTGACAAAGGATGAAAGTAGTGAACATCTTAAAACTTCGCAGGATGGAAGTAGTGAACATCTTAAAACTTCGCAGATGAAGTCACAAATGATTTTTCACACTCTGTCACATTCTATCTACCAGAGCCTGCAGGCCCATAGGAGAAGGGTGATTTGTGCCCGATAAATGGTCAGTTCTTCTGTAGTGCAGTGAGTCCAAAGTGCTTTTGAGTTCATATCAGGTGGCACATCTAAAAGGTGATTACCATCACAGAGGCATTCACTAGAACCTGAGAAAGGACTATTGATGACATATTATAACAGTCATAAAACTCTGAGTTTTTCATCTGGGTCTAGAGAGTTCAGTAGTTACTGAACATGGTCTGAGTACTGATGTGTACTATAGGTGTTTAAGAAACTCAGGCACTATTGCACTGCAAGTGAATAACCAACTAACTCCCTTTGCACACTTGACTCGCCAAACACACCCAAAAACTCACTGCAAAACATCAATGGTCTGTCACAAGTCCAATGGAAATGGGACATAAATGATAAATTAAGGGCCTGATTATGCGTTTGGCGGTCCCATTGACCGCTAAACGCACGGTGGCTGTGCGGCTACCGCATCACCGGCGGTCGGACTGCCGTATTTTGAGTTGGGCGGTCGGACTACCATGGGACGGTTGCTGCGGCTAGAGATCCTCAATCCCTGACGGCCATGCAGCGGTCTGAGGCCCGTAATAAGCAGATTACGAGTTTCCTTACTGCCACAATTTTCATGTCGGTAAGCCTGGCATGAAAACTGTGGTGTTAAGGAAACTAAGGGGGCCCGAATGGGACCACTGTTGCCTCAGGCTTATGGGGTGTATGCAGAGGAGCACATGTGTGCCCCCTTGTGCGCATGTCCCCCAGTTCCTGCGTGGCATGGGCTGCACCAATCCATGCCGAGCAGTAAAGGGCTTTTAGTGTTCCCATTGAGGTGCCTTTCTGAAGCTAACTGCCTGGGACCGATTCCAGACAAGGATAAAACTCCTAGTCTGGTAGGCAGCCAGAAGTCGGACTTGGAGGTGTGGGAGCGGGCGCTGGTGCGGCGGCCCACTCCCACACTGCCAAAACTCGTAATCAGGCCCTGTGTGAATTGCCCAGAATCACAGGATGCTGAGCCGACACCTAGATTCGAACCTGGTTCACCAGCTCCAAAGTCGGCAGCTCTGGTGGTTATGCCACATCCTCCGTTATAAATTAAGGCACCTACTGGACACAAAGCCTCAACCAGTCGCAGATGGAAGCTGTGGTTTTAAAGTCAGGGTTCAGTAATGTCTTTCAATCACTACCTCTGTAGTTGTTGAAGCTATAGAGATGGTTCAAACAAATTTGGAACCATCACTCTAACCACAACCATCAGAATGCAACCCTTGTTGCAGAAAAGATCTTCCTCTTCCTCTGTGAATCAAAGGGGTAGATATGGGCACCTAAGGAGCATTGGGTGGGTCAAAGACAGTGCTGCCTATGTAGCTCAGACTCACAGTGACCCTGAGACTTTGGGTCCTGGTCTCCATGGCTATAAGGGTCTCACATTCTCCTCAGTGGCTCGGCTTGTTAAGTTGATCACCAGGTTAATATTTTGCCAGTGCAGTCGTGTTTGAAGCAATTATGGGTCAGCTGCTTTCCACACTGAGCGATGGAGTGCCTCTGATTCTGTTTGGAGCAGAGAAACAAGGCCCTTTTGTCTGAGCTAGAAGCAGTGCCACCTCTGCCAGTCATCCTATAGCCTGGTAAAAAGGGCAGTAGACACCCTCACTACTATTGGGAGTATGCTTCTGTGTACCTCTTTCCCAGTGGCAGAGCATGTCTTGTTGAAAGGTGGAACAACTCCCGTGGGCTGGTTGGTTGTTGAATTCACTGGTGGAAATTAAAATATGGCAGGCTATAAAAATCCTCTGTGTGGCGCAGCTTTACAAAGCCATGCAGATGGCATCTGTCCATGAAGCTACTCAAAGAATATAAGTCTGGGAAAGAAGGCTACAAATGGATCAAAATGATGTGTTCTTTGTTGATAAAGATGGAGACAATATACTTACAGTACAGAATACCAATACTGCTGTAAATTCAATGTGACTATGATTGCAAGCTGCTCTATTAATATTGCAGTCTCTCATTATATGTCTCCCCTAATGTATGTGGTCGCACATAACCATGTCAAAATGTTACATTAGGCATCGGAAGACTACATAGCGATAACAGACATATATATTAGACTCAGGAACCAGTGTACGCGCCATCCAACGTCCATCTCCCTAGTTGTTACTTTGTTGTTGGGGCGGGTGGGGGGGGGCGAACGGGGGGGGTTTGGGAGAGGAGGGAAGAATTGGGAGGGGGCATACATTTCTAGGACTCGTGGTTTATATAACATAAGAATACAGGGTGGGTTGACACTAACGTTGGCTAATATTCTTGACCCCCTTATTTGAGGAAACTGTACCCTCGATAGAGTTTTTTAACAGCCTTGGGGAATGTTGCTTCATCTTTATCTAAAGCTGAGATGTACGGTCACCCTGTGTATTGATCCTATGCCTAATAAAAAGAATGTTGACCAAAAAAAGCACTATTTCCTTTTGTCATAAAATGGATGACAGTCTCAAAATATTCATCGAGCCAAGACCTGGTGCATTGTCCCTCTGCAGGAGGAGAACACAGAAGCAGCCCACTTCTCTTACTTGTGACTGGTAATTGTGTAATGTGTTGCCCAGGTGAGCCTCAGGTGTGAACATTTACCAGAGACTAGCAACTGCTATTAAGGCGCTAAGGCACGAGGCACATGGCATGTAACTTCAATAGTCTGCTGATAGGGATGAAAGGGGGCCGCTTTGTATATTTTCTGCTTCCTTTCTACTCTATAAATTCACACTGGATAAATGCACTAAAGAAAACCCGATTTCTCCAGAAACGAGAGATTAGCAGCAACTCAGAGTTCACCCCCAAAAAGTGTTAAATCATGACGGGATTCGGGGGGCTGTTGATGCTAAAACTGACCTCGGTGCCACCAGGCACGGATATGCAAAGCGAGTGGATTAGATGGCAGGCCTGATGTTTGCAAAATTCTGCGGATTAGCGGGACGCACCTCGGAGCATGCGAATGAGATGCGTGTATGCCTCGAGAGCTTAGCCAGAGCTCCCCTGCGCGTGACAGAACCCTAAATGGGGGTTTCCTGTGCCAGGGCAGATTGGGGCGCATGGGGGTGTACAAAGAAGGAGTACAGGGGGCAGGAAGACTTAAACCGCTTGCTATGTGTGACCAACACATTTCCTATAGCTAAGTCCCCCAATACATGCTTTTCAAATTATTTATGTTACCTGTGCGTATGCGCTATTAATACTGACAGATGCAGCATATTAAGCAGGGGGAAAAGGTGATGTTCACAGAATTTTTCAATAAGATCTTTATGATGTTCACAGAATGTTTCAATAAGATCTTTAGATCGTGTAAAATAGGTCTGTGCAGTCTTGTGATTGAAAACACAGCAGAACCTTCTTGCTGTGCAGGTGAAGAAAATCTTCCACCTGAATAGAAAAAGGTTAAAAAAAAGTGTAGCACGTCCTACTCTTTCTAAAAAGGGAATGGACAAAGACGAAAATAGTAGCCCCAGATGTCGGCCTTGCCAGAGGTTCTCTTACTGGCAGGAACCTGTTGAAGTGCAGCTTGACATGTAGAAACAACAACAGATGAGGAGAGGTATAATTGTAAGTTATATTGATACATAAGTGACCCCACCAGGAGCAGGTGTAGTTAGATGCTCAGATCTGGTCTGTCTGAGCCATGGAACCCTCCTAACCCTAACATTCCATGACATCACTGGGTAACCTGACAAGCAGGACGCCACACAACTATGCCTGCTCATCCCAAGAGTGCCCCCGACCTACCCAAACCTGGCTGCCAGAAGCCCCTCGACTCCCTTCACCCCCTGTCTTGGCTACCCAACGTAAACCTTCTTGGTCCCACCTCTCAAGGTGCGCCACTGTTACCCCCTCTCCAGTCCTCCAATGACACTTCCTCTCCACTCCAAACTGCTTATACTCCAATTTCCCCACCAGACCATCCCAATTGCCTTCCCCTGCCCCAGTGCTCTTGTTTGCGCCATAACAAAGAGAGTAGCGTGAAGATTAAAATACTCCCCACTTGAAGCAAAGCTCTGATAGCTTCCTTGTCCTTCCATCCACGCATCTATCCATCATCATTTCATCATTCAACTACGTGCTGATATCCACTATTTTGTCATCTATTCATTCTTTCATCCATCATTCAATCTTTCAAAATCCCATCCATCCATTACACGTGTTTACACATCTATCATCTATGCATGCATCCACACATCCGTCATTTGACTTACCCATCCATCAAAAAAGCATTTGAGCCATCAATTGTTCCTTTTATCCATCCATTCACCCGCCCATCCTCCCCGATTCCCATTTAGTTTGGCAGCAATCCAGCCGATTCATTTACTCTGTCATCTTTCACCCACCCATCCACCATCCATCTCAGATTTGCATTTACTCTGCCTTCCTTTCATCAGTGGCGGCCGGCATGCACCGGGAGTGGTGGGCTTGGGCAGGGCTGGGGGTTTAAGGCATTCGGAAATAATACGTTTAAAAAAAACTTACTTTACCGCCACCTCTTGCATCTGTCTCTCCTTCTCGTCCCTCTGCAAAGCTAGAACAGGAAGCACATCCAGGGTCCCGTATCATAACGCTGCATCTGAGTGCCGTGGTTCGGCGGTCAGCGAGGGAATGGGGGCCTGGGCATGTTCTCCACCAAAGCTGTAATGGGGAACAGGCAAAGTGCTCAAGAATGTTTGGCCGGCCTCCATCTCAGAAACATACACAGTGCTTGAAGCAGCCGGGGCTGACCTAACATAGATATCAACAACTAACACCCCTAGCTAGGCCGACCGCCTGTGCCCCCGACATCCACTCCCCAGTCGCTCAACCATACATGCAGTCCTCCAGTGGGTTGGATGTTGGGCGCCAGGGTCATGGAAATGGGCACAAACTGATACCAAATCTCCAGGGCATGCAGATTGATACTCTTGTATAATCATCTTCTCTGTTAACCATTCCCCCTATCCACATGCACAACTGCATTACTTCGAGGCCTTTAATGGGCATAGATTTGCCCGGTCGCCGTGCACGCAGACTCTTTTACCTGGGCACGCAATATCATCACCTCATTACTTTCCAGCGTGGCACAATGGTATATATGTACCCTTTGTGTTTTGATCAGCTGTCAATTTGGCTCTGCAGTTCATGCTACGAACACTGATTATATTTGCATGTGTTGTACCCTCTGTTTATCCCACAAAATATAAATAAAGATATGAACCCCTTCGCTGCTAGGCCTCCCCCTCTGTGCCAAACCTTTTTTTGGCTATTTGGGGTAGTTGGCACTTAGGCCCCTGTAACTTTTTGACCAGATAGGGTATCCAAGCCAAATTTGTGTCCTTTTCTTCCAACATCATCGGGATTCTAAAGTAACCCAGGGTTTGTGGATTCCCCTGGAGGGGACCCAGAAATTAGCCAAAATGCAGCAAATTCGTTTTTTTGGGCAGAAAAATGGAAAAACAAGTGCTGCAAATGAAAGCATCTGGTTTATTCCCTGCAAATGGTATCAACAAAGGGTTTGTGGGGCTGAAATCACTATTTTCCCAGCTTTCAGGGACTGACTGACTTTTGTCACCCAAACCAACATTTTTAACCAGTTTTGGCATTTTACTGGGACATAGCCTATTTTTGCTATTTTGCTTTCAACCTTCTTTCAGTTATTTTTGTACATCCTTCAAGGTTTCTTTATAGAAACTAATAGTTGAAAATAGGAAAAATTGAAAATGAGTTGAAAAAAACAGTCATTTGTGACAACGTTTTCACCTGTAACTTCTTCTAATTATGACAAATGTTTGAAAGCAATAGAGCATTACATCCGCAGGCCCTTTCTGGTTGTGAGGATATACAGGACGAGCGCAGAGCCAATAACTGAGGAGCATCATACAATGTTTTTTTATTATGTACCGGATATATAGCGATTAATTTGGGAAAATATATATAGTGAAAAATCAGGATGAAAGACACCTATGTATTTCTGAAATTGGAACAAAATATAGAGTTTCAGAAACAGTAGCTATTTGCACATTTCCAAAATTGTGAGTACCCATACTAGCATGAGAATTATAGGACATTTTTCCAGTGACTTATTTTTTACACATTGTCTTTCATTTGGAAGGCAGAAATGCATAGAAAGTCAATAGTTATTAACAGTTGCTCTACAATTCTGTGTTACCCTAAGTCTCCCGATAAAAATGGTACCTCACTTGTGTGGGTAGGCCTAGTGCCCGCAGCATGAAATGGTTTAAAACGCTATGTGGACACACTTCATTTTTACAGTGAAAACTGACCTAGTTGCAGATTTCGAACCCTAGCCCTGCCGGCACCTAAGGAAACCTAGCAAACCTATACATTTTTGAAAACTACACATCCAGGGAAAACCAGGATGGGATGACTTGTCTGGCTCTCACCATATTCTGTTACCCAGAATCCCTTGAAAACCTCAAACTTTGTCCAAAAAAACACACTTTCCTCACTTTTCTGTGATGGAAAGTTCTGGAATCTGTGTGGATTCACAAAATTTCACCCACCCCGGTTTCCCCAAAGTATCCCAAGAAAAATAGTACCCCACTTGTGTGGGTAGGTATGGTGCCCGCAACAGGAAACGGCCCAAAACACAAGGTGGACACACCACATTCTCACAGTGAAAACTGACCCTTTTTTTGCAAAGTGCCTAGCTGTAGATTTTGAACCCTAGCTCTGCCGGGACCTAGGGAAACCTAGCAAACCTATACATTTTTGAAAACTACACATCCAGGGAAAACCAGGATGGGATGACTTGTCTGGCTCTCACCATATTCTGTTACCCAGAATCCCTTGAAAACCTCAAACTTTGTCCAAAAAAACACACTTTCCTCACTTTTCTGTGATGGAAAGTTCTGGAATCTGTGTGGATTCACAAAATTTCACCCACCCCGGTGTCCCCAAAGTATCCCAAGAAAAATAGTACCCCACTTGTGTGGGTAGGTATGGTGCCCGCAACAGGAAACGGCCCAAAACACAAGGTGGACACACCACATTCTCACAGTGAAAACTGACCCTTTTTTTGCAAAGTGCCTAGCTGTAGATTTTGAACCCTAGCTCTGCCGGGACCTAGGGAAAACTATCAAACCTATACATTTTTGAAAACTAGACACCCAGGAAAATCCAGGATGGGGTGACTTGTCTGGCTCTCATCAGGTTCTGTTACCCAGAATACCTTGCAAACCTCAAACTTTGTAAAAAAAAACACATTTTCCTTATGTTTCTGTGGTGAAAAGTTCTGGAATTTGCGTGGATCCACAAAATTTCACCCACCCCGCTTTCCCCAACGTCTTCCAAGAAAAAATGATACCGTACTCGTGTGGGTAGGCCTATTGGCCGCAACAGCAAACGGCCAAAAACGCAACGTAGACATTCCAAATTTTCACAGTGAAAACAGACCCTTTTTTTGCAAAGGGCCTAGCTGTAGATTTTGAACCCGAGCTCTGCCGGCACATAGGGAAACCGGGCAAACCTATACGTTTTCCAAAACTAGACAACCAGGGCAATACAGGATGGGGTGACTTGTCTGACTCTCACCAGGTTCTGTTACCCAGAATCCCTTGCAAACCTAAAACTTTGTAAAAAAAAACACATTTTCCTCACATTTCTGTAGTGGAAAGTTCTGGAATCTGCTTGGATTCACAAAATTCCATCCACCCCGCATTCCTCAAAGTCTTCAGAGAAAAATGGTGCCTGACTTGTGTGGGTTGGCCTAGTGCCCGCGACAGGAAACGGCCCAAAATGCAACATGGACACAACACATTTTCACAGTGACAACTGACCCTTTGGGACCATATAAGTGTTTAGCCATTCAACAGTTGATGTTGTTGCACCAAGGATATTGTGCTGCATAACTAAATACTTATAAGGTCCCAAAAGCGAGACATATTGGCTATGCCATTGCTTGTTTTGCAAAGTGCCCAGCTGTGGATTTTGAACCCTATCTCTGCTGGGACCTAGGGAAACCTAGCAAACCTATACATTTTTGAAAACTAGACACTCAGGAAAATCCAGGATGGGGTGACCTGTCTGGCTCTCATCAGGTTCTGTTACCCAGAATATCTTGCAAACCTCAAACTTGGTAAAAAAAAACCACATTTTCCTTACGTTTCTGTGGTGGAAAGTTGGAATCTGCGTGGATCCACAAAATTTCACCCACCCCGCTTTTCCCAAAGTCTAAAATGGTACCTTACTCGTGTGGGTAGGCCTAAATGCCGCAACAGGAAACGGCCCAAAACGTAACGCAGACATTTCACATTTTCACAGTGAAAACTGACCCTTTTTTTGCAAAGTGCCTAGCTGTAGATTTTGAACCGTAGCTCTGCCGGCACATAGGGAAACCGGGCAAACCTATACGCTTTTGAAAACTAGACAACCAGGGGAATACAGGATGGGGTGACTTGTCTGGCTCTCACCAGGTTATGTTACCCAGAATCCCTTGCAAACCTAAAACTTTGTAAAAAAAACAAAACATTTTCCTTTCTATGGTGGAAAGTTCTGGAATCTGCTTGGATTCCCAAAATTCCATCCACCCGCATTCCTCAAAGTCTTCCGAGAAAAATGGTGCCTGACTTGTGTGGGTAGGCCTAGTTCCCGCGACAGGAAACGGCCCAAAACGCAACATGGACACAACACATTTTCACAGTGACAACTGACCCTCTGGGACCTTATAAGTGTTTAGCCATTCAACAGTTGATGTTGTTGCACCAAGGATATTGTGCTGCATAACTAAATACTTATAAGGTCCCAAAAGCGAGACCTATTGGCTATGCCAATGCTTGTTTTGCAAAGTGCCTAGCTGTGGATTTTGAACCCTAGCTCTGCTGGGACCTAGGGAAACCTAGCAAACCTATACATTTTTGAAAACTAGACACTCAGGAAAATCCAGGATGGGGTGACTTGTCTGGCTCTCATCAGGTTCTGTTACCCAGAATACCTTGCAAACCTCAAACTTTGTAAAAAACCCCACATTTTCCTTACGTTTCTGTGGTGGAAAGTTCTGGAATCTGCGTGGATCCACAAAATTTCACTCACCCCGCTTTTCCCAAAGTCTAAAATGGTACCTTACTCGTGTGGGTAGGCCTATTGGCCGCAACAGGAAACGGCCCAAAACGTAACGCAGACATTTCACATTTTCACAGTGAAAACTGACCCTTTTTTTGCAAAGTGCCTAGCTGTAGATTTTGAACCCTAGCTCTGCCGGCACGTAGGGAAACCGGGCAATCCTATACGTTTTTGAAAACTAGACAACCAGGGGAATACAGGATGGGGTGACTTGTCTGGCTCTCACCAGGTTATGTTACCCAGAATCCCTTGCAAACCTAAAACTTTGTAAAAAAACAAAACATTTTCCTTTCTGTGGTGGAAAGTTCTGGAATATGCTTGGATTCACAAAATTCCATCCACCCCGCATTCCTCAAAGTCTTCCAAGAAAAATGGTACCTCACTTGTGTGGGTAGGCCTAGTGCCCGCGACAGGAAACGGCCCAAAACGCAACATGGACACACCACATTTTCACAGTGACAACTGACCCTTTTTAGGTCTCGCCTATGCAGCATGCATGCGCTGCAAAAGGCAAAAAGACCTTTTGGGATCACTTTGGCTTTTCAGCCAAGCATGTGCACGCATTCCATTGCCTTCAATGGCAAAGCGTGCACGTCAGGAGATTCACTTGCGGGAGCGAGCGCGGCTATATGGCAGCAATTATCGCTCCTGCAAGTTAATCTCGCAGCCCTCCCTCCCACCTGCTGCCGTGCGCGCCTCCCCCTGCTACCGGCAGCCTACATATCAAACGTGCATTGATTTATATTGGAATGTTAAATAATTACATCTGCCCTTAAATGATGCAAGACGTAAATGTGAAGAACTCTTCTGTTTTCATCTCTCTGATTTTGTAAATCAAGGCATTTTCAAGAGGCGTCTGGTTATTTAACCATGGTATCCTAACATTCAGTGTATCATAGAAAGAGTGGTCTGCAATAACTCTAAAGCAGCAGTTTGCTTCCTTCTGAAGGTCGCTTAATTTCTGGCATCACACTCGGAATCTGTATGCTCACCATAAGCACTCTGTTTTATTTCTTGTTTCTCAAGCCTCTTCCTTGAATCCCTTAGATCCTTGACCCCCTTCTTGACATGGCCAACTGCAGCCCTTACATCTTTCTGCCCAGTTAGTTCATCTTTCAGTATGTAATATCCGCTGCTGCAGCTGAAATAGCTGAACGAGGTACACGTTAGCCAGCTTTTCACAATTTCAGCAGGGGACTTACTTTGATAATCTTCTGTCAAGGTTTAACGAAAGCCTACATTGTCTTCTAGAGCGATATGATGCGCTGCACTCCTATCTTCACCCTCTGCTCTCTCTTCAATTGGCTATACAGCTCTTGATGTCATTGCAAGACCATTTGTAGATATGGAAAACAGGAACAGTGCTTGTGGCAAAAATGTAAAACTAGGTTAGACACTCAAGTCGGTATTAACTGATGAAGTTGTAATGCGTATGTAAAATTCTCACAGAAATCAAAATGTTAATTTCAAAGTCATGATATATTCTAGAACAAGACTGATTTTGGTTTGACCAGGCCTGAATGTTCCCTAGTCTGTGATAAAAAGACAACAGTCCGAATCTACATTTAAGATAATAAAACTGAACTACTTTGCAAGGAGAGTAAGAATGTATTCAACTGTTCTTTTGAAGTTATTTCAATACAAGAGCAGTGTTTAAATACAGTATCTTTGTGTGCCAGGTAATCTTCAGAGAGGTCCATTTGTGGGTTGTAACATATTGGTGGCATTTGGGAGAGACTTGGCAACATGGGCGACATGGCGCTTCGCTGAGTGCACTTGTGGCTCCCCTTCGAAATCTTGAAGTAAATCTTATTACAAATATTTGATTATCAACTGGGAAGACCAGACCGACTGAGGCAGCATATACTGGTGCCTTGAGCGGAGAAAAGCTGACTGGCACTAGAGAAGTGTACTTCCAACATCCCCCTGGTCGGCCTTCTGTACCCTGAGAACGGAGAGGAAAGTGATGTATCACGCTGCATCGAACGGTTTAAATGCAGTACTTAATTTGTAATTAACAAGTGCCAGGGTCGGCTGCTTTGGACGTTACGCCATATCCTCTCCTTAAGCGGATGGTAGATGTGAGTCTCCGTTTATGCCATTGTGGAAAACTCACTGCAGGTGTCACAAAGTGTGCATTAGCCCACGTCGCCTCTGTTAGGCCTGCTACCCTGCGAAACACCAATGACTAGAAGTACAGGACACAGCAGACTTTACATCTACACTCCTTATCACGTTGTTCCAGTGAGGTGCCTCCTCTTAATTGGATTGTTCCTTTGTTCCGTTCTTTCTGGGAGGGGCAGATTGAGCTTTTGCGGTATCACCTACTCTAGCTTAATTTCAGTTTAGACGATTTGCTTTGCTCACTGTGATTACCTAACTGTATTGCACAGTTTACATTTCTTTCAGGAGCGGTACTGTGCCTCCCTACCGATCATACCCGCTCTCCCCTTTCTCTGAACCGCTCGTTTACTGTGTTTCTGAAATCGTAAATTCTACCCCACTTCCTGTATTACTAGACTGCGTCATTCCCGGTGTTACTGGGTGAGTATCTTGGGAAGTGAGATGGCCCTTATTGGCAGGGCTGCCTGCCCCAACGTTGATGTGACCTCGGGATTAAACTGGCCCATCATACCATTGCCTAATTCTGTTATAGGAGTTTAACACCACTTTTCAGCTAGTGTACGTATGGTACTTAATCAGCTCTTCTCGGCAGGGTTACTACACGTCTAATGGAACTTTGCTAGTACCTACTGTTACAGATTGTAACTTTGTACGGGACCCACACCAGCACTTATGTCAGAGTTTCTTACATTTTAATCGATTTCACCATCATTTCTGCGCTTCGCCGCTGCGTTTTTGACGGGTCTCAGCTTTGCCAGCACTTCTAAGCAGAGTTGCTTCACTTTTTATCAGGACCTCACTAACACTTCACCACATAATTGTCATTTTAATATGACATTATAACCACTTCTCCTCGTAGTTTCCATGACATCAACCAGTTAGTATGAGCACTTATGACAGTGGCAGCTGGTGACATTTCAAAGTGGTGAGGCGTAAAATGGATGTTATAGTGTAGCGCAGCGAGCGAGCACGACCAACCCAAGGAGGGTTCGGGGGGGTTCTCCCCCCGAGAAAATGTTGAAAAAAGAGTGCACAAATGGTGCATTTTCAAGCAAATTTGAGAAAGAAGAAAGGTTAATAAAGCAATTGTGAAAGTGCAGTTATTACATTAATAAAGAGATTTCATATAACATAGGTAGGTGCTTATTCAGTATAACCACAGAGCTTCATAACAGACTTCGAGATACAGTGTATTTATGAGTACTTCACAGATGTTTTTTATTTAACAACTAAACAGGTCGCAAACTAGCAGCAATTAAAAAACATATTATTCACTTTCTGTAGAGCAAGCAGCAAAGAAGGTTGGTGCTGTTCTTCTTTGCCTTGCGGCTTTACCAGATGCTGAAAAGCAAGTATAACAAAATGTAGTTGTGTCAACCAAACACATAGACTGTTAATCATAAAGAACCACCTAGGATCATATATAAAAAAGATTCATCCTGTGACATCAGTGTCAAGTTGTGCAGCCTACAGGCTTTTAAGTAACATAACATAATGTGTATTTGTAAAGCGCACGTTCACCCATAGGTCTCTTAGCACTGAATAACAGATGTTGATTGTTACCCAACTCAATGGCACTCATTTTATCATGGGGATATTACTCTTTCAGATGTTTTACTGCATGTATTTTCTCTTCTGACTTCTTAATAAAAACGCTCTGGAAAAACAATCTGCTGTACTTTTTGGGCACTTTTATATAGCACAGCCACAAACTCAACCCTGAAGAACTTTACGAGAAACCCTGGTTACATAAAACAAGGGGACACTACGAGTCCCTGCAGAACCCTGCAAAAGAAGGAATAATGCGAAAGAAGGAATCATCCTTGGTAGGTGAGCACCGCATCAGAACTCGCTGCTGGATAGGGAGGGTAATGACTAACCATAATGACGGTAAAAATAGAGAGAAAGGGTTACAATTACATACATGCGGAAAATAGGTTTCCATTCAATTCTCTTCCATTCATTGCATTATATTTGCATGTTCTTTCACAGCTCTTGCTCAAGTAACTTTTATTTTTGTTTACCAATCCGGTTGGTAAACCAAAGCAAACCAAAAAAAACACGTGTCATTTTGTAGATGTGCATATGCTTAGTGTGCATGCCTACAAAATGATGCATATTCTTATTATATTATAGAAAACTGCAGATACACTTATATAAATGCAATGATGGAATGTATTTAAGGGGCCAAATAAACAAACCTCTATCATGGGGCATTTATTTATTAAAACCAACTACGTGACTGCCAGAATGCAATGAAACTAACAGATGACATGGTCCATGGCAGCATCGTTTCAAGCAGTGAGGCCTTGCGGCCCGGCAAATATATATAACACAATCCATGAATGACAATCTGATAAACGGATGACTCTCATGTATTTGACGGTAAACGAAACAGTGGAAAAACCAAACAGGAGACGGCCTTGTAAGGATGCTTTCCGCTTTGTTTTAGTTTTACTTTTACTAACAGCGAACTTCGAACTACTACCAGTACCTGCTGCACGGTATCCCCAGACTGCTACTGGACTCTTCTCTTCTGGAGATCGGAACTCGGGAAATGGACAACCGTGACGGCGGTGACGATGGCCCGGCCGATGCGATGATGATGCCGATCGGACTCACTCAGTCACAGTGGGACGGCTCAAGGTGCCACGTGCCCTCTGCACTCCACAGGGCTCAGATGAGATCAGTCAGTCATGGAAATGTTCGTCCCACCGCCGCGCACAAAACACATACATACACAAAGGGTCGGTCATTTAATAAAACTGGTGTAATGCAGCAGGACTGTCGGAACTTGGTACAGCAGTAGTCACGCCTGCCTTCCTGTTAGCCTGAAGGGGAGTCACACACTCTTCTATTACGTGCGGCGGGGTGCGGTTTAGAGTGACTGACAGTACTGGTGACTGAGGAGGAGGGAAGACTAGCAACGCCGAAATGACCCAATCACTGCATGGCTTAACAATAAAGCCATACAGTGATTGGGCATTGCTAGTGGACGCTGGGCGGGACCTCCCAAGCGGTGCCAAGTCATGCCTGCTACTACTCAGTGCAGATTAGACTGGCAACCACGGAACCGGAACCGCCGCCTTGTACTGCCATGATGCTGCAGCACTGCAGCCAATCCGGGTGCTGCTCTATTACAGAGAGAGGCTCTCTCTTAAAGACAGCAGCGCCAGGATTGGGGTGTGCTGCAAAAGTTGCCGCCCATTTTTTAACATTGGGGTCTGTGGTTTGCGCCACGCCCCCCAGTTATCTCTATCATCCTAATTGAAGTGCACTGTTGTGCATATGGGGGTTCTTGGTCACAAAAGGCAGCGCACGGCCAAACCAACCCGCCATGCATACAGTGTGCTTGTGCCCCACAGTGCGCATGTGCGGGCCGCGGTATCGGGTGAAGTGCGAAGTCAAGTACATTATTATGAAGCAAGCCATTGGCTAAGCCAAGCCGGTGTGACGTGATGCCGCCACGCGCTTTAAACATTTGCGAGCATCACATTATATTTTTTATTGACATAATGTATTTTGTGGCGGCGGCTGTGGGGCAATGCCCCACCGCCACAATGGACAAGACACCACTGACTTATGATCAATGTTGTATGTTGTTAATATTACTGCATTCATATAAGCAACCTTTTTTTCCGTTACTTCACAAGTTATAATTTTAATGAGAAAGTGCCTACCCATCTTAGCGGGGCTCTCTGTGCAGCAAGTGGCACAGAACTAGCTTTGCTCGCCAGGTTTGGTATCTATTTTGTGGTCCAGTACTTATACTTTTTGTTAGGGCTGCATTACAGTATTCGTACGTACCCCATTTCTGAGCACTCTGGGCCCGATTCACAGAACTAACTTAAGACAAAATCCTAAACTTACTACTTTTGGTATTCACAGAAGTTAGGATTTTGTCTTAAGTTTGTCTTAAGACAGACTTAAGACAGACTTAAGACAGACTTAAGTTAGGATTTTGTCTTAAGTCTGTTTTATGTCTGTCTTAAGACAAACTTAAGACAAAATCCTAACTTCTGTGAATATCAGGGAGCGAGCGCGGCTATATGGCAGCAATTATCGCTCCTGCAAGTTAATCTCGCAGCCCTCCCTCCCACCTGCTGCCGTGCGCGCCTCCCCCTGCTACCGGCAGCCTACATATCAAACGTGCATTGATTTATATTGGAATGTTAAATAATTACATCTGCCCTTAAATGATGCAAGACGTAAATGTGAAGAACTCTTCTGTTTTCATCTCTCTGATTTTGTAAATCAAGGCATTTTCAAGAGGCGTCTGGTTATTTAACCATGGTATCCTAACATTCAGTGTATCATAGAAAGAGTGGTCTGCAATAACTCTAAAGCAGCAGTTTGCTTCCTTCTGAAGGTCGCTTAATTTCTGGCATCACACTCGGAATCTGTATGCTCACCATAAGCACTCTGTTTTATTTCTTGTTTCTCAAGCCTCTTCCTTGAATCCCTTAGATCCTTGACCCCCTTCTTGACATGGCCAACTGCAGCCCTTACATCTTTCTGCCCAGTTAGTTCATCTTTCAGTATGTAATATCCGCTGCTGCAGCTGAAATAGCTGAACGAGGTACACGTTAGCCAGCTTTTCACAATTTCAGCAGGGGACTTACTTTGATAATCTTCTGTCAAGGTTTAACGAAAGCCTACATTGTCTTCTAGAGCGATATGATGCGCTGCACTCCTATCTTCACCCTCTGCTCTCTCTTCAATTGGCTATACAGCTCTTGATGTCATTGCAAGACCATTTGTAGATATGGAAAACAGGAACAGTGCTTGTGGCAAAAATGTAAAACTAGGTTAGACACTCAAGTCGGTATTAACTGATGAAGTTGTAATGCGTATGTAAAATTCTCACAGAAATCAAAATGTTAATTTCAAAGTCATGATATATTCTAGAACAAGACTGATTTTGGTTTGACCAGGCCTGAATGTTCCCTAGTCTGTGATAAAAAGACAACAGTCCGAATCTACATTTAAGATAATAAAACTGAACTACTTTGCAAGGAGAGTAAGAATGTATTCAACTGTTCTTTTGAAGTTATTTCAATACAAGAGCAGTGTTTAAATACAGTATCTTTGTGTGCCAGGTAATCTTCAGAGAGGTCCATTTGTGGGTTGTAACATATTGGTGGCATTTGGGAGAGACTTGGCAACATGGGCGACATGGCGCTTCGCTGAGTGCACTTGTGGCTCCCCTTCGAAATCTTGAAGTAAATCTTATTACAAATATTTGATTATCAACTGGGAAGACCAGACCGACTGAGGCAGCATATACTGGTGCCTTGAGCGGAGAAAAGCTGACTGGCACTAGAGAAGTGTACTTCCAACATCCCCCTGGTCGGCCTTCTGTACCCTGAGAACGGAGAGGAAAGTGATGTATCACGCTGCATCGAACGGTTTAAATGCAGTACTTAATTTGTAATTAACAAGTGCCAGGGTCGGCTGCTTTGGACGTTACGCCATATCCTCTCCTTAAGCGGATGGTAGATGTGAGTCTCCGTTTATGCCATTGTGGAAAACTCACTGCAGGTGTCACAAAGTGTGCATTAGCCCACGTCGCCTCTGTTAGGCCTGCTACCCTGCGAAACACCAATGACTAGAAGTACAGGACACAGCAGACTTTACATCTACACTCCTTATCACGTTGTTCCAGTGAGGTGCCTCCTCTTAATTGGATTGTTCCTTTGTTCCGTTCTTTCTGGGAGGGGCAGATTGAGCTTTTGCGGTATCACCTACTCTAGCTTAATTTCAGTTTAGACGATTTGCTTTGCTCACTGTGATTACCTAACTGTATTGCACAGTTTACATTTCTTTCAGGAGCGGTACTGTGCCTCCCTACCGATCATACCCGCTCTCCCCTTTCTCTGAACCGCTCGTTTACTGTGTTTCTGAAATCGTAAATTCTACCCCACTTCCTGTATTACTAGACTGCGTCATTCCCGGTGTTACTGGGTGAGTATCTTGGGAAGTGAGATGGCCCTTATTGGCAGGGCTGCCTGCCCCAACGTTGATGTGACCTCGGGATTAAACTGGCCCATCATACCATTGCCTAATTCTGTTATAGGAGTTTAACACCACTTTTCAGCTAGTGTACGTATGGTACTTAATCAGCTCTTCTCGGCAGGGTTACTACACGTCTAATGGAACTTTGCTAGTACCTACTGTTACAGATTGTAACTTTGTACGGGACCCACACCAGCACTTATGTCAGAGTTTCTTACATTTTAATCGATTTCACCATCATTTCTGCGCTTCGCCGCTGCGTTTTTGACGGGTCTCAGCTTTGCCAGCACTTCTAAGCAGAGTTGCTTCACTTTTTATCAGGACCTCACTAACACTTCACCACATAATTGTCATTTTAATATGACATTATAACCACTTCTCCTCGTAGTTTCCATGACATCAACCAGTTAGTATGAGCACTTATGACAGTGGCAGCTGGTGACATTTCAAAGTGGTGAGGCGTAAAATGGATGTTATAGTGTAGCGCAGCGAGCGAGCACGACCAACCCAAGGAGGGTTCGGGGGGGTTCTCCCCCCGAGAAAATGTTGAAAAAAGAGTGCACAAATGGTGCATTTTCAAGCAAATTTGAGAAAGAAGAAAGGTTAATAAAGCAATTGTGAAAGTGCAGTTATTACATTAATAAAGAGATTTCATATAACATAGGTAGGTGCTTATTCAGTATAACCACAGAGCTTCATAACAGACTTCGAGATACAGTGTATTTATGAGTACTTCACAGATGTTTTTTATTTAACAACTAAACAGGTCGCAAACTAGCAGCAATTAAAAAACATATTATTCACTTTCTGTAGAGCAAGCAGCAAAGAAGGTTGGTGCTGTTCTTCTTTGCCTTGCGGCTTTACCAGATGCTGAAAAGCAAGTATAACAAAATGTAGTTGTGTCAACCAAACACATAGACTGTTAATCATAAAGAACCACCTAGGATCATATATAAAAAAGATTCATCCTGTGACATCAGTGTCAAGTTGTGCAGCCTACAGGCTTTTAAGTAACATAACATAATGTGTATTTGTAAAGCGCACGTTCACCCATAGGTCTCTTAGCACTGAATAACAGATGTTGATTGTTACCCAACTCAATGGCACTCATTTTATCATGGGGATATTACTCTTTCAGATGTTTTACTGCATGTATTTTCTCTTCTGACTTCTTAATAAAAACGCTCTGGAAAAACAATCTGCTGTACTTTTTGGGCACTTTTATATAGCACAGCCACAAACTCAACCCTGAAGAACTTTACGAGAAACCCTGGTTACATAAAACAAGGGGACACTACGAGTCCCTGCAGAACCCTGCAAAAGAAGGAATAATGCGAAAGAAGGAATCATCCTTGGTAGGTGAGCACCGCATCAGAACTCGCTGCTGGATAGGGAGGGTAATGACTAACCATAATGACGGTAAAAATAGAGAGAAAGGGTTACAATTACATACATGCGGAAAATAGGTTTCCATTCAATTCTCTTCCATTCATTGCATTATATTTGCATGTTCTTTCACAGCTCTTGCTCAAGTAACTTTTATTTTTGTTTACCAATCCGGTTGGTAAACCAAAGCAAACCAAAAAAAACACGTGTCATTTTGTAGATGTGCATATGCTTAGTGTGCATGCCTACAAAATGATGCATATTCTTATTATATTATAGAAAACTGCAGATACACTTATATAAATGCAATGATGGAATGTATTTAAGGGGCCAAATAAACAAACCTCTATCATGGGGCATTTATTTATTAAAACCAACTACGTGACTGCCAGAATGCAATGAAACTAACAGATGACATGGTCCATGGCAGCATCGTTTCAAGCAGTGAGGCCTTGCGGCCCGGCAAATATATATAACACAATCCATGAATGACAATCTGATAAACGGATGACTCTCATGTATTTGACGGTAAACGAAACAGTGGAAAAACCAAACAGGAGACGGCCTTGTAAGGATGCTTTCCGCTTTGTTTTAGTTTTACTTTTACTAACAGCGAACTTCGAACTACTACCAGTACCTGCTGCACGGTATCCCCAGACTGCTACTGGACTCTTCTCTTCTGGAGATCGGAACTCGGGAAATGGACAACCGTGACGGCGGTGACGATGGCCCGGCCGATGCGATGATGATGCCGATCGGACTCACTCAGTCACAGTGGGACGGCTCAAGGTGCCACGTGCCCTCTGCACTCCACAGGGCTCAGATGAGATCAGTCAGTCATGGAAATGTTCGTCCCACCGCCGCGCACAAAACACATACATACACAAAGGGTCGGTCATTTAATAAAACTGGTGTAATGCAGCAGGACTGTCGGAACTTGGTACAGCAGTAGTCACGCCTGCCTTCCTGTTAGCCTGAAGGGGAGTCACACACTCTTCTATTACGTGCGGCGGGGTGCGGTTTAGAGTGACTGACAGTACTGGTGACTGAGGAGGAGGGAAGACTAGCAACGCCGAAATGACCCAATCACTGCATGGCTTAACAATAAAGCCATACAGTGATTGGGCATTGCTAGTGGACGCTGGGCGGGACCTCCCAAGCGGTGCCAAGTCATGCCTGCTACTACTCAGTGCAGATTAGACTGGCAACCACGGAACCGGAACCGCCGCCTTGTACTGCCATGATGCTGCAGCACTGCAGCCAATCCGGGTGCTGCTCTATTACAGAGAGAGGCTCTCTCTTAAAGACAGCAGCGCCAGGATTGGGGTGTGCTGCAAAAGTTGCCGCCCATTTTTTAACATTGGGGTCTGTGGTTTGCGCCACGCCCCCCAGTTATCTCTATCATCCTAATTGAAGTGCACTGTTGTGCATATGGGGGTTCTTGGTCACAAAAGGCAGCGCACGGCCAAACCAACCCGCCATGCATACAGTGTGCTTGTGCCCCACAGTGCGCATGTGCGGGCCGCGGTATCGGGTGAAGTGCGAAGTCAAGTACATTATTATGAAGCAAGCCATTGGCTAAGCCAAGCCGGTGTGACGTGATGCCGCCACGCGCTTTAAACATTTGCGAGCATCACATTATATTTTTTATTGACATAATGTATTTTGTGGCGGCGGCTGTGGGGCAATGCCCCACCGCCACAATGGACAAGACACCACTGACTTATGATCAATGTTGTATGTTGTTAATATTACTGCATTCATATAAGCAACCTTTTTTTCCGTTACTTCACAAGTTATAATTTTAATGAGAAAGTGCCTACCCATCTTAGCGGGGCTCTCTGTGCAGCAAGTGGCACAGAACTAGCTTTGCTCGCCAGGTTTGGTATCTATTTTGTGGTCCAGTACTTATACTTTTTGTTAGGGCTGCATTACAGTATTCGTACGTACCCCATTTCTGAGCACTCTGGGCCCGATTCACAGAACTAACTTAAGACAAAATCCTAAACTTACTACTTTTGGTATTCACAGAAGTTAGGATTTTGTCTTAAGTTTGTCTTAAGACAGACTTAAGACAGACTTAAGACAGACTTAAGTTAGGATTTTGTCTTAAGTCTGTTTTATGTCTGTCTTAAGACAAACTTAAGACAAAATCCTAACTTCTGTGAATATCAGGGAGCGAGCGCGGCTATATGGCAGCAATTATCGCTCCTGCAAGTTAATCTCGCAGCCCTCCCTCCCACCTGCTGCCGTGCGCGCCTCCCCCTGCTACCGGCAGCCTACATATCAAACGTGCATTGATTTATATTGGAATGTTAAATAATTACATCTGCCCTTAAATGATGCAAGACGTAAATGTGAAGAACTCTTCTGTTTTCATCTCTCTGATTTTGTAAATCAAGGCATTTTCAAGAGGCGTCTGGTTATTTAACCATGGTATCCTAACATTCAGTGTATCATAGAAAGAGTGGTCTGCAATAACTCTAAAGCAGCAGTTTGCTTCCTTCTGAAGGTCGCTTAATTTCTGGCATCACACTCGGAATCTGTATGCTCACCATAAGCACTCTGTTTTATTTCTTGTTTCTCAAGCCTCTTCCTTGAATCCCTTAGATCCTTGACCCCCTTCTTGACATGGCCAACTGCAGCCCTTACATCTTTCTGCCCAGTTAGTTCATCTTTCAGTATGTAATATCCGCTGCTGCAGCTGAAATAGCTGAACGAGGTACACGTTAGCCAGCTTTTCACAATTTCAGCAGGGGACTTACTTTGATAATCTTCTGTCAAGGTTTAACGAAAGCCTACATTGTCTTCTAGAGCGATATGATGCGCTGCACTCCTATCTTCACCCTCTGCTCTCTCTTCAATTGGCTATACAGCTCTTGATGTCATTGCAAGACCATTTGTAGATATGGAAAACAGGAACAGTGCTTGTGGCAAAAATGTAAAACTAGGTTAGACACTCAAGTCGGTATTAACTGATGAAGTTGTAATGCGTATGTAAAATTCTCACAGAAATCAAAATGTTAATTTCAAAGTCATGATATATTCTAGAACAAGACTGATTTTGGTTTGACCAGGCCTGAATGTTCCCTAGTCTGTGATAAAAAGACAACAGTCCGAATCTACATTTAAGATAATAAAACTGAACTACTTTGCAAGGAGAGTAAGAATGTATTCAACTGTTCTTTTGAAGTTATTTCAATACAAGAGCAGTGTTTAAATACAGTATCTTTGTGTGCCAGGTAATCTTCAGAGAGGTCCATTTGTGGGTTGTAACATATTGGTGGCATTTGGGAGAGACTTGGCAACATGGGCGACATGGCGCTTCGCTGAGTGCACTTGTGGCTCCCCTTCGAAATCTTGAAGTAAATCTTATTACAAATATTTGATTATCAACTGGGAAGACCAGACCGACTGAGGCAGCATATACTGGTGCCTTGAGCGGAGAAAAGCTGACTGGCACTAGAGAAGTGTACTTCCAACATCCCCCTGGTCGGCCTTCTGTACCCTGAGAACGGAGAGGAAAGTGATGTATCACGCTGCATCGAACGGTTTAAATGCAGTACTTAATTTGTAATTAACAAGTGCCAGGGTCGGCTGCTTTGGACGTTACGCCATATCCTCTCCTTAAGCGGATGGTAGATGTGAGTCTCCGTTTATGCCATTGTGGAAAACTCACTGCAGGTGTCACAAAGTGTGCATTAGCCCACGTCGCCTCTGTTAGGCCTGCTACCCTGCGAAACACCAATGACTAGAAGTACAGGACACAGCAGACTTTACATCTACACTCCTTATCACGTTGTTCCAGTGAGGTGCCTCCTCTTAATTGGATTGTTCCTTTGTTCCGTTCTTTCTGGGAGGGGCAGATTGAGCTTTTGCGGTATCACCTACTCTAGCTTAATTTCAGTTTAGTCGATTTGCTTTGCTCACTGTGATTACCTAACTGTATTGCACAGTTTACATTTCTTTCAGGAGCGGTACTGTGCCTCCCTACCGATCATACCCGCTCTCCCCTTTCTCTGAACCGCTCGTTTACTGTGTTTCTGAAATCGTAAATTCTACCCCACTTTCTGTATTACTAGACTGCGTCATTCCCGGTGTTACTGGGTGAGTATCTTGGGAAGTGAGATGGCCCTTATTGGCAGGGCTGCCTGCCCCAACGTTGATGTGACCTCGGGATTAAACTGGCCCATCATACCATTGCCTAATTCTATTATAGGAGTTTAACACCACTTTTCAGCTAGTGTACGTATGGTACTTAATCAGCTCTTCTCGGCAGGGTTACTACACGTCTAATGGAACTTTGCTAGTACCTACTGTTACAGATTGTACCTTTGTACGGGACCCACACCAGCACTTATGTCAGAGTTTCTTACATTTTAATCGATTTCACCATCATTTCTGCGCTTCGCCGCTGCGTTTTTGACGGGTCTCAGCTTTGCCAGCACTTCTAAGCAGAGTTGCTTCACTTTTTATCAGGACCTCACTAACACTTCACCACATAATTGTCATTTTAATATGACATTATAACCACTTCTCCTCGTAGTTTCCATGACATCAACCAGTTAGTATGAGCACTTATGACAGTGGCAGCTGGTGACATTTCAAAGTGGTGAGGCGTAAAATGGATGTTATAGTGTAGCGCAGCGAGCGAGCACGACCAACCCAAGGAGGGTTCGGGGGGGTTCTCCCCCCGAGAAAATGTTGAAAAAAGAGTGCACAAATGGTGCATTTTCAAGCAAATTTGAGAAAGAAGAAAGGTTAATAAAGCAATTGTGAAAGTGCAGTTATTACATTAATAAAGAGATTTCATATAACATAGGTAGGTGCTTATTCAGTATAACCACAGAGCTTCATAACAGACTTCGAGATACAGTGTATTTATGAGTACTTCACAGATTTTTTTTATTTAACAACTAAACAGGTCGCAAACTAGCAGCAATTAAAAAACATATTATTCACTTTCTGTAGAGCAAGCAGCAAAGAAGGTTGGTGCTGTTCTTCTTTGCCTTGCGGCTTTACCAGATGCTGAAAAGCAAGTATAACAAAATGTAGTTGTGTCAACCAAACACATAGACTGTTAATCATAAAGAACCACCTAGGATCATATATAAAAAAGATTCATCCTGTGACATCAGTGTCAAGTTGTGCAGCCTACAGGCTTTTAAGTAACATAACATAATGTGTATTTGTAAAGCGCACGTTCACCCATAGGTCTCTTAGCACTGAATAACAGATGTTGATTGTTACCCAACTCAATGGCACTCATTTTATCATGGGGATATTACTCTTTCAGATGTTTTACTGCATGTATTTTCTCTTCTGACTTCTTAATAAAAACGCTCTGGAAAAACAATCTGCTGTACTTTTCGGGCACTTTTATATAGCACAGCCACAAACTCAACCCTGAAGAACTTTACGAGAAACCCTGGTTACATAAAACAAGGGGACACTACGAGTCCCTGCAGAACCCTGCAAAAGAAGGAATAATGCGAAAGAAGGAATCATCCTTGGTAGGTGAGCACCGCATCAGAACTCGCTGCTGGATAGGGAGGGTAATGACTAACCATAATGACGGTAAAAATAGAGAGAAAGGGTTACAATTACATACATGCGGAAAATAGGTTTCCATTCAATTCTCTTCCATTCATTGCATTATATTTGCATGTTCTTTCACAGCTCTTGCTCAAGTAACTTTTATTTTTGTTTACCAATCCGGTTGGTAAACCAAAGCAAACCAAAAAAACACGTGTCATTTTGTAGATGTGCATATGCTTAGTGTGCATGCCTACAAAATGATGCATATTCTTATTATATTATAGAAAACTGCAGATACACTTATATAAATGCAATGATGGAATGTATTTAAGGGGCCAAATAAACAAACCTCTATCATGGGGCATTTATTTATTAAAACCAACTACGTGACTGCCAGAATGCAATGAAACTAACAGATGACATGGTCCATGGCAGCATCGTTTCAAGCAGTGAGGCCTTGCGGCCCGGCAAATATATATAACACAATCCATGAATGACAATCTGATAAACGGATGACTCTCATGTATTTGACGGTAAACGAAACAGTGGAAAAACCAAACAGGAGACGGCCTTGTAAGGATGCTTTCCGCTTTGTTTTAGTTTTACTTTTACTAACAGCGAACTTCGAACTACTACCAGTACCTGCTGCACGGTATCCCCAGACTGCTACTGGACTCTTCTCTTCTGGAGATCGGAACTCGGGAAATGGACAACCGTGACGGCGGTGACGATGGCCCGGCCGATGCGATGATGATGCCGATCGGACTCACTCAGTCACAGTGGGACGGCTCAAGGTGCCACGTGCCCTCTGCACTCCACAGGGCTCAGATGAGATCAGTCAGTCATGGAAATGTTCGTCCCACCGCCGCGCACAAAACACATACATACACAAAGGGTCGGTCATTTAATAAAACTGGTGTAATGCAGCAGGACTGTCGGAACTTGGTACAGCAGTAGTCACGCCTGCCTTCCTGTTAGCCTGAAGGGGAGTCACACACTCTTCTATTACGTGCGGCGGGGTGCGGTTTAGAGTGACTGACAGTACTGGTGACTGAGGAGGAGGGAAGACTAGCAACGCCGAAATGACCCAATCACTGCATGGCTTAACAATAAAGCCATACAGTGATTGGGCATTGCTAGTGGACGCTGGGCGGGACCTCCCAAGCGGTGCCAAGTCATGCCTGCTACTACTCAGTGCAGATTAGACTGGCAACCACGGAACCGGAACCGCCGCCTTGTACTGCCATGATGCTGCAGCACTGCAGCCAATCCGGGTGCTGCTCTATTACAGAGAGAGGCTCTCTCTTAAAGACAGCAGCGCCAGGATTGGGGTGTGCTGCAAAAGTTGCCGCCCATTTTTTAACATTGGGGTCTGTGGTTTGCGCCACGCCCCCCAGTTATCTCTATCATCCTAATTGAAGTGCACTGTTGTGCATATGGGGGTTCTTGGTCACAAAAGGCAGCGCACGGCCAAACCAACCCGCCATGCATACAGTGTGCTTGTGCCCCACAGTGCGCATGTGCGGGCCGCGGTATCGGGTGAAGTGCGAAGTCAAGTACATTATTATGAAGCAAGCCATTGGCTAAGCCAAGCCGGTGTGACGTGATGCCGCCACGCGCTTTAAACATTTGCGAGCATCACATTATATTTTTTATTGACATAATGTATTTTGTGGCGGCGGCTGTGGGGCAATGCCCCACCGCCACAATGGACAAGACACCACTGACTTATGATCAATGTTGTATGTTGTTAATATTACTGCATTCATATAAGCAACCTTTTTTTCCGTTACTTCACAAGTTATAATTTTAATGAGAAAGTGCCTACCCATCTTAGCGGGGCTCTCTGTGCAGCAAGTGGCACAGAACTAGCTTTGCTCGCCAGGTTTGGTATCTATTTTGTGGTCCAGTACTTATACTTTTTGTTAGGGCTGCATTACAGTATTCGTACGTACCCCATTTCTGAGCACTCTGGGCCCGATTCACAGAACTAACTTAAGACAAAATCCTAAACTTACTACTTTTGGTATTCACAGAAGTTAGGATTTTGTCTTAAGTTTGTCTTAAGACAGACTTAAGACAGACTTAAGACAGACTTAAGTTAGGATTTTGTCTTAAGTCTGTCTTATGTCTGTCTTAAGACAAACTTAAGACAAAATCCTAACTTCTGTGAATATCAAAAGTAGTAAGTTTAGGATTTTGTCTTAAGTTAGTTCTGTGAATCAGGCCCTATGTGTGGAAGTGTTTCAGCCCACAGTGTGCGCTAGAATGCATTCATTCATGGGATTTGAAACGGCTCTGGGATGATGGAGTCAGCTTGTTTCATCCATAGAATACCTGTATTGGACAATGTAAGGGACAGCAACTTTATGAAAATATGTAAAACTTAATGATGGGTCGATAGCTGCTTTTGGGCAAAAAGAGTAAATTACATGAGAAAGACCAGAAGCCGTCTCCATGGAACGTACATATTGATCAGATGAGGGTAAAGTTGGAGACAGTGTGATATCTGTGTTTGTTAGGAATGGGCAAGTAAATGGGAACGTGATTGCTTCTAGGGATTCTTAGGACCTGTTAAATGTTTAATGGTTTGTTGATCCTTTTAAAACCTTGTTTTACTATGAATTGCTTTACCATGAAATCAGTTGGTGAGATACAACCCACCGTGCAACTGTTATGGGGGATTGTTTGCTGGCCTCATGTTATTTTTGTAGAACGTGTGACACTCTTGTACTCTATTGACTTTTTTTAGTTATCAGAACTTTAAATTGTTGGCTCGACAGTGCAACGTGGGCTTTTATGAATCAACCTAAACAATAAATTGTGCTCATTAAAATATTGAAAATCCGTCAAGCAGTGTGAAGGTGTGAAATTTAAATAACATTTAACAGTCCTTCAGTAGCACATCTCAAGATACTTTACCACAGTGTGCAGGCATTACCTTTAGGAATATAACTTTTTGCTGTTTTCCATAACTATTATTGGTGTGTTTTGTTAAGTGATTTATCGCTTGTACAATTTGTATTTTTGAATACTGCTGTCTTTTCATGATTTGTTTATTATTTTGCTGGTATTTATATGTAAAAGTCTTAAATAACATAAATGACTGACATGGTTGTTAATTTGATATATTCCTACCTTATAGCAAATCAAGGTATGGCAAGTCAAGGTTTGGCCATAGTGCTACATGTCCTGAGAAGCATTACTTTACACACATTTACTGAATCAAACTATGTTTTCCTTCATCCCACCCTGATCATCACAAGGAAGGGAGAAGAGCATCTCTAGCAGAAACATTTTAAATACAGCATTCCTGTTTTTGCAATTTCCTTCCATAGGAGTTTATGAAATAATGAAGGCATATTTATTTTACTTTTATTTACCCCTGAGTAATGGTGGTGTGTGCGCTGGTGTAACACATGCAAATATGGTTGCTTCTTTCCATAGTTTTGCTTGCTATCTTGGAAAGCCTCCACAGTATTCCTAAACAAGCATTGGCTATGCCAATAGGTCTCGCCTTTGGGACCTTATAAGTGTTTAGCCATTCAACAGTTGATGTTGTTGCACCAAGGATATTGTGCTGCATAACTTCAACAGGCGTTGAAAACCCACCTCTTCCCGAGGATAGGCTAGTTGCTGAAGCTGCTGTTAGATCAGGGTTCAAAGCGCCAGGATGCCCTTGGTGGTGACAGGCTGCGCTCTATAAGTATACCACAATACAATACAATACTTATAAGGTCCCAAAAGCGAGACCTATTGGCTATGCCAATGCCTGTTTTGCAAAGTGCCCAGCTGTGGATTTTGAACTCTAGCTCAGCTGGCACCTAGAGGAACCTAGCAAACCTATACATTTTTGAAAACTAGACACCCAGGGGAATACAGGATGGGGTGACTTGTCTGGCTCTCACCAGGTTCTGTTACCCAGAACCCTTGCAAACCTCAAATTGTATAAAACAAAACAAATTACCTATCACAAAACAACCTGGTTTTTCCAAGGGGGGTCACCTGGGTTTTTAGCCCCGGGCTCAGCGGCCACCTTGGGAAACTACCAAACCCACACATTTCTGAAAACTAGACACCCTGGGGAGTCCAGCGAGGTATGGCTTGCATGGATCTCCCGATGTTATCCTACCCAGAATCCCTTGTATCATTTTACTCGGGAGACTGAGGGTAACGCTGTGGGGTAGGGCATTTGTGCTTGCATGGTGATTCCACACATAAATATGTGGAAAATGTGTTTTTTCAGATAAATTTGAGGTTTGCAGGGGATTTTGGGAATGAAAACTTTGGAGAATCCACACAAGCCATAGCTCGCTGGACTCCGCTGGGTGTCTAGTTTTCAGTAATGTGTGGGTTTGGTAGTTTCCCAAGATGGCCACTGATTCCGGTGTCAAAAACCCAGGTGACCCCCCATGCAAAACTAGGATGCTTTGTGATAGGTAATTTTGATGTCTCCTCAATTAGTTTTTGGGCCCTTGCCTGTTGCGGGTACTTAATCCACCCAAGCGAGTGAGGTACCATTATTATCGGGAGACCTGAGGTTCGAGGGAATTCTGGGTACGGAAACGTTGGGGGATCCACGCAAGCCATACCTCCCTGGACTTCCCCTGGGGCTCTACTTTTCAGAAATATGTGGGTTTGGTAGGTTTCCCTAGATGGCCGCCAAGCCCGGGACCAAAACCTCATGTGCCAGTTCTGGGTAGCCCAACCCGATCTTCGGAGAAAAAACATCCCTGGTGCCTAGTGGGCATTCTGCCCGCCCCACCCCCCCGGGGGAGCTGATAAGGGGCTATTGACCCATCTGCCTCCCAAGGGGGCAGAAAGACTGCACCATATTTGGGGGGAAGGGGCATTGGCATGCCTATTCTGGGCAGTCCCCATCCCTACGTATAAAAAAACAAAAAACCCTGGTGCCTAGTGAGCTTTCTGTCCCCTCCCCCGGGGAGCAGATCAAGGGCTATTGCCCCCATCTGCTTCCTGGGGGGGGGGGGGGGGGCAGAAAGTCTTTTGCCTTCTTTGGGTGGGTAGGTTAGGGGCATTGGGATGGCCATTCTGGGCAGCCCCCACCTCTGGTCTATAGAAAAAATAACCCCTGGCATCTAGGATGCTTTGTGCACCCCTGGGGGGCGGGGGGGGCAGATTGGGGGCTACTGCCTACATGGCCTGTCTGTGCCAAAAATCTATGGGGGGTGGGCAAAGGCCCTTGCCCAAGGGGCTGCTCCACCCTCCCTGGTGCTAGTGGGTGGAACCCTGCTTGGGAATCGCCCTCCTTGGGTGATCCCCAAGCGGGGATCCACTAGGGATGGGTGCCATTGGAAAGGGGAGATTACCCCCTTTCCAACGATACCTTTCCCATGTGTTTTGGTGGGGCTGAGATAGCCCCACAAGAACCAAAACTGTGAAACTGAAACTAAGTTTCAGTTTCTTTTTTGTTGCAATGACGATCGCGCGCCATGTGTGCGATGGTCATTGCAAGGAAAACCAAAAATAGGCCTCGGGAGGTTGGGGACGCTCTTCCCCAACTCCCAGGGAAAAAAAGGAAATCCCTTTGCTGTCAGCAGCAGAGGGATTTACTGAGCCTGTACTCATGACTGAATGGCTCCGTCATGAGCACATGAGCACTGTTGCTCATGATGGAACCATTCCATCATGAGCATTCATGTTAAAACATTTTTTTTTTAAAGAATGGCCATATGGCCCGAGTGGGCCGGCCAAACATTCATGCGCACTTTCAAAGGATGCTCACCACTCCTCCCTCTGCTCCTATCTTCATGGCAGCCCTGTCCGACCTGCAAAACGGCAGTAGCAGAACACCATAAAATGATAACCTAGAGTTATCATTTTATTTTTCCTTCATTTTACTACAGAAGAGCAGTGGGGAGACGCTCCTCTGTCTCATCCATCTACACATCCTTTCACCTACTCACTCATCCACCTAGTCACCAATCTTCTCACACACTCTTCTTTTCACCTACTCATCCATCCATCTTTTCACCCTCTTATCCATGCATCCTTTCACACACCCATCTTTTCATCCACCCTTCTTTTATCCGCTCATTCATCCTTTTACCCACTCATCCATCCATCCATCCTTTCATCCACCCATCCTTTCACCTACTCATCCTTTCACCCACACATCAATCCATCCTTTCACCCTCTAATGAACCATTTATTCATCTTTCTCTCCCTTTTCGAACAACCCACCTTTCTTTCTTCCTTTTAGTTAATTATGATCTATCTGCCAAGTTGCAGATAAGGGGGCAATAAAAAATCCCACCCTGCTGTAGCTGCTAAAGCGGGCGGTTCTCTACGCCCCTGGCCATAACGCCATAGGAACTTCCATTTGTCCATACCATAACCCAGGAATTTTCATTGGCTCCCTTCCCCCAATCTAGCGCAGAGGAGCCCAGCCCTAATACCCACGAAGGTCCAAGAGAGCAGCAACCTCCTACTATAGCGACGGACCAAGGGGAGTGGTTAAGCTGCGCCACTGCGGAGAGACAAACATCAACGGTTGGGGAGGTTGCAGCCTGTCCCTCAACTCCAGCAGACTTGTGCTACCTGCCTAAGCCACAAGGATAGCAGTTCTGACGTGCTGGATTTCTCTTTGTAGGTGATTTCTGATGAGCCTCAACGATAAGGTCTCAACAATAAAAAAAGATTGATGCAGTGCGTGTGATTGCATGTCTGTGGTGTGTATGTGTTATTGTTGTCCCCACTGTATAGCCTGAAAAATTGGTGGTACCCTGAACAATGGTTGTAATTCTGGGGAAATTAATGGCATCATGGGATGAGGTCTGTTGTACACCCCTAGGAAAATTCCGCCCTCACATAATGGTTGTTATTCATGGGAAGATGGCCATTGGCCTCCATTGTAGACCGGTGGCCCTGGGACAATTATGGTAATTCATGGCAACTTGTGGGCATCCACAGGATATCTGTTACCCATACCATTCACTTGTAAAATGTGGACCCTCATTTAATGGCTGTATTTTTTGCCAACTTGTAGATGTGATGAACACTCCTTGAAAGAGAGTGGCTCTGGCATAGTTGAAGTATTCTAGGGCTTATTGTTGCCATCCACTGTACTGTGGTGGTTCTAACTGGATGGTGGTTATTCAACGCAGCACAATGATGGTGATTTCTGGCATATTGAGGGAAGCCAGGCCGAGATGGTACCAAGACAAGAATGCAGATAGTTTTGAATATATTTACATTTCTAGAACGCTTAGAGAATTTATCAATCCTCCTAGTTGCTTGGCACTTCAAGCAAATGAAGTGCCAATTCAGACTACTGGTCCACTGGACTTTGCTGATCTACTCTACTTTTCCATTTCAAACAAATACCTGGACATTGGTCACAAGCAACAGCATCAGTGATGATGGGGCGCTGGGCAGAAACAAGCAAACCAAGCACTCATACTACTCACAACTTCACCCCTACCCACGACCTAAAAGAAAGGCCTAGTAAACCCCAGACCCAACTTAACAACATGTATCTGATACAAGGTAACAGATAAAGTGCAAAGATCATGGTAACTGCAATGCGCATGCCAATAATGTCTATGTTAACAGTAATAGCACAAAGAGTTGAGCACATGCTTACAGGTAAAGTTATGAGTAAAGAATATGCTAATTAAGCCACTACAGATAGTTCTAACATTAAGTGTGAAGTGTAAGTTGTAGGGTAGATGTTTTAAGTGGTAAGTACATGGTAATAATTAAATATCCTACCTGCATGGTGCCTACTAACATGTCAAGTGTAAATAACACGCTTTTAGGTCAATCTTTAAGTGCCGTTTGCATTAAATCTAATACATAGTTATGTGTACATCACCTGCTAGCTGGATAATCTTAAGTATAAAGTGCATGACAATAGGTAAAGAGTAACGTGGAAAGTGAATAGCAACAGACAAAAAAGGTATAAATATAGCACATGCTGGGTAGTAAAGTATTAAGTGCATGGTAAGAGGAATAGAACTATGTGTAAGACGCATGAGACCAAGTAAAACCTAATGTGTTAAGTACATGGGAGGAAGGAAACTGTAATGTGTAAAGTGCATGCATATATATATACCAATAAAAAGGGCAGGCTTAAGATTCAAAATGGAGAGAGGAAATAAAAAAGTACTAACTGTCAATCTTGTGCGAAGATCCTTCAAGTGACACGACTTGTAGGAGAACATCACAAAAGCCCACCAAAAGCACACATGTACAACATATTCAGCATACACTGGCGCCCACCATTGACCTTACTTCTGTGGCTGTAGTCCATTGAGTTTGACTGTGCCAGGCCTTCTCAATGCATCATACCAGCCACGGTGGGAATCTGTGACAAACACAATGATGTTTGAAACTTCACCATCAGGGGAAAAGATCCAAAGGCAGAAGAGATGCAAAGGTACCTGGGCTAGGTCATTCACTGGCATGCTGCCTTTACCACGTAGAACCTTTAGCACACAGTCTTTACTATGCAGGCAAGTATCATACAGGCCACTTTTATCTACTTTACAACGTAGGACTTTACCACATAGGTAAGTTATTATTATTGTTTAAATTACATAAGTACTTTTTCATGTGTACACACGCAAACAGAAACACACACGTGTGTAAATAAACATGGTAAACTATAGACACAAAGGGAAAACAACATTTGCCACGAGAAATAGAAGGCATGAAATAGGAGAATCCAGGCATGGTGATGCAACACATTAATTTAGCGTATTGATTTTTAAAAAGTCAAACATGAAAAGGATGATCTTTATAAACCTACTTTTCATTATTACTACTGGGGGTTCTAAACATCACAATGCCTTCAATTTGCAAGTACCTTTACCTTGCAACTATGAATACCCACAGCTTAATTTGTGGTTGCTGGTGATGGACACCCACACTAATTTTTTAGGTGCCAGACTTTATTTTTCATCATCAGACTCGGGCCCACGGAAAGAGAGAGAAATGCAGTGCTTAATTTGAACCAGTGGTTTCTGGTACTCAGCACTGGCACTTAATCATCGACACCAGCGCTTTTCATGAGACCAGCCAAGGGCAAATTATTTTCCTCGGAAATTAAGTGATTTGCCCAGAATCACAAGATGGTGAGCCGACGCTGAGACTCGAACCTGGTTCCCCAGCCCTGAAGTCGGCAACTCTGGTCATTACACAACATCCCCTCCCTACTTTCATAGTTAGTAGTTGGTTCTGTTTTGGGCCAGGATAACAGGAGAAATGGACTCATTCAACCTGCCTTCTGACGAGAGCCCAGGCACTTATTTGTTTACAAATTAACCACTGGAGAAAGGCAAAAAATGGGGTAAGAAGGAGGAAGAGAAATATAGAAAAAAGAATGACAAAGGGAGCAAGCAGGGATCAAAAAGTGCACAGAAGAGTGAGGCAGGAAGTGTATGGTGGTGGAAAGAGGCATGAGATGGAATCAAGAACAGGCAGCTTGGTACTTGGCATCCCTGTCCTTCAGCCGCACCGGTGGCCGGCTCCTAGGAAAAGGTTTGTGCCTCACCACTTATTACATTCTGATACGTATAAAATATACAATGTGGTGGGATATGTATGCTTGAGTAAAAGACCACAATACATTGACATGAAGTAGTTAAAATCTAAATACAGATAGGTGTCTTAAAGACTGCATGAACCTCACGCAATATATGGTGTCAGGAGGGGAGGGGGTCCATACAGTTAATAAATCAAACAGCTTTAAGGAATCAAAGCAATTTCAATGCAAACTGGATAAGAAGAGGTAAAATTGTAGAGACAGGAAAAGAAATTATAAAGCTCAAGGCGAGTTCCATGCAATTGATACAGGCAGAGGGTGTTATTTATGAATGTGGAATAACATAATTTGCAAAGATATGGGTGAAGAATTAAAATACAATTTAAATTTGGTACATGTGAAGAAATTTGTAGTCATCAATGTTTGAGGTCATTACGAGGGTCACTGAAATTATGCGATTGTGCGGCTGCAGCGATTTTTGCATAATTGCAGATTTGACGCATTTGCCACATAATTATTCATCATAAAAATGTTGTTTCTAACTCATGCAGTTCAAAGGTTGGTAAAAACACTGCAATATGTGTTGCCGCACAGTGGAAGGCCCTGTGGGAAGGTTGACGGGTCACCTTTCTGTACCTTATTACTATATGTGGGTGTTAAACTGGTACTAATGAGGTACAACTAATGCCTAGTCAGTGTTAACAAGCAAAATAATGAAGTAACACGATGGCGAAATGTGCCGCATAAAGCCACATATTTTGGCTTTTCTTGATTTATAATTTACTCAACCTGGCAGCATAATTTGCCCCTCTCCTGCCACATAATTCCAGTGGCCCTGGTCATTACTAACATACGAAGTTCAGTTGAAGGTCTTACTGAAAAAGAGCCTTTTCTTTGGACATATATCTTTACTGAGTCCTTTTCAAAAGCAATCACATAAGGATATTCTCGATTCAACTTATCGTCATATACTATATCATCGGATACGAGTAGCCATTTACAATCAGAAAACAATAACACCTATAATCTCCCCCCCTCCTCCCACCTACCCGCCCCCGAAATAAAGCGTTTGTGGCAAAAGATGAGGGTGGTAGCTCTGTGGTACATTAAGGGCTTTCAGTGTGGTGAAAAAACTGGGGGGTCTCTCAAAATGGCGTGGCCAATGTAGCTGCTCCTGAGTTTCCAAAAGAGATGGGAAATCCTGAGACAAAATGACTCTCTTTAAGGGATTTCCCTTGCCCTACAACCCTCACCTGGTATGAAGTCATTCCTGCAACCCTCACCTGGTATGAAGTCATGCCTGCAATCCTCACCTGGTATGAAGTCATACAGTAACTTCTCCACTAGTGAGCAGTGTGAGAACGCACATGATGTGCCTGCTGTCACTGCATTCCGGAAAATACGGACCACCTGTGCCAGGGCACCAAACAAAGCCCGATAGTGGCCTGTTTCGAGACCTCCATTTAAAAAACTGCCGGTGCTCAGCACCTGTGAAACCCGGCTCACTTAAAGCCCTGGGTACATTCCTTCTTGCCTTTCCATTTTTCTTCTTTTCTCCTCGTTTACCATGTCTTTCTCAGATTTTTCTTCAAC
The DNA here is from genome assembly GCF_964263255.1 of Lissotriton vulgaris. Lineage (NCBI taxonomy): Eukaryota > Metazoa > Chordata > Amphibia > Caudata > Salamandridae > Lissotriton > Lissotriton vulgaris. The sequence continues at coordinate 258,775,214 of NC_141687.1, forward strand.
AGTTAAAATGATCATGGAACCCTGCCTCTCCCTGGCCTCCGCGCGGACCTGCTCTTGGCTTCCGCCGCTTGATCATGATACGTAGCGCGTGCGACGCGTGCTCTCAGGTAATAATCACATAACATTAAGCAAGCCCTGTACATGATACCAGCAATTAGCCAGCGGTGAAGGTCAAGGAGAGCTCATTTGTAGAGCCGCTGATGATATGCTAAATGCGCGTCAGATGGGCCGGGTGCGGAATTACCGCGGGCCTTGGCACCAGAACTGCCATGCCACCGGGCGCTGGCGGGCCAGGCTGTTGGGCACAGCGGGGCAATCTGGTAGTCATCACTTCCAGAGCCATTATGCCCCGTGCTAAATCTAGGGCATTGGCCCTCAAGGAGACGGAAGCGCCACAAGAAAACCGAAAGCGCGGCAGAAAGTTCAATTGAACATTCCTGCAAAGACGCCTCAAGGCGCCCTTCCATTTGCAATGGGTTTGTGTCCAAGTGACGTTATATTCCGCATGGAATTCACCTTTTCGTTGACAGCAGCAGTCCCCTTTTAACGCTTTCACCTCTTAATCAGGGCAAAACGTCGGCAGTGTTTGTTACCTTGGGATGCATTGCTAATGACGCTTGTATTTGTGTTTTTATTTTCTGTAATCTTTCCTTCCGTCATCCACACCAGCACGTTGATGAATATTCAAGACATTGTGCAAACAATTTTAGAGCAACAGTTTGCAGCCTTCACGATGACACTGATGCTGTCAGAAATGACAGGCACCCATATTGTGAAACCAATGTGGATTACTTTATTTTGTTGCCTAAATTGCTAGTGATTGTGATAGTAACCTTATGGATATTCAAACAACATCTACTTGAAGCAGTAACAGGCCCGATTTTCACAACATGCAACCAATCCTCTGAGAAAACAATACATTTCACACTCATCAAAGCTCACCCCCCCTTTCGACACACTGAATGTAACGCATCCATTATACTCATGCACAATAATGGCACTCGTTATTACGAAAGCTTAGCTGACTCAGTCCTTGACACACACCCTTGACTTCCGTTCTTCTCTGCATTACAGCACATTGTCTGCTCACACAAGACTGGTGGAGTCACGGCACCCATGAACACAACTTGGGCTACGCCATCCAACAAGCAGCACTCATCAGCGTCTTCAAAAGCCTAATCTGCCCAGGGCAGGCCAGGCCTTTAATTGCACCAGTCATTTCCCCGGTTAGCCGGAGCTTTTGGAGGCCGGGTTTTTATAGCTCAGGGCTGCCCTTGCTACCTGTGTCACTTTCCCCAGCTCCCCAAGGTTAACTGCAGAAGGGAGGCTTCAAGAGACAGAGAAAGAAAGAGATTGAGGGAAGAAGACGGTAGATGAAAAGTGACAAGCGAGGGTGAAGGGAGTGGAGAGAAGAAGAAAGAGAGGGAATGGATGGATGGTAAGAGAAAGAGGTTGCTTGAGAAGACGAAGGGTGAAGGGTTGGTTTGAATTTTTTTCCAGGGCTGCTTTTGGTTTCTCTAACCAGCCCCGAATCTACTGCCTGACCCTCACCTCTTCTGAATCACTTTGTATCTACTTTATAGACCACCCATATGCAAGAAATCCTTCAAGCATGACCCCATCATTCTAGACACAAGTACATCTCTCAATCACACACAACACCTGCATCAGAGACTTCACTCTTTCGATGATTGCAATCCCTGAAAAAGTGTAATAAGGTCGCCTTGACCACACCATCAACATGATCACATATAACATACAAACAACCCCACACAAAACCAAGAACATAGTCATCAGCTGTTCAACCTCTAGACTGGTTATATACCACTTTCCCATTCGTACTCCCCCACAAACCATAGCCAACCAAAACTATCAAACAAATTATTCACACCTTCAAGAACCTCACCCAAGAACTGCTTGGAAAAAACCTCACCATTCTACAGCAGGGGCACCCTGCTTGTCAGCCTCAACTCCACCTCAAAGATGATCATAGATAACCCTTGATTACAAAAACTCCAAACCACTAAGGCAACCATTTGGTGTATCATTTGGCAGCTGGGTGGTGGAAAATAGAAAATGGTGAGACACTTCCTTCCCAAAGATGTCAGTGTCTGAAAGGTTGATGGCTATAGGCCCTCACAGCAGTTAAAAATGTAGGGCCACCACTGCCGGACTGGGAGCTGAAACCGGCCAAGGCACACAGGGGGGGGGCACATTTGAAGCACCACTCCCGTGTCACCGCTGGCGCTTTTGTTACAGGGGGGCGATATTGCAGCTATGCTGTAAAACCAGCCTCCCAGGGGTCTAAAACCGGCCTCACCTTGGCGGCCCACCGGGGAAATGCCCATTGCCCGCTATGGCCATTCCGGCCCTGACCGCCACAGTGTCTGAAAATGAGCACCACTTGGAAGGTTTCCCTTGAAATTGTGGTTATTCTTCATGATTATCTAATGTGCAGGAGGCAAGTGGTGATACTATGGTGGTAGTACATTAAGATGACAACTAGTCAATCAAGAGTAGGAACAATATAAGAACAGAGATATGTTGGTGAAGAAAGCAGTCATGGTGCTGAGTTATTAAAATCTGATCCTGGTGCATGTTCGTCCATCACAAGAAGCTTGCTTTAGAGCACAAATGTGTAGGATAGTACGGTCTGCTTCTTATAGTTACCCCCAATTTTTGCTGATGTTTCACTGTTTCTCGACTTTAGTCTGGCTGGGGCACTGCTATCCAGGGGTATACAGCATGAATATCGACGAGAAAATATCGACTAGCAGAAATATCGAGGTAAGAATATCGACAAAAAAAATATTGGTGTTGTAAATATCGTTTTTGTAGAATAACAGAAATATCGACATGTAAAAATATCGTTGTATAGAATATAGTTTAGAGAAATATCGTTGTATATAATATCGCTATTATAATTAGTTGTGTTATATAAATGTTGAAAAATGTATTTTTTATGTTAAATATTTAGTAATTTAATGTGTATTGTCATTATTAATTAAAAAAATTAATACAATTTATAAAATTGTAGTAAATTTTTTAGGAGCGGGTTATTGGTTTTATAGGGGATAAGGGTGGGTAGTAATTTAAAATAGTTGGGTAAATATTTTTTTAGAACTGTAAAAAAAAAATATATAGAAACAAATTGTTATATTTGAAAATTGAAATTTTAAATAATTTAGATATTAAAAATAATTTTTTTTAATGAAGTATGTAAAAGATTTAGTAGCGGGTTGTTGGTTATATAGGGGATAAGGGTGGGTAGTAATTTAAAATGTGTTATTTTATTTATTGTACATTTAAAAAAAAATCGAAATTAGAAATTCGAAATTTTAAATTAGAAAATAATATATTTTAAATTAACAGTAAATAAAGTGTGTGATTGTTTTTTTGAGAGTTTAAAACAAAATCGAAATTTGAAATTTGAAATTTGAAAGCTGAAAGCAAATTTTAATTTAATGTACATTAAATTAAGTGTGTTATATTTGTATTAGTGTGTTGTATGTTATATAGATACTAAGGTTGGGTAGTAAATAATAATAATGTGTGTTAATGTTTTCAAAAATGTAAAATTGTAATTAAATGAAAATAATATATTTAAATGCGAAATAAAAATTTGAAATAAATTCTGTAAATTAAATTTGCATTTAAAAATAAGTGTCTAAAGAATCTAGAAATAAAGATGCACAAGCTGGAGGAAGAAATAACAGCAAAGAAACAACGTAAATTCCTGAGGGACTACAAAGATTACCAGGCGGGTCGTACTTTAACCTTCCACCGAAAATATGATCATCTGTATGATAAATCCAAAACGACAAAAAATGCTTTGACAGTGGCACAAGCAGAACCAGTAGAAAGTGATGTTTCAGATGGAAGTTTGCAAGATCTTACTGCCGTGGGTCTAAATCAAAGTGCTGTGGATGATCAGGAGGAAATAAGGAAGCTTTTTTTGTTACAGTTCCAAGTGACAAATCAGGGACGGACAGATCAACAACAGGACCAAGGAAATCAAAAAGGACGCGGCAGAGGACCAAAGGTTTGTTTGAAACTAAATTACACAATTTCAGGGACAAGGGTCTACTTACCTGGGAGTAATATTTATTTCCCAAATATGATCATCCCAGAATTCTTATTTTATACCTTCTCCCTAAAGTGCATAAAAATGCCACTAATCCACCAGGGAGACCCATTGTATCTTCGATGGGCTCACTTCTTGAAAAGACCTCTCAATATATTGACTACTACCTGAGACCCTTTGTAACAGCTTTACCCATGTATCTTAAAGACACTACACATTTTTGAAAAGTATAGAAGGCATTGTTTCGGAGCCAACTTACATCTTGGTTACCCTTGATGTGAACAGCTTATATACATGCATTAAACACAGCTTAGGTTTACAAGCAGTGGAACACTTCTTGAAATCAAGATCTATTGCTTTTCTGGAGCACTCCAAGATGTTGCTTGAGCTCATTGAATTTTGTCTACATCACAATTCTTTCATTTTTGATGAGTTGATATACCGACAGTCACAGGGCACGGCGATGGGCACCTGCTTCGCCCCCAGTTATGCCAACCTATTCATGGGTTGGTGGGAGGAGCAGGTGTCCAACGAGGTCGCCGAATTTAACACCAATGTTGTCCTGTGGCTTAGGTATATCGACGACATCTTTGTGATCTGGGACGGCACGGAGGAATCAGTGAGAAGATTCATGTGCCAGCTAAATAACAACGCAATGAATCTTAGATTTACTGAACATATACATAGATCTAAGATAGAGTTCCTAGACATATGTGTTGAGATAAAAGGGACCACTATAACCACCAGTCTCTATAGGAAGACAACAGCAGGCAACAGTTTACTCAATGCTAGGAGTGCACATCCCAGAAGCCTCATCGACAGTATCCCCTACGGGGAACTGTTACGGGCCAAACGCAATTGTAGTACAAAGGAGGCGTTTGAAACTGAACAAGAAACAATGATCAAACGTTTCAAAGAATGTGGGTACAATAATAAAACCATACAAGGGGCCGTGAGGAGAGTAAACACTAAAGAAAGGAAAGACCTGTTGGATACCAACAAAGTTAACAACACTGAATCCAATATTAGATTCATTACTACTTTCCCAGGCCAGGCTACGGAAGTGAGAAAGATTCTAAAGAAACACTGGCATGCATGGCAGCATCTAAAACCACACATAAGCCACAACCCTCAGGTCACATTCAGAAAGAGCAAATCCCTGAGGGATGAGCTCAGTCCAAATTCTGTGACCAGTACGAACAAACCCACGGATACACCAGGCTTCAAGTGTTGCAGATCATGTAAAGCATGTCGCAACAGCATTAATTGTAAAGAGGTAACTGTGCCCAGTACTGGGAAAGTGTTCTCCATACAAAAGAATATAACATGTAACACCATGTATTGTGTATACCTACTTATTTGCCCTTGCGATAAGTGGTATATAGGAAGCACCACATTAAAAGCAAAGGAAAGAGTGCTGCAACACCTCAGAGCCATTAAGAATCACAATGTGCAATACCCTGTGGCCAGGCACTTCTTTGAACATCATTTTCAAAATGAAAACCTGCTAAGAATGGTGGTGCTAGACAAAGTTGATCTGGGAGTACGTGGTGGGGATAAAACAACATGCCTTAGAAAAATGGAATCCAGATATATCATTGATTTCGAAACCATGTTTCCTCAGGGTTTGAACAATCATGAGGAGCTTTCTGTGCACCTTGAGAGATGAAAAGTAAATGACACCTAGCTTGTATATTGAATATTTGTTGTAGAACATTAGAAATACTCAGCTGTTTAGCTTAAAGTCGTCTTCTTTAAACCATCTCCTATGTTTTTAATTCACAGAATTTGTTTCTACGATTTTGGACATTGGAACCGTAATGCACAGAAATGTCAGTTCTAACTAATACATTTATGTGGCACTGAAGAAATCCCACTTGGAGGATTGGATTGAAAGAAAGTTTGATAGTAATCAACCATGAGATACAAGATGCTGAGAACTTTTGAATTCATGAGATCACCTTGCAAATATTGGGAACTTTTTGATAGCCCACTTGGGCTCAATTTTGGAACTATCTGAGAAGTGACATAAAGGAGGTAATTAGTACAATTGCGAGTTGATACACACATTTGTACACGGATTATGCCCACTTGGGCTCAATTTCAACTCTCCAATGTATTTATTTTTCATGTCACAATGAATTTTTCATGTTCCCTCAGCACCTTTGTCCAGTGGATATGGAGACTTTACTGTCGCATCTCATATCATGTATCCCATTACACGCCCACTAGGGCAGAACTGCAGGATAGTGGCTCATACATATAGGCTTAATACTTAGCTTATAAACGGCAGATAGCCTACATTTAATGACATTGATGTATGTAATAATGTCCGTGGTTGAAATTATCATGTTTTGCGTCATATATTTTGGGCGTCAAATAATGAGACATTGTATGTGATTGTGAATCTGTTGCCACCTTTTTGATTCTAAAATTGTATTTTCCAATTAGAATCTGACATAGAACGATGTACTTTCTGTTCCAATATGTCCGCTATACTTTCACGTATGGGTGTACACGAATAGTCCTGCTTTTATGACTAGTAATTGACAATGTAAAAGGACTAGGTTTTGGAGTTCACAGCAAACGTGAACAAGCCGTGAGGTGAAACGCGTTGTTTGTTTTTGCTGCCAATTAAACTTTCAAGCACAGCAACTCCTGTTGTGTCGTTTACGTATTTTCCTGATGGGAGAATGTTTGGAGAAAGATAAATAATAATAATGTGTGTTAATGTTTTCGAAAATGTAAAATTGTAATTAAATGAAAATAATATATTTAAATGCGAAATTAAAATTTGAAATAAATTCTGTAAATTAAATTTTCATTTAAAAATAAGTGTGTGAATGTTTTATTAATGGGTATTTAGCATTATGATGGATAAGAGTGGGTAGTAATATTTAAAAATGTGTGTTAATGTATAATAAAAACTAGATTTTTAGCAAATTAATTAAAAAAATTGCAAAATTTTCAATTTTCAATTTACATTTTTTATTATTATAAAACAAACAAATTACAAATAAAATAGTATGTTTTAGTAGTTATTAGTTGAGTGAATAGGGTGAAGGGTGGGTAGGATTTATAAATTATTATGCTTTACTGTCCAGCACTTTCTTTGAGTAATGTTGGATTGGAGTTAGAATAGTAAATTAGTATGGTTTACTGTCCAGCACTTTCCCTGACTTATGTTGGATTTGGAGTTAGAATATTAAAATATTATGGTTTACATTCCAGCACTTTCCCTGACTAATGTTAGATTTGGAGTTAGAATAGTAAATTATTATGGTTTACTGTCCAGCAATTTCCATGAGTTATGTTGGATAGGAGTTAGAATCGTAATTAATTAAGGTTTACTGTCCAGCACTTTCCCTGACTTATGTTGGATTGGAGTTAGAATAGTTAATTATTATTCTTTACTGTCCAGCACTTTCCCTGAGTTGTGTAGGATTTGGAGTTAGAATAGAAAATTATTATGGTTTAGTCTCCAGCAGTTTCCCTGACTTATGTAGGATTGGAGTTAGAATAGTAAATTATTATGGTTTACTGTCCAGCACTTTCCCTGACTTATGTTGGATTTGGAGTTAGAATAGTAAATTATTATGGTTTACTGTCAAGCACTTTCCCTGAGTTATGTTGGATTGGAGTTAGAATAGTAAATTATTATGGTTTACTGTCCAGCACTTTCCCTGACTTATGTTGGATTTGGAGTTAGAATACTAAATTATTATGGTTTAATGTCCAGCACTTTCCCTGAGTTATGTTGGATTTGGAGTTAGAATAGTAAATTATTATGGTTTACTGTCAAACACTTTCAATGAGTTATGTTGGATTTGGAGTTAGATTAATAAAAATTGTTAATTTTTTTAAAACAACAATAAATAAATAAAAAAAATATTCTTTATATTTGTAATTATTATTACTGATATATATTTAATATTATTTTTATAAACAAACAAATATAGATTTTTAAAACATTTTAACATTTACATCACAAGTTAAAACATTTATAAAGTACAATAGTAATATAGTCTTGTGAACATTTTGTTTAATTAAATTCTTTTGTAGATGGAAATATTTAAAAAATTTTATAACACAATTTTTGTTTATTTCTTCAAATTTTACATTGCAGTATTTGTAACATATACATTGTGATTTTATATTAATTAGCATATTAAATTTTGAAATTTTTAGTTAAAATTTTAATATGTTAATTAATTTACATATAATTGGCATTTTCAAAAGTATATACATAAAATTGTTCACATTTTTATATAATAAACAAAAATATTTTACAATAATAAACCTATTTTTAATATACAATAAATTATTAATATATAATTATATAATAAATAATTATTGTGTATTTTACATTATTCATATGTTTATTGTAAACATTTAGAAAATTATCACAATTTTAGGAAAATATTTTGCAATTTATTACACATTTTTTATTTATTATAATGGGGATTAAGTCCTATTTTTGTTTTTATTATGCTGCCATTTTGTTTTGTGTAGTTCACTTTTTAGTCTATCTACATCGTTGTTTGGGTCATTTCAGAAGACGGAACCTCGCGGTTGGGAGCTGCTTCGTGTTTGTTAATGTAAGTTTAATTTTCATAACTTTTAAGTTAATTTTAAGAAATTATTGAGCTAGTTTTAGTGTGTACGTGTTGCTATGTGTTTGATTTTACTGTGAAAAGTACATGTTATTTAAGGACGTTAGTGATAGCGTACTTAGGGCTAGATGTAGGTAGAATAGATTTACCGATTTTTAATTACCGAATTTTACCGATTCAGTAATTAAAAATCGGTAAATCTAAGGAGTGGGTATGTAGGTATTCCAGATGTGCTGGAATACCGATTCGGAAGAATTTGGTATTTACCGATTCGGTAAATACCGAATCGGTAATGCCCATTCATTCCTATGGGCTTTGAAGCCCATAGAAATGAATGGGCATTACCGATTTGGTATTTACCGAATCGGTAAATACCGAATTTCACAAGGGTGCAGGGGGTGTCACTTTGACACCCTCTGGCACCCCAAAAATAGGCATGTGCGCCATGTGGCACACAGACATGCCCTAAGGGCATGTCTGTCTGTCACATGGCTAGGTGTGCATGCACACATGTGCATGCACACCTGAATTCGGTATTGTAACACCCAATTGGATTGGGTGGTAAAATACCGAATTTGTAGGGTCTTTGGGACTCAGAAGAGTCCCACCTACATCTGGGAATTACCGAATCGGTAAAAATACCGATTCGGTATTTTACAGATTCTGTAATTTTACCGATTCAGTAAATTTACAGAATCTGTAAAATCTGGCCCCCTACATCTCAAGATGCCAAATACCGGTCGGAAACAGCCGAATTCGGCCGTTTCCGACCGGTATTTGCCACCTACATCGGGCCCTTAGTTTGATATTTAATATGGATGTCATGTTAATCTATTGTATTAAAGTATTACTTTATGTATTTTACTGTGTTTTCTATGTTATTTTTAGGGTTTGTGGGTTTAGTATTTATTGCGGGTGGGTTTTGTTTGTACTTTATTTACAGGTGTTTGTTTTGGTGACCAGATGGATTTCATCTCGTTATTTTTTTTTACATACAGGGAAATGTTTATATACATTTCCTTGTTTTTCGGGATTTTGGAGCGTTTTTTATCGTGATTTATTTTCGAGTTTTTTATGGTTCCGTTATCCAGAGGATTGCTACGTTGGACCCTTATTATACAGTTGTATTTTTAGCATTTTGTGGGGATTTTTTTTACGATGTGGATTGCTTTTGGTTGTATTCGTGTTGAAACCATCTATTTGCAACACATTCTACAGCTGGAGAACCGTAAGTTATTATTTATTTATTTTTTGGGGTGGATTATGCTTATAGGTTAATTTTTTTTTATTTAGTTCTATTATGTCTTGTAATAATAAATTACATTTATTTTTACATGACAAAATTTAACTAATTAAAAAATAAATGGTCTATTGTATATATTGTTTGATGCGTTCTTATTTGTATTTTGTTAAAGCATAGATTTTGCAATTAGGTCTAAGTATTCTAGACCTTGGATACTTGGGTACATTCTTGTTTTTTGTTGTAGGTATTCGTACATATTTAATGTTTGTTTACTTAGTTTGGGGCTGTTTTTTTATAGAGATTGCTCGATTCTTAGTTCTTGATAGCTTTGCTCTTTTTTGATGCTTTGGATTAGTTTATGAAGTGTTGGTTGTGTTCTTCCTATTGTGGCTTGGAAGGCATTATGCCATTCTTCTACCGCGTTGTTGGTTTTGGCTTTCTGTGCTATAGTACTAGCATATACATCCACCATGGAATTTGGAATTTAGGTTGTCTGCGGTGACCAGAACGATGTAATCTTCCCACCCAGGTGTCTTCAAAATAGTCTAAGAAGGGAGTTAATTTTTTCTCATTACTGCGGTAGAAAGGGCTGTCAAGTAATAAATTGTAATAATTATCTACTTCTGTTGTTGGGACATATGCCAGTGCAATTAATTTTTTTATCTGGTAAGCAAAGTTACTGTTTGTAGAATATTCTATGCTTAAAGTAGATTTTTGTAAGTGTCTCCATATACTTTGGTTGTAGTGATAATAACAACCTTGTATTGAAGTGTGTGGATATATTTTAAGTATAGCTTGAATCATAGCTATTTCAAAGTCTATTATGATTCTTTGTGGATAGTAATTATCAGTAAAATCTTTGATAGTTGTTAAGATTTCTACGTAGGTTGCATTTGTTTTATTTGGCAGCAGTGTATAAATTAAAGGGATATTAGTTTCCTGGTATTCACCGTGGATGGTGTAAAGTTGATAGAAAGGTTTGGGACACACTTTAAAAGTTCCGTCCATCATCCATGTTTCACACGATTTTAGTTTTTGCAAATTGCTATTTGTTGTAAAAAGTTAAATTCTTTTATCATGATTTTAGTTATCATACATTAAGAATTTATCTTCATTGTGGGTAATCGTATATTCTGGATATATTTTAATCTGTTCAAAAGTTTCAGGTGGTGGTGGAGTTGGATCAGAAGCTCGTTTTGTTTTAGCTATTAATCTTTTCAAGTTGGAGATTGAAGGTAACTGTCCTGTTACGTGTTCTGGGACTTTGCTCAAAACATTTTTCAAAATAGTGGTGCTTGTTTCTTGGGAGCCTGTACTAGCTTCTCTCAGTGTCTCTAATGCTTCTCTTACTTCAACTTCTGTTACATTGGGTGGGTAGTTATGCTCACGTACATTTACAACATTGTTATCAACAGTAGTTGCTCTACCATAGCATGCAGTTGAATAATATTTACTACATTTCCAATGGGTTTTATTCTCTTTGACTCTTTCTTGGGTGTAGGTATAAACCATGTAGCTGAGCATTATTTTCCCCTTTTGAGAAGTTATAAAAATAGCTCCTTCTGCCATTTCTAAGGTAGATCTGTGAAGACATATATATGTGTTTTTAGTAAATGTGATAAGCATTTATTTAAATGTTTAGGTTAAAATATGAAATTTAAAAATGTACTTACAATGTTGTTTTTCAGCTAATCAGATGTTTTCTGTTCTTATTTTCAGAGTTTCACTGTTGAATGTCCTGTAGTTGTAGTAGAGAATAGTAGTAATTAATGATACAGTTTGATACTTGTTTGTTTCTACTTTCTGATTATTAATTGACACAGTGGGTATACTTACTTTATTTAGTAGAAGATGTTGTTTGTGTAGTTGTAGATTGGTAGATGAAGTTTGTATATTCTGCAAAAAAAAGTTAATATTAGTTATTTATTATAATTGGATATATTTGTAGCTCATACAATATCAAGTCATTTGGAACTTCTGTTTGCTATATTCTTATTTATTTAAAACTTTCTAAGTAGAAATTGATAAGGCTGTTCATATTTTCGTTTCTGAATTTATTGTGGCTGTTGTTGATAGGATGTTTTAGTTCTATTTTACAAAAAAGAGAGAGCGTTTATTTAGTACAGGGAGTTTAGCTACATTTCGTGAGGTTTTTATACTACATAAAATGGGAGTTCACCTACTTGAGTTGTAGTAGACTGTATTGTAGTAGTTGTTGTAGGTGTGTATTCTCTTCTCTTCAGCATAGAAACCGTTTTTCTCCATGTTTGGGACAAAAATTTTAATTTTAGTTAAGTATGTAATTGTTTTTATAGTAGTGAGTTAAGTAATTGTTCATTTTGATTGGTTCAATTATATGTATTTTAAATTCATTGGATGAGAACCTTAGTTTGAATTTGGAAACCGTTATTTTTAAATGAGGCTGTAGTAATAATTATTTTGTTCTACTTTATATTAGAAAATGTTTTGTATGTGTTTTATTATAATAGTTAATAATGTTAAAAATGTTAAATTATGTGAAATCTTAATAAAACTAATCGAAAATTTGTGTATTATAATTATTAGTATCGTTTATATTACTAATGTTTATTTAAATATTATATAATACGTTTTAACATATATAGTATATAGATATATGTTTTAAACACATTTTTATTATTTAAATAATTATAAAAAAGTTAATTAGTTGAAGGTATTGTGTATTTAAGGTTATAGAGAAGAAGGTGATATTTTTAGTATATTTAATTAGGTACTAAGTTACTCGATATTTGTGTAATCAATATTAGTGTAGATGGTAATGTTATTTCAAGGGTTATCGATAATGTAGTAGTCAATATTTATGTACTCGATATAATTGTTAACGATATTAATGTAGTCAATGAAAAATTATCGATATTTGTGTAAATCCTTGTGTAAGTATATGGTGACGATATTTTTGTAGACGATGTTTTTGTGACGATATTTTTGTTGGTCGGTGTTTTTGTAATCGATATTTCATCATGGAACCCTATCCAGGATCCCAGACTAGCTGCTTCCTCTCTAAAATGATTCCATGTACTTTAGGTACACTCCAGTTTGGTTACTGGGGTACCTTTATAAATCCCTAGTATATGGTACACCATGCACCCAGGGCATAGATACCCCAGAGGCCTACCAGGGGCTGCAGCCTGTATTATGCCACTCCTGGGCAGCCTTACAAAATGACACCACATGTCTGCTACTGCAGCCTGTGTAAGGTGGTGCATACACCCCTTACTTAGATATAGGTTCCCTATATCTACCTTATTTCACTATACATATAAACCTAGCAGTCACCCCTATGGCAGGCCTTATCAATCCTGAAGGCAGGGTGCTGGGTTTTGTGTGAGAGGGTGCCCGTGTACGAGTAGGGCCCCTCTGCAGCCTTTGGAATCTATTCTTCGGGGTTGTACTGTGATGCAGCCAGACCATAAACTCTTAAGTGCATTATAACCTCACAGTAAATGCTAACTTTGGAATGGCTCCAAGGAAACATGTTGTATTTGGAGTCAAACACTTTGGAATCATAGCACCCCACCAGTCCTGGCGGTGGGGGTATGATTCCACCCTTCTAGAGGGAGAGACATGTACACACGGTACACCCGGTACCAGTTTAAAAGAACCCTGGCATCACAAAATGGGTGCCACAGACACGAGTCTGGCCTCCTGCTGCTGGACAAAACTCTGGTAGGGGAGGCCTGGACAATAGGTTTCCTGTCACAGGGAGGTGTCACCACCTCCCAGACAGGCTTTAGTGTATTGGGGCTGGGTGGGTGCCCTCCAAAAGTGCTTTGAAGGCAGAACTGGGGCACATTTGGTGCCCCTGAGCATAGCCCAGTTCAAACCTGTTGCAGGGGCTACCAGCCCCTGCTCTGGCGCAAAACTGGACAAAGGAAATTGGTGTAGTCACCCCTCTTTCCAAACCCTCCAATCGGTGGGTCCCCAGAGTTTGTCCCACCACTTCCTTGGGTGTAAGATAGGAACACCTGGTAACAGGACTTTAGCTTACACCTGGATGAAACTCTGATACTGAATCCTGGAACTTCGATGTTCTGCACGATGCGGAATGACTGAAGAATCTCCTTCGGAGTAAAGGAGTTACTCCCCTGCGTGGCAGTCACCAAAGACGCATCTGACCGGTTTGCATCTCCGAAGCTCCCGCCAGACTCCGAAGTATTTGCAACACAGGAGGTGGATTTCCAGACTTCCCAGAGGCCGACCAAGTCTCCAGCAAAGCTGAGAACCTTAGACCTCGTGGGTACCGTGAAACCGGAACCCCTGGACACCGTGCACATTTGCAAGTGCATTAGCTTCTCAACGTCCCTTGAGGCTGTGCATTTGGGTTACTTGTAGCCCAGACTCAAGCACTTTTTCTACCGAAGATTGCTGGCCTACAATCCACAAGTGTTCCATGAGCCGGCCCTTTGTGTTTTCGCTCGAGGTACCTTCGCGATCCCTGGTCTGTCGACTGGTGGGTCCCTGAGAAGGCAACTTTGACTTTCCCTGGGCTTCTCTGGTTGCTCCAGATGTGCCCTGACTCTCTACCACTTGGGTAGTCCCTTAGACCTTGATGATCCACACCGAAGCATCTTTTCTCTTCCTGTGTGGGTGTTGTTGCCAAGGCTTGTTGGGTCCAATCCAGGCACCAACACAGCAGCACTCGACATCCTTCTTGGGGCAGCTCAAATCCAGCTCCTGGTCATCGTCGACACCTCCTGGTTCTTGTGGCTGCAGAGTCAAACTTCACCTCTTCGCACCTGAATCACCTGACATTGGTGGGCATTCGTCTACCGAGCCCCTGGTCACCGGCAAGTGACCCAGACTCTGTCCCCTCTGCTTTCAGGTTCCTCACATTTTCGATCCAGGCTTGGATCGCACAGGAAACTTTTCTTCTCCACGGCAGCAGCAGCACTTTGCAGCAGATCACTATTGAAATCAACAACGATTCCAGGAACCATTTGACACCTATGCACCCGGCTTCCCTGGGTGAGGTAACTTGAGTACTCCGGTGCTCCAGTGGGTGTTGGCCTTAGAACCCCTTAAGTCTAAAGGGGTTTGCTCAAAGTCCTCTCCTAAGTGTCCTTAATCTTTAAAATTCCAACCGCTACTTTCCCCATAGAAGCTAACGGCGTCTCGTGGCTGTGTTCTCACACTGCACGCGTCCCCCGTCGGTCCCCTGTGTCACTACCTTGGGTGGTTCCTTGTGGTCCCAGCAATTCTACAGGCTCTAGGCCTCGTGTCTAGTCAAGTTGTGGATCTTATACCACTTTCTTATGATATGGTTTGACCCCCCTCCTCCCTCACTCCCTCCCCCCCTGGCCGGGGCTCAGTGTATATTGTGCTATTTACTGAATTTCTATTGCATTTAAAGTGTGTACTTTGCTCTGTAATCTGATAAATGGATTATTAGAGAGTGTTCAGAAATACATACATATATTTTATATATATACCTTGTGTGGTTCTCCTTTCATTTTGACATTCAAATCAAGCTGCTTTACACTCCTTCAAGACTTAGCCTGAAGGCTGCTCTCCATAGCTACCACTAGGATAGCTTTAAATAAAGGTTTTCTTAAACCTCTCATCAATAAGGGTTGTTTGGACTGGTGCAAGGTGCCCACTATAACTAGTAGACAGCATATGCCAGGCCAACTTCTCACAAAATGCATCTAAAACAAATACTTTGAGCAGGGCTTTAAGTGGGATGAAAAAACTGGGGGGTTTCTCAAAGGGGTGTGGTCAGTGTAATTAGGGGTGTGGCTTTAAATAACTTACGCAAAGAATCTGTGCTTAGCTTAGTGTGCTGCCTGACTTGTATTTTGCTGTTTCTGTCATTGCATCCAGATATGTGATATAAGTAACATCATACCTACTTTACATAAGGAATATTGGCTTTGACAATGGGTATTACTTGCAGAAGATAAATAAGCTGCAACTATGAATTGTATATAATATTGACAAAGCTTCCAATTAAATCCCTGGTGACCCTACCACAATGTTGCTGCTCTTGAGTTTCAGAAAGAGAAGGGAAATCCAGAAAGAAAATTACTCTTAAAGGATTTCCCTTCCCCCACAATGCTCACCTGGCATAACGTCATGCTGTAACTTCTCTAGTACTGAGAAGTGAGCTATGCGAGCAGAGCACATCCATGTGCCTGCTGTCTCGAAACAGGTCTCTATCAGGCTTTGTTTTGCGCTCTGGCACTTTTTTCCGGACTGCAGTGACAGCAAACAGCTGTCACTGCAGTCTGGGGAAAAAACGGACCGCCTGTGTCAGGGCTCAAAACGGAGCCCGATTGTGACCCGTTTCGAGGTCCCCTGAAAAAAACTGCCGGTGCGCAGACCCCTTGATACCTGGCCCACTTAAAGCCCTGACTTTGAGGCAGAAATGTGCATGCTATGATTTGCTGAGGTTTGTTTTCAGTTATATTGAGTGTGTATAAATTAGTAGCTTTCAGGGGGTTTTCAATGCAAATCTTAGGAAGTTCTTCATAGTTAAGGACTATAAAAGAAGAAGGCCTGTCTTACTACTATTGCCTTGAAAGAGAGACATCAGCTCCTCAGCTTATTCTCTGCCTGAACCCATCCTGAAGGCTGTGTTGATAAATCTGAAATCACTGGAGTTTTCAGAGAAAAGAGCTCCTTTTCATGAAAGACATTGAAGGTACTTGTAGCCTGATCAGATCTTTGGCTTCTGGCTGCCTTTCAGTCAGGCAGATGCTAAAATCCACTCGGTGTTAGGCCACAGTCTACTTTCTTGTAGTGTAATACTAGATTTATGCATGTAAGGAATTCTTTAGGTGAGTATATAATTGTTGCCTGTGGGGCAACCAAAGCGGATCAGGGCTCTAACACTAATAAGAAAAGTTTTTCTAGTTAGTATATCTTTCTTAATATGTAGTTCATGCCCACCTTGTACAGTGACCCACACACTCCTGTGAGCATGAAAGTATTGTCGAGATTATCTGTTGCTCTGGTCTTTCACTGTGTTAAGTCATGGTTTCAAGATCACTGATTGTTGCTGGGTTGATCATGACTTCCAAATATAAATTGGTTAAGGAACCACGAATGGGAACAACTCTTGGAGTTCAGCAATGTGAAAGCAGTAAATACAAGGTCATGAGTGGAGAAAAGATCAAGGCCTGGTCTTGTGTTGAGGTAAATGCAGCTTTAAGAGAGCCAGAAAGAGTTGTGGAAGTAGTCAATGTCATATTCTCTGTATGCCAAAAGCTGACATATGTAAACACTAGAATTTGTTAGTTGCTAAATTGGATATCCATTTTTCTGCTTGTACCTTGTGCTGTTACCAACTTGTATTAAGTGCATAAAGAATGATTGATCTGGGGTGGGGGCAGGGATAAACTACCTTCAAGCCTTCTAAGGTGACCAAATGGGAATTTAAATCCTACAGATGAGGAAGCTTTTAACTTGCCGACCAGTGTGTTCCAGCACAACGAGACAGGACTTCCAGAGATTAACAGAATGCATCATGTTTAGTGATTTTTAAAGTAAATCCAAATTTCATAGCGCTTACTGTCAGATATGGCTTTCAGGTACTTGCATGTAATTTTGCTCAATATCTGGACGTTTTGCATAAATACACAAAATGAAATTACATAAAATCTGTGCACCCTGCTTAATTACCTGTCCAAACGCTGCAAGCTGAGTCTATACCGCTCTCTTCACAACTACCTTCGTATCATGTCTATTAGACATTACTCACCCTCAAAATCTTCCCTTGTATCACTTGCATTAACAGCCGTTGTCCTCAACCAGAAGTCACCTACACCTCTTTCAGCAATCTCTGTTGTCTCTGAACCATGCAAGCTCAGTCCACTCAAGAACCCTTAACAACCTCCACGCTCTGTCCACATCACTTTGAAACAGGGCAGGCTGTAGGCAAAGAAGGGTCCATTTGAGATGAATTCATGGAGCCCCTGAAGATTTCTGGTCCATTTTAGGAGTGGACATGGGTACACAAATACCATTAAAAAGATTCAACATAACAATAATGCAAAATAAATCATGAAAAAGACAGTTTGAACCAGGGGAGGGGAATAAAGTATTATGTGGATCCTCCTGCTGTGCCTTTAGCTGAAGCTGTACACTCTCTCCATTATGGGAAAGATATAAGAGCATTATAGCACTTCTTCCTCTGGCTAAACTGGTATTGAAGGACCCCACCCTCATTATAGTCCCTGGCATGTACTGCAGGACAAATACAAGGATTCAGGGCCTATAACTACTTTTATAGCACATGCAGCAGGCTATACCGCTATGCTATAATAGTGGAAGGATTAGGTTATGGCCACTTGACTGAACTGTAATACAGCATGATTGTTCTTAGGTACTTACAACTCCTGCTGGCGATTCATCTCCGGTACGGTGCACTGTAAGGCATTTCAGTGGCTGTAATAAAAACGCTCATTAGGGTAGAATGATCTAAATTAAAAAGGGAGAATCAGTAGGACAAACATTGGAATGTTGGAGCAGAAGGGTGGTATCTGCCATTATTGATCCTCAGCCACTCTATCTTATTATATGGAGGGCACAGCATTCCAGTACTCTAATGGCAATTCCAACCCCAGGTTTAGGTGCCACCTTCCAAGTTAGGGCATAAAAATCAACATGATCGTGTGCCATCTAGACATTTTGCATTTAGGGCAAGCACTTGAATGCGCTTCTTGGGGTTTGAAATCTTATATTACAGAGCTGATAATTGTGAGGTGCCAATTTGATAAAACCAGGTGCCTATGTGGTGCACACAAACATTTAGATATTTGTTGCCAGGCTAGTTGTTTCTGGATTATGAGGGCTATTTCTGGCCATAATGTATCATTGTTGGATAAGTTAGTCCTATGTGAAAACTCCCAGGTCCTAAAATACAGCAAATTCTGCTACTTCCAATTCAAAGAACAAGTGGGCAGTAGTGAACACAAGCCTTACAGATCTTTAAGTGGCACAGGGGCACCTCCAACATCAGACCCTGGGGCAATGGGAGGGAGGAGCCATGAGGAGGGCGGTGGAGGTACACCCCAGAGGCCTTTGATCCCCTACGCACCTGCCAGTCAAAGGTCCAACCTGAATGCCTCTGGGTAGATTTGCGGTTCTGCATGCAGGATGGACGCAATAGGGCTGTTGGTCCCCCTTGACCAATTTCAGATATAGCAGGTGCGTAACACAGGTCCCCGCAGCCCCCGCGGTGCAGGGGGTCCCAAGCTCCTGGGGACCCCTTCCGCTCAGTACTCTGGCCGGAGAGCTCCTGATTGAGGCCGCAGAGGGTCCCTCCATGTACCTTGCAGGGGGGCTCCTTAAATGTTCGTTACACCACTGGATCTCAGTGAACCTGGCTATTCCATTCGGACATCCCCAGGGTTTTGCCACTTTGCAGAAACCACATTTTTGTTTAGATATTTAGATCCTCTTGTGTTTCCTCAGTCAACCCACCACTGATGTGTGTTTTTCCTGACCCTTGTCCTATCTGTGACTAATTGTATGTGTATTACCATTAGAGGGACAATATGACTACTACATGGTGTGTTTTGCAATAAGAAAATTATGTTCTGAAAATCAGTAAACCTAATGCCTTAGGTTTTAACGCAAAACAAGTCCTTGTGTCAATTTTTGATGCGAGGATGCACTTTGCTGTAAAAAACAGAGCAATAGCCTCTCGCATTCTGGCTGTTCATGTGATTCCTGCATGCTCCAGTAAAATGTTGTTGCACATTGCATGTAATTAGTGTTGTGTCATAATGACGTAATTTCAGGACTTTTGCGTAAGAAGCACAATGCAAAATTCACAAAATTATTAGAATTATGCCAGTGTCATTTAAATTTATCCCAGGCCTAGATTTAAGAACATATGTAAGAGATGTGTAAGAGTTCGCAATGGGGTTACAACTTGTTGGAAGAGATCTCAGGGATTTCTGTGGTGCGATTTACAGACTGTTAAAAATATTAAGTGTGGAGATGTAAGGGCTCTGTGAAGGGATCTTAGAGGAGGTTTTTTGGGGAAAAATGGACGGTGTATTGGCAGGAGATTTGGGAAGGGGAAGTGGGTTAAAGAGGCAAAATTATGATATTGGTGCACAGGAATAGTTTGGAGGGTTGGGTGGATTGATTTCAATTAACATACACCATTCATTCAAAGGTGATTTTAGAGGGAGATGACCTCAGACGATAGAGTGTTTAGGACCCAGCAGTGCAGGCTGAGCTGTGCTCTCTCTCCTCTCATATGCTACCTCACATCTGAAGGGCACTTACATGGCCATCAGTGGAATACAAAGCCAGCACTGGTGCACTGCACAGCATCCTCTTTCAGTTGCTTCATGCAGCTGACAAGGGATGAAAGCAAATGGAAATGAGCATTATTCAGAAACACTTGCTGTATTATTCTTTAGACTAACAGATTGATTGGAAGATTTCTGTTTATTTTTTACCAATCTTTAGGTGACATAGCATCACAATATCTTACCTCACAACAGGCTTGGTTGGCACCTTAGGAATTTACAAAATGTTGATTGGCAAGAACTGTCAACTTGGTGAAGCTTTACTGCAGTTATTTTTTAATTTTTAGATTCATGCAGGAGCAAAATGCGGGGCCATGATGGTCACAGAAAGATTCTGACTGTACCCGAAAGACATATAGGTGCTATACAAAAAAAACCTAAGCAAATAAAGGGCATAATCATTTATGTGCCAGGGTTTTCTTTATGGTAACATCCAGTTAGTTATGTTATATTTAATGCCGGATTTTAGCTTTTATTTAAGGATTCACAGTATTAGCAGATAAAGGAACTTAGGAGACCCACATTAAAGATGTGTGGCACCATAGAGCTAAGCTTTTTGTGTCACCCTATCTGGGACATTCAGACATAATAAGCGAGTAAACAGAACAAACAAATGAGACAGAATGTAATGCCAGCCATCAACACATATCTCGCAGGCATTGTTGGCATGCAGAAAATGAAAAATTAAAAAGGACTTGTTAAATTCGTACAGATCTATTCTTTGTGAGATACATTAATGCATCCATTATTCGGAACATAAGCTATTGGGCCATCTTTTAGGCGTAAAATATCACTATACAGAATGCATTAGATTTAATAGGCTTATGTCTTCTCTTATTTGAACATACTGGTGTCATAAAAGCCTGCACCCATGGACTAATCCATGTATGCAATTTTCTGGGAGAAAGAATAAAATGCGACAAATTATGATTTTTTCCTTCTATGCAGTAGAATGCAAAGTCTCCAAAATCTCGGTATCGCCTCTGGCATATGCTCCTTTAATACATGAGGGACATGGTATACTCCCTGTCCTCATTCACTACAACCAGCTTGAGTTGAAAGAGTACAACCCCTGCATTTGACTGGAAGAGGCAACACTGTTTTTTGATCCTGTGTTTTTGGAACCCAGAGATTCATTTTCCCCTAAAATATCTTCGGAAGTAGTGGTAAAGCTTTGACGTCTCGCAGAAGCTAACACACCTATGACCTGTGACAATTCAACCCATGGTTTTCATTTCACGTACATGGAAGAAAGACTGGAATGGCAGATGTTTTCAAGTCTGAGTTAAGCCCATTCACTTTAGCAACTTGGGGGTAGTTTCAGCTCTCCCAGGAATATTGATATTAACTTCACATTGTATAAACGACAGCACACTCTAAGCCTCTTTCAGGTAGAGTGGCCTATGTTTATTTATGTATAAAAAGCGTTTACTTCAAAATTGAATAATACTTAGTGTATATGGTTGGTTAAAGTTATGTATTGAGCTGATAACAGGTACATTGACCTTTGTTACAATTTGATCATGTAAACCAAAAATGCATGTATACAATGATATAGACTCTGCACCACAACATAGTTTGACAGTACTTAAGAGCTGAAATTCCATGAGGGTTGTGGAGAGCATTCCCCCTCCCTTCCCCGGCTTCGACCAAGGAGGGCTGATGCCCGTTTAGTAGGAGAGTTTTATTTAGTGTCAACACCGATGCCCAAGGCTCTGATCTTAGAGAACAGAACCAAGCAATCCTTCAGGTTTAGACTCTGGACAGCAGAGCAATTCGGATTAAACAGATCTAATACCGGCTCACGCGTCCAGAACACAATATATCCTTCAGGTAACACATATTCATGTAGGCTCAGGCAAAAAAAAATTGGGTTAAAGAACATGTCTAGGTTTGAGTCTTACCGCTGTCCCACACTGGTAACACACAATGGACAGGATCAGACATCAGATTGCAGGTTTATCGCACAGGTGACAGATCTTTCAGGTTTCAGACAACATGCCAGTTCCTCAGTGTACAGGATCTTACAGGTTAAACTCTCACACATACACAAGCTTCCTTCACTCTGGTTTCATGATTAATTGTTGGCTGGTGATGTATCCGTGAGGTCGGACGGATCTCGTAGACTAAAGCTTCAGCGGCAACTCTTTTCCTTAGGCGATGCAGGTCTTACATGCTCAGACCTACGACCAACGATACATCCTTCAGGTATCACAACTCCAACAGGCAGAACCACCTCACTGCAAAGTTGTCTCTTAAGTTACACAGATCTTATACACCGAGGAATCTGACAGCAGAACCACCACTCAGGCTACATATGAAGCAAAAGCACAGTCAACTGATAGCACATATTTTTTTTGTTTTTTTGTTTAAGAAATTTTTATTAAGCATTGAAGAGCAATACAAAAAACACGTCATGAAAAATTAGAAAAAGTACATATGAATATAATAATAAAAGAAATTAATCCATAGGAATTTCTATAAGGGAAAGAAGGGTAGAAGAAATAGAGAAAAGAAAGAAGGAAAGAGAGAGAAAGAAGAAAGCAGAAGAGAAGGAAGAGTAGAGGAGAGAAAGAGGAGAAAGGGTAGGTAATCAGAGGGATCACAAGGGGTAAGGAGCACGCGGTAAGGGAGAAGGATTAGAGGAGAGATAGGATGTAAAGGGAAGCCATAATAGATCAGATTTAATTTTCATAGAAATAGAGGTGGAGGAGGCAATAGAAATTCTGTGTTCATCACAAATATAATTCCACCATGTGTGGACCGAGAGTTTTGAATTGTCTTTCCAACACGATAAGATAACTTTAAATGCTAGAGCAATAAATAGATCTAACAGTTTAGCAGAAGAAGATGTAACAATATTAATATCCTCAGATAAAGAACCTAGAAAGATACGTAAAAAGGACAATTGGGAGGTAAGAGATAGTATTTTCATACATATGGTCCAAACATCAGTCCAGAATGACAAAACAGATGAACATTCGTACAATTGGTGTTTAAGAGTACCGGTAAGTGTAGAGCAGGACCAACATAAGGGAGAAGAGGTTGGGGAAAATTTATGAATAGAAACTGGTGTAATAACAACTCTATGATATAAAAAAAGTAAGGATTGAGTAATGCGTGCAGCAACAGAGACTTTAAAAATCCTGGACCATACACGATCCCACATTGCAATGTCCAGAGAGACCTCAAGGTCAGTCTCCCAGGCAGTCTCTATTTTGGATTTAGAGCGAACAGAAGAATTAGACATTAAAAGTGAATATACAAGAGCAGGTTTGGGGAGTTGAGTAGAAAAAAGAGGGTAAAGTGGGGTGACTGGAGTAAAGGAAGAAAAAGAATCGGAAGAAAAAGGTAGAGAGGATAAATGAGATTGAATAGCAGATGTTATAATAGAATATTCAGAGAGAAATGAGGGAGGTAGATTAAACATGTTTTGTAATACTGGAAAAGAAATAATGGAGGAATCAAGAAAAAATTGATGTACAAACATTATATCCTTTTCTTTCCAGTGTTTAAAATAGAACGATTTACCTTTATATCTAAGGAATTTGTTATACCAAACTATAGAGGATAAAAAACATTGCAGAGGGGTGAGATTGGAGGAAAAAACATGTTGCAACACAGTATGGGAATACTTCAAAATGGGGTATTTGGATATAAAGGTACAATTTGACATAAAAGCAATATGCTGAAATGAGAAATCTTTGAAAAGAGAGCGTTCCAGAAGAACCCACTTAGGGACAGGAGTATCCAGGAAGTTGTATGCCAAGGAGAAGGATTGTTTGATCAAAAAGGCAGAATGGTATGAGCCAAAATCAGGAAAGCGCACACCACCTTCATTTTTGGGACGGATCAATTTGGATAAACCAATACGGGGACGTTTGCTGTTCCACAAAAATTTTGTACATACAGAATTAATACGTAAAAAATAGGATTTGGGAATTTTGAAAGGTAGCATAGATACAGTGTATAAAACATGAGGGGTAATCATCATTTTGATGGTGTCCAGTCTACCCCACCAGGATAGAAACAAGGGTGACCAAATTTGCAGAAGGGATTGAATTTTACTGATTAACGAATCAAAGGTTAATTTAAGGGTATCCTTAAGAGAGGAAGAAAACCATATACCGAGGTACTTTATTTTTGATGGGCACCAAGCAAAATCAGTATCACTAAACATGTATTGGAAGCACAACGAGTTAAGGGGTAGAACTTCCGTTTTAGACAAGTTAAGCTTATAACCTGATATGGAGGAATACAACTGAACTTCACGCAAAAAGGGTGGAAGGGAAGATTCGGGATTAGCCATGTAAATGAGGACATCGTCAGCATACGCTGACAATTTAACATCCACAGAGGAAAATTTTATACCAGTAATATCAGGGTTGGAACGAATTCGCTGTAGAAAAGGTTCAAGACATAAAATAAATAATAAAGGGGAAAGGGGACATCCTTGTCTTGTGCCTCTGGACAAAGAAAAGAATCTAGAAAATTGGTTGTTAACAAAAATACTGGCACGGGGTGATGCATAAAGGAGTTTAACGAAGGATATAAAATGTGGGCCAAAACCAAACCAATGGAGGGTACGGAACATATATTGCCAATTAATACAGTCAAAGGCTTTTTCAGCATCTAACAAAAGGGCAGCCAACGGGGTGGGGATATTTTTGCTGTGGGCAAGGACATTGGAAAAAAGACGAGCATTATCAGCAGCAAGTCTTCCCTTAACAAAACCCACCTGGTCAGTGTTAATTAAGCGAGGGATAATGGAGTCAAGGCGAGAGGCAAGGATTTTAGCAAAAATTTTACAATCATAATTGATTAAAGATATGGGGCGACATTTTTTACATTGGGAGTGATCTTTATCAGGTTTGGGGATAATTACAATGAGAGCATCCAAAAAGGACCCAGAGGCTTTAGCCTCCAAAATAAAAGAATTAAATAATTGAAGGAGTTTAGGAACAAAAAAGGAATGGAAGGAGGAGTAAAATTCAACAGGCAGACCATCGGGACCAGGGGCTTTTGATTTTTTAAGAGAACGAATGGCCATGGTAATTTCTTGGAGAGTAATTTCACGTTCCAAGTGGGAAAACTCATCGGGGAGGGAAGGAGGTGGGGGGAGACCATCAAAAAATGTCGTTAAGTTTGTATCGGAGGGGTGGGTATCATCAGTATACAGGGTTTGGTAATAATTGTGAAAGACTTCAGCAATGTCTTCATCGGAGGTAACTAGTCTATTGATAGAATCATTAAAAATTGGGCCGACAGCTTTACGTTCAGACTTGACTTTTAAATAGTTGGCCAACAATTTACCAGCTTTGTTCTGGCCGCCATGAAATTTAGACTTTATTTTAAGGAGGGTGTGACAAGCTTCATTAGTGAGAATTTTATTAAGAGCCGTTTTAGCAAGAATCAGATCCTGAAGGGCAGATGAGGATTTGGAAGTAAAATATATGTGCTCTAGAGTTTTAATCTTTTTAAGTTGATCCTCATATTTTTGCTTATTGAGCTTCTTTTTTGTGGAAACATAGGAAATTGTAAAGGCTCGAAAAGAGGCTTTAAAAGCATCCCAGGTATTAGGAATGGAAGTGTCAGCAGGATCATTGAAGGAAAAGTATTCATTAAAAAATTCAGTACATTTTTTCATGAAAGTGGCATCCGTTAAAAGAAAAGAATTAAATTTCCAACGACTGAATTTAGCTGTGCTGAGGGAGAGGTCTAGGGTAGTATAAACAGGAGCATGATCAGAAATAAAAATGGAACCAATATCAGATTTTTGAATGGAGGGGAGAAGGGATTTGCTAATCATAATATAATCTATTCTTGAACGTGTGTGATGAACATTAGAAAAGAAAGTATATTCCAATAAATCAGGATTGCACAATTTCCACGAATCGAATAAAGGACGAGAGGCAATGGCAGACTGAAAACTTTTATGGGTTTTGTCAGGTTGAAATGTACTCGAAGACAAACGGTCTGAAAAAAGGATCTATCCATTGGTTAAAATCACCAGCTACTATAAAATCAGGGCAATCAATAGATGCAATGAGCAGTTTGATGTCTTTCCAAAATTTGGGATCTGGGCGAACAGGGCCATATATATTCAATACAACCATCGTCTTGTTTTGTATAACAACCTTTGCCATTGCCCAACGACCTTCATCATCATTTTGAGAGGAAATAATTTGAACATTTAACGCTTTATGGAACAATATAGCAACCCCTCCTTTTTTGTTAACAGCCGGCGAAAACACAACCTGACCCACCCACTGTCTCTTAAGCTTGAGTGATTCAACGTCTGAGCAGTGCGTTTCCTGAAGAAAAACAACCTGTGAATGGAATTTGGTTAAATGTGACAATACCTTCTGACGCTTGACAGGGTGACCAAGACCTCGCACATTCCAAGAGACAAAATTACACATGTTGGGAGGAAGAGAGGATGGGTGACAAATGGATTCGAAACATGGCAAGGAGATCACTGTAAAAGGGGAGACAAAACATGATAGGTAAATAGTGGATTCGTAGGATGCTCATCATGTGAAAACCAACAAGAATCAGGAAATAAGGGGTCAACAATCGAACAAACATAGAAAACAATAGAGACCATGTAGGGAGAAGAAAGCAAAGAGAAAGAGAAGAAAGAAGGAGGAAAGAGTGATAGTTAAGGACAGAAAGGATTAAAGAGAACAGATCAAGGCACAAAGGCTCGATCTGAGAGAAAGAGAGTAACCAAAGCATGTGAGACGAGGGCACACCACAGCGAGGACATGACCCACGAGCACACAGGAGACGGACATTATGAAAAGGAGAAGCACAAGGATGTGAGGTAAATATCCGACAGAGATAAAGCGGAAGGGGACATCAAGAGGAAAGAAATAGAATAATGGTTATGTATAAAAAGAAAAAGAGAACAAAGAGAGACGGAAAAGCATTAGCTAGCAGTGTCCATAGTGGAAGGAGAGACACTTAGCAGGTAGTCGCGAAGTGTCTGTGGATCATCATAGGACTTGGTGCGACCATTATGCGTTATCTTGCAGAAGCAGGGATGAAGAATTCCATATTGAATGTTGAGCTGTCGCATCATAGGACGGAGGTTCAGGAACTCTTTACGTCGAGCATTTGTAGCAGAAGATAGATCCTGGGAAATGAAAATGTTATGGCCAGACCACTGGAGATGACGTTTGGCTCTGGCAGCCTTCAGAACAGCCATTAACTCAGTGAATTCCAAGAAAAGCATAATGATGCCACGTGGTTTGGAGGCATTGGAGTTAAGACGGCCAAGACGATGTGCTCGCTGGATGTTAAGAGGGTATGACGCAGGTTGGAGTTCCAAAAGTTCCTGGAGGAATTTTCTAATAAAGGAGACCATGTCAGCCCCCTCCAAATTTTCCGGAACACCATAAACGCGTAGGTTATTGCGTCTGTTACGATTTTCCAAATCTTCGGTGTGTAACTTGAGCTTGTGGATCTCTTGTTCAAGGAATGGTATCTTAGTTGAGAGATCTTGGACATCGCTCACTCGTTGTTCTAAGTTCAAAACTTTGTTTTCCATAACCACCCAGCGCTCCTCAATCTGCTGTAGTTTGGCATTAGTAGCAGTCATAAAAGGTTGAAGACCACGCACCTCTTCAAGGATAGAATCCAGTACAGGGTTATTGGAAGAGTTAATTGGGGATGGCGGGTCATTCTTATGCCTTTTAGGCTTGGCTCCGGTCTGTACCAACTTCGGTGAAGTAGAAACATTCGCCATGTTTAGGATAACAAAGGTAAGGATTATCCAATGAAAATGTAGCTTGTAAATTGCGAACTGGACTGGAGATGCACTCTAAATAATAGGGGCACACCATGTGGTAAATATGAAACCGCAAAGTAACGCACTAGTATTCAGTGCGAGGATAACGGAAAACCACACAATTTCATGAAGAAGGCATCAACCAGGAACAGAACATGAGCAAGGCGATATGCCACAGCAGTAATATGAAGTGGTAGGTTGGAGAAGCAAAAGGTGTTGTACCGAGGCTTGCAGAAACAAAATAAGCACAGAATGCAGGAGGCAGATGGGAGGCGTTATAAGCAAGCGTTATGAAGCAATGATGAGGCAGTACCAGAAAACCACTATGAGGAAGTAGAAAACATCATAGCTAGAAGACACAAAATGGCGGCCGTTTTACTTGAGGGGTACTGTTGCGCATTAGCGTAAAATATGCATAGTATAACAGGTTCTGAGCAGTCATTGGGAAAGGAGCGTCTCAATATAGTGTCCCGAACAAGTGAAATGCCAGAGTGAGAGGGAGGTTGAAGAATAGGCGCAAATAAACAGTCGCGCCGGCATCAGACAAGATGGCGGCCGTTCGTGAAGAAATGCCAGAAAAAAGTTACCGTTTGAAGTTATTGGCAATATTGCGGTCGTCGAGGCTGCAAAATAGCTTCATCGAGAAGTGTCTACCTTCCGACACTGCTGTGACTCAAAAAAGCCGTCCGAAAAACGGCAGGAAGGGTCCTCACGGCATCCGCGTTTCAGGTCCGCAGCGGAGCTCACAGGAAAGACGTCCTCAGCCGATGGCGTGCAAGCCACGCCCCCAACTGATAGCACATATATCCTAAACAAATCCTACAGGCTCAGGTCTATGGGAGCAGATCCATCCTTTGGATTACAAACCACTTACAGGATCAAACATCAAACGGTAACACTATCTCTCAGGTTAAACAATTCTTACAGGGTCTGGTTTGAAAGAGTACCAGCATCACTGAAGATGCAGAAATCTTCCAGTTTCAAGCCTCTGATTGTAGAAGTGTCATCATGAGTGGCCAAGTTAGTTGCAATATGGAGTTTAGCAGTTGACAACATACCCTGGCAAATAGGGCATTGCAAGTTGGTGAATCTTATTGGGTGAAAAAAAAAAAGACATATAAATATAGGGACATGCAGATTTTGGCGAAGCACCATAATGCGCATGCTATTCCCTGTTTTGGGGGATAAACTCCTAAATGGGAGTTATTTATTGGACCCAATAAATTTCAACCCAGCTGAGTAATTTTTTGTCTGGTCCAATACTTATCAGCCCAAAGACCGGGCCACTCGTAATGAGAGCCCAATACTCATGTCAACTTTTTTTTGCTAATGGTTATGCATGACATTAGATAGATGTTAGAGCATAGCTGTGAAAGATTGCCTCCTCCCACAACTCACGAGTCGCAAAGGAAGCTCTAATCACACACAGAACAGGCACAAGACATGCAGCAACAGAGCCAGCTATTCTCATACACTGCATATTAGGCAGCAGTGGATCCAATCCCATGCTTCCCCATGCTGTAGGACATCCCCGGAACAGAGCCACACACGTATGAAGTGATTAGTCTAGGTTCACACATTATCATCAAGTGGAGGATGTATAATTAGAACCCAGACCTCTTGCGCCCACTGTTGGGTACTTAGCCATAAGCCAAGCGTTTTTGCCTATTTATTATCGCTGTTTGTCATTTCCTTCATGGCCTCCAATTCTTCCCCATCTGTACACAACATAAAATAACATTATTTCCGTCAGATCGCCTTGTTTTGATGACCACTGTCTTCCCTGTGGTTTGCTGGCCCAATCAACAACTGATCCACTCCCATCCTAGCATCCCCTTTCTTTCTTATCTTGTTTCCTCATTACAAATCCCACTCTGGAATGTTATAATAATGGGTAAAGAAGAGAAGTCTTTCCCATGAGGAGCAAAGCGACGAAAGTGTCAGACTTGAACCTTACCCAGGCAGATGAGCTGCAATTCATTGTTTCTGCTAAATTATATTATAGGATAAGCTCCAGCAGCCACCAGGGCCAGCATGTTTCTGAAAGGGCACCCCAATCCCACTTCACTGGGGAAGTTGGAAGGCGCTGCTGTGCCAGCGACACCAAGTGGTCAGTCGAAAGAACATATTATTGGAGGTCTCAGCATTAGGCTGCAGTCCTCCCTTTTCCCACAAGGGGGACTGGGGTACGCAATTAGTGAGGAGAACAAAGGATCTACCATCTCTAAGGTCCTAAACTCATGTGGTCAAATGCTGAACGACCACCCCAAGAGGCAAGCTATATACTGACTAAAAGACTTAGGGGCAGATTTATGATGCCCTTGCGCCGTAATTGAGGCACTTTATTTGACGCTACTGCGGCGCAAACAATGCTCCCTATTTACAACGTGACGCATCTAGGAGGTGCGTCACGTTGTAAAGCCCTGCGCCATAAGGAGGCGTTCCTGCGCAGGGGGGGCATTCCCGCGCAGGAACGCCTCCTGAAAGTGGCTGAGTGAAATCTATGAGATTTCACTCAGTCACTTTCAGGCCAATCCTGCGTCAAAACCCTGCGCCTGCTTAAAGCAGGCGTAGGTCTTGATGAAGCATTGTGTAGATGGGGCACCCCCGAGCCTTGCTGGAGCTGCGTCGCGCTTGCGACGCAACTCCAGCAATGCGCCACATTTCCGGCACAGATGCGCCACGCATCTGTGCCGTTTTTGCACCATGGGTGGCGGAGCTGTGGCGCACTGTGGCGCATGTTAACTGGCGCATCCCTGGGGATGCGCCAGTTAACATAAATCTGCCCCTTGGATTATAATCTAACATTATCTGTTTAATAATGCACAGACCTGCATCCAAGTAGCAGAAGAGCAATATACAGAGAAACATTTTTGTTACAGCTGGAGCACCCTGTTTAAAATTGTACATGGCAAGATGGCAGGCAGTTTGAAGGTTACATAAGTCAGGCTCTGGCAGGAGCAATGGAGCTGAACACACAGAACGTGAGATAGCAGAGCACATGTAATTTGCAAATAGTCCTAAAATTTGGTTTTAGCACGTACCGTTGACTTGAACCTAGGTCTGCAAGTTCTCAGATCAGCAACATAGTGGCTTGTCAAATGTAAAGACCCTACAAGTACCTAAAAGTCCATGTGTTGGGAACACACATTCTGCACTTAAATACTTTAGATACAACAGACACATGATACCGTAATTGAACTGTTATGGAGAGTTACAAATGCATATTGTCTTATCTAGATATTGGGAAAGTCCTGATTGTATTAAACTGAGGTGAGTAGTATGCTATGTTTTTTGCTTTAGAAATAATATCAAAAAAGTGAAACACAAAACATGCAGTGCCCAAAAGCAAGAGATCTGTACAGAGAATTTAAAGCATAAGAATTCTAGCTCTGTAATACATCACTTCAATTTATCAGCAAGTCCTTTTTTCTTGGTGACCAGGGTTTGTTTGGGAAATGTGCACCAGCAGAAGCAAGAACATCAACAGGAAAACCCAAACTAAAAACTGAATGACGTCCATCACTGTGAAGTATGACTTATTAACTCGTGCCAGATGCATGGTTCCAGTAACTGACAATATGAGAGAGCGCTGAAAACAGCCGCTAAATTCATGTAATCTCCCTTGTGTCTTCACTAACATTAGTACTTTGCCTAAGTACCACAATGTGCATTTTATGGTAAGATCAGAAGCATCATTTATGTTTGTTCACAGCTGTTTGCAGTGACTAAGCTGGGGCTAATTCACTGAAGGTGGCTTTTCCACCAAATAGCACACTGGTCTCACATTACTGCACGTGTGTGTCACGTGTACTAATATCAAGGAAGGGGCAGCGGCACTGAAGGCAGCTATCCAATGCCAGCAGGACCCCCAAAAAGGAGGTCAGGGGAGACCTGGAAACAAAACCTGGCCGAGGTGCCGTACATAAAGGTAAAGGGAAGGAGAACAGAAGAGTAGTCCAGCTGCAACAAGAAGTGGACAAGAAGGAGGAAGGTGGCATGACCCAGGAGATCCCTCCAAAGTAGGGTGGTCATGGGACACAGCTCCATACAACCACACAATTTATTTTAAAAAGCACCATTTGTGGGGGATGCAGCCTTATCACCTCCTGGCATGAATACTGATATGGAGAGACTCACCTAAGGCTGTTGAGAGATGTTTGTCAAGGGTTATAGAAGCATGAATCACCAGCTTGTAATAAAATTCAAAGAAAGTATAATACCTGGATCCATCTTCTGATCTAAGAATGTAAATGTAAATGTAATTGGGGAGAGGCTGTAACCTTACTGCTAGAGCGATCAACCTCGAAGCTGGGGAACCGGGCTCGAGTCTCGGCAAGAACTCTCAACATCCTGTGATTCTGGGCAAATCACTTTATCTGCCCATGCCTAACAAAAATGAATGTGTCCTTTTGTAATGAAACTGGTGCTCATGTAACGTGCTCTGATACCCAATGTCTCGGGTCTAGTTCATGCTATATAAACTCCCCCAAAAAAGTGTGGCTTTGCTGTAGCCCAAAAAGCTCTAGATGTCATGGGTTAAGAGACTGATTTGGTCCCAAAGGATTTGGAAGTCCATCCAAGGAATTCACATGATCCGTTTCACCCCAAGAGCCAGAGTAAGAGAGGACACGGAGCAGTGAGATGTCTTACTGGAAGTTCGTATTTGAAGTGGAGAAGATGATACCAGACCCAACATCTCTCTTTTAAAAATTTGACAACACAGAGTTTTTAGAAAAACAATCTCTGTGGAAAAATACGACTACCCAAGCTTGTCATACTTCAAACAGAAAACCCTCTGAGGAGGAACAACATGATCATGAAAGCTCACGATTCTGCACTATCTACAATTGATGATGAAAGCTCAAGATTTATTTATTTATTTAGTTTTACATAAATGGTTTAGATCAAAACATGACAAATCACTGTGCCAGGAGCAAACAAAGGTTCAGTTACAAATCGATAAAACTTCTGCACTGTTTTAAATGAAATTAGGTTCAAGCGCATACTCAATTTGGTCAACATGGTGTTTATATGAAATTGGATGCATTTATTGATAAAAATGATATCTCATCCGTT
This sequence comes from Lissotriton vulgaris, assembly GCF_964263255.1. NCBI lineage: Eukaryota > Metazoa > Chordata > Amphibia > Caudata > Salamandridae > Lissotriton > Lissotriton vulgaris. The sequence goes on from NC_141687.1 coordinate 258,808,329, forward strand.
TTAATAGAATTGCTTTTTGTAAAGTCTACATCAACCTCGCCTTGCAAATATGTAGTAAACAGGCCCTCAGACTAAGGCCTGGGATTGCTGATTCATGGATCACAGGTGGGAGGGTATGTGGCTGGCAGGCTAATGCTCAGGCAGGAAACTCTTGATCAATCTCACAGATAGAGGCAGTAACATCACAAAAGGTCATGGGAGATTGCCCCAATAAAGCGGAATGCCAACGTCCGGTCCTAATAAAGGCCCACTGTGGGTGTAGGGAGCAATATGACAAATCGATACAGGATAAACTTGCTCAGAACATGACGTTGATGAATAAAAAATACATTTATATAGCAGTGCTACGTTCTTTTGCTGGTACATCAGTCTGTTTATTTTTGCCTTCACATGATGTGACATAGTCTTAATGGGATGGTTTTCAATGGGGTTAATGTTTGCCATGGAATTCTGACAGCCCTTGAATGTGAACTGGACCCAGGCTCATGCCGGACCGCACGTCCAGTGTCCATCATCACATATATGCATTGGTACCGCATGGTTCGCCCTCGGGGTGCAGAGGGTATTAACGGTATAACCATTAGCACAACACAGCAGCACCTCTTGCAGAGCCCTATGAATATATGCAATCCCAACGCTGCACTGTAGCGGTCAACACAGCAGTGCCAAACATTTTAGACAAGTGGGTCATATACATACTCGTATCTCTTTTACCTTTCACTCGCCATCAACGCGACCCTACAGCAATCTGCACTCCCACTTGATGGTCCAGATAGACCAGGCAAGCCGAGGCATGGGTGAGCGATGCGGTGGGTGTCCAATGATCACAATACAAGCTGTGCAGGATTTTATTCACTTATGGGAGGGGGTTGAGGCACAACAACTCAGTATATGCAAGTCACCTCCATTTACAAAGGTCCTGGTTTTCTCCCGCCGCAGGAGGCACTCATCTACGTATCCTTGGTCCATGTTTCTTTGATTTCCCATTCCCTCGCAAACTTCAAGTACCCTGGAAGCATCAGTTTTTCCTGCATGTCGCACACCTGCTTGCTCGTAAGCGATTTAATTTAAGATTGTGCCGTGTCAATCAGGAGGAGCCAGGTTAGGCTGTTTTTTGTTTTACTCAATGAAAATTACCAAATAGGAGAGTGGGGCGAATAAGGTGATCAAAGAGGAGCAGTCATCATAATAATCAAAGATAGAAGATGGACCACAGCAGTTGGGCTGCGATAATGACCTATAACAATAATCTCCAATTGCAGTGTTGCCAAACTAAGGGTGCACTGGTAAACTCTGCTCCGCCGGCGTTTGCGAAGTTTTTGCCAAACTCCATACACTCCAAGCTGCGTGCAGAGTGGCAAAACTCTGCCGGGGGAGAGGAATTCACTGTCAACCCCTACTAGAAAGGTTTAATGTCTATGAATCTGGAACTGGAAAAAAATTAGGAACCACGTGTAACTATTTCTGAGGCAAAACATCCAGAGCAAATTACATCTGATGTGGTTTATAAGTGAAAATCTGAACATATGAGTATTGAAATAAAAAATGAGGACCCCCAATGGTAAATTAACCTCAGAAACACTGACTCATGCAGATGCAAATTTCTGTGGTATTTTAGTTACTACATCCGAGGTCCTCAGAAGAATTACAGTTCACAGTTAGATGCAAAATACAAGTCACAACTTCCAAAAGCCTTTGGCTAATTCCTGCAGATGTTTGTAAACTGACCCGCCAATATTTTATAAACATCAAAAGTTACCGGTAATTTTCCCAGTACCGAGGGGGTTGGAGAAGAAAAACAAATGGAGTATATCCTCCCTTTGAAACTTTATATCACTAAAGATACTCCAATCAACTCACCAGTAGCATAATGAGGTGGCGTATTACCTGTATTAATGTATCTAATTACAGGAACCCTGCATGAGAGGGACCTATGGATATAGAGAACCCCTCAAGGGAAGATATATGCTATTCAGAACTATGGGAGGTTATGCTAACCATAACCGTGTGTAGGGGGAAAGACACCTCTGGTTATTAATTACCCTCACACACCCTAGTGGTGTCATGCTTCATCATCGGGTCACCCTGATCCCTAAAAGTCGGGGTGGGCTCAACTACAGTGTTGGGAGCTCTTCAGATAGATGAAGTAAGAGGGCCTTAAAGATAAAAAACCTCAGTCAGACCCCTGTTTTCCCTTTATTCTTGGGTCTGTCTGGGTCAATTACATTCTAAAAAAATTGGGTCTTATTGGATTTTAATGGTCCTAAGACCCAAGTGCCGACATGTTTCAGTCCAATGAGGCCATAAAGGTCCAGGACTTTCTTCAGGGCAAGGACAGAACCCCCCTGTATGTGTGGGGAATAACAGGATGGGAAGTCCATATTCTCTCCGTGAAGCGAGGGTAGCTTCACGGAGAGGATATGGACTTCCCATCCTGTTTTTAATACAGGTAACACGCCCCCCAATATTTTAGTCATTAGTAGATGTACATCCAATTATCCATCCACATAAGAATAGAGTACTAAGTTTTTTGTTTTGTGAAACTTTTTCTGGCAAACTATACAAGCAATTCTAAACAAATGATGTGCAATGTGGACTCCTTCTCAAGGCATGTTTATCCAGTTGCGCATTAAACATTGTAGGCCCTAATAGAGACCTATTTTTATTTGACTCTAGGTCTGTATAAGTACCAAACCTGCCTCTGCTGTTCCAGATATCTAGATTTTCTACATTATCCCTTCAAAGGGATGACCCTTCGGGTCATTCTTTCAGTGGTCCTACCAGGGGACTTCTGGATTGAAAGCACTTGAAGGATCCATATCCACATATGCAAACATTCCCTTTATAAGCTGAAATCGGCGGACCAGACTTCTGATCTAAAAATGTTCCTTACTATGCTTTAGCCAATTCGTTTCTACAATTCGACATGGGCCAACCAATCATGTGGAATTCAGTGTCCATGGGGTTCATGAGGTTTTGGCCGCAGTGGTGGCTTAATTATACAATCATGGAATATGTTTGTTTTCATAACCGAGTGATTGCCGGACTGTGGCTCCCTCTCATTTTAAGGCAAAGAAAGGTTCCTGAGTGATCTATGAGACCTTTGCTACCATGGGTTCATCCTCAACAAAGAGAACTTTGTATTGGATCTTACACATGACCGGACATTCAATGGGGCCATTTTTGTGCGTGTCAGTGCTGCTTCATGCTTCATTGAGATCAGTGCTAGAGAAGGAACAACTCCCAGAAACCACCATGTGTGGGACTTTCTGGCATGTTATCATCTGTAGCCCCGCATATCTCAACCATGGAGGTTAGATGGCTTGTCCTTTTGGTGTACAACAGAGCTAATATTTTACTTTCCTCCAGGGCTCTTGAGAACTTGTGCGTCAGCCAAGAGGATGCAGGACCATGAAAGGGTGATTCTGATAGCCTTGTACTCAAAGTTTCCAATCAAATCACAGCTGGAGCAAAACTTCCATGGATTCTGATACAACAATGATCATGTATTTGCCATCTACGTCTCTCAACATCCATGCTGCAATAACTGGCCTGGAGATTTAGCGTTTAGGCTAGCAAAGTGTGGCATGCTTCAAAGGATCATTGTATGCAGCAGTCAAGGAGATCACCATTTCTGAGGATGAATGACTATCACTGTAAAAAATATTTTGAATGTGCAAAACCAAGAGTCTCCATCAAAGGCAATGCAATCACTTATTGAGGTTTTTACAGGATGATTCCTTGTGGAGTTTGTGTTTTTCTCCATAAGCGACAAGTTGGTGGCTTTAAAGCCCTTTTAAGAGTCTCTAGGTGGTGTTTCTAGCATTCAAATGTCTGCGCAGTGCTTATGGAAGAGTTCTGAAAACGGCAGGCCAGCTAGATGTCGCTTTTGAGCCACTATTCTAACATTCCGTTCATCCTAGCTGATGGTCAACTTTGTATTTCTTGTAGCAAAGTGTCAGTTTGGAGTATTGGGTAAATGGGGTTCTCTTGGGCGGGGAGCAGTTTCTCTTTTTATTTCTAGATAATGTTGACCCATGCGTCAGGCTCCAAGTTTCAGACAAAGGTTGGTTCCCCTTCTCAAATCAAACAGGCTATTGTTCTGATGATGTTTTTACCTACCTTGTTTACTTAGGACCTGACTCTAGTGCCCGGGTGCCTTGGTGCATTAATATCGATTCGAGAAATACAAGTACGTCAGCATTACTGGCCAACTCTAAGTTAATTCGGTCATAATGAGGCATAAAATACAGCATTCTTGTTTCTGTGTGTGCAATTACATTAGCAAGTTTGCTTCTTGCTAACCTCTTTTCACCATACAAATTTTGCCAGGATTTTTCTAGTGAAATGGCGATTTGGAAAGCAACCCAGGAAAGCGGTAAATTTGCAATACTTGGAATCGTGATTGGGGTTTACTAGGTACTTGCAATGGAACAACAAATGTATTGTAATTCTTCATTTACTTAGAAGGATGCCATCTTTCTGTGCTTTGTTATATTTAGTCTCAGAAGATAAGGGGATCCCCTCACTGACCACTATCAGCGATTGATACCACAGACCGTCAGCAAAGCATATGCCTTGCATGTATGTGTTTTCCTGGTGGTGTTCAGGAAGTTTGACTACAGAATCAGCAACTTCTTGTGCTGAGAACCAAGGAGTGAATCTAAAAGATATCTGTAATGCAGCCACCTGGGAATCTACAAACACCTTTGTGCAACACTATAAGCTTGCTGCGGTGCTCCTCGTTAGTTCAGTTGTTTTGAAAAAAAGTGTATTAAGTTCTATTGCTCTGTAATTAAAATTATGGAAGGGATTAAGCCATGGGTGTAGCAGAACGCCATCATGTGTGTTTTTATAGGTGAAATATGGGTGCTGCTTTGAACATCACAAGATGTAAGGACAGATATATGGAAGGCTGATGATTTTGCAATGGATGAATTACTCCAGGTTTAAGGCTTCCTCCTCAAAGTACTCCAATTCTTCTTTCCTCCTAGTCAGACTACAGGTCTTTCCCTTAATGGTATTGGTCAGATTATGTACTGCTTATCTTCCTCCTCATAGTCATTATGTTCGCACTCTACTACTACACTGCTGATGCCTAACCAAAGATTAAATCTGGTATATTAGAGGAAGTGATGTAAAAGAGAGCATATATACCCCAGAGGAGGTGTAATGCAAAAGAAGAATGAATGGGAAACAATTGTATTTATTTAGAGTTTGGTGGACTGAATTCTCCATCACAAAGGTGGCAGATGTCACGTCTTCTGTTTTACAAGTGCATTATTGTGTATGTCACTTGTAATACAGTGGATGGAATATCTGCCACATTTTGATGCAATAACCCATCTGCCGAACTATCATTGAGGCCTGTTGAGCTACTTGTATCAAAAATCAAATTTGCAGTCCCGAAATAGCGAATTTTAGGTAATTGCTATTTAAGGAACGCAAAATGGTATGTAAGAAAATAACGATTACCTAACAGCAGAGTCACATTCGCAATTAGCTAATTGCTCTTAGGTTATACTACTCCATTCGTACCTAGGGGCCTAAAGGCCCATAGGTGTGATTGATTTTGCATTACCTTATTGGTATCTGCGAATTACGTAATGCAAACCCAAGGGTGCCCGGGCCCTAAAGCCCCCTGAAGCATCACCCTCAAAAAAATGCACATGGTTGCCATCGAATTGGACTTGATGGTAATAGCATTTCCTAAATGCACAGTTTGCATTTAGAAAATGCTTGGTACATCTGCTTAGAGAATCGCAAATTGCAATTCCCTATTTGTAGTCACAATTTTAGGTAATTGAAAAAAATTGTGATTACCTAAAATCCAAAGCCTTTCATACAGCTTGAAAGGCTATTTTGCATTCACAAACGGTCAAATTTAAAGATTCACACTTCTTGCACATGCAAAATATGCTCATACATGTGGCCCTGTGTACTTGAGAAAGGAGGAAAAACACAAGCCTGTGAGGTGAGCCATCACTTCACTGAACAAGGTTTGCGATGAGGGAGATGGACTAGGAGGTAATGAAGGCTACTAAGCCATTTCTCAACATAAGGTGTCCTTTTTGCCTTAAATAAGTGCGAAGAAAGATGCATAGGTGGATCAGAGGTAGGGGAGCGGGAGCAGGGTTGGGAGGGGGAGAGGGTAGGACATCAGGGACACTTCCTTGCTGTGTCTCTCCTCCGTGGTCCCCTCTCCCTGACCTGAACAACAGGAAGCACACCCAGGTTCCAAGTCAGCCAATTGGTTTGAGTGCTGTATTTCGGCGCTCAGACTCTGGGATACTAGGCATGTTCTCCATGCAGGCTGTAATGCAGGTCTGCATAGGGAACATGTGGAGAGTGCAAGACTGTTTTGCTTTGGGTGGCCCGTGAGGGCCAGCCAAGCAGTCATTGCACACTTAGGAGGGTGCTATCACTCCTTCGTCCCCCCTTCCCCCTGTTGCAAAGCTGCGGAAGTAGGGGGATTTTTTTGTAATAATGTGAGTTATTACCGTTTAATTTTCTCTTTATTTCACTGCTAAAGAACAATGGGGTGATGCTCCTCCGCTTTAGCGGAGGAGCCGCCACTGGAAAGATGGACAAAGAGACACATCCATTCTCTACAAGTTGGTTTTCAAATATTCCAGTGACTTTGTTTGAACTAACCAAACAGATTGTGAAATCAGCCAGTGAATGCTGGGAGGACCTCAAAAAAGATTCTTATCAAAATAATGTACTTAAGAGTAAAATCAGTTCAAATAGTAGCAAAAAAGTGAACATTTGCAAAAATATTTGCCAATATCTATCAGGGGAAAAAGTTGAAATGTGTGAGGAACACGTGAAACAACTGTGAAAACGAAAGTAAAGATGTATATTTATGTTTCTCAAATTAAACGCCAAAAATTATTAAAAAGATCAAAGAGTGCAGCTACTTCTTTTTCACGTTTCAGAATGTTTAAAAGCAAGCAATGCAATATATGTGGCCTCTCCCCTCCCACAAACCTTTGCTCAACTGCTTCTTCTCTGTCCTGATGTCATTGTCTCGCTTTCCACCTCCAAACGCTGGTCAGCTTCATGTGTCGTGGTGCCTGGTATCTGCTCCTTACACAGCTCGTCTCAGCCACTGTCTGTATTATTAGACCACTAGGAGCACACGTGGGCTTGCCAAAATTAGTTATGCAGAGAGCCTCCACACCACAGGAGTACTGAGTGAACTGGGTTGGGCGACAACTTACCATTTTTTTGTTCTGTGCCACTTTTAGAAACTGGTGAAGTGTTTTATATATGTTGTTTCTTCTAGAATTTTGAAACAGCAGTAAGACTGGCGCGTACACATTTGCTTTGAGCATAATAGCTCTATACACTTGCACCTGTGCTAACCTGACTTTTTTAGGAGGAGGTGATTCTTTCCGCAGCTGTTTACAGTCAATGAAGAGTTAAGACTGTAACTTTCGACACAGATTTTCCAATCAGGATTTGTGAGGTGGTGAATGGGCCAAATCCTGCCCTCTGATTGGTTGATTCTTCATGTGGGGGGGGGGTTACATTTTTTTTAATTGTTGACAGAGTGGTGCATTTCAGCAATATTCGTCTATGACACCATAATTAAATACAACTTTGGCTACAAACCAATTTAATAGTTACAATTACAAAGACATTTTTTGACACTTTGTCATCATCCACTTGTTGCATGGAGTCTCTATTTTAAAGTGTCTACACTGCAGACACTATTGTATATGTTTTAAAATCTGAGCTGTTAACCATTTATTAAGCATGAGCGAATTTTGCGGATCTCGCGTTCGCGAATTTTGCGGATTTGCGGATTCGCAATCCGCAAAATCCGCGAATTCCCGCGAATTTGCGGATTTTTTTTTTTTTGTGTTCGCCCGTGTTTCTGCCAGTTCGCGAGGGTTTTGTACACTTTCGCAAATTGCGAACTTACCTGTCGGGTCGCAAGTTTCGCGAACTTGTTGTTTCTACGTGTCCAGCCTGTTTGGGACACTCTTCTTCATCACTGCCACTCTCTGTCACCACTGCCACTCTCTGACTACTCATGCCACCCTCTGGCCCACCCATGCCACCCTCTGTTTCATCACCACACCCTCTGGTTGTCCAGTGTACATTATTTTCGGCAAAGCAAAGCACACCTTCCCTGCCTCAAGTGACCTGAATTAATTTGGGGCTGATTAATGTGTCACAGAATATTTTTTTAGCTGGCACCTGCTTCCTTAGTGCGCCCTGATTAGTGATCTTTTGCACTTGCTAAGTGCTTTCATTGTTGCAAAATTAGTTACAACACCTGCCCTGCCCCAACTGACAATAATGAATTAGGGGCTGATTAATGGATTTTAACTTCCAGCCTGGCTCCTGCTTGTCTCCCTTAGCTGTAATTCAGGACCTTTGTGGCATATGTGTAACTATTCTGAGGTTCAGAGCAGGGTCACATAATAGTTTCAACTGGCAACTGAACTCTGGAGGGGCCCCTCAGGAAGCACTACAGGAAATGGCTACTAATGATGAGCCTGAACTTTTGAACCTGGTAAGTAGTTACTTTCAGTTTTGCTAAAATCGTATTTCTGCAATTTTGCACTTATTCGCGGGGCGCGAACTCACGCGAACTCACGCGAACAGTGCGAGCAGTGCGAGCAAAATCCGCTGCTCGCGGATTTGCGGATTTTGCGGGAGATTCGCAAATCTCGCGGATTTCCCGAAAATCCGCAAAATCCGCGAGCGGAACGGATTTTCCGCCCATGCCTACCATTTATGCATATATGTCCTGCCTTTTTGTGACCACTCACAAGGCCAGATTTCAGAATATGGCAGTAGAGTACATTACGAATACTTAAATAAGCAGTGACTACAAGTCTCACATAATTGGGAGTGAGTCTAACTCATTTGGAGGTTTAGTTAAGCTCTCACTCAGACATGGGCTCCACCTGGTCAGAAGGGCTAGAAACTGAACAACCATGTGACTCAGTTTAGAGGTCTGCTACGTGGTAGACACCAGGAAGCCATCCCACCTTTGCGGGCCCTTTCTACATACCACTTCAGTTCATGGGAGGAACTGTTTCCCACTCCTTAAGCGCTGCTCTGACACTTTAGTAAGCCATGATACGAATTTAGTAAAGATTTGGTATTGCCTTTTTTTTCTTTCCTGTATTTTTTTTTATAATTTCACTGACATTAGTACTCATGTTCTGATTGATAGTGTAAGTTGTGCTGTATCAATTTCTGTGATGTCATCAAATATCCTAAATAGTTCTCTCCCCTGCAAATGTTTTAAATTTGAGAGATGTGAATTAGGATCTGACAGGATGTACAGGACCTCGATGGAGGCACTTTATGGATCTGGATGGATGCACATTATGGTGAGCAATTATGGTACATAACAAGGGCTTTAAGTGGGCCGGGTCTGAGCACCGGCAAATTTTTTAAAGGAGCCTCAAAAAGGGTCTCTATCGGGCTCTGTTTTGTGCCTTGGCACAGGCGGTCCGTTTTTTGGTACTGCAGTGACAGCAGGCACATCCATGTGCGCATGCTCACACTGCTCACTTCTCACTTGTGGAGAAGTGACGACATGACGTAATGCCAGGTGAGCGTTCTATGGGAAAGGAAATCCTTCAAAGAGAGTCAATTTCACTCTGGATTTCCCTTCTCTCTTTGATACTCAGGAGCAGCAACATAGTCTTGGTGTCACCAAGGATTTAAGTGGAAGCTTTTTCAATATTATATACTGGCCATAGTTGCTGCTTATTTATCTTAGGCAACTAACAACCATTGACAAAGCCAATAGTCCTGACAAGGTATTGTGTTACTTGCAGTATAATATATCGGGATGCAATGACAAAAACAGCAAAATACAAGTCGGGTGGCACAGATTTTTAGCTTACATGTATTTAAGCCACGCACTTAATTACATTGGCCACGCCCCTTTGAGAGACACTCCACCTCCCCCCCAGTTTTTTAATCCCACTTAAAGCCCTGTGGATACCTGATTAACGGCGAGTAGATATGGTAGATACTTGAATAACAGTGCACTTGAAGTCCGCTTGCCTTTCAACTTTCGACCCAATGACAGTAATATGAAGAAAAAAAAAGTGTCAGAAATTTGGCCCAAGCCTTCCTCTTTCTGCCTGTTGCTTGATCCCCCGCTCTCGCGGTGCCCCTCGAAGCTTAGGTCAGACCAGCACTTAGCTCAATTCTATAATGGCAAACAAAGTGTGACAGCTTTATTTGTAATTATACCGTGTTTAAGGAAACACATTGAGCTTAACGAGTTAATAAAGTGGCTGTCTGTCAGCGCGCGCCTGCTCTGCGTGGCGGCGCCGCGCGCTGGCCCGGGCCCGCCCCACAGTCGGCCGCGTGCAAAGGGGCCGCTCATGAATATTCAGCAGCCGTCAGCGTAGGTGAAGCCGCCTCGCCATAGCAACCGGGCCGCAGGTAGGGGCTCGAGCGCAGCTGCCCCCGGAGGTCCCCGAAGGCCTTGTCGAAAGTGAAGACTCGCGCGCAGCGAGCATTTTGTCTCGGCACACTTGACAAAACAAAGACAACTCACTCCTCTGGTTCCATGCCACATTTTTTATTCATAAACAAGCTGTTGGCTGTAAAGACATGATAAAGCTCGGCTCAGAGGCGGCAGGCGAACATTTGAATGCAAAGCCTCGGCTGCTACAAATCCGGGCCATTGTTCGCCCGCGTCCTTTCTCTCCAGCTCCCTCCCAGTGTCAACGGGTTTTGTCTCCGGCTAAACTCGGCAGGATCCCAGCCAGAGATATGCGATGAATCCCGATCAAGGGGGTAAACAAATACGCAAACACATAAACAAATACACAAATAAATGGAAACCATTTGCATAAAAATGAGAAACGGTTCCGTTGACTGAGAGGAGTGGAAAAACATGGGCAGGGGAAATTATAGAAAAATTGCTGAAGCGAATATAAGATGAAAAAAGAAATTCAGGCAAAATATAGAATAGCGTTCAAGAAAAAAAAGACATACATCGAAAGCAGGAGAGATGCACTGAGAAATAGAGAAAACAATCGGAATTAACATTAAAATAGAGAAACAGAAAATGTGGCAGAAGGGAATGAAATGGGGGATAAAATAAAACGAAGCGAGAGAGTAAGAAAATAGATCTGCAGAGAAATTACAAGATAGAAATATACAGACATATGCAGTGAGAAAGAGTGAGGGATATGAGTAATGAAATAGCGAGCCATGTGGAGTTAAAGAATGGGACAACACAGAGAACAGAAGCTCAAGGGAAAGAAATAAGAAGAAAATAAAGATAGTAACAAAGAGAGGAAAACAAGGGAACAGATTAAGAGAAAAGTGAAGAGAGAAAAGCTTAGATAAAGAAAACTCAAAAGAGATATGAAGAACAGAAACATAACAATAGACAACATTTAGGAGAGAAAGTTTGAAAGCGATAGAAAACTAAAGAAGGACACCATTTTACGATATTAACTGTGAGAGAAACGAAGAGAGAGACATACATGGGAGGAATACTGAGAGGGAACAGGCCTTGAAGCAAATAAAAGTCAAAAATATAAACAGAGGGTGGGAAACTAAACAGAAGACAATGTAAAAAAAATCTGAAAGGAGAGAAATACAAAGTCACAAATAATGTATAAAAAATGAGGAAATGGAGAATGGTACATGTAAAGAGAATGAGAAAACTGTAGAGAAGTGGGAGAGTACAATATGTAGAGAGACACATGGAGAAAGATGGTAAGAATAAACAGAAGAGACAGTGAAAGAGGGAGAATGGAAGAGAAGAAAAAGGAAGTTAGTTAAAGAGAAAAAAGAAAGAAAAATAGAGAAGAAAGGAGCGATAAAGGGAACAATTGGTGAGAGCTATAAACAGTGAAAGAGAATAAGGGATTGAAATTGATGAGTGATAAAATAATTTAATTTGTAATATGCCTATGTGTTTGATTGGGCCCATATAACAAACTATGCAAATTACTACCTACATCTCCTTGAGTTTTGAAGAAGGATGAGTCTGCACTCACACTAAAATATCACATCCTGGGCCATTACGCACTAGCAGACAATCTGTGCAAACCGACGCAGACCCTGCATGTTATTATAGTAAGGAACTAAGGATAAACTCTTCACCAAAGGTGAAATTAGGTAAAAACATTTGTAAAAAACAACATGGAGATTTGAACAAACCACGTGGAGTCATCTGCCTGGTCATTGAAATTCAAACAGATTACATCCTAATGTTGTGTATCAACAGATATCTTGTCAATAGCATAACCTTTTTTATCATTCATAAAGACCAGTTCAGAAAGAATCAATGGTCTGGAGTTTAACAAAGAATAGAAGACCACGGGCAGCATGTTGCCTGGCTATTTATATATTTTTGTCATAGAAAGAACACATTCCACAGTGCGAATAGTGATTTGCTGCGGAGTTCTTAATGTGTTTGTGCTGGGAGACTTGAAGAAAACTTTGCACTTCAATATGATTTTATAGAAGTGGTGTGATTCTGTAGGCAGGAAAAATACAGTTCGTTTTTAACATATCGATCAACCAGTTGTCAAGAAGCACGTTAATACACAAGAGTTGGTCAATGTTCCATAACTTGGCTGATGAATCGCACCACTGCGCTCAAATTTGACCAAAATAATATTCCTGATACAATGAAATCCTGGCTATACCACAGACATTCTTCTTGTAACTTTGATAACCCCACATGAATCACATATGTTACAAGAAGCAAGCAGTAAAACGAATCTTAACTCGTGCATAATCTGCTGAAAACATCCAAAGCCACCCGCACGCCAATGCTACACACATCAGGGGAGGGACCCTGGCCTGGAAAGGAGGCCTTGAAGGATCACTCATTGGCATGGGCTTTCTGGGACTAACTGGATGGGCTCGACCGCTCTTGATCCTTCTCTTCAAACCGGGCTTTTTGGCCCTGACCTGTATAAGGTGTCAAAGGGGAAAATTCCGATTTTTTTTTTTCCAGGGCCACATTGACAGAGATTGCCTGCCATTACAACTAGAACCATTTCATGTCATGAAAAAGGATGCTTTATTAAGACCAGGTCTGACCTTTCATCAAATTAACACATTCTGTCTCATTGCCTTACAGACTATTAATTCACCACACCAATAAAAAAATCTGCTAAATTTCCTAATGCCCTTTAAAGGCAACCCGTCCTCGTGAGTAAAACAGAGTATAACAGCTTTCACGGTTCTTCCTCAAGACCTATCACTCTCACCCTCCATACTGAGATAACATTCTGTTTTTGGGCCTCCACCTAACCTCCCTGCCATGCAGCTTGGTTTCCGGATGCCACATCCTTGCACTTCTTAGACCTAAAAACTGTGATCCTGCAGACATTCTCAGCATCTAGATTGTGGTATTTGTGCCAATTCCCAACAACTTGCAGTGTTGAAGCCATGGCCCACAGCAGCATCCATGGATGGACCATTGTCATAACATATGACGGATGTGACCCAGCCTTCCTGGAAATACCTGGAAAAAAAATCTGATGAGGTCAAGAAGACTGAAAGTACTGTGACCTATTGCGCAGAACAACTAACACCTTACTTTCTTTCTCCAAAACCTTTTTTTTTTGCTGCTGGCTATTTACGCCCCTTTATAGACTTCAAAAGTGGTACAAAGAGGCCAGAACTAATGCTGATAATCCGGTCTAAATTTTTCTTGTATCCAGGAGCTCTTATTGGACACCCACCCTGTCAGGACGGGGATTCAAATTAGCAGGGGAAATAATAATTTTCCACATAGGTATCAAAAAGCATACGCCTATGCCATGGTAATCTGCATAGGGTAAAAACAAATGGAGGATGCACAATCTTTTCCGATCCCTTGCAATCCTCTTTTTCCGTGTGGGTGCAGGATTTCAGGTAACCTCTTCAGACATTTTTATTTAATTATTGTTTTTTACATTTCACTGCTTTCTTTCAAATTCTGCTCTCCAGTGGAGTTTAAAGGGCAGGAGCGTGGAGACCAAGATGACATCACAAAAGATACAAGGACATTTAAGTGACTTTGGCGTCTGTTCTGCGCTAAACAAAAGGGGAAGACATTGATTTTCTGACCTCTTTCTCTGCTTGTAATTGTGCAGCTCGAGCTAGTGCTCTAAGGCCTGGTCTTCTGCATTCGTGCCGCGCACTCCGAGGCAGGATGAAGGCTGGGAAGGGGAAAGAAGACATAGTCTGTTTAAGCATCAAACTGAGAAACGAATTAAACTAAAAGCAAAAGGACATTAAGCCCTGTTTTCACAGCAAAGAAGTATCTGTGAGTTTAAGAGATCTCTTAAATGCTGCACTTTTGATCCACGCATTGCGGGGCTGTTGGGTGACTTTCTACAGAAATGTTAACCCAGAATCAACCTACTGTGTGCTAACTTAAGCGAGAAAATATAATTGGTGGATTCCTGGCAATTAATTTAAAATTCCTGGGCTTTGTAAAGAATAAACAGAGAGCACCTTTTATTTAACATTTATAGATACACACGTTTATTAAAAGTAATTGTAGTGTCTTGTAATGCAAACAGAACCACATCAGCATTGGCTAACAGAAGACGTCAGCTAGATAACAGCATTGAAGTAGAGACAATGCCGCAGTCCTGCACCATATAAACATAATGAAAGTAAGGTAACACATATCAAGCATGCAGTCCTGAGGACCAAAACTACACATGAGAATGAATAGCATTGCCGTCTACCCCTAGTGAACCAGTCACGGTATCCCTTCAGATCCTTTTCAATGAACCGCAAAGCCTATCTATCCGCCTAGAGTTACCCAAGTCGGTATAAATTCTCTTCTCTGCTGCCAAGCACCAGTCCACATTGGATCTCTTGCTCATGTCCCTGGGTGGTTTTTGACTTCCCCTTGGCCTGGCTTTGCCTGCTTGTGTGACTGTCAGTCCCCCATCCCTCTGCATTTATGCTGGGTCTAATTGCCCTAAATTGTCAACAGCATCATCTTGAACTGCCGCCATTGTGGCTTAGACATAGTGGGCGAGTGTGCCAAGACATCTCATCTGACTTAAATTGATTGAGGAACCTCATCAAAATCTCTTCAATGAACTAGTTTGTGACCTTCATCATAATTAGATGCCAACCGTTAAGGAGGAACAATACCTATTTGGACCAAATAATAACAAATCTGGATTATTTGCCAGATATTCTGTACATCAGTGCATCTAGAGGGCAGCCAGGGTCTGCTTTTTACATAAGCATATTTTCTGTGAGCAATCATATGCGCCCCATTCGGCTGTCCGACGAAGACCCCTGGCAAGCGGAATTCAGTCATTTAAGGTCTCTGTTGTCAGGGCAGGGAGCAGTAAACGATGATGGGCATCTTAGCATAGATCCTTGGTGTTGGTAGCAGTGCTGAGTGAGCTGCTACTCCCTCACCAAATTAAATCGACCATTTGCTAAAAGTCAGAATTGATATATTCAATTGTAAATGCATGCACTGTAATAGTAGTCCCTGGCACTGAAAGGAGATACTTATTGTGAGAATGTGCACATTATGAATGAGAAGAATGCCGCCAATTAGATAAGCCAATGACTGTAGTGGGTTGGCTCTGTGAAACATGTCTTGGTGGCAGAAGCAAAATGTAATTGACTCTGCAGCAGACAAACAGATGATGAGGCTGGTTGAAACTAAGCCCTGTAAGTAAGTAAATAATATATACATTTTTATTAAAAATAAAAGGCCTTAGTAATGTCAGACCTAAAACTTTTTTTAAATATCCCTACTCCGTTTCTCTTTCTTTCCATTATTTACCTGGCCTTCTTTATGTTGATGTCTGATTTTAACTTGCTTTGCATGCTGTGCCTGCTGAAATAAACCCTGAGACGGAGGCAGTACTGTCGACCTTCAAAAACTAGCCACCAATGGCTCCAGTCCTTGGGGAAATGCCCGATGGAATGCATGGCCAATCCGGCCTTGTCAGCGCCACAAATTCTAGAAGTGTTGACGAGACATGCCCCCAGCAATGGCAGGAAGGAGAAAAGGAAACTGAATGAGCGTAGTGGCCTCATGCCCAGGAGATGCATGGTGTGCATGCAGCAGTAAGGTGGTTTCTAGCATCTTTTTACGCTCTTTGAATTTTGGAAAACAAGTGAAGCTGGGGATCAGGAGATGGTGCTTCTCTCATATCACACACTTTGGGAGTGTAGGAAAGCAGGGGCTAGAACCCAGGAACCCTGTTTTACAAGGCACCAACTTAACCATGAAACCACATCACTTCTCTGAACCTTAGAGTTGAATTGGTTGATGAATATTCCACAGCTGGACATGAAACCGAGACATTTATTACCACAAACAGTCATGGTGAATACAATAGAGAGAACACTGCATCAGGCGCCAAATTGGTCAGTACTTTAAGTCCTCTAATCAACTTTGGAACCTATAAAACTGGAATGTTGTAATAGACAAAAATAGCACAAGTTACTTAGAACTGCAGGCCAAAACATCAGTAACCCACCCCGTAACAGCCCAGAAGCGGTTTCGCCATAAATTACAAGGCCACAGCAGAGAGGCCTATCTTAAAAATCACAGACCAATTTGCACCAGTGAGCAAGTCCACAGGTATAATAAGTCATAGAAACCTCAAAGTATAAAACCAAAGGCAAAGGCTGTGCACAAAGCTGATTTGGGCCTACATTTTGATTAGTGCTCGAATCAGAATTATAACCCCATCACAAATTTCAGACACCGTGGGTTTTTGAGGATGATTTTCACCAGGCAAAACCTGGTTTAAATCGTGTGGTCAAATGGTGAGCATCCTGAGAGTGTGCACATCAGAATGGGACTAACATTCCCTATTAGTTCATTATCCCCCATTTTTACGTGTATTAAGTGGCATAGGGCGGAATTTGCATACTGGGTAGAAACCAATCCTCATGGAATCTGTATTTACTGGGTGCACAATTTGCGACCTGGATTTTATTTACCTCTTAAATAATACCCCGAGTAGAATATGCATGTGCTAGAGGGGTCTGACACTATTTGCATGATGCCATCTATGCACAGAAAGTAGTTATTCCACAATGCCTAGAAAGGCCCTATGCAAAATGTAGGAGGACAGTGTGTTGGGTGAAAGGCAAGTCTGCGCTCAGAGGAACAGACACTTTTGCCACCATTGGTTTCCAATATATTCCTTAGACATCCTTATTTGTCTACATTCTGTGGACCTATTCCCCTTCGATCTGGGCGTCGCCTCTTTCTGTAACACAGATGGAAATATAAAGGAATCATGAGAGCAGATCATCAGAGTCATGTTCCTCAACCGCTGGATTGTTCCATCTGATACGTGTTCTCTGCATTGTAAAGACATTTGCCCACACCTGAATCCACCCATTGTCATAAACTGTCTTAGGGTAGACAAGTGAAGCGCCTTCCTCAATGGCCAGTTCAAATCATGCCTCGTGCCCTTGCCCAATGGCTTGTTTAATGCAGCGACAAGATTGGTGATGCCACACACAGGAGATCCAATCCCATCGCTTGTATCCTAAGATGTCGGCACCATCTCATACCCCTGCCAGGATACATTTCAAACTCCTTCCCTCAGCTGTGGAGCACCAGCGTACCTGGCATTGAACTCCAAAGGCGCCCTACTCTGCTCCCTCAAACCCACCTTACCAAGAACTTTCTAGGAAAGATCAGTCTTCCTCCACATGGCGCAGTGGCTACTAAAAACCTTCCTGACTGGCCATCATTCACTTACGGGTCATCTCTCTTTCCCAGAAGGAAGCTGAAAGCAGCCCTGTTGAGCAAGCGCCTGCAGATTCCTCGCTGTCTTAGCCTACGGCCCTGACATGACTTCAGTTTGCATCACACGCCAATGGTCTGGGCTGACGCATTCTACACCCTAGTGCTTGGGTTAAGAGAGCTCCTCACTACAGCCTGATGGAGGCACATACAAGGCTGCTGAATGTTCAGATAGCAGCAAGACCTCAGCAGACGAGGTTCCATCCGTACAGTGAGATAAAATGTCACCGCTGAGAGGGGCCTTAGGGCTCGATAAAATAGCTCCTGTTCAAACCCTACCACATTTCACTTTCTCCTCATGTGTCCCTCCCCTTCTGTATAGGGCTCTTTTACTCTGCCTCAGCGATAGTCCCCCTTGTATCACCAACACCTCCTTGACCCCTACTCCCAAAAAATATATACATATGGGATTTTTTGGGGATACAATAATGAGCTGATACATATCTGAAGACCTTAATGTGGAATTGTGGGCCCTAGGCCCACATGCCCAGCAATGAGGGTACACATACACTGTAGTAGGGTACTAGAACTTGCCCAGGGCACGTGCACCCGGTCCCTTTTATTAACAGGGTCACCTGACTGGTGATGCCTGTGATGGGTAGGTGTTAGTATGTGTTTGACAGGGTCAAACACTAGAACGCGTCCAGCCGGACACTGCATCCCTCCCATTCTTTAACGAAAAGAAACAAATAAAAGTCCAACCTGGAAGAAAACAAATAAACAACACATAGCACCAAATGAGTCTCTTCAGGGCGTCAGCCAGGCAGCGCTGGAGCTCCGGACCACATGTCAGGATCCTTTGGTTCACCTTGGTGATGTACTTCAGAACGGCCTGGTCTCGTGGTGTCGGAGTCTATTTACAAAGTTCAAGTATCGGTGCATCTGGAGCGGTGGTGGAGTCCACTCTGGAGATCTCGCCGGCGCTGAGGTTCCAGCGGATGACAAACTTTCAGCTGTTGGGGATGATCTTGGTGTATGAGGCCTTCCCTTGGAGGGGACATGTTGATGGTCCTTCTAGCTCCTAACAGCCGAGCAACTTCAGACTTGCCTCTCTTGACTGGACTCCTCTCTCACTGGAGACTCCTGGAGGGCCTTCCTGCCGGGCTGCCATGGGACCATGTGGACTGTGCGGGCTTCGTGTAAGGCGCACAAAGGCATCACTGAGGAACTGGAAACAGGACTCACAGCCAAGTAGCTCATACAGCCGCAGAGAGTAGTGTCTCGGTCTGGACGCTCTCGCCATCAGGACTCATGTTCTATGCCTTCCTCTGGTGGTCTTTGGTTGGCCAGTCTTCAACTGTGACCTCCATGCTTCCCGTGCCCGTCATGGAGCTGCTGCTGATGCATCTCTCCTATTCTGATTCCCCTCTCACAGGAACTCCATTGAGCCCTTGCCCCTGGATTGCCACGTGACTGCGTGGGCTGTGCGGGCCTTTTCAAAGGCCGCGCTGAGGGGCCGTTGCGGAACTCCCTACAGGGCCTTGGCCAAGTCTTGTGTAACCCCAAGGGAGGATATTCCAATGGTCGGGTATGCTCTACTTCGGCAGGGTTCAGGTTGACGGGGGCACACAGAAGGTTCCTGGGTGGCTCACCTCATTGAACTCTGGTAGTCTGGAGTATTGGAATCCACTATGGTGGTGTGAGGCTCCTGGGTGATGAAGCACCTGGATGACGATGACAAAACAGCGATCTTCCTTCAGTTGGGCAAACAGGTGGCGATCTATGGTCTTGGGTGACCTTACAGACTTAGGAGGACTAGAGGGACTTCGCAGCCCATGTCTTCGTCTTGCTGAGGCTGTTCTTCACCCGTGGCATCTGCAGTGGGGAGCAGGGATGCTGTCCGACTTGAACTGCCGATGCTTGTGACTGGACGGTCACACTGGGAAGCATTGGAGAGAGACGCAGTTCGCGCTGGCTGTGACTTACATTTGGTTCTCCGATTGGACTGTCTCCAGGGATGTCGACCTGCCTTCGAGACTGGGCGGTCACACTGGGAAGCGTTCGAGAGAGATGCGGTTCGAGCTGGCTGAGGCTTAGATTTGGTTCTCCCGTTGGGCTGTCTTCTGGGACATCGGTCCGGCTTGATGGCTGTCTGGTGTCTGAGTGCGCTCATCTTGTGGTGGGATGAGTCCTCTTTCCTGTCGCTCTGCTTCTTTTCCTCCTGCATGCCTGTGGTGTTTGTCTGCCCTGTGGTGTTGTGCACTGTTCTTCCTCCCTTCGTGGAGTGGCGTCCTGCCACTCTCTTCTCCTCCTTCCAACCAGGTCCTCACTTGGATGGGAGGTCCTGCCACATGTCTCATGTTTGCACCATGTGGACATCTCACTTGTTGTGTGAAGTTCTTGGGACGGTCTTCACTCTTCTGCGGACCTGTAGCCAGTCTGTCCTGTCAGTAGGACTTACTTCTTCCTCTTGGGGACCTTTCACGGGCACCATCCCCTCCACAGGGATTTTGCGGTGCTCCTCTTCTCTTCACTTGAGAGTGTTGTGCTTGCGCCGTCGTGGCAATTGATCCTGCCTCCCTTCGGGCACGCTTGATGGAGTTGGTTACTTTGAGTGCCGTGCTCCATGCTGGCGCTGCAACCGTGGCGTCCGGGCATGTGTCACCTGACGTCAGAACATACGTCGTGGTGGCGCATGCCACATGGGGTGTGTGACTCTCCTCTTGCCTGTTGTGGATCTCTGGTGACTCCATCTTTCGGCAGTGTGAGGGAGGACATTGATGTGTTTGTCCCACTGCGGAGCTTCGCTGGCATGGTGGAGATATAGAGGATCTCTCTGCGGTCTTCAATGTTGCTTTTCTCTGACTCGCCCTTTCTTGCAGGGGTGGCAGTTCACCATTAGGGGTAAGTGGCGCTGTTTCATTGCTTGCAGGCAGTGGTGGCAGACAGCCACTGGGGTTGTGTATTTCTCACTTCTCTCCTAGGGTGTGGTTCTTCCTTGTTGTGTGGCCTCTTCTCTCTGGCCGGCACGTAGTGCGCCTTCACAGGGAAATCAGATCTCTGGCTGCCAGCATCAGAATTAGCAGGCATTTACAGTCTCTGGTGAAACACTATTACATCCTCTGGGGGGCGGGGCAACTTTGTTGACATTGTGGGCTATGCTGCTCCTTTTCTTCTTTGATCTTTCCCTTGTGCGCGGATTTACAGTCTCTTGACCTGCAACGGATAGGTAACTCACTTGAGCGTAAATTGTACTTTTGCTGAGTTCCTCTCTTTACTCCTCCACGGCATAGTACGGCGAGTGTGTCCGGATGCACGTGTTCTGTCAGGCCTGCAGTCACAGCAGTGTTCCGCTGGGAGGGAGGTACTCTCCAGGTTATGTGTGGCAGAATAGCTGTAAAGCTCAGCATATATACAGTTTTGTTTGCGCTGGCAATGTGATTGGTGTGCCCCACTTTCCTAGTCTGTGCTTAAGTGTTTGTGGCTGTGTGTTGGGGCATTGCTCATTCTCTTTCATGCCCTAGGGCACGAGTGGCTGACATCTTAATCCCCAGGCAGATCAGCGGTCCTTTTGGCAATGCTGCCTTTTCACGTGTTGCCATACAGGCTTACAGATGTGTCTCTCACAGGGTAACATCTCCTCCCTTCACATACAGCCCACCCTTTTGCATGGAGAAAGCTTGTGGTCCCACTCCTGGGTAGTTTCTGTGGTGCCTCGTGTGCCTTCCCTGTGGCACGGGGACTTTGCTTTAGTCAACAGCTGGTTATTCCACTTAAGAAGCGATGCCGGCGAGACACCACCAGGTGGCGCTACAGCTACCATTCCTAGCTTCGTGCAACTACAAGTCGCAGCTTGCGCAGGCATAGCGGGAGTTCATAGTTGCTGCAATGGGCTGTTGCAGAGGTATGTGCTCGCACTGCATACTTCACACTGTACGGCAGGGCTTTTGACAATTTCTAGGTAGGTTTGAGGGCAGCTATTCAGTCACCCGGGGCTGCTCACCGGGCTCTGCTGTCACAAATGCTTTAGCCCAGTGGTTCCCAAACTTTTGACTCCTGAGGACCCCCATTGAGTCACCACTGGAAGCTGGGGACCCCAAGCAATTTGTATGATTTAAATTTCGAAAATTAAAACAGTAATTACAAAAAATAAAATACATGTGCACACAAAACAAATACTCAAATTACTAAGGATTTTAGTATTTTACATTGAAAGAATTTGCAAAAAATGAAATATTTTAATGGGAAGGTTGGTGCTGCATCTCCATGACTAACTTTTAAATGGTTAATTTTATTTCGCAGTACATGGTTTCTGCTGCTGCCGGGGCCAGACTGGAAACACAAAGCAACTGTGGCAAATGTTTTCAGGCCTGTCCCCATACGGTGGACACCAAGTGCAGTGAGTGAGCCTGATCACTACAAAGGGGCTTTGGGAAGCTCTCACCCCAAGAACATTTAGGAAACAATGGTGCATTCTACAACACATTTATCATGATATACTTAATTGTATTAACTTTTAAAGAATAGTAAATGATGACCTTACTATGCTCCAGGATACGACAATCTTTGCAGGGGTTCTTTATATTTTTTATTTTATTTTTTATTTTAAAAGGTTTTATATAGCGCTGGCTAGACCCGGAGGTATCAGAGCGCTTTACATGAGCATCAGAACATAGTTACAGGTTACATCGTTACAAAGGTTACACAGTTATTAGAGCATGGCAACATAGTTACTTGTATGGTCGAGATAAACAATCAGCACAAATACGTAGGGGGAAAAGCAGGCAAGGGAAAGATACAGGGGAGGGGGAAGGAGCTGGGGAAGAAGACAGGTAAAGAAGGCGGGAAAGAGGAGGGGAGGGTGAAGGACACCGCATGGGAAGAGGAGGGGAGGGGCGACGGGGAACACAAACCAGTAGATGAGTCAAAGCAACGTCCAAAGTCCAGTAAGCTGTGATCTCAGTTGCGGGAGGCTCCCTTTACGCAGTGGACTCTCTCAGAGGGGTTTCTGAGACTCCAAGGCCTATATTCTGGATCCTTCCCCAAAAAGGGGAGAGGGAGTGCTTTGGCAAGGGGTGCCATACCATACCTCATCTGTGAGCGGCTCACTTGGCGCAGTGGACTCTCTCAGCAGGTTCGCTGAGACTCCAGAGTATAAATATTGGATCTTACCCCAACAAGGGGAGAAGGAATGCTTAGTCAAAGGGCACAAAGGACAGGGGGCTTGGCAGACTAGCAAGTTAGATGAGAGATTCATGGGAGAGGGGATAGGAGCTTAGAGCTAGGGAGGTAGACAAAGAGAGAAAGAGTATGAAATGGGAACAAATTTAATTAATGAGTTATTATATAGCGCTGGCTAGACCGGAGGGAATTAGAGCGCCTTACATGAGGAACAATAATGTAATTTATATCAGTTAAAAGTTACGGAAGTATCAAGAAAAGCATTTAAAGAACATAGGGGACAGGTGAATGGAGCAAGGAAGAGTAAGGGGATAGGGTAAAGGGGTAGGGGGAAGATAGGACGTAGAGACGAGGGGAAAAACTGCCCCAAGGTCCGGCTGGGTAGGAGACAGCAAGGGGAGTCCCCAACCCATCTCCTCTTTTAGCTATATGGTAGCTCCACCGGGCATCAACCTCCAACAGTGCCTCTCACCTCTCCATTGCCCCTCTGTCACATGTATTTCATTTGTTTTATATCATCTCTCATACCATTGTAGGATCTCAGAGCACTTTACATCACACACATATAGAGACAATGTATCATACGTGTAAATCAGTGTATAGAAAATGTTACATTAGGCAAAGGGGACTACAAGGTGTAGGATTCACGTCATTCATACTGGTAGGCATTTTTGACGAGTGCTTGGTCTGGAGAAGCAGAAACCCAGGATTCAGAACACAACACAGTGGTTAGCATTGACTTTAACAATAACAATGTATATCCACCCAAATAAACCTTTTTAGCAGCATCAGGATAATGAAAGACTGGAAAAAAACATAAGTTAATAACTTGTACCATGCAGTTTGCAAGCATCTCTTTGATGATAGTTTATGGGTCACTGTGCTAGATTGCGGTTGTCACTTATGAATTGCACAGTAACAAAAGAATGAAATTGACAAAAACTGTAACCCACTGACCTATGCACATAAAATACTATTTTTTAAAATGCATGGTACACGTTCTTTGCAGTAGGCACATTAGCCCCTTGTGCTACATTAGATAAGTCAAAGCTGCCACTGGACAAAACTCTCTTCTCTCTCCAGCAGGTACATTAATCACTAGCGTTATCTTGACACTTTTATTATTGCTCAAAAACTGCTAATTATACAAGGAACTTTGCAGGGCTTTTAAAACTACTGCCTGAGGACCCTCTAGGAATGTGTCAGGGACCCCTGGGGGTCTGCGGACCACAGTTTGGGGAAACACTACTTTAGCCCATTTAGCTGAGTGGGCACCCTGGTGTGGCAGAGTGGGTTGTTTGCTCAAGGGGCATGGGTTGCCGCTGCTAAGGTGCAGTAGCGCCGGGTTTCCTCACAACACAGGCTTCGGCAGCAGCCTTCTCCTTGAGTGCCCGACTTTCCTAGTCTGTGCTAAAGTGTTTCTCCAAGCTCGATGCCAGTTACAGGCGGTGTCACAAGGTTAATGTAGTAGGACTTCCGTATACCCGGGCAGTCGTCTTTTCAGCTCCAGGTCGAGCTTGCCCTACCGGAAGGGAGGATGACAGCATGCGGGTGGCCAGTTGGAGTGAGCTGGTCGGGTCGTGCTGGGAGGCTGTGGGAGCACTGGGCACGTGCAAGTGAGGTGCAAGGTTCCGGCATTCGCACTGCACGTCTTCTTGGCCTTGGAGCAGTGGGGCAGGCAACGCTCCGGCGTGCTACCGCAACACGGGCGCGGATTCCCGAGGGGGGGGCCGGGGGGATCATACCTATTGGACTGCTGTGGCTAGTATGAACTCCTTATTGGCTGGCATTTCGCAGCTGGCCGAGCTTCTGGTGGGCACGGGGGTGCACTATAGTTGCTCCGTCTGCCTCAATGTTGGCGCAGTCTTCATCCCGCCATGTGGAGGTGAGTTGGCAGTAGGGGAGCGCCTCGAGAGCGGAGCTAGCTACGACACGTCCCCCAGATTACTAGCTCTCGCCCGCCGACAGCAGGTGCGTGGGGGTCGAGAGAGGGCCACTCTCGGCTCCTCTCACCTGGGCACTCTGTCAGTTATCGGACTATCACAGTTCTCTCGCCTCATGTGGGTGATGCTGGGGTGGAGTCTCACCTCCTATGGTGCTGATCGCATTGTCTGCGTCACCTTGGGTCCGGTGCTGGGCTGATCAGTTCAGCGAACTGCAGCTGGGTCAGTTTGCGTTCAGATCCTGGGCGAACTGGAGGGCGCGCGTCCAAGTGTGCCACTGCAGGCGCTCAGCAGCAGGTGCGGGGTGCCCTCTGTGCTAACTACACTTTCCCCCACACAGGACTGGGACGCGGCTCCTCCTCACGTGTGGGACAAGACCCCCTCGTCGCCATTGTGGAGTCTTGGGCCCTAGGCCCACTTGCCCAGCAATGAGGGTACACAGACACTGTAGTAGGGTACTAGAACTGGCCCAGGGCACGTGCGCCCGGCCCCTTTGATTAACAAGATCACCTGACTTGTGACGCCTGTGATGGGTGGGTGTTAGTGTGTGTTTGACGGGGTTTTCATGTTTTCGATATGACCCACGTCGAAAGTTGGCGCTGATAAAGGGAGGACACGTATTAAAGTGTAAAGTGGGAAGACAGAAACAAATCTGCTTCCATCTGCACGCGCGCGCACACGCACAACCACACACACAAAATAGCAGCAGAGTTGTGATTGTGGAGTTATGTGTTCAGCGTGCTCGAGCGTGCACTAGGAGTGCAGTGCACTGCAGAGGCTGCACTCAGTCTGTGTCCACACTGCATGTGATCAGACTTCACGATGCAACAACAGCCCTCCTTTTTCAGAAAACAGGAGAAACTTGTTAAAAAACAGAACTCGCGCGCGACTTCATTTCCGTGAGGTGTGAAAGATTGAAACTTGAGTTGAAGCGGATAAAATCATGAGCTGGCCACGCCTGCCTCCCTTTCCAGGTTTTTGCCCGGATGCTATAGCGCGGTGAGCGCCCGGCCCCTTTTATTAACAGGATTACCTGACTGGTGACGCCTGTGATGGGAGGGTGTTAGTGTGTGTTTGACAGGGTTTTCATGTTTTCGATATGATCCACGTCGAAAGTTGGCGCTGATAAAGGCGCACACACACACACACACACACACACACACACACAAACACACACATACACACACACACACGCGTGTGAAACCAGCAGAGTTGTGATTGTGGAGTTATGTGTTCAGCGTGCTCGAGCGTGCACTAGGAGTGCAGTGCACTGCAGAGGCTGCACTCAGTCTGTGTCCACACTGCATGTGATTAGACTTCATGATGCAACAAAAGCCCTCCTTTTTCAGAAAACAGGAGAAACTTGTTAAAAAACAGAACTCGCGCGCGACTTGATTTCCGTGAGGTGCTAAAGGTTGAAACTTGAGTTGAAGCCGATAAAATCATGAGCTGGCCACGCCTGCCTCCCTTTCCAGGTTTTTGCGCGGATGCTACAGCGCGGTGAGTGCCGTGTCAACGGGTCTCGTGTAATCCCTTTAGCGGCGAATGTTTGTCACTTCGGACTTCTCGGCACCTTTTGTGTGTAGACAGACTGATATGCAAATACCATCCGCTGTGATGCCACAGATGGTGAGAAAGGCGCGGCTGGCGGTCTCGAGGGGGTATGGCCGGTGACTTCAGCGATTGTTCCCTGTTTGTGTATTTGAAGCATCCTTGCCATGTGTTCGGTTTTCCATTCACTAGTTTTGACGTGTTTGTGTAAACATACATTCATTTCCATGGTTTAGGGACAGATATGGAGGCAGCAGGCGGCATTGCAGACACGCTGGGGGCTGCCTGAGGCACCGTGAACATAGAAACACGAACATTTTACCGTGGGATAGAATATTTTTTCAGATATATTAACATTTTGCTCCACAAATACAATGTACATACAGCAAATGCAATCACTTCCTGAAAAAGAGTGATATAAGCTACATCTTTAAAACATTTTAAACTAAATTTAGAAAATTCAGAAAAATAACTGCATTTTTTGAACCGATTTTATTTCCTTTTACAGCAGCACAATCAGCTTCATTTCAGAACATATGTAGACATGCAGCGTCTCCAGTACATTAGAAGTGACAGCCATGACATTGCGACAATATCAGTAGGAGCTCCTGGTTCAGACTGTTTAACTGGCATCATTTCAACAAAAAAACCATTCAAACCAACAAAACCACACAGTGACAACTCCTTAGTCGATAACTGCCAATTGTAGCAATAACAACATAGTGCAAGCTTTCCAATGCATACCAAGGGGCCCACTCCAAGGAGAGTGATAAGGCAATCTATAACCCACAAGCCTCCTCTCGCCTGAGTGCCACCACCTCTGCACGCCCCCATTTAAGCATCACCCCACACCAGTGAAGTAGTCCTGGCAGTGTGCTTTCCTGTGCATGGCAGTGAGCCTACGAGTGATCAGTAGTGTTAAATGAATTAATCTAGCAGTTACCTTTGCACCCTTTGGGCTTTTAAACAGACCCAGCAGAGCACCCTTCAGTGAACATACATCCGAGCGTTCAGTCCCCTCTTCCAGTGCTCCAGACAGCCCTCTCCATAGTGTCTCCGCCTCAGGACAGTTCCAGAACATGTGCAGCATATCCGCACCCAGCTGCGAACATCTGGGGCACTTAGAGGAGGATCCAAATATGCGGTGTAAGTCTGCCAGAGTAATATAGGCCCTATGGAGAAGATTATGCTGAATATATTGTAACATTGCGTTCCTCGATACATTCCTAGGATAGCGCAATACGTTCTTTCACTCCTTCTGTATTAACTGTCTGCTAGGGATGAGCGGTAAACTCTCTGCCAGCGGAGTTTGCACAGTTTTTCCACTCTGCACTCTGCTTGGAATGCGGAGTTCGGAAAAAACACTACCAACTTGCAGAGGGAGCAGAGTTTACCAGTGTGCTCACCCCTAGTCTCAGCAATCCCACTGTGGGGGACTTACTTGTGGCAACAATAGATATTCTTGCCACCATCGACCCTCAAAAGCTAAAAGAGCTTCTTTCCCCAACCAGTAGTGCACCAGGAGGCCCCTTTGCAGAGTAGTCGAGAAAGGGGGAAGGACCTCAGATGAAGTCTCAGCAATCCCGCTGTTGGGGACTTACTTATGGCAACAGTAGGGGTTCTTGGCATCCAACAAGCCACAGCAGCCACGGAGACTTCGTCCCCCAACCAGTAGTGCGCCAGTAGGCCCTTCTGCAGAGTGATTGAGAAAGGGGGCGGGCCTCTGATGACTACTCAGCAATTCCGTTGTCGGAGACTTACTTGTGGCAACATTAGGTGTTCCTGTTCCCCAACTACCCTAAGCAGCCAAGGGGTCTTCCTGCCCCAACCAGTAGAGTGCCAGAAGGCCCCTCTGCAGAATGGTTGAGAAAGGGGGCAGGCCTCCAATGACATCTCAGCAATCCAGCTGTGGAGGACTTACTTTTGGCTACAATATGGGGTTCTTGGCTCCCGAAGACCCTCAACAGCCATAGGGACTTCATCCCCCAACCAGTAGTCTGCCAGAAGGCCTTTTTGCAGAGTGGTTGAGAAAGGGGGCAGGGCCTCCGTTGACATCTAAGAAATCCCGCTTTGGCGAACTTATTTATGGCAACAATAGGGGTTCCTGCTCCCAACGATGCTCAGCAGCCAAGGGGACTTCATCACCCCAACCAGCAGTGCGCCAGGAGGCCCCTTTGCAGAGTGGCTGAGAAAGGGGGCGGGCCTCCAAAATCATCTCAGCGATCCCGCCATGGGGAACTTACTTGTGGCAACAATAGGGGGTTTGGGCCCCGAACTACTCACAGCATCCGAGGGGACTTCAACAGGGTGGCCGAGCAATACTCTGTCCGATCACGGGACTCTGCAAAATTTGGCAGAGGGTTTCAGCAACTCCACAGATATCTGCGGAGTGAAACTCTACGATCTCCTCCCAGGCCTACTTTCTGTCCACGTCTGCCTCCCAGCAACTCTGAGTCGCAGCTAGTGGATCCTGTATGGTGAATGTGAGTGCTTGGACCTCCCATGTAATAAGTCTCCAGTCGCTACCCATTATGTATAGTGTATGATTCAGAGGGTATTGGACAGGTTAAGTGTTTATGTTGCCCCTGTGTCTCTTCTGTAACACCAGTAATCTACCATAAGCTAGGAAGTGCCCTGCCGGCAGGTCATACTTCCCCCGCAACTGTTCATTGGGCAATAGGACACCTTCTTGGAACAGTGCACCAGGGTGCTTGCTCCCGCTGCCTCCCAGGCCCCCACCCCTGCCCCACCTAGAATAATCCCAAAAGGCTCAAGTGAACTCAATAGAATCTCAGGGAAGTAACAAGGTATAAGTGGCATGAGTCGCAAACTGGGGCGTAGACTGGTATATGCAATCCAAAGCAAACTGTTTGCATGTTGCGTGAATCTGGCATTGGGTAGGAAGGTACTAACGACGAATTGCCATGCCTAGGCAACGTCAGGGAGGCCCAGTTACTGCGTAAGGCAAGCAGCCACCAAATAATAATGTTTAATGTTAAGGGCACCCAGCCCTCCGTGCTCCACAGGCAACTGCAATTTACGGAGAGCACAATGCCTCCTCCCATTGTCCCAGATAATGCTGCCCAGTGCTGAGTGTAGTGTGTGAAAGGTGAATTTAGGGATGTGACTTGGAAAGTTATGAAAAAAAGTACAGCTCCCTTGGCAGGATCACCATCTTTGTCAATGAGACTTGGCCCTGCACCACGAGTGGCAGTGTAACCCAGAACGCCATCTGAGGCCATGGGGAGGCTATAGCTCTAGTGAGATTGGCATCGATTATATCTTGGGTCTCATGATATATTTTAATCCAGAGGTAGCGGAATGTGTGGGGTTCCCATCGCACCAGGTAAGAGTCAACCACATTCTACTGTTGGGCGGTCCGGTTGTAAGGGAAAGAAACAAGACTAAGCCCAATTCACAGCCAGTTTTGAAGCAGCTCAATATTCCAGCTGCACAGTCTGTATCTTATCTATGCCTACTCGAATATCCCACATGTAGATCAACACATCATCCGCATACAACAAGACGATGTGTGTGTCCCCATGCAGCAGAATGGCCTAGTTGTGTCCCTGCTGTCCAAGTCGCTGGGTCAGAGGTTCCATTGCCAGGGCAAAGAGCAGGGGGTACAACAGACAACCCTGTCTCATCCCCCTGCTCCCTGAAAAGGGAGGGGACATACACTGACCAATCTCAACCCAGGCAGAAACCTCAGTGTAAAGGAGACATATGAGACTTTTTAGTCTCCACATGATGCCAAAGGCTATCAAGGTCAAAAAAAGGTACTCCCAGTCCACCCTGTCGAAAGCCTTCTCCAGGTCCAGCACCAGGCATGCTGCATTGGGCCACTGTACCTGGGAAAGCTCCAACACTGGATGTCAACAATATGTATTAAGGGTGGTGGACTGCCCAGGCACAAAGCCGTTCTGGTACGGATGCACCAGCCTCGGCATATGTTCATATTATCTGCCTGCTATGATCTTACTCAGCACCTTATAGTCTGACCGAAGCATTGGCAGTGGTCAGTAGGAGATGAACTCCAGGACATCCTTATCGGGCTTTGGGAGAGATACCAGGAGAGACTCCCACATTGTAGGTGGGAAATTATCCCCCAACTGGGCTCCTGATAGACTTCCAGCACTTTGGGAGCCAGATGAGACTTTTACAGGTAATACGTTGAGTCCTGGGGTCTTACTGGTCACAGCGACTTCTTATAGCTCCTCGTACTTCCTGCAGTGTAAAAGGAGCATTAAATGCTTTCTTATCCAAAGGAGTCACCATGGTGAGCGTCACTGTAGTAAGGAAGTGACCTATGATTTCTCAGCAATTCTCTAGAGGGGGGGGGGGTCATACAGGGCATGGTAATGTGCTGTGAATGCGCATTGTACGCCCACCTGATGAGTGCCAAGCCACCCACCGGGTGTTCTGATCATTGTAATCAGTGTAGCTGGAGTGGTGCTGTGCAATAGCCAGGCTAGTAACGGACCGGACTTATTCCCATCTGAGTGCATGTTCGCTTGATACGCACAGAAGTCTAGATAGGTATGGTGCTCCAATACCTTTGTGAGTGCTCTTAATTTTTCACGGTCAGCTCGAGCTGCAGCCCCTAATCCACTCAGGGAAATCTCAACTCGGGCCTGATTTTTTTGCAGTGTTGCCCTTTACACCACCACTTCCTGAATGCAATGACCTTGGATAACAACTTTCTTTAACTCCCAGTCTATTAAATTAGAAGTGGATGTACCCCAGTTGTCTGTCAGGCAAAGGGTCAGAGATTCGGATGATAAATCCCAAAACACAGGGTCTTCCAGCATAGCAGGCTACAAGCTCCAGGTGGGGACGCGTGGCCGTGGTGCTCCCCAGTCCAGCTCCAGTTGTTGGGGATTGTGATCTGAGATGGTGTTCACCATATATTCTGCTCCCTTTCCAACAATCTAGTGACTGGATCACCAAGTGCCCAATCCAGCCGAACATGCAAATCATGCGGGCCGAATAGCAGGGGAACTCCCTGGAGTCTGGAGGCAACGACCTCCAGCAATTCAATAAAGACCAGTGTTGAGTCCAGTCCAGGTTTTGCAGTGGGAGCAATAGACTCCTCGAACGCCAGAGCCGAAGCCAGAGCCCCTGCTGGTCTTGGCTCCTGGCGGGCTCAGTGGCTTCGGGAAATGGAGATTAAAGTGCTGCGGTCAGCAGTCCGCAGCTCTCCAGGCAGCAGCGGGAGTCCTGAGCTGCCTGAGATTGAGCAGCCTGAAACTTCGAGCCCACGGGTGAACGGCTGACGGCGTCCGCGTCTTCTGGCTCCGCTGTTTTTCACCCAGAGCACGGCATCCTGCTGAAGGGGCTGGCGGGGGCTTGGTGGAACAGGTGAGGCGAGACTGCGTGTCAATACAGTGACAATACAGGTAAGAGGCGCTTCCAGCGGAGGAGCGAGGCAGGGGCTTGGACAGGTTAGACCAGGCATGGAGCGGTGGACCACTGGAGACTGATAGAAGATTTTGGAGGGGCCAGTAACAGGCAACAGGCCTATAGTACTACATAGCACTACACAGCACCATACAGCATTCAGCAGTGTTGAAGCCAGTGGGAAAGATGGGTCGCAAACGTCACCATCGGGGAAGCCGGATGCAATGGATGTGAGTGATCTAGTTGTTGATCGAGCACACAGTTGAAATGCTCATCCAAGGAATGCGATCCCACTTAGTAAGAATTGCAGATAATTTCGCTAGAAAGACTGGCTGTGCTGTGTTGGGGCCATATAAACTTCTCTATTAAAGAAAACAAAGGCTCCTGTGGAATGATATGTAACAACTTGTAGTAAAAATTACGCACAATGGCAATGCAAAGGGTTGCGAGGATGTCAGAAAGAAAGATGCCTGCACACGTGTAAGGTGTAGTACATTATTGCATAGTTTATGCAGAAATCAAATAATTAACACAATATATACACGAGTGTTCAGATAAACAATTGTGACTGTACACAAGCTAAAAATTTAGAGAATGGTGTTTGGTGTCCCAGTGAAAGTACAATTGAACCTATGCTAAACTAGTGACGTTACAGTGACATATGAGTAATGTTTTAATTTTTCAAACAAGTTAGGCGACCATGTAACTTATATTCAATTGACCAACAACAATTTAAACAAGAAAATGTTGCTGTTTGGTTCGCCTCTTTAAACTGTCGACGGCGTTTCGACCCAGTCAGGGTATTGGGTCTCTTCAGGACATGGCAGTGTAGGGACACCTGAAGGGGGGCTATCCTGCTGTTTGAATTGCAGTGGCACTGTGAACAAAGTGTAAAAAGAAACTCACAGGGATCCCAGCCGGAAGCCCTAGTGAGGGTAGTGATGGCAGACAGACTGTATGGTGGAGCTGGCCCGGGAGCTCAATGTTGATAAAACCAATGGTTGGTCAGGAAATTGCGAGGCACGTCGAGCTCGCGATGGCGCTATGAGTACGGGGGAGCGTGGATTCGTTTGGTGATGTTCAAGATAATAACTCAGCCGAAGAAAGTGAGAATACAATAGAGGCGGCATACGCTGTTGTCATCGCACCAGCAGGAGAGGACGTTCCACTGCTACAGGACACCGGGGGTTCACCCGCCGCCGTTACTATGCTTACCACAGCGTATGCTGCCTTTGTTTTCTTTTATAGTCTTCATACCCAGGCTCCCAGTGAGTAGGGTCCCCTTGTTCCCTCTTCCCATATAAACTTCCCCGCAGGACTGTCCTACAATCTAATTGCCCTTGTACAAGCACATAGCGGATCTTAGGATCAATCTTGGACCCTAGGAAGCGGAAGGGGACCCCTGGCTTAACCCAGATCAGTGCACCATATGCAAAACTAAAGTACATTGCGCAAAAGCATTGCCCCCACTTTTGTAATCTAGTATCTTCCCCACCAGCCACATGTCTCCTGTATTATTGCTATCTGTGCACCCCTCATCCCGACATATTGCTGAGCTGCATGCCATTTTCCATGCAGTACCTATACCATGGACATTACATGTGATTATGTCCACCTTAGTCATCTTATCAAGGTAGTATGTGGAATGGCTCCCGGAGAAACTGCAAACTGCAGCCCCATAGACATGCTAGTAACCATTGGTTCCTTGATTCCTGAGCTGTGAGGTGCAAGCATCTTTCTCAGCCGTGGCACAAGAGAAGATGGCATGAAGGTTTCGTAGAGCCAGTGCTCCACCCAGTCCCAAGTATACCCGGGTTCTAAGAAATAAATCTTGTGCCTCACCATAACTTTCAGCTTGGCCGGAGAAAGTAGCGAGTAGTGCAGGCCAATCTGTCTGAGTTTTCGCTTAACCCGTAGTAAAAAAGGCTCTGTAGCGTTGCACCGGCATGGTGTAATCCAGGAAAATGAACACTTTTGCATTTTCATATTCATGTGGCGCGTGCTCTCTACCGACGTGCAATATCATGTCTGATCTGTAATTCATTATCCAGCCAACTACGGGTCGGGGAGGGGCCCCCACCGGAGGCCACCATGCTAGGACCCTGTGGGCACGTACGATTAAGAAGTGAGCAGACAGTCGGCCAGGAGCCACCTTCAGTGAGAGACAGGCCTTGAAGAACTGCACAGGGTCAGAGCCCTCTGCACCCTCTGAGAAGCCCACAAAGCAGAGATTGTTGCAGCGGGAACACCCCTCTGGGTCTTCTGCCCGGACCTCCATTCCTGCAACTTTGTGTTAAGGGAGCGTACGTGGGCTACCAGATCCTTCATTGTTGGATGCAGTTATGTGATCTCCTGCTCAGTTTGGGTGATGCGGTCTGCCAGTTTATGCTGGTCTTCACATACAAACCCCAGTTCATTCACTACTGCATCCGCCTTAGTATGCAAATCTTGGTGGGCATCTGCTACAGCAGCAAGTTGCAGAAAGTATCTTGTCCAGTTTAAGGTACATGGTTGGCTCAGACAAGGGTGGGACAGAGGTTAGGACACAACCAGAGCTGCTCGTTTCAACCTCACTCTGGTCCTGCTGCTGCAGAACCCCCACACCACCTCGGCACCCCATGCTGACATTTCCACCAATGAGCTGCCATGTCTAATCCCAACGATCAGAAGAACGCAATGGGGATAGCGGAAGGCTGGTATGGAACCGCCAGTTCCCCACACTCCTAGTGATGGGACAGCATGAGCAGTCCCACCAGAATAGGTGCCCAAATGTTGGCAGGGCTCCCACTTACGGTCTAAATCAACATGGTCACAACAGGCACCACAGGATCTGTGTATCTTCTACATACAGACACCTTCACATTTGGAGCAGGGCACGCCAAGTGAGTGAATCCGGTTCCCCACGTTGTAGGACTTGCCACACCCCTGCCTCCTGCACCTGGGGAGCACGAGCAGCCCCGAAGCTGCCTTCTTGCACCGCTCCGAGTGAAGCTCACACAAGAGAAGGACAGAGGGGGTCATCCACCCCGCAACCTTCTTGGTCTCTCATGGTCAGCAACAAGTCAGGCCAGCCCTCCAACAGAGTATAGGTGTGTGTCACTGTCGTGCACCTCTGCGTTTAAAGACAGCTCATGGGTCAGCAGTCTGCCAGAAGGCAGCGCCTCAGTTCATTCCAGTCCTAGTCTTTTATATGTGACCCCAGGCACCTGGGCTGCCCTCCAGTCACTGTTCCCTCAGCACTGTTGGAGAGAAGAGGGGAGAAGGCCCCCGCCCCATCACCCTGAGAATCAGGTGTCAGGGAGTCCAAGGCAGCTCAATACAGAGGTCTCACAACGCGACCTCGCCAAGGTTCCAATTGTTGCTCAGGCGGGCACAATCCAGGCAATCAATCCAGCCGTATTTGGCCCTTGCAGCAGGTCCTCGTGGGTCTCACTACTGTGCCACCTCTCAAAACCAGGCTCTGATCATAGTCACATTCCAAGTTATGACCGCAAATGTGATAGAGCTTCGGCACTTACACACACTCCTTATATAAGCCTGGACTGTACTCCCTGCAGTTAAGCAAAACTTGAGGCTATTCCCATTTGAGTCTCAGGGATTTTTGCTGCACCACTTTATGCAGATGCAGAGGAGAAATAAGGGGAAAAGCAGCTAGGGGAAGGGCCTCTTGTCCCAGACCCATGCCCACAATTTCATGATAGGCGGTAGCTGCAAGCGCTAACAATCAGAAGCTGTGGGGTTATTAGGGGGGGTGCAGAGGGTGTTACAATTCATACTGCTGCCTCCTACCCCCACTCACAACAGCTAACATGGAGACGCTCCACCAGTCAAGAAGGCCGCCCAGGCTCTCGCACTCGAAAAGCAGCAGGGGAAAAGCCAAACCCGTCATCTAGTTAGGCTCACTTCCACAAAGGCTCTTGCTCGTCTCGGGCTCAAACCCCAACTCCAGTGCAAGAGGTGACCGCAGGGGCTAACAATTAGAAGCCATGAGTGCATGAGGAGCGTAGAGGTGTCACAGTCTGGGCCGCAATCCCCACACCCACCACAGCAATTTGCCAGATGAGAAAGCCGGCCAGACTTTCGCCCTCTGATCTGGGCTCCCATCACATAGCTCTGTTGCGGTCGCTAAGTGGGACACAGGTAGGCACTGGTTGCCTCCCCCCACTGGTTCCCAGGGCTTTGGAGTCACTCCGGCCTGGCTGCCAATATTCAAGTTGGTTTGCTGGGTGGGGATAGTGCGGGGCACTCCGCTCCAGGAACAGTCCACGCCACAGGCCCTGCTGGTCCTGTTATGCTCAACGCCCGCTGTCTCCGGACTTTTGAAAACATAGATGCACCATTCATTCGGTGACGCGTCATTATGGAGACACTGCGATGGGGCTCCTAAAGGCGCAGATGTTGGCAGGCGTTGCGGGATTAAGGTTTCCCAACAGAACCATCGTAAAGCCCGTCTACCGAGGGGCGTAACACAGGCCCCTGCATCCCTGCGGTGCGGGGGGCCCCCATCTGCAGGGGGGACCCCACAGCACCGTACTCAGGTCTGAGCACTCCGGATAAAATCCGGAGCGGGTCCCCTCTGTGTACATTGCAGGGGGGGGCCCTTAAACTTTCGTTACTGTCTTGCAGTGCCTGGCCACGCCTCCCCGCCCCACTGCATTTCGTTTGTGGACTAAAATATTGAACAAGTCTTATGCTCAGTGGCACTGGCCAAGTTGTTAAAAGTATAGAACTGTGACCCAGAAAATCTTGTTGACAAGCCAAATACAGAAACAAAGTAACTTAGCGTGTATAGGTTAGAGTTAAAACATTCTTAGAGTCCAAGATTCACCGAAAGTGGAAGCAAAAAAGACCACAAGGCACTGCCAATTTTGCATCTTCTGTGGCACCTACATAGAATTTTGTAGTCTCCAGCTTTGTTGAAGCCGTTCCAACGTTCATTGTTTTTTCATTGTCAAAGGACTTTTGCACGTGTATTCTTTTGCTGCACTAACAACTATGCTGAGGTCGCAGAGATGTCAATCCCAAAACAGGCAATCTTTCCCTCCCTAAGTCTCCTCACTTTGCAAACCAGAGATACTCATTGTAAGGCCTCAGTGCCTCCTGAGCCCACTTGACCTTTCACATGTGCCCCTTAGTGGACAGCTGGGCCGGGCTGGGCTGCTCTTTACTTGACTGAGCAATAACATTCACAAAGATGTTAAGCAATGGGCAAGCATCTATTTACATGTCAGCTGAAGTGAAGGAAATCAAGCACAGAAGATGTGTTGGACTACTTATCTTCAGGGCCACCTTCGTGTTTAACAATATCATGCAAGTAAAAATATGATGGTCTCTTCAAAATTCAAAAAGTTTGGAAGTACATCACCTTAGTTTTATCAGATGACATCACTGCCTTGGGTAGCATTTATTATAAATTATAGTTTTCAAACATGAACTTTGAAACATTCACCTCCTCCCCCACCTCTGATGACAAAACCATTGGTGAATCAAGAAGCAAGTCAGTTGTCTTCGGCACCCTCTATCTGTCCTGTTATTATTATACATGGCACAACATTATAGTCTATGAGACATTACAGTGTAGAAGAGAAGTTTTTGAACAGCAATCATCCTTAACTCATGCTCTGGTTTCACACTGTACAATTCAGCCATCAGATGGTTATTTCCCTCTTTCATTTTAGATCAAAAGTGAGTGCTTCTTTTATATTTTGGCACATGAGGTTAGGAGTGTGGGTGTTCGACCGAAGCCACTTAAAGTCTCGGCTTATTTTGGGTTTGAGGAGTCAAGAGAACCTCGAGCTGAGTCACAACTAGGTGTCTGGCTTGAACTTAGCTTGAGCCTTCAGTGGCTTGCCCACCTCTCTCACACGATGGCAAATAAGGGGACAAGGGCATAGGAAGGGCATTATCTGACCATGATGAAACAATTTGGTGAAGTAAGAGTTCCAACTCCACGTTGCAAGACTACTTGTTTCATGGTCAATAAAGTTATACTACACCACATTTTACTGAGTGGTCCAAGAGACTGGGTGCTCTCCCATGCGAAAAATTTTGCAATTGCTGGGTTACAGTCATGTTTTCTTATCTTATATTTTTTCACCAGTGTTTAATTCGATGTAAGTTCTCTGTAAAAAAAAAAAGCAGAAAAATATGTACAAAATGATTGCCCAAGAGCATACAATTTGTCACAATGGGAGGCCATTATTAAAAACCATGTCTTCTGGTACCATAGATAAAATTTGCTCATTGCACAAAAACTAAG
Source organism: Lissotriton vulgaris (assembly GCF_964263255.1). Classification (NCBI taxonomy): domain Eukaryota; kingdom Metazoa; phylum Chordata; class Amphibia; order Caudata; family Salamandridae; genus Lissotriton; species Lissotriton vulgaris. Next base: position 258,846,361 of record NC_141687.1, read on the forward strand.
GAATTAGTGGTTCTGATGTTGAGACTCAGGGACTACTCTCACCAAAGAAATGCTACTGTGCTGTGGAACCTGCCCAGACTTTTGATACAGAGTTCCCAAACGGTTTATTTTGATAAAGTGGCAAAGCCAGGATTGAACCTCAAGTCTCCCAGTGCCATTGCTGAAATGTTTCCACTGATCCACGTTTAGTGGTGGAGGTTGGGAGTTTGTGTTTTCCCATATCATTGAAGTGCACACCTTGTTGGGGGTCTTTGTCAAGGATTGTTAAATCACTCACTACCTTAATTGATCCTGTTTCTAAGCACGCCTAATATTTACAGGTAAGAGACATTGGGTCAGATGTAGGTAATCTTAATTTACCGATTCTAAAATACTGAATTTTACCGATTTGGTATTTTAGAATCGGTAAATGCTATGTAGGAAAAAATTTGGTAAGTATACCGAATCAGTATTTACCGATTAGGTAATTCCCATTAATTCCTATGGGGATTGAGGCCCATAGGAATGAATGAGATTTACCGAATCGGTAAATACTGATTCGGTAATGGGGGAACACATTTAAGGGTGGCAGCAGGGTGTCACATTGACATCCTGTTGCACCCCTGAATCATGCATGTGTGCACATGTGGCACACATACATGCCCTAAGGGCATGTATGTCTGCAACATGGCACTTTTGGAAATACGTAAAAATGCTTTTCCAAAGGTTTTCGACATTTATCACCAACTTTTAGTTGGTGAAAAATACTGAATCCTTGACTATGCAATTCACTCATTTGAGTGCTCCCTACCTTGCAGATTCGGTAATTTACCGATTCGGTATTTTAAGGAATCGGTATTTTATTGATTCCTTAAAATACCGATTCGGTAAATTACAAAATCTGTAAATTGGCCATCTACATCTCAAAAGCCTAATACCGGTTGGTAACGGCCGAAATTCGGTAATTTCGGCCGTTACCGACCGGTATTAGGCTACCTACATCTGGCCCTAAAAGCATAAGGTGATTGTGATTCCTAAGTTTCTATTTAATTCCAACTCAATACTCATGTTTCTTTCGGTGTACACTTGACCTGTCAAAGGTAGCGAAAGCAAGCAGAGAAGACTTACTCCAGGGTGCAGAAGCGAGATGGCAACTCAGCGACTTTTCCAACCTATTGGCATTGCCAATACTTTCTGTCAATGCTGTGCAGCACTGGCAAAAAAAAAATGGAAAGATGCATGAAGGTATATAGTCTCTACGGCAGCCTAGTGTGACGAGCTATTTATAGGAGCAAAGGTATAATGTTTACAACCCCTATGTGGTCTGCTAAAGTGCTTACCCACATGGATAGCAAGTTACAATGTGTAGGGTGTGTGGTTAAGAGGGTGTAGTTTTTATTTTATGCCTATATGGGAAGTTTTTCATGTCATTTGTGATAACCACCGGGGTGCGGTTATCATGATAAGGGATACACAATGTGATGGGTAAGGGTACGTGAGAGATGTATGCGTGAATTATAATTAAAGACTTAATGGAATGCGGTAAACCTGTACACCAGAAGGGGAGCATTCAGAGAATGCTCAGTAATCCATACAGTGAGATACACCAGGCTATAATGGTTGTGGAAAAAGGTAGGACCGATGACCTTTTTCAAAGTTGCCCGGTGCTAACCGCCTCTAATACCACTCAAGTTATCAAACAAAGAGGCAGGCGCTGGAGACTGGAAAGCAGGAAACAGAAGTTTTATTCCGACGGAGCAGAACACATCAAATCAGACAACAGGGTATCTTCTCGAGGTGCTCTCCCCGCATCTCTGAGGCCTGGCCTCTTATACACAGGTTTATGATCTTTATTACAGTTTATTGCAAGTGGCACATTCTTGCAAATACTTTGAAGTACGGAAGGGCATCCTCGGAATCCCCGCTTCAGGCCCATTCCCACACACATTTACAGTAGAAGTCCCCCCCCCCTGGTCACAACAGGTGATGATTGTCGCGCAGCTGGACATTCCGCCGATTCCCGGAATGCATGTGGTCGATCGGGTCTCATGGGGTGGGGGCTTTGATCAACTTGTGGATCCTTTGATGGGAGAAGCTTCCTACTGTATGGGGGCAATAAACAGCATCCACAAGGCTAGGTGGCGGTCTGGGAACGAGCAGGACAATCGGACACAGAGAAAAGGTGGGGTTTTATCAAAAGGACCCGGGATCATGAAAGGAGTGGAGGGAGGTGTCGAGCTGGGAACAGGATGGGGTTCCGAGGCAGGGTTGCGCTGAAGAGGGGTTTATGGCCCAAGCATGTGAGAGCGGGGGCTGTCAGCGCGCGGGGGATGCCTGCGAGGTCAGGAGAGAGAGAGAGAGACGCGCTGGCTGTCGGCGATGGGCAGAGAGGCCATGGTATTTAAAATGGCTGCCGCTTACGCGCACGAGTGGACTCAAAAAGGGGGCAAGATGGCGCCGATAATGTTGACACTGCAAACTTGATTTTAACAGTCCTCCCTTTTCAACATATCTAGCCAGCTTGTCTAATCGATGTCTATCTGCATCAGATTCCTAACCTCGACATCATACAGTGCTCTCATGCGTTCTTTTTCAAAGTCCACAGTCTTACGGCAGATACAATTCGCACATAGCGAACACAGAGGCGGCAGGCATTGAATTCCTAAGCAGAACCCACATATTACAACCACAGGAATCATGATAATAGTAAACAGTCTCCAGCCCCAGTCCTTAACAGTTCTCCAAAACCATCCACCAAGCGACCATTCTTCTTGCTCCTGGTGAACTTCTGAGGAGAGTCTGTGGAGATGTTCGATGGCTTCGTACACTGAGGGTGAATTGTCCGGTATATATGTACAGCAGCTGGACCCAATAATGCGGCATGCTCCACCACGATCCGCTAGAACCACATCTAGAACAAGGCGGTTCTGGAGAGCCACCAGGCGGACCGCTCGAAGCTCGGCTGCGTTGTTTGCAAGGATGCCAGCTGTGATGTTCATTGTTGTCTCGACTGCCTGAGTCAAATGTCGGATGGCACGGCTGTTTGCCATCGGGCCCCAGAGTGGAACAAGCCCCTTCATTGCATCGAGGAACTGTGCTCCTGTAGAGTCGGCTTGTTCAATGTCCTTGGCTCGTTTTTGTCTATGGTGATTCGCCGGAGCCACATAGGTTGGAGGAAGGATGAAGAAGATAAAACAGGTGCTCCCCCAGCCTTTGGGGAGCCAGGTGTAGGCTTTTGTACCGCAAACAAAGTACATGTTTGGAGAGGATACAAAGGAAGGTGGATCGGTGGAGTCCAAAGTTCTGGTGATGCGGCAGGCACTGCGGCCCACCAGCTGTGTCCCAAGCCCTTCTATGCACATAAGGCCTGTGACGTTGATGACGGATAGGGCCACAGTCAGGGTGGCAGCTGTTCGTTTCCGGAGGTAGGAGAAGGTGGGTCTGGTCGGATTGTTAAACACCTGCATTTCGATTCGTTCTTTAACAGGGATGGTCATGTGGATAGAGTCGTTGGAGGTCTGCGTGCAGAAGTGTGTCTTCGTTTTGTTTCGCCAGACCTCATGAAAGAAATGCGTCACAGTTTTGCTGGAGGTGGCATTATCCCTATAGCTCTCATGCAAGAGGATCAGCCAAGCAAGGCAGGAGCCGTGAATTGAGAATGGTGAAGGGATGAAGGGTATCGAACGTCCAGTGGCGTGGGGTAGCAACCCACAGATCCAGCAGTTGGTGGCATTGGTGGCAAGATTGTGCTGGTGCAGCAGTTGCACGAAGGAGTTGTTCCAGAACTCCTTTCGCCTTTCTCTGAGTTGGGGTGAAAGAGAAATCAGATAATGTTCCTTCATGGTGGTAGGCTGTGCAGTGGTCAGGAATGTCTCATAAGCGGGTGCGCTTTCTTCCCCAATCCAGAGGGTGGTCATGAGGAGGAGGAAAAAGAGGATCGCGATAAAGAGTGCAATTGTCTTTGAACTGTGGATTTTGTCAGTCTTTGGGTTTTTGTAGTGAATCTTCGGATGTCCGGTTTCTTCCATCATCTTCTAATCGGGCGCTTCCATCACCTTCTTATCGAGCGCTTCCATCACCTTCTTATCGGGCGCTTCCATCATCTTCAAGGGAGCTCGGTAGCGGGCAGAACCAAAAACCTTGTCTGGCTTTCTCTCCTGACAGCCTTTGTAGTGTTAGGCCACCGATCTGAGAATTATGACTTAGTTAATGGTCTGCTTAGCCGAAACTCCCTCCTTTCGTCGCAGGTTATACCCTTCTCTGGATGGCACCGTGGGGTCAGGAATCTTTGCTAGTTCGATTGTCTCTGTGTCTGGATAGCAGTTCAGTGATGGTCGGTCTTTGTTCAGGAGCTCTTCCTGGGTGGTCACGTCTTCGGTCGTCGTCAGAGTCGGGGGGATCCGTTTGCAGTGGTGCGCATGTACCCAGGTGCGTTTTCCCTCCACTCGAAGAGCAGTTCGGGTGGTGAGGAGGACTTGCCAGGGGCCCGTCCACCGGGGTTCCAGACTCTTGGCACGCTGGAAATTTCTTATAAGAACATAGCCCCCGGGTTGCAGGTTGTGTCCGGGACCCCTGGAAACGTCAGGGATGGCATGCAGCACCTGTTGGTGAATGACAGACAGAGTTTCAGTCAATTTATACAAGTAATCAGACATTAGGACGTCCGGGACGTCATGAATGGAGGTCGGTTTTGGTGCAGACCAGACTCTCATGGTCGGCCAAAAACAACCTCGTAAGGTGTCAAGTGGTGTTTGGTGGGGGTGGAACGCATCAATAGCAATGACAGTGGGAGGGCGTCTGGCCATTTCAGTCCTGTGGTAGCCACTATCTTAGCTAGTTTTAGTTTTAGTGTGGCATTGTGTCGCTCAACAAGTCCAGCAGACTGGGGGTGGAAGACTGCGTGGAACTTCTGTTTTACACCCAGCCCCTTCAAGATGAGCTGGATAACTTCGGCTACGAAGTGGGGACCATTGTCGCTCCATAAAATTCGGCAAAGGCCGTAGCGAGGGAAAAATTCCTTTAATAGTACTTTTGCAGTGGCCATAGCAGTGTTGTCGCGGGTTGGTTAGGCTTCCACCCATTTGCTGAATGCACACACCACAACAAGTACGTATTTCAGGCCTTGGCATCTGTCTAGCTGGATGTAGTCCATCTGCAGGACTTCAAATGGGTGATTAGGAACCCCAAACCCTCCCCGGGGTACTACAGTTCCTTTCCCAGGGTTATGTTGCAAGCATATCAAGCATTGTTGGACCAGACGTTTGGCGGAGTCTGTGATTTTGTCGTTGTGCCAAACTCTGGAGACAAGTTCGATCATGGGGGCTGATCCTATGTGTGCAGGGGAGTGTGTCATAGTCAATATGGGAATCAGGTATGAGTCAGGTAGCAACCATTTGTTCGTGTGTTTTGTTCGCCAGCAGCCTTCATCGTCTTTCAGTCCCACCCGTGCCCATTCAGTCAATTCGTGTTGTGAGCTAGCCATTTGAATGTCCCTAATAGTGTCCCTAGCGTTGGTCCATTTCTCTGCTTGTGACCTGGTCACGTACATGCGTGTCGTCGTCCTATTCTCAGCTGTGGTCCGAGCAGTGATGTCGGCTAGTGCATTTCCCTGTCCAATAATGTCTGTCACTTTCTTGTGTGCCTGGCATTTGATGACTGCAAGTCGTTTGGGGAGGAGGACGGCTTCGATCAGGGCGGAGACTAGATCTCCGTGTCAGATGGGGGTGCCGTGTGAGGTCAAGAATCCCCTTTCTTTCCAAAGGAGCCCAAAATGGTGAACCACCCCGAAGGCATACTGGCTGTCGGTGTAAATGTTTGCTGTGGTTCCTGCTGCTAGGATGCATGCTCGTGTCAGGGCAATTAGTTCTGCTGCCTGTGCAGATCTTTGTGTGATGCGGGCTGTCTCTACTACAGTTCGGGCTGTGGTGACCGCAAAAGCAGCTGAGGTGGTGCCATCAGGGAGTTTGATGCAAGAGCCGTCCACCCACAGCTCTCCATCGGGGTCAGGAAAAGCCGTGTCTCTGAGGTCAACCCTACTCCTAGTCTGTTCGTCTGTGAGGGTCACACAGTCATGTACAGGGGACACATTGGGATCGTTCTCCGGTAGGGGCAACAAAGTTGCCGGGTTCAGTGCGGTGCATCTTTTCAGGGTGATGTGGGGTGCAAGCAGAGTCAGTTCGTATCCAGTCAGTCGTGCACTCGTCAGGTGTTGCGTCTTAGTTTGGTTCAGGAGGGTGTCAACTGCATGGGGTACTAATACCTCGAGGGGATTCGAGAGCACGATCCCCTCACTTTGTTGGATAGAGATAGCAGCGGCAGCTACAGCTCGAAGGCAGGCAGGCAAGGCTCTGGCTACGGGGTCAAGAGTGGCAGAGAAGTAAGCGCATGGTCGTTGCTTTGGGCCAATGGACTGGGTCAAGACAGATAAAGCACACCCCTCCCTTTCGTGGGTGTAGAGGGAGAAGGGCTTTGTGTAGTCGGGGTTTCCTAGGACAGGGGCCGAACAAAGGGCATCTCGTAGTTCTATGAAGGAGGATTGGCATTCAGGGGTCCAAGGCAGTGGGAAGGGGACATCTTTAGCTAGTAGAGAAAGCAGTGGTTTCACAATGAGGCTGAAGTTTGGCAACCACTGCCGACAGAAGGGGGTGAGGCCTAGTAGGGAGCGGACTTGTTTCTGAGTCTTAGGGACAGGGGTCTCCAGAATGGTTTGGATCCGGTCGGGAGTAAGTTTCCTTCCGTCTTTGGACAAAAGGTGGCCTAAGTAAGTGACCTGGGGTTGGCAGAATTGCAGCTTCTTTTTGGAGACCTTGTGGCCATTTTCCGCAAGGAAGTGTAGGAGTTGAATGGTGGCTGTGACTGCAAGCGGAGTGGTATCGGCCGCCAAAAGGATGTCATCGACGTATTGTATCAACACCACTCCATCGGGTAACTGGACTTCGTCCAGTTGTCTCTTGAGGGCCTGACTGTAGATGCTGGGGCTTTCTGTGTAGCCTTGGGGTGCTCGACAGAATCTATATGAGTGAGCTTTTAGGGTGAAGCCAAAGAGGTATCGGCTGTCTGGATGGATGGGGATAGAGAAGAAAGCATTTTTGGGGTCAATGACAGTGAAGGTGGTGGCAGTAGAAGGAATCAAAGTCAGGATAGTGGTGATGTCTGAGACCACGGGGTACTGGGGTACAACTACTTTGTTGATCTCTCGAAGGTCGATGATGAAGCGGTACGCTTTCTCATCTCCTTCTCCTTGTTTCTTTATGATGGGTAAGATAGGGCTGTTGCAAACATTGCTAACTACTTCCTCTACCACTCCTGCATCTATCAGTGACTGAATAATCTTTACCAATGCCTTCTCGCCCTCGGGCGATATCCGATATTGTGGGAGTTTCGGGAGTATTGAGTCCGGTCGAACAGTGATGTGCACTGGGTCAATCATCATGCGTCCTACGTCCGAATCTGTCTTGGCCCACAGATACGGAGGCAGAGTGTCAAGTAGGGACGAGTCAGTGTCAGTGATGGAAAACATGCGTCGGGAAGGGCAATGTCTGAGCAGAATTGGGTTGTCGTACAGAAAAACTCGAACTCCGTCTTGTGAACATCTAATAGTAGCTCGGAAATGTTTCAGCAAGTCAAGTCCCATAATGGCGTCAGGAGTATTGGCGGAAAGCAAAAACGTCGTGTCAGTTGTGTTGCTCTTTAAGTCGAAGGAGATCGGTGTGGACAAAGGGTTAGTGGAGGGCGTTTCATCGAAACCTATTGATGTTACAAGCGAGCCAGACAAGGATACCCTTGGAATCAGTCGTTTAGATAACGCACTACGTGTCGCACCAGTGTCTACCAGAAATGGAGACTTTGTACCCAGGACCTTAGCGGTGACATAAGGACCTTGCTGGTCAACATAGAGCTCGACTGGATCCCTCCCTTACCCTAGGCAGTCCTATGCGAAGTCGCGGGCATCGTCGCAGTCAGACTGCTGGTACTGGTTCTGTCGGGGACGGTCAAATGTATTCGGTCTGTTTGATCTATCGTTATTTGTGTCATTCGTGGACCCCCGTTGCTGTCCTCTATTTCTCGGTCCACCCGCTACGTCCTTGGGGGTCCCTATTTCTGTTCATCTCCAACAGAACCGGACACTGGGATTTCCAATGGCCGAATCCTTTGCAGAATGCACACTGGTCCTCGCTAATGTCTCTACGTCCAACATGGGGTGTCGGGGTATGGTCTTTAGGGGGTGCGTTCCTAGGGACATTTGTCTGGTAGTTCCCTTTGTATTGCTCTCGTCCTATAGTCGCCCCTTGCAACTGCGCAATCATCACCCTTTCTTTTAAGTCTTTCTTCTTTTTCTCTGTCACTCTATCGTTTTCATTTTTCTGGTGCTCGTAATATTGGGCCATCTGGAGGATATCCGCGGGTTTGGAGGCTGCCCAACTACTCTCGCTGGCCTGCAGTTTCTGAGAGACCTCCTGCGACAAACCTTTTACATAATTCTGGACAAACAGATGGTGTCCGGTTGCAGTGGTCATGTCCTGGCCGCTGTAATTGGAGAACACCGTTTCAAACCGGGAGAAGTATTCCGATACGTCTTCCTGGGGTTTCTGACGACAGGCCGTTACTATCGACCAGTCTACTTTCTTTTCTGGGATCAGGGTTTTCAATTTCTGTATAATTTTATCTGGGAGTTCTAAAATGGATTTCAAAGGCTTCTGTCCAGGTTCTCGTTGCCTATCTATGCCATCGAGTTGTGACCAGGTATGTCCGAACAGCTTAAGGTGGTCGACTTTCCGGATTTGCTTCCACACATCAGCTGGCAGACATAACCCGAAAAACAAGTCGATGTCAGCCAGGGTCATAATCGTTGAACCTAGGGCTGTACCTAATTCAGTGTAGAAGGCAGTGGGGTTTTTACGTAAATCGGGCAGAGACTTCCGGAACGTTAGAATATCTTGCCGATCCCATGGCTGGTAGACCCAGTTGTACACTACCCTCCCTCTAGCATCTTGGTGGTTGACGTCATCGTGTGTTCCCAGACCTCGTGGGGGAACCCAGTAGGGGGCAGCCTCTCTTATTGGCATCATGGTGCTAGCTTGCTCAGTTTGTGACTCGGTCGCTACGGGTGTCGTAGGTTTAGCTTCCGATTCTTGTTCAGTGAGGTGGCGGAAAACCTCAAGCGTACGCATAAGGAGGTCCGTCAGTCACACTCGCCCTCATCCCCGATATCGACCTTTCTATACAGAGTCGTTAGGCTCGCAGGACCTTTGTCTCGATATCGGTCCTCATACGCATTCAGGGCATGATCACACAGTCGTACCGCAAAGTGCCGTCTGTGGCTCCCTGCATATGAGTTGAACATATCCGTGATGTGCTCCTCACTCTCCTTTCTTTCTACCAGTGTCCTTACTATCTTGTCAATCCCCGCTCGCTCATCTTTGCTTAACCTGTTCGTTCTTGTGGAATCTGTCTTTCGGGCCTCTGGGTCATCTAACACTGTTGCTTGTGCTGTATCTAGTACAAGGGGTTCCGCCGGCGCGGAGGCCATGGGGACCAAAGCTCTGGTACTACTCTTGCCGGTGCTTGGGGGTAGTGGGTGCTGTGCTAAAGGTTGGGAAGGGGCATATGGAGGGGGCATGTAGATGATCGGAGGACCTAACAAAAGTTCATCGTTGGCTCGCTGTTTCGAGGGTAATTCAGGGTAGAGGGTGTTCTAACCGGACACTGACTTGATGTCTCTAACTCTTGTTTCTGTTTGGCTTCTTCTCTTTCCTTTATCTCTTCTTCTAATTTCTTAGCAGCTAGGTGGGCTGCCTTTCGCAGCTCTTTTCCCAACTTACTTTCATTTCTCTTTTTACGTTGTTCTGTTTCTTTGCGCCACATGCCGAGACTATCAAGCATAGTGGGCGTTGTCTTGTGTTTCCCAAGGGCTGTTTCTAGCGCGCTTATTTTATCCTCATCGAAGGATCCTATCAGTGGCCACTGACTTTTCTGATCCTTCTTCGTATATTTATGCCACAGCTTGCTATAGGCTATGGCGATCAATCCATGCTTCATAAACATGTCCTTATTAGGGGTGCCTTCCAGTGGAGCCGGATGGTTCATCTCTAATAAGCGGTCCGGGCTAAACAGGCTACTCATCAGTGGGGAGAAGATAGGCATGACGGATTACAACGGGGACAAAAGTCTGCACTACCTATCTTATCACTGCGTGCAAAGACTAGACAGAATATTTCTATTCGTTATTTGCAGGCAGTGAATACCTCAAAAGAACCAATATCGAACAGTCAATGTTCGGTCAATCAAACAATCAATGGGGAGAATAAGTAGGCACGACGGGTTACAACGGGGACAAAAGTCTGCGTTACCTACCCCTTTCACAACCTGCAAAAAGAGAACCTGTTCTTCCCTGTTTGTTCTTCCCTGTTTTACACGACCTTACCCGGACCGCATGGACAGTTTCTTGTCTTCCGAATCCAGCACCCGATCGTCCTCTATTCTTCGTGACCGTCGCAGCACTCCTGATGGTTCCCAGTCAGGACCGTAGATCACTCAAGAGAGGTCTGTTCGGAACCAGTGAGGTTCGGATGATCGGCTGTCAGACGAGGGTCTATCGGACAGGAGCTCTCCCGATCGTTGCAGTCGTTCACTCTGTCGTCAGGACCTCTCCCACTGGATCCACGAGTCACTCATGTGCCCCACTGTGGGCGCCAATTGTGGAAAAAGGTAGGACCGATGACCTTTTTCAAAGTTGCCCGGCGCTAACCGCCTATAATACCACTCAAGTTATCAAACAAAGAGGCAGGCGCTGGAGACTGGAAGGCAGGAAACAGAAGTTTTATTCCGACGGAGCAGAACACATCAAATCAGACAACAGGGTATCTTCTCGAGGTGCTCTCCCCGCATCTCTGAGGCCTGGCCTCTTATACACAGGTTTATGATCGTTATTACAGTTTATTGCATGTGGCACATTCTTGCAAATACTTTAAAGTACGGAAGGTCATCCTCGGAATCCCCGCTTCAGGCCCGTTCCCACACACATTTACAGTAGAAGTCCCCCCCTGGTCACAACAGGTGACGATTGTCGCGCAGCTGGACATTCCGCCGATTCCCGGAATGCATGTGGTCGATCGGGTCTCATGGGGTGGGGGCTTTGATCAACTCGTGGATCCTTTGATGGGAGAAGCTTCCTACTGTATGGGGGCAATAAACAGCATCCGCAAGGCTAGGTGGCGGTCTGGGAACGAGCAGGACAATCGGACACAGAGAAAAGGGGGGGTTTTATCAAAAGGACCCGGGATCATGAAAGGAGTGGAGGGAAGTGTCGAGCTGGGAACAGGATGGGGTTCCGAGGCAGGGTTGCGCTGAAGAGGGGTTTATGGCCCAAGCATGTGAGAGCGGGGGCTGTCAGCGCGCGGGGGATGCCTGCGAGGCCAGGAGAGAGAGAGAGAGACGCGCTGGCTGTCGGCGATGGGCAGAGAGGCCATGGTATTTAAAATGGCTGCCGCTTACGCGCACGAGTGGACTCAAAAAGGGGGCAAGATGGCGCCGATAATGTTGACACTGCAAACTTGATTTTAACATGGTGTCAAATGAGTAAAAGGATACCAAAAGGAAAGAATAGGAATTGGTACATAAGCAGTAGCCAGGCACCATTTTATTTTATCATTTATTTTTTTAAAGCAGGGAGCTGTCTACTTTTGAACAAATACACCCCATAAAGGAGACAGGGTGTGAAAGAGCAATTGAGGTTGGCAACCTAAGAAGAAATAACAAAAATTGTAAAAGCCCACATTCCATCTACCTATAATAGGCTGAAGGAAGCCAACATTTTGAACGGGGTGAGGTAGGAGACACGTCGTGCCCCAAGCCGCTTGCAGGCTCTCAAGCAAGACGAGCACCAGTTAAGCAAGCCCTATTTATGTCATAATTCTCATCCCAGCTACATGAGCGCCCTGCACATGTGAAAGTGGGAGCTGAAGCGCAAGATGAGCGCAAGAACGCACCAACTTGCCTTCTGTTACCCTTCTGTTCTTACCCTCCATGAGCATCCAGTAATTTTATCCCAGAGACCCTTGCGCTTAAAAGTTTACATAATGACACATCCTCCTGGCCTTCTAGAATTTCCTCCCAGAACAACATCCATTTTCATTATTAGTAGTGAATGACAATTCAAGGTAAAAAACAGACAATATGGTGAAAGGAGAAGTACCGTGCTTCCATTGTTTCAGCTAGGACAGCAGCATGGCACTGATTAGGTAATTCTCAATTCATTCAAGCTTTTCCCAGCTCTCCGCTGACCTGTGGGCCTTATGATAAACACTTTTTATATAGGCCTCCACAAGTTAACTTCTCTTCCAAACTCCTTTGTCTGGTCCATTCCCACTCTATCCTTCTCCCCATGCATTAACTTTTCTCTCATCTCTAGTCAGAGGCCTTTGAACTAAAGCAGTAGTAGCCAATAGGTGTAATCACACCTGACTGGGAAGAGCAACCAGCCCTGGCAGATTGCTGGTGTACTGGCCCCAGAAGTGGGGGGATGCTAGTGAGAAGCCCTACTTCTGCTTTTGTTACAAGGGGCAAAAACGTCCCCCAGTAACAAAACCGGGCCCCACAGGTACAAAACCGCCCGTCCCCTCTAGTCGACCAGGAAAACGCCCAGTGCCCGCTACGGCCAGTCCAGCCCTGAGTGAAATTTCCTTTCCTGGACAACTCCTATTTCAACCCCTCTGAATGCCAGCTGCAGCCAGCAGAGTGAGTTGAATGGGTTCACTGGATACTGCAGCCTTGGTCTGCTCTTGCAGATCAGAGCCTTCCCTTGACTCTTATGCAATGACTCTGGTCTTGGGCCTTACAGGCTCATCAGAGGGAAAAATGACCCTTACTACTTTAAGACTGGTTGCTTTATTTCGTGCTGGCCTCACTGATTCCAGGGCTCTTGGCAGCATCCCGCTGACGCTACTTACGATGGAGATGTCACCCACAATCTACCCTTATCAGCATTAGAAGATGCAAGTATGCAATGTCCTTCCAGTCAGGATAATCAACCTACAATTTACCACATTAAAAGGAGGGAGTCATAATATCAGGAGCTAGCATTGCGGATGCCTGGGTCCCATCTAGCTGACCCTTGGCATTTTGGAAACAAGTCCTGCATTCTGCCTTTAAGAACATTAGAACATGGAAGTGCACTGAGCCCTATGAGCACCCCCTACCACATAAAGGCTGGCCGCCATGTCTCGGGCTAGCCTTGCTGATTCCTACGTAATTGGTCCCATGTTGGTCCCATCTGGCAAAAATATAACTAGAACGCTGCCTTTATCGGCATTAGAAAATGAAAGTACACCGATTCCTGCCACCAAGGAAAATCAAACTACACTACACCCCAGTCGCACTGTCTTGGACTAGCCTGGCTGATTCATGGGCACTTGGTCCTGTAAATGCATGCACGTGTCATGACACAAACTTGCATATGGTGAGATGGAACAGCCATTTTATTTAGTTTTCATTTACTGTTACTAAGATGGTGGACCCCACTTTGAGAGGTAAATAAAAAAATTCATATGTATGTGAAAAGACTTTTTGAAAATGGAGTGGCTAGGCAGACAGTGGCGGCTGCGGGTCTCGTAAAAACAATTGAAAAAACACTTTTATTGAATTAGGGTGGGAGAGGCAAGGGAGCAACTGAGATTAGGGCTGTGAAGAAGTCCACGCGGGGGAGCAGAGGGAACTGAGCAAGGGAGCAACAGAGGAGCTTGAGGTGGCTGGGAGGAAATACAAAAATTAAAAGTTTGAAAAAACAGAGGTGGAATAAATAGAAGACGAAGTGGGAGGGAGACGGGAGCAAGACCAAACACATGGGGAGTGGGTATTGGAGTGGGGAAACAGCACATAAGTGAGAGAAAAATAAAACACTAATGAAGTGCTGAGAGGAAAAGAAACAAGCATTTTCAATGCAATAGGTCTCAAACACTTTCAGTAATGCGAGAGCTATTGCAGTGCAAATCAATTGCGGCACCAGCGCTTAGGTTTAAACATTTTAGGCTAAAGCACGGGTGCCGTATTTGCTTCAAAAGTAAAGAAATAGAAAAAAATGTGTCCCCACGCCTTTTTTTCTATTTCTTTACTTTTGAAGCAATCGCAGCTCCCGCGCTTTAGCTTAAAATGTTTAAAGCTAAAGCGCGGGTGCCGCCATTGTAACAAATGTAAAGCCTAAAGAAGGGAGAGTAGAGACACTGAATTCATGCAATTGCTAAAATGTTTTTTTCTCACTAAACTTCAATTACTGCAACTTGCAAACCAACTTTTTCCTTCCACACAGTGGCGTAGCAAGGTCAGGTTGTACCCGGTGCAGAACATTTCTTGTCACCCCCGGTTTGAAGGGGGTGGGGTGGTAACTTCTGATGAGTACGAGCAGGACTGAAAGAAATAGAAAAATAAAGGTGTGCAGATGCATTTTTTTTCTATTTCTTTACTTTTGTTACAATTGTGGCACCCGCGCTTTAGCTTAAGATGTTTAAAGCTAAAGCGCGGGTGCCGCCATTGTAACAAAAGTAAAGTAATAGACAAAAAACGACGTGCTGCCGCGTTATTTTCTATTTTTTTACTTTTGTTACAATGGTGGCACCCATGCTTTAGCCAAGGCACGATTACCACAATTACTTCAAAAGTAAAGAAATGGAAAAAAAGATATGGGGTCGCAGTTTCTTTTCTATTTCTTTACTTTTGATGCAATTGCGGCACCAGCGCTTTTGCTTAAGATGTTTAAAGCTAAAGCATAGGTGCCACCATTGTAAGAAAAGTATGGATAAAAAAAAGGCATGCCCCGGAGTTCGGTGCGCTGCAAATAATAAAGGAAAGGCGCAGCTGCCATTATTGGAGCTGGGGAATGCTGTGCTGGTTAAATTTTTAGAAAAAGTGTGAAGGGGACAGCGGGTCCTGCCTGCACCAGCAGCCAGGAAAAAGTAATTTAACAAAATAATGCTCGAGGCTATAATTAAAACATCTAGAGTAACAACACATGTAACTGGGGCAGTCCTCATGGTAGATTATAACACAATTAGAGAAAGGGCAGCACTAATGAGGGACTACTAAGCCAATTGACCAATGAAAAGCCCCCATTTACGAAGGACAGTAGCAGACCCAATAGAAAAGATGGGCGGAAAGTGGGTGAAGCTTCATGTCCACTGTATTCATGAATACAGTATGTCTCGAAGAGATAGTGTAAGTGCTGCCTAAGCAAGCGCTAAAAAGTAGTTCACTGAAAGTGAGCGTGAAAGGACACCCTTCATCCACTAACTAGGATGCCATGTTCCAGAGGAAGAAGACATGCAAGTAGCATGAGGAAAGTCATTGCATACAAAACAAGCAAATGAGTGTGACCTGAAAACCAAGGGTAAGCAATTGGCTGGCACAAAGTCCCCTGTAGATTTTAGTAAGGTCCACAGTAGGTCTTTCGACAACAGATAGCTAAAAGCTCTGTAGGCAAGACCTAAAAATGGCAATATCCTCCCAACCTGTGTTCATGGTCAGAAACTCGTCTCAGATTCAGTAGGGCGCCCCATGCTAATCAGAGGCAGGGGAATAATCCCCAGTCATTACTGCTGGCCATTTATATGGTGCACGACAATAACTGACTGCACAAAAGGTGCTGGTGCATTGAACAACTGGTAATGGTCGCAGTATCTAGGAAATAGCCTGTTAACTCGTGCTCCTTGGCACTTACTCCCCACATACAGACAACAGGCCAACTGTCCCTGCTTGGTGTTTCTGCTCTGAAGCTACTGCAGCGTCAGCCTTCTGAGTGTGGGCACCCATGTCAGCATTTCACAGAAGTGGTATGAGGTCTTATTATCATCCAATCAAAAGATAATCGTGCTGTCGACACTAGAAGGATGAATGATCCGGTAGGTAAGACAACAGTAAACACACAAGGCTTTGGGCTTGCTTGATGATCATTCTGCAGGCGTTAGTACGAATAATACTTCATCGGACTGAGACCCTTTCCTCATTCTCGTCGCATCCAAAGCTTGCACAATTAGGAATCTTACATGGATTCCCCACATGGAGAGAAAATGAAGCCATTAGACCTGGGACAATAAATACAATCCAAGGGTCAATTATAAAACAGTCAGCTTAGCAAACGCAAATATTAATTATTTTAAGAAACGTTTATAATTTAAAAAAAAGCATGTAATCGTATTCTGGTGATTTGTGGAACCTGCGCCTCACCTTCCTTGGTGCCTGCGTATACCCCTGCAAGGCCCAGACACCTAGCACGCGCACGCAGCCTGGACAAGAGGATGAGAGATCATGAAGGGCAGAGGGGAAAGGTCACGCGAGGAGTCAGGACATGATTTGTCAGCTGGCTTAGCCTCATCAGCACAGAATCCAAATATGGCCAGAGGCTTTATCAATAGATGCTCTAAAAACCAGGAAGATATTGGCAACCGACCGAAAAAACACAGTTGACCTCCAGTCGTGACCTTCAGAAAGAAACTAAAAATACAACTTTCCAGACAGTGCTTTTGTGAGTAATCGACCCAAGCAAACCTTGTGCAGAGCCTCAGGGCATCTCTTGGAAGTAGGCCTGGGAAGCAGCTCTGAGGCCAGGGCTGCGGTTCATGGTCATGCAGCCGGGGCTGGGAGGGGCTGGGAGGTGACACGTGACCTCCATTGAGCACAGGCCAGTCGGCTAAGATGGTAGATAGATCAGTGGGCTAATGCAGCCACTGCACAGACACCACACGGCCTCTATGAATCACAGGGCAGTCTGCTAATAAAGGCCGGTGCATTATTGCCCCCACTGTACTGGCAACACAAGGCCTCCATGCAGCATAAGGCAAACTGCAAATATATGTTACAGGGTTAGTGCACTGGCAGCACAGGTAATATGTGAACTCTGTGGTGCACATGGCAGTCTGCACCGATATAACTCAGTGGGCTAATGTAGACACTGCAGAGGCAACACATGACACCTACGGCAGTCTGCTAAGACAGGTCAGTGGGTCAATGCAGCCGCAGCAGAGCCAACACAGTCTCCTGAGAAGTCAGTGGGATAATGCTGCCACTAAATCGTAAATCCGGTATTTGTAAAGCGCGAATTACTCACCCCTACGGGTCTCAAGTCACTGGGGGCTGTTATGAAACTTAAGTGAGCTGTTTCCCATTAGCAAGGGCGTGCGATAGATATTGCAAATCGCGCTTAGCGCATATTTTTTTAATGATGTCTATTGCTGGATCTTATCGCGGAGATAGCGCGCTATTACCAACATTTTTCTCCAATGCAATAAAAGATCCAGCGATAGCGGCGAAATGCACCAAAAACACAAGTAAAACAGCGATAAATCTTTTAGCACTAACGTAAACCTTGCTAATAGGCAGGGGAGGATTCAGCCTTAGAATCCACCTCCCATTGAGAATAATTGCTAAGTCAGGATTTTAGCAGGTGTAAAAATTCCTGCGATAACCCCGGTTAGCGTGACTTTTTACATCGCTAACCAGGACCAGGGCTTCATTGCTAATAGTCGTTAGGTCTATTAGCGGCTGTTTCCGTGCTCTTTTAGTCGGGTACGCCTACTTTGCATGTCATTATCGATAAATATCGCTGACATGCAAAGCGACCCCAAAAATGGTCGTTTTCGCCAGAAAGCTGTCACTAACAGCTGTTAGCGACAGCTTGCTGATAGGGCGATAATAATATCGCAGCTTTACCGGCAAAGAGAGCCGCTAAAGCAGCTAAGACGCCCTTACTAATATGCCCCATGGTTTTTTGAGAGACTATATGACTGCGGAGGCTGTGAAGCAGGACATCCGGCCTAAAGGTTCATTAAGGAAAAAGAAGTGTGTGTTCCAACAGCAGAATCCAAAGTAATTAATTTGCACATTAAACATTTGATTACGAGGGCCCTGTGGAAGGAGTAAGCTAAAGTGCTTGATGTAGGGTGGAAATCAAAAAGAAGGGGGAATGGAGGGGAGGGAGTGAGAAGCTAGACCGCAGTGAGGTGAATAAGGAACTATTTAAAGCAGAAAAGAAGGAGGGAAGAGTGCAAAACAGGAAGGAAGAGGAAAGCGGTGGGAGGCAGTGAAAGATAATTTTTGTAAAGAAGGAACAACAAAAGGCATTGTGCAATGAAATGAGGGAAGATGAAAGAAATAGAGGAAATAAGTAAAGAAAAGGAGAACAGGCAAGACAGGGAGTAGGAAAATGAGTGGGGAGAAGAAAGAAGAAGCTGATGGAAGAATGGAGGATTCCTCGAAAATAGAGAGTGAATGAAAGAAAAGAGAAAGAGAGAGAGGATAACAGCGCAAAGCAGCGGAGCATGGTGTAACTGAGAGGGGAAATAATCCTGTTTCCTGGCTAAAACAGCGCTATCCTCCCTCTCGTTCAGGGCAGGAATGTAACATGACATGTTTTGCACACACTGAGCCAAACCTCTTGTATGTAAGAGAGAAAAGGCCCTGCCGCATCCTGCTCAGATGCCGAAGTAAGCCTGTGGGTACCACTTGATGCCTGGCCGGCAGGAGCTGCCATGGCTGGCTCCCAGCACCCCCTCCCGGGCTGCCGTTCCCCGACTGTCGGTGTTGGCCGCGTCCATAGACCCAGCCTCGCGCCAATCAATGGCGGCCCGGCGCGCGGACAGGCGGCCAAGACTCAGTCTAATCTGTATCGACTGCTCACTTCGTAGTCTGCCAATTTACATCACGGACTTGTCTGAAACAATGATGTGACTTTGTCAGCTTCTCTCACATTAATCCATACTAGCGGGCCAAAACGCGCCCCGCGCGCGCCAGCTCTCGGCCTATGAGAGACCCACTTACAGAGACCTCTGAAACATCCTGGAGAGAGATTTGTGTTTACTCTGTAGTACATTTAGATTCCGTTATAATTCTGTTACAGCACACATGCACGTACTAGGTCCTGTCTGCCAATGACCTAGCCAATTCCGGAGAACGTACACTGATGTAATCACGGTGCGACAGTGTGTGATTGGTTCAGTAGTGCAACCAACAGTTTTATGGCACCCACCTAAGTTTTAAACTGAAAGGGCTATTGCAAGGACATAGCGATCTAACGGCACAAATTCTTAGCACATAAATACTTTCAGTGTTATTTCAAGCACTGGAAAAGTAGTCCTGATTTTGTTAATAATTTTTTGTTTTGCGTGGTAATATGTATTGACATTATTGGAAAAAAACATCAACCCCCAAAACAGTCCTAGGTCTATTTTTTCTTTTTTAAACGATCTAATCTTTCTCTACAACCCCTTTTGACAAGTCAAAGGAGCCACTTCACCGAAAATGAGTCTGAAAAAGAATAAAAAAAGACTCATGATAACATTGATGTCAGGATCTCCAAAGGACCTAAGAACTGAACACTGAAGAGGCAGAACGTGCTTTGGTGTTGTCGCAGTGCCTATTCAGGAAGGCATAGTGGGCCTTGTGACTGAGGAGATGAGGCCTAGCTGCTAGAGGTGGAATCGGGGGATCCAAGTCTGAAGGCTCGAATTCTGGCTTCCTCGCGCAACTCAACCACATGCGATTCTGGATAAATCACTTAATTTCCCTGTGCCATGAAATGTATTTGTGCAATTTCCACTTGATTTACACTATCTACGATCATCTCCCAACAGCACCCTGTGCTAAGGTACAGCACTCTGTTGCTTCATATTTAGGTTCCCACTACGTATATACTGATACGTACACACAAAGTAGGCACGGTGACGTGCAGTGACCTCTGACAAAGCGCAGTGACCTCTGACAAAGCGCCATACCAGCGAAGGTAGTCCAGTGTTCAAGTGGCATTCTATGGATGCTGTGTTCCAATTCTAAGTTGCCCCTGCCCAGATTGGCATTCTGGCACTCTGGTATTTTCTGGTGAACTGTATGTATGTGGGTGTACTTGTAAAGCGCACTGCGACTCCATGGAGTATCCTGGCGCTGAAGACCGTTGGGGAACCCGTCCTGGTTTTCCCTGTGAGATGGTCCCTTTCTGGGTATCTCCAAGGTGAAACCAGGCATCCCCGGCGTCTGTGGGGGGCCGTTGTAGAGATGAGGCTAGCTTAATGCCCAGAGTTGCCGAGTGTGTTCCCTGGTTAGAGTAGGCACCGAGGCGAGAATTATCGAGTCCGTTTTGACCCTGGTCCACTATCCTGCCGCGTCGGGAATTGAACCCTGGTCCCGGGCCGTTCCCTGCTTACGGGTCTGCCGCCTCTAACCAGTGAGCCACACCACTCCACATGTGAGGGTGGTGCCTTAAGGCCTAGATGAGCTGGCACAATCCAGCCCTGAAATTCCACACGCCCCATTATAGCCAAAATCCCTACTCGTGCCTGCTTTCAACTAAGGGTTCTTCTTGCAACACCCTTGACATCAGTTTCCCAGGCCCAATCAACCAGCCCCCTGTAATACGGTGCTAGAGTGCGATTGATTGTATGTAGGCGTAGAAGGTTTCATACGTGGGCAATCAGAATTAGAGCAAAAAGCAGGGAGCCCAGGTATCCATCGGCGCAAAGTCTGAAATAACTTCATTGGCTTCCCATCAGCAAGCGAACCAGCTTCAAGATCTTTTGTCTTGTGCATAGGCGTGTGCCCGGAAGCGGGCCCAGCTATTTGCAAATAAACTCAGCTGGTACCAGCCATGCAGGACGCTTAGATCCAGCTCTAGGTCTCTCCTCACCCCCGTAGAGTTTGCACCACCAGGAACAGCGGGAGATCATTTTCTTTCCTGGCACCCACCCTCTGGAATAAACTTCCATGATATCTGCTCTCTGTTACAGATCATAATCGATTCCGCAGGGAATTAAAAACCTGGCTGTTTGATCATTACCAGCATCCCTCTTTCCTACTGGTCAGTTAATGTGGAGTTGTCCGCTAGCGCCAAGAGACCTTTAGGGTGATATGCACGCTCAACAAATGGTCCTGACTTGACTGACTTGACTGCACCTCCACGGAGGAGTAAAAATGGAAGTACTGCAACAGGAAGAAGGCACAGACACACATCTATATGAGTCATGGCATACTGAACAGCTAAGACTTGAATGGTCATCCATGGAGGGAAACATCGTTTACAAAGCTGTGTTTACACCGCAGTACCTTTACAACAATGCCATTACAACGCAAGTCATTACTACGACTTGCGCTGGATGGCGCTGTTGGATAAGGAATATTGTAATTTTATATTCCAACACCTTCCCCACTGTTACGTGGGCTGGTGTTGGAATATAAAATTATAATAATCCTCAATCTGCGCACACCAACGCAAGTCGTTGTAACGACTTGCATTGTAATGTCAGCGTTGTAAAGT
Organism: Lissotriton vulgaris; assembly: GCF_964263255.1. NCBI lineage: Eukaryota > Metazoa > Chordata > Amphibia > Caudata > Salamandridae > Lissotriton > Lissotriton vulgaris. The sequence continues at coordinate 258,867,626 of NC_141687.1, forward strand.
ACCGCGATCTAAAAGATCGTGTTGTACTGACATACATCCTCCATGGACACACCATGGGGATCCAAGGGCACATAGCTGCAGGCCCAAAACCTTTGTAGCACCAGCCTCTGAGACTAGCAGATGAACAGAGGAGAAGAGAGGAGGGAGTAGGAAGTGTGGATGGATGATGGCATGCTGGCAATGGTGCTTACACTGGCTCGCGACCTAAGATATCGGGTCATATTTAATCCATTGAACCTCAAGTGCCACCCTCGATAGATGTGTATCAGCAAAATGTTAACTCAACAATTACATTCTTTTCTATTACTTGATAAGTAATTTGCTTCATTGATGTATAATCATTCAGGGATTTCAGATTTGCACACATCTGCCCCAAAACATTTAGAGGAGAAATTGTCTTCTTCAGGAGAAGAGGATTTACAAGTCAAAAGAGAACCTGCAACAAGATACTAAAGTATTTCATCAATCTTTAATGTCATATTCATGCAATTCAAAGTACATCTTATTGTCTCCTTCCACAACATTGAAAACAAACCTGCATCCAACCACAATTACAATAATCTGCATAGCTTTCACCTGTCTTGTCCTGTCCTGGTCTTTCACCACGCCTCCATGTTCTCTTCTGCATTCGCCTGCTTCTTTCTGAGTCCTAGCGTGGTCTGAAGCGTTGTGCTTCAGTTTAGTGTTTCTCAGTGGCGCTTGAACAATTTTCAGCATGGGGGTGCTGCCATCAAAGTACCATCACAAAAGTCCTGGGGATCCTGAAATAGCCAAATGTTTAGCAAAGTACAAGTGTTGCAAATGTATTCTGATACAATATCAAAGCTAAAAATATTGTGTGGACAGAATATCGCGTCATAACATCGAGGACCAAAATATCGAAAAGGTAAGTGCAAAGAGGTAAGTATTGATTCACTATTCTTAACTCCACATCTACGTACCTTGAAGATATATATATATCGACAAGGTACATATATGTTGAGTTATATATAGTAAAACTTTGCTTACCCATTGAAACTTACCTTCATGATATTCTTGTCCTCAATATTCTTGACACAATATTTTGTTCACATGATATTTTTACCTTAATATTTTGTCCAAACATCAAGCAGGAGATTGGTGAGGGTGTAATATGTTGGGGTGGGCGGAACTCGCGGAATTCCGTTCTGTAGAATTCTGCAGAGTTATACTGAAACTCTGTGGGATTCCACAGAGTTCCATGAGTGGGTGAAATCAGTACGCCACACTACTCGTGCTGATTTTAATGCCGGGAGCCTGTTCTCTCCTTTATAATCAGTGCACATGGCACCACGCAGCGCACCAGTGGGTGCTGTTTCTTTGCTGTGGCTTGAGTAGATTTTGTACTCGAGGGCATCTCTCGAACCACCCATGACTGCCATATGCCGTCCTAGTGCCCAAAACTCATGCTAGGGGATACCAATTCGCACTCGCTAACTTACCGTTGGCGAGCTGCACATGAGAAAAAACTCCACCACATGGTGGTTGGCAGAGTTTATCACGAACTACGTGTTACAAGGGAAACACGAACTGGGCAAACCTCTGTAAACTCCACCGACTCACACCTAGTAGTATGTAGTTGGTGGTGCTTTTGGGGAACACTGTTGGAAATACATTTCAAAAGCATAGTATGGAAGTGCACTATCATTTACTGACAACATATTCTCTATTGAAATGGCCACTACATTTGCTCAAGCATACAGTTTTACTTATCAAAATTATGCAAACATTAATGTTTGGAAATCGGGTTTCAGGAACTAAGTATGACTTGATTTGTTTTGATCCTATTAAAACCTTTGGTTCCATCACACTTCAGAACTAAAAAAATGGAGCTTCGTGTGTGTTTTCCAAATTGCTGATATATTGGGAAACATGTGTACATTTAAGTTACATGTATTTAAATGTTATTGTGTTAGAAAAAAGTGACAATCTACAACTGTTGCTTTAACACTACATGTACTCTGCAAATTTTGCACATTATTCACTTTACAACACATCTCACTTTGCAGTCAGATACAGTAAACTCCAATCCCCACATTAAAAGAATAAAGAGCCATTTGCCAAAGATATTGCTTCACATTTGACCTCTGTTTTTAAAACACAGCAAGTGTTACCAGGTAAAAGCAAAATCTAAATGCATTTTGAAGGATGTATGTCGTTACTACGCATGCTTTTACAACGCATGCCTTTACAACGCAGGTTTTACAACGCAAGTCGTTACAACGACTTGCGTTGGGGGGGGCGATGGATAGTGAATAGTTTAATTTACTATTCCAACTCCTGTCCCTGTGGATAGTAGGGAAGGTTTTGGATAGTAAATTAAACTGTTCCCTATCTTACAGCGCCCCCCAGTGCAAGTCGTTGTAACGACTTGCGTTGTAAAAGTTGCGTGGTAAAGGTACTGCGTGGTAAAAGTTGCGTTGTAAACGCTGTTCCCCTATTTGGAATGCTCATTCGCCATCTAAACTCTTTCATGATCATTGAGGGGTACTGCAGCAGCTTCAGCAGCCCTATTTACAGCACCTACAGGCTGTTTCTTCCATGCTTGAATTTATAATGCCTTATTGATATTTCCTGTGTCATTTTACTTGTGTTGATCTGCGTCTTTAAGTTTTTTATGTCCAGGTTTGGAGCGATCCAACTTTATCTATGTTGACTGGACCTCACAGATTCATTGCATTTATTACACCTTTAATAAAAGGCAGTGTCGATCTTTAAAGCTTCGTCTTTTAATATTTTCTCAGCATAATTTATCTCATACACATGAACGTTATTGTTTATACATACAATCATTTTGTGATCCACCCCTTTAATTTTAAGTAAAGCAACCTATTTACTCCTCTCGGGTCAAGTGTTGAAAAGCTTCATCCAAAACAATTCTCTTCTCAGGCGTTTTTCCTTGAGACCTATCTCCTCTCCCCCTTGACATAGCAGAACAGTTTAATGTCTTGCTTGACCTTGGCTCTATGCATACTACACCTAGCCAGTGTGGATTGTTTTTCGATCTAGGCATTTATATGGTGCAAAATGTGTCATTAGAGCTGTGATACCAGTGGCGAGGTACCTACCTGTGTCAATGTGCATGCTTACATTGGAACATTTCACACAAAAAAGCAATGGTTAATCTGAAAATAATCCAGTTCAACACCATCAGAACCAGTATGTGTATAATGTTCAAATGAAAACTGAAATTTAAGGATGAATGCACAAGCGCCAATTAATGTATAACAATTAGTTAGTAAAACAAAACTATTCACAAGCAGGCCATAGTATGATTAATTGTATCATATTTTAATATAGGTACAAATATTACTGGGCAGTGCTCAGGTGATCGTGCTGGGTAGAATATTTAAAATAATTACACAATCTGTAGGTGAAGTGTTTTTACTGTGTATTCAACAGAAAAAGACTATATCTGTTTTTTATCATTTAGAACCATTCTGTGGTATAAATGCTCATTGTTTCACTTATAATGTCGATGTTTCGACCCTTAGTGACAACACATCCATGGGCCTTCATTAGGACAAGCTCAAAAAAGTATGTGCCTGAGGACAAGTGCCCAGGTAAAATCAAAAATCTTAATAGGGTTGCTAAAATGTACAAAGAACCCAAGTCAATTAACAACACCAAGAGAGAATTTAGGGGCTGCTCAATATGGAAGAAGGAATGGTAACACGAGAGAATAAAATCACCCACCGAGTAAAACGGTTAATGTATTAACATGCCAGGAAGGAAAATAAATAACCCAGCCTCAACTAGTGCATGACTATCCCGCAACAGCTTCTCGCGACCACCAGTATCAGATAGTTTCCTGTATGAAAAGATAATACGGTTGATCACTCCACAGTTTAAACATGAATATTTTTAGTAGCCGTAAGATTTGGTTCATGAACTGTACACTTACTTGTTGGGATGTAGTTTATTTGAATATTTCGAGGTAACCCATTGTTCTGAAAGAATGAAATATCCAGGTGGTTCACCTCTGATGTACACGGTAGTCCTGTTTGATACTAGACATTGCATAGGTGCTTAGCATACCACAGAAATGCAGATTTTGGCATAGGCGTGGTGCTTTACATATGGGTAATATGGAATGTGGCATGACAATGGTTCTTGATATATGCAATAATTTCGATTCTGGCATGACAGTCGCGCTTAGCATACCTCCACCATGTGGTTTCTGGAACTGTACTGTAGCTTTACGGTCACAGGCATTGTAGAAATTACCACTGGACAAATGTGTGCCTTCTATGCATCAACTTTTCCGGCATATGTCACACAAATTCTCTGTAGGCATATCATTGATTTTCTGCTTGTGAGAACTATGATAAATATTCCTCTTGACTACTGTGACACACCCAGACGTGTTGTGATATTTCACGAGTCACCCTTCCAAGCTGCCTCTTTAGTATTTCTTTCAGCCAATATATCCAACATGTGCTTTAATATGACCGTTTGGATCCATTTTGTTTTTAATGTTTACTTTGGCGGAGACCCCGCCCTACCCTCAGGAGAGGAATGTGCGGCCGCCTTGATGATATTTTTCAGAGGGACTTGTTTATCATTAGGACAAGGGGCGAGGCGAGTCTTCCTGTAGGGCATAAATGGGGTGCAATCGGGCAGGTTTGAGTGTCCTCCGTGTTCCCCCTTTTCATCCTTTCTCTCTCTTTTTCTGTGTCAAAGCCTGATTGTGAAAAGCAAGTCCCAGCCTTCGAAAATGAGTACCGTTGGACCCCACCTGCAACCACCGGCCCAAATTAAGCACTGTATGGGGCAGCTCACCCTTGCTCCACCACTGTTTGCCAGGAGTATTTTTGATCCGAAGTCCAGGCCCGAACTTGCCTGCTTCATAAACCTGTGTGTTTATGTTAAATAACTGTTTCCTGGTCGTCGGTTCTTCAGTAGGCGAGCAGTGGTAGCTCTCAGAATGAAGTCAGAAGTCACACTTTAAGACGAGGAGGTGGTACATGCCCCCAGACCGACACCTTGCACCTGGTGGTAGATATGGGGGCCATAAACCTGCCTTCCTTCCTTTGCTGCGGCCTGCCGTGGCTGCCCTCTTCTCCTCCATGAAGGTCCCTGGCCGGTGCTTTCTGTCAGGCTTGCATTCTGTCACTGATTTCTGATTAGCTGCGGATGGGGAGCGTTTAGGTTCCAATTTACAGCTGCACCTGACCCCCTACCCCCGCGCTTCCAATGGCTGCGTCCAGAACGCATTGACTGCGCCCGGTCTGCGGCCCATAAACGTGATGGATGACGAGCCTTTAGGGCGGAGACACCGGCCCTGCGCTATCACTTCGTCCCAGCAGATGGGACGTCTGCTGCTTCAGCGATAAGCGCTACGGTGTCTTAGGTGACCAAAAAGCCCCGTGACCTCTCTTCGTGTTTGGGCTTCCTGGGATATGTCCTGTTTAAAAAAAAGCCGTCAGTAGGATGTCGCAAGGACCTTTATTTTACTTGTTGGGTCTCCCCTTTTCTAGGTTACTGCCTCTCCTAGAATACCTGAAAAAATAGCATAAGCTAAAAATAAAGATGAAAAGTCGAGCCACCCAATTGTTGGCTAGCAGGTGGCAACCATTAGAACGTTTGGACCGAGCCGTCCTACCGTTGCCTGTAAAAGACCAGTGGGCTTAGGATAAAGTACATATCTTGACAAGGGCTTACGCCTACAACTAGGGAGGAGGAGGCTTCCGTGCGTGCAGTAGGTGCAGTGACACCAGGGTCTACAGGCGAGAGGGGCCATGGACCCTGATGGGCCTGGGCCCATTTCCTCCCTTGCACTAGGACCCTTGACACATCGGCTGCGCCTCTGCCTAAAATCTAGTGATTCGGAGTACTTCATAGACGTTGTAACATAAATTCCTACAGGCGCTACAGGACTGAGTTAGAGTTTGGACTTCACAGATTCAAGTAACCCTCCCCCATCCCCTTCCACGTCATTAGGATAAATGAAGAAGTCAATTGTTGCCTATAGCACTTGTAAATGGATGGCAGAACTGTAATAGCAGTGTTCATAGCGCCCCGAAGAAATCCGAGTCCGGCCCTTAGCGAGAAAGCGCTTTACCATGCCTCGACAAAAAGTTGGGAACGCTTATTAAATATCTGAATAAAAGTATTACATGCTCTTTTCAATTTTGACAAGTAGAACTCCATGGAAATGTATCAAGACTCTGATGTGCCCGGCTCCCCAACTCTCCCCTTAACAGCCGACCTTTATTTCTTATATGTCTTCTAAAGAGTAAAGCGCACAAAAGCCGAGCGAGCGCCGCGGGTCCCCAGCCCATCTCTGCGCAGGCAGCACGCCTGCTTATGCGAACCCTTCTCCCAGGGCCAGCAGCCCATTTCCATGCCAATGCCCCTTTGATAATGGCCTCGGGCTTACACGGATCCAACCAACCCTCGGGGACAGGGGAGGCCTTCGATTTACATACAGCTTTTTCTCGGTTTCCACCCCCTTCGGTTAGTACGATCCCAGCAACTCTGCGCTCATCAAAGCTACATGCCGGATCAGGCTTACTGCGGCTTACTGACGGGCGCCCAGGCTTATTTGCTTCGATTTGTTCTTCGAAGTCTGGCACCCGCCCACCTGATTTCTTTTTCCTGAAGTGCTGGAAAGGGAACCAATAACTCGGGGATCCAAGGTGTGGCAGCAGAAAGAGGGTGGAGCCACGGGGGGATGGGGGCGGGGTGTGAGTCATGAGCAGCTGATTGTCAACTAATATCTTTATTTAAAAAAACACACAAAAAACACACTCTCTCGTAAAGAAATTGGCAACAAGAAAAACTATCCCAGTAAATATTTTTGGACCTCGTGAATTGGTATTTTAAAATATCTTACAAGGTTAAGGCACCTGCTTCAGAAATCTTCATGTACCCAGCAATTTTGAGGGGATACTTATAACAGAAAGATTAGAGGTGGGCGACCCAGCAAATTAACAGGGAGTGCCAGGCCAGAGCCGACCCAAAGATCTTAGAGGCCGTGCATAAGCCGAGTCCTGGAAATATTTCCTATTTAAATCTTACAATAAACATCACATACAATATGATAAAGTCTCTTCAAAATTAAAAAAAGTGCTTTTGTTTAGCATGTGGAAGCTTTGACATGCATAGTGCTAATTATAGCACTGAAGTGAGAAGTACCTATTAAAAGTGATAATTTTATCCAACTGGTAGTCTGAACTCACATATTAGACATTTATTTCATACAGATAACGAAGCAAAAAGATACTGGCGAAATAAAATATTCAACTAATATGGGGAAGCTGCAATGTATCCAGGTTTTCTGATTTCACTTTGTACAAATCATCCAGTAAATGGGTATCTATTTGTTTTTCAATATGTTAAGGTTTTGTTTTGACCTTTTTGTGCAGTTTTAAAAATATAGATTGAATGTGACCCGAAGGTATTGGAGCACTTTACATGAGCACCTGTTTACATTACAAAGGTCACATGCATTGTATATAGGCATGGGGAAATTAAGTGATTTGCCCAGAATCACATGATGCTGAGCCAATGCTGAGACTGAACCATAATGCCACATCCTGGGTAGAGGCAGGCGGAAGCCACATGAAAGCTCAGCTTGTTATGGGCTCGAGGTTCCAACAGTGTCCCGAGCTGAGCCAGAGCCAGGGTTCAGGCTCGTGCCCGGCTCTAACTTTCAGTATTTGATGTAGTCAGCTCAGTGGGTTACTGCTTTTGTCGTAGAGATCTTTTGTTAGTACAGACAATCCCAACCGTAAAGCATTACGTTTTAAATCCTCACTTTGTGCTTCTCCAGACTGAGCGCCCGTAACATAGAATGCCTACCAATAAGGATATGTGACTCCTACAGCTTGTAACCCGTATTTTCTTATTTAACATTTCCTGTACATTAATTTACAGCCTTGTATGATTCATTGTGTTTCTGTGATTATATATGTGTGATGTAAAGCGCTCTGACAACCTACACTGGAATAAGTAGCACTACAAAAGAGATGTAATAAAAAATAGCAAGTGCTATTTAAATTGTTATTAGTGTAATTACTCATACAGACTGATGCACCTGCCATATCTTTTAGTGTATGGATATCTCTTATGTACAGGGGCTGAACAAAGTAAAAAAGAACTGCCTCCAAATCATAGTTTCTTATGAAGTGATAAAAAACCGAGCCCCTTTGTTTTCTTCCATGGCACTGGCATCTAGGTGCTAGGTTCCAGATAGCTCTCAGCCAGGATGAGACTCCAACAAAAGGAGAGTTGATGGCCTTTTAAGTGAGGCCACTGCATTGGGCCCAGCTGGGAGGGACAATAGAACCCCCTCACCGTCTGCAGGTGAAGCCGACAAAGTGTGGGTGCGGCTGAATGCGTCCTGATGTCTGTAAAGTACACTGGGACAAATTCGGCCTATTTCACTGGGGACAGCCGCATCCCAGATCCGGCTTAGTAACAGTTGCCAGATCTCAGATCTGGCTGGGTCTCCCTCATTTTCTGCAATGATTTCCTGTCACCAAATACTCATCATAGAAATTTCATACAAAATGGCATTCATCGGTCACATTGTGTTTTGTGTATTCCGAATAAATTGTGAGGCAAGGCTGTTCTGGTTACCTTTATGCCCTCATTACAAGTTGTGCACAAAATGGAAAATGGGCTGCAAATTGTTTTTGGACATGGTTGCAATTTGTTCCTGTTACAAGATGAGTGCAAAAGTGTCTCTAATTTTGCGCGCACAGTTAACATTTTGCAAGTTATTGCCCATTGCTTAAGTAATAATCAAGTCCACTAAGGTGCACACATTGTATAGGCATGGGGGTGTGTTTGTACCTTTTAGTGTGGCATCAACCTGAAGGAGGCAGAGAATGCCATGAAATGTTGCATAAACTATTTGTTAGGCAGCAGGCGCATATACCTTAATTTACACGCAGTGCTGGAACTTAGGAGGAACACGCCGGATCCCAATTCCGGCAGCTATTGTTGGATAGATCAGGGATCCAGCTAACCCAGGAAAACATGTTGAATTTGTCCTGGTGTAATTTTCCAATACCAAGACACATTTCAGCAGCACCCAAACGTTGTGTGCAATCCGTTCGGAGCAACAACTGCATAGGGGCACTTCTTATTTACACGTCCAGCTGTGCCCAAAACAAAGGCCTGATTTAAAAGGCTATCAGTCCTCCTTTTTTTTTTAGCAAAATACTGGATGGACGCTATTTGGAGCCTAACTCCTGGACGCCAAATTAATGCAAGAATACAAAGGCACACAGCATGTTTTCACTTCATGAGTACTTAAGATATGATTTGGAGGCAGATTTTAACTTTGTTCAACTCCCTATTTAAGAGGTCTGATAGTACAGTATGAATGCAAGATTGATCAGTCTGTATGAGTAATTACACCAATAATGAGGTAAAGGCCACCTACTATTTTTTTATTTGTTTCTTTTATAGCATTAAGCAACAGAGTGCTTTACATCACACACAGAAGCACAAACAATCATACACATGTAAATCAATGCACAAAAAATGTAACATAAGACTATGAGAGTTATAACATGTAAGGTGTAGGAATCACATATCATACATATTTGTCAACATTATGTTAAGAGTGAACAGTCAGGAGAAACACAAAGTCAGAATACGAAATCTAACACAATAATTGTGCATATCTGTGCTAGTAAAACTTTTTTACTTCCCAAAGGAACGAACCCTTACCTAACTAAACAAAAAACACACATATCTGTGATCTGCATGTAGCACGGTGTGCTCTAAAGCAGACATATTAACCCTCTTAGTTACATTATGAGCAAAACTGCAACTGGACAAAACACAGAACTCTCCCAGAACCTTGTTAACTACCAGAGTTATCTTAACGCTGTGATAATCCTCTCATTATTGCTGGGCACACAGTGATCTCTGCAGCAGGTGTCTTATCCCTGTAAGATATTTTAAAATGCAGCCTCTTTCTCACCAACTAAGTAATCTAGAACAGATTTGCTGTCACATTTGCCCTTACTACCAATTTCTTTGCCACTGTTTTTTTTAAAGAATATTATACGTTGATTGCCAGACTCTGCTTATCAAGCTCTGCCCTTGTGACTCCACACCCTTTCCTCTGCCACACCTTGTCCCCCAATTTGTGGGTTCCAAATGTCATTTCACCCCCTTTCCCCTGCCACACCTTGTCCCCCAATTTACGGGCACCCAGGGTTGTTTTCTTCCAATTCCAGCACTGTTTACACATGTTGTCACATGGAAGTGATGTAGACATTGCCCAACTCCGCTCAAAACACAGCTTTAGATAGCAAAGTATGCCATTGATGAGACTGGAGTAGGCCCACCGTCCTTATATTTACATATTCTGAAACGTAGACAGAGTTTGAGGCTTCTTGTCTTTTAAGTAGATATCAGACTAGAGATTTCTTAAATTCTTCAATTGTATTTAATTATTGCTTTGAAAATGGTTTTGTCGCAAATCAAATTCTTTATCGCTCAGAACCAAGGGCTAACGCGTGCTTTACAACTTATAATGTTGCTTTGTCAGGGCCAGAGAGTAATTACACGACAATATTCAAAGCAAGGTCCTTTTTCACAAACAATTCTCACAAATAAATGGCACACTCCAGTTTGGAATGAATTATCCAACCTCCTCAATAGTCACTTGCAGGATAACTTCAAAAGTAAGATACAACATATTTTTCATACACATCCAAGGTCCATTTACGACCTGATAATGGATGCTCCAGCACTGTTGGTTTCCCGCATTCTCTGGAACCTCCGCAGCTCCACAACAATAACTGGCCACTCCCACCAGGATGACAAAAGGCAGAATTACCAGTACCATGGCCAGTGCGCCATGGGCCCTTGTGCAAGGAAAGAAATGTGTCCCCTGGCTTCTGTTTGGATTATAAATAACACTCCCACTTTTCCGTTTTTACAGATGTTTACAGATAAATACAAACATAAAGCAAAGGGATTCAAGTCTGCATTTATTTTTAAAATCGGAAAAATACAGAAAAACTGCTTTATTTTGAGTGACTTTCCATACTGTCTTTCATCAGTTCCAGGTCAACCACTGAGCAGATAGATCGCATGGAGAGTTAAAAACAAGATGAGATTTCCTTAAATTACAATATATGCCAACACCCATTTGTAGTATAATGCTGATATCCCCACCGAGACCAGGAAGACCGTCACCCAGGCCCTCGTCACCAGTCGACTGGACTACGGCAACGCCCTCTACGCCGGCACCACCGCCAAGCTCCAGAAAAGACTCCAGCGGATCCAGAACGCCTCAGCCAGACTCATCCTCGACATCCCACGATCCAGCCACATCTCCGGACATCTCAGAGACCTGCATTGGCTCCCCGTCAACAAAAGAATCACCTTCCGCCTCCTCACCCACGCACACAAAGCCCTACACGACCAAGGCCCGAGCTACCTCAACAACCGAGTCAACTTCTACGCTCCCAAACGCCACCTCCGCTCAGCCAACCACGCCCTCGCCGCCGTCCCCCGCGTCCGAAGAGCGACAACAGGAGGAAGGTCCTTCTCCTACCTGGCCGCCAAGACCTGGAACTCCCTCCCGACCGATCTGCGCCTGACCCAAGACCACCTCTCCTTCAGGAAGAAGCTGAAGACCTGGCTGTTCGAGCAGTAACGGCACCCCCCTCCCCCCAGCGCCTTGAGACCCTACGGGTAGGTAGTGCGCTCTATAAATGTCTTTGATTGATTGATTGATTTATATTGTTATGTTAGATTTAGCTGCATAATTTGGTAAAACATGACAGGCGCCATAATATGAGCGTACGTTTATAATTTGAAATAAACGTGGAAATATACCATTTAACAACTTCATATATTCACAAAACAAATGAAATATGGTAAATACTAATAAGATTGCCAAAAAATAAACATGGATAAATGCAGATGGAAAAGAACAAAAACGATATACCAGAAAACGCGAGCCCTAATTATAAAATACAGCAATACTCAGGGTTTAGTGGGCTGCTCAGGCCTCTGGGCCATGGTGCCACTGCACCTGCTGCACCAATAGAAGCTACGGCCCTGAGAATGACCCTCTGCTCCTACAAATGCCTTTTAAATAAATGTAGCTGTTTTAATTAGCAGTAATGGCAGTGACGTTTCTTTCAGAAACATCCGCCATAGCACGATGCCTTTACATGGATCGTCGAGTGTGGGATGGTCGACAACTTTTAGTATTTAACTAACGCTTTATGGGTAAGATTGCACTATTTGGTTAGGACTTTTTTTAAGCAAAAAGAAAAAAAGGCGCTCATTTGCCCAAAAACTGCCTGCGTTGCATGTCTCCTCCCCATGATAAGACAGAATCAGACCGATTTGGCCGAGAGGTTACTTTTGGAAACAAAAGAAGGACGTGCAGCGCATTACTATTCCGCGCGCGGCGTTCCCAGGGAAAAGAGACGCGGCAGATTGAGGCCTGTTTCCATATTCGATGGGGAGCCGGATAAATGCAGGCAGCTTCCTGTGATAAGGCCTTGCTCCGGGCATAACCCCTGCCTCTGAAAGCCGCTTGCTATGCATAGAGTCGGGCTATCTCTGCAGCTGCACCTTGACACGCACATCTCTGCACCCACGATGAAGCAATCCCCAGAAATTACGGCGGAGGGATTGCATCTGGCGAGGGGGCCGCGCCGAGCGGCTGCGGCTCCCACGGCGCATTTATTTTTCAAGTGGCTTTTCAGATAAACATGTTTTTTTCTGACCCTCTACCCCCTGCTCCCCCCACCATCCCCTCTTTCATAAAGTTTAACCTTTTAGACACACTCTCTTCATCTCACCCAGGGAATGACGGCAGAGCTGGCCATCGCAAACCGTGGCACGCAGAACTCGTTTCAGCACGTCTCAAAATACGACATCTCCCTCGGAGGTGTGTCTCGGAAAAGAAGGCTATATTTTTGATGATGTCCTTGTGGGGTAGGGTGGTATTGTAATTCCATCTTCAAAAACGTCATAGGGGCGGTGGAGTAATTTGGGACTGTTTTGGTGAAGACATAGACATTAAACAACACTAAACACGCTGTAATTTCCAGTTCACAAACCTACATAAAGCATATTGCAAAAATAAAATGTTAAATATGATTGCCACATTAGAGTTTATGGACCTGGCATCCCCCCATTGGGCCGAGAACAAAGCTGCCAAAGTATAGATTACTGCGTGTGACCGCTCCACCATTAAGTGTAACTAGTGAAAAAACGCACAAACTATGACCCTTATTCTCGTGCACAATCAAACCCCCGAGAGGCGATGATGACATAACTATTCCGAAGTGCCACAGATCCAGTAACCAAAGAACCCCTGTATGATCGCAGCCTGCTGCCACGCGCCTTAACAGCTATACCTTTGCACTTTCAGAGGGACAGATGCACTTTCAGAGGGACAGAAACAGACGTACTGTGTCGCTACCCCCAGACCCAGATGTACCCAGTGGTGATTGCAAGCGTAAGTTTGGGTTACAGACAACAACGATATAAAGCAACCCCCTTGACTGACTGCGGAAAGTACAAGTCGCTTCCAACACAACCTTCCACAATACCCATGAGCCCTGGTCACACTGATACCTCTAGCTCCGAGCAGTACCCCGCTACAGCGGCCTGTTCTACCGAACCACACTGCTAATACCTCAGGAGCGAACGATACAGCTAATATTTCTGGCCAAGGGTCCGAAGGGCGCGCTCCTTTAGACTCGCGCTCGGCATACTGGCACAAGAGTCAGATATTCCGGGTTGCTAGCTATGAAGACATGCACTTTACCAGTTAAGATCTTCTACCATTGACCACTACTGCCGGTCACAGGGGCAGTCACCAGGCCCGAGCTGCATCTCGGCATCCGCTCACTTAGCCATCACAGAGACAACATGATATAAGCTAAGGGGATCCCAGCTTGAGCAGGGCTTGGTAACGCAGTACACTCAACATCGCCACCTGCTCCACTACACCAACATTCCTAGGCCTCCGCCTATTACGACAACACCAGCTTTACCTCCTTTCATCTGAGGGTCACATATACCACCCACCCTCTGCAATTGACTCCTGCCTTATGATGGGCTGTGATCCCACGATAACCCCCATGTGTGTCCAGTACAAGGCTATCCACTTGTTTGATCCCCATGGGAGAAAAAGTAAATACACCATTATGTCACCGCTAAACACACACTGTGGCACCGTTGCCCGCGCCGAGCACTCGTCACCCTGCTGCCAAATCACGCAAGCCGTTAAAAACCTTCAGGGGCCAAATACTAATACTCCCTCCACGAATGGGCATTAACCACCCCAACTAGCAATGCAGACGGCTTACCCACAGCCCATGAGCAGCCACGAGGTACGCTCGCGATTATTGCTGCTTACTGGTTGATTCAGACCACGCGGTTTCAAGCCTGACTCTGCCTCGCGTCTATGTGGCGCTGCTCCCTTTCAGGCTGCTCGAGACTCCGGATACCTAGCTACCCCATCCCCTTTGAAGACCGCCCATGTCGCCCCCGAAGGAGCCCGCACCCCGGAGCCCCACCGGCAGCCGCAGACCACCGGAGCAGTCCCACACTAACTTTACACCACCGACCCCCTCCCGTCGTCGGCGGCCGCCAGCAGGCCCCCCGAGCACCCGGCTCCTTACCTGGCGAGATGGACGGTCTCCGAGTCCCATGCGCTCCTCCTTGTCGCCTCTCCACCGGGCTCCGCCGTGTTGTCTCGCCGCCGTTCCCAAATCCTCCGGTCTACGTTTACAGAAAAAACCCACCACAGCTGGGAAAGTTAACAAGGAACTAGGGTAAACCAAGTTCAAATTATCCTAAGGGCTGTAGGAGGGACGCTTCAAGTAGACCGCCACGATCCGGTGCCACAGAGGGAGGAGAGGCCGGGGTCACTGCCCCCAGTGCCTAAATAGGTCACCAGGCTCCGCCCTCTGTCGCACCGGAAGTGCGTCACCCTGATCCCGGAAATGATAAGCGGCCGGTCGCCCATTGGGGCAGACTGGTCGCCCCTATCTGGACCAGGTAGGAGGGCGGGGGCCGGGGGGCCGGGCCCTAAGGACGCGCTTGCCGATGCTCAGCTCGCGCTTGGCAAAATACGACATCTCCCTCGGAGGTGTGTCTGGGAAAAGAAGGTTATATTTTTGATGTCATTGAGCGGTAGGGTGGTATTTAAATTCCATCTTCAAAAACGTCATAGGGGCGGTGGAGTAATTTGGGACTGTTTTGGTGAAGACATAGACATTAAACAACACTAAACACGCTGTAATTCCCAGTTCACAAACCTACATAAAGCATATTGCAAAAATAAAATGTTAAATATGATTGCCATATTAGAGTTTATGGACCTGGCATCCCCCCATAGGAAGCAAAGAGGCACGAGCTACTAAATCCTCGAACCTGACTCAAGTGCCCGGCTCTGGCTATGAGCCAAAACAAACCAAACTGACCGATGAGCAGGGCCTTTGGAACTATGTGATTCTTCGGCTATTTTTCCGCATAATTTTGGATTTGCTGAATTTGCCACACATTTCACCATCTGCTCCATAATCTGCAGACTTTAAAGCAAATACATGTTTTTAGCTCACAAGGATCAAAGGTTACTGAAAACTTGGCAACATGCTCATTGGAGGTCTTTTCTGCAGAGGTTAACTAATCACCTTTCAGTTGCTTGTTTCTGTATTTGTTTGTCAAACCGGTACTTATGAGGTGAAATATTTGTCCAAACAGAATTAGCATGTTTAAAAAATAAAAAATAATGACGAAATACTATCTCCAAAAGTTCTATATAGTTTGCCTTTTCTTGCCGCATAACTAGGTGTCTCCCTGCAGCATAATTCCAGAGGCCTTGGCTATGAGTGAGCACAACCAGTCAAAAGCACAGGCCTGATCTAACTCTAGCAGAGACTATGTTCCAATTTGGGGTTTAGTCATGTAGAAGTATTGACTACAAACGCATACATTGAGCTGCTCACCCGTGCCTTTCCCCAATCCAGGTAGATGTTTTTTGGGGGAAGGGCCCCAAAGAGAAAGTATAGCATGAAAGAGGTCTCATGGTTGGACAGCAGTGAGGTTACCCCATAGTATCTTTTAAAATGACATAATATGGTGCAATTTTAAAGAAAGCTGCATATTTTGCTGAATATATTTTTTTAAGTTACAGTTTTTCTGTATTTACGTTTAGTTGTCATAATTAGTAGGAAGTATTACAAATTAAAGCAAAGTGAGCCAGGAACATTTGGAATTTTTTAGGAAATGTGTGTTAAATGATGTTTTTGTAAACACTTCCAGCTAGTAAAATTAATGGGAACTGAATAGTACATGTAATTAGCTATGTGGGTTTGTGTGTTCTCCCGCAAGATGCCTTTGGGAAAATGTGTAGCAAATGCTGCATTCATAGGCACATTTTGCTAACAGCCATTAATAACATAACAATTACATTGTTTTTAATGTCAGTACTATGCACATTGGCACTGAGCTATGAGTACACAGAAATCCTGCATATAAAGATATGCTGCCCCGGTCACTATCTATAACCGGCTCCTGCAGAATAGATTGCAACAGAGAAGTCATCAGGACAGGTAATCGAGATAGCCAAGGGGTGTTTTGGGAGGATGGGCACAGTTCACAGACTGAGCATGCTGTGGGCCCACTTCCACTATTCAATGGAGTAGGAACCAGCTGGTCAGCCGACCATCCATTGTTCCTGGGCCTTGAACCTTGAGCTTAATTTGTGCAGGTGGTTGCAAGAGGTGGGTAACTACCAGCCCAAACGTATTTTTCATGATCAGACTTTAACCCAGACCAAAAGTAGAACAAGAAGCAAAGGTAAAAGGAAAAAGAAGTGGAAGATAGGCATGGGCCAGCTTTTGGGCAGTGCGACCGGTGCAACCGCACCTGGCACTAACTCTGTTGGGAGAGGGGGTGCTGTGTCTGGAAATAATATAAATAACTAGCAGGTTTAAAAGCACTAGCTGCAGAGTTCCTTGTGTGTCCAGCATTGTTTTCAGGCAACAATAAAAATGCCAAGATACCTCTAGTGATTAATCTACCTGATGGAGAGGGATCAGAGTTTTGTCTAGTGGCAGTTTTGGCACAACATAAAGTAGCACAGCTGCTCAAAGTGGTTGCTTCAAAGAACATGTTCCAGACAGATCACAGTACCGTATTTTATGCGGATAGCTCAGTGGGTTACTACTTTTGTCATAGAGATCCTGTTGTTACTTGCAGTTCATAAGTTTCAATCCTAATATAGCACAGTGACCTATGAGCTGTCATCAAAGAACGGCATGCAAATGGCATGGTGCATGGTATGGGTTAGAATGTTATGCTTTTTGCCCAGTCTTTCATTATCCTGATGTTGCTAAAAGGGTTCGTTTGGGTAGAAATACATTCGTATTAGTAAAGCAACTCTAAACACTGTTTACAATGTTTTAAATCGTGTGGTATGTTTTAAATCCTGAGTTTATGCATATCCAGAACAAGCACTCATACTGCCTACAGTTTAGATGACGTGTTTCCTACACCTTGTAATCCTCATTGTCGTATGTAACATTTACTAAAGACTGATTGTTGAATGTGGCCATTTTTGCAGGGTTATCCCCAAACGTTCCTCTTACTATTTTCCTGACTTTCCTTTTTGCTGGTTTTGGGACTCTGGGGACTTTACCACTGCTGACCATGTGCTCTGTGGCAAAAATGTTATGAAATTTAGTTTCATCGACCTGGGGCTTTCTTTTTTAGCCCCAGAAACCAGTGGCACAGCTCATGTCGCATTTGCAAATGTTCTCAAATTCTTAAACTATTTATACTTCTTTAAATTCCATGTTTCTTCTTGTTTTTCATTTACACTGAAAACCTTTCAAATCCACAAGCAGGGAAATGCTTTTTCTAAGTTTCTCATGTTTTAAGTGGGCCATCCGAACCTCTTCTCCAAAAAACACGTACAGAGGCGAAATTCATCAAAAGCAGTTTATTAGCACCAATGCATTTCGGGCCTCTGGGGGCCCTTCGTCAGGGTGTAACTGAAAATAACAATAAAAAGTACATTTTAAAACTCCGAAGTATGTACAGTTTAACTCATGTCAATGTGCTTGTGGTACAATTTTCATTCCGCTAAATGTTACATTTAGCGGAATGAATTACTTCGGAGTTTTAAAATGTACTTTTTATTGTTATTTTCAGTTACACCCTGACGAAGGTTCGGATGGCCCACTTAAAACATGAGAAACTTAGAAAAAGCATTTCCCTGCTTGTGGATTTGAAAGGTTTTCAGTGTAAATGAAAAACAAGAAGAAACATGGAATTTAAAGAAGTATCAATAGTTTAAGAATTTGAGAACATTTGCAAATGCGACATGAGCTGTGCCACTGGTTTCTGGGGCTAAAAAAGAAAGCCCCAGGTCGATGATGTTTAGTTTACACGTGCGTTTGGGCTAGGCACGTCACCAGTGTTAAAGCACGCAAAACAATGGATTTGGACTATGAAGAATGAGGAACATTGGTTTAAAAGCGGTGTGCATCCCATTTATACGTGATGAAATTTAGTTTCCCATGATTGGCATATTTGATTTACTAATAAGTCCCTAGTACAGTGCACTACATGTGTCTAAGGCCTGTAAATCAAATGCTACTAATGGGGCCGCAGCCCTGTTTGTGCCACTCAAATGAGTAGCCCTTCAAACCTGTCTCAGGCCTGCCACTGCAGAGCCTGTGGGTGCCATTTTAAACTGCCATGTTGACCTGGCAAGTTCACCTTCTTGCCAGGCCCAAACCTTCCCTGTAAGGCACCCCTAAGGTAGGCCCAAGGTAGCCCCATGGGCAGGGTGCAGGGTATTTAAAAGGTAGGACATGTGCTTTTAAGTTTCACCTGTCCTGGTAGTGAAAAACTGCTAAATTCGTTTTTCACTGCAGCAAGGCCTATCTCTTCAATAGGTTAGCATAGGAGCTCCCTTGTAACACTTTACAAGTGTATCTTCCAATTGGGAGCACCAGGGCCGGCTCTAGGCATGTTCAAGCTGTGCACCTGCACAGGGCCACCAAACCCCAGGGGCCACCACGCCAATATATATCCTTAATATATTAATCTTCTGAGGATGGATACATATTTGCGTGGTGGCCCCTGGCAGGGATTTGGCGGCCTCCGGCTCTGTTCCACTTCTAAACTCCCTGACCCCCTCCCCTCTTTACTGGCCTGCGCGCTGCGCCCCGCCAGACCCCCTCTTCGGGGCCCCCTACCTACGCTCCCTGCCCAGGGCCACCATGAGCCTAGAGCCGGCCCTGGGAGCACACAGAAATTTGGAGCTTGGTGTCTCTGGACTCACAATTTAAAAACACATCTTTTAGTGGTTTATTTTTAAAAGTTGGCATTTCCTTACTTTAAACATTCTGTGCCTCTGCCTGCCCCTGGAATACACTCCTGGGTTGGATGACAGTTGGGCTTTGTGAATTCATTCTAGACAGTCACAGACAAAGGGAGCTGAGGTGCGCCCTGTATATCCTGATGGCCCAACACCAGGCTGATGGGTGTTCTTGAGCTAGGGTGGTGTTAGGAACTGACACTTGCACCTGAATAAGGCTGTGCAAGTGTCGGCGATGCGGCGAGCGTAAGGTAAGTGGTATTTTCTAAAAATGTAATTTAACTTATCCTGTCGTTTGTTGACTTTCCCAACCTCCACCCCTCCCGCCCCACTGCTCTTACTTGCGTGGCCGACACTGCCCCTTTCTGCTCTGTGACAGCAGAAAGCATGTGGGCTTCTCCCGGCACTGGAAACAGAAAAGGTGTCTTCTAGCAGCTCTCACTGTCGTTGTGTTTGGAAGTTGATAGGCTGTCTTAGCATTCAAAAATGAAGGTTGGGAGGTATTCCTGATGCACAGCATTTATCAGCTTTATGCTCTCTGGGGTTTGAGGACAGTTAAAGAATCCTGCTCAGTTGGGTCCATAGACGCGCTAGTTCTTATATCTATGGTGCAAGCAGCTGAAGTTATCTGGCCTGTCTACTTGTCTTGGTGCCCACAAGTTTAAAGTTAAATTTAAAAAAAGTTAAGTTTAGATTTTGTATGAAGTTGCGAAAGTTTCAGTTACTCTTTTTCCCTGTATCCCAGTGTTCAGGTGTTAGTGTTGCACTGTCAGTCCAATATCAATGTCAGTCACAATGACCGTCTGTCAGTGTCTGCATATCCACATGTCAATGTTCCCATATCTGTGTGAATGTCTGTAGTAAGCTTGCTCTGTATATACTATACCAAAGTGAGGTATAGTGTGCATAGAGTCCAGTGGAACCCCAAAGGTAGGCAGAGGTAAAGGTAGATAGCCCTTTACTCTCTATTTGTGGTAGTGTGGGTGAGCAGTAAGGCTTTATAAGAGGGTATTGTTAAGCATTTGTTGTGCACACTCAATCAGCCTGGGCTCTCGAAACACGTTTGGCAGCATTCCTGTGAGGACACGAGTGTTGAAAACCTGCCAGCAAGCTGAAGAATCAAGGATTTGGATCCATTTCGTGTGTGGCTGCTCCCCGAAAAGGGTTCCTGCAACAGTTTTGGATTTAAGCAACGGCCGTCCCGGTCGTGGGGATGCAGCCTGCTGCTCTGAGGCAGAACCGAGGTTGACACCATAAGAGGACAACCATGGACACGAAACGTGCTGGGGCTCTGCAGGGGTGCCCCATCACACTCCGTCTTCAGCTGAAAAGCAGGGCAGGCAGACAACATAGATGTACTTTCACACCCACTGTGGTTTTCATTTAACATTACCTCAAGCAAAAAGCCCCTTGTCCAGAACACAGGACTACAGATCCCAGAAACGCCACCCTGACTGTACACGCCCAGGGGGCGGGGACGCATTACATATGGGGCAGCTTCAGTGATTAATGAACTGTGCCACTGACGAAGAGAGCCTGGGCTCTCAAAACGCGTTTGGCAGCATTCCTGTGAGGACACGAGTGTTGAAAACCTGCCAGCAAGCTGAAGAATCAAGGATTTGGATCCATTTTGTGTGTGGCTGCTCCCCGAAAAGGGTTCCTGCAACAGATTTGGATATATATATATATATATATATATATATATATATATATATATATATATATATATATATATATATATATATATATATATATATATATATATATATATATATGTATATATATGATGCTCCCTGTCCCACTGTGAAGTCAGGGCACTCGCGAGCGGGTGCAGTTTGCGGTAATGGGTACCCGCAATAGTATACAGCTCAGCCTCGGAATTGTACTCTCCAAAGAACCGCACTCGTGGAAACCAAAGGATTGCAGTGCTCACACCAAAAGTTTAATCACACTCGTTTGACAGACGCGTTTCAGCAATACGCCTTCCTCAGTGTCAATTACACTGTGAGGACCTGCCGGGGATATAGCGTCAACACAATCATCAACATGGTAGATGGACTACCTCATTCTAACGGGCGCGCCATCTTGGAACATGCAAGTACAGTTCACAATAGGGTGCATATTACCGCCTAGGGGGAAACAAAGTAAATCAATCCGTGGATCGGCATGGAACCCCGTGTATCCACATCCGGGGTGATGTGGGGTGCTTTAAGATAAGGCCCCTTCTAAACGTTTCCCCAGTCCATCCTGCCATGTATTGGCAAGTACTCCAGTGACTAGTATTTACAGTGTCCCCATATGTCCTTAACCCATCAATGAACTTATTAAACTAAACTATAATAAACAATTAATACATCCGTAAATTGCATTGCTGTTAATGTTAATGTTACTGTGCATCAGTTCATGAAGAAGTGTCGGGAAAATCTCGTGTTGCTTATTTCCCCAAATGAACCGCCAGTTCTTCCCCATGATTCAGCCCGCCTGGACTTTTAGTCATGAGGTCGATTATGTACCTTGATTCCAGGCGTCTCAAAGTTTTTAGCCTGTCTCCTCCTCTTGGATTTTCAGGTACAAAATCTATGCCAAAATACCGCAGCTTAGTCCTGTCCCTTTGATGAACCAGGTCAAAATGTCTCGCGACTGGGTATGCCGGGTCTGCCTTGTCTATTGCCCTTTGGTGCTCAAGTACCCTGATTTTAAGTTGGTGGATCGTGCTCCCGATGTATCTCAATCCACACGGGCAGATGAGGCAATAGACCGCATAATTGGTGCTGCAGGTCAAGAATTTCTTGATGGGTTTCATGATGTTTGCTCCCGGGATGTCATAGTTTCGCACTCTCTTGCATCCCGAGCAGGCCTTACATTTTCCGCAAGGGAAAAACCCACCCATCTCTGCAATTTTTCCTGTTCTTGGGGTCACATTCTTGAAGTGGCTTCTCACAAGGGAGTCTCTTAATGATCTTGCTTTGCGGTATGTGATCAGGGGTTTCGTGGGGATTTCATCTTTCAGGATCGGATCTGTCTCTAGAATATGCCAGTTCTTTTGCATAATTCTTCTCAGTCCCATAGAATCACTGGTGTATGGTGTGATTAAGCGAAATTTCCCCTCATCTTTGGTTTGTTCGTTTGGTGCTTTTGGTTTTAGGAGATCTTCCCTTTTTATTTTTCTCACTTTCTTCAGGGTTTTATCCAAAGAGTCCGGATCGTATCCCCTCCTTGTGAACCTTTCTATGCAACCTGCCGCTGCTGTTTCAAAGTCCTTCTCTCTGCTGCTGTTTCTTCTCATCCTGAGAAGTTCCCCATACGGGATGCTTTGTATCAGCCTCTTCGGATGGTTGCTGTCGGCCCGCAGGATGGAGTTGCCTGCCGTCGCTTTGCGATACAGTGATGTATGTAGCTGGTTATTATCTATTTCCACTCTCAGGTCCAAGTATTCAGCCGTTGTTGTACTGATGGATCCTGAGAAGTGTAGATTACAGTTGTTGTCATTCAGCATTCTTATATATTGCTGTGCCCCCTCCATCGTCCCTTGCCACACGATTATTATTATTATTATTATTATTATTATTATTATTATTATTATTATTATTATTAAGCTGTTTTATAGCGCGCACAATTACTCCGGAGTATCCTGGCGCGGAAAGAGGGGAACAGTAGACACAGAGCATAGATCAGTAAACATTCTAGACAGCTATTCTAAACAGGTGAGTCTTCAGCGCTTTTTTGAAAGCAGTGAATTCGTCAATGCAGCGAAGAGCCGCAGGGAGGGCGTTCCATGCACGTGCGGCCTTTACAGTCACAGAGTGGCCTCCCAGCCGAACACGCTGGAAGCGCGGGACCAGCAGCAGATGTTGAGCTGCTGAGCGTAAATCTCTGTTAGGGAAGTACCGCGTGAAACGTTTCATCAGATAGGCAGGGCCACACCCATTGATGGCTTTATGGGCCAGAGTCAGAATTTTGAAGGTAATACGATGCTGAACCGGCAGCCAATGCAGGCTCTCCAGATAACTTCTAACACTGATCCGCCTGGAGATATTCCCCAAAAGTCTGGCGGTGGCGTTTTGAATAATCTGGAGCCGCCCGATCAGATAGGCCGGTGAGCCACAGAACAGGGCATTGGCGTAGTCCAGACGCGAGAGAATTAAAGCTCTCGCGACTGACTCGCAGGCCGGGGCAGGCAGATAAGGGAAACATTTTCTAAGAGACTTCAGAGTCCCAAAGCAGCCACCAGTGAGCCTCTTGATGTGCCCCTCGAAGCGGAGGTCTTCCCCAAACCAGACCCCAAGGTTTTTAGCCAAGGTGTTAGAGGCACATGGTGCAGGAAAGCCAACCGGCCACAGTAGGGATCGAAAATCAGGAGGGAACTGGCCGTAGAGCAGAATTTCGGTCTTGTCCTCATTACACTTCAATTGAGCAGACGCTAACCAATTGAAGACTGAGGACAGACAGTTCTGAATCTGCTCAGTGTCAAGCGCCTCTCCAGGCCAGGTAAACAACAGCTGCGTGTCGTCCGCGTAGGCTATAACTTTGGCACCCAGATGTTCTGCTAGTTCAATCAGAGGTGTCAAATATATATTAAAGAGCAAAGGGCTCAAAGTCGAGCCCTGTGGGACTCCTGTCACGAGAGGTCTCGCTGAAGAGGAGTAAGGGGGGAGCCAAATCTGTTGGGATCTGGCCGACAGAAATGAGCTCAGCCAATCTAATGCAAGACCTCCAATGCCAATGTCGGCAAGCCTGGTCAGGAGGCGTTGGTGGGGAACCGTGTCAAACGCGGCAGAGTGAAGAGGTCATCAATGTACCTGAACCACTGTATTACTCTCTCTGTTCCTTGTCCCTCAGTCTGAAGGGCCATGGGCACCCGCTCCTCCCACCAGCCAACGAACAAGTTCGCGTAGCTGGGAGCAAAGCAGGTGCCCATCGCGGTCCCAGAGACCTCTGTGTATAACTGGTCATTGAACAGGAAGATGTTGCTTGTTAGACAGAATTCAATGAATTCCAGCAACATGCGGTTGTGCAGAGTGAATCTGGCAGGTCTCTTGTTCAGAAAATGTTCCACTGCCGCTAAGCCTAAATCATGTCTGATGTTGGTATATAGGCTAGTTATATCTAGCACAATCATCAGGTATGTTGGATCCCATGTTATTTCAGATACTTTCGTGAGGAAGTCTTTGGTATCCTTTACGTGAGATTTGAGTTTGGTTACCAAAGGGAATAAGTAACTGTCTATGAATTTTGACATATTTTCAGTTAATCCATTTATGGATGACACTATAGGCCTTCCCGGGGGCTCCCTTGCATTTTTATGAAGCTTGGGTAAATGATAGAAGGTGGGGATCGTGGGATTGTTGCTTCTCAAATACAAATTTTCATCACTTCCCAACATGGATTTTTTGTACCATTTGTTGACTAGATCGTCATACCTCCTAATGCCCTCCTTGTAGTGTTTATCATCTGTTTGCCGATAATATTGCATATCTGATAGTTGCCGTAGTGCCTCCTTTTGGTAGTACTCACGTTTTAGAAGCACAACATTTCCCCCCTTATCTGAGGGTTTAATTATTATGTTCTCCTCTTTTTCCAGGATATGTAGAGCCTCCCTTTCTTGTGGGGTAATGTTATCTTTCCTGGTTGACTTCTCCCGTTTACCTCTTAGAGTTATTAAATCTTTCAGAACCGTCTCTGAGAATGCATCTATTGCATCCCAAGGCATTATCGGGCAGAACGTGGACATTGGCTTCATGTTGCTTTCCTCTCTCTCCTGATCTATTTCATTTGCGAGAGCTCTATTAATCATGGTGTCCTCCTGTGAGAGTTGTGTCTCTCTTTCCAATCTTAGATTTTCAAGATTCTCTATCCCTCTCAAATCTTCACAGGATAGGATATCAGTGGCTGTTAGTCTTTTCTGTACAAGTTTCGGTCCCTTTGTATTGATTCTGATTTTGTGGTATTTATGTAACTTGAGTTTCCTCACAAATGCATGTAGATCGATCCTCATCTGCGTATATTCACTCTTGTTGTTGGGACAAAAGCTTAAACCCCGACTTAATAAGTTATGTTCAACTTCAGTTAACCTTCTGTCTGTTAGGTTAACCACAGTGAGGTCGTCTGCATGGTTCACATTCACTTCTTGTTCGGTTTTCGCTTGCTCCTCCATCTTTGTGCCCTTCCTCTTCCTACCGCCTCCGGCTCTTCTTGTTCTTCTCCTGCCACGGTTTCTGGCGGTTTGTTCTTGCCGCCCCGTAACCATGACTGGCGGATTACCGTGCACTCGTTGTGAAAAGGAGGGGGAAGTGGTGTTTGACCTCCTCTTTGTCTCCCAGTTGTCGTTCTCTTCCTCTGTTCATCCACAGCCTCACTGTCGGTAACTTCTGATTCCGACGTGTCCAGTGGAGATAATGTACCTTGAGCTCTTTTGCGATCAACCTCTTTTCTTGGGGCGTCGTACTTTTTGGCAAAGGTTAGGATCCTACCCGATAGGTAGTCGTTTTCGTCTCTTATGTATTTTTCTTGTTTACGAGTCTTTATCTTTTCTTCGTACTTATTCAGACGAGTTTTGAGTTGGTCTTTAAACGTTGCTAGTTTATCGGGTTTCTCTTCTTTCAGCAGTTCTTGTTCTAACAATTCTATCTCTGCCAGCGTTTTCTCGCGGTCACTCCACGCGTACTTCACAAGTATTGCCAAAGTTCCTTCGCAGTAATGTGCGGTGTGCTCTGCCCAATCTGTTAGAAGCTGAGGGTCCGGGTTCTCATAGGACGGGATCGTATATACTCTTAAACCCCTCGGTACCCTCTTGTCATCTATATAGCTCTGGAGGCTGGTGGCTTCCCACCACTTCCGAATTTCTCTCTCGTGTAGTCTCTCAAGTTTTAACAGCAGTTCATTAAGTTTAGTTTTAGGTGGCTGAGGAGCTGCACCCGCACTGGAGCTTGCTGCTATGGTCTCTTGCTTCTTGAACATCCCTCTCGCCGCATCTCTGCGCGTGTCCTCACAGTACATATCCTCTCATGGATTATACTGTAAACAGTGTGAGGGGGTGTGAGCACTGGTTTGGTTAAGCCACTGACGCCCTGCTGCTGCCTCTGATGCCCGTATGGATCCGGGCTCGCGCTCTCACCGTGATTATGCGTGTCCCGCGTCGTCCTCCCGTTCTCTCGCGGTCCGCCTCTTTCCTCCGGTGTGCGTTATTCTCCCGTTACGCGTTTCAGATCTGCAGCGGTGCCCGTCCGTAAATGATGCTCCCTGTCCCACTGTGAAGTCAGGGCACTCGCGAGCGGGTGCAGTTTGCGGTAATGGGTACCCGCAATAGTATACAGCTCAGCCTCGGAATTGTACTCTCCAAAGAACCGCACTCGTGGAAACCAAAGGATTGCAGTGCTCACACCAAAAGTTTAATCACACTCGTTTGACAGACGCGTTTCAGCAATACGCCTTCCTCAGTGTCAATTACACTGTGAGGACCTGCCGGGGATATAGCGTCAACACAATCATCAACATGGTAGATGGACTACCTCATTCTAACGGGCGCGCCATCTTGGAACATGCAAGTACAGTTCACAATAGGGTGCATATTACCGCCTAGGGGGAAACAAAGTAAATCAAGCCGTGGATCGGCATGGAACCCCGTGTATCCACATCCGGGCTGATGTGGGGTGCTTTAAGATAAGGCCCCTTCTAAACGTTTCCCCAGTCCATCCGGCAACTATCAGATATGCAATATTATCGGCAAACAGATGATAAACACTACAAGGAGGGCATTAGGAGGTATGACGATCTAGTCAACAAATGGTACAAAAAATCCATGTTGGGAAGTGATGAAAATTTGTATTTGAGAAGCAACAATCCCACGATCCCCACCTTCTATCATTTACCCAAGCTTCATAAAAATGCAAGGGAGCCCCCGGGAAGGCCTATAGTGTCATCCATAAATGGATTAACTGAAAATATGTCAAAATTCATAGACAGTTACTTATTCCCTTTGGTAACCAAACTCAAATCTCACGTAAAGGATACCAAAGACTTCCTCACGAAAGTATCTGAAATAACATGGGATCCAACATACCTGATGATTGTGCTAGATATAACTAGCCTATATACCAACATCAGACATGATTTAGGCTTAGCGGCAGTGGAACATTTTCTGAACAAGAGACCTGCCAGATTCACTCTGCACAACCGCATGTTGCTGGAATTCATTGAATTCTGTCTAACAAGCAACATCTTCCTGTTCAATGACCAGTTATACACACAGGTCTCTGGGACCGCGATGGGCACCTGCTTTGCTCCCAGCTACGCGAACTTGTTCGTTGGCTGGTGGGAGGAGCGGGTGCCCATGGCCCTTCAGACTGAGGGACAAGGAACAGAGAGAGTAATACAGTGGTTCAGGTACATTGATGACCTCTTCATCGTGTGGCAAGGGACGATGGAGGGGGCACAGCAATATATAAGAATGCTGAATGACAACAACTGTAATCTACACTTCTCAGGATCCATCAGTACAACAACAGCTGAATACTTGGACCTGAGAGTGGAAATAGATAATAACCAGCTACATACATCACTGTATCGCAAAGCGACGGCAGGCAACTCCATCCTGCGGGCCGACAGCAACCATCCGAAGAGGCTGATACAAAGCATCCCGTATGGGGAACTTCTCAGGATGAGAAGAAACAGCAGCAGAGAGAAGGACTTTGAAACAGCAGCGGCAGGTTGCATAGAAAGGTTCACAAGGAGGGGATACGATCCGGACTCTTTGGATAAAACCCTGAAGAAAGTGAGAAAAATAAAAAGGGAAGATCTCCTAAAACCAAAAGCACCAAACGAACAAACCAAAGATGAGGGGAAATTTCGCTTAATCACACCATACACCAGTGATTCTATGGGACTGAGAAGAATTATGCAAAAGAACTGGCATATTCTAGAGACAGATCCGATCCTGAAAGATGAAATCCCCACGAAACCCCTGATCACATACCGCAAAGCAAGATCATTAAGAGACTCCCTTGTGAGAAGCCACTTCAAGAATGTGACCCCAAGAACAGGAAAAATTGCAGAGATGGGTGGGTTTTTCCCTTGCGGAAAATGTAAGGCCTGCTCGGGATGCAAGAGAGTGCGAAACTATGACATCCCGGGAGCAAACATCATGAAACCCATCAAGAAATTCTTGACCTGCAGCACCAATTATGCGGTCTATTGCCTCATCTGCCCGTGTGGATTGAGATACATCGGGAGCACGATCCACCAACTTAAAATCAGGGTACTTGAGCACCAAAGGGCAATAGACAAGGCAGACCCGGCATACCCAGTCGCGAGACATTTTGACCTGGTTCATCAAAGGGACAGGACTAAGCTGCGGTATTTTGGCATAGATTTTGTACCTGAAAATCCAAGAGGAGGAGACAGGCTAAAAACTTTGAGACGCCTGGAATCAAGGTACATAATCGACCTCATGACTAAAAGTCCAGGCGGGCTGAATCATGGGGAAGAACTGGCGGTTCATTTGGGGAAATAAGCAACACGAGATTTTCCCGACACTTCTTCATGAACTGATGCACAGTAACATTAACATTAACAGCAATGCAATTTACGGATGTATTAATTGTTTATTATAGTTTAGTTTAATAAGTTCATTGATGGGTTAAGGACATATGGGGACACTGTAAATACTAGTCACTGGAGTACTTGCCAATACATGGCAGGATGGACTGGGGAAACGTTTAGAAGGGGCCTTATCTTAAAGCACCCCACATCAGCCCGGATGTGGATACACGGGGTTCCATGCCGATCCACGGCTTGATTTACTTTGTTTCCCCCTAGGCGGTAATATGCACCCTATTGTGAACTGTACTTGCATGTTCCAAGATGGCGCGCCCGTTAGAATGAGGTAGTCCATCTACCATGTTGATGATTGTGTTGACGCTATATCCCCGGCAGGTCCTCACAGTGTAATTGACACTGAGGAAGGCGTATTGCTGAAACGCGTCTGTCAAACGAGTGTGATTAAACTTTTGGTGTGAGCACTGCAATCCTTTGGTTTCCACGAGTGCGGTTCTTTGGAGAGTACAATTCCGAGGCTGAGCTGTATACTATTGCGGGTACCCATTACCGCAAACTGCACCCGCTCGCGAGTGCCCTGACTTCACAGTGGGACAGGGAGCATCATTTACGGACGGGCACCGCTGCAGATCTGAAACGCGTAACGGGAGAATAACGCACACCGGAGGAAAGAGGCGGACCGCGAGAGAACGGGAGGACGACGCGGGACACGCATAATCACGGTGAGAGCGCGAGCCCGGATCCATACGGGCATCAGAGGCAGCAGCAGGGCGTCAGTGGCTTAACCAAACCAGTGCTCACACCCCCTCACACTGTTTACAGTATAATCCATGAGAGGATATGTACTGTGAGGACACGCGCAGAGATGCGGCGAGAGGGATGTTCAAGAAGCAAGAGACCATAGCAGCAAGCTCCAGTGCGGGTGCAGCTCCTCAGCCACCTAAAACTAAACTTAATGAACTGCTGTTAAAACTTGAGAGACTACACGAGAGAGAAATTCGGAAGTGGTGGGAAGCCACCAGCCTCCAGAGCTATATAGATGACAAGAGGGTACCGAGGGGTTTAAGAGTATATACGATCCCGTCCTATGAGAACCCGGACCCTCAGCTTCTAACAGATTGGGCAGAGCACACCGCACATTACTGCGAAGGAACTTTGGCAATACTTGTGAAGTACGCGTGGAGTGACCGCGAGAAAACGCTGGCAGAGATAGAATTGTTAGAACAAGAACTGCTGAAAGAAGAGAAACCCGATAAACTAGCAACGTTTAAAGACCAACTCAAAACTCGTCTGAATAAGTACGAAGAAAAGATAAAGACTCGTAAACAAGAAAAATACATAAGAGACGAAAACGACTACCTATCGGGTAGGATCCTAACCTTTGCCAAAAAGTACGACGCCCCAAGAAAAGAGGTTGATCGCAAAAGAGCTCAAGGTACATTATCTCCACTGGACACGTCGGAATCAGAAGTTACCGACAGTGAGGCTGTGGATGAACAGAGGAAGAGAACGACAACTGGGAGACAAAGAGGAGGTCAAACACCACTTCCCCCTCCTTTTCACAACGAGTGCACGGTAATCCGCCAGTCATGGTTACGGGGCGGCAAGAACAAACCGCCAGAAACCGTGGCAGGAGAAGAACAAGAAGAGCCGGAGGCGGTAGGAAGAGGAAGGGCACAAAGATGGAGGAGCAAGCGAAAACCGAACAAGAAGTGAATGTGAACCATGCAGACGACCTCACTGTGGTTAACCTAACAGACAGAAGGTTAACTGAAGTTGAACATAACTTATTAAGTCGGGGTTTAAGCTTTTGTCCCAACAACAAGAGTGAATATACGCAGATGAGGATCGATCTACATGCATTTGTGAGGAAACTCAAGTTACATAAATACCACAAAATCAGAATCAATACAAAGGGACCGAAACTTGTACAGAAAAGACTAACAGCCACTGATATCCTATCCTGTGAAGATTTGAGAGGGATAGAGAATCTTGAAAATCTAAGATTGGAAAGAGAGACACAACCATCACAGGAGGACACCATGATTAATAGAGCTCTCGCAAATGAAATAGATCAGGAGAGAGAGGAAAGCAACATGAAGCCAATGTCCACGTTCTGCCCGATAATGCCTTGGGATGCAATAGATGCATTCTCAGAGACGGTTCTGAAAGATTTAATAACTCTAAGAGGTAAACGGGAGAAGTCAACCAGGAAAGATAACATTACCCCACAAGAAAGGGAGGCTCTACATATCCTGGAAAAAGAGGAGAACATGATAATTAAACCCTCAGATAAGGGGGGAAATGTTGTGCTTCTAAAACGTGAGTACTACCAAAAGGAGGCACTACGGCAACTATCAGATATGCAATATTATCGGCAAACAGATGATAAACACTACAAGGAGGGCATTAGGAGGTATGACGATCTAGTCAACAAATGGTACAAAAAATCCATGTTGGGAAGTGATGAAAATTTGTATTTGAGAAGCAACAATCCCACGATCCCCACCTTCTATCATTTACCCAAGCTTCATAAAAATGCAAGGGAGCCCCCGGGAAGGCCTATAGTGTCATCCATAAATGGATTAACTGAAAATATGTCAAAATTCATAGACAGTTACTTATTCCCTTTGGTAACCAAACTCAAATCTCACGTAAAGGATACCAAAGACTTCCTCACGAAAGTATCTGAAATAACATGGGATCCAACATACCTGATGATTGTGCTAGATATAACTAGCCTATATACCAACATCAGACATGATTTAGGCTTAGCGGCAGTGGAACATTTTCTGAACAAGAGACCTGCCAGATTCACTCTGCACAACCGCATGTTGCTGGAATTCATTGAATTCTGTCTAACAAGCAACATCTTCCTGTTCAATGACCAGTTATACACACAGGTCTCTGGGACCGCGATGGGCACCTGCTTTGCTCCCAGCTACGCGAACTTGTTCGTTGGCTGGTGGGAGGAGCGGGTGCCCATGGCCCTTCAGACTGAGGGACAAGGAACAGAGAGAGTAATACAGTGGTTCAGGTACATTGATGACCTCTTCATCGTGTGGCAAGGGACGATGGAGGGGGCACAGCAATATATAAGAATGCTGAATGACAACAACTGTAATCTACACTTCTCAGGATCCATCAGTACAACAACGGCTGAATACTTGGACCTGAGAGTGGAAATAGATAATAACCAGCTACATACATCACTGTATCGCAAAGCGACGGCAGGCAACTCCATCCTGCGGGCCGACAGCAACCATCCGAAGAGGCTGATACAAAGCATCCCGTATGGGGAACTTCTCAGGATGAGAAGAAACAGCAGCAGAGAGAAGGACTTTGAAACAGCAGCGGCAGGTTGCATAGAAAGGTTCACAAGGAGGGGATACGATCCGGACTCTTTGGATAAAACCCTGAAGAAAGTGAGAAAAATAAAAAGGGAAGATCTCCTAAAACCAAAAGCACCAAACGAACAAACCAAAGATGAGGGGAAATTTCGCTTAATCACACCATACACCAGTGATTCTATGGGACTGAGAAGAATTATGCAAAAGAACTGGCATATTCTAGAGACAGATCCGATCCTGAAAGATGAAATCCCCACGAAACCCCTGATCACATACCGCAAAGCAAGATCATTAAGAGACTCCCTTGTGAGAAGCCACTTCAAGAATGTGACCCCAAGAACAGGAAAAATTGCAGAGATGGGTGGGTTTTTCCCTTGCGGAAAATGTAAGGCCTGCTCGGGATGCAAGAGAGTGCGAAACTATGACATCCCGGGAGCAAACATCATGAAACCCATCAAGAAATTCTTGACCTGCAGCACCAATTATGCGGTCTATTGCCTCATCTGCCCGTGTGGATTGAGATACATCGGGAGCACGATCCACCAACTTAAAATCAGGGTACTTGAGCACCAAAGGGCAATAGACAAGGCAGACCCGGCATACCCAGTCGCGAGACATTTTGACCTGGTTCATCAAAGGGACAGGACTAAGCTGCGGTATTTTGGCATAGATTTTGTACCTGAAAATCCAAGAGGAGGAGACAGGCTAAAAACTTTGAGACGCCTGGAATCAAGGTACATAATCGACCTCATGACTAAAAGTCCAGGCGGGCTGAATCATGGGGAAGAACTGGCGGTTCATTTGGGGAAATAAGCAACACGAGATTTTCCCGACACTTCTTCATGAACTGATGCACAGTAACATTAACATTAACAGCAATGCAATTTACGGATGTATTAATTGTTTATTATAGTTTAGTTTAATAAGTTCATTGATGGGTTAAGGACATATGGGGACACTGTAAATACTAGTCACTGGAGTACTTGCCAATACATGGCAGGATGGACTGGGGAAACGTTTAGAAGGGGCCTTATCTTAAAGCACCCCACATCACCCCGGATGTGGATACACGGGGTTCCATGCCGATCCACGGCTTGATTTACTTTGTTTCCCCCTAGGCGGTAATATGCACCCTATTGTGAACTGTACTTGCATGTTCCAAGATGGCGCGCCCGTTAGAATGAGGTAGTCCATCTACCATGTTGATGATTGTGTTGACGCTATATCCCCGGCAGGTCCTCACAGTGTAATTGACACTGAGGAAGGCGTATTGCTGAAACGCGTCTGTCAAACGAGTGTGATTAAACTTTTGGTGTGAGCACTGCAATCCTTTGGTTTCCACGAGTGCGGTTCTTTGGAGAGTACAATTCCGAGGCTGAGCTGTATATATATATATATATATATATATATATATATATATATATATATATATATATATATATATCTCTCTCAACAGGAACTCCGCATTACCACCTCCGATCCCCCAGGACCGGCGAAGCAGGAGACAGACCACGAGTTCTTTCCAAGTAAGTTTATTTTTTCAGTTTTTCATCAACCAACCAACCATGACGCGTTTCGGGCTTTGCAGCCCTTGTTCACATGCAGGGTGTAGCTGAATTTTTGTGATATTTAAAGTGCTATAGTGCCCCGCCTGCCGCCCTCCTCCCTGGATGGTCATGTGACCAAACTAATATGGAAAACAGACTGTCGTTATAAGTGTTTACTATTGCAAACAGAAAATCAACTTATAATGATTCTCTTCCTGAAAATATAACAATTCAACGAATATATGGGAACCAAAATGACAATTGACATATTGTCAATGTTGTGCATAAATGCATTTTGTATGTATCATTATGTTCCATTTTTGTACATTGAGCCATATCTCGGAATAAAATTCTTATTTACAACAGATATAATAACTGGTTAAATCCAGTAAATCATTGAGACAAAAATCAACTAGCAATTTCATACAGGTTCAAAATAACGATAATATAAGTCTACTTTTTGTCTGTATGGACACCAACAAGAGGGGGAGTCAAGTTATGTAGAAGAGGGCCAAACAGTGCTACAAGACTAACAACCAAAAAAGCTAGGATAACCCTGCCTACTGTGCGAAGAAGCTGGAAATAAAGTGCATACTGTATATTCTAAAAAGTAGTAAAATTCATTATATAGTTTATATTGTTAACAAAGAAGAATGCACTTAGAAAATATATAAGTTACCCGTATTAAAATCAGGAACTAAGCCATATTATTCAATTAACGGTAAAATGCAGTTCTAAAAACAATAATTCCATTGTGATGTTATTTTCTTTAAAAGAATATATCAGTAAGTGTAGTGAAAAATTACATAGTGATAAAAATTGATTAAAAAGAGGGAGAAAAACATGCCATTGATCTAAAAATGGTCGGAGGAGCGAAGATCAAAAAATTGCACGGAATTTTATAACACATGCATATAAGAATATTCATATTACTATACATATGTAAAGTGCAAAAAGTCATAAATACCAAAACCTTGTAGATAACAGGGAACCCGACTATCTATTAAATATCATAAATAGCGGTAATCGATACATTTCCATCATTGGATGCATGAATGAGCAACAGGGAACCTGACCACACATTTGGACAGAGAGATGTTCCGGATCATAACAGAGAAACATAACAAAGAATGCCTAGATCAAAGAGGGATTACTAATTACGGAAGCAGAATTGTCAAAGTAGGGGCAACTAGATTATACGAGACACTGCAAGGATTTATAATACCTTTACAAAAAGTTGTAAATATCTTCGGTGTTATTTAGGCCATTCGGCAATTTGCTGTCAAATTCTAAGATAAAGGGTGTCTCAAGTTGTAGCAATAACAACTCTCTGTTGCCTCCTCTCCGCAAGGGCAATACTGATCCTACCACAAAGTATCCGAGGCAGTTGAGATCCTTATTGTGCCTAGCTGCAAAATGGCGGGCTACAGGGTAGGAGGGATCAGTATGCAATATTGCCCTGAGGTGTTGCAGGATACTGACGTGCACTTGGGCTTTTGTACTTCCTATGTAGTGTAGCCCGCAGGTGCACGTCAGAACATAGACTGCAAAGTCCGTTTTGCAATCGTAACAGCCCTTTATTGGAATGTCTGTAGAGCTAAATGGTGTACGGTAATGGGTCTTGTTCTCACCGAATTTACATGCCCTACAATGGGTACATTTACGAAAACCAGGTTTGGCCTTTAGCAATGTGTCCTTTTGTTTTAGTTCCGGACTACTGACATCTAACGAGGTACCCATATTTCTAGCTCTACGAAAAGTTATGATTGGTTTTTCTGGTAAAGTAGGGCTAAGGATGTTGTCAGTGAGAACTATCGGCCAATTCTTTTGGATAATCCTTCTAATGGCATTCTCCTCACTGCTGTAAGCAG
The DNA here is from genome assembly GCF_964263255.1 of Lissotriton vulgaris. Taxonomy (NCBI): domain Eukaryota; kingdom Metazoa; phylum Chordata; class Amphibia; order Caudata; family Salamandridae; genus Lissotriton; species Lissotriton vulgaris. The sequence continues at coordinate 258,903,303 of NC_141687.1, forward strand.
TGATAAACCTAGGACAGGTGTTAGTTAGTGTGTCTGGGTCGGTGGAGATCTCAACATTTTCTGTGTCAGGATTAGATGTTTGTAACAGACTCTCTCTGCTTCTCAACCTTGCTTTAGCCAAAGCTTGGTTGAAGATACGGTTGGAATAACCACGTTCATTAAAACGGGTCCTGAGGTCATTTACACAGCTCTCAAAATCAGCTGTAGAGCTGCAGATTCGTTTAATCCTTAAGATTTCACCAAGAGGGATTCTGTATATGGTGTGTATGGGATGGAGACTAGAGGCGTGTAATATGGTGTTACCAGATGTAGGTTTGCGATGTAGGGTAGATATTAGTCTATTGGCTTTCACATATAGTTGTACATCCAAGAATTCTATTTGGTAAGGACTGATATGTGAACTGAAGTGGAGATTGAGGGAATTTATATTGATTTCATCTATAAAAGATTTGGCCTCATCCTCACTGCCTTGCCAAAGAATAAAAACATCGTCGATATATCGCAGATATTTGACAATCTTTTCTCTGACCCATACTGCATGCGTAACGCCAAGGACCCGCTCCTCCCACCAGCCCACGTGCAAGCACGCGTAGCTGGGGGAGGAGCAGGATCCCATGGCCACGCCTCATAATTGTCTCCATAGTTCTTTACCAAAAGCAAAGTAATTGTTATTTAAACACCAGTTCATCAATTCCAGAATGACTTTGTTATGTTCATACAAGTCAGCTGATCTAGTGTCCAAAAAATATTTAGTAGCTCTTAGTCCCTCTTCGTGTCCAATACTTGTATATAGGGACTCTACGTCCAATGTGATGAGCAACATATCTTCTTGCCATTCTAAGTCCTTAATTTTAGAAAGAAAGTCGCCAGTGTCACACACATAGCTAGGTAGTTTGGTGACCAGATCTTGTAAAAAATAGTCAATATAGCGACCCACGTTTTCTCCGGCACTATTAATAGTCGAAATAATTGGTCTTCCGGGAGTTGGCAAGATGTCCTTGTGGATTTTTGGAATTAGATAGAAAACAGGGAGTACTGGAAATTCTTTATACATAAATTTGTATTCCTCTCCTGAAATCAATCCTTCTCGTCGATATTTGCTCAAAAGTTTTTCCAAAGAAATCTTAGCATTAGAATATTCTTTCTTGTTGGCTTTGCTATAGCATGATGTATTGTGAAGCTGTCGCAAAGCTTCTGTAAGATAATCACTTTTAGCCCAGATTACAAGGTTTCCCCCTTTGTCTGCTGTCTTCACGACAATATTGGGATTTGCGCTGAGCTTCTTCATTAGCGCTGTATAATTAGCTTGTTGATGATCATAGTTAGTTCTATTACGTTTGCGTGATTTAATGTATAGTTGCTTGATTTTGTTGGTAATACAATCATGGAAAGTGTCTATGGCGTCTTTCATTATTAAAGGGACAAATTTGGACTTATTCTTGAACGGTATATATATATATATCAAGCAAAGCTCCACAATGCCATCCAGCGAGCAAAAACGGAGAAACTTTGGTTTGAATACAGTAGAACAGGAAAGTAAAAGCGTTTTGGTTATTTGGTTACAGTTTTAGAGACTTTTATAGATTTTCCAACTCCACACTTCGAAACTTTTTCATAGAAAACAGTCAATGTTATCCTATGGGAGAAAATAATGTTATCAATTCAGAGGTAAGTACTTTGTTGTGGGAGTTGGGTTTCTGGGGATAGTCTCAGGGGTACCTCAGGGTCGAGGATGCACTCTCAAAGCACCCTCAGCAGCATTAGGGCGGGGGGGGGGGGTGCAGAGTGCTGAGTCCCAATGTTATCCATTAGGGGATAGAGAGCCTCCGGTTGGTGGCTGCTTACGAGCAGGCCGCAAGGTTGTGGGAGCAAAGCTCCTGGACTTAAGCTCAGGGCAAATGGGGGTTCAAGTCAGCACCAAAGGTACACCCTCAGCAGCACTAGGGCGACCAGGTTCAGGGTGCTGTTTTGTCGTCAGGTGTCCTGTTACTTTCAATGGGGATTCTCCGGTTTACAAACACACTGCAGGCATCCAGGACAAAGGTCTTCTGGGAGCGAACACCTCTTGGAGAGGTAAGTTGGGATGCTGGGGGTTGGCTAGACACCTTCGGTTGGGCCTCCTAAAGCCGTGGGGCGTCGGGTGCAGTGGTGTCTTTTAGGGTCGGATCTTCTTACCAGCTCCTGGTCGCGGTTGGGGGGACCTTCCGGATTAAGGCTGCAGCTGTCAGCTGGAGGCTTGAGGTAGGTCAGGGATCACTGGATCTCAAGTCTGGATTGCCAGGGACACCTCCTCGTGGTATTGGGCCACTGGAACTTGGGCCGTGGGTGATGGGTGCAGAGTGGTGCAGACTCACGGATTTTGCCGGAGCTGGAGTGTGTGGGTGAACAAATCCGGTGTTCACAGGAGACAAAGTATTTTCCTTGGAAGGCAGGGCAGGTCCTTGGGTTTCTTGAGATTGCTGGCTGCAGGACACACCGTAGTTACGCTTTTGCAGGTTCGAGGTGGGGAAAGACCGGTAGGGCTGGGGCCAAGTCAGTGGGCGTTCTCCTCTTCTTAGCTTCGGCAAAGATGTTCGGTCCTTCTTCTTTTATTCTTGGTCGTTGCTTTTCTGAGAAGGCAAGGTTCAGGACTCCCCCATAATACTTGATTTAGGGGCGTTACAAGTAAGTAAAAGTTGGGACCAATGGTTCCATTCATTGGAGTGGGTACACCACGTATTATGCCACCCTCCAGTGGGCGGGGGGCATATGCCTCACTCTGGTTGGCTGGGTCCCCCCATCTGCAAGATGGCGGGGACTGAGAGTTGTGCTTCACCTCGTCTCCCCCACCTTAGGGGTCGGGGTGGCAAAGGTGGGCACATCTTCCTTCCTCACTTGGTTTTTCCGCCGGTTCTCCCGCCTAAAGTGGGGGTTAGAACCGGTGGGGACCAGTTGCTGGAAGTAGAAAAAGGCCTGGGGAAGCTCACAAAGGTGGCAAGCCTTTGAAGCTTCCCTTTCGTGGACCCTGCCCATTCTCGGGAGGAGGCTTGGCACCTCGTCCCAGGATGTGCATTGTTTCAGGCCCCCAAAAGCAGCAGGCTCTCGATCCAGGGGTCCAGAAACATGTCTGGTGGTGGCAGCTGGGGAGCAGCCACTCAGCCTGGACACTATTGTTAGGTCATTTTTAATGGGGCATCTCTAAGAAGCCCTCTGTGTGCATTGTTCATTACATTTCACACTGGCATCAGTGTGGGTTTAATGTGCTGAGAAGTTTGTTACCAAACTTCTCAGTTTTCAGTAAAGCCATTGTGGTACTGTGAAGTTCATAATGAAAAACTCCAAGCACCATATACTCTTAATGGCATTACTCCACTTACAATGTCTAAGAATTGGCTTAGACACTGTAGGGGTACAGGGCTCATGCCACTGTACCCTCACCACTGGTATAGTGCTCCCAGCCAGAGGGGTGGCTGATCTATGCCAGGGCAGGGGGTTTTAGGCATGGCACTCAGGGATGGGTGCCATGTCGACTCTTCACTTTGTTCGGCACCAAAACACACAGCCTGCAAAGGCAGTGTGTGTGTGTAAAGGTACATGGCCTCTAAGAGTGGCACAATAAGTGCTGCAGCCCTTAGGGGCCTTCCCTAGTCACATTGCCCTGGGTACCTGTGGTACCATTTACCATGGACTGACCTGTGGCCAGAGAGTGACAATTGGGTTTGGTCTTCAATGCAGTTTTAGGGAAAGAACATAGGCCCTGGGCACCTGATTAGCAGGAGCCCTGGGCACACTCAGTCAAAGTACATCAGCAGTTCAGCAAAAAATGGGCTCAACCATGCAGAAAGAGGGTACGTTTGTTAAAAAGGGTTCCAAAGACAACCGGTAACCAAAGACCCTTTTATGTTGCCCGGCGGTATCGCCTCTATGACCCACCAATATTAATCAATGAAGAAGCAGGCGCTGGAGACTGGAAGGCAGGAAACGAGGATTTTATTCTCTCCGGAGGAGAACACATCAATTCAGACAGCAAGTATCGTCACGAGGTGCTCTAACCACATCTCTGAGGCCTGGCCTCTTATACTAGGGTTTATGACCTTTATTGCACATAACACATTCTCGCAATACTTTAGTACTTGAAAGAACATCCTCGGAATCTCCCCTTCAGACCCTTTCCCACATACATTTACAGTTGGATTCCCCACCCCGGTCACAACAGGTGATGGTTGTCGCACAGCAGGGCATTCCGCCGATTCACGGAATGCATGGGGTTGATCGGATCTCATGGGGTGGGGGCTTTGATCGATTCGGGGGTCTTTTGATGGGGAGGGGAAGCTTCCTACTGTACGGGGTAATAAACAGTATCCGCAGAGCCAGGTGGCAGCCTGGGAACAGGGAAGACAAACGGGGACACAGGAAAAGGGGGTTTGCATCAGAAGGGTTTGAGGCCATGAAAGGAATGAGGGGAGGTGTCGCGCTGGGAACAGGATGGGATTCCGTGGTGAAGCTGCGCTGAAGAGGGGTTTATGACCCAAGGCATGAGAGAGCGGGGGTTGTCAGCGTGCGGGGGAATGCTTGCGAGGTTAAGAGAGAGAGAGAGACGCGCTGGCTATCAGCGAGGGGCAGGGAGGCCATGGTGCTCAAAATGGCTGCCGCTTACGCGCACGAATGGGCTTGGAAAGGGGCAAGATGGCGCCGATAATGTTCACCAAGTTTGTATTTATTTTCCACAGTCCTCCCTTTAACATTTCCAAGACATCTTGCTGGCCTATTTCCTATCTACACCTATATGCAGCGATCATAAGTAAGGGAGAGGAGACTTAGGCGAAAGAACTGTACATAAACATCACATTATAAACATCATATTGAAAAATCTCATCATTTAGTAGGCGGGTTCATCGTTAAGTTGGTTGCAGAAAAAGTCATCGTAATGTAATATCAGACTAGAATTATGTAGCGAGGGCGTTGGGTACAGATCATAGAATAAGAACTGGTAAGTTATCATATAAGTAAGTCCTTTTTGTATACGGCGGGTGCATAGTCAGTCCAATGGTGGTTGGGAGAGAAATGAGATACAGTAAAAAAATATATGTATCAGAGTTCTCGTTGTCCTTTGTCGTCTTCTGTCGGCACTGTTGAGCACCTGGATTACCTATCAACAGAAATGTTCATGTGGATTGAGTCGTTGGGGGTCTGCGGGTAGGGGTGCATTCTGTTTGGTTTTCGCCAGACCTCGTAGGAGAAATGCGTTACGGTTTTGGAGCAGGTGCATCTTCTTCCGTAATGCAGAGCATAGATTTTGCAATGGAAAGTGCAATTGTTCCAGAATTGTGAGATCTGTTCGTTTCTTGAGTCTCTGTGGTGGGCATTTCCTGTTGCTTCCATCATCTTCAGGGTGCTTGGTAGCGGGCAGAACCACAGACTTTGTTTATCTTTTCTTCGGGGGGCGACCCTTGGTGGAGTTCTAGGTCACCGTTCTGGGATTTAACATAGTTCGTGGTCTACTTAGTCGGAGCTCCCTCCCTTCTGACGCAGGGAGTACTCTTCTCTGGGTAGCTCAGTAGGATTTGGAGGAACTTGGGAGTTCGGGTGGAAAGGTGCGGGTGTGAACAGTCCTTATGGTAGGTCGGTGGAGGAGGGGATGGAGCAAGGCCAAGTCGGGAACAGATCAGGGGGGACGGAGGGTTTGCGACAGGCGGGTCCGTAACCATGTTCAGAGAGCGGGGACTTTTTGGCACACGTTGATCATAGAGCAGGGGCTTCAGGTCAGCCCTTTCCTTAGCTTTGTTTGAAACAGTGCCCCGTCCTGCGACTCCTTACTGCTGTGGTCTCGCCTCGGCCTCCGTCGCTGATGTTCCACAATCCGCAGTCAGGCCGCGTGCTCCCACATCCGGTCTCTTTCCCCTCCGACAGTGATACCCTTAAATGAGTGTTGAAAAGACAGTCTTTAGAGATTTTGCAGAAAAAGGTAATTACATAAATCTATTTTCTCTCCCAACACCAAGCAACTGGGGTAAGCACTCGCTACATTTGAGATTTTTTTGCGGCTTACGTATAAACAATTGATGATGGATTTGCTGGATTCCTTACAACTTCCTTTTGTTGGCTAATTCTTTGACGCTTTGATGATTATAACGTTCATTTGTCATATGTCTATTATAGTAGATGTCAGTTCTTCTGGCAGAGACCCATTTCCCTAGTACGAGTCTTGCAAGGCTAGGCTGGTCTTCAGGGCCTTGTATTTTACAAAAAGTGCAACGTGCTATTCACCATAGTCTGATAGGCATCCTTCTGAGGGATGAACATAGGCTAAACAAGTCTTCATTACATCAAAACATCTTATTTTCAGCAAGGCTTACAGCAACAAGGTCTTTCGATTTTCGATCTAATTTTTAACTTTGCATACATCTTTCTAACTTTCTATATAAATCCTCGCAACCTGGTTACTACAAAAACTCGGGGGGTGGTTTGCGATAATTATTAAACTTATCCTCGGGGAAGGTGGGATCTTATGAAAAACGATTAGGAGCACAGCGAATCGGAGCAAGGGGCGTTTTTCAAGTTCTCGTTCAGGGCAGCTGATACCAAACTGGGGGCATTTTGGGTAGATGGGGGTGTCTCGATCATTTCTTACAGCTTGGGGTACGGAGACAATTTTCAATGGGGATGGTCGCATTACCACAGACACATTTTATCATAGAAGCCACTGACAAATAGTTCCCTGAGAGTGGGTCAAATTTAGGGAACCTTAGTCGTCTTACCTGTCCCTTTCCTATCGGCCAATTTAAATTTCATCCATATTTTAGTAGAAAAGGAGAGGTAGTAACGTGGTACCGATACAATTTTATTTAGGACAAATTTGTGCAAATACTTGTGGTATTTGGGGCCAATCAGGAGGTGCACCAGGTTCGCCAATTAGGTGCCAGTCGCTAGGAAGAGGGAAAGTGTGGAGGGGTGAAAGAGTGAGAGAGAGAGAGAGAGAGAGAGAGAAAGAGAGAAAGAGAGAGAGAGAGAGAGACAATAGGCAAAACAGTACACATGGGACATAGAGAATGACCGTGTATTGTTTGGGCTATTCAGTGTGTTACCCAACGTTAGACGTTTCGGGTCTGTGTTAGGATGTAAAAAAAAGCATGCAGTTTTGGGACAGAAAAGCATTAGATCTAGTACAAAAAGGTCGTGCATTGGGTAGGGCGTCCTTTTTGTGTCGTCTTGCAGCGGTAGTCCGTTTTCATGCATCGGGCGTGACGTGGTTCCAGATCCCTTATGATACTCCAATCGGGATTCTAATGTAACCTGCAGAGGGAAAAAGGGGGGAAAAAAAAGGGGGGGTAGGGGGACATCATTCGAACACATCAAATGTATGGGCACGAAAGTCCTTTACTTACCACATACTCGTACTTATCTCTTCGGGATATAATCCCTTAGGGTTTTGGTTTCCTAAAGTCATGGGGGCAGGCAATGTGATAGGTGGTTCATGGGGAGGTTCGAGGATGGCATTAAGGATCGTGTGTAGTGAAAACGCTTAAAAAGAGGAATCAGAGGTGCCTAGCGTGAGGTACCCGGTTTTGTAGATGTATCCGGCCTTCGGGATCCTTAAATCATTCCCAAAGCTGTGAGGTTCTAAGACATATCAGTTCTTCGTTTTAACCCGGTACCTTAGTACCTTCGACCACCATATCTTAATAACATTTTATCGATCACACCGTTTTACTTTACCCATTCTCAGAAGTCGAGGTCCTTCTTCATACGTCAGTTCCTGAGCTTAGTCGCATATCTTGGAGGCAGCGTATCATACCTTTGATTCGACCATCAACCCAGGGCCGAACAACCATTTCTCGGATAACCTTAAAAAAAGAGCAGAACAGTTGCGCACAGAAAAACCCTCCCACCGATACCCGCATTTACAAAAGTATGCGATGCCTATCCATAGCTTTTTAAGACCTTTATTTGTAGAATTATTCAGTACGTAAAATGTGAGAGCGCAATTCATATTTTGGTCTGACATGTCGTCGATGGAAGCATATACAGCAGGGGGTTATTTTGTAGCACAAGAACATGTAAAAAAGGTCTAATTAATTATTTGCAAGTAACCAAAAACATTTCATTGCGTGACGAAGGAATCAGGGGCATTTCAGTTCATAAATGGAAACACAGTCAAGCTCATCGTAACCACATTTCCTAGATGTAAACCGCGGGTGTGCATCATGAGCGACGTTATGTATCAGTTACAACAAATATCAAAAATAAATTGTTCATTGAAATCAACATTTTACGGAACCCTTCTTAAATGTTCGCCAAGTGAACCCTCCTCCCTTTAACATCGAGTGCGCAATGGTTCGTATATATATATATATCTTAGTACATCAAGTTTCATTAGCTGAGGAACACCACGAGGCATCCGTTAGTTTTCATTGATACCAGCGCCATTTTGGGCGAGGTCGGTTTAGTCCGGAAGTAGCATCAGGGGCAAAATATCCCCGACAATTGGCGGTTGGACCAGAGTCCCTTTCGGCAGTTCAAAAGAAAACTGTGCTAACAGAGGGGCTGGTGGTGTGGACCGTCAATCAAGAGAGGGAGGGGGTAGAGTCTCTCTTACCGGGTCATGTTGATGTTCAGCCGGAACTTGCTCGAGTTCGTTAGCCCATAATGTTCCTGGGTGGTTCAGACGGAAGCTGATGCAAACACGAGAGCACCGCCATCTTGTTGCTGTGCCGTGGTTATTTCATTTGAGATCAATGCAACTGTTCCTCACCGGAAGCCTGAAGGGGCCGAGGGCTCTTGGGACTTTGGTAGAATCTTCAAAGTCGAGGGGATGTTTGTCGATGGTGGGGGCTTGCGCCCAGGTGGGCAAGTGCCCGAGTTGCAATTTCGGACAAAGTTACTCCAGCGGCCTAGACCCGCCTTTCGAGGGCCCAGACGCCATTTTGAGACCCTGTGGCAGCCACCTTTGCCGTATCCATCAGGAGTGGAAGAAACTTCTTGTGATGGCGAAAGACAGAGCATCATGCTGCTGGAGCAGGACATTTTGGTTCGGGGCGCCAGGGTACAGCAGTGGAGCCTTCATCTGGGGAGGTGAGGGAGGCTCGTCCGTGCCGCCTTCCTCTCCCGGCGCATCCTACGCCGTCCCTTTGAATCAGGGGCGCACATGATGACCACCCTACACCCCTGATTCCGACTCTTGGGGGACCACTGTACATCCGGTGCTCCGTAAATATGCCCGTCGGACATTGTATGTCCTGTACTACGCAAGTATACCAGCCGGGTCTTGTATGTCCTGTACTGAGAAAATATACCAGTCGGGCATTGTGTGTCCTGTGTTGCGGAAATATACCAGTCGGGTATTATATTTCCTGTGCAGCGTAGGTATATGGCCGTCGCCCGGCTGGAGGACATCGGCGTCGGGCCAGGGCAGGGAAGCCTCCTACCTGTGGAGGTGGAAGAGGTTCGTCCGCGTCGCCTCTTCCTCCCTGCCCACCCTGCATCCGTTCGATGGAGAAATTCATGATGGCCGGACCAGGAGATACGAGGGAGGGGGTCATTTTCATCCGCCCCCTCCCTACTCGCGGTCCGGGGGACGCCATCCCTGGAAGGGCAGTATGGGAAGACCATTTCATTGCCTGCTGTGTGGAGTCTCCAGTACCTTCTCGCCAGCGATCTCTTTTTGGCCCATGGTTGCTGGCAGGCCCCGCCCCACACGTGCTATGTGTTTCGGATGGGCGGGACCATCGAACTGTTACATTGGAAGACTTCCGGAGTGAGCATAATATGTTTTGTATTTTTCCTATTAGTAAAGTTTTTTTTTTTTTTTTAGAGAGTTCTACTAGTTATTCTATTTACTGTTGGTTGTGTGTTTTACCGTAATTAAATCCTTAAGTTATATAATAGACGCTTGGCTTCCTTGAGTCTTTTCTCTAACGGGGGGGGTTGTTTACACTGACCTGCAGTTGTGTTTGTTTTTCAGAGTGGGGGAGCAACAGAGAGCAATCAGTCCCAGAACTCTAACATGTCGTTAAAATTGGTCTGACGAAATCTGTGCCACCCAGCATAATCAAACGGGGTGGTCCTGTCTGTTCTGTCTGCACTAGTCTGATTGGTTTTTATCTCACGCCTTTTTCCTTTCTGTCGGCCTGTCCTTTCTGTCGACCCTCCATTCTTACCTATGCTCTGCAAAGTCGGACATTGGGCTTTCCAGTGTCCAAGACATTTACAGAAAGCACATTGGTTTTGTTTTACATCTGTTCGTCCTGTGCATAGTGCTGGGGGATTACCTTCGGGTCGTTGTGTTCCGGGGTTGACTTGTCGGCACACCCCTTTACACCGTTCTCTTTTCATGTCTACTCCTCGGGACTGTGCCATCGCTGGCCCTTCCCTTTGCCTACTAGACGTTTGGAGGGTTATCCGTCGTGTCCCCTCACCTTTTCTGAATTCGTCGCCTTCCCTTCGTCGCGTGGCTTCTTTGCGCCACATACCGAGACTATCGAGCATAATAGGTGTTGTTTCATTCCTACGAAGGGCTATTTCTACCGTTTCTATTTTGTCAAGATCAAAGGATCCTCTCAGTGGCCACTGACTTTCTCGATCCTTTTTCGTATATTTATGCCATAGTTCACTGTAGGCTATAGCGATTAATCCATGCTTCATGAACATGTCCTTATTAGGGGTGCCTTCCAGCGGAGCCGGATGGTTCATCTCTAATAAGCGGTCCGGGTAAAACAGGCTACTAACCAGTGGGGAGAAGACAGGCATGACGGATCGCAATGGGATAATAGTCAGCACTACCTATCTTATCACTGCGCGCAAAGACTAGACAGAATATTTCTATTCTACGTTGTTTGCACGTAGTGAATACCTCATGAACCAATTCTGAGCAATCAATGTTAGGTCAAAAATAAAAAATCAATATGGTCAATGGGGAGAATAAGTAGGCTCGCAAAGGTTCGCGTCACCTACCCTTTCACTATCTGTAAAGAGGGGACCTATTTTTCCCTGTTTGCAGACAGAGAATCTCCAGAAAACAATCTATAACAGTTAATCAATGTTTAGGTCGAAAATAAAAAATCAATATGGTCAATGGGGAGAATAAGTAGGCTCGCAAAGGTTCGCGTCACCTACCCTTTCACTATCTGCAAAGAGGGGACCTATTTTTCCCTGTTTGCAGACAGAGAATCTCCAGAAAACAGTCTATAACAGTTAATCAATGGGGGAGAAAGATGGGTCCGATGGGTGCGTACCTATCCTTCGCTGTTTATAAAGGGAGAGCCTGTTGTTTCTCCGTTTGTAGACAGTGAATCTCCAATAAATTAACAAAAAGTAATACTAGTATTTTCTCAACAATTATCAACCACTTTCAATTATCTATCACTTTCGCAATTTGTCGTGTTTACACGACCTTACCCGGACCGCATGGACAGTTTCTCGTCTTCCGAATCCAGCGCCCGATCGTCCTCTTCTCTTCGTACTTCTCATGGCACTTCCTGATGGTTCCCAGTCAGGACCGCAGATCACTCGAGAGAGGTCTGTTCGGAACCAGTGAAGTTCGGATGATCGGCTGTCAGACGAGGGTCTATCGGACAGGGTACCTTCCGATCGTTGCAGTCGTTCACTCTGTCGTCGGGACCTCTCCCACTGGATCCACGAGTCGCTGATGGGCCCCACGTTTGGGACGCCAATTGTTAAAAAGGGTTCCAAAGACAACCGGTAACCAAAGACCCTTTTATGTTGCCCGGCGGTATCGCCTCTATGACCCACCAATATTAATCAATGAAGAAGCAGGCGCTGGAGACTGGAAGGCAGGAAACGAGGATTTTATTCTCTCCGGAGGAGAACACATCAATTCAGACAGCAAGTATCGTCACGAGGTGCTCTAACCACATCTCTGAGGCCTGGCCTCTTATACTAGGGTTTATGACCTTTATTGCACATAACACATTCTCGCAATACTTTAGTACTTGAAAGAACATCCTCGGAATCTCCCCTTCAGACCCTTTCCCACATACATTTACAGTTGGATTCCCCACCCCGGTCACAACAGGTGATGGTTGTCGCACAGCAGGGCATTCCGCCGATTCACGGAATGCATGGGGTTGATCGGATCTCATGGGGTGGGGGCTTTGATCGATTCGGGGGTCTTTTGATGGGGAGGGGAAGCTTCCTACTGTACGGGGTAATAAACAGTATCCGCAGAGCCAGGTGGCAGCCTGGGAACAGGGAAGACAAACGGGGACACAGGAAAAGGGGGTTTGCATCAGAAGGGTTTGAGGCCATGAAAGGAATGAGGGGAGGTGTCGTGCTGGGAACAGGATGGGATTCCGTGGTGAAGCTGCGCTGAAGAGGGGTTTATGACCCAAGGCATGAGAGAGCGGGGGTTGTCAGCGTGCGGGGGAATGCTTGCGAGGTTAAGAGAGAGAGAGAGACGCGCTGGCTATCAGCGAGGGGCAGGGAGGCCATGGTGCTCAAAATGGCTGCCGCTTACGCGCACGAATGGGCTTGGAAAGGGGCAAGATGGCGCCGATAATGTTCACCAAGTTTGTATTTATTTTCCACACGTTCTCACATTGTCCCCATGTCCATATGTTCCCATGACACTTTCCGTTTCCCTACGTCTTTGTCCCAGTGCCAGAGCTCCCATCTCAGGGCCTGGTTCACAAACTGCCTCCTCACTCATGGTGGAGGCCCCACAGTCATGCGGGAGTCCCTGCGCTCGGGCGGAATCTCCGTATTAAGAAATCTCAATGCGAAGATTCTGTCTCGAGTGCGGAGGCTCCCCCATGACTGTGGGTTCTCCACGACGAGTGTGGGACCCATTGTGAATCAGGCACTCACTGTCTGTGCCACTGTCCCAGTGTCATCATTTCTTTGTTAGTATTACTCTATAAGTATGACTGCTTCAGCTTCAGTGTCAGTGTCTCACCATATCTGTGGTGGCGTCTCAGCGATGGACTTCCCAATGCCGGTCCTACTGCTCCATGTCACTTACGACTTCCCTTTGTTTCTGTGTCAATATATCCTGACTTGTCTGCATCGCGCTATTGTTGATATCTTTGCGTATTTATAATTACTGATTTAAAATCATTTAATTGTTCAGCGCCGCTCTGCTGCTTGCCCCGGCCGCTGCTGCCTGCCTGGCATCACATTTCCTTTGCCGCTTTGCTGCGCTGTGTGTCACAGAGGATACAATCGATTTCAGCAGGTACAGTGCAGCTGATCAATCCCGTACGGCTGCCGGCCATTTTGTTGTTGTTGTTGTTGTTGATCGCCCTGCCCTAGTCTCCACCCCGCTCCCGCCTTCCCAGCTGACCCGCCCTCCCACGAAGCTCTTCCTCCGTACTCTGACCCTAACGCGCTGTGACCGTTCTGCTCCCTGCGGACACGGCTGCTCCCCACGCTGCTCCCTGACCCGCCTTGCCTCCCTGCTGGGTATCGTTTCGCAGCTCCGCTGCTTGCTTTAGCCACTACTACATTGCTGCTTGACAGTGCCTGACTTGTCTGCATCGTGCTATTGTTGATATCTTTGCGTATTTATAATTAATGCTTTAAAATCATTTAATTGTTCAGCGCCGCTCTGCTGCTTGCCCCGGCCGCTGCTGCCTGCCTGGCATCACATTTCCTTTGCCGCTTTACTGCGCTGTGTGTCACAGAGGATACAATCGATTTCAGCAGGTACAGTGCAGCTGATCGATCCTGTAAGGCCGCCGGCCATTTTGTTGTTGTTGTTGATCGCCCTGCCCTAGTCTCCACCCCGCTCCCGCCTTCCCAGCTGACCCGCCCTCGCCCCTCCCCCCTCACCACCATTTATGACAGGAGTATCTGCGCGCAGCAATCGCGCCCCAGTCGCGCCGAAGGTGCGCCAAAGGTAAGCCCGTCTACGCCCGTCCGCGCCTGGACCGCGCCCAGCGCCAGACCCCCTGGCCCCCGTCCCACCCACCCCTCCCGCATTACTTACGACACTACCACCCTCCTAGCCCTTAACCCCGGCCGCTCCCCCAACTGCGTCCAAGCCGCTCCTGGCCACACTCATGGACCCTTTTCCTGCAACTCCTGCAAGTTCGATGGCACCAAGAACAACTCCTCATCTACGAACACACAACAGATATCCGACCCCAACCACCTACATTGCATCCTGCTCAACACCCGCTCGGTCCACAGGCACGCCATCGACCTTTGGAATCTACTAGACACCATCTCCCCGGACGTCGCCTTCCTAACAGAAACATGGATGAACGCCTCTTCAGCCCCAGACATCACCATCGCCATCCCGAAAGGCTATAAGATCATTCGCAAGGACCGTACCGGCCACACAGGAGGAGGCATCGCTATTGTCCATAAGAAATCCATCCGCATGTCAACCAGCTCAGACGTCAATCTCGCCAACACTGAACACCTTCACTTCCAGATCCACATCGACCCCAAGACCACACTCAGAGGCACCCTCCTCTACAGGCCACCAGGACCCCGCGCACAATTTAGTGAAGACATCACGGACTTCATCACTCCACACGCGCTCCCCTCCGAGGATTACATCCTTTTGGGAGACCTCAACTTTCACCTTGAAAAGAACAACGACCGCAACACCACCACCCTGTTGGACAACCTCGCCAACCTCGGACTTAAACAACTTGTCACTACCCCCACCCACATCGCAGGTCACACACTCGACCCTATCTTCACCTCCAGCAAACATGTCTCCTTCAGCCACACCACAGCTCTCCTTTGGACTGACCACAGCTGCGTTCACTTTACCTACAACAAGCCCACATCCAACAACCACCCCCAACCTTCTCTGCAAAGAAACTGGAACAAAATCACCATCGACCAGATCTCCTCATCGCTTCTTCAAAACCCCCCAACCCACTCCTCTAACCCCGACCAAGCAGCCACCAACCTCACCCAATGGTTATCCAACAGCGCCGACATCCTAGCACCACTGAAAAAACGACAAATCAAACTAAGCAGCAAGAAGGCCTCATGGTTCAACGATGATCTCAAGAAATCCAAGAAACTCTGTCGCTCCCTTGAGAAGGCCTGGAAAAAAGACCCAACCACCAGCACCAAGGACGCCTTCAAAAACGCCACCCGCATACACCACCAACTGATCCGAAATGCCAAGAAAGCCGCTTTCAAGGACCGACTAGATAACAATGCCCACAACAGCAAGGAATTATTCAACATCGTCAAGGAATTTACCAACCCCTCAGCCAACTCCAACGACATCACCCCCTCTCAAGCCCTATGCGACTCCCTAGCCTCATTCTTCCACAACAAAATTGCAGACATCCACAACAGCTTCGACAACCGACCCGATGACCAACCCCCCGCAGGACCCCCACACCCCCCTCAACATCCTCAATGACTGGAAGCCAATCTCCACTGAGGACACCATCCGTCTGATGAACTCTATCCACTCAGGATCCCCCACAGACCCATGCCCTCACCACATCTTTAACAAAGCAGACTCCATTATAGCACCGCACCTCCGTGACGTCATCAACTGCTCCCTCAACTCAGCAACCTTCCCGGAAAGCTGGAAACATGCCGAACTCAGCGCCCTCCTGAAGAAACCCACAGCTGACCCCACCGAACTCAAAAACTACCGCCCTATCTCACTCCTTCCATTCCCGGCCAAAGTCATCGAGAAAGTGGTCAACAACCAGCTCGCCGCATTCCTCGAAACCAACAAATCCCTCGACTCCTCACAATCCGGCTTCCGAGCCAAGCACAGCACTGAAACCGCCCTCATCGCAGCAACAGATGACATTCGAACCCTACTGGACAATGGAGACACAGTCGCCCTCATCCTCCTCGACCTCTCCGCAGCCTTCGACATGGTCTGTCATAGCACCCTTTTACAACGCCTCAGAAACGTCGGAATCCAAGGAAAAGCACTGGAATGGATCACCTCGTTCCTCACCGGAAGAACCCAGAGAGTCCGCCTTCCACCATTCAAGTCAGAGGCCACTGAAGTCATCTGCGGCGTACCACAAGGATCCTCACTCAGCCCCACCCTCTTCAACGTATACATGAGCCCCCTCGCGGTTATCGCACGCCAACACAACCTCAACATCATCTCCTACGCCGACGACACTCAACTGATCCTCTCACTCACCAAAGACCCGAACACTGCCAAAACCAACCTGCATGAAGGAATGAAAGAAGTAGCCGAATGGATGAATCACAGCCGTCTGAAACTGAATTCCGACAAAACAGAAGTCCTTATCTTAGGTACCTCCCCCTCTGCCTGGGACGACTCTTGGTGGCCAGAGGCCCTCGGAAAAGCACCCATCCCGACTGACCACGCACGGAACCTGGGCGTCATCCTGGATTCCTCACTCTCGATGAACAGGCAAGTCAACGCCGTTTCTTCATCTTGCTTCAACATTCTTCGCATGCTCCAAAAAACATTTCGCTGGATCCCCACCAAAACTAGAAAAACGGTCACCCACGCTCTGGTCACGAGCCGACTGGACTACGGAAACACCCTTTACGCCGGGACCACCGCAAAACTCCAGAAAAAACTCCAACGCATCCAGAACGCTTCAGCCAGGCTCGTACTAGACATCCCGTGTAAAGAACACATCTCTGGTCACCTGAAAAACCTCCACTGGCTCCCCGTCAATAAGAGGATTACCTTCCGGCTCCTAACCCACGCACACAAAGCACTCTACGAAATTGGACCCGAATGCCTCAACACACGACTGTCCTTCTACACCCCCTCCCGCCAGCTACGATCCTCCAACCAAGCCCTTGCCACTGTACCTCTGTTGTAAATGAAAGATGAGGCGGCACACCAACGTCGTGTAGTTCAGGGTAGTTTAATGAGTCGCTGAGTAGAAAACCCAACCATCGTGCACAAGATCTAACGGGCAACTGTCAACCGTTAGATAGAACACAGGACATGTCACAGAGCGGAGCAGCGCGAGTACAGCGCGCGACACGCGTCATGACACCAAGCAAAAGGGTGAATATAACACATCTCCTTTTCTTAAACAGAGAGAGAAAAGGATGCAATAACAGAAATAGGTCGAAAGCTCACAGTAACCTTTTACGAAGAAAAGGTGGTACACAAGAAAAAAACAAAGCATCATAGAACACATTACTTGCTCTTGGAAAAGCAGAAGAAAATGAAACAAGGCATTCAACCCCACATTCTCCCTTAAACAGACAAAGTTACACATAGTCCTTCAAATAAGCAGGAACAACCCTGCAGCGAAGAGGTCTGCCAGCTCTATCAGCAACCACATCCTTAGAAGTTTGAGCTGAAGGAACAGACCTAAGCTTTCTTTGGTAAAGTGCTACCCTGCGGAGGTTCCACGTTTGGCCATTTTGTAGCTTAACATAGTTGCCAACCACGGACTTTACCTGGTAGGGTCCCCTAAATTTATTGAACATCCTCTGGTTACCCCCAGGTTTAACTTTTACCAGGTCCCCTTCAGCTATTTTGGAAAGAACAGCTTTTCCCATGGAGTCACCTCCCACACCCTTTTTCTTTTCATGTAGCCAAGTGGGAATGAGTTTAGTGCCTGGCACCCTCCCCCTCATGAGCTCAAAAGGTGTTACAGACATGTTGCTATGAACAGTGGTACGGTATGCCCACAGCATTTCTTTGATCTCCTTCTGCACAGGGCGACCTGACGCTAAAGCGAGCTGCATAGTACCCTTAACAAGCCTGTTTATTCGCTCACAAAGTCCATTCCCTTGTGGGTTGTAGAGCGATGTACGCAAGTGCTTCAAACCAAGGAAAACAAAATAATCCTCCATAATGGCAGAGGTAAGTTGCGTACCATTATCAGTTAACACCATTGAGGGAATGCCCTCACGTCGAAATATCTCATCAAGGACCTTGACAGTGGATTCTGCAGTGATGCTTTTCATGAAAGCAACCTCAACCCACCTAGAGGTTGAATCAACTACAACCAAAGCGAATTTTTCAACATCCACCAGATCATGAAATGGACCTATGAAATCAATGCAGATCTTCTGCCATACACCATCATCTGCAATAATCTTCCCCATGCCATCTTTACTAGCACAAACCTGTAGTCTCTTTTCAGACTCCTTGCACAGCTGGCACTGTTCAACCCAACCCTTCACCTGTGCATCTACACCGGGCCACCAAAAATCAGCCTTGACACGTTTGCCAGTAAGGGTTTGGCCAAGATGGCCCTCATGCGCCAGCGCAATGATACGGGGTCTAAGGGATGCCGGAGGTATATATTTCTCACCTCGCACAAGGATATGCTCGCCCTGTAAAGAAATTTCATCCTGTAACTGAACGTAAGGCCTAAGAGCTGGTGAGACAGTACTCTGCCTTGATACCCCTTCTTTGCACATCTTGACTAAGCCAGCCATAACAGAATCTTTCCCCATTTCCTCAATCCACTCCCTCCTAGATATGGAGCTGGGTAAATCACCTTCCAAGTCATCCAAAAACGCAACCACATTTTCAGTCATTAATTCTTTAGGTGGTTCTTTGGTGTCAGGTAATCTAGAAAGACAGTCCGCAACGCTGTTGCACCAACCAGGCAAATATTCTACACTACAAGTGAACTCTTGTATACAAACAGCAAGTCTCGCTAATCTCCCAGAGCAGTTCCTAATCCCCCCAGGGGCCAAGACCTTTAATAGGGGCTTGTGGTCAGTCCTGAGTGTGAAGGTGATTCCCCACAGATACACCCTAAAATATCGAGTTGCCCACGCGGCTGCAAGAGCTTCACGCTCTATGACTGAGTAGTTCCTTTCGGTCTCAGTCAGAGACCGTGACGCAAACGCAATAGTGTTCTGTTTGCCACCCCCTTTCTGTGTTAAGACCGCACCAATCCCAAAGGAACTTGCGTCAACAGTGAGGATGGTGTGATAAGACTGCACAAAACTTGACAGAATGTTGGCATCTAAAATGTTCTGTTTGATCAATAGAAAAGCATTCCGCTGATCTGCTCCCCAAATGAAACCTTTCCCTTTCCGCATGATAATACGCAAAGGTTCAACCTTTTCCGCAAAATTCTTTACGAATTTCGCATAGTACTCAACCATGCCCATAAAAGACCTTAATTTGTCTTTGTCATCAGGTTCCGACACGTTACAGATTGCACTCACAAGGTCTTTTTTGGGTTGTATACCAAGACCAGATACATGGTACCCTAAATAGTCCACTTCTTTAACAGCAAAAACACACTTTTCTCTACGTAATGTTAAACCAGCCCTTGAGAGAGCAGAGAGAACTTTGTCCAGAATAACATCATGGTCACCCACATCCAAACCATGAATCAGGATGTCGTCCTGGAAAAATACTACCCTTTCAATGTCTTTTAGTACATCCGTAATGATTCTTTGAAAAGCACTGGCTGCAGAACAGAGGCCAAAAGGAAGTCTTTTAAATTGGTAAGTACCCTCCGGAGTGATAAACGATGTGAATTGCTTAGAGTCCGGATGAAGCTTTATCTGGTGGTATGCGCTGCGAAGGTCTAACTTTGAAAACACTTTTCCTCCACCCAAACTCAGAACAATTTCATTTATGTTCGGAAGCGGAAAGCTATCCATTATCACCGCTTTGTTGAGGCTTCGCAGGTCCACACAGAAGCGCAAAGATTTGTCCGGTTTCTGTGTGATCACGACTGGACTCAACCACTGTGTGGCCTCCACAGGCTCAATTATGTCATCCTCTAATAGCTGCTTGATGATTTTCCTGACCTCATCTCTTGCAGAAAGAGGTATCTTCCTTGCAGTGTGTTTCACAGGTGCTACATCTCTTTTGGTTTTAATGACATGCTGATAACCAATAGCTTCCCCCAACTTCTCATTGAAGATACACTCACGCTTCTTAAGAACAGCTTCTAAATTATCATGGACTGTATTACAAGCACTTTCAACGTCAATGCACATTACAGGTGGATCAGCTCTCGGGTTCACTCTTATGTTAAGTTCATACTGATGTAACCACCCTAAAATGGCAGGGCCATGTGGGGACACATAAACCTTCCCCTGAGTGAACCTCCCTTTAAACTTTATATTTGCCTCAAAATATCCAAGGACACCAATGCTCACACCCTGGTAACCCCTTAGTGTGATGTCAGATTTGACTAAAGTTGAACCAGAACAAGATGAATTGTACAGAATCTTAGGGATGATTGTGTAAAGTGATCCTGTATCCACCATTAAATTGATAATAACACCATTCAATTCAAAATCTGCTTTAGGCCGAGATAAGACAACATCCTCTTCTGACTGCATGTTGCCAGCAGACGTAATCATCATAACCTCTGCTTCATCATCAGTAACTTCACCCTCAACCAAAGCAACCTTTTTCATGCCCACTGTCCTACACATTCGTGCATAATGCCCTTTCTTTCCACATTTTAAACAATCCCTAGACAAAGCTGTACAATTTTTGGAATCAGCTAAATGAAAAGGGCTTCCACACCTATTACAAGACCGTGTGGCTGGTCTAAACTTGCTAGTCCCACTTTTATTAAACGAGGTTGCAGGTTTCCCCCCCTTGTTTGCTTGTCTCCCTTGTATTAAAGCTATGCTCTCTGAAGCATCTGCCTGTAGGCTTGCAACCTCCTGACAACTAGTGTGTCCCAGTTGTATTCTTTTAAGTTCCTTCATACACCTATCGCTTTCTTCAGCGACTTTGGCAATGGTAATTGCCTCAGTAAGGGTGGGGTTTTTAGCTGCCCACAACTTCTCCTGTGTCTTCTTGCTAAAACATTGCACAATTAACTGGTCGCGAATCATCTCATCCTGTATGTTCCCAAATTGACATTTCACAGAGAGTTCCCTCAGCCTAGAAACAAATTCATCAATAGTTTCACTTTCTTTCTGAGGAGCAGTGTAAAACTTGTGCCTGCGCATTACAACATTCTCTTGTTTAGCAAACCTAGTGTAAAGTCTAAATAGAGCATCTTTATAAACGTCATCAATGTCAAGAGGCGGATTTGGCAAGTATTTAAACACCCTTTGACCCTCTTTGCCTAAAGCACCCAGTAATAAGGCTTTCTTCCTGATGGCAGAAAACTTCGTACCATCTAAGGCTATTATATAGTTCTCAAATGCCTCACACCAGTCATCCCATTCCATTGAGGGTTCACCAGGGGCACTCAGGAAAGGAACAGGCGCTTGAATGGCATTGCTCACATTCATAGTGAATACCCAGGAATGATACCCAAACCACGATAACAATAACTTAAACAGCCAAAATTTTAAACAGTCTGCAAAGTTCGCAATGTCTTATTTTAAAGTGTGTGTGTCACTGACATTTGAGTAACACACTGTAAAGAAATCGATTTATAAGTGAGTGTGTCACTGTAGACCAACGACAGTAGTCTTTGATGGCAAAACATCTTAAAGACAGCGTGACACACAAAAGCGAACTTGCATGGAAGTGAGTGTGTCACTGCAGAAAGAATAGCGGTGGTATCTGTTTCTTTTAAACCGCTTTTTCTTTGGCTGCGCGTTTCCCTTTTAAGGCACTCCGCCTTGCGAGCAGTGGGGCTCACTGGTATTGCCTTTCCTTCAAAAATAATTTCCCTTTTAAGGCCAATGGCAGCAAGGGGCGCTGTTGCCTGCGTCGACGGGTTGAGGAGCAACAGTCAACACTCCGTCGCGCTTGGAAGAAGAGAGTCTTAAGTACACTTCCCTTCACGGTGAGCGAGTTTGTAACGTACCTTCTGTCGAGGCTTACTTTCAAACCGCTTTCTCTTTTAAAACGAATCCTCCGGTCGGGTTTTCTTTCTCGCGTCGTCTTTACCGGGAGACACTTTCCCTCACGTTACCCTCCGCCTTCAGCAGTCGCCAAAATGTTGTAAATGAAAGATGAGGCGGCACACCAACGTCGTGTAGTTCAGGGTAGTTTAATGAGTCGCTGAGTAGAAAACCCAACCATCGTGCACAAGATCTAACGGGCAACTGTCAACCGTTAGATAGAACACAGGACATGTCACAGAGCGGAGCAGCGCGAGTACAGCGCGCGACACGCGTCATGACACCAAGCAAAAGGGTGAATATAACAACCTCGCATCAACAAAACACCATGGGAGGTAGATCCTTCTCCTACCTGGCAGCTAAAACCTGGAACTCACTTCCCACTCACCTTCGCCTCACTCAGAACCACCTAGCATTCAGAAAGCAACTAAAAACGTGGATATTTGACAAATAATTCCCCACCCTTCCGCAAGCGCCTTGAGACCCTCTGGGTATGTAGCGCGCTATACAAATTTATTGACTTGACTTGACTTGACTCAGTGCCCTCTAGCAGTATTCATTTGCAACTTTTGGTGTGCCTGTATCTGTGTCCTTCCTGAATGTGGTGATGTTCTTTAACAGTGGCCCAGAGACCCAGTGTTAGTGCCTGCAAGATGACGACCGTGTGTCATATCAGTTCATGGTGTTAGTGTCTACATCCACGGAGAAACTTTGGTTTGAATACAGTAGAACAGGAAAGTAAAAGCGTTTTGGTTATTTGGTTACAGTTTTAGAGACTTTTATAGATTTTCCAACTCCACACTTCGAAACTTTTTCATAGAAAACAGTCAATGTTATCCTATGGGAGAAAATAATGTTATCAGTTCAGAGGTAAGTACTTTGTTGTGGGAGTTGGGTTTCTGGGGATAATCTCAGGGGTACCTCAGGGTCGAGGATGCACTCTCAAAGCACCCTCAGCGGCATTAGGGCGGGGGGGGGGTGCAGAGTGCTGAGTCCCAATGTTATCCATTAGGGGATAGAGAGCCTCGGGTTGGTGGCTGCTTACGAGCAGGCCGCAAGGTTGTGGGAGCAAAGCTCCTGGACTTAAGCTCAGGGCAAATGGGGGTTCAAGTCAGCACCAAAGGTACACCCTCAGCAGCACTAGGGCGACCAGGTTCAGGGTGCTGTTTTGTTGTCAGGTGTCCTGTTACTTTCAATGGGGATTCTCCGGTTTACAAACACACTGCAGGCATCCAGGACAAAGGTCTTCTGGGAGCGAACACCACTTGAAGAGGTAAGTTGGGATGCTGGGGGTTGGCTAGACACCTTCGGTTGGGCCTCCTAAAGCCGTGGGGCGTCGGGTGCAGTGGTGTCTTTTAGGGTCGGATCTTCTTACCAGCTCCTGGTCGCGGTTGGGGGGACCTTCCGGATTAAGGCTGCAGCTGTCAGCTGGAGGCTTGAGGTAGGTCAGGGATCACTGGATCTCAAGTCTGGATTGCCAGGGACACCTCCTCGTGGTATTGGGCCACTGGAACTTGGGCCGTGGGTGATGGGTGCAGAGTGGTGCAGACTCACGGATTTTGCCGGAGCTGGAGTGTGTGGGTGAACAAATCCGGTGTTCACAGGAGACAAAGTATTTTCCTTGGAAGGCAGGGCAGGTCCTTGGGTTTCTTGAGATTGCTGGCTGCAGGACACACCGTAGTTACGCTTTTGCAGGTTCGAGGTGGGGAAAGACCGGTAGGGCTGGGGCCAAGTCAGTGGGCGTTCTCCTCTTCTTAGCTTCGGCAAAGATGTTCGGTCCTTCTTCTTTTATTCTTGGTCGTTGCTTTTCTGAGAAGGCAAGGTTCAGGACTCCCCCATAATACTTGATTTAGGGGCGTTACAAGTAAGTAAAAGTTGGGACCAATGGGTCCATTCATTGGAGTGGGTACACCACGTATTATGCCACCCTCCAGTGGGCGGGGGGCATATGCCTCACTCTGGTTGGCTGGGTCCCCCCATCTGCAAGATGGCGGGGACTGAGAGTTGTGCTTCACCTCGTCTCCCCCACCTTAGGGGTCGGGGTGGCAAAGGTGGGCACATCTTCCTTCCTCACTTGGTTTTTCCGCCGGTTCTCCCGCCTAAAGTGGGGGTTAGAACCGGTGGGGACCAGTTGCTGGAAGTAGAAAAAGGCCTGGGGAAGCTCACAAAGGTGGCAAGCCTTTGAAGCTTCCCTTTCGTGGACCCTGCCCATTCTCGGGAGGAGGCTTGGCACCTCGTCCCAGGATGTGCATTGTTTCAGGCCCCCAAAAGCAGCAGGCTCTCGATCCAGGGGTCCAGAAACATGTCTGGTGGTGGCAGCTGGGGAGCAGCCACTCAGCCTGGACACTATTGTTAGGTCATTTTTAATGGGGCATCTCTAAGAAGCCCTCTGTGTGCATTGTTCATTACATTTCACACTGGCATCAGTGTGGGTTTAATGTGCTGAGAAGTTTGTTACCAAACTTCTCAGTTTTCAGTAAAGCCATTGTGGTACTGTGAAGTTCATAATGAAAAACTCCAAGCACCATATACTCTTAATGGCATTACTCCACTTACAATGTCTAAGAATTGGCTTAGACACTGTAGGGGTACAGGGCTCATGCCACTGTACCCTCACCACTGGTATAGTGCTCCCAGCCAGAGGGGTGGCTGATCTATGCCAGGGCAGGGGGTTTTAGGCATGGCACTCAGGGATGGGTGCCATGTCGACTCTTCACTTTGTTCGGCACCAAAACACACAGCCTGCAAAGGCAGTGTGTGTGTGTAAAGGTACATGGCCTCTAAGAGTGGCACAATAAGTGCTGCAGCCCTTAGGGGCCTTCCCTAGTCACATTGCCCTGGGTACCTGTGGTACCATTTACCATGGACTGACCTGTGGCCAGAGAGTGACAATTGGGTTTGGTCTTCAATGCAGTTTTAGGGAAAGAACATAGGCCCTGGGCACCTGATTAGCAGGAGCCCTGGGCACACTCAGTCAAAGTACATCAGCAGTTCAGCAAAAAATGGGCTCAACCATGCAGAAAGAGGGTACGTTCTCACATTGTCCCCATGTCCATATGTTCCCATGACACTTTCCGTTTCCCTACGTCTTTGTCCCAGTGCCAGAGCTCCCATCTCAGGGCCTGGTTCACAAACTGCCTCCTCACTCATGGTGGAGGCCCCACAGTCATGCGGGAGTCCCTGCGCTCGGGCGGAATCTCCGTATTAAGAAATCTCAATGCGAAGATTCTGTCTCGAGTGCGGAGGCTCCCCCATGACTGTGGGTTCTCCACGACGAGTGTGGGACCCATTGTGAATCAGGCACTCACTGTCTGTGCCACTGTCCCAGTGTCAACATTTCTTTGTTAGTATTACTCTATAAGTATGACTGCTTCAGCTTCAGTGTCAGTGTCTCACCATATCTGTGGTGGCGTCTCAGCGATGGACTTCCCAATGCCGGTCCTACTGCTCCATGTCACTTACGACTTCCCTTTGTTTCTGTGTCAATATATCCTGACTTGTCTGCATCGCGCTATTGTTGATATCTTTGCGTATTTATAATTACTGATTTAAAATCATTTAATTGTTCAGCGCCGCTCTGCTGCTTGCCCCGGCCGCTGCTGCCTGCCTGGCATCACATTTCCTTTGCCGCTTTGCTGCGCTGTGTGTCACAGAGGATACAATCGATTTCAGCAGGTACAGTGCAGCTGATCAATCCCGTACGGCTGCCGGCCATTTTGTTGTTGTTGTTGTTGTTGATCGCCCTGCCCTAGTCTCCACCCCGCTCCCGCCTTCCCAGCTGACCCGCCCTCCCACGAAGCTCTTCCTCCGTACTCTGACCCTAACGCGCTGTGACCGTTCTGCTCCCTGCGGACACGGCCGCTCCCCACGCTGCTCCCTGACCCGCCTTGCCTCCCTGCTGGGTATCGTTTCGCAGCTCCGCTGCTTGCTTTAGCCACTACTACATTGCTGCTTGACAGTGCCTGACTTGTCTGCATCGTGCTATTGTTGATATCTTTGCGTATTTATAATTACTGCTTTAAAATCATTTAATTGTTCAGCGCCGCTCTGCTGCTTGCCCCGGCCGCTGCTGCCTGCCTGGCATCACATTTCCTTTGCCGCTTTACTGCGCTGTGTGTCACAGAGGATACAATCGATTTCAGCAGGTACAGTGCAGCTGATCGATCCTGTAAGGCCGCCGGCCATTTTGTTGTTGTTGTTGATCGCCCTGCCCTAGTCTCCACCCCGCTCCCGCCTTCCCAGCTGACCCGCCCTCGCCCCTCCCCCCTCACCACCATTTATGACAGGAGTATCTGTGCGCAGCGATCGCGCCACAGTCGCGCCGAAGGTGCGCCAAAGGTAAGCCCGTCTACGCCCGTCCGCGCCTGGACCGCGCCCAGCGCCAGACCCCCTGGCCCCCGTCCCACCCACCCCTCCCGCATTACTTACGACACTACCACCCTCCTAGCCCTTAACCCCGGCCGCTCCCCCAACTGCGTCCAAGCCGCTCCTGGCCACACTCATGGACCCTTTTCCTGCAACTCCTGCAAGTTCGATGGCACCAAGAACAACTCCTCATCTACGAACACACAACAGATATCCGACCCCAACCACCTACATTGCATCCTGCTCAACACCCGCTCGGTCCACAGGCACGCCATCGACCTTTGGAATCTACTAGACACCATCTCCCCGGACGTCGCCTTCCTAACAGAAACATGGATGAACGCCTCTTCAGCCCCAGACATCACCATCGCCATCCCGAAAGGCTATAAGATCATTCGCAAGGACCGTACCGGCCACACAGGAGGAGGCATCGCTATCGTCCATAAGAAATCCATCCGCATGTCAACCAGCTCAGACGTCAATCTCGCCAACACTGAACACCTTCACTTCCAGATCCACATCGACCCCAAGACCACACTCAGAGGCACCCTCCTCTACAGGCCACCAGGACCCCGCGCACAATTTAGTGAAGACATCACGGACTTCATCACTCCACACGCGCTCCCCTCCGAGGATTACATCCTTTTGGGAGACCTCAACTTTCACCTTGAAAAGAACAACGACCGCAACACCACCACCCTGTTGGACAACCTCGCCAACCTCGGACTTAAACAACTTGTCACTACCCCCACCCACATCGCAGGTCACACACTCGACCCTATCTTCACCTCCAGCAAACATGTCTCCTTCAGCCACACCACAGCTCTCCTTTGGACTGACCACAGCTGCGTTCACTTTACCTACAACAAGCCCACATCCAACAACCACCCCCAACCCTCTCTGCAAAGAAACTGGAACAAAATCACCATCGACCAGATCTCCTCATCGCTTCTTCAAAACCCCCCAACCCACTCCTCTAACCCCGACCAAGCAGCCACCAACCTCACCCAATGGTTATCCAACAGCGCCGACATCCTAGCACCACTGAAAAAACGACAAATCAAACTAAGCAGCAAGAAGGCCTCATGGTTCAACGATGATCTCAAGAAATCCAAGAAACTCTGTCGCTCCCTTGAGAAGGCCTGGAAAAAAGACACAACCACCAGCACCAAGGACGCCTTCAAAAACGCCACCCGCATACACCACCAACTGATCCGAAATGCCAAGAAAGCCGCTTTCAAGGACCGACTAGATAACAATGCCCACAACAGCAAGGAATTATTCAACATCGTCAAGGAATTTACCAACCCCTCAGCCAACTCCAACGACATCACCCCCTCTCAAGCCCTATGCGACTCCCTAGCCTCATTCTTCCACAACAAAATTGCAGACATCCACAACAGCTTCGACAACCAACCCGATGACCAACCCCCCGCAGGACCCCCACACCCCCCTCAACATCCTCAATGACTGGAAGCCAATCTCCACTGAGGACACCATCCGTCTGATGAACTCTATCCACTCAGGATCCCCCACAGACCCATGCCCTCACCACATCTTTAACAAAGCAGACTCCATTATAGCACCGCACCTCCGTGACGTCATCAACTGCTCCCTCAACTCAGCAACCTTCCCGGAAAGCTGGAAACATGCCGAACTCAGCGCCCTCCTGAAGAAACCCACAGCTGACCCCACCGAACTCAAAAACTACCGCCCTATCTCACTCCTTCCATTCCCGGCCAAAGTCATTGAGAAAGTGGTCAACAACCAGCTCGCCGCATTCCTCGAAACCAACAAATCCCTCGACTCCTCACAATCCGGCTTCCGAGCCAAGCACAGCACTGAAACCGCCCTCATCGCAGCAACAGATGACATTCGAACCCTACTGGACAATGGAGACACAGTCGCCCTCATCCTCCTCGACCTCTCCGCAGCCTTCGACACGGTCTGTCATAGCACCCTTTTACAACGCCTCAGAAACGTCGGAATCCAAGGAAAAGCACTGGAATGGATCACCTCGTTCCTCACCGGAAGAACCCAGAGAGTCCGCCTTCCACCATTCAAGTCAGAGGCCACTGAAGTCATCTGCGGCGTACCACAAGGATCCTCACTCAGCCCCACCCTCTTCAACGTATACATGAGCCCCCTCGCGGTTATCGCACGCCAACACAACCTCAACATCATCTCCTACGCCGACGACACTCAACTGATCCTCTCACTCACCAAAGACCCGAACACTGCCAAAACCAACCTGCATGAAGGAATGAAAGAAGTAGCCGAATGGATGAATCACAGCCGTCTGAAACTGAATTCCGACAAAACAGAAGTCCTTATCTTAGGTACCTCCCCCTCTGCCTGGGACGACTCTTGGTGGCCAGAGGCCCTCGGAAAAGCACCCATCCCGACTGACCACGCACGGAACCTGGGCGTCATCCTGGATTCCTCACTCTCGATGAACAGGCAAGTCAACGCCGTTTCTTCATCTTGCTTCAACATTCTTCGCATGCTCCAAAAAACATTTCGCTGGATCCCCACCAAAACTAGAAAAACGGTCACCCACGCTCTGGTCACGAGCCGACTGGACTACGGAAACACCCTTTACGCCGGGACCACCGCAAAACTCCAGAAAAAACTCCAACGCATCCAGAACGCTTCAGCCAGGCTCGTACTAGACATCCCGCGTAAAGAACACATCTCTGGTCACCTGAAAAACCTCCACTGGCTCCCCGTCAATAAGAGGATTACCTTCCGGCTCCTAACCCACGCACACAAAGCACTCTACGAAATCGGACCCGAATGCCTCAACACACGACTGTCCTTCTACACCCCCTCCCGCCAGCTACGATCCTCCAACCAAGCCCTTGCCACTGTACCTCGCATCAACAAAACCACCATGGGAGGTAGATCCTTCTCCTACCTGGCAGCTAAAACCTGGAACTCACTTCCCACTCACCTTCGCCTCACTCAGAACCACCTAGCATTCAGAAAGCAACTAAAAACGTGGATATTTGACAAATAATTCCCCACCCTTCCGCAAGCGCCTTGAGACCCTCTGGGTATGTAGCGCGCTATACAAATTTATTGACTTGACTTGACTTGACTCAGTGCCCTCTAGCAGTATTCATTTGCAACTTTTGGTGTGCCTGTATCTGTGTCCTTCCTGAATGTGGTGATGTTCTTTAACAGTGGCCCAGAGACCCAGTGTTAGTGCCTGCAAGATGACGACCGTGTGTCATATCAGTTCATGGTGTTAGTGTCTACATCCATGTGTTGTAGCATTCCTGTGTCAGAGTCCCTCCCAATGTTTTTTCGTCTTGTAACAATATTTTACCTATAATTCAGTAACCTGCCAGTTCCTTCCATTGTACGAAACACACAGTAAAGGTGACTTGGTGGATGTTGAGTGGATAGGGCACATTAATAAAATAAAACCTATACTGACAGTGTTAGGAATCGTAGCTTTAGTTGCTGGATATTCACAAGTCCAATAAATCCCCCTTCACAACTGGAATTCTTGCTACAATAGTGAAAAGCAAATCACAGCTCTGATGATTTTCACCATTGAAAATGCTCAAATCTGATCATCTTCTCCTTAATGTTTGTGTGCAGCCTTGTTGCTCCTGTCCTCTTCCATTTGTATTCTGCTCTGGCTCGACGGTGACGTATGGCTCTTCTGAGTAATAGAAACAGGAGGGGGCAGGAGAAAGGGGAAGGGCAGAGAGGTAATGAAACAGCATTGAGAGAGAGGCAAAGGAGAGGGAGAAAAGGAAGGTAGAGATAGAGATGAGGTAACGAGATACGTGAGGTAGTTAATGTAAAGAGAGAAAGGTAAGGTATCAGAAAGAAAGATACAGAGAGGTAGAAAGAAGAAACATTAGGTAGAAGTAAAGAAGTGCGTAAGGATATAGAGTGAGTTAGAGACATGGAGAAGGAAATGTAAAATGAGGGTACACAAAAGGGTGAAGGAGAAAGAGAGAGAGAGAAGGAAGGTTGAGAGAAGTAGTGGCAGGTAAAAAAGTGAGGTAGTTAGTGGAGTACAGACATTTGCAAGGCAGAGAGAGTAGTGAGATACACAGAGGGGTAAGATGAGAAGCGTGATATATAAAGACAGCTTTAGTAAGGGAACCAACTTTTACAACAACGTCTTTACCACGCAATGCCAAAGGCACACAGCATTATAACACGTGTAAGTATTTTTTTAATAACATAATTATTATGTTATTTAAAAAAAAAAGGGTTTTAGGTGCAGGCAGTGATACAGGGAGGTAAAGGTAATTGTAAGGATTAGGGTTGGGTAGGGGGTAAATGGAGGTAAGGGTAATTTTAGGGTTTAGGGGTGGGCAGTGGTAAAAGGAGGTAAAGTTAATTTTGGGTTTATGGGCGGGCAGTGTTAAAGGAAAATAAGAGCAATTTTCAGGGAATCAGGAGTGGATAGATTAGGGGTGGGCAGTGTTAATGGAAGGTAAGGGTCATTTAAGGGTTTTGGGTGGTAGGGAAATGAGAGGTAAAGGGTACGCTTAGGGTGTAGAGTTGGGTAGTGATAAAGGGAGGTATAGGTAATTGTAGGGTTTAGGTGGGGGTGGTGGTAAAAGGAGGTTAGGAGTAAATTAAAAGCAAGAGAGGACTGGGGGGACTCCTCCAAAAAAAAAGAAAACAATTAAATAAAATATGAAATTACAATCTTATATAAAAAAAGTTCTTCACCCTCCACTAGTGTGGGCAGAGAATGTAACCTGTATTCCATGTATGCAGTCTCCAAGCCAGGGAACATAGCTTGGCTTCTACCTGGATAGGAGCAGAGAAAAAAGCTGCTCCTGCCCAGGCGGATGTAAAGGAATGGAGCCATCTGATGACAGCACCCGGGATGCTTGCTGGCTGGGGAGCCGGTATGGGCTCTGAGGGCCTTGGGACTCCCTCTGCAGCCCCTCTCAGTGACTAAATTGTGGGTGCCCTGGGTGGGAACCGGGCACTCACTGTAACTAAATAGCCTGTTCCTGCCAGCACCGAGGATGGATACTGGGTGGGGAGCTGGTTTGGGCCACGGGGGCCTTTGCACTCCCCTCACTCCTCCCAACATTAGTTACATTGTAGGTGTCCAGATGAGCACTGGGCACCCACAGTAACAAATAGCCAGCTCCCGCTGGCACCCAGTATGGATGCTAGCTAAGGAATTAGCAGAGGTGGTGGGGGCCGCAGGGCTCCTACTGCAGGTCCCAACCGTAAAAAAAAGTTGGAGTGCCCTGGGTAGGTTCAGGAGAACCCCAAAAAACTAAATATAAACAAAAAATAATAATAAACGGGAGGCAAGAGCTGCTCATTTAATATTCACTGCTCCAGGCAAGGACTGTTCCCATAATGAAACAATTAAAGACACTACTCTTCCCTAAACCAGAATAATCAGTAATCAATGCGGTTACGTACCCCTCAGCACCAAACCTCAGCGCCGTGATATCCTACCTAGGATGATTGTTAGCGCTTTATAAATAAATTAAATACAAATACAAATACAAATAATGCTCTCCAAGGGCTTTTAAGTTATTTTTTTCTGATCTTGGTGGTGCCCCTAGGAAGGACAGGCCCCTCCAAGACTTTTGGTAATGCTGTAGAGGGCTGCAGGGAGCGCAGCAGCCCCCCAGCAACATTAAAAGAATGTACAGTAAGTCCCCTGGGTCATTAAATCCACGACTCCAGAAGAGCTTACCATAGTTTTTAAAGCAGTTTAAGATGGAGCTGTATGCTCCTCAGCTAAAGTGCAGGGTCTCTTGTAGTTGGTTTCGTGGCTACACTTTGTTGCCTGAAAAATATTAAAAAGACTAAATGGTGTGTTCAAGTTTTTTTTTAATGCCTTATTGAAAATATTTTGTGACAATCACTATTATTAAACATTGCAATGTGCCAAATTATAAAACATACATTTGAATATAGTTATTGGTAACTATTTGACAAAGCAAATTGGTCTGCTTTATATGTGTTGATGTGCTGATCACTTAATAAAGCCAATAGGTCCGCTTCGTCGTCTGATCCTTTAACAAACTCAGTTGTTGATACCCTTTAATTTTATTTTTTTAATATTTTTATTGAGATCCAAAAATTGAGATAAAATACATCAATTCATTAATTTCGTACACCAACAGTAAATACCCATGTAAAACACACTTCATCACAAAATATGTCTAGGGGCACAAACACTGCAAAAAACCTCTGCATAAGATAAATGCAAAGAAAGAGTCTTGACAGCTGTCTTTCTTGTTTAAGACACCTAACGTGCATAAAGTACTTCATGTGCAAAGAAGCAATAATGTGCTAGCCAGTCTTTTAGACCTACCCCACGGCTTGGTCCATAAACTTCCCCAAAGTTTATCGCATTTCTTAATCCCCCCTTAACGCACTGGGTACAGGGGTTCCTTATTTCTAGCATGCTTCATTTTTTGAAGCCATCCCTAATTTTATGGATCAGCTGTGTCCGCCACTTCTGGAGTAATAAGGATCTGGCCACTGCTACGTATAATAATGGTACAAATTTGGTTGTTAGACAAGAAGCGAGATCGTACCCCAAACATTCCACCAGGGACTGTGAGCTAGTTTAACCTGCCAATCGTTCGTCAAATGCTGAAATATTTAATTCCAAAATTCCTGAATAGGCATACACAGACCAATTGCACGCAACAAATTTGCAGCGGCTCCCGAGACACATCGGAAGCAATGGCCCGACCTGCTAGGGTTGACTTGTGGAAGAAATTGCGAGGTTCTATATAATAATCACCTACTAAAAAATAAAATTCTAATTGTGTAACGCGTAACGTGCAAAAAAGTAGCAACATGTGATCGCATGGTTTTTGAATTTCACCTGTAATCAATAAAAAGAATTAAAAAAATTAAATAAAAATTCAGCACTAATTGCCTCTTCTCAGGACACAAAAAATTGGTATATTAACTTCATCCCACATCTTTTTTGTTAGTTCCAACCCTTCATATTTTTCCCATTTTTTGATTGCTTTTTGACTAATATCAGGGCACTTCATGGAAGCAAACAATTTTTTCCATTCCCCAGGCACTTATGGTCGGGAGCTACAGGTAAGGTGGTTACCACTTTTTGACCACTGCTATTCTGGTTAGAATCTTAATAACTAAATACTTTTTTCAACATTCTAAAAGAGCTGAGAAGCAGAAAGTCGCCTTGAACTAATTTGTGAGCTTCAGACATGCATAATCATCTCTCACCAGATAAAAAAATCTGCTAGCTTCTTGAACTCCACTTTGGCCCTCTTTTGCACTATATTGGGTGGCAAATTAGCACCAGAATCCTTAACTAGTTCTGACAAAGTTGTACCTGCTTTAGTATGGGGAATGGCGTATCTCCTATAGAGATCCATGCACTTCCGGAAGAACCACTTCAGACTTTTGTAGCAAATGATTTGGGGTGACTTTGATGATTTTAACACATCAGGTATATCATATTCTTTAAAGATCAGCTGCATAGAAGAATTCATTAAGAAACCACTACAGAGTTTTACATTAATCCTGGGCATATACTCTGGTAAATAGTTTGTAATACCCTTTATATTGTAAAATCACACAGTTAGCAGTGAGCAGTGGCTACAGGCCGAGCCCTGAGCCCAAACCCCCTCACCTTGCACGGACAAAATATCTAGTTCTACTTAGCGTTCATGTACTT
The DNA here is from genome assembly GCF_964263255.1 of Lissotriton vulgaris. NCBI lineage: Eukaryota > Metazoa > Chordata > Amphibia > Caudata > Salamandridae > Lissotriton > Lissotriton vulgaris. Next base: position 258,937,018 of record NC_141687.1, read on the forward strand.
ACCATGCATGGTAAAGCCATGTGTACTAAAGGCATCTGTGTATTAAAGGATGCGTGGAAAATACATGCGTGTTAATGTTATACATTTTTCACGAAAGAGAGTAGCGAGGTGTGAAAAAAGGTAAAAGAGAAGAGAGGTAATGTATCGAGACAGAGTGGAAAGGATGTGCAAAGTGTGGGTTTGGACACCCATGGGGAGTTGGGTGCGGGATATGGCAGGAGCCCAGACATGCGCGACGGGAGGGTGGGTACCCTCAATGGATTGGGCGCCCAACCCCATGCTGGGCACAACGATGGACATCTTATTTCACCTTAAAAACCAAAGAATTCACAAAAAACAAAAGGTTAAATTGACATTATAGTTAGGAATTGTAATAATCTCTTACTTTACATTGAAAAACACCATAGAAATTCCCTGAAAAAAATAAATGTTACAGAGATGTTTTACTTAGGTGAAAATTCACCAGTTATAGTTATCTCAAGAAATTATAACTTGTGCCCTGAAGTGACTATAACTTGTACCCCATCATGCACAGTGTTCTTACCAATGATGTAATTTCAGATGTTGCAAGGATGTTATCAATGATGTCATAGAACCTGTCATGAGTGATATAATATGTGAGGTATTTAGCAGTCCATGGCGAGTATGAGTTTTAGTTACTTGAGATAACTATAACTGACAACTTTCAATGGGTTTACACTGTATGTTTTAACTGACATGTTTACCCAAGTATATCTATCTATCTATCTATCTATCTATCTATCTATCTATCTATCTATCTATCTATCTATCTATCTATCTATCTATCTATCTATCTATCTATCTATCTATCTATCTATCTATCTATCTATCTATCTATCTATCTATCTATCTATCTATCTATCTATCTATCTATCTATCTATCTATCTGTCTGTCTGTCTGTCTATCTGTCTGTCTGTCTGTCTGTCTATCTATCTATCTATCTATCTATCTATCTATCTATCTATCTATCTATCTATCTATCTATCTATCTATCTATCTATCTATCTATCTATCTATCTATCTATCATGCACTGCTTAGTATCCCACATATTACAGCACTCATGACATAATTTATGAAATCATTGATAAAATCACTGCAATATTTGAAGTTACATCATTGATGACAACACTGTGCATTGTGGTGGCACGAGTTATAGTTAACAGCATGAGTTTGTCTACCAGGAGGAATCACAAGCAAGCACTTTGCTAATTTGAGAAGCACCTTACCATGTATTATAAAAACTGGTCTGCCTAATGTCTTTCTATATTCTTTGTTTTGTCTAGGTTGGACGATCATTTTATAAAGGTATTTTCCTAATGGGGAGTACCTGGCACTACACATCACATCACATCCTAGGTGTGGGATAGGGATCTTTTCTAGGTCCTGAGGAAGGGCTGAGGATTTGGCTGGACAATTAGGGGCGAAACATGTTGACCTGACCGCACCCATTCATTCAGGCTATCTTGGCCCGTTGAGCCCATAAGATAGCCTCCCTTCATTGGTTTTAACCCTACCAAGGGAACCACTATATTAAACATAGCTTGGTATCCCTTAGACAGTTTTAATCTGCAGTGGTGTAGCTCACTAGTGTGGAGTGGTGTGGCTCACTGGTTAGAGGCGGCAGACCCGTAAGCTGAGAACGGCCTGGGACCAGGGTTCAATTCCCGATGCAGCAGGGTCGTGGACCAGGGTCAAAACGGACTCAATAATTCTCGCCTTGGTGCCTACTCTAACCAGGGAACACACTCAGAACTCTGGGCATTAAGCTTGCCTCATCTCTACAACGGCCCCCCACAGACTCCGGGGATGCCTGGTTTCACCTTGGAGATACCCAGAAAGGGACCACCTCACAGGGAAAACCAGGACTGGTTCCCCAGCGGTCTTCAGCGCCAGGATACTCCATGGAGTCGCAGTGTGCTTTACAAGTACACCCACATTTACATTTACATAATCTTACTTCACTCAACTTTATACACCCACTCTACCCTACACGTTTCATGCCCTTACACTTACAATCTTCATTACAAGTAAAAATAAAAAGCTGTACGACAAAGAGACCCTTCAAGGGGCCTGTTAGCATATTAGCCATATGAGGAGCATGTCCCATGATGAAGCATGACATCCTTTTAGATGTGTGAGGGCACCAAGAAAAAATCATTAGGATCCACAATGATTCGTCAACCACTCCTTTTTCTTTCTTTTTTCTTTTTACTATAGAAACAGTACATCATACATTAGTGATTAAATGTTTCAGAGCTTGGATACTGGACCTTTATTTGCTCCTGGTTCCACCTTATTTTGTATATAGTTCAGGGGGAGTACACTAGGATGCCAGCAAAGGGTCCAGGATGGGGGGCTTCTCTTGGCGATCAGGACTCACTCCAGAGTCCATCAACATGGCCCAGGCAGTCAAGGTTGGCCCAGTTGGTGCTGGTCAGTTGGGCAGTTCCAAAAAAGGCCTCTGGAAGTGTGTTATATCACTATAGCTCAAACAGGAGGTCAGTCAACTGACCTTGAAGTCACTTTTGGGGAGGCTGGGCACTTACAGTGAGGAACCACCACCCCCTCAAGGGTGACACCCTCTGTCTATGTCATCCAGGGATCTTCCTGTTGCAGGTCTCCTGTCTTCTGTCTCTGGGACTGCACAAGCAGCATCTCCAGATCAGAAGTGCCTCACTAGGGTCAGTCTTGGGGTGCTACTCTGTCGAAGCTGGCAAACGCTGATCCACTGGTCTTCCCATTGTGAATTGTTCCCACCTCCTACCTGTTGCTCTACATCTGGGCTGCAGCCCCCTCCATTTGGAAATAGTACCCCAGAAACCTGAGTTTTTTGTGCACTGAGCAGCTTCCCCACCTAGCTCCTCTCTAACTGGTGATTATTTCCCACGGTCCACTCAATGGGCAATTGGGGACTGATTATGACTCTCTCTGGGCCACTTCTCCAACCTATTCTAGGGAGGCAGGGGCCATAGGATGAAAGAACTTCTGCCCACGGGCCTGGGTCACCCTACACATCTCTCCAGACAGTTATTGATCTGAGAAAACAGCCTTACCACCACCATGGTCTGCCTTGCACAGGTATGTCTCAGAGCAATGACAGGAGCCCCATTTACTGTAATCTGGATGAAGTGGTAACTCCCACCCTCAGAGCTCACAAGCATACCCTCTGATCCACTTCCCAACTAAGGGACACTAGGGCATGCGCTGCACCTAAGGACTACCTGCCACCAAGGCCATATTGCCACCCCCTATAGTGTCCCCAACAGGGGATGGTCTATTGTTTCAGACAGGGTCCCCTTGCTTGTGTCTTAACTGGGAACAATTAAATCACCTAGGCTTGAAAAAGGGCACACTGGGCCTCCGTCCATCAGAACTTCCCCACTATTTTAAAAAAGGGCATGTACATTCTTCTCTCCCACACTAGTTGTGGCCCTTTTTTGGTCCTATCAGTTTTACCTTGTACCTCTTCCTTGGTCTGCTTGGGGGGGGGGCCTGCACAAAACTTCTTGGGGGCAACTCCCAGGTGCATTCGTGTGGGTCCTGGTGCTGATCCAGAGGCTCTCTTCCTTGGTAAGTTCACTGGGGTCAGTGAGTTTTGAATCAGTAAGGTGTTTGTGCAACTCTGTAAAGCAATTACTGAGCATGTGCTCTCAAAAACAGATAGTTAGCTCTGTATAAATACTCATTTTACCGTCTTTCACCTAACCATCTAGTGCTCTCTTGGAGTTATCCACAAAATCTACCCAGGACTGGCTTGACAGCTTTTGGGTGTCCTTGAACTGTAACCTGTACTTCTCAGGGAAGAGGCTATATGTCCTGATAAGAGTTTTCTTCATAAGGGGATACTTAATCCTGTCACCATTCCCTAAGGCCAACAGAGAATCTCTCCCCTCAGTGGGCATATGCCTACAGAGACTGACTAACCACTCCACCTGGATTGTCACTGCCACCATTACTGATGGACTCTGAGAGCTATTTGGCTTCTAGGTCAAGCACTGCTTGACTCACTTCATGAGCAAGCAAGGCCTTTTCTCCTCCAATGCTAGTCATTTCTCTTCAAAGGCCATCTTTTTTTCCTCCATTGCCATCTTTTTCTCTTCATCAGCCAGTTTCGGTTTGGATAGTTGTATATATAACTCTCTCTCAGCCCTCACGTCCTCCAACTCCTCAGGAGTCAGGATGGTAGGGCTGTCAGCCATTGATGAGGCATTGGAACTGGCTCCTGTGGACAGGTTTTCCTCATCCTCTTGTTGCAGCTTTGTGGCCGGACTATCTCCTTCATCTTCTTCATCTGCACATCACCTCTTCATCATCTTCCTCCTCAGTGTTATCACCCTCCTGCTCTTTTGTTGCAACTTGCATCCTGTGGATCTCCTCAATGGCTCTCAGTGCTTTCTGAAAGTCCATCTGTGTGTCAGCCTTTACCAAGATCCAGATCTACCTCAATTTTGCCACCTTGAAGTTCTCAATGCTGTTGAGTTCCAACTTCATTTTAGCATAACCACAGGTGCGAGAGAGGAGTGAAATTTAGGAAAAATGAGAAAAATGGGCAATTAAAAATAAAGGAGAATATAAAAAATGATTATTTTATCAGATTATTAAGGGATTTTTTTGTTGTACACAAATCACTGAGTGGCAACTCACAAATTCAAGTACTGGATCACACCTCTGCCACTGATATAAAAAAAGTTGGGTTATGAGTTGATTAGTTAAGAGGGATGGAAACCCAACTTAAATAATAAACACATTCCTTGTCAGGATAGACCACGAAAAGTGCTAAATAGACCTATGCTTAACCCTCTGGTAGCTTGGCACAAAAGTAGTCGGTCTTAACTCAGAGGTCATGTGTAAATTATTTATGCAATACTCAAACAGTAATAAAGTGTAAACACCACACACGAAAAATCCCAAACCAATTTAGAAACATAGAGTTAATTTTAATACATAAAAGGACATCAATTCAACTAAAATGTAAACAATAGAACTGGAGTTATGAGTGTTTAAACGTTTAGGTGGAAATCATGCCAAAAAGCACAAAGCGCCATTCTCAATTATCTGGTCATGTTGGACTGTGGCAAAGTCCTAAAAGCCAACAAAAAACGGTTTAGCAAAGGAAGGCAAAAATCTGAGGTGGCACTGCAGAGACGGCCTGGGCCAATACAGAGGCACAAATCAGAAAGAGAGATGAGATTGATAAAGATTTAGAGACCATGTTAGGTATAGAGAGAATATTGAGGTGGAGGAAGAGCGGTGAATTGGAGGTATATAATGAGCAAGTTAGAGAGAGAGAGAGGTGAGGTAGGGTAAGTTGAAATAGAAAAGCCACTGAAAGAGATGAGAGTAACAGTGAGCAACAGAGAGGATGTAATCATAGATTGAAAAAGCGATGGAGGCAGAGAATTAGGGGTAGTAGGAAAGGAGTAAGGTAATGAGAGAGGTGTGGTAGGGAATGAAGGGTGAGAAAAATTGAGAGGTTAGATAATGAGTGGGGCAGTGCTTGGTGAGGTACTGTGTGAGATGAGGGTTTTGGAGATAAATGAGGTAGAGAGAGAGGTGATCAAGAATGTGGTGCATTAGAGAGGGGGTAAGAGAAATGTTGAGAGTGTTGGGGTATAAACAGATGGAGAGAGATAGGCGAGGTAAAGAAAGCAATAAGGTTGAGAGAGAGATGGGGTAGATGAAGGGGAGGCATATGTGAAATGGAAACAGAGTACTGAGGTATATAAAGAGCGATGAGGCATAGAGATAGATACAAATGAAGGTAGGCACAGAGATTGGTTGAGAGCAGAGAATTGGGTTTGGGAGAGAGAGGTAGAGAGTGTTGGGGTATAGAGGGATGCAATCAATCGAGAGGTCAAGTAGGCAGATGTGACATAGGGATGGGGTAGATACATCATGTTCTGTGTGTTTGGGGTACTAGTGATACAAGTGCCAATCTATGGGCTGCAAATGTGGTAGAGGGTGAGTAAGCAATTCCAAAAAGAACCACTGGACATGGCATTTTATAAACAGAAAGATATGGGTGCGGTGGTGAGCTGGCTTACTTTATGGGTGATTGTTAGTTGAATGTTTCACTCCTGTCGGACGATTGTGGGATGGCATGGTTAAGTAGTAGCAGTCTTGTTTTTAGGTTTGGTATTTTGTCTTATGGTATTTCAAAGACAAAACATAAATATTCACGAAGCTCTTGTAGAGTCTTGCATCCTATACTGAACACACTGATCATGGCAGGCAAAAAGGGTAAATGTGTGCCTGGCAGAGTTGGACCATTCTTAGTAAACTCATTCAATAGCTCCTTTATATTCAAAGTCGGCTTCCTGGTATTGAGAGGACAAACCATGCTGTCAAAGCATAAACACCATGTGTAGTATTTCACTGGGGCTGGCTCATGCAGTTCATAACAAGGCTATCAAGTGCCCCATACCGAATAGTTAAGAGCCTTGTGAATCAGTAACTGTATATATACATGGTCAAAGTACAAAATTGTTTAAAATCTTTAAGAATCACACCAGCTCACAGGTTACAGCACATGCCCTGGTGAAAGGCAAGGACCTGTGCTAACCCTCACTCTGTACATTTGATAGCGGTGTGATGGGCATTTTATCAACAGGGTTTAGGGCGGAATTTGCAGAATCAGGTCATTGAGCAGGGCCTGTGATAAACCCCTGAAGAGGGGTTTTGTCCACACCTGTGTATAGGTAATATGCGATACAATAATAGCATATAGCAACGCAAAATTAGTAAATAACAGATACAAACAATTGTGTATCCATAAAGAAGTATATGGTGAGATCAAATGTGATGGCAGCAGTAATATTATGGATGATGTAACTAGTGCTGTCTGTTAGGTCATGAGCAGTGCATCTCAAAGCAAGTTAATCCTGCATCGCTAATCACAGTTGGGCATTTTTAGTGGCATCCATCTATTAGTTTGAACCACGACTTCCCCTCACCTGAAGTGAATATGTATATTTATTTATTTACTTTCTCAGACCATCTTTTTGGATTGGTTAAGATTGCTGAAGTTTGTGGGTGGTTCATTGGATTCCGGAACATTTTTCTTTTTTATTGAATCTCTGAGATGTTTCCTCTATGAGACAGCAAGAAATGTTTCATCTAACTATGAGACACCAGTTGGGCTTAAATACACGAATACATACCATTGCATTTCTTCTGCAGTGGCAGAATTCTTACCCTTTGTAAAGCTGCATAGCGAGAGATTCCCAAGCAGCAGACCTGCTTTAACTTCCTTGCTTAAAAGCGGTGGCTGGAGCTGGACTGCAGCGAGACTCTTGGGAGAATGGTGTGTGACTGAACGGAGCTCCCCACATTACAGCCTCACCTGTCAGTTCATTCGCAGCATCAGAGGAGCCTATATAAAAATAAAATAACGAATGTCGGCAAACCTGCGGATGTCCCTGAATAAGGACTCCAACATTGTTTACCTGACCTGAGCTCGGCTGAAATGCTTCGCTGTGCACAGAAAGTCTCCACACTCGGCAGACAAAAACTCGACTTCCGACTCTTTGAATTTGCCAGTCTCTCAATGACACATTTCAATTAATTGTTCAACAAGACGTGCGCGTGCCGAAAACTGCCGTGAGGCGGGACTACCGTTTCCTGCTGGAAGCTCGCACCCACGGAGTGGCTGGCTAGGGTAGGAGCAGTGGTGACGCGGGGCTCCTATGCCCGAGGGAGAGCCCCGCGGTGGCGGCTGAAGTCCGGAGTTGCGCCGATGCGGTAAGTGGGGCTTAGTTGTAGTGGGGGTGGTGGCTGGGGGGGGTGTGTGCGCGTGTATGGGTTTAGCTGTGTGTGTCTGTATATGTGTGACTGTGTGTCTCTTAGCTGTGCGTGTGTATATGTGGGTCTGGAGGGGATGCGTGCGTGGCTGTGTGCGCGTGAGCCCGTGGGGGGATGCGTGTGTGTGTGCCTGCCTGCGTGTGTGTGTGTGCCTGCCTGCATGTGCATGTGTGTATGTGTGTGTTTGCGCACTTCAGGGAATCTGAGGCAGGGGGTGTGCACGGCGCCGGCCTGGACGTGCGCGTCCACAGACACCAATCGCCGTGCGTGCCCGACTCCTGTCTCAGAATCCCAGGAGACGGGCAACATTAGTTGTCGAGCTGGACGCAATGCTTCACATTGCTTTCTCCAGCACGACCTAAAAACGTAACATTTAGGGAAGCCATAAACTGAGGGAGCAGTAATTGATGCTCCGTTTAACGCTGCTCATGCAGTATCAAAGTCCCACCAGGAAAAAAAGTTCCCAAAAAGTGCAGCACATCACCTTAACATAAGACTTGGCTCGTGTGACTGCAGCTAAAAATATTATAACCATTGCATTATGGGGGACTGAACTGAACCTATGACCTTTTGATGATGAACATTATCACCTAGTGAACACATTAACCTATGGGGCTGCCGGTCTAGCTGTAAAGAGCTCTCAAATACCTATTGACACAGAACTTTTGTTTTCTTAACTTCATTAGGATATTTAAAAAAAATGCACATGTTGCCAGCACACACTACTTGTGCACGGATCAGATCACACTGGTGAACCACATCTGAATATCAGTAATGCCTGTTCTGCTCAGGCCCCCTGCTCCGGTCTGCATGCATTAATGGGCGGGCCCAGCAACAGACTGGTAATGACACCTCCGCCGTGCAGTTGGGGAAGGGGGGTAACAGAGGTCCTTCTGCCCCCAGCTACAGGCCTCCAGATAGGTCCGCTATCATGCTGTCAGGAAAAGTGGTCCACTGTCGCAGCTCCGATGCCAGCCCATCGCCCGCCCTCTAATCCAACCCCATCTAGAGCAGCGGGGACCCTTCCATTGCGGTACATCCACCAGACATGCCCCGATTCATGGCCTGGGTGGCAGGTCTCAAAATACCACACTTAGGCAGAGGTGCAACTCGAGTGAAATTTCGGATGGGTTATTCTTCTAGCAATCGGCAGAGTGAAGATGCAGGGGCTCTAAGAATAACAAAAGCCTTGTTAACAAGTAAATGGTCTTTGAAAGACCTGTGAAGTACTCAGGTTCGGGTGTGTGTGCCCGGGTAGTTGCCTCAGCCCGGGCGGACACACCCGACGGGAGGAGGCCGGCCGAAGCCCTTTGAGCCCAATGGGCGTTGCGCGCCCGCACTTAGGCAACCCATCCGCTGGAAAAAACACTCAGCAATCAGTTCCACACCACCCCTACTCAAAGGGCAGATTATGGTCACCACTTACATCCCTCGGGAAGGCCCTACCCCGTGAGCAAACCCTCATTCGTGAGCAAGCTCAGCAGCGAAGAGCCAGGAGAGCAAGTGATTGGTGAACGTGGCATATGCAAAAAAAATCATAAAATGCCATAGTCCATGTACCATGGGTAGGAGACCCCTACACCGGCCAGTCATATTTCAGCCTAGAGGAGTCTTTCTGTTGAGCCTTTAAAGTCATGCAAAATAAAGCAGTATTTTAGTGGTTCACTTGGCCAGCTCCCTAAAGCCCTAAGGTCGAGGCAGCCACTCACACGGGATCCAGTCCAGGTTCAAATCAATGGGCAGGGCCGAAGATCAAACTGAGTTGTACAGCGCCGCTCTAGTCTTGTCAACCATCACACAGGGACGCACACGCCTCTGGTAGGGAGGCGCTGCTCATAGAGAAGGCTGCGCAGGGCTGCCTCGCTCTGCTGCTGGTCCTGCTAGGTTTGCAAAGTTCTGCATTTTGTCACAGATCATGTCAACATTTATAATGCAGCATTTCCAAGTATAAAACTAGGCAGTGGGGGGAGAGACAGTTCAGTCCTAGAGCCGAAGAGCAGGAACTGGTCCGATAAATCTCTCATACATGAACCAGCAGCTCTGGCCGTTAGACTGTTCAGAGTTCAGGCGGAATGGCATTGCAGAACGTTTGTTCCATATGATATCTGTCCTCCCAACCACTGTGTTCCTAATGTTATTGTGACACCCTGCATGTAATACCGACAAAGACACCCTGGCGTAGAACCGAGCTACAATGAGCCTGGCACTTAAAGCCGGGGGCAGAAGGGGGAGAGTGGTGGATTGTTACCGCCTCTGGCATCTTGGCAGACGGGGGCAGTTGGAGAAATTCAAATACTGCACCTACGGAAGTGCACCGTATCTGCCAAATTGGGGTTTATTTAAGGCTTGCCAACATAAAAGACAGAATGTCAAAAAGTCTACAAATAATAACAGTCAGCGATAGGACAGGCAGGGTAGAGGCTAAAACTTACACAGGAGTCTGGTAGAAGGGCAATGAAACAAAGGAAAGGTGGGGAAATATTGACAAGAGAAATTTAAGCCGGAAAGGAGAACACGATGGAGACGCAATGAAAGAGAGAAACAAGGTTCAAGCCTGTTATGCAAGTGCAGTTCGTTTATTTGAAAAAAGTTAAAGAGCGCCATGCGCTCATTACACGCCGTGAGCGTGCACATCAGCGTGGCCCGTGGTGCAGAGGGAGCCCTGGCGCCAGAGAGGGAGTGCGGGAGCTGAAGTCCCGGGTCCCAGGAGGGGGCCCGGGTGAAGATCGGCTGATAGCAGTGCGGGGCTCCCATGACTGGGGAAAGAGCCCTGCATCGTGCTGGCAGAGGTACAGAGGAACTAGAGTGCTCTGCGCCGCAGCCAGCCGCCGTTCAGGAGGATTCCCCCCGCAGACCGGGTGAGTGGGGGATTCTCCGTTTGTCTAGTGGTTGTGCCGATGAAGGCACAGTGTACAGGTTGATTTCCTGAGTGGACCCGCCGTTGCGGGCCACTCCAACGATGGGGAAAGTTTAATTAAAAGCATAATATGGGAGCCAGAAGGTTAAACTAAGCACGTGTGCGCAAAAAAAAGACAAAAGTGAAACTTACATTGCGGAGTCTTGCGATGACGGGCGCGTCCACAGACCACAATCGCCAAAAGCCCAGCGCGTGGCCCGGTCTGTCCCACTTCCGAGGCAAGTCGCTGACAATAGATCTCGCGGCGACAGCGCTTTCGCGCAGCGTCGCCAGGCGAGACCTAAAAAACAGCTTACAGTCCACAATTTAAGCTAAAGTTTTTACCCTTAGAATGAGACTCTCTCCATCTAAGACTGGAAGCAAGGTATAAACCATGGAATCCTTCTGAGAATCTACACGCATTACTGCAATAATACCCATTTTTATTCATTTAGTTATTTACCTGTAATTTTTGTAGAACACATTTGCTGATCCTGAATGGTATCTGAGTCAGTTAATCTGTATGCCAACTACATGCATACGGTAGCCAATATTGTTTGTTTAAGGACCAATGCTAATGCAGTGGTGAAACGAAACTTGAGGGGGCCCCCCTTGCAAATTATATGAAGGCTCTCCTTTCCCGGCCCACCACCTACCACTTTTGCTGAGGGGGGCCCCCTGGAGATTGCCCCCCCCCACACCATGGGTGTTGCAGGGGGCTTATATTACACAACTATGCTAGTGGTGGAATGCAGATTTTGTGAAAGATTCAAGTCTGGCTAGTTTACTGGAGGATGCCACAGGAAACAGTTGTTTTTGGCAGTAGGTATGCCATCGGGATATGGTGAGGAAAATGTGGACCATTTCAATGTTGACCATCCAACTGCACATAGTTGTTCCAGGAGACAAATAGGAATTCTGTGATGGATGGAGCAGAACACCACAGAGAGGTCCAAAAGTTCTAAGGCACAGGTCTGCAGCTAGCAGTGACCAGTTCTTCTCTAACATTTCTGTCTTCCATGGGGGTATGCAGCCAGACTTGCAAGCAATAGGTATGATGAGTTCAAGATAATCAGTGTGCTGGATGGTCACTGATGTTTCTAGTATCTTTGCAAAGCCTATGAGATGTGATATAAGCTGGTGGTTTAGGTTAATGTTTTGTTCCTTTAGCTGCAGTGTTATCAGTCTGCGGCTCTGTGGGACTTCCAGAGAGTCCTTGTAAACCTTAGTGATGAGAGGCATGAAAGCCAACTTACCTAATGTGATGATGTTTGCATTGCAAGTGATTCAAGTTGAGTGTTTCGTATCGCCCATGGTCTTCAGAATCACCTCCTCTTCTATATACTGGAGCTGAAAAGAGGTGGGGCACTGAAAGATGTCTAATTGAGGGACGTCTTGGAGGGACTCCAGCACAAGTGCCCTGCTGACCCATAGGGAGAGGGTTTTATCAGAAAAAAAAAATCATGAGTCTATCGTTGAAACATTGCATAGGGTTTGCTGGAGGAGGGACAATAAATGAGGCGTCCAGTGTTCAATCAACTTTGTAGAGTTTGTTTGAAGATGTAGGAAGTCCAATGGTTTCCCAATAGATCCGCAGAGCTTAACTAATTTCCCAGGAATACCACTGTACACCTTTGGTAATGTGGCATGAAACATCAGGCTAAATCTTCAGAGAAAATTTGGGTACCTCACACAAAAAAAAGTACACTACCTGTAAAAAGCTCAAACAGTCCAAACAAAGACTTAGTTACACATAGAAATATTTTATTATTCAAAATCCGAATTAAGTGTAAAAGGTCAAAAGGAATTTTTTCCCGTGAGAAATAACAGGAATATCTGGTAATGCCTAGAGTATTCAGTACCAAAGAGTCATTGAAAATGTTCAAAGGAAGGCAGTGATGCATCTAGGAACATCCGGGAGGAACTCATCCAGTTCAAGGCTTCTGACGGGCTGGCAGGGTCGGGTTAGATTGAACATTGGTGGTTCCAGATGCCTCACAGTGAGGTACGATTCAGAAAAGGGGGTGGTGATGAACAGAGTGTCTGAATTAAGCAGACCACTCTTACCCAGTCCAAAGATCAGGGCTTGATCCATCACCGTTATTTATCTCACTGCACCATCCTAGCTCAGAACCTGGCTATATGCAAATCAGTCTGTCCCTGGCCCAGTGCATCATGGGAACAGGGCAGACTAAACTACCAAGCCAATTCTTCATCAGAAAGGAGACAAGCTACAGGGGACCGGTTTCTGGCATTTCAGCCGTCTTCGGCCCGGCTTGCTTGAATCCTGATGGTGCAGTGAGAAAGGGACTCATGTCTGAGTATACCCTGCCACACCTATAGTGGCCAAAAACGATCCAGAAAAGGGGGTGGTGATGAACAGAGTGTCTGAATTAGGCAGACCACTCTTACCCAGTCCAAAGATCAGGGCTTGATCCATCACCGTTATTTATCTCTCGGTAAACGGTGATGGATCAAGCCCTGATCTTTGGACTGGGTAAGAGTGGTCTGCTTAATTCAGACACTCTGTTCATCACCACCCCCTTTTCTGAATCATTTTGTCCACCATAAGCGTGGAAGGGTATACTCAGATGTGAGTCCCTTTCTCACTGCACCATCAGGATTCAAGCAAGCGGGGCCGAAGACGGCTGAAATGCCAGAAACCGGTCCCCGGTAGCTTGTCTCCTTTCTGGTGAAGAATTGGCTTGGTAGTTTAGTCTGCCCTGTTCCCATGATGCACTGGGCCAGGGACAGACTGATTTGCATATAGCCAGGTTCTGAGCTGGGATGGTGCAGTGAGATAAATAACGGTGATGGATCAAGCCCTGATCTTTGGACTGGGTAAGAGTGGTCTGCTTAATTCAGACACTCTGTTCATCACCACCCCCTTTTCTGAATCACAGTGAGGTATGCAACTTTGGTTCTGAACCCTGTAACGACCGGATTTTCAGACCAGATATCACCAGCTCACCAAGACACCACCAATCCAGCCGAAACGTAACCATCTCCCTCCCCAGAGCCTACTTACCACAGTACCTAGGTACCTTCCTGGGGATGGGGAATTAGCAATATACAATCTCATATCATCAAAAACACCACTAAATCTATGGGATTACTAGGAATACTCACTGATTACTAAGGAATTCCATGTTACATCCTATGACCTCACCTTATAGTCTCACGGCAATCTGGCCCAGACTATAATACCCTCCTCCTCATAGTGAAGGGGGCAGTTCTGATCACTTACCATTACACACTGACCACAATCAGTGTTCACACAAGCCACAATCCTGTGGGTATACACACCGTATCCTCCCGGTGCTCTCTCTCTCTCTCTCTCTCAAGCCACAATTCTGTGGGTATACACACCGTATCCTCCCGGTGCTCTCTCTCTCTCTCAAACCACAATCTTATGGGTATACACACCGTATCCTCCCGGTGCTCTCTCTCTCTCTCTGTTGGGAAGTTTCTCTATATACCTAATATCTACTGGGAATGTAATATTATAGGTTATGTGATAGATAGACAGTTCAATCCTCTCACACAAGAATGGCCAAATTGTAGCATTTAAAGGTTATCTCCTGACCTGATCTACACACAATCTACCATGATCAATTATCTGCAGGGAAGGGAATGTCACATCCTTCTCCTGTCAGCATTTGGGTAAAAAGAAGGGTTAGCTCTGTCCTCGAAGATAACAACCAAATGTAATTACTATATGCAAAGGTTATTCCCTGATTTAGGCGCTCCTTGCTCCCTTGATCAGTTACCACTTACCTGGACGGGAAACACATCCGTCCACATAACAGCATCTGGCTAGAAGAAAGGTTAGTCATGAAGAAATAACACCTGCACAGCTGTTCACTAAGAACTGTGGTCCCTTTATTACGCAATAGCAAATTATAACATCACAATAACTAGCAATCTAGACATAGCCTGAAAAGTAAAGGGAAATAGACACATCTAAGGAATACATAAAGCGTTATTACTAACACATCCACATATAGCTGACAGGAACTGTAGATAGCTAAAAAGGGAAATAATGGATTATAACAGGACTGCACACCGCTGAAAGAAAAGGGATTAATCAGTGCAACAATACAGTAGGGAATATAGCCTAGGAAATAAAGGAAAGGATTAATATATATATATATGGGCACTAATGTAACAGGAGAGATATCACCTGATTATTATGAAGTCTTGTTCTAGCTGTCATCTGGGTCCCTCTCTCGTCTGTGCCTTGGCTCATTTCAGATTCTCCCCTGCACTCTTGGACACACATCTGCGCCGATCACTCTGCACTGGATTCCTCTCTTCCACGAACTGTCTTCACCTTCCAACTTCAGTCTAATGATATAGTTTCTGCCGCTCTGATAACCATCTGCTTCACTAGCTTCTTCACTCTGTCTGATTGTTCCAGCTCCAATGTCCAACTCACTCCAGCTGCTCCCACAGACTAATCCACGATATAACTTCAGACTCTTCCGAAAGGTATCACTCCAAACTCCAGCTGTTAACTGCCTGCTCCAACTGATCTATCATGATGTAACTTCATTCTGTCTCCAAAGCATCTTACTCAAACTGCAAAGCAACTTATTCTGACTGCATCTTCTCCAGACTGCATCTCATCCTGACCAGCTCCCTCTGATCACAACTCCTTCTGACAAGTAACTGCTTCTGACTGCAACTGCTTCTGACTGCTTTCTTCAGCTCCAAAAACCATCTGACCTCTACCATTCCAAGATTCATCTGACCGCTCTCTTCAGCTCCAAAAACCATCTGAACACAACTGCTTCTGACAACTCCACCTCTCTGCACTTCGCTAATATAGAATGCTCTCTCCTCATGGAAATTTCCAACAGAAACTACCTCCCACCGAATTCCTGTGCCAGCTCCAAGGCTCTCCGCGCAACTGCAGTGGCCATCTGCATGTTACGTCTGGACCCAAGAGACAAACACATTCTTTCGATAAGAACCAGTCTCGCTGGCTTTCCTCTAGCACACAACAGGCTTAACTATAAACATTACCTTTACCCTGCAAGCTCCTCAGTCAGCAGAGGCAGAAAGCAAAATGGAGTCTCTCTGGTTCTGGGCCTTGTAGGCCCGAAAAGGATGAAATAGACACATAGCTCTATCAAAATACATACACAAACCCTACCAATAGGTAATATAAAGTCAGAACTACAGGATCCACCCTCTACTATAGGTCTTCAGGCCTGAAAATGATGAAAGGACACATAATTATGTCAAAGCCAATAGGCAATAGATAGATTAGAGTCAGAAATAAGGGATCTATCATCGTATAAAGCGGCTATCCTCTAGTTTATGCTTCTAGGTCTGAAAGGAGGCCTGAAAAGGACCAAAACAAGCTAAGAATAGGGATCTAGGAACGTAGCAAGCTAAAGTCACCATCACTCAGAAATAGAACCAAAAGCCCGGTCACTACAAACCCCCATATGTGTGTTTTTTGGGAGGCAATCCTGAGATCCTCAGGGGTATTACCAGCACAAATCCAAGTATTTCACAAGCCAAGAATATATTGCAATCCACTTTTGAGGATTTTCCCGTACTAACAATACCAGTCAGTTTTCTTTGGTTGCAAGTTAAAAATGTGCATGTCTGTCCCATGCACTGGTGGCATTATTTTCAGGCTTGTGGAGAGGATGTTGCAAATTGATTTGGCTGCTCCACGTGGGTTTTTGATGCACTGACCCTGATGGCAAGACAGGGAGGTCTATTGCACATCTCCCGGGGAACATACTGTGGAGAAGAGGGTCAGGCTAAGCTTGAGGAAGTTATAGAGTATCCAGGGGTTAATGAGTGGTGAAAATATTCCACCCAATCCTTTGTTAATTCCCAGTCATACTGTTCTCCCTTCTCCACTTAGGATCATGTCACAAGTGCACAAAGGTGTCTTTGCAACAGATACACCAAATTCAAATTAATTCATAAAATAGATTTCCAGCCCCTTCACTCTCTACCACTCTTTACTTTCCTTTTCCATCTCTTTCTCCAGCTCTGACATCCTGCCTGATCTCTAACATCCCCCTCCCGCCTACCCCCCGTGACACTTAAGAGCCCTCTTTCAAAGACCTCTGGTACTGCTCAGAGATATAATATTTGAAAATCCCATCCTTTCCGAAAAGGCACGAACTTTGACAGGATTTTCATTGTTACCCTTCAGCAAAGGTCCACAGAGCAGACATGTCCACTCACCTCTAGTTCTTTAATGTAGAAAACAAAAATGAAGCTTGTAGTCACCTATCAGAAAGTGTATTTTTCCAAACATTCGGGTACTCGGCACATTTCTGCAACTAGCAATTGAAAATAGTATTTATTAAACTAGGTTGTGCTGTCTGATATATCAATTCTATTGTCATATCTATGGGGCATATTATCAAGAACAGGCAATAAAATTAAAGTGGCGATAATGGGCTTGATAATATGCCCTTGTGAATTCCCATAGCAGCCCAGGTTAACACCAGACCCTGGGCTGCTATGGGAATTCACAAGGACATATTATCAAGCTCATTATAGCTGCTTTAGCGCCAGTTTCATGCGGATAAAGCAGCGATAATTTTATTGCCTGTTCTTGATAATATGCCCCTCTATTCCTTTATAAATCATCACTAACTCTCTGTCACCGTTCTACTTTTGGGATTTAGGGAAGGTTCTACAAACGTTAGTGTCGTCACCATTGACATCCTTTTAATTGTGAAAAATGGTAGACAGCAGGAGTATTGTACCTGCTGACCCTGATACCAATAACACACAGATCTGTGAGCTGGTACCCCAGCCATGTACTTTCAACTAACAATGTATGAAATTATTAAAATGATGTATCTCTCAGAGCCACCTCGAAGTCTTTCACACAGAGTACTCCAATCCTGCACTATCTGGTTGTCTGTGTAATGTGGATTTAGAATTTAAAAGACCACATAAAAACTGAAGTCTACTTAGCGGATATCAAGTCTCACAGATTAGACAAAAATAGGTCCAATAAATGAAAAAAGAAACCAAGCATTGGCAAAGCCAGTAAGTTTCTCCTATGTAAGAGCTATTGACTTTGCCAGTGTATTTTAGTCATGTTGTGCACCAGCGTGGCTGCAGTTCAGCATGACTAAAAGTTTGTGGCAAAGAGAAGAGTGGCGTGCAGTAGAGTGGAGTGGTGTAGAGTGTAGTAGAGTGTTGTAGAGTGGAGAAGCTTACATTGTTGTGGAGTGGCATGGAGTGGAGTATATGGAGTGTATGGAGTAGAGTGGAGTGGTGTAGAGTGCAGTAGAGTGTTGTAGAGTGGAGAAGCTTACATTGTCGTGGAGTGGCATGGAGTGGAGTATATGGAGTGTATGGAGTAGAGTGGAGTGTTGTGGAGTAGAGTAGAGTGATGTAGAGTAGGGTGGTGCAGAGTGGAGTAGAGTGGAGTAAAGTGTTGGGGAGTGGCATTAAAAGGGATTTGAGCAGAGTGGAGTAGTGTCGTAGAGTGGAGAGGTGTAGTAATTAGGGGCGTAAAGTGGTGGCACATAGAATGTTGTAGAGTATAGTGGCACAGAGTGAAGTAGAGTATCATAGAGTGGAGTGGCATAGAGTGAAGATGAGTGTCGTACAGTGGAGTAGAGTGTTAGAGAGTGGGTTGTGATAGAGTGGAGTGTCATAGAGTGCAGTGTTGTATAGTAGAGTGCCGTAGAGTATAGTGTCAGAGAATGGAGTTTCGTAGAGTGCAGTATAGTGGCCTAGAATGACACGGAGTTCCGTAGAATGGAGTAGCATAGAAAGGAGTAGAGTGTCATAGAGTGAAATGACAGAGTGGAGTGTCACAGAGAGTAGTGTCATAGAGTGGAGCGGCGTACAGTAGAGTGGCATAGATTGGAGTAGAGAGGCGTAGAGTGGAGTAGGTCAGCATAGAATTGAGCAGAGTGGCATAGAGTGAAGTGGAGAATGAGTTAAGTGAAGTAGATTGGCGTAGAATAGAGTGGTGTAGAGTGCCGTACAATGGCATAGAGTGAAGTAGCGTTGAGTGTCGTGGAGTGGCATAGAGTGGAGTGGAGTAGAGTGGCATAGAGTGGAGTGGGTAGAGTAGCATAGACTGGAATGGAGGGGCGTAAAGTGGAGTGGCGTAGAGTGCAGTATGCTTGGTGTGGTGGTGTATGCCAATACAGACAACATATTTTCAATGGAAATTACTATTATATTTGCACTGGCATACAGATTTACTGATAAAACTATACAGCCCACAAATGATAGTGTCTTGAAATGGCATCACCTAGTGTATCGATTTGCTTTGAAAGGTATTAACATATTTGTTTCCATCACACTTAGAAATTACAAAAGAAGTGCTTCATATTTGCCTTCCAAATTCTCAAACATTTGCATAGTTCCTTTATTGACATTTACATTTTGTTGTGTACAGTTTGGTTTTACGTAATCCATGGCACCTTCATTTGACTGGCCGGAATAAAGGGTGTACCCTGGAAACCTACCCGAGAAATTAGGAACCTGTGTGCAATTTTTCATTACGCCGCTGTCCTTTTTTACCACCAGGCAGCTCATTGACATCTCTACCACACATTTAAAACACCTCTTCCGCTGACCATTAAACATAGAATAGCTCCTGTTCAAGCTATTTAGAGTTCTAGGCTCAGCTACTGTAAAGCCATTATCAAGACTGTTCCATAGTTTTCTAATGGTAAATCTAAAGCTTTTTAGTTATCAATAGGCTATCATGTTTCTAGTCTGAGGAGTAGTCTGGGATAGCTCAGCGTCATTTCTCAGATCAAGGTGAGGGTTCTCTGTATCATTATGAAGGCCCTTGATGGATTGATCCCTAACTATCTCACAAAATATTGGCTTTGAGAAGGCCTGCTATTAGACAGCTGGATGAGTTGGTTCCAACAATCTGAACACTGCATTCATTCTGGAAGGCAGTGGTTGCTGGTCTAGCAGTCACAAACAGGGTATATTAGCTGGAGCACAGAAGCCTAGCCTGAGAGCTCCTGACTGAGTCCGTGAGGTGGGTGGAGTGAGGGGGGGCGGGGGGGGCTCCATGTAGTTTGCAGTGAGGCCCTTTCAAGTTTTGTTATGCTCCTGGCCTAACACAAAATCTGAGGCAGCTGGTTGACCTTAATTTATATTCAATTAAACATATATTCTATTATGAGAACGCTGTCTTATCTTTTGTGCTACCAGATATGTTTGATAATGTAAAATATTTTATAATTCTGTTACAGGAGCATTCTTTATAATCTCTGACTCCCTTGTTTATGTTCTATGGCTTTTTCAGAGGGAGAGACAAGCTATTTGCAGGCTGCTTTCAGCCTTAATAGTTAGCTGTATTGTATTGCATTATTGTATTTATATAGGACTTACTACCCTTATGTGAGGGACTGAATCACTTGTCTATGTGGGCAGCATGCCACACTGTGGTGGAATGTTGGTGGAAGTGTGTTGTTTTTGCTTAGACACTATGTGGGAAGTGTTTCCATGTCATGTGTGATCACAACTGAGGTGCAGTTATTGTGTAATGGGAAGTGATGAAGATGAGTGAAGAACTGTGAGAGGTGAGCATTTTTATAATTTGTATTATACTGGCAACACACACTACTATTTGATTTACTTGTAGGTGCATCAGTATTATGACTTATTAACACCAACTTGTTGTCATTTGACCTGTAAACACGAAGAACATGAGGTTAAGTGGACTCTACCAAGATTTTGTTTTTATAAATCTTTTTATTGGCAGTTTAGTAAAAAACAAATGCAAAGCATAAACGTGCACTCACATTTCTTTTGGATGTACAATAATTTCAATACCCAACTTTCGTGGTAATATATCCTCTCCATCACATAACTCAATCGACATAGGCGAGGGGTGTCGTCAGACCCAATTGCTACTCCACCAGCCAGTAGAGGCTAAATCATTACAAATGTTGCCCCTATAATCATTCCGTTTTCTCTAAATTCCCCCCAGTATGGGGACCAAACCAACCCTCATATACCACTGTCTCAGCCAACATACACCAATCCATATCACGTTTCCAGTCCCCCAACTGCGGTGTATGTTCTCCCCCCATAGTCTCGCTATATTGCGTTTTGCAACCGACAGTCCCAATGTCCACCATATTTGTTCCATATGGTTCAGGTCTGTTGCGCTCCAGATGTTGAGGAGACACATTTTGCAGAAGGGGTTATAGCACATTCATTTAACTCACTCTTACAGTCCATAACTGATGCCCAGAACATCTATAGTGCTGGGGAGTACAAGACCATGTGATAAAATGTAACAACTTGCCCACACCCACGCCGACAACCCTATGTCATTGCCCGACCCAATTGAACCAGGGTAGTCTGGGCATAATAGGACAGATGGAGCAATTTTAATTGGCCTAAACGGAAACATGCCCATGTAGTCACTTACCTCGGGGATGCTAAGGCCTCTGCCCAATCATTGTCTTCTATCTCTACTAGATCTTGCGCCCATTGTTCCCTCAGATGTTGCAGGGCATCAGGTATATTATTAATTAACTTTTTGTATGTCAGGGATGTGGCTTTCTGTGGCATATATTTGTCGAACAGACTGACTGTCCTCAAGGGGTGAAGCCTCGGGGAGCTCCACTCCCTTCAGCAACACCGCCCTGAGTGTGTACCGTATTTGGAGCTAGCGATAAATCTTGGTAGGGGCTAGTTGATAGTCATGCTGTAGATTTACCCATGAGTGAACTTCCCCCTTGGTCCAAAGGTCCCTCACTTGTGATAGGCCAATGAAGTCCCACTTGTCAAATCTTGACTGCGCTCCCAGCGTTCCCAGCCGAGTCGTGTCCCATAAGGGTGTAGTCTGCATGAGTTTATCCTTCTTGTCACTGTGTGCCAGACAGCAATCACAGTTGCTGTTGGGCTGTGGAGGGCTATGTTCCTATCCGTGCCATAGAGTGCCCACAGATCTCCCCCATGCTGCATTTTCAGCTTGTCCATTCATATTGCAGGTTCGTCTGAGGGTGAAAATACCCAGCTTTCATGGTAGTGACTTGTGCAGCCAAGTAATATTTCTGAATAATGGGCAGGGCTATCCCACTATCATACCAACCCCTGATGAATTTTCGTTTCCCATCCAAGAGCATTGCTCTAATTTCTTCGTTAATGGCTTTAAAGTATGAGTCTTGCAACGGTTAAGGAGTGTTTTGTAGTGGAAGCGGGCAGGGACATCATTTTAAAGATGGCGGCCCTGCCGAGAAACAACAGGTGCAAAGACCTCTAGTGCTGAACGTCTCATCTCAGCCTGGCTAATGGTGGTGAGAGATTTTAACTGAAGAACAGACCTGAACTGATAGTTATGTATATACCCAGATAACGAAATCCATCTGTATCTATGTTAGCATCACAATCGTGGGGCGGTTGTGTCGCCCACCCTCCAAAAGATAAATGAGAGACTTTCTCTAGTTAATAGAGTAACTGTAGTAGCGACCAAAGTGGGTTATAATCTGCATCAATCGATCTAGGTTATTGACAGGGTCTGTTACATGAAACCGAATGTCATCAGTGTACAAAGAGATTTTGTCCTCCCATTGATCATTCAAATGCAGCCTGCGGACCAAGGTGCCCGGCCATTGCGATCGGCAGTTGGCCACGCCACCGACTCTAACAGGATTTAACATCTAACTATAGCCTGGAGAGCAAACAAACTAACAAGAAGAGCCAAGCCAAGCCAAGGGTCTAGCATGGCTCGAAGAGTCTGTGCACAAGCCCTGAAAATAGATGATATTTCAATCATATAACAAACCTCATGTATAAATATGATAATGTCTTTTTAAAATTCAAAAAGGTGTTGTCCTTTAACCCCTTCAACGCTAATGACAAAGCCAGCTCGTCATGGGCGTTACCTGCGCTGCGCGGATGACGAGCTGGCTTTGTCACGTTACGCTGGATTTTTAAAAATGCCGCGCACAGCGGGAAAAGCCGCCGCAGCGATGCGGTTAACATGCAAAAATATTTCACATTAGTACATCAGATTATGTAACTGCATTGAGAGGTAATTAATCAAAGTGATAGTTTTTAAACATGAAACGAGAAACATTCCTGCACCCACCTTGATAACAATGCTATTAGTGTACTAATAGGCAGGTCAATTGTCATCTGTACCCTATATGCAAGGCCACTAGAATTATGTGATTCTGCAATTGCAGTTTTTCCGCATAATTGTGTATTTGCCACATAATCTAGCATCTGCTGCATAATTAGAAGATTCTAACAAAAAAAATTGTTTCCTGCTCTATTTAAATCAAATGTCATTGCTGTGCAGTGGAAGGCCGTTTTCAATTATCTACATGACCATCATGTTTCGAGCCGGTTTCTCAGATCAAGGTAAGAGTTATCTGTATCATTCTTAAGGCCCTTGGTCACAAGGAGCACTGGTCACCTTTCAGTTGCTTTTGCAATTTTGGGAGTTAAACTGGTACTAATAATGTTCCAAGACTGTGTTAACATGTGTAAAAATGTCATAATAACCAAGTAGTACTATCAGAAAATATGCCACATTATGCGGCATACTTTGCATTTTCTTGATGCATAATTTAGACACCCTACTGCATAATTTGTTCCTCCTCTGCCACATAATTCCAGTCGCCTGCCTGCATGTGGCTTAGATTCTTATTATAGATGGAGTAGCATTATAGTCTATTAAATCAAATGTCAGAGGTTTTTGTTCAGTGCACTTTCTGAACTCACGTATTTTGAAGGTGCTCTAATGTGTGATAACAACGAAAAAAGAGGCTTAGTGAAATAAAATATTTGCCCAGGATCACACATTTTGGTCAAGCTGGGTAATATTTCGGGTTTCTGGTCTCACATCATACAATCCAACCACAAGATGTACCTCTTTCTCTCCGGCAATATCAACGTTTTATGATTTGGCTTTGGATTCTTGGCACGTGAGGTTACAGCAAGAGTGGCAGGCAGAAGCTAAATGAAAGCTCTGCTCGTTTTTGGCTTCAGTGTCTAGCAGGCCATCAAGCCGAGCCAAAGCCAGGCCTTTGGTTCAATCCTGGCTCCAGTCTTCAGTTGCTCGCCCAACTCTAACTGTAACATGCGGGTTGCAGCGAGGATGGGGACCCTTAGGCCCACATGATAACCAGCATCTTAATACCTATTTGAGTGGAAATCAAAGTTTTCCCCCAAATCACTATTGCAAGATGTGCAGTAATAATATAATAATATAGGCAGTCTTACCAAATGCCAAATTACTGGGCATAAATTATCCATGTCAAACCTGGGGAAAATTGCCAGAACGAAAAAGCCAGGTATCAGATGATAACGTGGAAATCGAATAAGTACCATTGAGCCCTCCCTCTTATTAGCCATTCTACAAAGGATCTATAGGGGATTACATATACTCCCCTGGTATTAGTGCATCCTGGAATTATAGACACCTGCAGTATCTGTAATGACAGGTACACAGGTATTACTGCATAGTAATTACCACAGTATGTAGAATGGTAATCTTTAGACAGTAGAAGCGAGCGACTTCCTTCCTCTCTCTCCCCCTTCATTCTCTACTCATCCTTTCCTCCCTCCTGCATTTGTTTCTGTCCTTGACCTTTCATACTACTTTCTAGTTTCCTTCCTTCTTTACTTTCCTTTCCTCGCCTCCTCTCCTCTCCCATCCCATCCCCTCCCCTCTCCTCTCCGCCCTTCTCCTCCCCCTCCTCTCATTTCATCTCCTCCTCTTCTCTCCTCTCCTCTCCTACTCTCCACTCCTCCTCTTCTTTCCTCTCCTGTCCTCTCTCCTCTCCTCCCCACATCACCCCACCCGCCCCTGCTCACCTCCGCTTCTTTTATCTCCTCTCCTCTACTCCCCGTCTCTTCCCTTCCCACTCCTCCCCTCAACTCTGCTCTCTCTCTCCTCTTCTCTCTCTTCCCTCCTTCTCCTTCCCTCTCGTCCTGTCCCCTACTCTCCTCTTCTTTCCTCTCCTCTCCTCAGCTCTCCCCTCCCCTTCTCTTCTCTTCTCTTCTCTTCTCTTCTCTTCTCTTCACTTCTCTTCTCTCCTCTTCCCCTCCCCACATCACCCCACCCCGCCACTCCTCGCCTCCGCTTCCTTCACCTCCTCTCCTCCCCTTCTCTTCCCACTCCTCCCCTCAATTCTCCTCTCTCTCCTCCTCCTCCTCCTTCCCTCTCCTCCCCCCTCCTCCTGTCCCCTCCCCTCCTCTTCTTTCCTCGCCTCAGCTCTGCTCTCCTTTCCTCTCCTCTCCTCCCCTTCTCTTCCCTTCCCCTCTTCCTGCTTCCGTTTCCAGAAGGGGCCCGGCACTCGTCTCGCAGACCTCATAGTCAGTTTTCCAGGCCTCCTCCTAATGTTCCGTTTCGCGCTGACACGAGTTTTATCATCATAAGAGGCGCGAGCCGGCAATTAGTCTGCGCGAGACACCAGTGTGGAGGCAGCACAGCCCCCAGTCAGGAAGAGGAAGGGAGATCCTTCAACATGAGAGGGCCCTGGGGAGCCAGGCCCTCAAGCCTAATGATGATGATTGATGCAGGCGCGGCCGACACCCCCACACCGCCCCAGAAAATTAAAAGACTATTTTCTACGGTACTAACAACACATCCCATTGGTAACATCCTATGATCCATCAGCGTTGGCCCCTGTCCTTCCTCGCGCCCCGAGGAAACCAAGGCTCGCGCTCTTTCTCTTCCTCGTGTCGGGCGCGAGGGCTTCTCTGCACCTGATTGGGCCCTGGCTTCGAAACATTATTTTGCAAATTCTACAATTTGTGAGTCCCAAAGTGTGAAGATCACAGTGCAGAGATTTCACCAGGGATGCACTGGAAGGTGGGCGCAAGTCCTGTCGTGAATACTGGCTCGAGCCCTGCTTGTCAAAAGATGTTTCTAAGCAAATATGAAGTGGATTGGCCGTGTATGACGTGGGAGGATGTCTCTTTGGCCGAACTAAAGAGCAATGACTGGGGAGATGGCAACTTCTAGCAATCCCCTATCAAGCATCATTTAAATATAAAGTCACTACCACAATTGCGTTTAGAAAAACAAATCCACGAGATCAGAACATCTGACATCAGACTACATTGCTTTAAAGGTAGATTTGCCCAGTTTCATAAGGTGCTGCATTGGTGACTTCCTCAACCAAGGAAAGCGCTGCTTCGCTATTTGGTGAACGCCTAGGTAGGACTAAAATAGAAGTTTGAGAGTTACTGACCACAGTGGCTATTTTGAAAAGGGATATTTGACCTTATACAACAACAGGAAGTGATGCTATTTACAGACTGACTCTATGGACCTATAAGTATTTGTTCAACACGTTTCCTTGTTTCCTCCTTCAAGAAAGAGCCTTGAGTAGCATCTTAGTGCATTTCGTAGCCCTCCTGTGGGTTGGCGACCTACGGATAAACTCGACCATCCTCCCTTTCGTGCCTTAGTGAGTGGTACCAATGGCTCACTATGCCAGGTGCTTGGAAAACACACACAGCGTTCGCCCAAAACCACCTCACCAACCAAACCACTGCTGTCATAGACTGCTTCTACCAATGTTATACAACTCCATCCCAAACCCCCCTGGGGGGAGGCCTCACCTCAGCATAGCAATCATCTGTCTGGTAAATCAACATTTTCAGGCCTTGTAAACAAAACAATTGAATGGATGAATCAACATGGGGAAGGTAATCAACCACAACAAACTTCAGGGAAAAGAAAATCATCACCACATAATACCACAAAAATTATCTTCCCAGAAAACACCCACCTTCCTTTGAAGCTCACAAATGCAACCACGCGTTGGCAAAGCCCATAGCTCTGGTATTGCCTGCCAGCTTTTTGGCTCATTTAATTATGGTTTTTGAATCCAAAAAAAAAAATAATGTTTCAAAGCAAAAGTATTTTTTGGTCTCAAAGTACACACTCTTATAGTAGTCCCTGGCATGTAAGGAAACTACCTTGTGTGTGGACGTGCTCATCCTGAAAGGGAGAATGCTGTCACTCCCAGTTTGCTC
Source organism: Lissotriton vulgaris (assembly GCF_964263255.1). NCBI lineage: Eukaryota > Metazoa > Chordata > Amphibia > Caudata > Salamandridae > Lissotriton > Lissotriton vulgaris. The sequence goes on from NC_141687.1 coordinate 258,963,718, forward strand.
CATGATGTATGCTGCGGTGGGCAGAAGGAACATGTGAATGTCAAACTAACAGTCCAATTGATAAAGAGGGCTGCCGGAAATCCCCTTAATGTAAGTATATTATACACATAATTTTAGTAAAATCAAAAGGTCTTTGATAACACCAGACCTACGAAGGAGGCACAGGCTAAAACCTCACCTCATCCTATGCTTCTTCTGAAAACACCCATCAATATGACAGAAGGACCACATCAGTAACAGGTCATCAACTTCTCACCTATTACGATCCAGTAATCCACCACTGCCAACATGGACATTCTCAGAGGCTATACAACTGATCCCCATCCAGTGACATGAAAATCATCAAAATCCTATAAAACACTTCATTAACCAGTCCTTTGAAGAATCATTCCCACCTCCCTGAAACAATCCATCATCACTGCCTGTTACATGTGTACAGATGTTTGTGCTCAGGGCAGTACCAAGTGCTCATCTGAGACCAACTGGGTTCGGAAGAAGAAGGTAATGTATGACGCTCTCAGACCGCCGTTGAAGTTCCTCGCTGCTTGGGCCTTTCTGATGCTTCTGTGTACCAGTGACCTGGAGGGGTATACCTGCAAGTCATGTGGAGTGCGAAGGGCACATTGCAACTCCAGACTTCGGTGCAGAGTGCAAGAAGTCAAACTAGCCTTCTTCTTCTAAGTCAAATGACCACCATGAATCCCTGGGAAGAGGCGGAAACAACCCACATAGCCAGTCCTTTTTAAGATGTCTACTTGTCCATTAAAGGATGTACGAGCCTCCCAATTCAAGATGCTGCTGTTTTTTCTTGCAATTTCAGTTCATATTAATAGCATATGTAAACATATATAATAGAGGCTTTATTTGAAGATGCGTCACAACACTTTTGTGTTGTGATTAAGGCCATACAAAAGAACTTTGGGACTCAAGACCTTTTGGAGCCTTTTGGGGCACAGGTGTCTGCAAATAGTGATGATACACCTGGCCTCCAAGCCTTCGAACTGGCCACTCTCTCCCAGACCAAGGAGGCAATATTGGCCTGTAAATCGGGCTCACTTTTGAATGCCTGTCCCCCGATGCTCTTACATCACATCATCGATATTGTCAATCCGGTGATCAATGACATTGTGAACTCTTCCCTAGCCACGGGGACAGTACCAGATGAATCGACATTCGCCATAGTAAAACCTTTGAAGAAGAAGTTGAACATTGATTCCTCAAATCTTGCTAATTATAGGGCCATATCTCTATTACCAATTTTAGTCAAAATCACTGAGAAAATAGTGTATAAGGAGCTCTCTAATTATCTAGAGTCAGCACAGATTCTTCATCCCCGTCAATCCGGTTTCTGGCCAAAACATTCAACTGAGTCGGCGTTACTTGAAATAGCAGATACCATCAAATTCATTCTGGATGAAGGTAAGAGGGCAGTCTTTACCCTTTTAGACTTGTCAGCAGCGTTTGATTCCATCTCACACAAAATTCTGTTAGCCAGATTGAGATCTTGTCGTATATCAGATCATGCACTGGCATGGATCACATCCTTTTTGGCAAATAGGAAACAAGCAATCTCGCTGGGACCTTTTCTGCCATCAGTACAAGTCATCGCCATGGGGGTGCCCCAGGGGGCTTCTTTAAGTCCTCTGTTGTTTTGCGTATATATGGCCCCTCTTGTCTCACTGATCTCAAACTATGGGATCAAAATCACGTTGTACACCGACGATACTCAATTGATCCTGTCTTTAGACAAGACTACTACCAATGTTGAGGAACATTTTAAATCCTGTCCTACAGCAGTATTGAAATGGAAGAGGGAGAATCATCTATGCTGTAATACCGATAAAACAGAAATCGTTTTCAACCGAAGGATTAGTGGCCAGATAACACCACAGAGCCTCCATCGACGGTGGAAGTTTCAAAGAATTTAGGCATGCGGTTTGACTCTGCCCTTTCATTCAAACCCCATGTTCTGAAATTGATCAGGACCTGCTTTGGGCTTATAAAAACTTTGAGAAAGTTTTTTAATTTGACCCCCCTGGCCGCCAAGAAGACAGTGGCGGTGGCCCTTATACTATCGAGGCTGGATTACTGTAAAAGTCTCCTTGCAGGAATTAACAAAACTATCCTGAGGAGACTACAGGTGGTACAGCACGCGGCAGCCAGATTGGTTTTAGGATTACCACGTAGGGCATCGGCCTCGGCTGCATTGAAGGCTCTTCATTGGCTCCCGGTCCACAAAAGAATCATGTTCAAACTCTTACTGACAACTTTTAGAGCCCACTGTCACCTGGGCCCAAGATATCTTTCAGCAAGATTCAGGCCTCATACCACTGTAAGAACACTGAGGTCTACTACTGCAAATCTGCTCAGGGTTCCAGCATTTAAATTAGCCACCAGAGGCGGAAGATCAGCTACCTTTTTGGGAGCAAAAGCCTGGAATAGTATGCCAAAGGAACTCAGAGCTGTTGAACAGGAGGGGCAGTTTAGGATATTCGGAATATCGGATGCTTGCTGCCTAAAGCTTATTTAGGTTTATTTTACATATCTGATCTGTTGTTACTTACAGCACCAGGAGACTCCGTTAGGAGTGGCAGTTCGCGCTATAGAAAACTACTTTTCATTTCATTTCATTCATTCACTTTTTGTTCCTTGATTTTTCACTGCGATCTACGGGCCAGATGTATCAAGAAATGCTTTTGCTATTCTGAAATAGCTAGTTTTAGCGCTTTGCTATTTTATAATCGCAAAATGCAATGTATGTAGGAATCGCAAATTTTTTTGCGATTCATTACCATTCCCTAATTGCAAATCGCAAATTGTGATTCTCTATTAGGGAATACATTCCCATTCATTCTAATGCATTCGCAAATTGCGATTACCAACTTTGTAATCGCAATTAGCGAATACGAATCCAAGGGTGCTAGGGGGCCTATGGGCAGCCCTGATGCACCCCCAAATAAGGTAAGTGAGCACATATGGGCACACACATGCCATAAGGGCATGTGTGCGCACCACATGGCACTTTGAAAAATGCACTTTTGTTCATTTTTCAAAGGAATCGCAAATTACCATCAACTTGAAGTTGATGGTAATTTGCGATTCCTAAATGCAAATTTGCAATTAGTGAATGCTTCATGCATTGCATTTAGGGAATCACAAATTACGTTTCCCTAAGAGCATTTGCAATTTAGGTACTCACAAAAAAATTAGATTACCCATATTGCGAATGCCAAAAGTTTCATACATTGCAAAAGGCGAATCAACACGTTTGCGAAGCACGGTGGCTGTGTGCTCATGACGAGCTTAGCTCGTCATGACACGAGCGGCGCTCACACGCTGGGTTAATTCCCCTGCGGTGCTGAGCGTTCCATTAAACGGGCGTGGTCATGATGAGCTGAGCTCGTCATGAGCACAGCGCCACCGTGCAGCGAGACGAGCTGAGCTCGTCACAAGCATGGGGGCGCTGCGTGTGCCCCCCCTTCCCCCAGCGCCACGGGTAAATTAGCCCTGCGGCAAAGGGGTTAAGAATTACAATATTTCCATAGGTGTTTCCCCTTTCAGGTTTTCCCTAAAACTGTGACTCCCCAAAGAAGACGCTTGGAACTGTTTATGTGCGTTATTCTGTGCAGGGTGGCACAATTGCTATTGGGAGAAGTTGCCCATTCATCTGGCAAGCTAGACAAGTACTCAACAGACCTTCTCCGCGTCAGGTCTTGCCACACTCAAAAACACACACCACAGCATTTTGACAACATGCTTGTTTTTTTTTAAGACACAAAAACATTCATATTGATACCTACTGGTGTATTCAAAAGCAAAGATACACAATACAATTAATGTTTACCCAACACTGGGGAACTTTCACTAGAAGAGCAGTCTGTTGTGTACAATAGTCAACTGCTCATTTCAACTCCCAACCTTACTTTAGAGTAGTGTTTTTCGAAGTTCTTAATGTCACACCTCCTACTCCATGTAAACAAAAATCATTGGGCCCACCAGAATGACAAACGTATTTTTCGTAATTGTTCTATAAAATTGGCAGCTCTAAAAATATTTAACATTAACACTGCTGTTATGTTTAGTTATTCCTTTTAAAAATGCAATCTAATGCATGATTGCTAACATGCAATGGTCAGGGTGGTCTCCCAGTATAAATGTCCCGACAGATACGCCTAGGCAGGACATTAGTGGCATTATGTTTCTGTTGGACCATTATTACAGAGTGGCTCACTGCCTCTGTTTTCCTTCACTAAATCACAATACTGTTTTCAGCATGACACGCCTCTTGGCCTGTGCCTGGCACCCTCTTGAGATCAAGGTAAGCCCCCAGGATGGCCCAACCCTAGTTTGAGTACATCTCTGCTTTAATGAAGCCTTCATCAGTGTTAAATGTAATTTACATTTAACCATTACTGAGACCAAAACCTAGAATACATACTTTTCTCTACTGAGCTTAATGCCAACTTGTCTAAACACATCACTTTACAATTGGGTTTAAAGATAACAGTGCACATCACAAAACAGAATCACGAAAGCATGTTTTTCGTTTTGGTGAACCTCCTGCCAAGATATTCATAATCAAAATAGCTTGAATGACCTATCAATGTAAAAAAACTTGATTTGGGAGAACTAATACACAGATCCTCCCTACATTAACATAACTAGGACTCAGATGTTTTGTTTCAATTGTGGGATATCAAAGTGGTGATCTGGGAACACCTGTATTCATCCAAATATACTTATTTTATCACTGCTAAAAACAAACCAGCTCAGTGGTACACACATAAATATGCAGAAGCTAAAATCCTTACACGAACTTCAGAAAAGAAATGACAAGTGAATTATTTGATTGAGGACAATTTACAACAAATGTAAAAATACAAACCTTCATTAGAGTATCTAAAACACATTTTCACTGCACGAATGATTGGGGCAGGTTTATCACAGAAAAACGATTTATAACTCTACATGAAATCAGGAGAACAAATGCACTGGCAGATACAATTGTACCATCTAATTTCTTCTGTGACACTCCAGCACTTTGCTTCACCAACAAAATCCTTAAACTACACAATATAATTTCTGGTAAGTTTATGTACTCTGTATCACAAGATGTTCTATCTCGTCCAGCCCTGAGCAGACAACACAAACTTCTGACCATTTTCTGTTGTGATTCCAGTAAGAGCGTCAAGTTCCCATGTTACTATTTTCTTGTGAAAATGCACTGAGTTACCAAATGATTCAACATAACTGACACAATGTATTCAGTTCTCACTACAGCAAGCTGTACTAGTCTTGTGTTTATTATAATGAACCCACTCTGTAGAAGGTTCTGAAAAACCTTCTTCAGATCTGGAGAATCTGGACTATTGGCCTATGTCAACAATCTCTTTTCCAGATAAGTGCTCGAAGGGTGAAGTTGCAACAATTGTATGATTACATTAAACTCCATTCTTTTTATGGACCCGCTTCAAGTCGGTGAAGACTAGCCAGGGATTAGACTGGGACTGCTGCACTGAATGTCCTTTCTGTGGTTAGTGATGGTTTTTAAACTTTCAAACTTTAAAGACATTGCTGCTTCTTTAAAAAAAACAGAAGCAACCGTCCGCTCCAATACATCACTTGATCAGAAATCCAGGCACCGCCCTTAAGAGAATATCATAAATAATTTCTATCCAACCAACATCTGAGCAAATCCAAGATTTCCAATGAGAAAATCCATTACAGTCATGTAGAGAGCCTCACGATTCGATCATTTTAACATTATTCTTCAATGCGTAACGTCAACACAACGGCACATCTTACTAGATTTTTTGACATAGAATGCTGTAATTATGTTGATGATACTTAAAATATCTTATGACTGAAGTTGGTAGTGCCAATGTCACTTACGTATTTTACTAAATGCATGATGATCTTTCAGTATTGGCTCGTTAAGGACAACCTAGAACCTAGTCGGTCGAAGAAGGTGCTTCTGTCAGCTAGTTTTAGCCTTCAGTCATTGTAACCATCAAAACTGGGAACAAGATCTGCTCTAGATGGATTGTGGAAAATTGGGTAGTGCTCCTGCATTCAGAGTATTTTTCACTTAAGACTGATGAAAAGACATTTTATACTTAGCTTTTCTGCAACAAGTTCAGGCTTTTCTAGCACTTGTGGATTTGCTTTGAGAATATGCCGATGGCATCTATACCAGCCGTAACAAATTTGCTTCCCAACCACCTCTCATTGACCATATTAGGCCAATGCCATCGCCATCGCCATATTAGGCCAATGTAGGGACCACTGCACAAGCTTCCAGAGCACAGAAACACAAGATTTAAAATTATGTGTATTGCACATAATTCCTATTGTGGGAATGGCACCCCTTTACTGACTGAAAACTTCAGCCGTACCAATGGGTATTGATTGTAACTTATGCATGGTGTGAATACTGTTTACAAAAATATCTACTGACATAAATATCCTGGACTAAATATAGTTTACAAAAGTGAATTTCTTTGATTTTTTGGTTTAAAATGTTACATTTTGACAGACATTTTCACCTAACTATAACATCACTTTCTAAGGTTTTTGTTTAATGTAAAATAAGACATTATTGCCATACCTAACTATACCATCACTTCAAAAAAAAATTCCAATGGATATTTTACGTTTTTAAACATAAAGTAAGATTTTATTACCATATGTAATTATGCCAACCACCCACCATGCACAGAGTTTGGTCAAGCACGAGGGGTTGGCTCCAGGGCCTGGCCTCTGGCCATGATCTTACCCAACTCCCTCCAGATGGCCAAACCCCTGCTGCAGAACCCCCTGTCAGGAGCCAAATCTCCACAGTGCACAGTCCTTTTTGAAAAAAAAAAACATTCTCGATCCTGCAGGCCTTTTGTGAGAGTCTCCCTTGAGCGAACGCGTCTACCTGTTCTCTCGCAAGACTTTCCCTGAAGCACTTGAGGTCATGCAGGCTCCAGAGCAGCGGCGTCACTAGGGGGGTGCGGGGGGTGCGGACCGCACCGGGTGACACCATACATAGGGTGACACCAATCTGACTGGTTACGCTGTGTAACAGGTCTGCAGCCTCGCCTCTACCCTGCAAGCACACCTGCTAACAAAATACTGCAGTGTGCCCTGAGCTCGGCTTCCCTGACAGAGTCGGCCCGCCCGTGCACTGCCAGAGCCCCCACCCGCACAGCTTGGAAACAGACAAAGGATGCAGAGGTCAGGACTCCTTTTCTCGTTATAAGTAGAGACCCAGCTTCTGAAGTATGGATGTTTCACATTTTAGACTGGATTCGGTCGCATTTATTTTTCTCCAATTGGCATCTATCCATATTTTTCAGTGGCGAAGATTAGAAATTAAGTTGGAAGTAGTATATTTTCACTTTTATTTAAGTGATAAACGTGTACAGTACTTGCACCGTTACTGTGTTAAGGAGACACATACAATAAAGTATATATTCTCCTGAAAATATTAGCATAACCCTGGTTATTTTTAATCCGAGTGGAGGATGGTTTACATAACCTTGTTTGTTGTTTTTTGTGGCCAATTAGGAGGATAAAGCAACAGTGCACATTCTGGTGGGGAGCAGGAAGTTATGAGGAGCAGTGTGATGCAAGAGAGTGCGGCTGAGAGATTGGAACCTGCACTTGGAGATGGGAGAGCAGTGCACAGCTAGTTGAAGTGAAGGTTCCCTCCTTGCACCATGGCACATATATTCGCCTGAAAATATTAGCATAACCCTGGTTATTTTTAATCCGAGTGCAACAGTGCACATACAGGAAAATATGCATGCACATACAGGAAAATATTAGCATAACAGTACTAACAGATCCCCACACGTGCAGCTATGTAAACTTCATTTGTAAATCTCTTTTATTCTCCCTTATGCGCAGCTATCGGCCGGCCATCCGTCAAACGTATCGCAACAATAACATATGTCCAGTATTTTTCAGCGTTTACAAATAAATGGAAACAGGGATCGAACTTTGGGCAGATAAGGGAATTATGCAGTTTTCCCAGAATCACATAATTTGGTGAAATCCGGATCAGGAACTAAGGGGCAGATTTACAAGCCCCTTGCGCCTCTTTTACGCCACTGTTGCGTCACTTTTGTGACACAGCGGCGGCGCAAAAGATGTGCCATGGTGCGGGGTATTTACAACGTGACGCATCTCCAAGATGCATCACGTTGTAAAGCCCTGCGCCAGAGGGAGGCGTTCCATTGCAGGGGGGGGGGTGGGCGTTCCGGAGCAGGAACGCCTCCTAAAAGTCACTGAGTAAAATCTACAGGATTTCACTCAGCCACTTTTAAGGCCATGCTGCGTCAAAACCCTGCGCCTGCTTGAAGCAGGCGTAAGGATTGACACAGCATTTTCAGGATAGGGCACCCATCTGTCCATTTTTGCCCCATGGTGCGCCAGATTGTAAATGTGCCGCATCCATGGTGGCGGAGGCGTGAGGCACAATTACTGGCGCATCCCTGCTGATATGTAAGGATGCGCTAGTTATTGTAAATCTGCCCTAAAGTATCCTGTTCCCACATCTTGGAATTTAGCTGCTGGAGCACGCAAAAATGGAAACATTGCATGAAACATGTTGAAGGCCAATTAAAATGTCTTTCCTTTTTAATTCTGCAGGCACTGGAATGTTCTAAAATTTGTAATTTCCGATTTTGGAGTAATTTATTGCAAGTGGATGACGGGGCACATAGATAGACAGGATGTGAATGTGTAGACATGATGTCAAAATTAGGAGCCGTGAGAGTAAGGGGAGGTGAGGAAAGGTAGAGATGGGAGCTTGTAAGAAGGAAGGAGCAGCAGGAAGTTAATGAGCAGGATTGGGAAAGGAGCAAGAAAAGTTGGGAAGAGAATGCCAAAACAAGAAAGATGGATGCAAGAGGAAATAGCCTTTAGTTTGCTTATGTGTTAGGAGCATCTCTACTAGTCAAAAGGTAGTAGGAAGTTGAGGGTGTCGTTAGAAGCACTCTGGGTTGAGTAACGTGCATTCTATTCCATAACAGTTCAACTCTGTCGGCTCAAACTATTTTGAGAGTTTAATTATTAATTTCTTTACCAATAGTTTTCACATTCTGTTTTGTAGATTTGAGGCAATATTCCGACACGTTGCGATCTGAGCTATGATAAACCAACCAGCTTTATCAAGAAATGTATATTTGCTTATTAATGATGAGTGAGAACCAGGCTTCAGCTTTCATGTCCCCCACAGATTATGACATCTAATGCAAAATGTATTTGTATAGGGCTATGCAATGCTCAACGTGAAGTGCTTATGCCAACTCCTCCAATTTCAGGGTTTCATACAGACTAGAAGATGGAATAGATTAAATGCCTATATTTCAGAGGATTTCAAACTAAGGTCTAGGAGATTTCCAGGCTATCCACTTAAGGTAAACATCCTTAAAATTAATAGAACTAGAAATTAGTTTCACAGCAGCTGGAGCTGCTAGTCATTACCAAGCAACTCCCCAGTACCTTGACTGCCCTTCACCTTGGCTGGGGCCATTCAGTATCCTAATGCCACTCGTAGCTAGAGCCACTGGAATTACGCAGCAGAGGTGGGCCACATTATGTGGGAGAGTTGACTAAACTATGCAGAAAGAAAAGGGAAATCACCTATTGTAATGTGGCATAATTTTTGATAGGGTGCCATGGTCCTGTTATTTGCCAACTGTGTCCACTGGCGGACTCGGAGCGGAGGAGTTCGGTGCGGTAAGTCGTGAGGGGGTGACACCATGAGTTACCCGCACCGGGTGACACCAACCCTAGTGACGCCACTGCTCCAGAGAGACTCCTGCTGGATCTCAGTGCCCTAAATGTATTTTCAAATTTGACCACAGGAAGCGGGGGGAGAAAGTAGGGGCTCATGGACCTCCCCCCACATGGATTAAAGGGTTAGGGCAGGACTCTACGTGGGATGAAAAACTGAGGTGTCTCTCAAAGGGGTGTGGCCGATATAATTCGGGGTGTAGCATTAAGCACGTAAGTTATAAATCTCTGCTTATCATTATGTGCTGCCCGACTGGTATTTTGCTGCTTCTTTCTGTCATTGCATCCAGATATCTACTGCAAACAAGTAACATTACACCTACAGCAAGCCAAGACTATTTGCTTTGTCAATAGTTGTTAGTTGCATATGATAAATAAGCAACAGCAATGGCATATTTGTATAAAATTGTTAAAATGCTTCATTTCTGAAATGATGAAACTGTGAAAGAACTTTAACGAGTCCCTTGAAAGATACATCACAGGCAGTGAAGGGTGGGACTGCTGTCAAGGGAAGATTTTTTTTTACCCACTCGGAGGGTGCAGGCAATAATTGAGAGCCCGAAAGAGACCCGTCTCAACACCTGCTTTTTAGAACTGCTGGTGCTGAGCACCAGCAAGACCCGGCCCACTTTAAGCTCTGGGTAAGGGTATCCCTACCCTATCCTACCCGCTCACACATTAATCATTTTTAATTTTCAGGACACAGGACCGAGTCTTTGAGTCCTATAATGGCAGCCACAACATTTCTGTTTGTGTTGAGGCCAGCCAAGCAGAGCGAGTGCTCTTGCATGACTCGCAAGATCCTCCTGCTTCTGTTAGAGTGAGACAACAGACGGGAAAAAAGGCCTTTACAACCAGTCAGACCGCTCCTCTGTTTGAAATTGTGCTCCTGGGAATTTTGTGAGACTCTTGCGAACACAACTGTACAAATATCTATACATTTTTAACCTTAATTTCTCAAAAAATGCTGAACAGAATTACATCAAGTCACAAAAGCACACTTTCTGGGTAAAAATCTATCTTTCTATCAACTTTGGTGTAATTCTGTTCAGCCATTTTGGCTGCAGCGCTGTCTAAAATTTCCTATTGCAATTGCATGGGGAAACTGCATTTTGGGACACCCTCTTTTTTTGGTCCCCGCTTGATGGAGCACCCTGAAACTTTCCACGAAGGAGCTGAGGTAGATGAGACTTTTCTTGGGAACGTTTTGTGAAGATTCAACAAATAGCGCCAAAGTATTAGATAACCAGAAAAGAACGATTAAATCCATTTCCTATGAAAAGTGGTCCTAACTATAATGACCGAGTAGCGACTGTCAGTGGGTAATATATATATATATATACATACACATACATATGAGAAGTGTGGCTCAGGGGTTAGAGGCGGCAGACCCGGAAGCTGAGATCGGCCCTGGACCAGGGTTCAGTTCCCCGCCTCGGCGGGTCTTGGGCTAAAAAATTCCATGGACTCGATAATTCTCGCTCCGGTGCCTACTCGACTCACGGGTTCACACTCTGCGACTCTGGGCAATAGCTTGCTTAATCTCCACAACGGCCCCTCGCGGTGGGATGCCTGGCTTTCACCTTGTGGATACCCTGCTGGGGTTATCTCACAGGGGAATACCAGGACGGGTTTCCTAAGCAAGTGCTTAGATACCAACCTCGGTCGGTGATTTGCGCTATATAAATACAAGTACATTTATATATGTATATATATATATATATATATATCACCCTGAGCACCCCTGCATTCCTCACCTCTCTGTCTCCCCTCTGCTACAAGCACGCAGCTGACCTCATGCACTGCCTGAATGAGTTAAATTAGGTAAGTTATTTCAGACTTTAGTGGCACCTCTGGAACAGGAGTATACGCTTTATCTTCGCAAGATGAGTTGCCATTTGTCTCAAAACCCGGGACATGTATTTATAATTAAGAAAAGCTTCGGGTCACTGAAAAAGTCCTCTGAGAACCAGGGAAATCCACATTGTCTGGCCACCCTACCCATTAACAATAGCTATAGCGCACAAATGGAGCAATCTGATTGGTTGGTCAACTCCCAATGTACCAACCAGGGTGCTAATAATATATGCTGACATTCATAATTTTCTATTGTCATTGCTTAGTGTTAGAAAGTGCCAGCCAATCTCCACGGTGCAAAAGGCTGCTGGGAAGCAGCTCAAGAAACATAGGCAGCTGCATGTGGGATTTTCCCCGGCACCGGGCCTGTTTGAACCCAAGATAAGAGCCACCGTATGTCATTAAATATGCGGTCCCATCAGGCCTAGTGGCACGACCTGTACTCCAGGCCTCAAACTGCCACTTCAGCGCGTGCGAGGATGCCGCCTCCAAGACACATGTGAGCGAAGCCAAGCCGACCCCGCGCGCTGCTCTGTTTACATGTTATTGGGCATAAATGGGAATTTAATTGACCGCCGACAGCCCCCGCTCAGCCACGCTCCTCGCAAACGATGGTTTGAAAGGGACGGGGGGCGGAGCCCTATTGACTCGACGTAATGTCAGCCTCCCCCTTTCAGGCCGACAAAGGAGGGGTTGTCCTCGTGTCAAGTGGGGTGCGTGGACCAGCTGAGCTTCTGGCGCGGATGAATTGTGCCAATTTGTGCAGCCAACGCCCGCCCGGAGAAGGCCTCGTCCGGCGGCATATGGCGCCCAATAGGGGAGGCCGCCGTCCAAGAAAACGGGCCTGCAGGGGCCCACTGGGCCCTTCTTCCTTTCACTCAAACAGACACCCCGCGCACTTGTGTCTGCCTGGAGGGCCGGGGGAGGGGGGCGTGGGGACGGTGCTTCAGAATTGTGGGGCGGAGGGGAGCCATTACCCTCGGTCCTATTCTGAGTCCATCTGCACTCAAAATAAGTCGAGTGTGAAAAACATCTCTCCGGCATTTCTGGGGCCTGCCCGGCAAGCTGCGCGTCTTTCTCTTCCTGGAGGGGGAGGATACGGGTGTTCATTCCAAATTTCATGCAACTAAATTTAGAAAAGGTCCGTGAAACCACAGACGGAATCCCAGCCGGCCGGCCCCTCCCTTTATTCCGCTATTTTCAGGGCACTAGGTTGGGGAGTTTGTCTGCACATTGCTTACTGGGCAGGGACGCAACGGCCTGGCTCTCATCTGGTCTTCCCATGGCGGGGCGGGCATTCACTCATATTATAATTCAAATAGCACCCATAGTGACATTGATTGTCTCAATAGCAGGTGGTGTTTGCCCCACTCAATGACACTCGTTTTAGGTACCTCAGGTGGGCAAGAGCTTGATTCAGCCTTCTAGTTTGGGATTACCTTTCTATGGAGCTTGCAGTCACACGTTTGAGGGATCCTATAAGTAGGCCATATAAGATGCAGGTTTCTTCTAGAGGTGGACGAGCCTAGAAAACTGGATGACGCTCGGCTCTAAGAGCTGGTGCACGAGCTGAGCCCTGAAAATAGTGTGCATATAAACCATGCGACAAGCATCATGTTTAAGTGTGATAGGCTCTTTAAGATTAAAAAAGGTTTATCTTTATCATGCAGAAGCGTTTCACTTTAATACATCAGATTATTTTTGTACAGCACAGAATCAGAACTTATGTATTGGTACTCTAGTCCGCGATAACGAATAATAAAAAGGAGGCTCTATAAAATAAAATATTAGCCTAGGATCACACAATGAATTTCTTCATAGCGGGGAAGCCAGGATTGTTCCCATGTTTTCTTGTTTTACATTATGCAATTCACCTATTACACAGCTACCTCTTTCTCACATTTTTAACTCCAAAGGTTTATGCTTTGTTTTTAATTGGCGGTGCATGATGGAATAGGGTGGGTGTCAAGCAGAAGCCACATTAAAGCTTGACTTGTTTTGGGCTTGTGGATCCAAATGGAGCTCTAGCTGAGCCAGTGCCAAGCCTCTATATCGAGCTTTAAGAAGCTCACCCATCTCTAGTTCCTTCACTGAACTCAGTGGTGCTCATTTTGGCAACCTTTCAACTCATGAAAAACCCTATCAGTTCCATCCTGATATGAGCACATCCGTTGCAGATTGAACCCAAAACTCAACAGCAGATGCGCTAATCCACCCATGGGAAAAAGTTACAACGTCCTGTTGAATGGGAGCAAGTTACAGGCCTACGGCCTCTGCGGCAGAAAGCTGACCCCTGGATCAGGGGGATGAGGCTGGAGCACCCATTAGGTAAACAATGCTGCAAGAATCAGGGTCCCAAGAGTTCGCTGTGAGTGGAGTGTGCATTCCTACCTTTGTCCCACGCAGGCCATTCACACTTCCCACCCACCCAATCCCCGACTGCTGGCATCAAGCACAGAAGAAGCTTGTGAGGTAAAGAGTGTCGGTGCTTGTCCATGCAAAGAGCCCCACTCCGTGGAGTGTACAAGCGCCTGCAATACAGTGATGTCACCACGTTGCCAGCATTGGGTCACAGTAATGTTGTGTAACCGTCATGGCACTCCCAGGACACAAGCATTGCAAGAAGACCGTCACTGCTCAACTTAGATCTTTAAACACCTGGAGTGTCTTTGTCGTGAGCTTGTAAGCCCGGCAAACCGAAATATGGTCTCCGTAAGGTTGCAGTTGGAAGTTCTAAAGAAAAAGTTCAAAGGTCACCCTAGCTAACAGCTAATAGCTCTACATTTAGGATTAGTTCTCAAGGATGAAACTGAGAGGTTAACTCTCCAAATAACTCCAATGCAAAATCTCTATTCTTCATCGTGGACCTCTCGTTCCAGGCCCACATCACCAAGAAGATGGGAATTTCTTTGTATTCACAATCCTTTCTGTGATCAACGCAATCATACCTCCTCCAAAACAACTTCAGAACCGCTGTATGAGAACAGACCCTCTGCCACCTGGGTGCCTGCAATGCCATGCTCACCAGCATTTCTCTGATCTCCACCCGTTAAAGAGTGTCCTGTGTGCCATCCCCAACTCATTAAAGGCCTACAGAAACATGACTACATCACCAATAACCTAAAGGAACTTCACTGGCTATCCCTTAAGGGTGGCAACTACAAAAACATGCAGCATTGTCTACCAGACAGTAATAACCAACACACCACCCTACCAACCTGAAAACTCACCATCTCAAGAGGCTAACACAATGCACAATCCTGAGTCACCCATTCTGCTCTGTAAGCAGTGCTGTTCTTCCTGCCATCTAACAGCTAGATTCATCATGGTCCCGAGTTGCGAGTCCTTAATAGCGATTATTAAGGAATCGCTATTAAGGACTCGCAAATCGGGATTCATGTAGGAATCGCAATTGAATTTGCGATTCCTACTGATTCCTCATTTGCGATTAGCTAATTGCTAATCGCAAATAAGGAATAACTCCCCATTCATTCCTATGGGCCTTTATTTGCGATTAGCAATTTGCTAATCGCAAATAAGATTGCGGTTTCAAGGGTGCCAGGGGTGTCCAAAGGACACCCTGTAGCACCCCTGAAATGGAAATGTAGCCTGATGTTGCGCACACACATGTCCAAAGGACATGTGTGTGTGTAACATGCAACTTAGAAAAATGCTTTTAAAAGCATTTTTCTAAGTTTTCGCTATTTACCTCGAGGTTTGACCTCGCGGTAAATAGCGGCCAAAAATTGCGATTTCGCAATTTTAAAATGGATCATGAATTGCATTTAAGGAATCTCAAATAGAGATTCCTTAAATGCAATTCCTCGCAAATGTGCAAATTCTTAATTAGCGAATTTTGCATTTGGGATGATGAATCCCAAATGCAAAAATTGCACTCGCAAAGGGCCAGATTCTCAGAATCTGGCCCTTTGCGAGCGCAATTTCGCTTGATGAATCGGGCTGTATGTATGCAATAAACTGTACAGAGAAGTTTAAAGGATGAGTCAGCAATGCCATAGAATAGTCATGGCTACTAATCTGCTAAGAGTACGTGGATTGTGGCAGCGTGAATAGGAAAGGTGTTTTTGTCTGTTATTATTCTCTACTTTGTAACCTACTGCAGTCTCCATTTACCATCGGAATTCTTAAAAAAAAATAGTGTCTGGATGGAAGGTTGTATAGTACCACTTCCATACGATGCCATAAGGTCAAACGGTACGTCATATTACTTAACTTACTCCTATTAATTTGGTGAAACAGTGCCACGTAAAACCATGAAACAACCAACCAGGGCTTCTGTTTAGAGAGGGTTATTCACATTATTACATTTCTGATACATTTACAAGAATAGCTGAGCTGAGTGAGCTCACAGCTACTAGGGCACCCTTAATGCACCTCAGTGCCGTCGTCACATCTTGCAGTTCTAACATAAAACAAGTATTGGCAAAGCCAATAGGTCTCACCTTTGCAAACCTATGATGTTTTTATTTAATTTCTTTTTCTGCAAGCCAATGCAATAAACATTAAAAATATTAGTACATAAAATTACCTTAATTAAAAGGTGTGCATAAATATGCCAAAAGTAAAAAAATTACCTGTCTCTAAAGTTAATTTAAAAAAATGTAATGAAAGCAACAATTGGAGTAGCAGACCTGACATTGAAATGGACCACATTTTAGGGGTTTGTGAGTATATGCCAGAACAAAATATTGTCACTCACAGTGAAGAGAGTCAGTGGCTGAAGTGGGCTGGTCCATTGCAACATGGTGTATGCTGTGGTGGGTGGAAGTAGAGCCCCAAGATGGCGGCCAGGAACTGAGTGATCCGCTGCGGTGTCCGTAAAGGAACGTCAGAACGCCTGGTCCTCTCAAAAACAGAAAACGACAGAAAAAGGTCAGTGAAGAAGCCTCCTGCTGCGGCCCCCCTGTGACACCCCCGGGGGCGTGTTGGAGTAAAGAACGGTCGCAACCCCCTGGAAAGGGAAAAACGAAACTGGAACTAGCTACTGGGGGTCACCATCTTAGGAGCAGGAAGGAAACTATCGCGAACGCTGAAAGACAAAAGGAAGGAGACACAGAGTGGAGCCGCGCGAGGTCTGAGAAACAAAAGAGGCAGGTAAGAAAGCTCAAATGACACAGGCAGCTCTAGTGCGGGGAAAAGGAAACTCTGATAAGCAACCCCCCTCCAACAACACGCCAGAGACACGGGAGGGGAGTGAAACTGAAACCGAACAGTGGGGGCCACCATTTTGTTTTTCATTTTGTTTTCGACTTTGATAAAAAAATAAAAAAAAAGAGGAGAGGATATGCGTAAGGAACGCAGCACGAACCCAAATCAGAGGGCCAAGGCAAGGGGTGCGATCTTGGAGGTGAGCGGTGCAGACCTCAGGACTGATATAACTGAACCCTACATAGGTTAATCCTGATCCCACAGGAGAAGTTCGTAAAACTTGATGCAGCTTAGCGAGTTCTCTGCCCCTCTCACTGGCACATCCCGAGGAGGCTGCTACTTTGCGCCACACTTGCCTGACCTCAAAATGGCGCAGAGGAGATGAAACGCTCCGCCCATTAGGCAATACAAAAGAATGGTAACAGTTAGGTTAGAGCGCACTGCGTGTAAAGGTCAGTATAATGTCCAAAGTCATAAGATAGGTGCTCAGGATGAAGGCGGTCGGTTACTACGACTCCACAAAGAACCACAACGGGAGTTCAAAACCAATACAATTTTCTTCAGAGCACTCAAAGTTCATAAATTCAAGTCTTTAGTTGGTAGCATTTCTCAATTTATTATCTCCATTGAAAAGTTCAATTTGCAATTCTTCACACGTTTCTGACGCAGCCAACACGTGGTTCGTCAGGTCAGTTAAGACCTATGACTTCTTCAGGGCAGTATAACTGTATTATAATCCACATTCGATCCAGACATAATAATATCTTATTTCTTTACTCCATCCATTTATAGCTTTATCTCGTCTTTATATGTCTTCTTATGCCGGCCTATATATATCTTCTAAAAAACTCTCTCGTAAGTGCCGGCTAACTTCCAAGTATCGATAATATTCCTTCGTCAAGGTCAGACGAGTACGTCACCTTCAGTTGTCATATCAGCTCGTATTAGCGCAGCGTTCTACTCCATTAGGCAGATCTCCACCAGAGGACTCACAAGCCACAACAAGGGAGGTGAGAGGGACAGGGACCTGATTCAGCTGCACTTCCTCTGCCAGTATATTTAACTGAGGGACGCCTTACCATAAATATCAGAGCCATGCTTCAGTGCTGCATTCTGGGGTGTCACCTCAGGATAAAGGAGGAAGAGCCAGGATCCAACTTGGCTGCTCGGAGCCTCTGTTACGCTGAAGCCCCGCTTTCATCAACTAAGTGAGGCGCTTAATTCCCCACCTAAACAACTGTTTCAACCATCTCCGGACATCGGATGGTCGGGAGCGGCTGACGCTGTGCCCGCCGTTCCAACCGGTCGTAGCATCACAAGGATACTGGCGAAAATCTCACCCGACGTTTTAACCTCAAGATGGCGCCTGAGAAGGAACGGACCTGCTTTTTGAATGACTCGAAGCAGATCCATGGGAACTTTTACTGAACTACCTACCCCCTACCCATCCCCGCTCTACTCCACTCCACTTTCCTGCTGCTGACCTCTGCCCTCACCTGTCCTGGCCCTAGTCCCCACCCTGTTTACCTGTGAATTTTCCCTCGTCATTTGAGATCTAGCTATTTTGTCTGATGCCCGATGGAGCTACCTGGTTTAGCTATAGGGAGACAGGTTGGGAATTCCCTTCTTGGATGTCACCTACCCAGTCGGTCTTTAGCCAGACTTCCTTTCTTCTCTCCTGCCGTCTCTTCCCGCATCCTCCCTCTATTTATGTCTCTCCTTCTCTCCTCTCTCAATGAGACTGAACTATTTTGTCTGATGCCCGATGGAGCTACCTGGTTTAACTATACGGGAGATGGGCCGTGGACTCCCTCCTTGGTCGTCACCTACCCAGTCGGCCTTTAGACAGACTTCATTTTGTCTCTCCTTGTTGTCTCTTCCCCTATCCTCCCTTTCTCACCTTTCCTGTCCCCTGTCCCCTCCCCTCTACGCTCCATTTATTTTCCCCTCCATGTTCTTTAAATGTTTCCCATTGAGACCTAGCTATTTGGCCAAAGTCCGATGGAGCTACCTGATAGCTATAGAGGAGATGGGTTTTGGGACTTCCCCCTCGATGTCACCTACCCAGCCGGACTTTGGGCAGACTTTCCTTCGTCTTTCTGCCGTATCTCCCTCCCACCCATTTACCCTTATACCCTTCCCCTCTACACTTCACTCATCTCGTTTTCTATGCTCTTGTAATTGTTTGTCTAGTAACTGATGTAAATTGGAACTGATGTAATCTTGTAATTTTGTGGAACCTCATGTAAAGCGATCTGATACCTCCGGGTCTAGACAGCGCTATATAAAACTCTTAAAATAAAAAAAATAAAAAATAAATACAAATAAATGATTAAAAAATGAATGACACTTAAACAGACCAGTGGATGAAGAAGTGACTGAAAGTCACTCTGCACATATAAAAAGGCATATAATATATTATATTTGTATTTTTTGGAAAACATGAAGCTAGTGAGCTGTCTCTAGACCAGGACTAAAAATAACCTCATGGAGTTACTCCTTTTATTTTAGTGCTTAAACTCCCCCTGTATCCCGTGCCGCAACCATTTAGTGGTCCATGAACTTTATAAATAGGCTATAACTAAGCATAACAGTCCACAGAGTTGTTTTGGTGAATAGCACACTAACTGGACTAGTGACTCTTTTGACACTGTAGCCGCACCCAATCATGGTGACATGTCTGGTGTAACAGGAACCTTCTTGTCCCTGTTTAATAAGTCTAGTGTTGTTCTAGCTCCCGTGTCTGAAGTAGAAGGAGGCTCCCCCTGCCTGGCAATTCACGTTTGTACTGGGCTCGTGCTCTCTGTCACACTCACAGATCTTGGTCACGGAGTTTATCGCACAAATCCACCAGTGTTACTTCAGATCCCAGTTAGTTTCGGACGCACTGGAGCCACCAGGAAGAACTGTGCATTTGTCATCTTTGCTAGTAACCAGAGGTGGCTGAGTCAAGATATTAACAGGGAGAGCTGAGCCAAGGGTCTGGCTTGGCTCTAAGAGCCCAGACCCGAGCCAAGCCTTGCAAATGTTTGACATGTAAAGCAGGCACCAGGCATGATGTAAAGAAATGATCAAATCTCCTCAATATTCAAATCAGTGAAAACATATGATTTAAACGTATTTGGTATATAAGATTATATCACCACATTGAGAAACATTTATTAAAAATTATAGTTTTTAAACCTTAACTTAGAGAGATTCTTGCCCCCGACCTGACGACAATTCCCTTAGGGGACTGTTGTCTTGTGTATCCTAAAGATGGCCTAGATTCTTATTACATATGGAGCAGTAACCATATACAACACAGACTCCGTTTAGGAACCTGCTGGTAAATATGGTGCTAACAGCACAGTAGCAATGCTGCTCACTGCCCAGCATGTTAGCATCAGTTAACGCCCTCCACAGAGACCACTGAACTCTATTAATTTTCCACCCCACAATGATAGCCTAGACTTGATGATGGTAGGGACAGTTAAGAGCTGTTAATGCTCGACAGCATGTGGGCAGTAAGACTATTAGTACTAGTCTTACCATTGTATTTAAATGATGCTCTTAAAAATTGTGGCATAACCAACAGTTCCCAATATTACCATTGGTTATTTACGCATCTCTATTGTGGAAGCCTAGTTGCCGAGACACTAGTGGCAATGATTACAAAGAGTGACATTAAAACGTCACACCTTGACGGCGATTACCACAATTGGTTAAGTGCAGGGTAGCAGAATAAAACGTCTGTAATCCTAGCTACCTGACATTTTTCCTTTTAAACGAGGAGCATTGTGGGTTATTTCGGCCTGGAATGAATTGGCAAAAGTTATTCTGGGGATTATACCACAGGATTCCAATGATAAACGGATAGAATAAACAAAATGTGAACTATTTTGAACTTTATGAACATGTAACTAAGTGGCACTTGTACGATGGACACATTTGAACGTACATATTTCTGAAAACAATATACTGTTCAATATTTTGTCCATCCTAAGTGATATTACTCACAAGTAAAAAAATACACCTGCCATAAGAAAAGAAACTCACACTTTTAACCAAAGCCTACCCATAGAGAAGGGCGTTCGCCGTCCACAATTGTCCTTCAGCACCACATCGGGGACATGAGGCGCGTATAAATACAACTACGATCCAATAGCAGGATTCTCCTGATCAGCCCTCCCCCAGTCTCTGCTGTCCTAGTCACTTGGGTCTCACAGCTCTTTCACATCCATTGAACAAGAGCCATAGAGTGCTTTCAGCCTGTGGTCCAAGACTGAGTAATCTACTTCCGAGCTTCAGTTTAGAGACCAAAATTAATGTCCCATCTCTCAAGAAGGTGATGGGAACACATGGCTTCAGCCCGTTCTTTCTTTTGGAGCATTTGTGGTTTAACCTCTGTCTACTGGTTCGGAACCGATGGCTAAGTGAAGCCGAGAACCCCTTCAACACGGCTCTTGAAACCAGAATCAAGGGTGCGGCTGCCGTAAAGTAGCTCTAGATGGAAGCTTAAGGTTCTACCAACAGAAGGTGCCAAGATGCCCATACAAGCATTAAATGTGATACCAATTGCTGAATGGGAAAGGGCTGTAAAGCCACCCTTCACCCGGGATGGGAGGACCTTTTGTATGTGTAATGCCAGGGAAGCTCATCCAACAATGGCATCTGACGAGACATCAACATCCTTGGGGGTGCGGCAGTGACATACCACAGGCCCCTGCAGCCCCACTGGTGTGGGGGGCACCAAGCTCCAGGGCCAGCTCAGCACAGTACTCTGGCCGGAAAGCTCCTAATTGAGTCAGGAGGGGCCCCTGCACGTGCCTTGCAGCCCCCCCTCAAGTTTCCTTATGCCAGAGGGGTGCGGGCTGGGGCCATTGCCAGGACTGCAGAGCCACTGGGCATACAGAGTCCTCACCTCTGCCAGTCCCTCTGCAACTTCCTTGCCCTATCATAAGTCCTGCTCTGCTCTGGCGGGGCATCTTTGCTAAAAGTACTCCCACCGCGAAAAATGTAAAAAAAACCATAAAAATAAAGAAATGACAGGCAGAGAATCATCTTCAGGCACACTGATGGACATTTTATTCATTTTCCTGTCTGGGACAGCCATGCTTTGCATTCAGAATCCGGGAATGAAAAGTCAGTGTTGAGAGACCCATCCTAAATAGGGTGGGCTTCTAATGAGCTGAAGCTGGGGGTCCTCTGGCAGAGAGGTGCCCAGCTGAAGGTCTCCGATGATGGAGTCAGCTAAGGCTCTGATGTTAGAAACCTGGCAGTTCGAGGTGGAGGATCGTGGTTTGAAGTAGCAAGACATATGCTAAGGACCTCAAGCTATAAACGCGCCCTCCTAGTCACCAGTGTAGTAGCCTCTTGGGGTCCAGACCCTAAACTGGGTAACTCATCACCCTTAGCTGCATTGACACCGACGAGAGGCGCACTGTGGCTGTGGAGCTTGGAAAAGCTCGTTCGTTTCTCAGCCGATCATACATCTTAATGTATCACTTTCCTTAACTACTAAACCTCGAAGTGCTTAGAGACAAGCCAAATCAAATATTAGGCAGTACAGAAAAAAAGAATTGGACTTTTCCGTGTTGGCCTCCATGTAGATAGTGTATAGGGGCTATTTAAGTACCTAGGATTTAAACGTGACCACAAGTGTTTACAAATGTTGCCTTGTAGACCTTGATAAGATGTATCGTTCTGTTTTTTTTTAGATTTCTTTTCATTTTGAGTTTTATATAGTGCGAATTCGACCCAATGGTATCAGAGTGCTTTACATGAGCACCAGTTTCGTTACAGACGGACATATTAATTTTCTTAGACATGGGCAGATTAAGCGATTTGTCCAGAGTCACAGGATGTTGATTGTCCCTGCCGAGACTCGAACCCGATTCTCTCGTTTTTGGGCAGGAGTTGAAGAGGGGCCAAGTCACTTAGTCGTTTGGACCATGTCGTTTTCATTCAGCCAACCAAGTAGGTGTAGTGGGGATACATCCTTTACAACACAACTTTTACCACGCAGTACCTTTACAATGCAGGTTTTTCAACGCAAGTCATTACAACGAATTGAGCTGGGGGGCGCTCTAGGATAGGTAATAGTTTAATTTACTATCCAACACCTTCCCTACTATCCACGGGGACTGGAGTTGGAATAGTAAATTAAACTATTCACTATCCAGCGCCCCCCAACGCAAGTCGTTGTAACGACTTGCGCTGAAAAACCTGCATTGTAAAGGCATGCGTGGTAAAAGCATGCGTTGTACCAACATACATCCGTGTAGTGATAACGTATTTAATTATATCTCCTACATAAAGCACTTCACAGTCATTGATCAGAAGGAAGACCCAGCTCTGCTGGCAATCAAGATATAGATTAGCATCAGCCTGCACGCCAGTCTTCAACAGGCACCTTAACCCACTGAGCTATCCTATCAGCTTACTAGAGATTTGCGAGGCCATTCCATGACCAATCAACTGTAAGCGAAGTGAGCAGACTCATTTATTTGTTGTTGTGTGAGATTCACATATAATTAATGTAAGCTATAATATATGCAAATGTGTAGCACTGGTTAAAAGGAATGTTAATGGGAAAATGATGTGCTCGCTCTGCAGAATCCCTATTAAATATCTGCAGCAATTTCATGAATATTTGTGATGCTGAACCTCAGGCAACCTGTTGGCGGACTCCATAGAGCGCCTGTGGTATGGCTGAAGAACTGGGGCAGCAACAGTGGGCAGTGCAGTTCTACCCGTGAAAGGCCTAGTAGAAAGAACTGGCCGTGAAAGTGACATGAATGTATTGAATTGTGGGCACCTGTCTAGAGTGCACTTTACCCTCTGAGATACCTTGAAGGCCAGAGCGCCCGAGGTTTTTATACTGCACAGATCCAAGGAAGTGCTGCTTTCACACAAGAGAAATCTTTATGTGAATAACACATTTGCTATTAATGTATAAAGGAATGTATAAGACATGGGATAATAATTTAAAGAGAGAACAGCTATTGAATAAATAAAGGTAGAATGTAACAACTTCTCGTGAAAAACTTTTTTTTAAATAAATTGATGTTTTTGTACTTTTATAAATTGTGGTTTCGAAACGTGTTGACTCCCCATCAATTGCAATGCCCTCTTTTGTGGGGTAGTGCAGCAAAAGCCTGCTGATAGTATTTGAATACAAACTGGATGCAGGCTTTCGTCTCTCCAAGGTGTATACAGATGAGTGATATTAATTTGGAAGAAGGACGACCAACCGAGCAGTGAGCACATGCATCCAATGGCCAGGCCGTTTCAGGGTTCTACATCCAATCCCGTTTTTACATTCATTGCATTTTAAAACACTTCGGGGTCTCGTCTTTCCATTCACCATTCACCAGGAAAAACTTGGGGGAAAGTGAGAGAGCAATACTGCTCGAGAGGAGCAGAAACATTCAGAATAAGGGTGTGCAAAAGTACGATTCCACATGTTATGCCCCATTTTCAGACGAAAAACTCAGAATAATGCTTGAATATGGCCCCCGGTTTACACTGCGCCAAAAATGGCGGGACTCAGGACGACCCCCATGAGGTAAGAGGGTCACAGATAATCATTATGTACAAATCTTTGTCTTTATGCCCTTGCCAAGGCCTAGAGGCAGAGAGTTCTAGGATACCCTTAAGGCGCACCAGCGCAGAGAGGTAGAGCTTGTATTTAAGGCGCCGGGGGAAAGGGGGGGGGGGGGGAATTGTGTCCAGGCTCCAGTCCATTGAGGAGGGGGTCTGTCGAAGAGCCAGGATTTGAGGTTTCTCGCGAAGATGGGGAGCGATATTGCCTGTCTGAGGTGTAGCGGAAGGGCTTTCCAGGCTCTGGCTGCGAGGGAGGAAAAGGAGCTGCCTCCATATCTGGTCTTTCTGGTGCGGGGGACCACTGCGTAGGAGAGCTGGGCTGATTGTAAGGTCCTTTGGGGTGCGTGGAATTTGAGTCGGGTGTTTAGGTATGCTGGGCCGGTGTCATGGAGGGCCTTGTGTGCATGGGTGAGAATCTGTCCCCTAAGCAAGTGCCGGGACACCCACTGCGGGTAGCTGTGCGCTATATAAGCTCAACTACATTTACATTTACATTTTAGCCTCGATGGGTAGCCAGTGGAGTGTGCGCAGGTGCTGGGAGATGTGGCAGTGTCTTGGTAGATGGAGGTACATTAACAAAAAGGGAGGTAGAGGGAGAAAGGCTAGGGCTCACCCTCCTAGTATTAATAAGTCACACAAGATCTCTGGGGACAGAGATCAAGAACCCAGCCGTAGTCTATGACTCTATTCTCAAAGCACACAATGGTGTTGGACTAGTGTCAATAGTTCCAAGAAAGAAAAAAGGAAAAAAATGAAAAATATTCCTTTTTTTAGGTGTCCCCTCACTCACCAGGGTTGCCCCACGGTGACATGCTTCATCATAGGGGCCATCCCAGCCCTCTACGGACTGGGGCGTGCTGCGACTTGCAGAATTACGTAGGAGCACTTACAAAAGACTATGTGTGGTGCAAGGAATGTGATGTGAAGGAGTGGAGTATATGTGATTAGTTAAAATTACCTGCCTAGTGAGTTGCAAATACTTTATTCTGGCTCCTAGGTGGTAAAGCTAAAAATGGGGTAGAAATGGTAGGATACCTAAATTGTAATGGGTTTAGGTGTACCTAACAACTCCTGTCTGCCAACATGTTTCGTGCGTCCCCCTAGCACTTCCTCAGGGCTACACAGGGACCAGCCCTGTGTTCGCCACTCCTTATCCAAAGCCTAATAAGCTATTAAATACGAAATAATAATAATAATTAATTTAATGCTGCAAATAAATGAGGCATGCATCTGGTACCTACGCAACCAAACTTAATCACGTGGTCCTGTAAAATAAAAGGAAAACAATAGTGATAGTTATGGGGTATCAAGTTCCCCTTGTAATTTCACATGACCCACATATTGCATGGACCTTTAAGAATATTGACTGTATTTCATGTGGCCCATTGATGTGAAGACGTTTTTGAAAACGTGGTTAAGCACCTCTTGGTGAGCACACAGTGAACACACACATAACACAACCACACTGTTGTGACTACGCTCACACAAAGACATTTTTACATACATGAAAAGAGGCTTAACTGTGCCCCATGGAATCGGTAGGGGTACAATATCCTGGTAGATCTGGGAAAAATAGAAGAATGGTGTCTGTTAGCCTTAGCTGTCTCCCTAGATAAATGTTTCCCAAAGGCTGGTAAAAGAACTAGGAGATTATCCCAGTGTCTGTGCCCCCCAAAACGCTACAAAAAACACTTACTTGCTGCCGGGATACCACAATCGGTCTGCCTAGGTGAGACCGATTGTGGTATCCCGGCAGCAAGTAAGTGTTTTTTGTAGCGTTTTGGGGGGCACAGACACTGGGATAATCTCCTAGTTCTTTTACCAGCCTTTGGGAAACATTTATCTAGGGAGACAGCTAAGGCTAACAGACACCATTCTTCTATTTTTCCCAGATCTACCAGGATATTGTACCCCTACCGATTCCATGGGGCACAGTTAAGCCTCTTTTCATGTATGTAAAAATGTCTTTGTGTGAGCGTAGTCACAACAGTGTGGTTGTGTTATGTGTGTGTTCACTGTGTGCTCACCAAGAGGTGCTTAACCACGTTTTCAAAAACGTCTTCACATCAATGGGCCACATGAAATACAGTCAATATTCTTAAAGGTCCATGCAATATGTGGGTCATGTGAAATTACAAGGGGAACTTGATACCCCATAACTATCACTATTATTTTCCTTTTATTTTACAGGACCACGTGATTAAGTTTGGTTGCGTAGGTACCAGATGCATGCCTCATTTATTTGCAGCATTAAATTAATTATTATTATTATTTCGTATTTAATAGCTTATTAGGCTTTGGATAAGGAGTGGCGAACACAGGGCTGGTCCCTGTGTAGCCCTGAGGAAGTGCTAGGGGGACGCACAAAACATATTGGCAGACAGGAGTTGTTAGGTACACCTAAACCCATTACAATTTAGGTATCCTACCATTTCTACCCCATTTTTAGCTTTACCACCTAGGAGCCAGAATAAAGTATTTGCAACTCACTAGGCAGGTAATTTTAACTAATCACATATACTCCACTCCTTCACATCACATTCCTTGCACCACACATAGTCTTTTGTAAGTGCTCCTACGTAATTCTGCAAGTCGCAGCACGCCCCAGTCCGTAGAGGGCTGGGATGGCCACTATGATGAAGCATGTCACCGTGGGGCAACCCTGGTGAGTGAGGGGACACCTAAAAAAAGGAATATTTTTCATTTTTTTCCCTTTTTCTTTCTTAGAACTATTGACACTATTCCAACACCATTGTGTGCTTTGGGAATAGAGTCATAGACTACGGCTGGGTTCTTGATCTCTGTCCCCAGAGACCTTGTGTGACTTGGTAGGTGGGGGACCAGGCTTGCGGCGGAGTTCTGGATGTTTTGTAGCTTGCGGTTGAGGCTTTTGTTTATTTCAGTGTAGAGGGTGTTGCCGTAGCAGAGTCTGCTGGTGACGAGGGCGTGAGTAACGATCTTTCTGTGCTCGAGGGGGATCCATTTGAAGGTCTTACGTAGGAGGCAGGAGGATGCAACAGAGTTGATCTGGCGGTCTATTTTGAGCTCGGAGTTCAGGATGATTCCAAGGTTGCATGCGTGGTCCTTGGGGGTGGGTGGGCTTCCGAGGGTGGGGTGCCACCAGGTGTTGTTTCAGGCATCGGGGTTTGGGCCCATGATGAGTACTTCTGTTTGTCAGTGTTGAGTTGTAGGCAGCTTCTTTTCATCCATTTAGCGACAGCTTCCATGCCTTCTTGAAAGTTGTGTCTGGCGGTGTTGGGTTCCTTGGATAAGGAGAGGATGAGTTGGGTGTCGTCTGCGTATGACACAATGTTGAGTCTGTAGGTTCTGACAATGGGGGCGAGCAGAGCCATGTAGACGTCAAAGCGCGTGGGCTGAGGGAGGACCCCTCGGGGACTCCGTAGGTGGTTGGTGTAGGGTCTGAGAGGAAAGGGGTGAGTCTGACCCACTGCATTCTGCCAGAGAGGAAGGAGTGGATCCAATCGAGGGCCTTGTCCTGGATCCCTGCTTCCTGTAGTCAGAGTATTAGGGTGCAGTGAGAGACTTTGTCGAATGCCGCTGAGAGTTCGAGGAGGAGGAGGGCTACTGTTTCTCCTCTGTCCAGTAGGGAGAGGATGTCGTCTGTTGCGGCGAGGAGGGCGGTTTCTGTGCGGTGGTTTTTTCTGAAGCCAGATTGGGAGGTGTCAAGAATTTTGTGCTCTTCGATGAAGGTGGCGCAGTGGCTGTTGATGGCTTTCTCAATTACTTTCTCTGGGAACGGGAGCAGGGAGATGGGTCTGTAGTTCTTGAGGTTGGTGGGGTCTGCTGAGGGCTTCTTCAGGAGGGGGTTGATCTCTGCGTGTTTCCAGTCATCGGGGAACGAGGCGTTCATGAGGGGGCGGTTGATGGTGTGACAGAGCATGGAAGCGATGGTGTTGACAGCTCTGTTGAAGATGTGGTGGGGGCAGGGGTCTGTGGGGCCCCGAAGTGGATTGACGTCATTGTCTTCAGTGTGTCTTCAGTGGTGAGGGCTGTCCAGTTGTCAATTGTTGGGTTCAGGGTATTGGGGGTGGCTGGTGAGGGTTTATTGTGTTGGTTGTCTTCGTCAAAGTTGTCGTAAATTTTCTTGATTTTGAGGTGGATGAAGGTGCTGAGTTTGTTGCAAAGGTCTTGTGGGGGAGGGATGTCAGTAGACTCGCTGGTGGTTGGCCGACGCACAGTCAATATGGCGTGCTCATGAGCACAGACAAAACTCAACTTCTAAACTCTGGTCTTTTTAAAAACAGTGTCTTTCTTTATGATTCATTAGGGATAGCAGCATTTTGCCACCCTGCCATTTTCACGGTGGGCTGTGGGCTAGTGGTCTACTTTCAGATCTATATTGGCTGCCACGATCCAAGTTTGAGAGTTGTTATGACGCCATTCTAATCATGGCCTCCTTCAGTATCTGGCTGGTTTGAATATTTCTGCCAAGGCTGATTTTGGTTTCCAGTACAAGACTCCATGTCACCCAATAATTAATCACAATGAAGTGTACATTTGTAGAATATGGCTGTGACTCCTTCCATCCATACAGCCAAGATGGCAGCCAAAAGCTGCTAGCACATATCACAAAAAGCGTGGCTTAAATTAGGCAGAAAAATTGATCAGTCTGATACAAGACAATTTAAAAATGATATTAATGAATTTAACGTATCAAATGATATTCCTTTTTATTGAAGTATGCCACTACGTAATGTGACCTCGGTTACGCCCATGTTACAAGTTTTCAGAGAATTCGTATTTGTCTTCAAACAGATGCTTACAACTCAATTGCAGTGGCGGCTCCTCTGCTAAAGCGGAGGAGTGTCACCCCACTGCTCCTTGAACAGTGCAAAATAAAAATAAAATGATAATAACAAGAAGTTATTATAATTTTATTTTTATTTTCTCCAGCCAAGTTGGGTGGGGCTGGCTCCCCGCAGAGTCTCTTCCCTACATGCACATGACGGCTTGACGGGCCTGCTAGGGTTGCACAGCCCCGTGGAGAACATGCCCAGTCTCCCCAGGCACTGCCTGAGCGGCCAAACAGGCCGCTCAGACCAATCACAACGCTGCTCAAGCAGCATTGTGATTGGCTGGGAGAGTACGGTATCCTGGGTGCTTCCGGTGCTACCAGCAGACGGAGGAGAGGCATGCGGTGGCGGGAGAGGCGTGCAGTGGTGGAGATGGTAAGCTTATTTTTTTTTTTTACCTTCCACCCCCTCCTCCTGCCTTACCACCCCCATTCAGAGGTAGCTGCCACTGCTCAATTGGTTTTTATGAGTTTTGCGGGGAAAGTTTAATATTGTAACATGCAATTACTGTGGTTCTAGTAATAACGGTTGCGTTGTTACAGCACTAATGTTCCAGGCACGCCTTCAAAAACGCCACCCGCATACACCACCAACTAATCCGGTCCGCCAAGAAAGCCGCCTTCAAAGATCGTCTAGATAACAACGCCCACAATAGCAAGGAGTTATTCAACATCGTCAAAGAATTTACCAACCCATCAGCAAACTCCAACGACATCACCCCCTCTCAAGCCCTCTGCGACTCCCTAGCCTCCTTCTTCCACAACAAAATTGCAGACATCCACAACAGCTTCGACAACCGACCCGAAGACCTACCCACCCATTCTTCTGCAGGACCTTCTCCCCCCTTGAATATCCTTAACATCTGGAACCCAATCTCCACTGAGGACACCATCCGTCTGATGAACTCCATCCACTCAGGATCCCCAACTGACCCATGCCCTCACCACATCTTCAACAAAGCAGACTCCATCATAGCACCACACCTCCGAGACGTCATCAACTGCTCCCTCAACTCCGCCACCTTCCCGGAAAGCTGGAAACACGCAGAACTCAGCGCCCTTCTGAAAAAACCCACAGCTTCCCCACCGAACTCAAAAACTACCGCCCCATCTCGCTCCTTCCTTTCCCGGCCAAAGTCATCGAGAAAGCTGTCAACAACCAGCTTGCCGCCTTTCTCGAAAGCAACAAATCCCTCGACCCCTCACAATCCGGATTCCGAGCCAAACACAGCACTGAGACTGCACTCATCGCAGCAACAGACGACATCCGAACCCTACTGGACAATGGAGAAACAGTCGCCCTCATCCTCCTTGACCTCTCCGCAGCATTCGACACAGTCTGCCATAGCACCCTATTACAGCGCCTCAGTAACATCGGAATCCAAGGAAAAGCACTGGATTGGATCACCTCCTTCCTCACCGGTAGAACTCAGAGAGTCAGGCTCCCTCCTTTCAAATCAGAGGCCTCTGAAGTCATCTGCGGCGTGCCGCAAGGATCATCACTCAGCCCCACCCTCTTCAACGTATACATGAGCCCCCTCGCAGCCATCGTTCGCCAACACAATCTCAACATAATCTCCTATGCTGATGACACCCAACTGATCCTCTCACTCACCAAAGACCCTAACACCGCCAAAAACAACTTACACGAAGGAATGAAAGAAGTAGCCGAGTGGATGAAGCACAGAAGTCTGAAACTGAACTCAGACAAAACAGAAGTCCTTATCTTAGGAACCTCCCCCTCCGCCTGGGATGACTCCTGGTGGCCGGAGGCCCTTGGAAAAGCACCCATCCCGACGGACCACGCACGGAACTTGGGCGTCATCCTGGACTCCTCACTCTCAATGACCAGACAAGTCAACGCTGTCTCTTCATCCTGCTTCAACATTCTTCGCATGCTCAAAAAAACTTTTCGCTGGATCCCCACCGAAACTAGAAAAACAGTCACTCGTGCACTTGTTACGAGTCGCCTGGACTACGGAAACACCCTATACGCCGGTTCCACCGCAAAACTCCAGAAAAAACTCCAACGCATCCAGAACGCCTCAGCCAGGCTCATACTTGATATCCCACGTAATGAACACATCTCTGGTCACCTGAAAAACCTCCACTGGCTCCCTGTGAATAAGAGAATTACCTTCCGCCTACTAACCCACGCACACAAAGCACTTTACGATCTCGGGCCCGAATGCCTCAACACACGAATGTCTTTCTACACCCCCTCCCGTCAACTACGTTCCTCCAACCAAGCCCTGGCCACTGTTCCCCGCATCAACAAAGCCACCATGGGAGGTAGATCCTTCTCCTACCTGGCAGCCAAAACCTGGAACTCTCTCCCCACTCACCTTCGGCTTACTCAGAATCACCTAGCATTCAGAAAGCAACTTAAAACTTGGATATTCGACAAGTAATTTTCCCCTTCCTCAAGCGCCTTGAGACCCTATGGGTATGTAGTGCGCTATATACATTTTTTGACTTGACTTGACTTGATTTTCAAAAATCTAAAAATTAACTGGTTCTCGGTCTTCTCTACTATATATTAGTATTAACCACTCATATTGCACTCAACGAAAGCTAGTTTTTCTCGTCGTCCTTAAATGTTGTGGGTTTATTACAAACCACTCCATGCTGCCAAATATCTCTATAGTATAGAGGGCAAATATCTCTATGGTGAGCTGACCCTGATGAAGGCCAACACAATCACAGCACTAGCTGAAAAATGTAGACCAGTGACCAAAAGCTAACACTAGGAAGACAAGATTAAAAAAAGTATTTAGCACTTTCTGTCAGTTAATAGTAGGTGCCTTCAGCAGACAGTGTTAATAATTATTTTTGTACTGTTGTCGCAAACAACAAAATGCTGGAAGGTATGCTTGAATTAATCTAAGCCACTGATGATCTCTTGCCCTTGTTTTTCGTCCACTATGTACTTGGGCAGAAGCCAGCTACATGCAAATCAATGTCGATCCTGCTCCAGTGGGTACAACCCTGCCCTGCTGCAAGGTCAGATGCCCCTGAGATGGCATCGTAAGCAACCCCAGATCGGTCTCAACCTAGTTAGGCCTCACAGGTGAATTGTATAGATCAGTGGGGTTGAGATAGGCGTGTGTGTGTGCCTGCGTGTGAGAGTTTTGCATGTGTGTTTTTTGTGTTGAGAATTCTTTTTAGGTGAAGTTAGTAAATATACAGGCCTTTGAAAAGGTATATGAGCATCTTACACTCAGGTGTGTGGTCCTTGGATATCTTTGCCAGAGGACTCGTATTATCGATGCATTTACTAACATTTACTTCGGGTTTGACAGAGAAAAATGCTCCTTATCATGTTCAAGTTTGTTCCAGAATTACCTGCAAAGAACCCAAGTACCAAACATGACTTTGAATTTTAAGTGGCTTCAAAGCCGTTCAGGGCCGTGGCTGAAATAAGCAAAAACTTGCAATAAATAAATGACGAAAATATGATTGTTTTTAAGGGAAAAGGTCGAGTCCCATCAAACGGAATCCACAGAGGTCTTCCCGAGAGGACACGAGCGGATCTGCCCATCGGTCGGCGCTGAAGTGAACCGGCTGTAATGCCGCGCAGATGGGCCGCGCACAAAGGACCCCTCGCCTCCCCAAGCTGGTCCTCAAACATGCCTGATTACATCCTCACACAGAAGTCAGAATTGATACGCCGGCTCGGGGGTGATTCAATTAGTGCAGCGGGCATGAAGGAAGCAGCACAAAGAGATGTGGTAGTTAGAAAGTCATTTTCTTTTGATCATTATAGCATCTCACACGTGGAAGCAGAAAATTATAGGCTCATGTGTCTTTGCTTAATATCCTCTGGGGCCGCATTTGTCGTAACATTGAAGTTAGCTGTCAGGATTGACAAAATCATGTGGAGTTGATGAAAATACAGGCTTGTCTGTTGTTTTTAAGCCAAAGCAGTAATTCTGTGGAAAAGGCTGGCAGAAAAATACATTTGATTGTCTCTTTTGCTTACATTACATTTACCAGCACCCACCTCTCTATACACCTTTAATAAAGCACACTTTACACCTTGAACGGAATCCTTTCTTTCACTATATTTTTCATTAATGCACAGATGAGAAATGAAGCAAGGGATCGACATACAAATAAAGTATTTCCCAGTGTCTTTTAGTATGCACTTCGACACTTACAGACGTACACATTTTTGTGCCAGTGTGTAGTGTAATAATTCCACTCAAACTGTGTTCAAAATGATTTTTTAACATTTAAAATCAGGTTTATTGAAAGCCCCAGTTTCAGAGAGAAACTTTCAGAAGACTCCCTTATGGTAAAAAAAAAAGGAATTTTTAATTTTGCAATCTACTTCTCTGTTCCTTCTCCTGTAATCCCACTAATTATCTTGTTTTCTCTATATTTTACAATTGTTACTTCTTTCCGTTTCATATTTTTTTTATCACTATCCATGTTTTTTTGCCCTTTGCTTTTTTATATTCAATTACTGTAGTACAGTGAGTTAATGCATCTGATATAAAGCATGCATTCAACCTGTATCTAACTAGTTCTAATTTGGGTGGGGCACATTCAGATTTTCATCCTAACGAGGCTGATTAAATAAGTAACATTTAGTAATACCTTTATTAACAGCAATACGAAGTCTCAAAACAATGACAAAAAGCATTAGGGCTAAACAAGTTATTATTTTCTCATGAACATTTCGTGACCTCAACTAGTTCTTTTTGTCTTTCTCTGCTTAGTTCTTTCTCACGTTCCTTTAGTACATCCCTAAATGCTCTTTCATACTCTATTTTATCATTACATTTAATTCAATTTCACATTTTTTTATTTTGTACTCCTTTCGATATTCATTTGTCCTGCCTTTTGTTTAGGCTATTACGATAATCTTCGTTCAATCTGCAGGCAACTGATTCGAATTTCAGCGAGGCACACCTAGGGGCACATTTACTACTTCTGGCGCATCTCTGCTAATCAGCAGGTATGCGCCAGAAGAGTTGCGATGCATCTGCCCACCCGTGCCCCACTACTGATGCGCCACATTTACAATGCGGTGCACCATGGCACATGGATGGGCAGATGCATGCCGCTTCCCCTGGCGGAAAGGCGGCGCATTGCTAGAGCTGCGTCGGGAGCGCGACGCATCTCCAGCAAGGCTCGGGGTGCCCCTATTCCCAACATGCTGCGTCAATCCTTACCAGGGCTGGACTGGGAAACACAACTGGCCCTCGCAAAGTGCTCGGCCGGCCCCCCCCCCCCCACTCAGGGAGGTTGGAGGTGCCGCCGATCTCTTTGCCGGGGCCGGTTTTCGGCCGATTTTGGTTCAGGGCCAATTTTGCAGCTATGCTGCAAAAACGGCCCTGTAACAAAACCGGCCCCCAGCTGCCCAAAACCGGACCCACCCGTGCGGCGCACTGGGGGATTGCCCGGTGCCCGCTATGGCCAGTCCGGCCCTGATCCTTACGTCTACTTCAAGCAGGTGCAGGGTTTTGATGCAGCATGGCAGTAAAAGTGACTGAGTGAAATCTTGTAGATTTCACTCAGCCACTTATCGGAGGCATTACTGCGCCGGTATGCCCACCTCTGTGCTGGAACGCCCACATGTGGCGCAGGGCTTTACAACGTGGCACATCTCCCTAGATGAATCATGTTGTAAATACCCCGCAGCATGGCGCTGGGTTTGCGCCACCGCTGAGTTACAAAAGTGGAGCAACAGCAGATCAAATGTGCCATACAGGGCTTGTAAATCTGACCCCTAAACTTTCATCCTAACGAGGTCGAGTAAATAAATAACACTCAGTAATATCTCTTATTAGCAGCTATGCAAAGTCCCAAAACATTGACAAGAAGGGCAAGAGCAAGGAAAGTTAAGGGCATTATTTAGAGTTTGTCGGACAGGATAGTCTGTCAAAACGTGACAGAGATCCTGTATGCCATATTGGACGTGCTGTAGGCTACAATGCACCTGTAATACCGCAGATGGGATATCCACCATGTCTGTGAGAGTGTGTATCTTGTATGCCAATCTCTAAATCAGGCCTTCTAATTTTATCTTCATTTGTTTTATTTACTTAATTCTTGATTTCTGTTTCAATTAAGGCTTCCTCCATTTTTTTCTTCTTATCTTCAACCTTAAATTACTTCCTTCCGTGACCCATTTCTTTCAGTGTTGTTAGTTATTGATTGTAGGTATTTTTTCACCAATTAATAAACCTGAATGTTTTCAAGAAAGAGCACAAACACATTCCAGACTTCAAAAAAATACAAATTAATGAACTGCAATAGAAAGGCTTCAAAAAAGGGGGTGGGGTCGCACACCACTCACTCACCAGCGGGATCGCCCCTAAGGACTATGGTCAGTGTAGTTTTGTATTCCGCGATGTATCTTTCTTCGCCATCCCTGGACACGTGTTTCGGGGTATTTACCCCTCATCAGCAGGGAATAGGCCATCTTCTTATCTTCTGGGGTTGCCGGTGGCTGCCAAATATTGCCAGGTCTAGTACCAAACAGGCGCGCGGGTGCGGGATCCCAGGCTCGTCAGCCCGCTTAAATATTTCAAAAAAGGGGGTGGGGTCGCACACCACTCACTCACCAGCGGGATCGCCCCTAAGGACTATGGTCAGTGTAGTTTTGTATTCCGCGATGTATCTTTCTTCGCCATCCCTGGACACGTGTTTCGGGGTATTTACCCCTCATCAGCAGGGAATAGGCCATTTTCTTATCTTCTGGGGTTGCCGGTGGCTGCCAAATATTGCCAGGTCTAGTACCAAACAGGCGCGCGGGTGTGGGATCCCAGGCTCGTCAGCCTGCTTAAATATTTCAAAAAAGGGGGTGGGGTCGCACACCACTCACTCACCAGCGGGATCGCCCCTAAGGACTATGGTCAGTGTAGTTTTGTATTCCGCGATGTATCTTTCTTCGCCATCCCTGGACACGTGTTTCGGGGTATTTACCCCTCATCAGCAGGGAATAGGCCATCTTCTTATCTTCTGGGGTTGCCGGTGGCTGCCAAATATTGCCAGGTCTAGTACCAAACAGGCGCGCGGGTGCGGGATCCCAGGCTCGTCAGCCCGCTTAAATATTTCAAAAAAGGGGGTGGGGTCGCACACCACTCACTCACCAGCGGGATCGCCCCTAAGGACTATGGTCAGTGTAGTTTTGTATTCCGCGATGTATCTTTCTTCGCCATCCCTGGACACGTGTTTCGGGGTATTTACCCCTCATCAGCAGGGAATAGGCCATCTTCTTATCTTCTGGGGTTGCCGGTGGCTGCCAAATATTGCCAGGTCTAGTACCAAACAGGCGCGCGGGTGCGGGATCCCAGGCTCGTCAGCCCGCTTAAATATTTCAAAAAAGGGGGTGGGGTCGCACACCACTCACTCACCAGCGGGATCGCCCCTAAGGACTATGGTCAGTGTAGTTTTGTATTCCGCGATGTATCTTTCTTTGCCATCCTGGTGAGTGAGTGGTGTGCGACCCCACCCCCTTTTTGCAATAGAAAGGCATTGTTATTACCCTGAAATCATCCAAGCTACTGTCCACCTCCATTTGTGGCACCAGAAGCTGCAACCTGTGCAGTGTTGGCCACTGAAGAAAAACAGCAATAATATATCATGCCAGGTTTGTCAAGAACAGGTGGGCTATTGCAACAATTGCATGCTGTGGATTTCCCAATCCTAAAATGGCTGTCACACCTAATACAACAGTGCTTTGGTGCTGGAGGGGGCTGGTGGGGCTCTGCCTAGAGATGATAGTGTTATATATTGTTTCAACTATTGCTGTGCCTTCCCTAAAGGCACAGCCCCACCTGCCCAGTGCATGATGACGGTTGAGTTTTAATGGGGCAGCCCACGTAAAACTACCAGACTGGGTCAATATTACAGTACAGTATATAGGTGGTCGTGGTAGTAGCTTATTCCACATAGAAAAGAAAAGGCGTTCACCACCCTTGGTTTATATGGTGCTTGAGTCAGATTTTAATTCCGTATTTATAGGGCACCAAATGCAATACAAAGTCAAAGAATCACTTAATGGCAACACAGTTGCTCCAATGAATTACCAGTGTGATAGGTATTTACAGTGCTCTTGGTGTGAAGGGAGAAAAAGAAAGGGTAGGGTAGGGGGTGGTGAGCTTGTGAGTGAAGGACAGTGTAAAGGTATGGTGACATATATATATTTATTTATTTATTTATTTATTTATTTATTTATTGCCACTTGTAAAGCGCTACATTTACCCGTAGGCGTCTTGGCGCTAGAAGTTTGCAGTAATCTAAATGATGTTCAGTTCTCTACGATTGATCCTTGTTAAGTTATTGAGTAAACAGCCATGTTTTGAGTCTCCTACGAAATTGAATCAGCGTTGGACAGGTTCTGATATCCAGCGGAAGAATGTTCCACAATTTTGGTGCTGCGACTGTAAAACGACGGTCGCCCCAGGATACTGTTTTCACGCGAGGAATCACCAAAAGATTGTTATTAGAGGACCTAAGTTGTCGAGAAGGCTGATATGGTCTCAGTTGCTCTCTCAATGAGTGTGGGCCTTGTCCATTAAGTGTCTTATAGACAATACATAAGGATTTAAATTTGATCCGGTTCTGGATCGTCAGCCAATGAAGTTGCGTCATTGCATCTGAGGTGGAAACATACTTGGGAATTCCAAAAACCAGGCGAGCTGCGGCATTTTGCACTGATTGTAATTTTCTCAAGACTCTGATTTGGGTATTCAAAAATAAACCGTTGCAATAATCTAATGACGATAAGACTAAAGAACTGACTAAGGTTTTAATAGCCGCCACTGGAAGGTAAGGACTGATTTTTTTAATCATGCGGAGTTTATAGTGGGCTGTGGAAGCCACTTTGTTTGCATGATCCATGAAATTGAGGCTATCATCAAAGATGACACCCAAATTTCTAACCTTAGAAACAGGTTTGGGAATGGCCCCAAAACTGCCTGGCCACCATTCGGCTGACCAGCTCGGTGAAAGAGGGCCAAATATTACTACTTCAGTTTTTTCTGAATTAAGTTTTAAACAGTTGGTATTCATCCAATCTCCTATCTCTGTCATTCCCCTCTGGAGGCGTTTGGCCACTTCTGGTCCATCTCCCCTTATGGCCATGACCAATTGCGTGTCGTCCGCATATGAGGTGAGGCCCATCCCGTGTGCCTTGATGACATTGGCAAGGTCCGACACGTAGATGTTAAATAGTGTCGGACTGAGGGATGAGCCTTGAGGTACCCCACATGGGAGCGACAGCTTAGCAGATTGGTAAGGTCCTAGAGTGACTGCTTGAGTTCTCTCAGAAAGGAAAGTGGCCAGAAGTTCCTTGGCTGTTTGACAAATGCCCATCTTCTCGACACGGTCGACCAGAATCTTATGGTCGACCGTGTCGAAAGCTGCTGAGAGATCAAGCAGTATCAAAACTGCGGTTCCGCCAAGATCTCTAATTCGGCGCACATCATCGGCAGCTTTGATTAGGGCCGTTTCTGTCCCATTATGTTTCCGAAACCCGAACTGGGTATCATCCAGAAGACTATGCCTCTCGATGTAGTCTGACAATTGAATATTCATGGCCTTCTCTACCACTTTGGCCAGAAAAGGCAAGCTGGCAATTGGCCGATAATTTTTTAATTCGGTTTTGTCTGCTCCTGGTTTCTTTAAGAGAGGTTTGAGCAGCGTAGTTTTTAAGAACAGAGGATAGTTTCCTGAGCCCAGTATAGTGTTACATACCTGTGTCAAGACAGGTATTATTGAGTCCATCACTGGGGGGGAGAACCAAAAATGGGCAAGGATCAAGTGTGGATCCTGATTTAATAGTTGAGACAATGCTCAATGTTTGTTCATCAGTTATTGGTTTGAAATTGGGGAAGATTGGAGTTTGGTGTTTTCTCAGGGAAAAAGGCTCTATTTGGGCATGTAAAGTTTCAGTTGATTTGCGAGAAAATGCCTGGTAAATGTCATCTACTTTAGAAAAGAAGAAATTTGCCAGTGCATCACACATGATTTGAGATGGTGGGGGTGTTAAATCTTGGATATAGCCAGAAAGGGATTTAGTAATTTCATAAAGCTTTCGGCTAGAATTTTTAGCTTGCTCTATTTGATTTGAATAGAAAAGTTTTTTTGCTGCTATAATCATACTTTTGTAGACGGCAAGAGATTCTTTGTAGCGTGTCTTACAAGTTTGGTCATAATTTTTCCTCCATTGCCTTTCCAGTTGTCTATTCTGTAGGTTTTGAGTTTTTAATTCTTCTGTATACCATGGTGCCGTAAGAGCCGATCTATTCTTAGAGATGGTCTTAGTGGGAACGAGAAGATTTATGGCCTGGCTTAGCCAGTCATAGAACCGCTGTGTTGCTACGGTCGAGTTAGGCGGTATGCTAGGTCTGGTGGTATCGAGCTGTGTTATTAAGTCAGGCTGTTTGGTGTTATGCCAGGCTTTAATAGCACCCTGATGATTCATTGCGGTTGTCTTGTTTGCAGGGTTGGTTATAGTCAAGGTAGAGAATACTACATAATGATCTGTCCATGTCATAGGTAGGATATTCGAGATCTGTAGGCCTTGTGCGGTAGTAAAGATCCCATCTAGAATATGTCCGGCCTGATGCGTAGGTGCTGTGATTAGTTGTGTAAGTCCCATGGTCTGCATATCTGAGATGAGAGTAATAGTGTCTCTATCATTTTCTGCATCTAGGTGAAAATTCAGATCGCCCAACACTGTTATCGGATTTTCTAGTGCTAGAGTTTCAAGTATTGAGCTTAAGTTGGTCAGAAAGGCAGTCCTAGCTCCTGGAGGTCTGTATAGTAGTAACCCTTTAAAATTATTTTATATTAATTTATAAAAATTTTATATTATACATCATTAATGCATAGCGTACAACCTTTCCAGCCTGACATAGGTCAAATATTCCTTGGTATCAACATAGCTCAAATGTACATGTTATTTTTGTCAGTCTATCATTCGAGCTTGTGGTTGGGTTGCATGTAGTCAACGTTTCGACCCCTAAGGTTGAGGGTGAATTTTGTCCTCACATCGGGATCTTCATCAGGACAAAACTGAGAAGAGCACTTGTGGAAGGTGCACCATCAATGTGCCATTCCAGAAGAAATGGAGCGCGAATGTCGCTCTATGTCGAAACAAGGAAAAAAACAACGAGGAAGATAATTCTTTTGCCGAAGGGAACAAATCCAAACAAGATCTCGTTGGTGGCCATACGGCTCAGCAAGTGAATTGATTTGCCGATCCGGATGGCCACCAACAAAATTCAACCTCAACACTATTATAATCATACATCAAAAGTGATGTACTGTTGAACGAATCACCAATGAACAGTGGGGAAAAATAAACATAAACGTAGAAATAACCCCCAAAACTGCATGCTATGTGTATGTAAGTAACTACAGTGATGGAGCAAGGACTCGTAGAAAAGAGACTTGCTTGGAAGCAATCCTTTTATTTAACTTCCTAACATGTAATTAATTACGTCTTGTGCAAAACTAATGCACACCACATAAAAACGAGGGTTAGAGAAGCTTGCGTATGTGTTTACTAACGCTAACAAACTTGAACGAACTAATAAAGCAGCTTTAACAGGAAAATCTTTACCGCGCATGCATCAACCTTATCTACGTAATATGACATATTAAATTCTTGCGCATGAGCAAATGGCACTAATGTGGAGTCTTGAAGACTCGCGTCCATGGCACCTGCTTAGCTGAAACAAAATCGAGCTATTTTACTAATGCTAATGGGGGGAAAGTATTAATGAGTAAAGGGGGTTAGAGTAGAGATGAGTGTTATACAGTGAAACCATTTATTCTTGAAAGTACCATCTGTTTTTCTGACTTTATCACTAGTGCGCATTTGGGCCTCTCATGTATGTCCATGAAGAAATCAAAAACCCTTAGGGGTCCCACTGATACTTGGTCCTTTTAAACCAACAAAGAAGAAATTGGCAAAGAAGCTGAAATATAAAAGAACATCTTTATTAACCTCAAATGAGTGCGACTACGTCACACAGAAGCCTTAGCAACTGAATGAGGCAGTCTGAGGAGTACAGAAAACTGGGGCCTTATATATGCTTAGCGTTACATAGTCATCATAAGACCAAGGGGCAGTCCTGGCACATGTAAGCAAGCAAAAATGACTAAGATGGGCATACAAGATCTGCTTGCTCAAAAAAGTGGGAGGAGAGTTACTTCTCCATACAGCAGTAAAAAGAGCCTGACAGTTATACTAGAGAAGCAGGTGCATTCTACTAGCTAGGCCCTTCTGGGAATGTGCGAAGGTGGAAGATGCTAAATATAGTTCGTTTCTAGGCAGATTACAAGAGCAGTCAACACTGAGGGAGGACAGAGCACATGGCGAGCACGTTGCAGCACATGGCAAACTAAAATGGCTTTTGAATGAGAGCAGGACGCACACCTTTCTTCTCGATTTTTAACCATTTTATCCATATTAACCCTTAGGTGCGTGCAATTTACTGTAGTGCCATGTCCAAAAGCACAGGGGTACTAACATTATTCAGAGTGGGACTGTCTCCAGCCCCCAGAAATGCACAGCATAACACCACTTTTGGCTGTATCTTTTAGAACCATTTTAATTCCACTTTTATGCAAAGTAATCCATAACCCTTAGTCATTAGTATTCCAAATCTTCTGAAGATAGGAACACGCACTCTGTGTACACGTAATTTTTCAAGTTTCTACTGTTCGACTGGTGTCACTGAGGACTTTTACCATACTGAGATTATTTTTTATAATTACAAGAGATAAATGTTGCTGCATATGGTTTGACATTGTAAAACGTGAATACTGGTGCGAACAGTTTTGTAATTATGTTGTATTATCATTACTTACAGTGACCCCCGAAGAAGGGCGTGAAGCCCGAAATGCATTGGGTTATGTGATATGAATAAACACTGCTTGGACTGAAATTTACGTCTCGATCATGTCCTTGGTAAAAGTCCTCAGTGACAAAAGTTGAACAGTAGACACTTGAAAAATTATGTGTACACGGAGTGCGTGTTCCCGTCTTCAGAAGATTTGGAATACTAATGACTAAGGGTTATGGATTACTTTGTATAAAAGTGGAATTAAAATGATTCTAAAAGATACAGCCAAAAGTGGCGTTATGCTGTGCATTTCTGGGGACTGGAGACAGTCCCACTCTGAATGAAACTAAAATGGCTGCCAGAAATACAAAATGGCTTTCACAAAACGGATAAGATAACTTCTAAATACAGGATGGCTCCTGCTAATGCTAACCCATTGCTGTCAATTTAATACATCCGGAGTCAGCTGAGTCACATGGGTTTTTGCTCATGACAAATGAAAACTAGCCCGGAAGAATGACATATGGGTCAAGAAGAGTACAAGGCCACAGCATGCCTGAAGCCTGAGAACCAGCAGTACAAGACCCGAATGGATAAGACCACATATTAAAGTTAAACATTTGTAACAGATGTAATGTGACTGCGGGGGGGGGTGGAAATAAAATATGAATAAAAATTAAGGGCGTGGGTTTATTAACAGAGGGCTAACTGAAAAGAGTGATATGTAAGCATGGTGTGATGATCTTCCCCCTTTGCCTGACCAATCAGAGTTAGTATTTTTATGATAATGAAACATTAATGGGTGTTAAATGAGGAACAAAAATGTATAATTGAGGTTGTTTTTAGTTAGTTAATAGAGGAGATTTTTGCTGAATGGTGCAGAGCTCAGGATGCTGTTGGAGTAGAGAGAGATGCGTATGAAGAATGGAATGCAGAACCTATTATCTTAACTTAAATAGGTTGGAAAGAAGATCACAGAAGAATCTTGAGGAGGAAGAGAGTGTCAGAGAAGGGTGCAACATGTTCGTCGTTGTGAGAGAGCTCATCTATCCTGTCCTGAATCCTGTCCTGAAGTCTTTGTCTCCTGAACTATCCCAGGGGACCCCTACCAGCCCTTTGGCCAGGTGGTTGGTTTTCACACCATCCTAGGTAACTATGAATTTTGTGACTTTGCAAATGTTATTTTCTCTCTGTCATCTCCTTTCTGAGCATGTCATTGCAAGTTTGAAGCATGTGTTGATGATAATTGAATCTTCTTTCCTATGAGTGACAGTGGCTGTATTGTACTTTGGAGTGGTTCACATGAAATGAATTTTAGATAAAGACTTAAAACTTACCTGGGTCTGTGATTATATACTTTAAGATATAAATGTCTGAATTAAGTACATTTTCACCATCAACTAGCTCAACTAATGGTCCATCGACCAAAGGAAAGAACTTTTTGATCAGTGAAAGGCTGGTTAAGAGTAAGAAATAATCAATCTAGAAGTGTGGAAAATCATAAACTTTGACTCCAGGGGATTACTCAATTGCTAGTGTGTTTATGGGCCCAGGCGAGTATATGGTATTGGAGTATCTGTTGTTGGTACGCCGCAGGATCAGTTTTTTGGTAGCAGAGCTATGGTTATTATTGACAAGTTTGGTGATAAATATTGATTTTTGATTATTGATTTATGTTTAACAAAAGAGTTAGTGTCTTGTTTTATGTTGTCTGGAAAATCCCGGGAATGAATAGCAGGTGGTAACGGAAGCCACACTGCAGTGAGATTACTCGTCTGTTAGAATAGCACTGCGAAGCTACACAGGGCTGGCAGTGTTAAATTAGGGACTATTTCGTATAAGAGTCGAGTGTGAGTAATAGCGGAAGGTTCGCTGGTCAAATTTTGGTCTTATATCACCTAGTAAGGGTAACATTGAAGGAGTAACAGGTTCCCTCGAGCTTGAATGAAGGGTAAACAGAGGTTTTTACTTGCAGTAAAAAGAGGAGCAATTCTGAGTCTCCAGAATAAATTGAAAATTCTATCCTTTGTTTAGCAGAACAGTCAGAGTAGCAAATGTTTTTATGTTGTTACTAACTTTTTTTAGTTTAAAAAAAGTAAAGAAACAAGTTCTTGTATTACCTTGTGAAGGGAGGGTCAGTCGCCACAGTGGTACTGACATCACAGGGAGCCGCGCTGGGATTGGTTGAAACAGCGGGCGTGAGACAGAAGCAGGTTGTAAAGGAGGGGTCAGTAGTAAGGAGTAAAACTGACATCACAAAAAGGCCGCGCTAGCATTGGTCAGACCACAAGTGTGAGCCTGAGTTTGGATTAGTTGTTAGATAGAAGCCAAACTAGTATTGGCTAAAATAAACAGTGAAAGTGTGAGTTTAATTAGGCATTAGATAGAAGCTTTGTTAGCATTGGTCATAGCACGGAATCTGCTCTCACCCACATATTGGATGACATACTAAAAATGCTAGACCATAACAAATCATTCCTATTGATACTTCTTGACTTATCTTCTGCTTTCGATACGGTTAAGCATGACAAACTACTGTCTCTACTGGAACGAAGATGGGCCTTACTGGCCCAGTGTTACAATGGTTCACATCCTTCCTTAATAACAGACCACAAAGAATCAAGATGATATATTCACTTTCTCAACCCTCCTTGGTCACTATAGGGGTCCCACAGGGCTCAGCACTCTGTCCCGTTCTTTTTAATCTATTTATGGAGCCCCTGGCAAATGCATTGAACTCTGCGAACATTCAATATCACCTGTATGAGAACAACACCCAACTGTATATGAAAATCTCCTCACCAGA
Organism: Lissotriton vulgaris; assembly: GCF_964263255.1. Lineage (NCBI taxonomy): Eukaryota > Metazoa > Chordata > Amphibia > Caudata > Salamandridae > Lissotriton > Lissotriton vulgaris. Next base: position 259,008,551 of record NC_141687.1, read on the forward strand.
AGACTTCATCTCTCTCAACACTATTCTACAGAACACTCAAAGTTGGCTCACTGGCAACCACCTTATGCTTAACACCAAAAAAACAGAATTCCTTCTCATCTTCCCACCCAAACACACACCCAAGATAGACTTTTGGTTGAGACATCTAACTTCCTTTGACAGTGCTCTCGACATCATTGACTCCACAAAATCCTTGGTAGTCACCATAGACAAAAACCTGAACATGCTGGCGCAAATACTAATGCTACCAAGGGAGCCAATCTCCAGTTGAGCATACTAAGGAAACTTAAAGCCTTCCTCCGGTAAACAGACATAATATCGATTCCAAAATATCGATTGGACAAAATATCGAGTAAAAAATATAGACTGGACAAAATATAGACTAGACAAAATATAGACAACAAAAATATCGAGTAATATCGACTAGAATAGCCAAAATATCGAATCAAAAATATAGACTAGACATAATATAGACTAGATAAAATATAGACAACAAAAATATCGAAAATAAGGTACGTTATTAATATTTAATAATATTTGTGTAATATAAATCTGTAGCGGGTTGTGGGTTTATAGGGGAATAGGGTGGGAAGTAATTTAACTATAAATAATTAATTATGTAAATTTAATCTAATTGTTAATTAAATAATAATTGGTAATTAATTAAAATATAATTGTTAAATAATTAAAAATGAATAATAGATAAATAATTAATTTTTAGTAATTTATTTTCTGTAGCGGGTTGTGTGTTTACAGGGGAATAGGGTGGGAAGTAATTTAATTATAATTAATTAATTATGTAAATTTAATCTAATTGTTAATTAAATAATAATTGGTAATTAATTAAAATATAATTGGTAATTAATTAAAAATAAATAATTGATAAATAATAAAATTTTAGTAATTTATTTTCTGTAGCGGGTTGTGTGTTTATAGGGGAATAGGGTGGGAAGTAATTTAATTTTACTTAAATAATTATGTAAATTAATTATATTTTTAAATTAATTATTAATTGGTAAATAATTAAAATATAATTGGTAATTAATTTAAAATAATTAATTGGGAATAGTAATTTTCACCCCTACGCTATCCAACGCTTTCCCTACTGTTGCACCCACTGGAGTTGGAATAGTAATTTTTACCCCTACGCTATCCAACGCTTTCCCTACTGTTGCACCCACTGGAGTGGGAATAGTAATTTTTACCCCTACGCTATCCAACGCTTTCCCTACTGTAGCACCCACTGGAGTGGGAATAGTAATTTTTACCCCTACGCTATCCAACGCTTTCCCTACTGTAGCACCCACTGGAGTGGGAATAGTAATTTTTACCCCTATGCTATCCAACGCTTTCCCTACTGTTGCACCCACTGGAGTGGGAATAGTAATTTTTACCTCTACGCTATCCAACGCTTTCCCTACTGTAGCACCCACTGGAGTGGGAATAGTAATTTTTACCCCTACGCTATCCAACGCTTTCCCTACTGTTGCACCCACTGGAGTGGGAATAGTAATTTTTACCCCTACGCTATCCAACGCTTTCCATACTGTAGCACCCACTGGAGTGGGAATAGTAATTTTGACCCCTACGCTATCCAACGCTTTCCCTACTGTTGCACCCACTGGAGTGGGAATAGTAATTTTTACCCCTACGCTATCCAACGCTTTCCCTACTGTTGCACCCACTGGAGTCGGAATAGTAAATTTTACCCCTACGCTATCCAACGCTTTCCCTACTCTTGTACCCACTGAAGTGGGAATAGTAATTTTTACCCCTACGCTATCCAACGATCTCTTTAATGTAGCACCCACTGGAGTGGTTACATTAAATTTAAACCTTTTGCTATGCTACGGTAAATATATTCTATATGTTTTATTAATAACATGTATTTTTATATATATGTATTAATATTATTAATTTTTAAAGTTACATTAATTATGTAATAATGTTACATTTATTTAATAATTTCAACAATGTTTATATTAAATATATTCAATATTATAATAGTTTTAACTTATTTTAAAGACATAAGAAAATCGATATTTTGACAGTCTATATTTTTAACACTCGATATTTTAAACTCGATATTTTTGTACTTACCTTAGTGAAGATAGAAAGTCGATATTATGTCCCTCGATATTTTCTCATCGATATTATGGGAACTCGATATTTTGGTAGTAGATATTATTTCAGTGATCCCCTTCCTCCCACAGACCGACTTAAAAATGGTGGTACAGGGCTTAGTGTCATTAAGATTGGATTACGGAAGCACCACTCTATGCGGTCTCCCCAAATACAAGCTGGCCTCACTGAGGGCTTCGCTCAACGCTGCGGCAAGACTGGTCTCAGGGATTAAAATAAATAACCACATCTCTCCAACATTGAAAGCTCTGAACTGGTTGCCCTACGAGGCAAGAATACACCTAAAGGTTGCCTGCATGACCCACAAAGCCATGCATAACAATACCCTCACTTACTTAACACTAAAGCTAGAGCGATCGGGAAGATGCAGATAATTGCAAAGTAAGAGGTCACTACTACTGAAACCACAATCCTTCCATGAAAAGTGAACTGGTTGCAGAGCTTTTTCAGGGATCGAACCGAAGATTTGGAACTCCCTACCTCCACTGGTACGTGGAATCTCATCCTTTACCTCCTTCAAAAAAGAAGTAAAAATGCTTCTAATGAACACATTTACATCCTAAGGCTTTAATTTGATGTTGACTAATAGTTACCTATGATATCCAGATATTTCTGTCTACCTCTTTTGGATTGAATGAAAATTACTGAATGTATATATTCTACCCCAACCTCCTAATGTCTAATAACTGTGTACTGTGAGGTGCTCTGATTCCCTCGTGGATCATTCTTTGTTGTCTACCTACGCTAACCATATAATACTATGGAACTCTTTTGTCCTGAATAGCGAATACCAAATTTTGTATACTACATCAAACATCTAGGGCCAGATGTAGGTATCCAAATACTGGTCGGAAATGGCGGAAAATACCGATTTTCTACCGTTTCCGACCGGTATTTGGATATTGAGATGTAGGGGCATGTTAAATTACAGAATCGGTAATTTTACCGAATTTGTACTTTTTCCGATTCTGTAAAATACCGATTTGTTAAAATTACCGATTCTGTAATTCAACATGTAGGTAGCACTGTAATCAGTGCTACAAGGGTTTAAGAATTCGTTATTTACCACCAACTAGAAGTTGGTGGTAAATAATGAAAACCCTTCAAAAAGCATTTCATTTTTTTGCTTTGAAAAACGTGCCATGTTGCAGACATACATGCCCTAAGGGCATGTATGTCAGCAACATGTGCACCCATGCACAATTGAGGGGTGCAACAGGGTGTCAAAGTGACACCCTGTCCCCCTTGCAAATTCGGTAATTTTACCGAATCGGTATTTACCGATTCAGTAATTGGCATTGATTCCTATGGGCCTCAAGGCCCATAGGAATCAATGGCAATTACCGAATCAGTAAATACCGATTCGGTAATTACCGAATCATTCCGATTCGGTAATTTCAAAAGTGAAATTACCTACATCCCATTTACCTACTCTTAAATACCGAATCGGTATGATTCGGTATTTAAGAGTAGGTAAATCGAGATTACCTACATCGGGCCCCTAATGTTTAATAATTGCATATTGTAAAGTGCTCTGATACCCTCGTGGGTCACGTTCGCGCTATATAAAACTTTATAAATGAATAAAAAAATAGGTTAAGAAAAAAATTGTATGTTAGATTCCGATTTGACTCCGGGTGTGAGTCACACTGACAAGAGATTTCAAGAGTTTGTGGAGTATTCTATTAAACATCATGTATCCAACATGTATGGAGGAGGGAGGGAGAGGTCATTGATAAAGAAAATTAAGAATTTCTTTAGGAAAGAAAAACCTGTATTGACTGAAGAGGGAATTCTGATTCCGCCGCCGGAAGCGCGTGCTTCCTTTATGATGATGTAAAGAGTATATCATACTTGTGTGTTGTTGGAGAATTGGATAGAATATACCAAAGATGATGAAGTTCTAGCTTTCCAAGAAAATGGTATGTTTAATGGAAGAATTCTTCAGAATTTGAGAATGAAAATGAATGAGTTTGAACCAAGACCTAGGTTAACTCAGTATGAGGCTTTAAAAGAGTGGGAGACTGAATCGTTTGAATAAGAAAGAAGCAGGAGTGGGAGATATTTGGGACCTTTTCCCCGTTATTTACGTGAGTCGTGTGAAGGTCAGATGAAACAATGGAGGAGAGCTATGGTATTAGAAGGTCTATACCCAGTGTTAATGGCTGTGGAACAGTCAGGGAACAAGTGTAAGGAGAAAACAAAACACATGAATGTGATAGGATATGGTGAGTCAGATGAGGAATTGTTGGAGGACATCTTAACTACAAACCCTCCACCTTATCAAGAAGAACGCAGTAGAGTCACCCCGAGTGCACCAGTAATGGGAACACCCTTAATTCCCAAAATGTTCATGATGCATCAGTTAATAGGGTACTTCACGACAAAGAAAAAGAAGAGTTAGATAGAAATAGAGAGGAATTAATACAGAAAATAGGAAAATTAAGTTTAAGCCCTGAGCATTGACTGTACCAATGACTATAGGTCCTGTTATTCCATTGTATGGAGATAAAATAAATTGCCCAAAACCCAAAGCTGTAACAACTCCTTTAAGTAATCCTAGAAAGGAGGTAGTGATATCTGATGATCAAGCCAGTGAGTGCGATTCAATCATTTCATTAATGGACCTTCCAATAACAGATTCCTTAAGTGAAACCCCAAAAAGAGTTACACCTAGTAGTTCGAAAGAAAGAAAGTCTGGGGTACCCTCAGGAACTAGAAGCTCAGCAATAGTAACTCCAGAAGATTTGGAGGGATTGGCACAGGGAATAGAAAAGCAAAGCACACCCCAAAGATTTTATGTATTTACAAATTAAAAGTAGAATTGGAAGAGATGATAGCTGGAAATGTGGGAAAAGACAGGTTGAATTATTACAATGTAGAATAATTGTTTTTTGTATGTAGCAGTATAACTAGAAATGCAAAACTGTTTCATGAGAAATTGACAGAGCTTGCTTCAGAGATGGGAAGAGATATAGGGAGATCTAAAGTACTACAGAAACCATATTGAGTGGAGTTTACTGATAAGGATTTAGAGAGTATGAATGTGTCTGGTAAGAAACTACAGGTTAAGGAGTTAATGAATATTTTGCAAAAATGGGGAGACATTGACAAGTAGAGAACTAGGAGGACAAGAAAGAAGGAGAAAGCTCAGGCGAAGGAAGCGTTGTCTGCATTCTTGTTAAAAGAATCAGAAAAGGAAGAAAGATTGTCCCATGAGAGAGGTACCTGGTGGTGGGTATGTTCATGTTCCATGGAGCAGATAGGCTATTTTGTCATTAACAAACAAGTTCCCTAGATTAAGAGAGAAACCAGTTGAATGACACAAACAAGTTGAAAGATTTGTGAAAGTTTCGACGGTGTTGGTAAAGGATTTGGATGGTTTGTTTGACATAGTGGTACCTACTGATTTGTGGACCGAATGTAAGATTACCGTTGATTGGCCAAGTGAGGAGTATCCAAGGGATTCGAAAACAGGAGCACCCTCGGGTGAGGTGATGAAGAAATATCATCAAGTAATTACTTTTCTGAAAAGGAAAATCCCTCCCAAAGAAACAGATTGGGTAAAGATAGATAGAACAACTCAACAGCCAAATGAGTCTATACATGCGTATTATGAACGATTGCTACAGGTTTTTAAGCAGTATAGTGGATTTGAGAACATTAGAGATAAGGATATGGGACATTTCGTTTATCGGTTTGTGTAAAGTCTGGAACCGGAGATTAGTCAGATGATTCAGCAGCACATGTTGTGCTGGCAGGGAAAGTCAATAGATGATATTTTGAAATACGCAAAATATTGCAGAGATGATATTGAGGCAAAGCATAGAAAACTAAAAGAGAAGATGATGTGGGCACAAGTAAAATTGGCAGAACAACAGAAAATTAAGTCAAACTGATAGTCAGATGAAAGAGCAGACTCAGAATGATCATGCGGCGAATGGTAGTAAATTAAAAGGACGAATGAACAGAGAGGATGCAAAGAAGAAGTTTCCTTGTCATGCGTGCAGAAAGCTTGGGCATTGGAGAAACAAGTGTAAGAGTATTCAGAATAATAATGGGCCAAATCAAAACTTAAATCCACAAACGTAGAATGAAGTGCTTATGAAGCAACCGCAGCAGGTAGTTAATCCACAGTGTCAGGTGCCACCAGCTCCAATGCCAAATTTTGTGAACCAACCAAAGTACAGTGCGGACGCCGGATTTCAAGGAGGAAGTGGTAAGAAACATTTTGTTGTTTCACAATATCTTTTACAGAATAATGTTGATGAATTTAATTCTTTGCAATGACGGTGCCTGAGAGGGGAGGAAGAGGAGTGCGTACTTGGCGCATCCTTGCTAGTAGATCAGTCAGGTCCATTTATTCATGGGAAAGTGGAAGGTAATGAAATCACTTTACTAGTGGATACTGGTGCTACCCGGTCTACTGTGAGAACAGCAGACATCCCAAACCTACCCCTCTCATGAGATTCCATCCAAGTTGTAGGCGTTTCAAATCAACAGTCTAGAACCCCAATCACAGAACCAATGGAAGTGCATATTGGAAATTTTATAGACATGCATAGATTTGTAGTTTGTGATTCTAGTCCAGTAAATCTGTTAGGACGGGATCTGTTGAATTGCACAATCTATTGCACACCAGATGGTGTTGCATTCCAAACCCCTGCTGAAGATATTGTATATAAAATCATGTTAGCTAAACAAGGCACAGAAGTAGATGAAATGTATTCTTTGATGGCAGTAAATGATTTACCAGAAGAACTGAAAACGACAGTAACCCCAGAAGTATGGGATTTCACCAGAAAATAAATTGGGCTAATATCAAACGTAGATCCAGTGAAGGTGACAGTAAAGGAAGGTGCAGTCTATCCCAACACCAAACAATACAAAATGAGTCCAGAGGTGAAAACAGGAGTTGCTTGAGAAATTGAGCGAATGATTAGACAGGGCATTTTAAAGGAAATAATGAGCAGTCCTTGTAATTCGCCTATAATGTGACTTAAGAAGCCTAGCGGAAAATACAGGATAGTACAGGATCTGAGAAAGATCAATAAAATTGTAGTGCCTTGTTGCACCGTAGTGCCAAATCCAGCAGTGATTCTTTATCAGATACCCTGGAATACAGGCTGGTTTACAGTATTTGATTTATGCCAAGCCTTTTTCTCATTTCCTTTGCACTTTAAGCTCGAAAACTGTATCTTGGCATGGTGTAGAGTTCCTCAAGGGTATAAAGAGAGTCCCTTGATTTTTTATCGAATTCTAAAAAAGTGTTTGGAAAAATTAGTCATGGTCAGAAATTCAGTCCTGGTACAATATATTGATGACCTACTAGTGGCATCAAAATCGCGAGAAGACTGTGATACTGATTCTATTGCATTGCTGAACCATTTGGCTTATGGAAGACACAAAGTGTCACCAGAAAAGTTGCAATTTTGTCGACAAGAAGTTAGATATTTAGGCCACAAAATAGAAAGAGGAGTGAGAAAAGTGACCCCAGAAAGAATTAAAATAATCAGGCAAATGGAGTTACCGCAGACACAAAGGGAGATAAGAATGTTTATCAGAGTGGTCGGGTACTGTCAGCAGTGGATTGTTGGATTTTACCTGCTGGCAACACCATTGATTCCGATGACACAAAAGAGAGTAAAGGATACAATTGTCTGGAACCATGAATGTGTGGAAGCATTTGTGAGATTGCGAAATTCTCTGTGTGAGGCCCCTGCTTTAGGCATGCTCGACTATAGGAAAGAGTTTGCACTGTTCTGTTGTGAGAGAGAGTTGCACTTTCAGTCTTTACACAAAGGCATGGATTAAGCCGACATCCAGTGGCATATTTTTTTGCTACTTTGGATCCTGTGACTTCAGCTTTACCTGGCTGCTTAAAAGCAGTTGCTGCGACTTGTATGAGTCTGGAGCAGAGTGAGTCAAGTGTGATGGGACATCCAGTAAAAGTTTATGTCCCCCATTCAGTTGTGATTCTTTTAACAAGAACTCAAACACAGCACCTTACCTCTAGTCGGATGACAAAGTATGAAAGAGTGATTCTTGAAACAGAAAATGTTACAGTGATTAGATGTACAATGGTAAATCCTGCCACACTATTACCAGATCCACGTTGTGAAGAAGTGAAAGATGAAGTAGATCATGATTGCTTAGATGTGACTGAGATGTGTACTAAGCCCCGTCTTGATATAAAAGAGGAGCCCCTGAAAGAGCCAGATCATAAACTATTTGTAGATGGCTCATGCCTGAGAATGGAGGATGGAGGACTCAGTGCAGTGTATGCTGTATGCAAAGTATCTGGGGTTGTTGAAGCACCCTGTTTACCAGGAGTCAAGTCTGCACAAGTAGCCGAATTGGTGGCCTTAACAAAAACATGCAAAATTGGGAAAAAGTGGAAAATAACCATATTTACAGACAATCAATATGGTTTCGGGGTTGTACATGACTTCGGCCACTAATGGATGCAGAGGGGATTTCTGACCTCTTCAGGATCCCCCATCAGAAATCGCAAAATTGTGAAAGAATTGTTGGAAGCAATACAATTGCCAAAAGAAATAGCAGTGGTCAAGTGTGCTACTCACCTGTCAGGAAATTACTATGTGACGGTAGGTAACAGATACGTTGACCAGATTGCTCAATATTGTGCGAGAAATAATATGGTGTTAAACAGAAAAATGTAAACAAGTGAAATCAGCTGCCAACTTATGTTTTTCTCAGCCTTAGAAACATGGGATGAGATGAGACAGTTGCAGGATGAAGTTGTGGTGAGCAAAAAGGACAACTGGATAAAATCAAGTTTTGGAAGAAGGACAGAGGATGATGTATGGGTGTACATTGATGGTAGGCCAGTCATGCCAGACTGCTTACTCTCTCAAATGGCAAGAATGTATCATGGAGACACACATGTTGGTAGGGATGCCATGATCAGACTATTCAGACAGAATTGGTACAATCCAAAGTTTAGGGTAGTTACAGAGAGCCTTTGCCAAAAAGGCTTAATTTGTCAACAGCAAAATCCAGGAAGGAAAACAGTGATCAGTTGTGGAAAAATTGGAAAGGCAGAAGCACCATTCACGAGATTACAGCTTGACGTCATAGAGTTGCCTCCAAACAACGGAATGAAGCATCTCCTTGTCATAGTGTGTTTGTTTTCACGATGGGTGGAAGCAAACCCCACGAGAATAAATGGCAGCCTTACAGTTGCTAAATTACTGTTGAGGGAGTTGATACCTCATTTTGGGTTTCCAGCCACTTTGGAATCAGATAGAGGACCTGATTTTAATAATGAAATAATTTGTCTAATCTGTGAAGCATTCAAAATTGAGCAAAAACTGCACTGTGCATACCGCCCAGAGGCTTCTGAAGTGGTTGAGCAATTAAATGGCACAATCAAATCAAGGTTAAGTAAAGTGTATGCATCCATATCACCAAAATGGCCAAATGCATTGCCTCTTGTGTTGATGGGACTCCGAAGTACTCCTGACAGAAAAACAGGATTGAGTCGACATGAGATCCTTATGGGAAGGGCCATGAGACAAGCATTTATTCCTGGTCACAATCTAATGAATATAACTGATGATATGGTGTTATGTTATGTTATGTTATGTTATTTTTATTTGTACCGCGCACAGCTGCCCCAGCAAAGGGGCATCCTGGCGCTTTGAGAAGGTAAACACAACACAGCATTAAAAGCGGGCAGAAAGGAGAAGAAACACAACAGATGAGCTAAACAAATAAAAAGGTCTTTATAGCCCGTCTAAACTGAAGGAGCTCATCGATGGCCCGGATTTGTGGAGGAAGAGAATTCCACCAGCTCGCTGCCAGGACTCGAAAGGAGCGGCCACCAATTCTGCTCAACTTAAAACGCGGGACCACTGCTAAGTTCTGGCCTAGCGATCTAATAGTCCGAGAGGGGACATAGGGGATCAGCAGTTTCTCCAAGATTTGTGGGGAAGTACCCTTGAGGATTTTAAATGCAAGGCAGAGAACCTTGAATCTAATCCTCAGCTGCACAGGGAGCCAGTGGAGAGAGCGTTGGATTATTGCAAAGAATTGGCTGACCTAATGCATCCTGTCTCTCACCAGGTTGGAGAAGACACAGTTGCCAGGTAGCCAGCACAAGCGCATGATTTGGATCCTGGAAACTGGGTGATAGTGAAGAAACACACCAGAAAATCGTACTTAGAACTCAGGTGGGATGAACCACGTCAAGTCATGCTGGTCACTACTACAGCAGTGAAGTGTGCAGGTTTAACCAATTGAATTCATGCCAGTCACACCAAAAGGGTTCCAGGCCCCACTGAAAAGGTACAACAGCTGAATGAACCAGTTGAAGTAGCTGAAGGTTGTGAGGTCAAAGAATCTAGAGTGATAGACCAATAGATGAGGAACAACCGAGCACAAGTCAGGAGGGCTGGATACCAGTGGTTGACATACCTGAATTTGTTATTCAAACAAGAAGCAGGACAAGATTAGAGAGACAGGAAAATAGTGAGGACCAGATAGGTATAGAAGAACACGCTTAGGAAGTAGTGAACAAGGTTACTCGAGGCCCTGAGCAGAACCAGATAGGGAAAGAAGAAAATACTCAGGCAAACAGGCATACCAAAGGCCCTGAGCAGGGACAGACAGGAATAGAAGAACATGTTCGGGCAGCAGAAGAACCAATTGTAGTAAGACCTGAACAGGATCAGTTAGGAGAAGAAGAACAGGTTCAGGCTGAAGAAGATCAATTTGAAATAAGACCTGAACAGGACCAGATAGAGGAAGAAGAACACGTTCAGGTGAACAAAACAACAAATCTAAAACCTGAACAGGAACAGGTAGAAAGTGACTCAGAAAAAGAACGGATTGTGCCTAGACTTAACGAAAATAAAAGAGCTTTAGAGAAAGACAAAGAGGGTGAATGTGCAGTACAAGTTAAGAGGGTCAGAAAAGGTGATAACTGGCCAGGTGGAGTCAAAATATTAAGATACTATCTTAGGAAAATAGGTGAAAGACCTGAGCAAGTGAATGAGGTTACTAGTCAAACTCAGTCTAAACAGTTGATTGTAAAAAACACTCTAAGAAGTCCAAGACTGAGAAGTTTGAACAATAAATTCAAGGGTCCTGAGTGGACATACGTAATATTGGAAGAATTTGAAAATTTAGATTTGAGTAAAGAGACAGAAGAAGAAGTAAATGCTGCACAGATTGATGAAGGGAATGCAAGGCCTCTTTGAGAATCAAAAGTTGAAATTTTACAAGTAAAGAAAAGAAAAGAAGAGAAATCTTCGTAGAATAAAATGGCCAAAGACAGGGTTACGGAACGACCAAAACAAAGTTGCATTCAAAATTACTGTAGAGTTTGTCTTTCTAGCATTTTATTAGTGATTTTAGTATGGCTATTTCTAACAGTAGCGGTACCTTATTTGATGATAACAGATAAAAAGAATGATACAGATACTAATGAATAAACAGCTACCATGAATGGAGATTGAGTAGAATTAGAAGCAGCAGATGAGATAGATATACATCACACAGTATCAGATAATGATACATCTTTATATGTTTTCACCAAGTTGTTATTTCAATATGTAGACACAATGGAGATTAGTGATTATTACGTTTGAATGAAATTACCAGCTTCAGTATCAGAGTTACATATCATCACCTACCTTTAACATATGGTATTTCATGTAGTATACTAACAAGTTTGTTTTATAAAACAGGGAGACTTCAGTATTATTATGCAAACGTAGATGTAGTACTTTAAGAACTTCCTATTCGAAAGAATATGAATCTGGTACTTAGTAGTCAATATGCTCAGTTTATGGGTGAATTTTTCCTAACAATGAAGTCAATAAATTTAGTAAAGGTACACAAGAATAATCTAACATGTATATTACGATAAGAAGAGAAAGTGTTTTTTTAATTTAGTTGAGGAAAGGAGACAGGATTTCCAAAAGAAGGCTGCTGAACAGAAAACCCGGGTACCTCCATGGGCGGGGAAAGAAGGAATATATGCAACTGGCAAGGCTCAAGCTGCAATGTCCCTGGGCTTTGAAAAGAAAGCGAAAACCTGCCTCCATAGGTTAAAGACAGATTATAATAACGTATTTATTGGTACCAGTGAATGTGAACAAAACTTCCTAATTTTGGGAGGTTGGGGACTAAAAGGGGGAACTGATCCGGTATTTCCTGGGGTTTACTATGTGTGTGGGAGTAATTCTCACTATAAGCTGCTTGCACGGTAGTACAGGAGTTGCTACTTTGGGATAGTATCGTCGCGGCTGGAGATCGAGGGGAGTAAGGAGCCACGAGAACCCGCTGGGAGTACGGGTAAGAAGAAGGGCTGGAATCAGAGCGCTAAAATCGCTGCAGGAATCCAAAATAGTGCCTCTGCCTTTCTAAAAGACAAAAAACAAGCAGCCATTACAAGCCTTTTTGCCAGCAAACAGTCTAAGGGACTACATAATGACTCAGTAGGCTTGGGGGGTCCCGCATCGGTCCCAAGTATGGCATTAGAGACCGAGGGTATGTTTAACCGTAAAGGGCCAGGCACTATGGAAAAAAAAGATACCGCTGATGGAGTTAATGGCGCTACAGACTCTGCGGATAATGGCGAATTACTTAAGTCATGGGGTCAAGCTCGGGGTCACTGTTTTAACCACCGATAGTAAGGCAGATGACACCTCTGGCAAAGGGACTAACGAGACAAGCAATCCGCCGGGTAAGCGAACGAGTAATACCCTTGAAAGCACTATAGTCAATATAAACAATGCTGACTCTATAGAAACAGGGTATACTTCACCAGATCCCGCCAAATTTCTTTTTTCTTTGAATGAGGAATCTGCAGATTCAGAAGAGACATACCCACCCAGTGGTAGTAGCGCCGACGACTGCGAGGAATCTTCAACAAGTTATGGAAGCCAACAAGGTAGTCAAAAGCAGCCGCGGAGATCAAAAAAGGGCGTCTCGGGGACAAAGAACAAAAAAACCAAGCGGACACGGAGGAGAAACATGAACTTAAATGGGACTACTCGGACACATCGTCATACACTATGACAGGGGAGCAAGATAAGATCACTGAGAGCAAGAAATCCCAGGATGCCGAGAATGCAAATAAAGATCTCAACAATCCAACGGAGCCAACACTGGCAATGATTTTACATTCCCTGAACTCGTTTCAAAAAGAATTCAAGAATGAGAGCCGGATTGCCTGTGCAGCAGGAAAGAAACTCCAAGGCTCAAGGTGGAAAGTTGGAAAAACATGCACAGACATCGCAGAGAGGCTGAGTATGGTGGAGACACGGACTGAGATTTTGGAGAGTACTGTGGAAACATTAAAAACTAAGGTGACTTCACATGGTAGCACGGTCACGGACATAATGTGGAAGCTAGAAGAAGCAGAGAACCGCCAACGGCTGAATAATTTAAGGGTCCTTGGCATTCCAGAAAATAGCGAGGGGACAGATATTAGAGCATTTACCATCAAACTTTTCCAAAATGCGTTCCCCGAATTAACTCAATGGGATTGGAATAAAGAAATACAGCGGGTGCATAGATTCCCTTTTTAACTCCCAAAGCACCCTAGAGGAGACCAAACATTTCCCTGAGCTATCCTGGTCTTCTTCGTCAATTTTCTACTAAGACAGGCCGTGTATGACTTGGCAAGACCTACAAAAAAGTGCAACTGGGGGAGCTTTTCTTTTTTCACCAAGCCTGACTTCGCGCATGCGACAGTAGAGAGACGTTAGCGACTGTGGCAACTGATTACGCCCATTCAAAATGCCAGTGCCACCGCCTTTCTACAAAACCCAGCCAAATTAAAAGTTATCTCACGGGGCAAGACAATGTTTTTTACCTCTGAAATACAGGCAGAGCAGGCTTTAAAAGGTATTACCTCGTAAAAAAATGGGGCGGCAGGGGGAAGTCATCAATAAATTGACAATAGAAGCACAATAATAAGCACTTAACACCACTGTCATGATACTAGTTAGTATAAGAATGATGTAAGCAAATACAGATCGGTGATCTGAGATGCTTGGACAATTTTGAGCCTCAGTAAATTGTCTCTTTATGCACTTGGGTTTTTTTGGGGGGGGGGGCGGTGGTCCATTTAACTGCTTTGTCTTGGCTACTAGCAATGTGTAATGTGTAATGTATATTTTATTAAGTATAATGTGATATAACTTAGGATTAATTCTTTCAGGTTAGACAGGGAGCACTGGTGAATTGAGGAGAGAAAGGTGGTGTGGGGTGTGGGTGAGGTTGGACAGACCTCATCACACAGGGTCAGGTTGAGCCTGGCAGCTTCAAGAAAGGTGGGGGGTGGGAGGGAGGGTTGGGGGGTAGGGGAGAACAGGGATCAGGATTTCTACAGAGGACAAAGGGTACACACAGAAAACGGCAGGAAAAAAAAGGCAGAAATCAGGATGGCTAGACTAAATATACTGTCACTAAATATATGCGGCCTGAATGATCTAAAGAAACGGCAGAAAGTAGCGGAGGGATTTAAACTGTCTGGTGTAAACATTATTTGTCTACAGGAGACACACATTGAGGGGTCACAACAATATTTACTCAAAACACTCGAATACCGACTTATCTCTGCCACAACACAAGGGTCACGCACTTGGGGGGGGGGGCCATATTAGCAAAAGGAGGGGGGGAGCAGTTCTCACAGTCAATAGCTGATAAATTTGAGCGATATGCAATAGCAGAATGTTGCTACAATAAGAGGAGAAATAAGATGACAATATGCACTATATATGGCAATATTAGCGACGACACGGACGTATTCAATAGTGTCTCCATTGAACTTGTGCATTGGTCTCTCCCTTTGATAGCATGTGGAGACTTTAATATCCACCTGCCAGGGGATTGGGCTTCGGGTTCAGAATTTAAATTCCAGGGCAGAAAACGAAAAGTCTTCCAAGCTTTAAAAGATATGTGTGGGCTGCATGGCTTAATAGATGGCTGGTCGGAGAAACATCCCGGTGATCCCGGCTATACCTATTATTCGCACCCACACTCTAGGCATGTAAGACTAGACTACATGTTCATGTCCAACTCTTTAAAGTCAGCCTGTCGAATGGATAAGCTACTGAGACTTCTCTCATATCACAATCCACTTAAACTCAGCCTTACCTGTTGCCCTGATAGTCCCACAGTTAGCATGTGGACATATGAAAGGGTACTATTGAATAATGATGACTTTAGCCAGCACATGAGAACCTGGATCCCGGCTTTTCTGGAGGATAACATGGGGTCTACATCAATAGACATGGTATGGGACACGTTGAAGGCATGTGTTAGGGGAGAAACTATGAGATTCTCCTTTCAACACAATAAAGCAGAAAGACAGAAAATGACAGTATTAGAACAAAATTTGTGCAGAACAGAGGAGGATTTGATTAAGGCAGTACATGAGGGAAGGGCAACAGATAGCGAAGTTAGCAGGGTAGCAATCGCTAAAAATGATATTTCTGAAATATTAACTGTAAAAGCGATTGTCAGAGCCAGTAACCGTAGACAAAAAACGTATGAGTTGATTGAGAAGGTGGGGCACCAATTAGCTATTAGAACTCGGGAAGAGACATCAATCACGTTAATAAAAGCAATTAAGGACCCAGAACATGGTTTGAAATCAGATCCCTCAGATATTAGAAAGGCATTTCAGGGGTATTACCAAAAACTATATCACGAGGTTGATAATGAATGTGGAGACCCCTTAACGTATCTGGACCCATTCATTACAGAGCATCTGGGAACAGAAGATCATGAACTATTAGAGAGCATACTCTGTTGGGAGGAAATGTTACTATCTATGAACTCCCTAGCTAATGGGAAAGCTGCAGGTATGGACGGGATACCCACTGGATTTTATGTTAAATTTGCATCTCAATTGAGGACCATTATGACAGAACTTTTTGAATATATTTTTTGGGCTGGGAATCCACCTAAGTCCTGGTCACTAGCTAAAATAATCATCTTTCCTAAGAAAAATAAGGACCCCCAGGAAATGGGCTAATATCAACCAATTACCTTGCTCAATGGGGACTCAAAAATATATTCCAAACTATTAGCAACATGACTTGCCCCCATGATACATAAAATAGTCTCTGCAAGACAGCATGGGTTTGTACCAAGGCGATCCATGATTGATCATGTACAAAGAGTCATCTCTCTCTTTGATTACACAGGAACAACAGGAGACCCTATGGCACTAATACTACTTGACTCAGAGAAAGCGTTCAATAGGGTCTCCTGGTGATTCCTGTGGGCCGCCATGTCATAATGTGGCATTGGAGGGAGATTTATAACAGCAATCCAGCGGCTTTATGTAAATCCTAGCGCTAGGGTACTGATCAATGGGGTTTTGTCCGAAAATTTCCAAATCACCAGGGGGACGAGACAGGGGTGTCCTTGCTCCCCCCTTTTGTTCGCAATTTATATTGACGCATTCATATACAGACATGAAAATAATGTGTTCATTCCTCCTATATGTTTGCGTGATCTAGATACAAAATGTCTTGCATATGCCGATGACATTGCTATCGTCACAGGGGACCCGAAAAATGCAATAAACTTGATTGAAAAAAAAGCGCAAGTCTTCGGTGGGGTCTCGGGATATAAATTAAATTCTAGCAGGACCCAGATCGTACTTAACGGCAGAATTGTGATGAGGGATCCGAGAGTAATCGATAAGGCAACATATCTGGGGGTCAGTATTAGTGCTAATGTTGATGACATTGTTAACAATAATGTGGAGCCACTCATACTGCGCACTAAGAAAGAACTGATCCGACTAAACAACCTGCACTTAACTATCGGTGGTAGAACTAACGTAGTGAAGATGCTTTTTTTCCCCCAAGTATTTATATTTTTTTCCGGGCAATCTGCTTAGAGTTTTCCCCGCAAGTATTTAAAAATATAGACACCATGTTCTCACGGTTCATCTGGGGATATAATAGACCACGCAGGGCATTCAGGTGGATCACTTTACCAAGAGAGCGTGGAGAATGGGCCCTACCTAATTTTAAGCTTTATTATTGGGCTTCAGTGTTGAGGTACAGCGTGAGACTTTTAACTGCTAATCTGGATAGAATGAATATACCCACTCCAAAGAACTTATCATGGGGGATTGGAGTGTGGGATGCCTGTGGCGACATGTCAATGATGGTTATTTTAAAAAAGTCAAATTCAAGACTATCTCCAATGTCGTCAAAGTATGGGGAAATGTGAAAACGCTATTAGGTTTAGGTCGATATTCCCACTATACCCCTGTGCCACAGAACACGGATCTCCCAGAGATATTTCATGATAGCTGTATGCGGAGATGGACTGACTCAGGGGTCAGACAGCTCGGATGCGTTTTTACTGCTAATGGCATCAAATCGTATGATGAGCTGAAATCAGATTTCAATATTACGAACAAGGATTTTTTCAAATTTCTTCAGGTGAGAGATTTCCTTTTAACCCTTTAAGTGCTGCGAACGTCCAACGGTCGTCGTGTGCACTACCTCGCTAGTGCTGCGCACGACCGTTGGACGTCCAAATCCCGTTAGCGCGATCGAACGTCCGCACTGGGGCGGAATGTTCGACGCGCTAAACGGGTTAAAGAAAGGGGGCGGCCGTATTAAATTCCAAACTTGTCAAGCCATAGAGAATCTGTGTAGAGAAATTCCTCCCAGAATTGGTGAGATATATGAAGGGCTGAATGCATTACTACCAGATGATATGGACAAACATGCGCTGGCATGGCAGACTAAACTTGGCATCGCCTCCCGAGCCTCTCTCAAATCATACGAATTGTCACTCACCTGGTTAATGTCCATGAAACTCCAAACAAATCTTATAAAACTTTTTTTTCATTATACTATACCCCGTATAAAATCTCAAAATGGGGGACGGGGAAAGGCACAACATGCCCACACTGTGCACTCCCTGCGGCAGATCTCATACATATGTTTGCCTCATGTAATTTTTAAACCAATCTACTAGGTGAAATATCTGGCTTCCTATTGGACATTGCCCATGAAAGGGTCAACATCACAGCGGAGGAGGTCATGTTGGGTACATCTAGCACTAAGGGCCCCAATCCGATTCAAGGACTGATCTTTGTCTCTATGGCCGTTTTTTGGCTGTACGTATCATCAGCCTGGCTAGATCCGATACCACCATACTTTCTGCAATGGGGGGCTAGGCTGCTAGCGACCTGCAGCCTCGAGGTTGCCATATATAGGAACAAAGGGCATAATATTCAGAGAAAGGGCATGCAAATGTGGGCTCCGCTACTAGAATGGAACTGGATTAAGGGGAACACCCGTTACTAAGCAGTGTGTACTGATATTCTCCTTTTTTCTTTTTTTTAATCTTTTTTTTCTTTTCTTTTCTCCTTTCCTTGTTGTACCTCCTATATACATATTTGGCCGAAATGTTGTATTATCCTTAAAAGGAAACGGTTAAGTCGATGTCTATGTTTATGTATCCATATATCTGTGTGTAACAAAAAGGGAAAAAGGGGTACCTGTTCTTCGGGGGGTGGGGGGTTGGACTAATAAAAATGGTTGGAAAAAAAAGGATAGTATTTCTGAAAATATACCATGTGGAAAGAATCACTGGAAGCAATGATAGCACTATTGAACTAACACGAAGAGAGAGAGATAGTTTTTCAGAAAAAAATAGGTGATATATTCAGCGCATTGATACCTGCAGTGGGAGTCATTCTAAATTCACATAGAATTTGTCAATTGTCAACAGTAGTTGATCGTCTCTCGACTGAAACTGCTGGGGGTTATTTGATGATTAATACTTAAATGGTTGTGATTAGATCTATGGTTTTACAAAATCAACTTGCGCTTTATATATTATTGGCAAAGGAAGGTGGAGTCTGTAAAATGTTGAAAGTACAACATTGCTGCACTTAAATACCTGATAAAAGTAGGGTAATAAGGAGGTATATTAAGAATATTACAAAACTTCATGAAGATTTGAAACCACTGGAGGTTGACAGTTTATGGAAAAGACTAACAAAGAGTATTTCTTCAATAGGGACTTGGTTTACTAATTTAGGACAAAGTATCTTAGATCAAATAGTTCTTCCGTTAGTGGGTGTAACAATAATAGTTTTAACAATAATCATATGGTGTAAATGTTGTAGAAACAAAGGAAAAGGAAGATATGAAGTGAATGTAAATGGAAATAAAATGAAGTATGAGGAGATTCAGCTAGAGGAAATTAAAGGAGTGTTATATGAAAGGATACAAGATTTGAAAAATAAAGATGAGATTAAGAACTTAAAGAGAGGAAAAGAAACAGAGATATGCTAAAGTTGGCATCTGATTGGGATGAGTACATTTGTGATGGCTCAAAATGCCATCAGAGAGGGGATTGATAGAGCAAGGACTCGTAAAAAAGGGACTTGCTCGGAAGCAAACCTCTCATTTAACTTCCAAACATGTAATTAATTACGTATTGTGTAAAACTAATTCGCACCACATAAAAACGAGGGTTAGAGAAGCTTGCATATGTGTTTACTAATGCTAATAAACTCAAACAAACTAATAAAGCCGCTTTAACAGGGAAATCTTTACTGCGCATGTGTCAACTGCATCTACGTAATATGATGTATTAAAGCTTGGAGGGAAATTCTTGCGCATGAGCAAGAGGCACTGATATGGAGTCCTGAAGAATGGCATGCAATGGCACCTGCTTAGCTGAAACGAAATCGAGCTATTTTACTAATGCCAATGCTGGGAAAGTATTAATGAGTAAAGGGGGTTAGAGTAGAGATGGGTGGTATACAGTGAAACTATTTATTCTTGAAAGTAACATCTGTTTTTCTGACTTTATCACTAGTGCGCATTTGGGCCTCTCATGTATGTCTGGAGTGAGCTGAGTCACATGGGTTTCCGCGAATGACAAATGAAAACTAGCCCGGGCGAATGATGTATGGATCAGGAAGAGTACAAGGCCCCAGCCTGCCTGAAGCCTGAGAACCAGCAGTACAATACCTGAATGAATAAGACCACACATTAAAGTTAAACATTTGTAACAGATGTAATGTGACTGCGCGTGGGAAAATAAAATATTAATAAAAATTAAGGTAATGGGTTTATTGGCAAAGGGCTAACTGAAAAGAGTGATATGTAAGCATGGTGTGATGATCTGCCACCCTTGCCTGACCAATCAGAATTAGTAATTTTATGATAATGAAACATTAATGGGTGGTACATGAGGAACGAAAATGTATAATTGAGGTTGTTTTTAGTTAGTTAGTAGAGGAGATTTTTGTTGAATGCTGCAGAGCTCGGGATGCTGTTGGAGTAGCGAGAGATGCAGATGAAGAATGGAATGCAGAACCTATTATCCTAACTTAAATAGGTTAGAAAGAAGATTGCAGAATAATTTTTTATGAGGAAGAGAGAGTCAGAGAGGGGTGCAACGTGTTCGTCGTGGTTAGAGAGGCCATCTATCCTGTCCTGAATCTTGTCCTGAAGTCCTTGTCTCCTGAACTATCCCAGGGGACCCCTACCAGCCCTTTGGCCAGGGGGTTGGTCTTCACACCATTCTAGGTAACTATAAATTTTCTGAATTTGCAAATGTTCTTTTCTCCCTGTCCTCTCCTTTCTGAGCATAAGTCATTGCAAGTTTGAAGCATGTGTTGATGATAATTGAATCTTCTCTCCTATGAGTGACAGTGGCTGTACTGTACTTTGAAGTGGTTCACATGAAAT
Organism: Lissotriton vulgaris; assembly: GCF_964263255.1. NCBI lineage: Eukaryota > Metazoa > Chordata > Amphibia > Caudata > Salamandridae > Lissotriton > Lissotriton vulgaris. Next base: position 259,029,418 of record NC_141687.1, read on the forward strand.
AAATTTTAGATAAAGACTTAAAACTTACCCAAGACTGTGATTATTTACTTTAAGATATAGAAGTCTGAATTCATTAAATTTTCACCATCAACTAGTTCAACTAATGGTCCATCGACCAGAGGAAATCATTTTTTGATCAGTGAAATGTTGGTTAAAAGTAAGAAATAATCAATCTAGAAGTGTGGAAAATCATAAACTTTGACTCCAGCGGTTTACTCAATTGCAAGTGTGTTTATGGGCCCAGCTGAGTATATGGTATTGGAGTATCTATTGTTGGTACGCTGTTGGATCAACAGTATGGAGAAATTTAGGAACACCAACTTGGTTTCTAACTCTGAGCTGTGCAGAATATCTATGGGGTGACATACATGACTTTGATAGAAACAAAGTGTAACAATAAAGCCATTAAATTCAAGACACCAGGAGAACTTTGCTCTTTGGATCTGGAAAATATCTGCAGGTACTTTAAGCACAGATTTCAATCTATGCTGTCCTTCACCTGCAACAAAGAAAAATCCAATTGCTGCTCTCGATCCATGAAAAGAGTACCAAGAAAGAGGTGCTCCTCATTATCATATGCTGTTCTGGGTAAAAGATTCACGTAAATTTGGAACAGACACAGATGAGTCTGTACATTTTTTTCATAGAACAGTATATTAAATGTAGGATTCCAAAAGACACTGAGGGAAAAAGTAACCCGGGGTTAAGTTCGTGGAGTTGCGCTACGGAAAGCTCAGCGAAGTGGGAAAAAATCTCAGCTGCGCTACACGGAGCTCTGCAAGTGGCGGAGTGCGGTAGAAAAATGCTGTTCGCAGTGATTGCACACTGCGGAGGCTTGTCCGTACTGTGCAATCATTGCGAACGACACCAGGCACAATGCAAGCTTTCCTATTCTGCCGCTCGAGTAGATTTTTACTTTAGTGTCAGTTTCTCAACATGACCACTTGCAATGAGAAACCTGACCCAACCAGGTTTGAGAAATCTTGCCGGGAGGTTAATTTTCCATGCTCGCGCTCGCCAACATGATGCTGCGAACAAGCAAAAATCTTGCCGGGAGGTGGATTTTCCTCGTTTGCGCTCACCAACTTGACGTTGGTGAATGCGAACGAGGAAAAGAACACGGCTCCGCTACTGAAGCAGAGTTTTTCGGAGCTCGCCGAGCTCCGCGTAACGTGGAGTGCAGAAAGCTCTGCAAACTCCGCATTTTCAATCACATAAATGTGAAAAGTACTGTGAGCAGAAATATTTATTTATTTTCTTAGCTCCTGTGGAACCTTCATGTTTTTCACTGTCTGAAGCCAGTTGCTTCTTCCTAGTTCTCTTTGAAAAAAACAAAAAGATGAAAACTGTTTGAAATACCTTCTTAAAAACATCAGCACTTTATTATAAACATTTTAAAAGTACCCCACAAAATCCTCCCATAACGTGAGACAAATTTTCTGACTATCCCTGATTTTCAACCTTATTGACAAGAGCCTCCTTTAATGTGGGATACTTTTACCTCTTCCCTTCTCTTGGGCCAGTAGGGAGTGCCTCTCATCACTAGGTCTGGGCAGTGAATCCCCCTCCGTTCGCAGAGATTTCCGCACTCTGCGCTCAGCGGAGCTTGCTGAGTTTTTTCCTTGCTTGTACTCTGCCCAGGCCTACCCATCACCAGGAATATGACTGCAAAGGCCAGCTCCCTAATCCTCCTCAGAGATTCCCTGTACCTCTAGAACTACTTTATATGCCTAAACCACCTGTCTATATCACCCCCCTCCTTAAAGGCGGGCACCAAGTCTCTGGCCATTTGGGCTCTTTCTTCTGCACTGAACACAGTAATGGTGCTCCTAAAATTTTCACTAGACTCTAATAGTCATTTGGCCTTCAAGTTCAGCTCCTTGATACTCAATTCATGAGCCAGCAAGACTCTTTTCTCCTTTAAGGCTCGCTTAGCCTCAGCTTTTCTCTTCTCTGCATCCAGCTGGGCCAGCTGCAGCCCCAGGTCCCACTTAGTCTGTCTGTTCTTGAGGACCTCAGGGTACTGGGTTTGGGTGGAGGCAGTACTTCCTGCATGGAATCCAATAGAGAACTCTCTCTCTGGGGGATCCCTTCTTTCCTCTGGAGATTTTGCCCGGTCATTTCTCTTCTCCTCTCCCTCCTTCTCTGGGCTACTACCTTTTCGGGCCCTAATTCTGAAGTCAACTATATTCAAGGTTCTCCCTACGCAAGAGTTCTGAAGTCGTCCTTTTCAAACTCTTCCTGTAGTGCAGATAACCTTCTGTGGATGAACTCCCAGGCTCTAATTGTGAACAAGTACTCAGACTAGATATATAGGGGAGTAAATGGGTGCATGAATGGTTCTTTGGGTCTATGAGTGTGTCATTGAGTGTCTATATGAGTGGTGGGTACATAAGTGTTTTTGTGAGAGTGTAACTGGGTGTGTAAGTGTCTGCCTGACTGTGTGAGTGTGTGAAAATTACATACTATTAAATTACATACTATAAGCAAACATCCACATCTAATTTCAAACACATTAATTCATGCATTCATACTGGCTTAATAAAATTACTATACGTTCACTACACCAATTTCTATTTCTCCTTTCCTGCTCACTGTACTTTTAGTTAATGTTCTCATCTATGCTCCCTTTTATTTTTCCTTCTAGTAAAGTGTGTAGAAGCTACACATTTCCTTTGATCTTATATGCACTCACATTTTATTTATCTAAATATGCTTTTATATACTACAACGTGATTAACATACCTGTAACACTCTTCGCTGTTCTCCTAACTTTATTTTCATGTCTTTTAACATCTTTTTTCATTCCAAATCTCCAATGACAACTCCAGCAATCCACCTCCACTCTCAGTAGAAAAGCAGCCAAAATAGCTACTCTTCTCCATGTACTCTTACTAATGCTGCTTTAGTTAACAAATCATAGGTTCCCTTTCATCTTTTATTTTTGTCATACCACTTCTAAATGGTCAGTATTTCTTTAACCATTTCCATGTTTCCTGCTGAATTTGGTTGTTTTTTTCCGCAAAGCTGTGAATCCGCCGCGGTGCTCACCACGGACCCTGTGTAACTATGCCAATCCACATAGGGTCTGTGAGTGAATGTGTGAGTGTATGTGTGGATCTGTGAGTGTATGTGTGGTTAAAGCGTGAGTGGGTCTGTGAGTGGAGGTGTGAGTATGTGAAGGGGTCACAGAGTGGGTGCATGAGAGTCTGGGTGGTTCTGTGAACGTGTAAGTGGGTCTGTGAGTGGGTGTGTGAGTATGTGAATGGGTCTGTGAGTGGGTGTGTTAGAGTGTGAGTAGGTCTGTGATTGGGTGTCTAAGTGTGTGAGTGGGTCTGTAAGTGGCTTTGAGAGTCTGTGAGTGGGCTGGTAGTGGGTGCATGAGTGTCTGCGTCTGTCAGTGAGTGGGTACAAATGAGTCTGAATGGGTATGTGAGTGGGTGCAAGAGTCTCTGAGTGGATGTGTAAGTGAGCATGTGAGTGTACCATTGAGTGGGTGTTAGAGTTTCTGTGTGGGTCTCTGACTCGGTCTCTGAGTGACTGTGAGTCGGTGTAGGAGTATCTCAGTGACTCAGCGAATGGTTGTATTGTTTTCTAATTTATGGCCTAATTCACTGATCCACTGCAATTGTACATGGGGGCCCATATAGTAACAGTAGCTATAGTTGGGATTCAGAGAGATAGGAATTTCTCAGATTTTTGCTTGCCAATAACTTTGTCACCATTTGATGAATCTCCACAAAACTTTGCAGACCTATTCTTTTTTTCTACATTGGCTGATGAAGCAAAGTTGTGTGGTGATTAGTTAAGGGGCTGCAAAGAAAAAATGGGGTCCCAAAACACATTTTTACACCAATGCATTTTTCATAGACTTTTTAGAAAGAAGTCACAACAAAATGGCTGAACTGATTTCCCTGAAATTTGGCAGGGATTTAGAATATGGTGTTGAAATTGTCATTTTTGTTATTTGATTGGAATTTGTTTAGTAGTTTGTGAGTAATAAGGAACACTACTTAGTGATATATTGAGCCGCTGTACCGTGCTGCCATACTGCAATACATGGCGATGTTCAAACACAATAATATTGATTAATGAAAGCCTTTGCAAATCGAAAAGTCAGACATATTAGTTAGGCCACACTTTCTCTTTGTTCTGTGTTTTCATGTCAAATATAGCTTACCACTCTTTTTGTAATGTATAGGAATAAATGAGGCAGTTTAGCTAAGACTGTAAAGTTAGTGAAAAGTATCTTTATTGATTTCTATAATATTAAAATGTTTATGATGTACCACAGTATTTTTGTGAAATTATCTAGAAAGTCCCAGGATACCTTTTGTAATCTAAATAAAAATTTAAATATGACAAAATAAAATTAGACATATTATAGGGTTGTTCTTAAAAGAGACTTTTTTTTAAATAAGCATATTTATATTTGTTTGTCAAACCAAGGCTTTAGATTTAAAATGAAAATATGGTTTTCATAAGTTGAAAAATGAACACCATTATGATAATACAGTGCTTCATTGCCATATTTTATATTTAAATGAGAAATGGAACGTATTTGATGTTTTGTAGGAATGCGGATACTGGCCTGTTTACATATCTTCAAGTCTTTTCAAACTTAGCAGCATTTACAGTAGACCACTTCTTCACTGGTCTCTTATAAATATTTGAGAACGTAAAATGTGTGTTCAGAAACATAGATATTAAGATGGAAATGTCTCCTTCATCTCAGTTACCAATCTCATGCATGGTAAGTGTTCTATATCAGTGCCACCACAGTGTATAACCATAAAGTGGGTGGTCACAATTGCTAACAGAGGAAAGTAGAGAAAGTAACTGATTCTATTTCAAACCTCTTTCACCAATCCATGTTAGTTAAATTCCTATCAAAATGAAATCATTCTCAACACCTACTGTCTTATCATGGTGTTTGGCCCAAAAATGTAATTGTGCCCAACCAACCAGCAAATAGCCATCTTGCACATACTCTCACAAACAAGCATAAGGAACACACATACAGACAAACAAATATATTAGGAGCTAGATGATGAGCCATTAGGAAACAACATGATACTAGCAACTTAATTTTCAAAGGAGGACAATTATTGTCGTGAATACAGTTTGAGCTACTAAAGTAGCACAATGCTGCCAAAAACCAAAACGAGGTCAGAAGAAAATAAGCTAGTTTGTAGCAGTGATGTTTAGCAAGCATTAAAAATGGTACTTAAAACACACATTTCTGGTCACATGACAATGAATATAAAATTAGATAAGAGATAACATTAAGAAGTAAAGTATTATGTCATTGGTTAATAACCCAAAGTGGGCTATAAACACAGTCTTATACTACTTATTACCATCATCAACCATAGAGATTATGTTGATGGTTGGAAAGCAATAGAGCTCTATTTTATCTTTAAAGACATCAAATGGAAAAAAGATTTATAGTGCACAGCTAATAGCCTGAGGTGTCTATGTGTTAGCTTCTAAGGTGCAGCTTAAGAAATCTAGGAGAGTGTACTAAGAATTACTGATTGCATAGCCAGAGTTTCAAGCCTTTCCTAAAACCATGCAATTTTAATTCATTTTTTAAAGTTAGAGGAAGAGAGTTTCACAGCTCTACTGTACTTGTGTCAGAGCTCTTCCCACCACATCTGACTTTTTAAAATTTGGAGATGACAAGATTTCTTCGAGTAGCAGAGCAGAGTGGTCTTGGGGGATTGTAAGGTTTGAAGTAGTGAGTCAGTTGAATAGGGCCCTGGCCATTAAGGGACTTAAAAACTATGCACAGAGCTTTAAACTTGATACGTTTTGCAGCAGGTAGCCAATGTAGCTGAACCACAGCCTGGGATGCTGACTTATGTCTAAGGAAGCCCAGAAGTCATCGGGTTGCAGAGTTTTGGAGGGTTTGCAGCTTGTTTATACAACGTTTTTGTGGGATGGTGAAGAGCGCATTGAAGTAGTCAAGTTTTGAGGATTTGAACGCCATTACTATTGTTTTCTGCAGGGTTGAGGGAATGAAAGGGAAAACTTTCCTGAGAATTTTCAGAATGAAAAAATAAGAAGAGGTAATATGGGTAATCTGTCCCTTTAATGATAGTTTAGTATCAACAATCAGTCCTAGGTTTTTGGCCTTTACACTTGGGGTTGGGAGAGAGCCCAGTTGACAAATAACAAAACCTCTGTTTTTTAAGAATTTAGTTTCAGAAAATTGTCCCTCATCCAATTGTCTGTGTATAGCATACAATCATGAAACTTAGCAGCCGTTGTCTCTGTCTTGCCAATGACTGAACCGACCATTTGAGTGTCGTCAGCATGTAACACCAGAGAAAATCCATAGCACTTAATCAAACCAGCCAGAGGGTGGTCCCTGTGGCACCCTGTAGGTAAAGGAAAAAGAAGGTGAGACAAAGGCTCCCAAGGCTGCTGATTGAATTTGGTTAATGAGAAAGGAGGTTAAAAGGGAAAGTGCTCTACCTTCAATACCGACAGAGGCTAGACGGTCAACCAAAAGGTTATGGTTGCCCGCTTCAAAAGCAGCAAGATATCCAATAGGATCAAGGAAACATTTCCACCATTGTCCAGGGTTCTCCTGTAACTGTAATAAGAGCTAGTTCCATGCTATGATACTCACGCTACCCAAATTGAGTTCTTATTAATGAAGTTGGTCAGTTCAGAATTAAAGGCCTTCTCTACTACTTCAGCTGGGAAAGTAGTCCAAAATGAGGCCTGTAATTATTTGGGTCATTGATATCGAGTTTGGATTTTTTCAGAAGTGGAGTGAGATATGTAGATATAACCTCAGGAATCATATTCAGAATTTTGGGGGAACAGGGGTCCCAAGGGGATCTTGATTTGACTTGGTTTAAAAATGTTAATGTCTGATCTACTGTAAAAGCCGAAAAAATTTATAGTGTCTTCACAGTCGTACTATTAGAGTCAAGGCCAGAGAAAATAGTTACTGGTATACTTTCCATATGGGTTGGGCCTGGGGAATTCACAGCTTTTGCATTGGTTAAGGGGGTGAGCCTTGTTTGGCTGGTAAGCTGAACAGAGCAGACATTAGCCTGAGCCGGGTGTCTACTAGAAATTTAAAAATTATCATAGACAAATTTTATCTTATCTTGAAGAAAGGTTACCAACGTAATATACAATTGTTGACTGGCCATAGGATTTCTTACTTCAGCAAATTTGGAAAGTTTTTCGACTATGGCAAACTGTTCATTAGTGGAGTTTTTTGTAGCTTCAATTTTAGCTGTGAAAAATAATTTTTTTCCGTTTAGTTCATCTTTTTATAAAGTTGTAGGTAGGCTTGTCTTTGTCAGCAGACTTATGGTCCAGCCTCAATTTCCTTTCCATCCTATGGCATATTTGTTTTTGAGATCTATGTTTTTCTTTAACCCAGTGCTCTGGTGGAGTGGATTTCGAGTTACGGACGGTAATGCTTTGCTGGAGCTAGCTAATCTAGTGAAGATTCTAGCCTGAGATGATAGTTAGAGGTAGCAAGGTCAAGGTCTGATGGGACCTCAGGCAACATCTGGGAGAGTAAAGCACTAAGTTGGTCAACATGGATCTTGCTCCAGGGTCTACTCGAAGTAGGTTGTTTGAGTAGGTCAAGGGAGGGTTTACTGGGCAAACCTCTAATCTCAAACATAATTGCCTTGTTGTCAGACCAGATAACGGGACGGAATTCAGCTATTCAAACTGATTGTTTTAAAAAAAAGTCCATTTAGGCAATGGGCTGGTATGTGAGTGGAACTCTGAACTAACTGGATTAGGTCAGCACTGGCCATTTGATCCATCATAACAGAGTCCATGGAGTTTTCTAGATGTAAATTAAAATCCCCAAGTATAGTGAATTCAAGAAGATTGGCTTTTAACTCCAATAAATGACCCACGGTAATGATAAACTGAGCTTTTGGCCCAGGGTGCGATAGAGTAATACGCCACTAAAAGAGTGATGACTATTAAGTTCTATTTTTAAAATTAAGGCCTCGCAGCCCTGAGCTTCAGAGAAGTCTTTAAACAATGATTTCAAACTGCTCCTGAGTATGACGGCTAAGCCCCCACCTCTTTTCCCTGTTTGGTATACTCTAAAAGTTTTATAACCTGTTGGCAGAGCCATGAGTAGGTTTGGGTTTGAAGAAGCATCTGCCCAGGTTTCTATTATAAAACATATATCAAGTTCATGTGTCTCCAGAAACTTGCAAAATTTGAATGCATATTTTACCAAAGATCTTGCATTAATTAACGTGTCAGAAGCTCAAACTCTTACTTTATGGTCCTCATAGGCAGCCGTATGATGAGTCCATAAGGCAATGACTGGATAGTTTGTAAGTGTATGTTTGCAAAAGGAACAGCCCGAGGGGCTGTCACTGTGCTGTGGGTCTATGCAAGGACCCAAGTAGTTCATACCTTTTGGGTTAAGACCAAGTAAGGTAACCCAAAAGTAGCGGTGAGCAGCCAAACAGTCTGGGTCCGAACCAGCAGGGGGGCTGGCGCTGAGCGGGTTCGAGCGCGGACAGGCGCAGATGGGCGCAGATGGGCTTGCCTTTAGCGCACCTTTGCTTCGCCAGCGGCACATTTGCTGCCTGCAGCCATGCTAGTATGCCGGCTTTGTAGCTTGGCATCTGGGGGCTTGAGCGGGGCATGAGGGGGCATGGTCACTGGCACTACTGAGTGCAAAAAGTTAAGGATGTGATCGCAAAGTAAGAAGCAAACGGGGATCCAACAACCCCAGCTACGCCGCACACGCTCACTCGTGGGCCATAGCTGCGGTGAAATTAAAAGCAAATTAAAATAAACATGTGAAAAATTGACACATAAAAATAAAAGTGTCCATCTTCTCATAACAGAGAAATTGAAAATTATACCTCATCACCTCCATCTATATATTTCTACATAAAAAGGTAAATTTCTACATGGAATACTGTAACAAAAATAATACAAGGAAATAATTTAAATAAACTAACACTTTTTTTTTTGATAAACAACTTTATTGTTTTTTCCGAGAACAAGCACCAACAATACGACATTGGAGAATGCCAAAAGTAACGTAGGACAATTAAAGGAGCGAAGACATTGCCTTTAAACCCCACCGTACAGCAGCAAATATACATCAAGTGTAAAGTTCAGGCTATCCACGGCACCCAGCCATTTGCCCACACCCTCGGTATTTCCTAGGGCACCCCCGTGCCTCGTACATAAGTTTCTCTTGTGCCGCGCACCAATCTACATCCCTTCGCCATTTCACAAAGCATGGTGGTGCGGGGAGTTCCAGGAGTCGGCTATGTCCCGTTTGGCCACGACCATGGCTGTATTGTAAAATACTTTTTCGCTCCTGGACCCATCTAGTCCCTCTGTAATCCTGAGAAGGGAGTGACGTGTATTGTGGGGAACCTCCCACCCCAGGACCTCGGTCAGTTCATTTTCAATCTCACCCCAGAACTGGGCTAGTCGGGGACATGCCCACACCATGTGGAAGAAGTCGGCTGGATCCAGACCGCATCTGGTACACGAGGCGGATGGGGAGAGGCCGGTCCGGTGCAGGTGCTGCGGGGTTAAGTAGGCCGTGTGTAGATAGTATACTTGGATCAAGCGGAGTTTGGCAGATGCGGTGACCATTTTGGGTGACATGAGGGCATCACACTAGTTCTCCTTGTCCAAAGGACCCACTCACTCCTCCAATTGGCCCCCGAGTCGGTCTAATGAGGTTGGGGTGTTGTTAACCAGTGTCCGTTAGATGGGGGAAACTGCCGCCTTCCCTAAGTCGCCCAACATTGCCTGTGCCTCGGGGGGACTGTACTCAGGGATCCTGGTGTCGTCCGGTATGTGTACTTGGAGGGCATGTCGCAGCTGCAGGTATTTATAAAATTTTGAGGGGTGCAGGGAGTATCTGGACTGGAGGTCTTTAAAGGAGCGCATGTGGCCGCTCACCCACACATCACCAAGCAGAGAGACCCCAATAAGATCCCACGCACTGAACCACTGCAACCCGCTGACCTCCCTTAGCCATGTACCATGCCAAAGAGGAGTGTGTTGGGTGAGATTGTGTGTCGAGTATGTCGTAGAGCAGCCCGCCAGGCTAAGAGCACGGAGCGCATGACGTCGGGCAAGGTGGATGGAATGGGTTCTCCGTACATTAGGGACTGGATTTTGGGCAGGCCGAGCTCACATAGCTCAAGCCTATAGGCCGGGTCAGACCAGCCCCCGTTGAACCAGTCGTGTATAATCAGTATCCGAGTCGCCAAGTAGTAGAGATATAAGTGTGTCATCCCCATGCCCCCGTCGAATGGTGAAATCTGGCAGGTATTAAATGCCAGCCGGGCCCTTCCTTTTCCCCCCAAAGAAATTTAGAGGCCATAGTGTCTAGTTCCCGAAACCACACTCGCGGAAAACAGAAGGGCTGTTTTGGCGGATGTAAAGAAATCTGTGGAGAATCATCATTTTTAAACAAGGCAACCCTCCCCAAAGGATTCAGGAGCAGTGTCTGCCATCGGTGGAGGTCCGCCTTAGCCTTCTTCACAAGCGGGGTGATATTGAGGGACCATCCCAGTTCAGGGAGGAGAGCAATCCAGATCCCAAGGTATTTAAAAGATTGACGCCGAAGCAGTATCGTGGACTGCCAGTCGTAGCATTCTCTGGAGAGATGCAACGGGACCAGGACTGACTTATTAGAATTCAGGTGGAGGCCAGAGGCCTGCCCGAAAGAGCGCAGGATCTGGAGACAACGTGGACCTGATTGGGTGGGATCAGTTAGGAAGAGCAGCACATCGTCCGCGTAAAGAGCAATCTTGTCCACTGCGGAATGGGGCCATTCCCATCCTCTAACGAGATTCTCAGACCGGATCAAGTCTGCTAGAGGCTCCATTGCCAAGGCAAAGAGAAGGGGAGAGAACCCCGTTGACCAGGACGCGCGCTTGAGGCTGGGTGTACAGAACCCCAACCAGCTGATGAAATTGAGGGCCAAACCCATCACAGCTAGCACATCGTCTAGGCACATCCAGTCCATGGAGTTGAACGCCTTCTCAAAATCGATGAAAAGGAGCGCCAAGTAAGGGGAGATTTCTTGACGGCGAGCCAAGGCCAGGTGCAGCAGCTGGAGACAGTGTCTGGTAGCTCGTTGGGGCATGAATCCGCATTGGTCTGGGTGGACCAGCATGTTAAGGTAGGGCTTCAGCCATTGGGCAAGAATTGCAGTGTACACTTTAACGTCAGTGTTAATGAGGGAGATGGGACGATAGTCTGCACAGTGGGGGGATGGCGGTTGTGACTTCGGGAGGACCACAATGGCGGCCATGCCCATCTCGGGCGGGAAGGAACCTTTCTCCAAGGCCTTGGCATACAGATCGGTGAGGCGAGGCAAGAGGGCCTCACGGTATGCTGCATAATATTCCTGGGGGAGGCCGTCTGGGCCAGGAGTCCTACCCGGTGAGGTGTAAGCAATAGCCTCAATAATCTCATCATGGGAGATTGGGCAGTCTAGATCGGCTTGAGCGGTAGAGTCCAGGTGAGGGAGGTGAGCGTCCCCCATGTCCAACAGCTCACAGAGCGACCGTTCCGGGGTTCGTTTGGCATAGAGTTGACAATAGAAGGCGGCAAATGCGCCGGCAACTGCCACCGGGGAACGTTGCATTGCCCCCTCCTGATCTAGTATTTCTGGGACAATGCGGTTCGCTCTGGGGTACGTAGCGAGCCCATGAAGGATTGTGCCGTTTTTATCGCCCCAGCCATAAACTCTGGCCACGGAAGTTACCAACAGGAGCTTGGCGGCCTCCAACAAGAGCTGCTTGATGTCAGGTCGAATGCTCGTGAGGCGCCGCTCCTGAGTGGTGTCGCCGTCAGTGGAGGGGGATTGCTCAAGGCGTAGGGCCTGCACCTCCAGTGAAGTGATCTGTAGCAGTTGGGCCTGCCGCTGGTGTTGGATGTGGCCTTTGGCAAATCCACGAATAGTGGCCTTGACCGCCTCCCACAGGGTCTCCGGGGAAGGCACTGACCCCACATTGGTGACAAAGCATTGCTTCAGTTCCGATCCCACCACCTTCTTGAATTCTTTATCCTGGAGGAACAAAGCGTTCAACCACCACACTGGACTTGAGTAAGGGGGAGGAGCCCCCGTACTAAGGAGCAGCGGGAATGGTCGGAGATACCTCTTTGGAGTATTTGGACATCTCGGATCGTGGTGCAGTCCGTAGATGGAATAAAGATTGCATCTATGCGTACTTGTGTGTGGTGAGCGGCGGAGGTGTGCGTGAATTGTTTATTGTGCGGGTGCCAGATTCGCCATGCATCGCAAAGGCCCAGGGATTCAGCCCAGTTCATTAATTGTTTCGCTTGCGCCAGCCTAGAAGTAGAAGGAGGACCTGTTGTGCCGAGAAGTGGGGCGGAGACCGCATTAAAGGCACCCCCGATGACGGTGGACCCCAAGGGGAGGGTGGGTAGCAGAGCCGTGGATCGTATTAGGGTGATGGCAAGCATCGAGGGGGTGAGTACAAGGACATAAGGTTAAGGGGAATGCCCAACAGTGTACCGCATATGATTACGAACGTGCCCTGCGGGTCGTGAATAACTTGTGTAAGCACAAAGGGAAGGGTGTGTTTCAGTATTATGGCCACGCCTTGCGAACCCCGGGCGAAGCCCGAGTGCCACACCCTGTCATAGCCGTAGCGTGCCAGGAAGGGGCAGTGGTTGCCCAGCAGGTGCATCTCCTGAAGTAAAAGCACTCCTATATTGAGGTGCTGTGCGTAATGCAATATGGCCGTACGATTGTGGCGGTCCAGCAGGCCATTAACGTTCCAGGATAAGATCTAGAGGGCTGCCTTCGGAGACGGTATGTCAGTCATGGGGGCTGAAGGTCGTTGTTGTGGCTCCTCAGACCCTGGAGAGCCAATGGCAAATGCGGGGCCTGGGGTAGATGCAAAAGCGTGCTGGTGGGAAGGACCATGGGCATTGGATCCATACAGGGTGAATCCGAGTGTCGTGTGGGCGTTGGCGCAGTATAACAACAGAAACCAATAATAAAGATCAGGAACAAACATTCCCAAACCCCTCCCCCAGCCCTCCCCCCACCCTATACTTCGAGAACAGAGGCGTCTGTCAGCCCCCCTTGAACCAGAAACCAAACTAGAGCACTCGGGTTGAAAAACGTGGAAGGACCCCTCTATATGAGTGGATACACAGTGCCTCGGCAGGAAGACAAAAACTCAGAGCAAACAGTCTGCCAGAACCCCGGTTCCTTCAGAAGTCGGGGCATAGTCTCCAGGTGCCAACCGCCTCAGTGGTCGGTCGTCAGCGCCTCATAGGGTCGGGCTACGAAAAAGGTCAGTGTCTGTTCCCGGGAGGCATCGCTGGCCCGGAGAGGGGTGGTACACCGGAGGGCCACCAGAAGCCTGCAGGTTGAGACGTGGAGGGGAGGCCGAAGAGCCGGAGGACCCTCACGGTCTATGGGCCGAAAGGCTGGAGGATCTGTGGACCATCATTTGGGATCGGCGTCTCCTGCTGGAGCGTGTGCGCCTCTGGCGCCCCAGCAACCGGGGCCGTGTGGACTGGAAATCTGGCGGACCGGGGGGCTAGACGCGTTGCTGCCAGAGGGGTCGCTCCTCCGTTAACCAAGTCCAAGCCGTTTGGGGGGAGTCGAAGAAGTGTGTAGCATCTTGAAAGATTACCCATAGACGTGCCGGGAATTGCAGTTGGTATTGGAGGCCTAAGGATCTCAACTTCTTCTTGACCTCAATGTAGGACCGACGTTGGTCCTGCACTCCCTTGGTATAGTCCAGCAATATCATACTAGTGTGATTTTTAAATCTCAATGGACCATGGGAGCGTGCTTCGCGCAAGATGGCATCTTTGTCTTTGAAGTTGAGGATCTTCAGGATGAAGGGGCGAGGAGGGGCCCCAGACGGCGGCTTTGGGGCGAGGGATTGGTGGGCCCTCTCCACCACAAACCAAGCGGACAGAGAGTCCTTCGACATCCAGGAGGTAAACCAAGCCTCCACAAAGGCGGCCGCCTGAGTCTTTTCAACCCCCTCCGGGAACCCCACCAGTCGGCGGTTGTTGCGGTGTTCGCAATTTTTGCCATCTTCAGAGCGCCGGTGGAGCTCACTGGTGCGGTAGCTCAAGCTGGCCAATGTCATCCACTGCCGTCGAGATTCGGGACTCAGCCTCGGTGATATGGGCCGTGGCGTTACGGAGATCTTGCCGGAGCAGAGACACATCCACCTTAATCTCCCCTATCTTCCCTTCCACCGAGGCCTGCGACAAGCTGATGGCCTACAGGATAGTCGCAAGGTCCGTGACCGGGGCTGGGAAAGGGTTGTCCGCCTGTCCAGGCAGGTCAGGACCCTGGGTGGTGAATCTGTCCATTTTGGTTTGTGTGAGGGAGGTTGCAGATTTGAGTGCCCTTTCTCTTCCCATGATCCACAGCCGTACAGGCCGCAGAGCCTGCAAGAGTAGGAGTAGAGAAAACTTCAAGTCTGGACAGTGATCCAGTCGTGGGAGAACAAATTCAAGGCATTCAACAATTGCAGCGCGGACCCAGGGTGGGGGGACTGCCCCAACGCTGTATGCTGCTGCAGTCGCGTCCTACTGGCTGGGAGATGGGGAGGATGGAGACTGCAGGCACTTCTGACTCGTCGTCGGCCAGGGAAGGGTGAGCCACCTGGAAAAAAAGAAAAAAGGTCCGACCACAACTCACCGCCCGAAGTGGCGGCCGACAGAATTGTATATTAGGCATGACCGGCTCAGGTCTCGCGGCTCCAGCAGGTCAAGGACACCCCAGGACCAAGCACAGCACCCGCTCTACAGCCCCCTCCACAGGGCGGCAGGGGCCAGGTTGGTGGTAGAGTAGGGCCCGCCAGGGCAGAATCTGGCAGGAATCAGCAGACTCGTGGGATGCACTGCACCAGTAATGATCCCCAAGGGTGCGCCAGGCAAGGAGTAAACATGGAGGGTCGAGGGAGAGGGGTGGCACCCACGGGAAGGCCCAGCTTCGACCTCCCCGCAAGCAGCCCGACAAAGGCAGCCAGTCCCCCCACCCACACTCCCCACTCACCGGTGTAGTCCTGTGTGTTCGTCCGCCATGAAGCTGGGGCCCAGCAAGGGCCAGGGGCCGTCCAGGGATCCATGTTGGTCACCAGGTGCGGGGGACCGCCCAGTTCCAGGTAGCAAGAGGCAGGGTGGCCACACCCCCAGGGCCAGGGTGAAGAGAACCCGCCTTCCGCCACCCGATATGGCAGAGAGAAGGGGCAAGGTATCAGCCTCGCCAACACCCACCTTCCGCCTCCCGATATGGCAGACAGAAGTGGGAATGGCTTCTTTACCAATTAGTTGTTGTACATTCTAGTTGTTGTGAATCAATTAACACTTGTGCACATGTTCTTCTATAATGCACAGTTAAAAGGCTACACTCTAGTACGGTTATATCAGCCTCGCCAACACCCGCCGTCCGCCGCCTAATATGCCAGCCGCCACACCAGATGCACCGGGGCCAGGTTAAGGTTGTGGGGACACTCATGCACTCCCCCGCTATCCGGTATGATAGCCGAAGGCGGGAGCATCGCAGCAGCAGCCCCGGTAAGTCCGCAGCCACTCCTCTGCTCCCAATCGTTCTCCGCTACCCAGTAGGGTAGCTGCCGTCACAGCTGGGCCGCTGCCGCCTTTCCACCAGCCCTCAAGCACGCCTCAAGTTCTGCGGCCACCCCACCCCCGACAAGGGAGTGAGGGACCTAGGAGCGCCTCCGCAGTGCCAGACCAGGTCAGCAGCCGGAGACCTGCCCCCGCCCGTCGACTCACCGTGTGCCGCCTTGCTTCCTTCACAGAGTGCAGGGTAGCCAGTAGGGCCGGTCTAGTGCAGGGCAGATGTCAGCACGAAGTCAAATGGCAGGAGGGACAGATGCCGGAACGCCAGGCCCCTCAACGAAAGGACAGGAAGGCCGCCATTTTAGCGCCTGGGGGTCCCAGAGTGATGAGGGCAGATGGGCCGCCCCAGAGGGCCGACACGGGAAGCAAACAGCTTCAGAGACAGCTCCATGTCCCCGGAATCAGGGCAGGCAGGTAGAAGTGGTGAATGTCTGCTAAGGGGTATAGGATGCGAGGCAGATGACGGAGGGGTCCAGGAGAACTCTTAGAGTGCTACCACCATCAAGATGCCTTAGGCCACGCCCCCTCTGTGATTTCTAAACTAACACTTTTAATTAGAACAATTACTTTTGTAACCATTACTTCTTTATGTCTTTTCGAAAACACATTTGCCCACATTAAACAAAATACCTGGAGAAGGTAAAAGGGAAATTGTATTTCAGAAAGAGACAAAAAGAATGAACAGAGAGAAGGAAGCCATCAAAAAGAAAAGCAATAATACTGGTAAGACTCAAGTACATTTTTATAATGTTTCTACACACCCTAACCTTAATATTATAAAGGTTAAGAACAACTAATTGACACAGATAGCCTCATAAACAGTAAGATATTCCGATTAACAAAATGCTGCCTATTCAAAAAAAATATACACTTTCACAAGAAGAGACAACGTTAGGAGTGTAACTGCAAAGCATTATCAAAATGTGTGATGAAAAATCTGCTTCAAACACTTACTTTCATAAGGACAAAGACAGAGAAACTCATACAGGAACAGTATGTTCCCCATGTTGTTGAAAAAGCATTTCATGTCAAAAGAAAACTCTTCATTTTCTTAATGAATCGAGTGAAAACCTGTGACCATTTAATTACAATCTATAAAATACATAAAGTACGGAAGAAATAAAAAAATAAGACTAAAGTTCTGTAAAATGTTTCAGGGAACTTGGAGGCGTGATATGAACGGAATTATAATTCCATGAAGACGGTTACCATCAACAAAATATTTGTGCGCTTTCAGTCACGCATGAAGGCTGTTGTTATGAAGTCTTACATGGAAAAGTAGTAGAGGAAGAAAAAAAGCAACTCAAACGAAAACCAATATTTAGTGAAGATTTGCAGGGAAAAAAACAAGAACCCCGTATATGAATGAAAATGCAGTTTTATTTGTAATTACAGAGACATTTAAAATGGCATTACTACTTTAAAAAAAATCAAATGTCTCCCAAACGTAGACGTCTCTCCATTTTAGACCATTACTAAACTCCAACAACATTCTTTAGGTTGTTTGAGAAATCATGTATGACAACACATTCCTTCATATTAAAATGCTCTCCACGCATCATTCAATGGTAAGAAAACCTGTGTGGACATTATACTTTGTGAAAACACCATCATTGCAATTATAAGACCTACATTATGCTCTACTTCACTCTAATCTAGCACAATTCAACAATATTACAGACTATATCCAATCTAAATATTTTGAACCACTCTCTAAGAACAATAATTGTCCAGACGTTGCCTTTAGTCAGAAAGACGACGCTGACATCCATAATTAACTTTGACCTAACAAAAGGTACTGCGGTACGAAAATAACAGTTTGAATGAATAGCATAATAAACAACATTATGTGATTCGAAATTTTTTAAAAAACATTCAAATTCAAAGACAAAACAAAGGTTTAAGAGGAGATATAGTCAGAAAAACTAGATGTATTATTTCTATACAAAAAACAACTTAAAGTATACAAACATTAGAAATTCAAAAGTTATATTTCTAGTTATAACTTAAAGTTATAATTTACTGTTCACCCAAAATGTTATTATAAGTCATGCACCTCCATATAGAGTGTTGTCAACTTGCTAGCCAGACTAAATTAACCATAACCGTGCCTTTCCCATTCACTGCTTATATCCTTTTTCACTACATCACTTTTTGCTTGTTAAATCATTGCAAACACCCATGCTATCTCAAATTACATTATTTATGAGAAGCCTATGCATGATGGAGGGCTGAGTTATAGTTACTTTAGTCTAACTAGTGGGTTTACAGCCCTATGTACGGAGGGGTGCTGCCAATAGCAAGCTTTTGAAGGACTGTAAATTATAACTTTAAGTTATAACTAAAAAAGGTATAACTATAACTTCTGAATTTGTAATATTCATGTAGTTTAAGTCATTGTTGTATGATAATAATAAATGCAATGGTATAGCTAGTGCACGGAGAAAGGGTTAATTATAGTTAATATAGTGTGACTAGTGAGATGATAAGATTGTACGGAGGTGCACGACTTATAGTAATTTGAAGGTGGTGAGTAAGTATAGTAGAGTAGAGTGGTGTAGAATTTAGTGGAGTGGTGTGGAGTACAGTGAAGTGGCGTACGGTGGATTAGCATACAGTGTAGTGACGTATAGTGGAGTGACAGAAAGTAATGTGGCGTATAGAGTGGAATAGCATAGAGAGGCGTGGTGTAAAGTGAAGTGACAGTTTGGAGTGGCGTAGAGTGGAGTGTGGTAATTGAAACAGACGTAGCATGAAAGTGTGTGAACGGATGTACATGTTATGTGGCTGGAATATACATTATATTGTGTAAATGTTATTTTTTTCTTAGTATATGTAAATAGTGTAAGTAGTGTTAAACTTATAAGTTGTACAAAACATAGTTATATATTGTGCCATGGTATACCGTTGTAAGTTCCGGTATAACATGGTACATGGGGCTAAGAAGTGATTATATGATCGTCTAATGGCTGTGTTTACCTAAAGTAAAAGGTAGCTATGTACTTTTTACAAGTATGTGTTCCTTTGGTCTGAGTTTTGCTGTTTTCTTGGTAAGGGTCTTACATATAGGTAAGTATTAGCTTCAATTGTTGTTCACTACCCATTACCACGTTATTTTAGTGGTAATAGTTAGACATTTTTATTCACAAGTTTCTATATATGTTGATAGTAGTCTAGGGTGAATTGAGCTTCTGTTTTTAAGGAGCCCAGTACTTCTGAGGTAGTACAGAGGTACTTCATATTTTCTTTTTTAAATATATAGAAACTTATAAATATTTTTCCCTACTTATTACCACTTTACTAAAGTGGTAAGACGTAGGGAAAAATACAAAACCTAACACTTAGCTAGCGCTGAAGGCATAATACAAAACACAGGCCAAATGTACCTCAACACAAAATGGCTGCCTTTATCTTTTCTAAAGGCAGTCATTAGTAAATCACCTAATGACTTGTCATTGTTATGTACCGCCATAGTGCCACAAAATACTACTAAATACCGCAGAATACTGTGAAATACGGCAACATTTTGCAAAAATACCTCAACAACAAATAATAAAACTACAGTTAAAATAACTAATGACTTGAAAAATACTTACTCTACTTACCCGTAGTATCCAAAAGAATAATCTGTGCACCATAATGTCTAATGCTACCAAATTTCATTTCAATCCGTTCAGCCATTTTCACGCTGCGTGAAAAACAAAAGTCAATATAAAATGCATTGGAGTGCAAGTGTTTTTTGGGACCCCCCCTTTTTTATTTCCAATTGCTAGAGCAAACGCTCCAGAACTTTAGATCTTCCACCAAGGAAACAGGTTCAATGGTCAGCAAAGTTTCACAGAGTTTTAATAAACGGGTGCGAAGTTACTAAGGGACAAAAACCAAAGGTACCTTAGAAATTCACTGGAAAAAACAAAGGTTACAGGAACGTAATAGTTAGGCTCAGGTTTCTCTCATACAAAACCATTGCAATTCAAAGGTTATAGGTACCTGAGCTAACTATAACTTAAGACCCCAAAAATGCACTGATCATGACTTCACATATGACATCACTCATGACATGGTCAGTGCCATCACTGATAGCATCTCAAATGACATCACTGATGACATCATCCACAGAATCACTCAAACAACCACTCTCAGCCCCATACAACCTCTCATTCACCCACTCACACCCCCACACAACCACTAACATACCCACTCACAGACCCTCCTGATGCACACCCAAAGCCACTCACACAAGCACTCTTTCACCCATACAACCACTCACACACTTACTCACCCATGCAGCTACTAAGAAAGTTAATCACCCATACATCCACTCACACATACATTCACTCTCTCACGAAATCATTTACAAACCCATTTACACATCGAAACAACTACTAAAACACCCAGTCACTCATCTCTACATCCACTCATACAGACACTGTTTGTACAATACACATACTCGCACACCTACTCACTTACCCATACACAAACTCAAACAGCCTGCTCACTCACCCATGCACCCACTTGCACACACCCACACTCATCCATAGAGTTACTCACATACCCACTCAGTCACCGATACAGCCACTCATACAGCCACTCACCCACCCTAACAGATACTCAACCACCTGTACAGCTACTCACACACCAACGTATTCACCCATACAGCCACTCATACACCCATACAACAACTTAGACAGGCACTCACACACTTATTCTCACAGCTGCTCAGATGACATATGTTAGAAATAGTATCACTCATTAGAAGTATAGAAAGAATACAAATTTAACTTACACAGTATCTTACTATATATATCTTTAAGTCACAGAAATGTTTATGAAACACTTTCACTCACTGGATGATGTCATCAGTGATGTTCGCTATCATTATAGCTCTTCTGAGAGGTTTAGCTTTGTCCAGACACAAGAGGGTACCCATCATAAGTCAAAGCAATACACTTTCAGGGTTAGAGTGCTACATAAATAATGTGTGGACAGCACTGTGCTAATCCTATGCTTAAAAACTTTGCTAGGAAAACAGACATTTGAGGTGAGCAGTTTCAGAGGGTCGCTGGTGTTCTATGGTGCCCTGTACAGGAGCTGCTCCCCACCTAAACTTGGGAACTACCTAGAGTTTTCTGCTTCTTTCTTGCATAATTTATGTATGATATTAATGTTTATATTTACGGTCGGATTGACCAAGTTTATCTTTTTAACCATATTATTGTAGTAGCTCTATTATATTTTACTATTGTCAGTTATGTCCGGATATGACAAAATGTTTCTCTTAGGTACTCTTACATTTGACTGTATTAATTTTATATTCCATATTTACTTAGTTTGTACTTTTGCAACATTGTGTTTTGTGATGTTTGTTATGTTAAGGTTAATAAAATCTTCTGAACGTAAGGGACAACCAGGCATTCAGTAATAAATAAAGGAAGAAAACCAATAGAGTTCCTTACCAATAACAAGCATTGGCAAAGCCAATAGGTCAAGCCTGTGCAAGAACTATTGTCTTTGCCAACATGTTTCAGCAATGTTGTACACCAGAATTTCTAGAAGTTAGTAGGGCGTACAGTAGAGTTGAGTGGCATGAAGCGGAGTGAAGTGGAGTATTATGGAGTAGCATACAGTGTTGTGGAGGGAGTAGAGTGTCCTTGAGTGGAAGGGAATAGATTCGAGTGCAGTTGAGTGGGGTAGAGTGAACTAGACTGTTGTAGAGTGGAGTGGCATAAAGTGGTGTGGAGTAGTGTGGAGTAGAGTGGAGTAGAGTGGAGCGGCAAAGAAGGTGTTGCGTAGAGTAGAGTGTTGCCGAGTAGAGTGGTGCAGATCAAAGTAGATTGTCATAGAGCAGAGTGGAGTGGAGTAGAGTGGAGTCGTGTTGTCATAGAATAGAGTGGAGTAAAGTGGCATGGAGTGGCATAGAGGGAGTTGCGTAGAGCGTCATGGAGCGGAGTGGTGTTATAGACTGGCATAGAGTTGAGTAGAGTGCTGTAGAGTGGAGTGGCATAGAGAGGAGTAGAGTGTCAGTGGAGCAGAGCTTAATGGAGTGGAGCTTCATAGAGTGGAGTGCCTAGGAGTGCAGAGTTGTTGAGTGGTCTAGAGTGAAGTGGCATAAGTACAGTGGTGCAGAGTAGATTGGCATAGAGTGTGTTGGTTTTGAGTAAAGTGGTGTAGAGAGCATTGGTGTAGAGTGCAGCTGTGTAGAATAGAGTGGCATAGTGTGGAATGGCATAGAGTGGTTGACGAGGAGTGGAATAGTGTGGCGTAGTGTGGAGTGGCACAGAGTGAAATAGAGTGTTGTGGACTGCAGTGGCATAGAGTAGATTGTTTCAGAGTAGAGTGAAGTGGCGTTGCGTGCAGTGGTATAGAGTAGAGTGTTGTAGAGTGCAGTAATGCAGAGTAGATTAGAGTGGCTTAGAGTGAATTGGCGAGAGTGCAATGGCTTAGAGTGGAGATTTGCAGAGTAGAATGGTGTAGAGTACAGTGGCGGAGAGAGAAGTGTTGCAGAGCAGAGTAATGCAGAGTGAAGTGGCATAGAGTAGAGTGGTGCAGAGCGGAGCAGAGCAGGCTAGGTGCCGTGGTATAAAGTGAAGTGGTGCAATAGCATAGAGTGCAATGGCATAGATTGCAAGACAGTAGTGTAGCATGCAGTCATGCAGAGTGCAGTGTCGTAGAGTGCAGTGACGTAGAATGCAGTGGCATAGAGTGGTGTATAGAGCAGTGACATAGAATATAGTGGTGCAGAGTAGAATAGAGCGGTGTAGAGTGATATGGTGTAGAGTGATGAAGTGCGCAGTGGCATAGAACAGAATATTGTAGAGTATAGTGGCGTAAAGTACAGTGGTGCAAAGTAGTTGGCATAAGCACAGTGTATGGTGCATTGGTTTTGAGTAAAGTGGTGTACGGTTAATTGGGAGAGTGCTGTGGCATAGTGCAGAGTGCAGTGGCACAGAGTGGAGAAGCATTGATTGCAATTGCGTACAGTGGAGTGGCACAGAGTGGATTAGAGTGACGTAAAGTTGAGGCATAAAGTGCACTGGTGCAAAGTAGATTGTTTCAGAGTAGAGTGAATTGGGGTATAGTGGAGTACAGGGTAGAGTGGAGTTGTATTAAGTAGTAGTGGCATAGAGTACATTGGCGTAGAGTGCAGTGTAACAGAATGGAATGGTGTAGAATGGAGTGCTGCAGAGTGGAGTGGCCTAGACTAGAGCGATGTAGAGTGCAGTGATGAAGAGTGCAGAGGGGCATAGTAGAGTGGGGTAGAGCGCATTGGCATAGAGTGGAGTGGTGCCGAGTAGAGAGGCGTAGAGTAAAGTGGTGTAGAGTGCAGTGTCAGAGTGCGGTGGTGTACAGTAGATTAGAGTTGTATAGAGTGCAGTAGAGTGTTGTAGAGGAGAGTGGAGTGGCGCAGAGTGCAGTGGTGCAGAGTAGAGTGGCACAGAGTAGAGTGGCGCAGATAGAGTGACATGGTGTTTAGAGGCAGAGAGTACAGTGCTGATGCGTAGGGTGTCAGAGTGCTGTAGTGTAGAGTAGAGTGACATAGAGTGCATTGGTGTAGAGTGCAGTGGTGTGCAGTGGTGTACAGTGGTGTAGAGCAAAGTGACGTAGAGTACAATGGTGTAGAGTAAAGTGGCATAGAGTAGAGTGGCACAGTGTAAAGTGACAGAGTAGAGTGGCATACAGTGCAGTGGCCTAGAGTAAACTGTTTCAGAGTAGATTGAAGTGGTGCAGGGAAGTATGGAGTGGTATAGAGTAGTAGCGTAGAGTGCATTGGCATAGAGTGCAGTGTTGCAGAGTGGAGTAGGGTATAGTAGACTAGAGGGGGTGTAGAGTGCTCTGGCAGAAAGTGCAGTGGTGTGTAGTAGAGTGGGGTAGAGTGCACTGGCATAGAGTAGAGTGGTGCAGAGTAGAGTAGAGATGATTCAGAAAAGGGGGTGGTGATGAACAGAGTGTCTGAATTAAGCAGACCACTCTTACCCAGTCTAAGGATCAGGGCTTGATCCATCACCGTTTTTTAGCTCACTGCACCATCCCAGCTCAGAACCTGGCTATATGCAAATTAGTCTGTTCCTGTCCCAGTGCATGATGGGAACAGGGCAAACCAAACTACCAAGCCAATTCTTATACTGGGAAGGAAACAAGCTACCGGGGACCAGTTTCTGGCATTTTTCTGAATCGTTTTTGGCTATTATAGGTGTGGCAGGGTATACTCAGACATGAGTCCCTTGCTCACTGCACCATCAGGATTCAAGCAAGCCGGGCCGACGACGGCTGAAATGCCAGAAACCGGTCCCCGGTAGCTTGTCTCCTTTCCAGTGAAGAATTGGCTTGGTAGTCTGGTCTGCCCTGTTCCCATGATGCACTGGGCCAGGGACAGGCTATTTTGCATGTAGCCAGGTTCTGAGCTGGGATGGTGCAGTGAGCTAAATAACGGTGATGGATCAAGCCCTGATCTTTGGACTGGGTAAGAGTGGTCTGCTTAATTCAGACACTCTGTTCATCACCACCCCCTTTTCTGAAGAGTAGAGTAGAGAAGCATAGCAAAAAGTGGCGTGGAGTGCAGTGTCATAGAGTGCAGTGGTGCACAGTAGATTAGAGTGGAGCAGAGTGCATTGGCCAGAGTGCGGTAGAGTGTTCATAGTGTGGTGCAGAGTAGAGTGCAGTGGCATAGAGTAAAGTGGCGCAGATTAGTGTGTCATACAGTTCAGTGGCATAGAGTGCAGCACTGAAGAGTAGAGTGTCATAGAGTACCGCAGTGTAGAGTAGAGTGGCATAGAGTTCATTGGCATAGAGTACAGAGGTGTAGAGCTGTGCATAGTAAAGTGGTAGAGCGCAATACTGTAGAATGTAGTGGCGAGGAGTATAGTGGCGTACAATGCAGTGGTGCAGAGCAGATTGGCATAGAGTGCAGTGGCAATAAATGTATTGGTTTTGAATAAAGTGGTGTGAAGAGCATTGGTGTAGAGTGCAGCAGTGTAGAATAGAGTGGTGTAGTGTGGAATGGCGTAGAGTGGAGTGGCGCAGAGTGGAATATTGTGGAGTGGTATAGAATGGAGTGGTGTAGAATGAAATAAAGTGGCACAGACTGCAGTGGCATAGAGTAGTTTGTTTCAGAGTAGAGTGAAGTGATGTAGAGTGCAGTGGTATACAGTAGAGTGTCGTAGAGTGCGGTGATTCAGAGTAGATTAGAGTGGCTTAGAGTGGATTGGCATAGAGTACAATGGCGTAAAGTGGAGCACTGCAGAGTAGAGTGGCGTAGAGTTCAGTGGGGGAGAGAGCAGTGTTGCAGAGCAGAGTATTGCAGAGTGAAGTGGCATAGAGTAGAGTGGTGCAGAGTGGAGTTGAGCAGTGTAGAGTGCAGTTGCATAGAGTAGAGTGGTGCAGCGTCGTGGAGCGCAGTGGTGCAGAGTGCAGCAGCATAGAGTGATGCAGATTAGAGTGGTGCAGAGAACAGTGACACAGAATAAAGTGGTGCAGAGCAGAACTGAGTAGCATTGAGTGCAATGGTGCAGAGTGATGTAGCGTGCAGTGGCGTAGAGTAGTATGTTGTAGAGTGTATTGGCATAAAGTGCAGTGATGAAAAGTAGTTGGCATAGACACATTGGGGTAGGGTGCATTGGTTTTGGGTAAAGTGGTGTAGAGTGAATTGGCGTAGTGTGTAGTAGTTTAGAGAAGAGTGGCATAGCATAGAATGCAGTGGCACAGAGTGGTGGAGCGTTGATTGCAGTGGCGTACAGTGGAGTGGAGTAGAGTGACGTGAAGTTAAAGCATATGGTGCACTGGCATAGAGTAGATTATTTCAGAGAGGGTTAAGTAGCGTAGAGCCGAGTGGTGCAGAGTAGAGTGTAGTGGTTTAGAGCTATGACATACAGTGCATTGGTGTAGAGTGCAGTGTTGCAGAGTGGAGTGGCATAAAATGGAGTGGTGCAGAGGGAAGTGGCCTAGCCTGGGGTTGTATAGAGTACAGTGACGAAGAATGTAGTGGTACATAGTAGAGTGGGGGTAGAGTGCCCTGGCAGAGTGGAGGGGTGCAGAGTACAGAGGCATAGAGGGAAGTGGTGTAGAGTGCAGTGTCAGAGTGCAGTGATGCACAGCAGATAAGAGTGGCGTAGAATGCATTGGCATAGAGTGCAATAGAGTGGTGTAGAATAAGTGCAGTGATGCAGAGTAGAGTGGCGCAGATAGAGTGTCATTGTTTTCAGTGGCAGAGATTGCAGTGCCGCAGAGAGTGTGGTATTTCCAAGTAGAGTTGTAGAGTGCAATAGTGTAGAGTAGAGTGACGTGCAATGCAATGGTGTAGAGTAGAATGGCAAAGAGGAGAGTGCTATAGAGTAGAGTGGCTCAGATTAGAGTGGTGCAGAGTAGAGTGGCATAGAGTTCAGTGGCAGAGAGTGCAGTGCTGCAGAGTAGACTCGTAGAGTGCAGTGGTGTACAGAGGTCCAAAGCAAAGTGACATAGAGTGCAATTGTGTAGAGTGGAGTGGTGTAGAGTGCAGTGGCACAACATACAGTATAGTGGGGTACAGTGCAGTGGTGAAGAGTAGATTGACATACAGTGCAGTGGTGTAGAGTATATTGGTTTTGAGTACAGTGGCGTGGTGTTCAGTGAAGTAAAGTGGAATAAAGTGACGTAGACTGCAGTTGCGTAGAGTAGATTGTTTCAGAGTAGAGTGCAGTGGGATAGAGTAGAGTGTCGTAGAGTGTATCAGTGCTGAGTAGATTAGATTAGAGTGGCCTAGAGTGAATTGGCATAGTGTGAGTGCATTGGCGTACAGTGGAGTGATGCAGAGTTCAGAGCCGTAGAATGGCATAAAGTACAGTGGCATAAAGTAGAGTGGCAGAGATGGCAGTGTTGCAGGGTATACTCTCATAGAGTGCAGTGGTTTATAATAGTGTGGTATGGAGTGTATTAGCATAGAGTGCAGTAGCGCAGAGTAGAATGGCGTAGAGTGCAGTGGCACAGAGTAGAGTGGCATAGAGAGAAGTTGCATGGAGTACAGTGGTGTAAAGTAGATTTGAGTGCTGTGAAGCAGAGTGTCTTGTGTGAGTCTTTGAGTGGGTGAGTGAGTGGGTGCATGTATATCTGAGTAGGAGTCCTTCTGAAAGGGATCAACCTGCAAAAAGTAAAGGTACAGGCGTATTCCATACTGCAAAAACCAACATACCAAGAGAGTATAGTGAGTTGTCTAAGCATGCCATTGAAGTGTACTTCACGCATTACCATTTTTCATAAAGGTTACTTATATTTTACTGCCTTGGAAAAAGCGTATGTGGAAGACAACACAAGTTGGATGAATACTAGTGTTCATTTCCATGGCTACAGTCTGTTGCTCTCAAATATATGTTACCTCTTGTTACCAGGACAGCCAAATCACAAATGCACCTACACGCGTCGCAGGATGCACACTCGACCCCATCATCCGAACCAGCGACAGAGTCAAGTACAGCAAGGAAACTGAGCTCACCGGGACAGACCACGCCACTGTCCACTTCAACATTATAAGATCCCATGGCTCCGCCCAGCATTCCTCACAGTAGCGGGACAAAGTATCTGAGAGCCCGTAAACCAACACCCTTAACACCTCCCACCCTGACACCTCACCAACCTAGAACAAGCTGTCAAGAACCTCTCCACTTGGATCACTGACTGTGCCACAGAGTTGCCCCCATCAAGTCCACCAAACTTAAGAAACCCTCTAAACAAGCCAGCTGTTACACCACGGAACACAACTGTAAGAGTCTTGAAAGGAGATGGTGTACCAGCAAGGAGCCCACAGACAGAGGCATCTTCAAGACATCCCTCAACCAATACCACCAACTCTTGAAAAAGACGAAAAGATGTGCCCTTGCTGACCGCATTGAATCCAGCTCCAATCACAGCAAAGAATTCTTCAACATCGTCAGAAAGTTCTCCAACCCCTCGGCCACCAAAAACATCATCACCCCCTCCTAGGAACTCTGTCAACCCTGGTGGATGTTGTGTCTTCCCCAATCTGGATACCAGTCAATGACTACACCACACACGAATCTTAGTATTGCACGTATTTATTCTTCTGTGTTTAATTGCGAACTCAACATTTTAAATCCGCCTTCATTACATTCCACTCTAATACGTACGTCACAGCTCTACGGAGTCCATCAGGAGACAAAAGGGATCCCAGATTTCTAACAAGACACTACAGCAGATGTCTTTTACCACAAGATCTCCACCATCCACAAAAACTTCCAAGCCCAACACACCTCCTCCGAAACCCTCAGCCTCCTCGCTCTCACAAATGCAAACCCGACCAGCAGCTCACCATCTGGGACCAGCTCAGCACATAAAATACCATCGCCATCATGAATTTAATCTAATCTGGAGCACTCACAGACCCTTGTCTCCACCACATCTTCAACCTCGGGAGCAAGAAGATCAGCAATAAGCTCACCGACATCTTCAAAGCATCCATCACCATGGCCACCTTCCCCAAAGTCAAACCCCTTCTCAAGAAACAGTCCACCGACTCCAGCAAACTCAAGAATTACAGTCTTATCTTTCTGCTCCACTTTCCTGCAAAGTCCTTGCAAAAGGCATCAAACACCAACTCACGTAACATCTGAAGAACAACAATCTTCAGGGCACCTCCCAATCCGTATTCCATATCAACCATAGCACAGCAACTGCAGTGATTTCTGCCAACAATGACATCATAACCCTCCTTGACCAGAAAGAAATAGCAGCCCTGATACTCCTTTACCTTTCAGCTGTGTTCAACACTGCCTCCCACCACACCCTGATCAAGAGACTCCCTCAAATGGATCGCTTCCTTCTTTGCAGGAAGAACCCAGAGAATCCGCCTACCTCCTTTCACCTCGGAAACCAGGAACATCATCTGTCCCTCAAGGCTCATCCCTCAGCCCTACACTGTTCAACACCTACCTGACTCACTTGATGAACATCGTCCGAGTCCACTGACTAAACATCATATTCTCGGTCGATGACATCTTGCTATTGGAAGACCCCTCCACCACATGTCCAACTTCCACAGATGCATTTGAAGCATTGCCAACTGGATGAAAGACAACTGCCTAAAACTAAGCACAGACAAAACGGAAGTGCTGATCTTCACAAACAATACCCCGCAGTGGAATCTCTCCTGGTGGCCTTCCAAGCTAGGACTCTCACCAACTCTGAACAGACCATGCCCGCAACCTTGGTATCATCCTGGACAGCAAGCTCACCGCGAAAAACCAGATGAACGCAATCTGCTCTGCCTGCTTCCTCACACTTCGCATGCTCCGTAAGATCTTGCACCCCGTCAAAACAAGAAGATCTTTCACTCAAGCCCTAGTCACTAGCCGGCTGGACTACAGCAGCACACTCAACATAGGAATCACCTCGCACCTCCTGTAAAGTCTGCAGACCATACAGAATTCAGCTGCCAGACTCATCCTCGACCTCCACAGATGGACCGCCCTCACTTTAGGAAGCTCCACCGGCTCCCCATTCAGAAGAAATGTCAATTCAAGATGCTGACCCACACCTCCAAAGTCCTACACAACCAAGGACCAGCATACATCAACCATCAGCTGAACTTACACCAATCCTCCAGACTCCTGCGCTCCTCCTCCCTCGCATACATCTCAGCATCCGCCTAAGCAACAGCAGAAGAAGGTCTTCCTCCTAGTTTGCTGCCAAGTCCTGGAACCATCTTTCCCTTCACCTCCGAACCTCATCCTCTCTGCTGGAATTCAGGAAAGGACTCAAGACCTGGCTGTTCTACTGTACCCTCCCTCTGCCGCAGGGTTCTCAATGCTGGATTCTCTCACTGGTGATTAGCTGCACTTTACAAGTGCTGTTTAATTATTTGATTGACCTATATGGTACTTTAGTCACTTATGAGTATGACCACCTATCAGCTGCTCTTGTTTAATCATGTGCATCCATGGGGTTACATGTCTGTCTTTTTTCCATATAGAAGGCTGCTGAAGGACTTGTACACCTTTTATAAAAGGAGTGGGACAGCGCTGTTACAATAAAAAATAGAAGAGGACAGGATACAACAAACCCTCTGACTTTACGGAGTATACATAGTCTGCAAAGATAGGTGTGACTTGAGGTGGGTGGATAACATATGCATTAACAGAGACGTTGTCTTGTATGAGGAAGACAAAGGTACTTAGCAGGACATGGAATTCGAGGCATCACATTTGACGGTGGAGAGGACAAAAAAACCTTGGGAGTAAGAACCAACAGGTAGAGAGACCAATCATGAGAGACCAAGATATCAATGAGGACTTGGAAAATGCTGGTGGTTGGGCAGTCAAATAGCGTGGAGAGGAAAGGCTTGGCCTACATTTCTAAATCTGGTGCAGGTGGAGAGGATGTTTCTTGCAGTATTACACAGACAACAAGAGTTAAACATACTCACAAGGGGGCAGAACATGATAGGCTTGGGAAGCAATGATAACTCTCAGAGCCATCAACCGGGGACATGAAGTCCTCCAAAACGGTGTTGTGACAATCAAAAAGCCATCATGTGTTTCGCAACAATAGTCGCTACTTCAGAAGTCAACTAATCCAATTGAATTGAATTCTATTCAATATTATATTGATTGAGCAGTCATATTCTCAACTCTCATGAAAAATGTATTTGCTGAAAATTCAATCCCAGAAACACGTTTCTTTCCTTTGTACGCTGTTGGGAATGGCCCTTTCTGCAGGATCACCCCCAAGCTTTTTGCTTTCCTCCTCCCCTTTTAGATGAATTCATTGTTGTTGGCCTTAGATATGTTTGTCCATGTTTAGGCTTGAGTCTCGAGTGATTCCCAGGGATTTTACAGAGTCTGCCAGGGTAAGATTGCAATGAAGAGCATCAATGGATTTTAGCCATTCTGTGACTAAAGGGGTCTGCTCCTTGTTGGATATGAGAAGGATTTCCATTTTGTCTTGGTTGAGCTTTAGGTGGTTGTGGGATAGCCCGTGTTGGACTTCTCGTAGAGTGGTATTTAATTTCTGTATGTCTCTAATTGAGGATTGTTCTAGGTGGATCTGGGTATCATCTGCATAGAGGTGGAAGGGGATGTTGGCTTTTTTGAGTATGGAGGTGAGGGGCTCCATGTAGATGTTAAACAGTGATGGGGAGAAGGTCAGACGTGAAGTTGTTAATTATTATTCTTTGTGAGCAGTTCCGAAGGAAGGAGGTAAACCATTGTAGGACCACCTCGTCTGCACTAATTCTCTCTCAGAGTGCATTTATGAGCAGATTGTGGTCAACTGTTTCAAAGGCTGCCGATAGGTCAAGGAGTATGAGTAGGCAGCCACGGTCTGCATCGAGTGATTTGTAGTTATCATCTGTGATGTTCAGGATCGCTGTCTCTGTGCTGCAACCTTTTGTGAAGCCTGAGCTATTTATGATCTTGGCCCAGAGAGGGGCTAGGGTGAGGTTGAGCTTTTTAGCCAGTTCGGCGGTAATAGGGTCCGCTATTTGTGAGGAAGATTTGAACCTGATAATCATTTCTGTGATGTCTGCTTTGGAGATGGGGTTGAATGTTTCCGGCTGCTCGGAGGGTGCCGAGGGTGGTTGTTTCCTTCTCGGAGGGTGCCGAGGGGGGTTGTTTCCTACGTTGCTGGGAGGTGGGTTATCGTTGGTTGACAGGAGGTGGTCATCAAGGGAGCGTTCGATCTTGGTGATTTTGTTGTGAAAGAAATTAGCATAGGTGTCACATAGTACTTTAGAAGCCTGCATGGTTGATGCGGGAGGCTTAGCTGTTTGTTGTTTGATGAGATTGAAGAGTTCTTTTGGACTATTTTTGGCATTGTTTAGTGCACTACGGATGAAGGTAGATTTTTCGTTCTTAATATTTTTTTTATATTTCCTGTGTTCTGATTTGAGTTGGTCAAGGTGGGTTGAAGACGGATTGTTCCGCCAGAGTCTTTCTGCGGCTCTGAGATGTCTTCTTTCAGAGTTTCGGTCTTTATTGAACCAGGCTCTCGATGGGTTGTTCCTGACTCTCTTTTGCTCCCAGGGGGCTATTTGTTCTAGTATGGTTGTCATTGTTGTGTTGTAGTGTGAAGTAAGCTCAGTTGTAGATAGGTTATTCGAGTTGGGGGAAGTAGTGTTCTTATCCTTTCAGGTCAGCAAGGGGAATCTGTCTTAGATTTCTCACCCAATGAAGGGTATCTTGTGGACGGGGAAGGCAGTGGGTCAGATGGTTAATGTGAAATAGAATGATATGGTGGTCTGACCATTCGACAGGGAGGTGTGGTCGATAGTAACAGTATGTTCCTGAGCTATAATGGTGCCCAGGATTGAGCCTCTATAGTGTGTTTGCTCTGGGCAGTGTTGGATAAGGTTATTGTTGAGAAGAAGTTTGTTTAGGGATTGGATCAAAATGCTATTTTCATCAATCCAATGTAGGATGAGGTCCCCTAGTATTATGTTGTTGGAGTCTAGAGTGAGCAGTGTGTTATCAGGTCGGAAAGGTGTTCTCCGAAAGAGGGAATGTTGCCTGGCGGGTGGTAGAGGAGATGGCAGCGTATCGTTTTGTTGTCCTTCGTCTTAATGGTGGAGGATAGATATTCAAATGTGTTGTAGGAGAAGGAGTCGATTTCGGTTATAGAGATGTTGCTCTTGTGGATGATTGCAATACCCCCGCCCCGATGGTTCTTTCTGTCTTTGTTTATGATTGAGAACCCGGGGCACAAGCATGTCATTGGTAAGGAGGATTTGTTCAGCCAAGTTTCTGTGATGAACGAGAGGTCGATGTCGTGGGTTAGGATGGTTTCCGACAGTTCTGTTGCATGTTTGGCTGCAGATCTGCAGTTTATAAGCATGCAGTGGGTTGTTGTCTTGTTGTCAGGTTTCTTCTGAGGAGGGGTCATGGGTACGTTCATGAGGAGGGCTGGTGGTCTCTTCATTCTTGGTGTAGTGTGATCTCTCCCATATCCCGTGATTACCTGGATTTTGTAGTCGGGGTTGTTAGTTGTAGAGGAGTCATAGGAGTTGGTAAGATCGGTCGCCTCTTTCATGGTCATTGCAGCACTTGTTCTTTTGGGTCTCTGAGGCCGGGTAATGAGGGAGATTGAGTTCCAGTTGTGTGCTGTGGATTGTGAGGGCTTGGGTGTTTTTTTTTTAGTCATTAGGAGGGGAGTAGAAGCCTTGGATAGGTTCCAGATGTGTGGTGATGTTCGATAATATTTTGCTTAGGTCCTGTATTATAATCTCTAGTTGGCTTTAAAGTACGACATGTAGTTATAAGTTTCACATGCCCTAGTAGTGAAAACTCTTAAATATGCCTTTCACTACTACAAGGCCTGTCTCTCCCATAGGGTAACATTGGAACTACCTTATTTAATTTTATAAGTGTAATTTCCAATTGGAAAGAGATGGGAGCCCCACGTCTGGTGTCTCTGGAAATTCTAATTTAAAATCACAACTTATGGTGAAGTCAGAGTTTAAATTGTAATTCTGAAAATGCCACTTTTAGAAAGTAGGCATTTTCTTACTTTAGCCATTTGGTGCCTGCTGCCTGTCTCTAAATACACACCTAAGGTCGGTGACAGCTGGGTTTGGGCATACCCCCTAGACAGCCACACAAAGACAAATTTAAGTGTGACCTGATGTGCCATCCACATCCTGATGGACCATTCTGGGTAGGATGGGAGGGAAGAGCTGGATACATCCTCCCACATACACCTGAAAAGGCTGTGTCCAGTCTCCACACAAAGGGCTGTATACCCCTCTGTAGTGAGTCTGGAGCCAGGCCAGGAAGGGCGGGGACTCTGTGCACATCAAAGGCATCTCTTTGAAGTCTCCCCCACTTCAAATGCCCAACTAGGTATAAGTACAGGACCTTGGACACTACTACTTAATTACACTTCTAGACCTATGGATACTCTGCCAGGAAGGAGGGGTGCTGTGCTGCTACAATGACTGCCACTCTGCTGAACTGCTACTCTGCTGAACTCATGCTTTTCTGTGCTAAATTGCTGCCTGTTGCCATCTTTCCTGTGAGTGAGAAGGACTGGACCTACATCTCTACAACCCAGAACCAGAGTGACTCCTAGGATTTGCTGGCAAGGACACAAAATACCTCCAACTCACCTGCTACAGCACCTGGTCTCTGCCATCTGTGAGCCTGCCCTGCCAAGTGGTACGAGCTTAGTCCTGAACCTATGGAAGTGGGTTTAAAGTGCCACACCAGCAGAATCCACACATTGCCGTTGACACAAAGGACTTGGAACAGGTGCATCTCCTCCACTGTGCATTGCTACCTTTGCAAGGAGTTCCAACTCCGAGGCTCATTGACTTCATTCTCAATCCATCATCACCATTGCACAGCTCAGAACCAAAGCAACAACTACATGTGTGGACCGTCGATGACATACCGTCTCATCTGCACCTCGCATCTCGTTTTCGACAATGATGCACTGCCGCCTGAACCCCGCATCTCAACCTTGAGGATGCCGCAATTAATATACTTTGCAGCGGGCCAAGGCTGGTCTGTGTATCCGACCCTCACTCCATTGTGGTCAGCCTGAACTTTTGGATATGACTTGACCTATCGCGACTACATAGCTCCCATTGGCACTTTATGCTTTTACCCAGTACATTTCAGTTTATTCTTAAAAAAATCATAACTCCGGTTCTACGTATTGGATTTTTGTCATTTTGGTCTTGTTTTGTTAGTTAAATTAAGGTGTATTTTTCTAACCAGAGGTGGTATCTTTTTGTGGGATGTTTTCACTATTTCACTATTTGAAGTATTGCATAAATACTTTGCACTTTGTCTTTTAAGTAGGGGTGGGCAGAAAATGTCGCTCTACTGGCGGAGTTTGCGGAGTTCCGGCAAAATGAGAAAAAACTCCACCAGGCGGTGCTCTGCAAGGGTTTTTTCTCATACGTAGCTCACCAACGTTAAGTTTGCGAGCGGGAATTTGCATCTCCTAGCGTGGTATTCAAGTGCTAGAACATCACCTGGGGAAATTTTCTCAAAGCTGGTGGTAAATGCAGCTCACGACCATTTGCCGCTTGAGTAGAAAGACGCAGCATCCTCTGGCACACCGAGTGGGGCAGTTTACACCAATTTTACAGAACGGGATAAGCTCCAGCCTGCTCTCAGAGTTTTTATGTAATTCCACAGTGAAACCCTGCGAGCTCAACCCACCCCCAATCTTAAATTAAGCCTGACTGCTCTGTGCCAAGCTACCAGGGGAAGAGCACAGGTTGATTTAGGGTGTGTTTGTGACTTACCCTGACTAGTGGTTTCTGCTTGGACAAAGTACATACCTTGGCCCACCAGAAGCACAATTTCTAACAGACACCCTTATCTTGGGGAGGAACACTCTGTAGAATTTAAACTGAGAAGATATCTAGTTATTGCTACTAATAGCATCTTGGATTATTTTCCTACTTTCTCTTCACCATATGTGACCAAGAGTGATTACTCCTTAAGAAGTCAAAAGATTGTGCAAAGACACATAATTGAGGCAACATATAAATAATAACATATCATGGTGCTTGTTATCAAAGTGATGAACAACAAAGAACAAAGAGGAACAAATAAAAAGGTTCTGTGTGGTTGTTTCTAGATGAAAACATTCTGAGGTTCAGTTAGAAGACATCTACATAATCAAAAGTGTGTGAAAGTCGTGAAATTGCACTAGATGAACAAACTAAGAAACATTTAAAGACATACTAGACCAATTCCATAAGAGAAGAATATTGCACAATGCTATATAACAGGACAAGCTTCAAGGTAGTTTGCTTTTTTGAAATTATGCATCACATGTCCCCAATAGAAGTATGCCAATTTTGATTAGGTCACAGTTGTATAAGTCTATATTATCATCCCTGAGTATAACATAGCCAGACCCACCAAGTATGAACTCAGATATAACCAGCATTTTTCCATTTGGATGGAATTGTTTTAAGATGCATGGACAAACAAAAAATGGCCATTTTTAAACTTTGGCGAATGAGATACTCTGCCATAATGTGGCAGATATCACACCTGCCATATTACAAGTGCCATAGACTACAATGCACTTGCGAAATGTCAAATGAAACATCCACCATATCTGTGATGCAGTATCCCATCTGCCAAACACGAAATAAGTAGCTGCATCTAGAAGAAAGATATTAGTAGCATCCAGGTCGGAAATGTCATGAATGTCATGGGCTCCCAATCAAACTGTGGTAAACTTGAGTATAATATCTAAGAGTAGCATGGGATACCAGACTATTGTTGTCACAACTTCATCTGCTGTATATATTATGCACAGTATTGTCATCAGTGATATAATTTCAGATGTCATCAAGGATGTTATCAATGATGTCATAGAACATGTCATGAGTGATTTAATATGTGTGGTCATAAGCAGTGTATGGCGAGAATGCGAGTTATAGCTACTTCAGTTATATATAAGTGAAGCTAACAATAACTGGTGAACTTCAGTGTTTTTTTTTATTTAAGATGTTGTGTTATATCTGACATTTTCACCTAACCATAACACTGAATTCATGAATTTCTAGGGTTTGGTAAACAGAAAGTATTAATTTATTACCATGACTAACTATAGCGTCACATTAACCTTTGTTTTTATAAGTGAATTTCTAGGGCTTTTGTAACGTAAAGTAATAGATTAGTACTACACCTTACTATACCAACCCCACTTATTTTATTAACTTACATTATTTTGGCACGTCCCTTGATGGTGGAGTGAGACCCCTCCCATTACCCTCCTTCCCTCCACAGACCTTACACAGTGCAGGAGCTGTTGGCGTTTAGTAAAGCAGACACATTATATCCATTTAAGCAGAGGCCAAACAATGAGCACAGTTCGGCTAATGAACTGGCTGCGCCCCGCTGTGCTGCCGGGGTGATTAGCATATCGCTTCCTTGCTTTGTGCTTGACTTTAAGAATCCTTGGCTTGGCTGATGCCTTGGAAACAGCAACTGCAGATGGGGGGGGGGGAGGGGGCTGTCTTTCACACACATTTACGGTGAGCATACCAACCAGAGTCAAGCTGCACAGGTCTTCAGCATTTCTTCAAGGTATGGACTGGAGTGGTAGTGACAACCTACCACTTGCATATGAAAAAGTCCTACTATATTACTGTATATGAACATACACTCCATATATATTGACCTCCCCTTAAAGGGACCATCCAGTGTAAAGGAAATAAAATAATACTCTTCCTCCAGTCCGTCGCCTCTAATCACCACCACCAACAGATATTATAGAATGCCAATTTATTTGATGATGTCAACTAGTGTTTTGAGATATATTGAGACTCATTCACCAAATGGCTTTTTAAGTGTTTGGCATCCTTGAGAATATGCAAAATTGTTAGCTATATTCACCTGAAAAATTAAGGCTCAAAGTGACATTATAGTTAGGCGTTGAAATAAGATGAAAACTAACGTTTAAAAAAATCACTGAAATTTGCTAGTTATAGGTTACTTGTGCCCCCATCACGCACTGCTTATGACCTAACATATTGCAACACATGACATATTAAATGACACCGCGGATGACATCATGCCGACGTCCAAACCCAGACTGCAGCCCTGGGCAGGTATGGGTTGGCCGCATGGACAGACCTTTGGCCAGGCCCTGTGCCCAACTCCTGTAGGTGCCCAACCCCTAATGCGCATTGCCTTCAGCCGTGTGCCACGATGGTTGGGCCTGAGGCCCATCCCAATGCAGGCAGCTAACCCCCACTGCGCACGGCCCATGGCCTGCACTTCTCCCCAGGGGGGCCCAACCCCTAGTGGATGGGCAATCCCCTGCTGTGTATGGCCTTTAGCCATGCTCCCCAAGAATTGCCAACACGACTGGCCCAGTGGGCAACACTTGTGGCTGCGCAATCCCACACAGGCACCCAACCCCTTCAATGTGCACAGCCTTCAGCTCTGTGCAACAGTGTTTTAGCACTACCCCCAGCCCACTTCAGGCAACCAACCTCCAGTACACACAATCTGCACACTGGCGGATGATGTCGGGGTCTGGTCTAAGATCAGACGCTTTTTTCTCATTATTTTGAGTACTGATGCAATGTGGTGCCCTATTGGTGCCAATAATATAAATGTACACCCAAGAGGATGATATTTGTGTACCTGATATTTAGAGCACAATATTTGTCTAAGATGATATATTTCTGTAAACGATATTTTGACATATTTATTTAGCAGCTTTTTGTAGCGTGGAAAAGACCAGTGGGCAACAGAGCCCATTGCATCACAGTTTTTCGATTAAAATAGTTTTTGGGAGTATATATAAAATAGGGGGCAGACGTCTGATTGCAGAATCAGATAAAATGGTTGCTGTAGGTTTTGCAAAATAGTGAACAATAGTACAACACTTGGGGAAAAAACAGATGCTGATCGAGGCTCAGGGAATCAATCAAGCAAGTAAGATTGTTCATTGTCTATTACACACTTGTCATTACCCAGAGACCACTACCAATACCTTTAATGCCAACTTGCATGCTCATTGCTCATGCTGGCTGATATGTTGCTGAAATGGGAAGGCTTCAGAGGCCTGTGGTCATCCAAGTTGGAGTTTTTTCCAGAATAATTCGAAGTATGGCATAGTCGTGATATCTGGAGGGTTGGCATTCCATATTCTAGGCGCACTTTTAGAGATAGGTTGTTTCAGCATTTCAGATCTTTTCCTAGCTGGAATCGCGAAAAGGAAGGTTTCTGCGCTTCTTAAATGCTGTTGTCCTCCAGAGATTGAAGTTTCCAGAGAGATAGTTTGGAGTCCCCTCATTTAATGCCCAAGGGGTGATGTAAGATAGTTAGAATGTGTTCCTGGCTTTGATGGAGAGCCATTTTAATTAGATCAGCTTAGCCATTATGTGGTCAAATGTTGTTATTCCTGTAGCCAATCAGGCAGGCGTGTAAAGGGCAGCTTTAGTGGGAGCTAGCTGAACTTTCTGAATCCAGTAGCGGCTGCCTTTGTACGGGGGCGGTGAGCTGAGGGGAAGTCAGGAAGGGGAAACGCATGACATAAAAATAAAAAATGAACTTACGTTCTGCGACGCATGTCTCTCCTAAGCCCCTGTAGAGCACCCGAAGCACCCAGTCTCCCGTACTCTACCAGCCAATCCCAATGCTGCAGGAGCAGCATCATGATTGGTCAGAGCGGCCGGCAGTAACTGGGATGCTGGGCCTGTTCTTCATTGGCTGTGCAACACAGCCCAGTGGAGAACATGTCAAGTGCGCATGACTGTTTGGAGGGCCCCAGACGACCGACCAAGCATGTCATGCGCACTTAGGAAGGGAGCGCAAAGCATTCCTGCTCCCTCGGACAGTGGGGAGCGTAGCCCTGCCCCGCCGGACCTGGCTGGAGTCGGAGTCTGCAAAGAAAAATAAAATGTTATTATCATTTCATTTTTCTTTTGCACTGCTCAACGAGCAGTGGGGCGACGATCCTCCGCCTTAGCGAAGGAGCCGCCACTGTCTGAATCCCTTCCCATAAAATCCTATTTGCGATACTTCTTCAGTGATCTTGGAACTTTCAGTCCAAAAAGGATGGATTATTATGTATTCAATGGTCATGTGTGTTAGCTCTCTTTTCCCATTGTGGCAGGGACAGCAGGTGATAGTGGGAAGCAGCTAGGGGTGGGCAATGAACTCCCCTCTGCAGATTTCTGTAGCAGGCGCTTCACCCACTGTGCACCAATATGCCTGCTGCTCTCTTCTCTTTCTTTTCTTACAAGGTGCTTTTGTACAACCCAAAATACCCTGACTAAAAAAACACTGTATGTTCTTAAAGAGTCACCATATTGAAGATATTGGAAGGCTGAGGTCTTTCTAAGAAGGGACTGTGCACATTTAATTTGCTGGAAAATGTGTTCATTTTTAGAAGCAAGTTCGTGTTGCAGTATCGTTCAATCTCCAAAAATGCACCCTATTTAATAAAGAAAATCAGGTTTTTAAAAGAATAAAGGGAGAGATGTAGCAGCACGCAGACAGGCTTTTGAAGTGGCACTTTAAAATTTGCAACGTGACTTATTAGAATATCAGTAAGTACAGTAATGACCATTGGACACTGGTTAAGCAGGAGGGTTGTTGCAGGGGGTTTCGACTCCCTTGCGAGGCTTCCATTCACAGAGCAAGGTCAATGTTTTTACCACGGTTATTGGTCACAGAGATCTCACGCAATGTATATCTAATTCAGCGCCTGCGAATCTCCCGCCAAGAGCCCATTGGCACAAATCGCCTTCTCCGCGCCATGCTCCTCGATCTCTGTCTGGTCTCCAAGATATGCTAATCAGTGTGTAAGTATATCCTTTCAAATAATTATCATATATTACACTCTACTCATCTCTGTATAATTTGCTCATATGCATAATCGTATTTGACTTCCTTACGAATGTAAAAGCCATCTTACCTTGGGCAAGTTAATCTCCATTGATTGAATAGCAAATTCATTTGAACGTCTCAGAAAAGTCTTCATGCCAGAGATAAGGGGAAGAAAGAAAAAGAAAGGCGATTTTGATGTCTTGCTAAGATGCAGGTTTCCACATTTATCCCATCTCTATCACAGATCTTGCATTGTGTGGGAGTATTTTTTAATGTAGTGACTATTCCTTAATCTACATAAGGTAATGTATTTTCTGGTTGGCGCTACATAAGCGGACAAACATATTCATTTTATTATGTTTTGTTTCCCCAGGCCTATTCTCAATGATCTCTCCCGCACCTCCTCTACTTGCCTTTCAGGTGCCTAAGATTGGCGACTCTTACGTCTGTTGAGATATTCACGTTTTGAGGGAGATCGCGCCATCGACAAGGCTCCCTGTTCACTGCATCTGGCTCGTTTGCTCCTTTTCTCTAGCGTGGCCCCTCTGTTTTCGAATCGCTTGGCCTTTGTACATTTAGGCGAACTAAGAGCCTGATTATGACTTTGGCGCAGTGGCGCTGGCTCTCCACCGACACACCTGTGTCAATGCTGCGCAAGGACCGCCCGCCTTATTACGAGTTGAACTCATGGAAGGCAGACGGTCCTTCGCCTTTCCCATGGTGGTGCCTGGAAAACAAGCACCCCAATGGGAACAGCATAAAAGTTCCAGTATGGCATAGACAGTGATGTCCATGCCGTGCTTAAACTTTGGGCGAATACTGTCATGTTGTACCCCCCCAAGAATGTATCCCCCTCACGTGTGGGAACTAAGGGCCCTGTAGGGCCCCCTTTGTTCCTCCGCCGCCAGCCTTTTCATGGCGGGGCTCCCGCCATGAAATGGCTGGCAGTGGCAGAACTCGTAATATGCTGAGCAGGACCGCTCCAGTCCCGCTCAGCATATTACATTGTGGAGCAGCTCCGCTACGCCCTGGCGGTACCCGGTGGTTCCGCGCCTCGACAACTTTTGAAGTCATAATGTAGCAGACGGACCACCGCCACCGCGAGTCTGGCGGTCTTACAACTGCCAGACTCATAACCACGTTATGAAAGACAGGGTTAACCCATATACGTCACTGGGACCTGGGTTATAGACAGAGTGGTCCCAGACTGGGAGAGGGAGAAAAGGGATTACAGAGAATAATGACACATTTGTATATACATACAAGAGGCAAGGCAAATCTGATGTACAATGTTTTAATTCACAATGTACTGAAAACCATGTTGAATGGCTACACACAAGAAAAGATGACTCATAACCAGGCCCTAAGTATGGTTATGTGTCAAAATATTGACTACAGAAACATTGTGCTAACAAAATACTGGGACCAAAATATTATGACCAAAATTGTGAGAAAGTTTACCAACATAGCACAACTTAATGTGAATTTTACAATCATGAAATGTGCTCCTAGAAAATTCTGCGTGTTTGTGAAAAATCTGCTTTCATTAGACTGTTGCTATCCGCTTCGAATTCTTATGATACTTTCACAACCTTTCCATATTGCTTTCAGCCACAAAAACAAGATAGCTCTCAGGTCTTTTTTTACATTTTCTTACTGCTAGATATCTGTTTCATTATGTCAGTTCTAGCCATACTAGTATTGTCATTAATTGTGTCAATACACCATTTGTAACTAATTAGTTCAGGACTGTATTTCACAATATAATGAAAGTTACCAATATATATTTAACAACCCAGAGATAGAATAGTAGGTGAATGATACATGTGTACAATGTCAATTTTGCTGATCAAACTGATGAAACCGAGCGAAAAATAAAGTGAATAATCAAATAAGGCAAAGCCTAAATTGTATTTGTAAACAACCTTTTATGAAAGCTGTTTACATAAATATTTAAATGGTGTCCAGCTGGCTTTTTTATTGAATTGATGGTTAGACTAATCCAACCACATTCCGATTATTGCAATATTGTGTGTATTCTTGTTGACAATCTGGCTTTGCGAAGCTCAACAATGGTCTCATCCATGGCAAATTGTGGCAATTCTTGACAGAACGCAAACTATAATATAGCCTTAGAGCCAGATGTAGGGGCTCTACAGGCCATTAAAGGACAGCTCCAGCGTTAAAAGCCCTGAGCTGAAGGTGAGGGCCTTTAACAAGGGATCGGGTCTTTAATAGCCAGTAGAGCTCGCTTCGGAGGGCTCTAAGGTTATTAGAACATTCCACCACTAGAGGGCAGAATGTTCTAATTTGTGAAAAACAAAGACCTCTCCTAGCCCGAAGGGGTTTAAATTCCCTCGGGCACCGAGAGCCCTTTGTACACAGCAATAGCTGTGAAATGAAAAACGCATTGGAATGTTGCCCTCCGTGCTTCTACCGCCCATTGGAAACCCGGGGCACTCCATTGTCTTCAA
Organism: Lissotriton vulgaris; assembly: GCF_964263255.1. NCBI lineage: Eukaryota > Metazoa > Chordata > Amphibia > Caudata > Salamandridae > Lissotriton > Lissotriton vulgaris. The sequence continues at coordinate 259,071,824 of NC_141687.1, forward strand.
TGGCGCGCTCAACATTCCAATGTTCTAACAGAGGTATGTCTTTGACTTGTGGCCATTCCTAACATAATTCTGGCTATCTCTATCATAATGTTGGCAAAAATTCTGGTGTTTGATGAAGATGATGCCTTGGGCAATGAGGTACTCCACTTTGAAAATTGCCCTCTGACGTAAGTAAATGTGGTCCCACTATATAATTAGGCTTGTGTAAACTGGCACTACTACCTTTAGATTTTGGGTTTATTTACCTTATTGAGCATGCCTTATTTTGTTTTTCCTTTTGTCCCTGATAAACATAACTTATTTTAAGTATACGTGTATATATGTAGCTATCACTAACGGATATGAGACATTCTAAGATGGCCACAGCTATTACTGTTACTGCCATGTCTTTTTTCTATGTTTATGTACTAATGGTTATATTTAAATCATTTTGTGATTTCCGCTTCTTACTTGTGAACAATGCACTTCTGTTGTCGAAATGCGTAGAGTGTGCTGCTCATTAAATTAATATATGCAATTTACCTGCTGGGAGTGTGTGTGCCTTCTTTCCTTGGATACTGGCAAATTTTGCTGTTGATGTTACCGGGTTCCACACCTGGGCACGCACTACCTTTGGGTGCCGAGAGCTTTGTGGAAATCCTTTTGTTGAATATAAAATAACAAAAATAAAATAAAAATGATATACATTCATACATATATATATATATCTATACATATAGACACTGTTCCCCACCTTCCGGTGTTATGTACCTCGCTGCAGCTCACCTATATATATATATATATATATATATATATATATATATATATATATATATATATATATATATATGTATATATATATATATGCATATATATATATAACATCCAAACACCCTTGCGCTCAAGTGGGCACTCAACACTGTTCCCCACCTTCCGGTGTTATGTACCTCGCTGCAGCTCACCTACATATATATATAACAACTCGTTGCTCGAAACGCGTTATCTCTTGACCTCTGTGCCTGCCGAATAAAGAACTTTTTCGGATGAACTGTGGGCTTGTCTGAATTCAGTGGATTGGATTCTATCTTTGCATATATATATATGTATATATATATGCATATATATATAACATCCAAACTCCCTTGCGCTCAAGTGGGCACTCGACACTGTTCCCCACCTTCTGGTGTTATGTACCTCGCTGCAGCTCACCTCTCATTTCATCCATCATTCTGCCACTCCGGACGCGTTTCGGGGCAACCACGCCTCTTAGTCATGGGATGACACAAGAGCACAGATGGCTTATGGTAAATGCCATACTGCATGGTGGTCTTTGTAGTTCAACAGGTAAGTTAAGTATTTTCCTCTAGTAGGTTCCGTGTCCTTGTGTTACTTTCAGCTTACTTTGTCCTTTTTTAGGAAAGGATTACTTTAAAACTGCGGGCTTGAATTGAGCAATGGAACAGCGTGCTTCTTGGACAGGAACCATTGTCCTGCACACCCTTTCTCACGAGCCAGAAATATATATATAAAAATTTTCCTCCGTTAAGCGAAAGAAGAGATGATCGCTCCAGACAAGGCAAGTGATTTTACTATTGCTTTATTGCAGAACGTACTGACGCGTTTCGGCTGATCCCAGCCTCTCTCAAAGTATGCATATATCAAATTACTTTCATATTTCACTATACTAATTCACCACTAATCCTTTATGAGTTCAGGAGTAGCGTGCTACTCGCTGAAAAAACGCTTTAATGCCTCAACAGGGTTAGTAAGTGCTATATAAATGCAAATACAATACAATACAATGTATGTATGTATATATAAAACTCTTTAAACAAATTAAGGAAGACTTTTGGTAAACAATCCACTGTTTCTCGGTGAAGGTAAATTCCGATATTAGGATAAGGAATGCCTGGCATACCTGATAAGCCACCTGTACAACGTGTTTACACAATTGCTCACTATTTACCCACAGCAAGTTGAATATCACCATAAAGCCTTTTGAAATGCTCAGAACAGTTCAGTGTTCAAAGCTGAGCATTCTTTAAAACATATCCTCAGCTAAACCCTAATTGGACTTGAGGAATATGCCAATGATATTACTGGATTTAAAGCTTTTTCATTGAGTTTAGTTCATCGTTGATTGAGTCTATACAAATATTAGTTTGCTTGGGGTGTCCAGCCTTTCTGTGATAAGAGTTACTTCTGTTCAATGATGTCCATCCCCAGCTGCTCACATTATCAGTGCTGCAATAGTGACCACATCAGACAAGATTACATTAGTGGCCAGTATATGCAAGATCACCAGCAGCGGTCACTTCAGTGCATCTGGCCAGGTTCCTTGTATTTGTGGAAAAAGGGCTTTGTCAATGTGGAATGCATCAATATGGGGAATACTGAAAACAATAGCTGCAATGCCTCTAGCACCAAGGGAATAATAGTATAATAATTAATATTAATACTAACTCTCCTCCCCCAACGTCACATGATTTATCATTCAAATATCAGCATTAAATATATTTTGTAAATTTTTCTCCAAACATCAGCTGATGAGTCCTGAAAATACACACACATTACGACTTCAAATACAACATTTTCAATGTTGGTATACATTTATTAATTCATCCCAGCAAACGTGTTTTGTTTAGTAGCCTCCTGGGCTGCACTGGGGAGGGCTACCAGCAGCCCAGGACGTATTCACTGCAGACGCCTGCCCTAGGATAACACAAAAGAACAAACGGCACATTACATACTAAAAAAAAGCAATTCAGGCTGAAAATCCATTGTGCTCTGACTCAGGTGATTCCTTTCCCAATAAGGCCTGCACATCACGCAGCATGTCAGATTCCCTCCTGGATTATATTTAAGTATCTCACACTAGATCCAGGAGAACATTATGAATCCAGAGCAGCTCTTGAGGATGCTTTCGGTGTGAAGTTCAGCGAATCCTGGGTGACCTATATACGGCTTCCTTCCACCAGCATGTAAACAGTCCCATTACTGGGAGAGAAGCAGGCCTTAAAGAAAACAGGATTTTTTATATTGACAGTGAAGCATCTTGATAGCAGGGCTCCAAAAGGCATGACCTGCACTGTTAACAGTTACAGTCAATCAGAGTGCAGGGCTTTATTGGCCCTTCTCTTATAATGGGGCACTTCGAAGCTGTAGGCTTGTCTTATTGTCATTTTAGGCACAGAATTTACGGTGGTGAGTGCTGCGGTTAGCTAGAGCCTGTAAAGATTGCAACAGAGCAAAACAAGCATTGGCAAAGCCAGTAGGTCTAGGTGTATTGTGCTAAAACATGCAGAATTAGAACAATAGAGCGAGACACTCAGGAGGAAGCCAGCAAGAGCTGTCAGAGAGGGATTTAATTGTGTAGTAGTCCCTTATGCAGTTCAGTACAAATATGTGAGGGGAGATGGAAGGATACACCAAAACAGCCAACAGCATTAGGTAATAGATGAATGAATACTCCACTGACCTGAAGACATGTTTGATAAAGTCCAAAGCCAATGCCTGAAAAAGGCTAGTCAAAGTCAGCAAATGATTGAAACGAAGTGATCCTAAGTTCACAAACTCACTCTATGTATATTCTTAGCAAAAGGTATGTTTGCCAGCTGCCTGTCAAAGCTCAAACCTAAGAAGCATTGGCAAAGCTAATAGGTCTGGGTATGAAGTGCTAACAGGTTATTTAGGATTTTAGAGCAAGACACACAGGAGTAAGCCATCATGAGTGGACATAGAGGGCTATTGTTGTAAAACAGACTCTCAAGAAGTTAAATGAAAGCACTTGAGTGAAGGTAGAATAGATCTATAGAGCCAATAGCATTATGTGACAGACAAATTGTCCATGGGGCTGAGCCAAGACATGATTGTCAAAGTCTGAGGCCAATGACTGAAAGAGGCTGGTCCAAGAAAGCCAATGGTTGAAAGGGGAAGACCTAAATCCCATTATATGTATATTGTTAGGAGTAGGTCAGTTTGCATGCTGCACTGTCAAAACCCGACCTAAAAATGAGAGCTGTGTTCTCCTCTTTGACATTTTTTCTCTGTAAGGGTTTCCCCCTTTTGGCATGTTACCCCATCAACTTCTTTTCTCTGTAAGGCTTTTCCGCCTTCAGTATATCATTCCCTTGCGTTTTTCTTCATGTTGTGTTGTATCTATTTTTTTTTCATTTTCCCATCCCTTTCAGCACTTTCTCTTAATCACTACTTTATCCTGACCCAGCTCTTTTTATTAATTTGACCAAGTTTGACACCCCTAGAACGCAACTGCAACATTTTCACCCCAACTTCAGAAACTTCATGGTAATTTAAAACCTCTTCCTCCAGGGTCAGTACTTCATATGTCCTCAGCTTCAGCAACGTCATTGCATCTAATAATACATCCTCATAGAGATATTTGTACTACCTAGCAACACGTCCTCTGCCAAGTGCCATTCTCCCCCAAATGGAAACTAGTAGTAGTGGGTGTGCAGTGGGGAGGGAAAACCACAGAGGTAGAATCGAAGAAGGGAATATGGAGGGCACGTTCTCCCACACAGACTACCAGGTAGTGGGGGAGTGGTCACAAGTTCAAGGCAAACATGCCTGCCAGGCATGGTCATGGCTCAGGCTTCTCTCCTGCACTTTGGCCTATAATTGGTCAATTAGTTAGTACTCCAATATAGCTCAGCTGGTTCAGTTCCTTGGGCACCTCCACCATCTCTTGAGGAAAAGTGGCTGATCCTAGGCTGGAAGTGGCATCCTCTCATAAGGGAGGGCTTCTCCCTGCAGACAGGCACTTCATCCAGGCGCTGCAGCGTTCTAGAAAGAGAACTTCATCCCAACTGAGTGAACTCACTGCGAAGGGGACGGCACAGGTCACCCTGCAAGAAATCTCTGGTCAAGTCCGTGCTGATGGATAAGGTGATTTATCTTCAAAGTAATCACCTGTTTGATCCATTACTTAAGTGAAAAGGAAGCAAGACGCTGTCCTAGCTTTCAATCAAAATTAATTATTGGTCGAATTTTAAATGTCCTGGCTATTCATGGAAGAGAGCATTAATGCGGGACTCATCGGGGGAAATCGGTAAAGAGACTGGCTTGGCACTAAGGAATGTATATTTTCAGACATGCAGGCATAAAACAAAGCTCCTTTTAAGGGCTGAGCAGTGGAAGCAGGGGAAATGGGTCATGTTGACCGGTTGGCGTTTATATTGAAAAATACTATACTGCAGGTATGTATGAAGAAATGAATAACTGGCCTCTTAACACAGGCACCAGAGTAAGGAAACGTCCTTGTTACGACATGATTCATAGGTTTTACATAAGGTGAGTAACCTTCAGCAAATAGGTTAGACTCCCTGCATCCAAGCAGTCAAGTAATAGAGAGTTTGGGGAAGTTACTCCCTCCAACGCAAAACAAGGAGGCTGGTTTGTTGGCCAGGCCATCCAGCAGAAAATTAGGGCTCTGATGGGGAATGCATAGAACTGTCAACCTAGGGGTCCCTGGGGAATGGGGATCTCAGTGTGAAAAGCTCAATAAAAACATTCAGGGGGGTGGGGGCGGGGAAGCAAGATAAAACAGCATGGGACAGCTTCCCTTTCAAGAAGAAAGTCTAGCCTTGAAACTTATTTTTTAACTTTTGACTTTCTCTTCAAACCCTCCCCAACAGGCTTCATCAGACGCAGTGCTTTCTTCAGCGCCTCTTTGCTCTATATGCGTTCACGCTTTTTAGTTTCAATAATTGTATTAAAGTTTCAATACCAGGAACAGCATAAGGTAAGGTACACTCATCTGAATAACTGTATGAACACCGCCCACTTCCCCAAAGCCCCTTCCCCACCCCTTAACCGTCTCACATATCCAGACCTTTATCCCATTCCACCATTAACATCCACCAAATTATGCTAATTTCCTTTACTTCACCTCAGAATATTCCAGGCCTACTTGTTGTCCTCAAGCAGGATCAGCACTCCTAATCATTTGGGGCAAGTAAAACCTCTTCAATCTTCATTAAAATGGGTGAGCAATGGATACCTTAATCCACTAGGCACATGTTCTAAGTTCAGGATGGCATTGGCCAATTTCTACTTGACAGCAACCACCACAGTCTTTGTACAGTCGACACGTGGTCCTTTCTGCCAGGGCCATCTTAACAGCATTATAGTCCCTCGGGCAAGCAATGCACTGGGCCTTGTCTACACAACCACTCGTAGGAATAAAAATGTTTAATGGTAAATTTGTGTTAAATTCTGGTCTGCATGGGGCCCCTGTGCTTGTGGGACCCCCTCTGCAACTGCGCAGCATGCCCATGCATTAAGACGGCACTGCTTTCCGGAAAGAGACAGGATCACCCGCGTTACTGCTAGTAATAAGTGGGATATGGTCTTGCCCATGTAGGAAGCGTGGCCACATGTTGGGTACATGTGTGAGAAAGCAGCACCTTGAACCATCTATGCAGAGGAATCCCAGCAGAGGAAAGGGTTTTGATCATTACAAAGTGTGGGTGTTGACTATATTTAGGCTGTGCACAGTTGGGAACGCAGTGGTCGAAAAGTATCGTTTTCCAGTACGCCTCAAACTCTTGCACATCTTCCGTGACTCCAGCCATCTGCATTTGCAGGTATAATTTTGCTCATGGTGCTTGGCCTACTTGCTAGGCAATTTGTGCTCCAACGTTCCTGCATCTGGACATTGCTTCATGGATGTTGTTTTTTAAACATCAAGGCCTCAACCTACTTAAGGATTGGACTATGGACATTTTGAATCCCATAGAACTATCCTGAATTCATGTGTGACATGCAAACGATTTGCGCTCTTGTTTGAATTGTAAAGACTGGGGTTATATGTACGGCTAAATGTTACAGTGACTGAACTGGGTTGAAATTAATGGACATTTCATATCTCTATTACATTAATTCCTGCAGTGTACATGGTATTAGTATTCCAGTACGTGAATAGATTGTTAAGTGTAGGGAATCACATGATGTTATTTATGTTTCTTATGATTTCAGTTTGCAACAATCAGGTAGAAACTGGGCCCAATTTATATTTTGGCAAACGGAGTTAACTACGTCAGGGTAATGGAGAGAATTACTCCATCACCCTGATGGAGTCCCGGTCTGCTAAATTTAGAAATGTCTACTACTCCAACAGACATTTCTAGCATTGGCAGGAACCACCGTCACATGGCCATCAGTATGCCAAACATAAAACTTAAAAAATTTTATAACTAAAATTATAGGGAAACAACCTTTACAACGCAACTTTTACACCGCACTACCATTACAACGAAACTTTTACAACGCAACATCCATTACAACGCATGCATTTACAACGCAACCATTACAACGCATGACACTACAACGCACACCACTACAACGCATGCCATTACAACGCAGTCATTACAACGCATACCATTACAACGCATAGCATTACAACACATAGTACCCTTACACTATCCAACACTTACCCTACTGTTGCACCCCCTGGAGTTAGAATAGTAATTTTTACCCCTACACTATCCAACACTTACCCTACTGTTGCACCCCCTGGAGTTAGAATAGTAATTTTAACCCCTACACTATGCAACACTTACCCTACTGTTGCACCCCCTGGAGTTAGAATAGTAATTTTTACCCCTACACTATCCAATACTTACCTTATATGCAATGTAATGTTATGCGTTGTAATGGTATGCATTGTAAATGTAGTATGCGTTGTAGTGGAATGCGTTGTAAAGGTAGTTTCAGAGAATTTGTTGTAATGGCATGCATTGTAATGGTATGCGTTGTAATGGATGTTGCGGTGTAAAAATTGCGTTGTAAAGGTAGGCGTTGTAAAAATATGCGTTGTAATGTCATACATCCAAAATTATATAATGGTCCCTCTTCACAGGAGTTTCTTCTCATGATGAAGGGAGCATTGAACACTTTTCAATGGCCCTTATCGCCAGGTTTTTCCTGGCAGTGACAGGCATTTAAAAATAACTGCATGTACACATATAAATTAGGTGGGTGGACATGCAGCCATAACCCCGAGGGCCCTTACTCCATTGGGCCATGAGAGGAGTTTGACCGCTGTGGGTACGTAGTAGTCTTTGCTGTTGTCAGACTATGGTCCGCCCGAATCGATAGTTACTTATAGGGGTTTTCAGCCACACTTCATCCATTTGTCAGTGGTTGTGTCAGTCACATGTTTCTCCAGCCCACTCGCACATGCATCAAGAGGCAACATGTCACCCCACCTTAGCCATTGGTTGACTTCATTTGCAGCATGCTGCCCTTTCACAAGGAGCACATCCACACACAAAGTGGGTCCCTTTAGTGCCCGGGAATACTATGGTAATTAACGTTTTTTTGAGACCCAAAAATGTTTTCCCTTTAGTCCATGTTTTTTTAGCTTGACAAATGCCTGGCAGGTTTCCAAACAATATGGTTATATTTTGGTGTTCTGATCCTTTGAAATTGTACATACGTCTTCCATACTAAAATAAAACACCACTTATATTGTAACATCATATTTTCAACCTGAAGGCAGGCCCTGCACCCAACCCCACTCATAGCACAGTGATTGGCATCTTACTGTACTGCACTGAAAAAATTGTGAGTTATAGTTACTTTATGGCACAAGTTATAGTAACATGAGATAACTTCGACTGGTGAATCTCAGTGTTTAAAATCGCATTTCTTAACTAACATTTTAACCTAACTATAACGTCCCTTACCTTTGTTTTTTCCAGTGAATTGCTAAGGTTTTCTTTAATGTAAAGTAACATATTATTACAATAATTAACTATAACATCACTTTAAGCTTTGTTTTTTAAGAGACTATATAATAGGGATGGCCGGGATTGGAGGAGTTTGATTCAATGAATTTAACAGAATTACATAAAAATTCTGTGAGATTTTGCAGAATTCCGCGATGGGCAGAGTGGGTAGTTTGCACTATTTTCTTAGTGCAAAATGCTCTTTGCATCCAAAATGGTACGAGGAGTCATTTTGTGCTAAAAAAATAGTGCAGCCAAACACTATTTGGTACCCTTACATACTCTGCAGTGATGACTAAAGAGTATGTAAGGGCGACAAGAGATATGCATTGCAGTAATCTCTTAACATGGCAGGAAGAGGGAGCAGTCCCTCTATGTTTAAAAAACACTAATTGGTTTTTAAACATGGAGGGACTGCTCCTTCTTCTTGTCTTGTTTTGAGATCACTGCAGTGCATACCCTTTAATGCCCTTACATACTGTGCAGTAAACTGCAGAGAATGTAAGGGCACCGAGAAGTATGCAGTTGTGTGCATACCCCTTGGCACCCCTTACTTACTTAGTTTGGTTCTAAACAGGGCCACAAGAGGGAGCAGTACCTCTTTGTTTAAAAACCACCGCAGATTAAATTTCTCCTTCTTCCAACCATGTTTTAAAACCAACAGCCACTGCAAATTAATTCCGCCAGCGGAGCAGCATCATTTTAAAAGTAATTCTGCATTACAGAGTAATGCAGAATTCCTAAATTCACATATTCTGCCAACGGAATAAAACATTCCACCCAGCCCTACCATATAAATATATATGGCAGAATATAGCCACGGACGAGGGAGGATGCGAGGACTGCTTGAGGATTAATGGAAGTTTCATTTACCCCTCTTCCAGATCGGCTCATGGGGCACTAACTCCTAATTATTCCAGCTCACGAATCAGACATACTGATAGGGCTGAAACTGTAATTTGTACTCCACACCACATAGGTATTATACTCTTCACTTGTATATACACATAGTACACATTGATGGCAACTTTAGTGAGTGACTGAGGGATCTGACCCCGTCCTGACGAAGAGGCAGTTAGCCTCGAAACATGTTGACATCACTAGGAGAACTAGCTCATTGTCAAGCCTAAGTTTCTCAGCTACACAAATTTTTTACTTTTTTAACAATACCAGCTTATGACCAATAAAGATTTGTTTTCATAAGGCCAGGTATTCTTTTAATCTCACTTTTCCAAATCACTCCTGACCCTACTTACACTCACTCAAATACACCTCACATAGCACATTCAATATCAGTGTGCTCCAGCGTAGTCGCTAGTCCTAGCACGCCCCGTCCTGCAGCAGTTAAATATAATGGGGTGGCCCGGTGACCCTCAGAACCTGGGTTCCAAGTTTATATAAAGACAATGGTTCTGTCGGGAAAACAATCTCTTTCATGAACCTCATATGTAGGTAAATCTCTTAATTTTTCTACACTGTTATTAGACAAGTTATTTCATCCAATACTAATAACACATTTTGAAAAGAAAATTACCCTGTAGGAAGGGACAACACACACCTCTTTTAGAGCAATGTATCAAAATTTATCATATTTTTGGAATTTTTACAACAATATATCAAATATACACATTTAAAATGGCTGTCCTAAACAAAACAAAATTGACATAAAAATATATCTGTGACAAGTTGTGTTCTAGTGAAAAGTGACAAGTGTTTTGATTTGTGAGTTGACGGATATATACAAACAAAAATTTTTCAATGTGACAGTCCCAAACTCAAAACAATAGTTTCAACAGATACATTTTTCTTCTTCGTATTGAAACTTAGATAAGGACTGATCCAAATTTTAACGTCGACGTTTTGACCCTAGACAGTGGCGCTGATTCTATTGCAGCCGGGGCGGGTCTTCATCAGGACTATATTACAGGTGGACAACCTATGGAAAACGGGAATAACTTTTAGCTTCTTTGTGTGTGGAAATAGTAGAGCAAAGGCCGTTGGACATCGCCAAACTGGACCGCTCACCTGTTACTTTTGAACAATGTCCTGCGTGTGATTCTCATTGACAGCAGGGCAGAAACAATGTGTCAGCCAACACTGTCTGACACCGAGGAATCAATCCTAATATCTAAAAATGAAGTGATCATGTCACTACACTTGTACCCCAAAGTAGGCAAACTTAACTACAACTGAGTGTACTCTAAAACATACATACCTTTCGGTAAGGTGACCGATCTCAATTCATCCACCAGCCGGTGGAGATTTTATGGATGTATCCAGGGAAAGTGCCGCAAATACGATCACCTATATGGTAAAGAATGAGAGCATTCTTATATTATATGTCCTCATCAATTCTTCTATTGTTTATAGGTCGCAGGGCAACTAATCTTTTCGCAATAACTCAATAGCTGGTCCAAGGGTATCAGCTTTACAGGGGGCTAAACTCCTTCAGTTTTAATTGGATAAGTGAAGTCATTAGGTTTGTCACAATATCCATTGTGGCAAAGCATTCAAAGTTGCTACGATCCCATCGCTCCACCTTAAGACATTAAATGAAGGTTTATCTAATTTACATAGGTAAAATGTTTGTTTTAGCCCACTTGAATTAATAATCTATTATGGCTTTAAATGACTTCTTAATATGGAGCTTCCCATAGGTGTTTTGTTGGTATCTGCGAGTGTATATACGGTAACAAGTATTTGTACCGCAAGCTGTCTCTGCGTGCTGAAACGTTATTACGTCTCAACCATATGCATGCAAATGCGGCCGATATGTTTGCCCTTGCGGAGCAACCCCCGATGTCGTAATCCCATTGATTAATACCAACAGGTAGACTCAAGCACTTCTAAGACAAGTTATCTTCATCAAGGACTCATTGACATAAGGTGACCCTTGGTATCCGAACGCTATTGGAATTCGTTTAAAAAAAAATTGTCCCCAGGCACGCATACAATTCGGCCGAGTGAGGTTCCCAAACTTACTTTTTATTCTTCTCCCACGGAGCCGTATTACTTTGACATCCCGGTAGACGATCCTTGAGAAACAACGGACACGGGTACGTATAAACCCTGACGTACGTCAATTACATATTGACGATGTTACGTTCCTACTCTGTTCTGGCGGCTATTAACAAACTCTGGAATGGAGTTTTTCTCAATCAAGGCTACCTGCGATTCTCGTGTCTTTCTATCATTATAGTTATTCAGAGCATATCATTTACAACCCGTTTTCAAACCTTTTAGCTGCTAAATACATTTAACAATTTTTTATCGAGCTTCGCATGTCTAGCAAATCACTTGAATGTAAAGACATTTTTTGTTAAATACAGGGTCAGTATGACTTAAAAAGCACTTATTCAGTTAAGCATTACAATTATATACAGTTCATGCCAGTTTAACATTATATCTCATCATGATAGTCTTCCGAGACTCATGTAAGCTCAGGTAATGGGTTCTCTATGACGTATTACAGTTTTAAGGAACTTTCACCTATATTAAAGCCCATTTCACAAAGATAGCTACCTATAATCAACATGTTGTTCCATATTTACAAATATTTAAAACATTTCAACTCAATTCTATAAGCGATTTCTTATCCCATCCGAGAGTCAATGTCACATATGGAATACATCTTCTGTTATTAAATCTAACAGTCCTTACTGCATATAAAACACATATCATTAATGTAATCAGCCGACCATAATTAAAGTCAATATGTTATGGTGTAACCTAAAGGGTACCTTACAGTTATAATTATACCCAATAGCAGACATCCCTTATGCATACTTCCTAAATACCTTCCTTTTTATGGTTCATTTGACCTCATAGTTTGCTCATTTGTAAAAATGTCTCCTCATGTTCATTTAACCCTTCTGTGACAGAGTTAACTGTATGAATCCAGAGGCACTCCTTATAGTTCAAACTTGATGCCATATTTCCCCCTCTTTGATGTAGCTCAACCTTTTCAATAACCCACCATTCTAGTTCCTTGTGGGTATGTGCAGCTGTATTGTAATGATCAACCAGAGGTGCTCCTGGTGTTTTGCATCGGATTCTGCTTTGATGCTGGAGTATCCGGTTTTTGACTTTTTGTGTAGTTTGTCCCACATATAGTTGTTGACATGGGCATTTAATTGCATAAATTAAATTCTGACTGTTCAGTTGGTGAACTTCGTCAAGGTATATTGTTTAGACCTATGTGTAAATGTATTCCCAGTTTTAGCGTATTTGCACACTTTGCAACTACCACATCTTCGGTGGCCAACAATAGGTTGAAGACCCAATTGTGTCATGATGTTCTCTGGTTTAGGGGTTTTCAAGTATGATGTTACCACAAAGTCTTTCACATTTTTAGCCCTCTTGAATGAACACATTGGGGCCTCCGGTATTCCTATTTCCGGGCCTACTAGGTTCCAATATTTCTTTATTACTTTTGTGATTTCGTGGCTCCTCGTGTTAAATGTGGTAACACATATGAGTTTCTCAAGTTCATCACATCCTTTTTCTTGGATTTCCAATAATGTCTCTCTGGGCCGATACCAGGCCCGTTTTCAAGCCCTATTTAGCAGGCCTTTTGGATATCCTCTTTCCTTCAGTTTGATTATCAACAAATCTGTTTCTTTGAAGTAGTTCCATGTTTTAAACAATTTCTACGGAGACGTAAAAACTGTCCATACGGCAAATTGTCTCTTAAATTTCTGGGATGGTGTGAATTGTATTGAAGTAATGTATTTCGGTCTGTTGGTTTCTTTTATAAATTCATATTGATCTTTCTGTCTTCAATTTCGAATGTTAGATCCAGAAATGGTATAGACTCCTTACTACATGCCATAGTAAATTGTATATCACTGGAGCAGTTGTTTAACTAAATCAAAAACGCGTTCAAATCATCTTGTGTACCCGTCCATATCATGACGATATCATCTATGTATCTGTTCCACTTTGAGATACATTCACCATGTGGATTCTGATCTCCATAGATGTATTTGGACTCAAAATCATCCATATATATATTCGCCAGACTTGGGGCGAACCCAGCCCCCATCGCCACTCCTCCACATTGGTAATAGTATTCTTTCTGGAACATGAAATAATTTTTGGACATTGCAATTTCCAATAGTTGCACCAAAAAATCTGTTGGAACCCAGTGAGGAGCTGGACGTGTGTTAAAGGTTTTCTTGACTACCTCTATTGCTTCATTCTGAGGTATGCTCGTATACAGCGAGCATACTTCTAGAGTGACTAGTATTTGTTGTTGTTTGTCAAATGGTTTATCTTCAAAAATCCGTATTGTATGCATGGTATCACGGAGATATGATTTTGTGTCCAGTACAAACAGTTGCAAGAAATTATCCAAATATTGATTTACAGGTTCCAGTATTGATCCACACCCGGAGACGATTGGTCTTCCCGGGGGTTTGTTGATATTTTTGTGGATTTTCAGGATGGTATAAATAGTCGGGATCCTGGGGTCTGATTTATTAAGGAATTTGAACTCTGGTTCTGAAAGAAATCCATCCTCCAATCCTTGCGTTGTCACATTCTTTATCAATTTAGCAATTTCTTTGGTGGGGTCTCCTGGTATTCTGGTATAGCTGTTTGTACAGTTCAATTGTTGTTGTATCTTACTTACATAATCATCTCTGTTTTGCACTACAACAGCTCCCCCTTATCCGCTGTTTTTATAACAATTGACTGGTTGGCTTTTAAGTCATGTAGCGCTTGTCTCTCTCCTCTTGAAATGTTATGCTTGATAAATTCGGTATCACTGAGCAAATTCATTACTTCAGACATCACAACTTTTTCGTAGGCCAGCACTCTTTCATTTACCAGATGGTTTGCAGGAGTAAAGGTCGAGCAGGGTCGGAATGGTGTGGCTGCTTGCTTTTTTATATATTCCTCCCTGTGTGAGAAGAAATACTTCAATCTTATTTTTCTGAAAAACTGCTGGAGTTCCAACTTGGTAGTAAAAGAATTCGGTGGAGTGGTTGGTATGAATGATAATCCCTTTGCCAGAATACTATGTTCATCACTGGTCAAAATATGGTTTGAGATGTTGACTATAAGATCTTTATTATCTTGGATCATCAAAAAATTCTGTATATTATTATTTCCATTCTCCATATTGTTACTCTCTTGATTCATTACAGCTGTGTTGTTACTCTCTTGGTCTATTGCTGTTACCATCTATAGGTTTGGCGGCTGGTATTGATCTCCCCATGATTCTGTTGTCGCTGGGGCTGGGGTTGAAATCGCACCCGTGTGTTGGTTCGCTTGTTGTTGCCTCGTCCTTGGTTCCATCTCAGTGCTCTGCTCCAATTGTGGTCCCTGTTGGTCCATGCGGGATCCCCTAAAAAAGCAGATGAAGATCCAAAGGTATCTTGATATTGCGCTCCAGTCGGATATTGTGGACCTGATTGGAAGACCCCAATGATGAAGCATGACACCAAGGGCCATTTTGGTGTGTGAGGGGTATTTTAACAAATACTGTGTATGCCTGCTATACCTTGGCTCACAGAAAACCTCTTAGAGGTGGACCTTGTTGTTTATTTATAGAATATATACATTACTAGGGCCACTGGGATTATGTGATTGTGGGGCTGCAGCAATTTTTGCATAGTTTTAAATTTGATGCAGTTGCCAAATAATCCATCATCTGCCACAAAATCTGCAGGTTTTAACGAAACAAATTTGGTTTCTATCTCAAACGGTTCAAAGTTAGTAAAAACGCAGTGACATGTGTTGCCGCGCTGTGAAAAGACCTTTGCAATGTATTTATTTATTTATTTAGGGAATCTTGTATAGCGTACAGATACCCCAACGGGGTGTCCCGGCGCTTCTGTGAGAGCTGATGCTGTGTCTGACTCAGTTAGTATCAACAGAAGAGAAAGGTTTTTAGAGCTCTCCGGAAGGGGAGTTCCTCCTGGATGGTCCGGATGTACAAGGGTAGCTTGTTCCAGTGGTCGGAAGCACAGACTTGGAATGTTTTCCCCCAGAACGAACTTTTTTGAATCTGGGGGTAGAAAGGAGATGTTTAGAGCTCGAGCGGAGAAGTCTGGTATTGCTGTATGGACGAAGGCAGGAGGATAAGTATGCGGAACCCTTTCCCTTGACAGCTCGATGAGCTAGGGTAAGTGCCTTGAATTCCGCTCTTTTGTGAATCGGGAGCCAGTGCAGCCTATGTCGGTGGGGAGTGATGCGTTCACGAAGGGGGAGGCCACAGACCAGACGAACAGCAGAATTCTGGACTGTCTGGAGGCGACGCTGGAGGCCCAAGGAGAGACCAAGGTACAGTGCATTGGCGTAATACAGATGAGAGGTGATTAGAGCCTGCACAATAGTTTTCCTAGTCTGGCTGGGGAGGAAATTGATGAACTTTTTCATCATCCTCATCTTAGAGAAACAGGCCGCGGATACCGTCTGGATTTGTTTTTGGAAAGAAAGATTGGTATCCCACATTACCCCGAGATTTTTAACTGAGTCTTTAGGTGAAGGGGGTGTACTCAGTGCAAGGGGCCACCACAGGTTGGAGTCCAGAGGCGAGGGCTGATGGAAGAATATAACCTCGGTTTTGCCGGCGTTAAGCCGGAGGGAATTGTTATCCATCCAGCTTGCGATGTTGCGAAGACAGTTTTTCAACGGGTCAAAGGTAGATTGGGATGGGGAGTCGAATGAGAACAGTAACTGTATATCATCAGCGTAAGAAGTGGCCTTGATTCCGGATTGAGCGATGATCTCGGCCAGTGGGGAAAATAAACATTGAACAGGAGGGGGCTCAGTGAGGAGCCCTGAGGGACTCCCCACCTGAGAGGGAGACAGTCCGAGGTAAATGGGGGTGTGAATACTGTCTGTGTCCGATTGGACAGAAAGGAGGCAAACCATTCCAAGGCCTTGCCTTGTATGCCTTTTGCCTGCAGACGGTCAAGGGGGACGGGGTGGGAGACGGTGCCGAATGCTGCCGACAAGTCGAGCAACACCAACACCACTCTAGATCCCTCGTCCAACTTCCATCTGATGGCATCAGCCATCCCAATGAGGGCGGACTCGGTACTATATCCGGGCCTAAATCCGTGCTGTGAGTTGTGGAAGGCACATTGGTTTCCAAGAAGCTAGCCAGTTGCCGTTGTACGAGTTTCTCAAGCACTTTAGCTGGTGCAGGGAGCAGGGAGATGCAACGGTAGTTAGCAGGTTTGGTGGGGTCTGCATTTGCTTTTTTGAATATGGGAACCAATCTGGCATGCTTCCAGGAGTCGGTATAGATTCCGGTCTGGAGGGAGTCGTTCCAAATTTCATTTAAAATGGGATTGAGCTGGGGGGCTAAGGATTTATACTGTTTTGCCGGCCAGGGATCCAGGGGGGAACCAGATTTACATTTTAGTAGTTCTGCCAGCGAGTGTTCCGGGGTAATCACCTCAAAGTTAGAGAAGACATGAGTAGGATTAGAGCTGACTGTGCATGGTTCGAGATTGTCAGGATTAATCTTGCTGGGAAAGGAATTTTGAATAGTGGCAATCTTGTCTTCAAAGTAGTTAGGCTGTCGCAAAGGGTCTGGGACACCGGGGGTTGACGCTTGAGGGCAAGAGGGTCAGTGAAGGTTCTGACGGTATTGAAAATAACTCTTGAAGACCCTTGTGTCCAGAAGATTTCCTCCTCTAGATGGGAACTTTTGTGATCTATGATTTTCTTCCTGTACTCTTTAAGGGCGGATTTATATTTGAGTTTACTGTTTGGAGAGTAAGATCGTCTCCAACTTCTCTCAAGCTGTTTACAAGCCGATTTACAAGTGCGGAGTTCATCCGAGTACCACAGTGCGGAGGGGGTAGCTCGTGAGGATTTAATAGGTCTGATAGGGGCTAGGAGGTCAATAGCAGAGGTGATCCAATGGTTGAAATTAGACAGTCTGGTGTCTAAATCTGTAGCCTCGGACGAGGAGAGATGAGGGGCTAAATTCTCAGGGGAAATCATCCTCCAGTTACGACCCAATGAGTTGGACAGGGGTCTCGATCGATCCTGATGGCAGAAGGAGATGGTAAAAGGGATCACGTAGTGATTAGACCAGGTTACAGGGATGGGGCCGGGTCACTTGTGGAGGTATCTGTTAGGTTAGTGCAAATAAGGTCCAAGGTGTGTCCTGCCTTATGCGTGGGACCGGAAATTATTTGGTTTAGCCCACCATCTGATAGGGTGGAAAGGAAATTAACGATGGTGGGGTCATCAGCATTGTCGACATGAAGGTTGAAGTCCCCAATGAGGGTGAAATTAGCATAACGGAAGGAGGCTTGTAAGGCATAATCAAGAAGGGCCGGGAGATGGGTGATTTTAGATTTGGGGGGGTGGTAAACTAATAAACCTGAGTATGTGCAGTTAGCAGCTAATTTTATACAAAAAGGAAGTGCCTCGATACACTCTATTTGGGAATAGGAGAAGGAAGAGATGGATCTATAGATAAGGGCCACACCTCCGCCGGGGTGGGTGTTCTGTCTGTTGGCACATAAGATCTTGTATTCTGGCGGGATGGCAAGGCAGAGAGCGGGATTGGATTCTTCTCCTAACCAGGTTTCGGTGAGAAAAAGAAGGTCCCACTGGTTATCCTCTAACGATTGAGCTACATCTAAAGAGTGTTTCACAAGTGAACAACAGTTAATCAGTCCAGCTTTAATAATAATTTTCTTGGGGGCCGAGGAGTGTCCGGGGAGAGACTGTAGGAAATGACATGGAGGCGGAGGGATGTTGTCTCTGTTTTGTACACTACAGGGTTTAAAGGGTAGTGACGAGGGATCGGAAGAAGAAGTATGTGCATACAAACAGGATTTTAAGTCGAGGTGAAGTAGGGCTTCCCTGTTGTAGGAGATGGTAGTAGAGGGGCATGGTGAAGGAGAGATCTGACTCGTCGCGGCTGCGTCCTGGTCGCGGACGGGCGCAGACGGGCAGGACTCTGGCACGACTCCGACGCGAGTTGCAAGAAAGTAGATAAAACGCCGATTTAGCAGTTTGTACAATTTAAGAGCAAGTAAAATCAGAAACAACGCTAAGTAACACGGCCTCCCGGCTTCCGCCTCAGGAGGTGCTCAAGCAGGCACACAATCAAGCGCTGGGCATACCGGGACCCTTTTTATGCGCAACTAGAGCGCTGTGAATCCCACCCACACACAAGATGGCCGCCGCTATTCTGTGCCCGGGACCGGCTCCACAGCGTCAATGCTCGGCTGGGAGTGGCCCAGGGCAGCGGGAAAGAGGGGGAACGAAGTGAGCGATTAAAGCTTATTAAATCAAGCTAATTTACTTAGAGTTGCAAGAAAGTAGATAAAACGCCGATTTAGCAGTTTGCACAATTTAAGAGCAAGTAAAATCAGAAACAACACCTCAGGAGGTGCTCAAGCAGTCACACAACGATTGACTGGTCATCTTTTTGTAGCTTATTGCTATATTTGGGTGCTAAACCGGTACTAATGAGGTATAACTAATGCCCAGACAGTTTTAACAAGTTTAAAAATTACTAAATGATGAGGTAACACTATCTCAAAATGTGCCCCATGATATCGTATACTTTGCATTTTCTTGCCGTACAATTTACTCAACCTTGCTGCATAATTTTACCCTCTCCTGATGCATAATTCCAGTGGCCTGGTATTTTATCTACAGGCGGTCGCCATTAGGTAGTTATAGTTAGGACCTAGTTTCCATAGGAAAAGTATTTTTGACTTGCCTATATTTTTGATGCCGTTTGACGAATCTTCACGAATTTTCCCCCAAAAAGTTTGTCAGTGACACCAAATTTCTGAACCTGCGGTTCCTCTCATACTGAGCAGGATTACTATTGCAACAACACATCATCAGTAGGGTAAAACTAACCTGTCTCATCATGGTCTACCCAGCTCACATTCACTATTTTTTGGGAAGATCCAACAAGCAGGAGTTGAGATAAAAAGGGGGGTTCAAAAAAAGTGTCTTTCCCATGTTTATTCCCATTGAGTTTTAGATACAACTACAGCCTGAACCACTGGACGGAATGACACCAAATTTGGCAGAAAGGTAGTTCTTGGTCCAGAAAGCGCCCTTTTTAGGTCGAGGACCGAAGGCTGGCTTGTCAGCCGGAAGTCGGAGATTTAATGATCTTCAGTAGGGAAGTTTAACCCGCCTCTCTCCTCTGTCTCTCCTCCATTGGCTGGCTTCCTAAACGGAGGCCAGCCATTGGAGGAGAGAGGCGTCCCTCGAAAGAAGCTCCATCTCTTTCGGATTCGGGGGCGGGTTGGTTCTGTTCTTTCCATTGTTAAGCCCTGCCCCTTTTGGGGACGGCCAAACACGCCCCCAAATCCGAAATTTGCGAAACTTTGCACCGCCATTTCTGCCCGACCACCTGACCCGACAGACGGTTTCCCTACCCCTGCTCTCTCCCTCCGTTGTTTAATCCTCGCTCTCTCTGCCTCCCTCCCCGCTTGAGTGGTGGCGCGCCCCCTTTGCCTGCTCTGTCCCTGCTCCGGCTCAGTGTGCTCGGCTTGGGGTTTGGGCCTTTCCCTGCTCTGTCGGGATCTCCGTTCCGAGCGTGCCTCCTCCCCAGAGCCTGGAGAGATGCGACGCTGGAAGCCCCATGCAGTGGCTGTCCATGTGAAAGCACGCAAATGAACGAGTGATTAATCACACCCATACTGGATCCCGGGCCGCAGCCTAGCCGACGAAGACTTGCCGGAAATATATAGAGCCGAAGGAGAGTGCAAAAGAAAATAAAACTGTGATTGTTAGTTTGACAAACGCAGACCTTGTAGGCGCACCCATGCATCTGGCCGGTCTCTCCGCTTGTGCGGCGGCGCTGCTGGCCCTGCACCTCGTGCTGTGGCTCTCCTTTCCCTACTTCTGGATGGACCTGGGCTACTTGCTGAAGGTGCTCCGCAGCGGGTTGTGCGTGGAGCTCTACAAGCGCAGAGGTCGCGTGGAGACGGTCCTGGACCACCCTCTGGCCGTGGCAGAGAGCGTGCCCGACAAGACGTTCCTGATTTTCGAAGGGCAAAGCCACACCTATCGGCAAGTGGACTGCAGGAGCAGCCGGGTGGCCCAGGTCTTTCTCCGCCATGCATCGTTCAAGAAAGGGGACACAGTGGCCCTGCTCATGAGCAATGAGCTCGACTTTGTGCACGTCTGGCTGAGGCTGGCCAAACTGGGCTGCCGGGTGGCCTTCCTCAATGTAAACGTTCGCTCGAGGTCACTGCTGCATTGTTTCAACAGCTGTGGTGCCTTTGCGCTTGTGGTGGGGGCAGGTACGTAAGATGTAACTTCCGCAAGTGACTTCAAAGCGATAAAGCTAGTTTAAGAAATCGGAGGTTTCTTTATACAAAGTAATAGAGATGTTAAGTAACTTTAATGCCATGTGAAACCGTCAGTTAGCCCAGACGCTTTGCCAACGCACTTCGCACCCTCCCCTTCCCTCCGCCCGCAGCTCTCCTTCGTCTCGCACCCCCCTTCCCTCCGCCCGCAGCTCTCCTTCGTCCCGCTCTCGCCCCCCCTTCCCTCCGCCCGCCCTCCCTTCCCTCCGCCCGCAGCTCTCCTTCGTCTGTCTTTGTCCCAACAAAAGCACATCTGTAAACACTGCCTTTCCTCTGATGCACCACGTGAAACTAGGCAACAACGACCACTCACCCCCAACTTTCGGGGCAGAGTCTACTTGGTTTTATTGTCTCCTAAAAATGTTCATCTGACCGTTACTTTCTTCTCAGGTAACTGTTTCACATCTCCCGCTTGGCACCTTACTCGCCCCATCCTCACCGGTTCCTCCCACCCCTCAGCTCTCGCTCCCCCTGGCTTCACTCCCTCTCTATGGCTCACTCGACTGATGCACATCTCTCCGCACGCGGACCCGGCAAAACAACATCAGGAAAGCACGGCCCAGCTCGGCAGGAACTGGGGCTCACACAGTGTGGGACCCCGGGCCTCGTGCCAACCAACACCAGTCACATGGTTGGGATGGGAGGGAAGCAGGGCGGGAAGGACAAGGGAACCACGGAGCCTGTGCCAGGCACCGTCACACCTCAGGACAGGCAGGCTCGCGTCTCACGCGAGATGCGTGGGAGTTGGTAGGGCCGTTGCCGATAGCCGTACCGAGGTGCTCCAGAGGGCTGTGCTTGCTCCCCTGCCCCCTGGCTGTTTGCTCCCTTGATCCCTGGCTGTGCTTGCTCCCCTGCCCCCCTGACTGTGCTTGCTCCCCTGCCCCCTGGCTGTGTTTGCTCCCCTGTCCCCTGGCTGTGCTTGCTCCCCTGCTCCCTGGCTATGCTTGCCCCCCTGCCCCCTGGCTGTGTTTGCTCCCCTGTCCCCTGACTGTGCTTGCTTCCCTGCCCCCTGGCTGTGCTTGCTTCCCTGCCCCCTGGCTGTGCTTGCTTCCCTGCCCCCTGGCTGTGCTTGCTTCCCTGCCCCTGGCTGTGCTTGCTTCCCTGCCCCCTGGCTGTGCTTGCTTCCCTGCCCCCTCACTGTTCTTGCTTCCCTGCCCCCTCGCTGTGTTTGCTCTCCTGTGTGTGTATGTGGGTCTGGGTGTGTGTGTATCTGGCTCTGGGTGTGTGTGTGGCTCTGGGTGTGTGTGTGTGTGTGGCTCTGGGTGTGTGTGTGTGTGTTGCTCTGGGTGTGTGTGTGGGGCTCTGGGTGTGTGTGGCTCTGGGTGTGTGTGTGTTTGTGTGGCTCTGGGTGTGTGTGTGGGTGTGTGGGTGTGTGTGGCTCTAGGTGGGTGTGTGTGTGGCTCTGGGTGGGTGTGTGCGTGGCTCTGGGTGCATGGCTCTGGGTGTGTGTGTGTGTGTGTGTGTGTGTGTGTCTCTGGGTGGGTGTGGCTCTGTGTGTGTGGCTCTGTGTGTGTGTGGCTCTGTGTGTGTGTGTGTGGCTCTGGGTGTGTGTGTGTGTGTGTGGCTCTGTGTGTGTGGCTCTGGGTGTGTGGTGTGTTTGTGGCTCTGGGTGTGTGTGTGTGTGGCTCTGGGTGTGTGTGTGTGTGGCTCTGGGTGTGTGTGTGTGTGACTCTGGGTGTGTGTGTGGTGCTCTGTGTGTGTGTGGGGCTCTGTGTGTGTGTGTGGCTCTGTGTGTGTGTGGTGTAAATCTGTTCAGTATTTTTAGCAATATTTAAGAATGAAAAAAGTTGTATATCTAGGATCACGAAGCTTCACAATTACTTTGTAACGAATCGCGAAAACGCATGCCAACAGGAAAGCAGTGATTGGCTGCCCGAAACCTGTGTAGAAAGTTGCAACTGCCTTTTAACTAATGGAACACGGTCCTTGGATCTTAAACTAAACATGAAAAGTGGTATAAGGGGTCTAGGTAGAGGGCACCTGACCCCATGACTGCAATATAGGGGTGTTTCAGAGGCTCCTTATGTGTAAAATATGTTTGCTTTTTCCCATGTGTGATATTCATGAATTTGTTGTGAACTTACACCAATGAGGCATCGCTGAGGGTCGCGAAGAATTAGCAAATACACACAAAAACTCTACTATATTGGGCTTCATTACTGGATGGCAAGAAAGGGTTAAGAAACACTGACTATTTAGAAGTGGGTTAAGAAAAGTAAAATATAAAGGGGATGCTTTGATTTGCTGTCTTCGACAGTATAACTGAGAGCAAAGGTGCAAAGGTTACCATTAATGGTTGCTTTGTATGAGAGTGGTGTGCCATTCTTATGCTTAGATTTTAAATTCACACTAAGTCTACAGCCTAACTGAGAGCATCAAAAAAGAAAACTGATTCATCAACTAATTTTACAGGTATGTAAATACAGTGTAATAAAAAAAAAGGTATATGTATAGTTGAAGTTAATAAAAGTATGTATGATATATGTAAATGTTTTGTAAGTATATGAGAGAATCAGTTTGTGGGTATTTGAGTGTTTTTTGGGGACATGAATCTGTGTGTGTCTATATGGGTGTGTGAGTGAGTGTGTGATTGTCGGTCTGGGTCTGATAGTAGGCTTGTGAAAAGTCCTTTATTCATTTGTTATTCTGAGACTGTAGAGTTGGTATTAAAAACTCCTTGCTGAGCTTTAATCATCTGTTTTACTATACACTACTTATCCCTTAGGTAGGGTTCTAGGGCAGGGTGGTATATGCTTAGAGGATTAGACGTGCACTTTAAAGTCTCCATGACACACATATGTAGTTTGAGACCCCTAGGCTTAGTTAAATATACATATTTACAAAAGCAGAGCTATTAACCTTGCCTGTAATATAGAGTCAGAGGCATGTGAATATCCAGTGACATACCCTATAACACTTATGTATGCAGCAGCAATAGAGGCAGGTGATTACAGATTTATAAAACCCAACAGTCAGTAATAGAGGCAGTAAGTAATACATACAACCACTTATATTGGGATTAAGACATTGTGATTTAGTTACTTTCACATCTAGTGACACTCCCAGAGAGGGACTGATATACTTATTTAGATATATACTGAAGTAGCAATAATTCTAATCACAACATGCAGACAAGTAGCTCCAAAAGTATGCATTGGGCCTACTACTGCAGAGACTGCGTGTTCAGCTTTACTGCTAGGTTGAGTTGACATTTAAAACTCCTTTCCAAGCTTTAAACTTCACTTGTACTACATAAAAGTCACTGTTAAGGTTGGGTGTATGTAGGCCATAGGGTAGGGTGCCATGTGCTTGAGAGGTAAGACAGTGTTTAGGGTGTACAAATAAAAAGCTAAGAACAGAATAAAGGGAAAATTAAATGTTTTACTACAATGTAATATACTATTAAAGCATACGCCATGTGTACTGTTTTGTTTCTGGAATGTTGTAAATGTAATACTAACTTGTATTTATGTTCTTTTTCAACAGAGCTTTGAGTGGTACATCTTTAAATGTTCAACATACTCACTGGGCCACACAAATATTTCAAAGATGTACCTCCAGAGAGGGTCTTGTCACATAAAGATCACTCCACATGCTTTGCCACAAAATTATTTTGCCTGGAGGGGGTGATTAATTACTCACATGCAATTGAGTGCCACTTTGCTGGGGGTTTCTCCTCCAAAGAACTTTGTTCAACAGGGCATGTCAACTGATCTTCAGTGCCATCAGATGCCAGTTCATTGGCAAATTATGGAAAAGGCACCAAAATCTAATTTAGAAATGAAAGAGGGCTGGTGTTCAAATGAGAAAAGTTTTTTTTTACAACCTTTATGATTGTTTTTTCCCCACTGTTCAAGGATGAAACTTTATATGGTGCATCGATTATGGTGTACAAGTCCAAAAGCTGAGATCCTTGAAAAGAGAAAAGGAAATGCTTTACTATAATATGAAATACTATTACAGCACAAGAATGTCTACTGTTTGGTTTACAGTATTAACTTATGCATTGCAGAAACTAAATGTTTATCTTGAAATTTTGCAATAAGTAATACTAATTTATATTTATGTTCTTTATGTTTGAAACAGATGATTGACACTATGTATTCGAGTAGAGTAATGTCCTACGCAATTCTTTCTGTACAGCTCTACAAACTAATATTGCCAAGGTATACCCCAATGTGCAGTGTCATAGAGCCACTGAGAAATCCAGACATACACTAATAGAGCCACTCATATACCCAGTCTCTCTCCCCTTTAGCCACTCACACACCCACTAAGTCACCGACACAGTCAATAACACATCAAGTCACTTACCAACACATGTGCTATCACACGCACTCACTTACTCATACAGATACTCACACACTCATTTCCTCACTCATACAGGTAGTACCTCATGTACTTACTCACCTATATAGTCACTCATACATGCACTAACTCACCCATAGAAGCACTAATACACCCAGTCACTCTCCCATGTAATTACTGACATACTGAATTAATCATCCATACAGTTACAAACACATCTACTGACCCAAACAGTCACTCATACACCCACCTAGTCACCTATGCAGGTACTAACACAGCCAGTTACTTACCTAAAGAACTAGCACAGAAGCTGCTAGAATGATTGTGATACAGTTTTACAGCACTCTGTATAGTGCCCACAAACAATAGGTGCTCACTCTTTGGGTCCGTATCAAAGGACCTTTATAAATAACAAAATATAAGACAGAAAGAGAAGCACACATATATGTATGAGTCCAAAATAGAAAAATCTCATATGGGAAAGAATAAAAGGACAGACTTACAAAAAATATTGCCCCACAGGAACTAGACATCACGCATCATTAGACTTTTTTCTGAAAAGTCATCCT
Source organism: Lissotriton vulgaris (assembly GCF_964263255.1). Taxonomy (NCBI): domain Eukaryota; kingdom Metazoa; phylum Chordata; class Amphibia; order Caudata; family Salamandridae; genus Lissotriton; species Lissotriton vulgaris. The sequence goes on from NC_141687.1 coordinate 259,097,747, forward strand.
TTCTTTTTTTCCTTGCACTTTAAAAGCAGGGACAAGGAAACAAGCAACACATTTCATCCCCAAGCATAGGGATTTCTTCAAGGCTGTTATAAAAGACAAATAAAAAGTCATTTTAAACAATATATTATATTTCTCTATTTTGGATTCACCCACCTATACAGCCACTCACACACCTATACAATCACTGACACACCCACGCATTCACCTATACAGCTACTAACACACACACTTACCAAAAATACAGCTTGTCACACACCCATTCACTCACTCACTCATACAGTCACTGACATATTGGTTCACAAACCCATACAGTCACTGACACACACACTCAATCACCCATATAGCCACTCACACACTCATGCAGTCACAGACACAACCACTTACTCTCCATACAGCTACTAACACACACACTCTCCCATCCATATAGAGACTCATGCTTGCACACACTCACCCAAACAGCCACTCATGCATCTATTCACACATCCGTACACCCACTCACTTACGAATACAGCCATTGATGCACTCACTCACATACCTGTACAAACACTTACACAGTCATTCAGAACCCATACAGCCACTCTCACACCAACTCACTCACCTAAATACACACTCACTCAAATACTTACACATTCCATGTACTCACTCATGCACCCACTCACTAACAAGAAATTTACTCACTCATGCTCTTTCTTATACATACAAACACACACATACAGTTTATCTTTTTTTCGACCAAGAAACATGGTTCTAACAAGAACCTTTTGTTTTGAGATTGTTTAGAACTTTGTTTATGTTTTTTTATTTTAGCTTTATTTGTATTTTACAATGCTTTAAAAGAAAAAACTGAAAACTGTGGAAACAAATGTCACTCAAAAAAAAGAAATAACACGTATGCACTTTTGCAGTTCCCAAAAGTGCAGCAACAGATTGTTCGCCTTCAATTAGAACTTTTTTACAGTCTACACAAAAAGTGCCAATTCTTTGGAGTTCTGGTGAGTTAGTTGGTAACTGTTGCTGGACCTCAGATGGCAGAGGTTCTTCAGGAGCAATTGGTGTTGCAGTTGAGGTAGACAGATCCCATTCCCTTTGCTGCCTCATTGCTATAGTCAACTCCTTAATGTGGTACATTTTCAGATGATACAACATACTCCTTATGACGTATGAATACTTCTTGGGCATACCCCTGAAGAGTGTCCTCTCACGTCTTGAGCACTTTACATGCTTAGCAACCACTTTCTTCTCCATGGAGGGGATAGTTAAATGTTAAATGTTGTATACTTGTAAAGCGCACAGCTGCCCCAGCAAAGGGGCGTCCGGCGCTGTATACCGCTGGGGAACCCATCCTGGCTTTCCCTGTGAGATGGTCCCTCCTGGGCATCTCCAAGTGAAGACAAGCATCCCTGGCGCTGATGGGGCCGTTAGTAGAGATTAAGCAAGCTATTGCCCAGAGTTGCTGACTGGGACCCATGATTGGAGTAGGCACCGAGGCGAGAATTATCGAGTCCGTAGTAAAAAACTATCAAGCAATTGGTTGCTGCTTTGCCGGGGGTTCCTTCTCCAAAGAACTGTCTTTATCAAGGTGTGGCTCCCGATCCTCACTGCCACCAGATGCTATTTTGTTTGGAAATAATTTCCCCCAAAAAGATCAAATCAATATTCAAATTGAAAAGAGCAGGTGCAGTAATGTGAGCCTCCAATCTCAGCACTAGAAGTCTGAAGATAAGAAAACTGGGTGGGGGCCTCCTTTCTAGAATAATCAAAAGTGTCTCGTCCAATGAAATCCCTTTCTTCCATAGTCATATGATAGATATCATCCTAAACGATGATGTATTCGCGATTACGGAAAATTGAATAAAACAATGTTGTACAATTAAATACTTTAGGAAAATCTCATCTTTATATGCTATCTCAGTAAACTAATGATCACAATTATTAATTGCAATATGTGTATATGTGTTTTTTACACTTTCTAAAAACTGCAGTAGTGGAATATTCGTATCGCTACAGTTAGCGGCAAATTCGCAAATATACATAAAAATCTAAATAAAATGAAAACCCTTCTGGGGACATCGGGTTTTTGATGCCAAAGAAGATGATGCCAAGTTCTTGAAGGCAACAACAAAATGAGGACATCACCACCAAACACAGAAGCACTTGCTTCATACAGTTAGGACAAAGTACCCTTGTTTGGTGGAGATTCACCTCTTTGAACCCTTGTTGCATACTGTATAACAGGATTAATGTTATCACAGATTTCTGAATAAATACGAACGAGGAGCAATAACATTGCCAAAAGGAACAGAGGGTCGTTGGAGGCATTTCCTCATGTACTATGTAGAATAAGCATCTGACATTTACCAAACAAAGCAGAACTTACTAATTAACCAGTATAAACTACTCAAGTTGGGTAGACATTTTATGCAAAACTGAGGACTCTTGTTTGATAAACGAGCAGATGATGTACATTTCTGGCCCTGATTCTCATTTCACAGAAGCTAAACCTCAATGGAATGCAATTACAAGTATAAACATAGAATGTGCCCCAGTTGAAGCGCCACTTCTGTAAAGGAGAAATTATCCTAGCTTCTTGGGCTTCGCAAAGGCAAGCAAAGTGTGTTTTCTCAGTAATTCTACATTGAAAAAACATTATGATATCCTTTTCAAAGGCTAAAGGATGATTCATCCATCAGAGCGCTATCTATAGTGACTGTGGTGAATGGGTTCTTTCTTGACCTCTCCTGGTGAGAACAGGGTCCATTCTTCTCCCTTTCAATGAGTGCAAATATGTAAAGTCCAAAAAGGCATAGCCCAACAGCAAACTCAAAAACTACTGGCCACTCTCCCTGCTCCTATTCCCAGCGAAGGTACTGGAAAAGATCATCAACAAGCAACTCATAACACACTTGGAGCAGGACCAGCTACTCAACGCCTTTCAGTCCAGCCTCCACAGCAATCCCAGCACCAAAACCACCCTGATGACAGCCACCAATGACATCCGTACCCTCTTTCACTGAGGAGAAACAGCTGCTCTCACCCTATTCAACCTCGCAGCAGCCTTCAACACTGTATCCCACCATATGTTGATCGAAGGACTCCACCACATCAGCATCCAAGGGTACGAGCTCAGATGGATCACCTCCTTCCTCACCGGAAGAACCCAGAGGATCCCCTTCCCACCTTTCACCTTCGAACCCAAAGGGATTACCTGTGATGTTCCCCAGGGTTCACCCCTCAGCCACATGCTCTTCAATGCATATATGACCCTCCTGGCCAACATTCCCAGATGCCATGGTCTTAACATAATTTCCTACACAGTCACCCAAGTCATCCTTTCACTCACCGGCGATACCCTTTTCCCAGAACCAACTTCCACAGATGCATAACAAGCATTGCCAACTTGAGAAAGAACAACTGCCTTCAGCTGAACACAGTCATGACAGAAGTACTGATCCGTGGCAACACATGGAACGACCCCTGGTGACCATCAGACCTAGGGCCTGCACCCACTCCCTCAGACCACGCCAGAAACCTCTGAATTTTCATTTACAAAAAGTTCACCATGAAATCACAGATCAACACTATCTCTTCAGCCTGCTGCCTTACTCTGCACATGCTACATAAGATCTTAAACTAGCTACCCCTACACACTAGACACACCGTGACACAGGCCCTCATCACAGCTGACAGGACTACGAAACGCCCTCTACCTAGGAATCGCCACACACCTTTTACAAAGACTTCAGACCATACAGAACGCCAGAGCCAGACTCATCATTGGCCTTCCGCAGCAAACCCACACCACACCCCACCTCAGGCAACTCCACTGGCTCCCCATACAGAAGATATACCGAGCCAAGCTGCTGACCCACGCACACAAGGCTTTACACATCCAAGGACCCGCCTACATTAATCAACCCCTGAACTTCCACCAACCGCTGGGAAGAATATGCGCTGTCTCCCTCTCACTTGCCCATTCTCCCCGCATATACCGAAGCAGAAGTGGAAGACGCTCCTTCTCCCACATCACAGCAAAGGCCTGGAACAGCCTCCCCACGCACCTCTGAACCATCACCTCACTTCTCGAATTCCAAATGGCCCTCAATACCTGGCTGTTTGAATAAGCCTCGGGGACCTGCAAGCGCCTGGATACCCTATCGGGTGATTATCAGCGCTTTATAAATCCTGATCGATTGATTGATCTTTTAGAAAATAGCAACCAGCAGAAGAAGCAGTCAGCATTACTCTGATGGGGATTTTACTCATATGAATTACACAATAAAACTATCTTTCATTTCACATATTTGATATAATTTTAGACACAATGAGACTAAGTGGTTTGGCCAGGATCACACGATTTCAGTCAAGAACGGAATCCAGGATTCGAATGTCTCACTGTCTAGACCTTATCTTTGCATACGTCTGTTTATGCTTTAGGTCCCCTAAGGCCAAGCCCCAAAACAAAAATGCAACTGTTTGATGTCTACAGGCAGAGTATGACAGACTGCTCCAGGAGGGCGCGTGCAGCCATCAGTGGGGCCAAACACCATTAATTCCTCAACAACCTTGTCATGCCCTCTGGGTTTTACCGCTTGGTGGCCCCAGCTGGCGCAGAAAGGCATGGGATGATCCCTTGCAACAAAAGGTGGGCATTAGCATTTCTGCTGTTTACAAATGCCCTGTAATGCAACCCTGCGCGCCGGTTTAGGAGGGAGGCAGGGGACAGAGGGCTGCCCGCCATCAATCTCAGCGCCCTGACTGCTTTTCGTCCAGAGGGACCTCGACGCGTCCCAGCATGCCTCGCGCGGCTGGCCCACGCCGAAAGATTCCAGAAAGTACCCAATCGCAAACCAACATTGCATTGGCTTGTCATAGTGTGAAGAATTAGTGTGTTGATTATGAATGACGTTGTTTGTCGTAGAGTTGTAAGCTCTAGCGTGCCAAGGTGAGTGGCGTGCCTGCTCTGAATGAGACATTCAACTGAGAGTGACACTTCTCAGTGACTGTATTTTCATAAATAGAGAATGAACACAGCATCAACTGCATTAATGATCTATAAGACTAAACTACCATTAACGGTGTTGGTATTATAATAAAAACGAAGGAAAAATCTGGATAGTTTGTAAATGTAAAAGAACTGCAAGATCATTTTTGGAGCAAAATGTCCATTACTTGCTAAATCATTAGTTTGCTGAATACGAGGTGATTTACCAAACAGTAAAATTGTAATTTAAAAACACGTAAATTATAATAATGCAAAACGTGGTTTTATCGAATCTTCTTGAAAAAAAAATAGATAAAATGGTATTGTTTTCAGGGGTGACGTTTCAGTGAAGACAGCTTTTTGCCTGTTTTAAGAAGTACATTTTTGACTTTCTCAGTGAGGAACTTTACAGCTGCTCTTTGTATGTTCATCTAAAAATTAGCTAATGATTAAAGAAATGTGCAGATTTTGAAAATGTAGTGCCGGTGCTCAGCACCGGAATCCCCCGGCACAAATTAAGGACCGATTTAGGGCATTGTATTTGGAAGATAAAATTTGTGTGGAGAAGAAAATCGACCAAAAAACATGTTTTCCAAGCTTCCTATTGAATGAAATCCATAAATCATGAGAATTGTAGTGTATAGTGCCGAACTGCCAATAGCACTGCTTCTTAGTATCCTTATCTGATGAGGTTTAGGCTGACACTTACATGTATTATTGGAAGGGACATGAGTGAAGTGTTTCCTATATGAGACCAGGTTGGGTGTTGTACATGAAAGTCAGATGTGTAGTCCATTGAGAGCCATAAACATGTTATGAGAGTTATGCATTATTCTGTCCTGAAAGTGCATTAGATTGTATGGGGGTCACACATTCATACGTAAATACTTCTGTGAGCCCTCAAGACTAATTTCTTGTTGTTGAAGAACTATATCGAAAGCCAGAAGCCATGTTTAAAAGGACACGAGAATTGTTGGGGAGCTACGTTAGTGGAGTGTATGAAGTCATACATCAAGTTTTGGTAAAGGGGTACTATAGTTCACCAGGATAAGAAGTGATCTACAATTTTCTGAATATAAATTTGCACAGAGTTCCATAATGTATAGGTTTGTACTGAGAAATAGGTGCCTCCCAATGACATTGGTAGAATTGAGGGAATATCAATCTAGGTCTATGAGTGAATTCTACTTCTAGGCTGGTAGTAGTGCAGCGAACATTGCTCCCACTCCACGGAGAACTTGATGTGCAATGCAAAAGGACTTTAAGAAGAATCCCTTGGCAACTCGCAGCCAGTGGACTTCTTGAAGGCATCTCAAATATGATCCCTTGGCTGGAGATGTAGAAGATTCCCCACTTGTGCGCTTTTTTGCATACCCATTGCATTCTTGTGATAATACGTTACCCAGGTGTTAAAGATTTTTCATCAGTAAAGCATAGAATGTAGGTACCCACTGTGCTTAAGTCATAGCCACAGATATACATTAACATTGCAAAGATGATCCTTGCACACATCCTTCTCAAAATGTCTTGTGCTGGGAAGTGCTGTAGGTGGGGCCAAACCACTATAGGCAGCCATATTCTGGATGAGGACCTCCATCCGTCATAGGTTGCCTCTCGGCTCCTACCTGTCCAATATCTGTTCAAATGAAGCTACATTAGCTTGTACATGCCCATGCGTTCTTCTGCTCTCTGTCAGCTGTATCCTCCCCTCCAAGTTAACAAATACACATAAGAACTTAATATGAAGCATGAAAAGGTGGAAGGGGCAGTGGCGCAGCTAGCCCTATGGCCGCCTGTGGTGGTCCATGATTTTGCCACCCAGCATGGCCGTTTGAAGTGCGGGGGGGTGGCAGGGGGCCACCGAGACTGCAGGTAAAAGCGGTGGGATGCCGCTGACCCCAAAACTCGTGCCACCTGGGTCAAACCCCCCCCCCCCCCTTGCTACGCTACTTGGAAGGGGGTAAGATAGGCAGACTTTGAAGATATAAAAATGACTAGCTAGCCTAGAAATATTTATAATGTTTATAACACAGTCACAATGTCAAGGAATAAATAATATAAGAAACGGTATCCCACAGAAGGTGTCCAAGGAATAGGGTGAATCGTAGCTTTCTTTTCACAGTTCCTTGTGGAGTCAAACTGAGTTTTGTGTTAAAAATAAATTGATTTGCGGAGTAATTTGGCACAATAAATTTCCTGCTGGGTCTTCCACTGAAATTGTCAAAACTGAATTGCAGCGTTGAGTACTTGCATTTTTCAAGTTTGAAAAAATAACATTAGGAATTAGGTCCATCAAAATAGACAGTGTGATTGTTTTGCATCCTCTGTGGTAGGGATGCTTCAAAAGCATCCACTGACTTCCTAAAGGTTAATCACCTTTTTGTGTTGAGACCCAGGTGAAGAATAGAGGGAACTGCCAAACAGTAACTCCATAACTGATTGCAGGGACCACCTGAGCTAATAACACCACATCTAAGACAACAAGGTGTGGTAAAGTCCCTTAACACCCTTTTTACTTCACTTTACTTGTCTTCATTAGTTTGTTATGTACTGTTTTATACACCCTCCCATCAAAAACATTAATTTTGATATAGTAAGAACGAAAACGGACCCACCTTTTTTCAATAAGAACTGTCATTAAGGCGATTTTTAGCTGATAGACCTAGCTAAGTGTTTCAAAACATTTTCTAATGTTAAAGCTCTCACCTGATGCATCTTTAAGTTACACCTGCTCCCGAGGGTTGCATAAACTGTGCGCCTGGCCCTGGCTGGACCGTGTCATGGCTCTTGAAGTCATCTCAATCCATTGGCTCGGTTCTGACTTCAAATATCCCCGCTGTCCTGCCCTTTTTCTTTCCGGGAAAACATTAAGGGGAATATTAGAATGGCGGACGGATGGCCACCGGCGGGCCGGCGGTGGACATCCGCCCACAATCGCAACCCGGGAAACCGACAGTCCCATTAGCATGGCGGTGATGGCCGCGGTAATGACATTTTCCGCCCGCCACTTTTACGCCGGTACCAGTCCACATGCCTGGCTAGTGGGCAGAACTGGACAATGGTGCCGTTGCAGGGCCAGGCACCGCCGCCATGATTATGACGCCGGAGGTAGCCATCCTTTCCGCGGAGGTGGGACTGCCATGGAAAGGCATGCAAAGGATGTCTCTGCGGCCCATTGCGGGCCCCCAATGTGTTGGGGGGTGTGTGGGTGCACTGGGGGGTTATCCATGGTACCCCTACATGTCCCTGTACCAGGTGGCAGGCACTGTGCAGTGCCTGCTACGCAGTGCAGTGATATGCATGACATGCTCCTTTTCACATAGCAACGGTGCTGCTATCAGCAGCAACCGCCGCAATGTTAAAGGCCACAATCGTACTGCTGCGGTTGGATTTCGAATGCGGAGCATACTAATTGGACCGGTGGTTATGCTGCAGTCCTAGCGGGCGGTGTTTTCCTGCTACCATGGCCTTCGGTGCATGGCATTACAGGGCGAATTTTGCAGCTATGCTGCAAAAACGGCCCTGTAACAAAACCGGCCCCCAGGGCCCAAAACCGGCCCCCACCCTTGCCGCGCACCGGGGGATTGCCCGGTGCCCGCAACGGCCAGTCTGGGCCTGCCTCCCACCCTGTGCAACGTGTTGCTCTCCCTTGTTTGCTACATGCTCTCTTTCTCTCTAGTGTGCTTCTCATACAAAACTCCCCGACTCGCACTCCTTGTGGCTCTCCCTGTCCTCTGAGCGATTCCCTCCCTTTGTAAGTTCCTTTTCTCCTCTTGCCCCTCCTACCCCCTGTTGCTTCACCCCACCCACTTCCTTGTTGCTTCCCCATCCCTCATGGTTCCATCAATTGAGCTCAGGCGTTTTTCTAAAAAGTTTTTGGTGAGTGCTGGCAGGTCCAATTTGCTGCAGAGCCATTCTACTTTAACACGTGTGCTGAAGATTTAATTGTTTATATATAGATCCAAGTGGCATTTGTCATCTAGGATCATAAATAAACAATAAATAAAATGGCTACTGTTTCTGAAAATAAGCATGATGCAAGTGTATACATACGTCATCACTCCTGCACGCCAAGAGAATGAGGTGGTGGCATCAGTGTGCCTTTTTTAATTGATTTTAATTTTTGATGATGCTAACCAGCAATGGATTTTTGTTTCTTTTTTATCAATACTGCATTGCATCAGCTAAAACTATTGGCAAAGTCAATGGGTTAATAAGGCGAAACCTGTTATTATTTGGCTTGGCACCGTAACCATCTTCATTCCACCAAGCAAGGCAGCATATAGCAGCTCTGCCAGGTTGGTAGTGATGCCAATACATTGGCAAAGCAATATTCAAGTCAAGGCAGGCGATACAATACAATGGCTGACAGCGCATGGACCCTGCTTCTATGTGTGTACGGATCAGCAGAAGTCAGACATGGCAACTACTCTTGTACCAGCATTAGCACTTCCACTGCATGGAATATTCTGTGTGGCTGCATCCCCCAATATAGATAATGATCCTCGTAGTGCAGAGAGCTAGAAGAGGAACATACCCACCACTGATCCTCAGTTATTAGATCACTGGAGTTGTCTATTCTGTTCCTCCCCCTCTGCCACTTGGCTTCCAGCTCTGCTATCTTTTTCAAGCTCAGCTCACTCAATGAGTGAGTGCAGTGCAGAACGTCGAGAGCCCTTGTCAGTTCCGGAGTGAGACGACAAAACCCAAGGACACAGTACAGATTACTGTCCTATCAGAGTTGCATCTTTTTTGAGGCCTGGTTTCCTAGCTGTGTTCTGGTTCCAAACTTGTCAGAATGCTTCCCCGTCCTATCCATTGAGTTTCCCAACCTCATATTTATGAAAACTGTATGGAAAAGACAAGATGTCCACACAAAGCACCATGGTTCTGTCAGAGGGGGCACCGTGCCATGAGAGCCTTAGTTCCATCCATTACAGGCCCTTCTGTATTCTGATGGAGCCGGTGAGCTTAGCATTTGAATATTATATATGTGGAGTATAGCATTCCTGTGCCCTGCCAGGTTCTTTAGAGAATAATTTCTTATCACTTTACGAAGTCTCCCATATTTCAGTGTCGTTACTATTGTAGTGCGTGGAAGCTCTTTAACTGGGTCCCGGGGTTACCACGCTTCCCACCTGGGCCTTTTACCTCTGATGTCCTGAGGTCTCCTTAGACCTTAGCATTGGTTTCATAATTGAGCATCAAGCACACTTCCACAGCACTTGATCCTCTTGGGAGCTAAGTATGGTGGTTCAAGCCTTACTCGGTAGGTGATGTGGAGCAGAGACTAAAAATTCGGCAAAATGCACAAAATTAGTAAATCAATGTCCAGCCAGTGCCTTTATTTAAAAAAGAAAATGTACTTTAATGTGAACAGCTAAATACTACAAACAAAAACACGCATAATGTGGCTTGAGACTAAGCTTCAGGAGTCCTAAAGTGTCCTTTAGTATCACCGCTAGAGTGTGTCTCAGTGCCTTTGCGAGCCTTTTCCTAGCTTGGCATGGGAGATTGCTGTCGAAGAAATTAGTCTGATACTCGGAAATCTGATCCACCACACAGGTATGAGGCACTTGGACATACATCAGTGAGAAATCTCTGGGACACTTACTTGAGGTTGTTAACTCTGGCTGGTAGACGTGAATGTGACTCTAAGGAGTCAATGCCGATCTCGACCGGAAGGGCTCCAAATCGGATTCGGAATTGCCTACACCGATCCGGAGTACCTGTTTCTAACTGAATCGTTCACAGTTCCGAACGACCAAGTACGATGCCTGGAAAGCCTTAGCGCCCCTCAAATGGGTTCTGGAAGGCATTCGGAGGGATAGAGCCCTCCGGAGCCGATTTGTACAGTTCTATGGAGTAGGTTTTCCAAGCGAGCAAGTACGATGAATGATTCGGACATCCTTTCTGATTCAGTTTTCCTGGATCAAAAGGGCTTCTGGAATTGGTCTTTGGGGACCCGTAGCTGGCCCCTTTTCACACGGAGCTCTCTGAATTGGGCTCGTGGGGGTACCCATGGGTCCCCATTTCCCAACCATGCACAGTGTGACAGGCACCAAGGAGTGCTCGCCACAGGGTGCACGATTATCCCCGACTACCCCTTTTGTCAGCGCGAGCCAGTGTGCGCATTCGGAACACAGGCTCCCATTGAAGTCAATGGGAGCCTGACTGAATCGTATCCGGATGCATTCAAATGCATTGTACTCATTCGGTGGATTCTCCCTATCCGAGTCGTCCGGAAAACATTCGAGACCCAAGTCATTCGGTTTGCTTTCTGAACGGGATCGGAATCAAGCCCTAAATCTGGGTCAATGTCTCTGAATTGTATAGGTCACAAACATTCTGTAGTTTAAATATAGGTAAAAAGGACAGAGGTATAATCTAATTTTGGGAAAATCGATGGATTCTTAAAAAAAGTCATGATGAAACTGTTCTAACAAGGGCCTAAAACAGGCATCCTGCCCCCATTATATGGTTTTGAAACAAATGAAAAAGGGTTCGTTTTGTAATTCTTTCCATTGAACTTCTGCACTCTTCTTGGTCTATAGTATGAAATCATGACCCACAATCCGTGACGTCAGACAGGTCAGACAAGCACTGCACATTCGTGGCCTATTGCTCGATGGGCGGAACTCCAATAAGATAACCTTTCAGAACAGTGATTTCTGAAAAGCAATCGCATTTCCCTCTTCTTGACCGTTTCACTGAATTCATAGAGCGCCCAGAAGCGCCATCATAAGCAGCACCCAGCGCTACATAAAAGGAGACCTGTCGAGTTGTCTGTAAACATGAACATCAGCGTCGGAAGGGCGTCACTTGGCAGCCCAATAATTCTTCTTTAAAAGTTCATCTGTCTCTGTACAAGCTCGGGGCGAGGTCACAAATTGCTAGTGTTTGGGGGCGAAGGGGGGGCAGAGGGGGTTCCCTGAAGGAAGGGGGGCTCGGGCAGCGGGACAATGAAAGCCCCTGCCACGTGTCACTAGTGTCGTTTATCAGGCACGGGCGTTGCCTTTCAATGGGGATTTAATGATGATGACCAGAGACCCCCTTTCTGCGTTTACTTCACTCCTGGGGGTGCCTGGAAAGGGGAGGCGGACCTTGCGGGACCATCTTGCACTTTCCCCGACCTTTGACCCTAGAGAATGGCACACACATGACTGGATTAAGTGACAGTTTCGCTGGCCTGGCGAGGGCCTGGAAAGGAAGGAAGAAAGAATGCAGAAAATGTGCGTCCCTGTTTCTTGTGATGATATCAAAATGTATACTTCAATGTACGTATCCGTTCTTTTATATAAAGAAACCATACGGGCATTCAGACTAGTTCTAGTTGGGAAACCAGGAAATAATGCGATTTGCCCTGGATCACACACTGTGCTCAAACTGAGAAGCTGGGATTTGAACTCAAGTCTTTTGGTTCCCCAGTCAACAACTTGACTAGTGCATACATTATTTATTTTCGTATAATTTAATTGGTATTGTTTAGCGTTAATGTTATCAAAGGTTGCTTCGAAGCAATTTCCAGCGACAGGGAGGGTTTCTGGCAGAAAGAAGTCAAATGATTGAATGAAGGAATCATTTAACCCCTCCCCTGCTGATGACGGAACCGCTCCGTCATCAGCTGTGGTGGCGCTGTGCTGATGACGGAGCAGTTCCGTCATGGCCCGCCCGACGCTCCTGCGCGGCACGAATTCCGCGCCTGCGCTGAGCGTTCTATTGAGCGGGCGGGGCCATAACGGAACCGCTCCGTCATAAGCACAGCGCAACCGACGCTGGTGACAGAGCGGTTCCGTCACCAGCATGCGCCCGCCGCTCTTACGCCCCGCCCCCTTAGCACTGCGGCGGAATAGCCGCCGCAGTGAAGGGGTTAAAGAGGAGGGGTGGATGAAGCAAGTTCCAGAGGTGGGAGCCTTGTGCTTGAAAGGTTCAGCCGCCCAAATATTTTAACCGTGCCACATCAATGGAGAATCGATTTTGAGTTTCTCTGAAGCCAACAGGTATGGCGGAAAGTGGGTGTCTGACCATAAAGGGCCTAGCACACAGGCCTGGAGTCTTGAGCTATACCATGTGTTTGGTCTGGGGTCAGTGGGGGAACATCAGTGCTGAGAACCTACAGTCAGTATGCTTCAGTCCTAATAACAGGTGGGTGCCATTGTTTTGCATTATTTGAAACTTGTTCATGATCTTTGTAGGAATGCCACCTTGTAAAGCATTGTAGTCATCAGCTCCTAAAATGCCCACAGAGAGCACCTAGGCACATTTTTGGGAACAAGCAATGAAAGTAAGATTCCTACAAGACCGGTGTCAAGGCTCGCCCTATGGCGTTGCATGCCTGGCGGACCTTTGCTAAGCCCCAGGTGCCCCTCACTCATGCCCTCCTTGCTCAGCTGGGCTCCAGTGCCTAGGCCACTGCTCCGAGATGTGTGCTGATAGAGCGCGATGGTGCTCTTTCATTTGTAGGGGTGCATCATAATCATGAGAAGTTTGCACCTGCATTTATTCTTATGTTGTATTAACATGGGGCAGTAGAATGCGTACTGTAATAATGTAAAGAGCGTAGTGTTAGGGATAATTTTCATATAAATTGAAGAAAATTATTGTTGCAATGCACACGTATTTAGTTGAAAACATTAATGTGCAGAATTTGTATCATAGTCTTAGAAATGCTTAGAAAATGTTCATTATATATATGGGTTCGTAAGGCCTATATGCCATGCTCTTATATTTCTGTAGGCCTAAAATGCAGTCTCACTGGAAGCTTTTGTGTTAGAGTGTTAGAGATTTAATAGTTGAATTTTATGTGCATGTTGAATTTGTATTTTCTCGCATTTCTGTTGCAGGTGGAGAAACTTATCTTTGCTAGTTAGAATAACACTTTTGCTTTAGGAGTTAGGCTTCGGGAGGAGCGGATACATTTGTACAAGGAGTGCAGATAGTGTGAGACAGGGTTCTTTCTCACTAGAGAAGGCCTGGGAATCAAGGTCATTGAGCCACAAGCTGGGAGCATCGAAACTAAATGGAAAATCACCTATGAGGAGGTGCCCAGCAGGATGAGGCGATGAGATGATGCCTAATGGGCATGTTTTGTGATTTTAGTGTTGGAATTAGGAACAGTGCCCCAGGGGTTGAGTTAGGAAAAGAGAGGAGATTGATGGAGAGGGAAGGAGCATCTTAGAACGAGCTCTGTAGCCTTTGGCTACTTCACCTATGCCACGTGAGTGGACTTCTTAGGAAGTCTTCACACGCTGACACCTTTTCTTATGTTTGCTTTTGTTGGGGCCCCATTGTCAGATTTTATCTCCCAGTGCTCTGTGCTTGACAGTCTTCTACCGATTCCAGGGTGCAGTTCTGGTGGGGTCCAGTTGTAAGAGGTTGTGTGCTTGGCAATCTTGTACCAATTCCAAGGTGTTGTTCTGCTGGTGTCCAGTTGTCAAAGGTTGTTATGTGGTTGGCAGTCTCGTACTGATTTCAGGATACTGTTCTGTTGAGATCCAGTTGTCAGAGAATGTGTGGTTGGCAGTCTTGTACTGATTCCATGATGCTGTTCTGTTGAGATCCACTTGTCTGAGTTTGTGTGGTTGTCAGTCTTGTTCAGATTCCAGGGTGCCATTCTGCTGTTGTCCAGTTATCAGAGGTTGTGTGCTTGACAGTCTTCTGCCGATTCCATGGTGCCGTTCTGGTGAGGTCTAGTTTTTAGAGGTTGTGTGCTTGGCAGTCTTGTACCAATTCCAAGGTGTTGTTCTGCTGGTGTCCGGCTGTCAGTGGTTGTGTGGTTGGCAGTCTTGTACTGATTCCAGGATGCTATTCTGTTGAGGGCCAGTTGTCAGAGGTTGTGTGGTTGGCAGTCTTGTGCAGATTCCAGGGTGCCGTTCTGGTGAGGTCCAGCTGTCATCGGTTGTGTGGTTGGCAATTGTGTACTGATTCCATGATGCCGTTCTGGTGAGGTCCAGTTGTCATAGGTTGTGTGGTTGTTAGTCATGTACAGACTCCAGGGTGCCATTCTGCTGGGATCCAGTTTTCTTGATTGCCGCTTCATTTGTGGGCGTGCAATCTTTTACCAATCCCTAGATGCCTCGCTTCCTGTCCCCTCTCAGCTGCTGGACTGCGTTCTTCTCACCTCCTCTGTGCCACCGGATGCAGCTCTCCTAGAAGACTGGAATAAGAAACAGAACTAGAGGATTGTGGTAAAATCACATCATGTAAATGGACGTACAGGGGCATTCCCAGGAGAGCAAGCACACCCATGAAGCAGGAGTTTCTACCAGGAGGTGTAGGAGAGTAGGAATATACCAGGCCAACTTCTCGCAGGAGGCAGTAGAACACATTTACATATAGTCCATCGGCAGCACGCATGGACCTCTGACTTGTTAGATGTCCAAACATCAGGATCTAGTAGCGTTAGAGATGTCCAAACATCAGGATCTACAGCGCCTTGAGGCACCCGTGTTCAGCAGTTGATTAACTGGTTTGACTGACCTGGCTGTGGTACAATCCATAGTATGCTATGCAGGTCTGTCCAGCCCTACGTGGCTACCAGCCAAGCGGGTACTCATGCAAGCAATAGAAAACACAGAATGGTGAAAATAGTGGTAAAGCATACTACCATTTATCTTTTTTTCAATAACTAAAATTCTCAGTGGGGACAACGTTTTGTAGCAACAGGGAACTAAAGAAAGTCCTGGTGCCTAACAGATAATCATATTCATCGGTGAAGTTGGTCCTCCTTTGCATAGCTAATGTAGTGATGTGTACAGAGGACTCCCACGCTACCGATGTGGGTAGTAAATGCTGGGTCTAGGACGACACAAGGCATGCTCGAGAAAGCTCTGGCAGGAGAAGGCCTCTGGAATTGAATAAATAAGGCATGCCTTACATCTTGCCAGTTGTTTGATTTGCTTCCACAGAGGACTCTGACAGGATACGTCAGTAGGCGGCTTGATTCATACTGGGTCTGAAAAGAGCCTAACACTTGGTGACAGTATTAAAATTCTTTCCACTGGCTGCCACTCAATCAGAGGGGTGGTTTCACAATTCTGTGCCTCATACACAAGGATCTAGATTACCATTTATAACTAAGGCACCCTCAGCACTGGACAAGATGCCTAAGGTTGGCCGCCCACAACCGCCTCTTGCTCCCATCTTCAAGACACAAACTATTTGGTAGGAGGTCTCATCATTTGCACTGAGCAGCTTTTATAAATCCTTCATGCTGTCCCTCTGCCTGGAAAGAGTCATCTGAAAATATCAAAAACAATCATTGGCAAACCCAGTAGATCTGGGTTTAATGTACTAATGCATGAAGCCTTGACACACTAGAGCAAGACACTTGCGAAGGAGTCAGCAAGAGCAAAGAGGGCTATGGCTTAAAGTAGTCGCTCATGCAGTTGAACTCAAACACCAGCGTGGAGGCTGAAGGATACCCCCAAACAGTCAATGGCTTAGGTGAGAGATGCATATTCCAGTGTCAAGATGTGATTGCTAAAGTTGCAGCCAATGTCTGATAAAAGCTGATTGAAGAAAGCCAATGGTTGAAAAGGGCAACCCACAGGCCTCTCTCTATGTATATTGTTAGCAATGGGTCTATTTGACAGCTGAGCGCTCAAAAGCCAACTTTTGGAAGACTTTTCTTTTTCGACAAGCAATCTGACTTGAAAATTATAAATTACTCAGCATGCTAGTTTATTGTGTTAAATCCAGGGCCCTTCCTCTCAACTCCTCGGCAAATGCTCAAAACCTATGTTGCTTTTGTGTGAGTGCTATACAAAGGAATAAATACATGATTTTTACAAATATAATTCTTTGGCAGGAATTTTGCCCATTCATCCTTACTTCCCCTTACTGGAAATATCTGCTTGGTCAACTGCTGCATCAGTGATCAATGCTGACTCAACAGGTCCAAATCTGTAATTAGAAGCAATAATCTGGTTTTGCGTCTGATCTAAGAGTCCTGCTTCACATTATTCAGCTCCACTAGGTTGCTCAAAACATAAAATGGCGCAAGGATTTTTAGCACTCTAGGCAACATACAAATTTACCTCCTGGGGACCTCCAATAACATCTAAATAAGGCATGTTTTTAGGCCTTGCATAATAATTTATCCCCACCACTACCCCAATCCACCCCAATCCAATCCAACCCACCCAACCAATCCAATCCAATGCAATCCAATACAATTCACTGTACTCCAATTCAATTCACTCCAATCCACTCTAATCCAATCCACCCCACTCCAATCCACCTCAATCCAATCCACTCCGATGCACCCCACGCCACCCCATCCCACCCCACCTCATCCCATCCCACCCCACTCCAATCCAATCCACCCCACCGCACTCCGATCCAATCCACGACTCCGGAATCTGGGGATCACGGTTCGATCCCCAGAGCCGGAGGCAGATTAGCCCAGCACCATGTGACTCTGGGCAATAGCTTGCTTAATCTTCCCGACGGCCCCCAGCGCCTAGAGACCCTTACAGGTGATTGTGCGCTTTACAAATGTGGATTATTATATTATAACAAGCAGACTCGATCACAGGAACGTACTCTATGCTGGAATCTCCAAACAACTCCTACAAAGACTCCAGACCATCCAGACCGCTGCTGCTAAACTCATACTGGACCACCCATACTTCACCCACATTGCACCACACCTCAAGGAGGTCCACTGGCTCCCCATTCACAAACAGAGGCAATTCAAACTCCTCACGTACACATTCAAAGCCCTACACAACATTGGACCAACATACCATTAACAGCCTCATACACTTTCACCAACCGACTAGACACCTATGCTCTCTCACTCTCACACATCCTCCATTCTCAAAAACAGAGCAGGAGGTCGCTCGTTCTCCTACGTCACACCCAAAACATGGAACGACCTCTCTTAGCACATCAGGGGCTCCTCCTCTCTTCCTGAGTCCTGCAAGAAGCAGAAGACCTGACTCCTTGAATAACTCCGCAGGGGAACACACATCCACTCACTTGTTCAAGCGCCTAGATACCCTCACAGGTGATTAGTGTGCTCTACAAATCGACATAACATAACGACTAGGCACCGCTCTCAGCCTGCCTCTTTCCTTTGCTTTATGGAAACACAAGTACCGCTCAAAATGTTGATCATGTCTTTTGCTTCACTTCGAGCAATACCTTGGGTTGTCTTAAAGAGTCTGCATCTTCTGGGGTGCTGCCATCCAATGCCACACAAGGAGCCAGAGACAGGATGGGCAGGTCAATCCTAGTCTTCACGCAGCTCTTCACAGTGGGGCCTTTTTGAAACGGGGTTCACCCGCCTGCCTGTGGCCTAACACAAAATGATGGGCCCCCTGCGGAATGTGATGAGAAGCCCTGAGTCTCCCATATCTCACAGACATTCGTTGGCCTTGGGATGAATGGGGCCCCCTTGAAGGGTTGGGGCCCCCCTAGATGGTTGGGACCCCCGGCAGGGGCCACAGGGCTCTGAGTTACACCCCTTTCGTCTGCCCCCTCCCTATGTGCGCAGATGGCAGCAGCTAGCCCCTTTGAAGAGCAGCATGCATCCAGGGTAATGCTGATAGCCACTACTGTGATGGGAATTGAAAGGTTTCAGGGAGGTCAAAATTAGAGAGTTCGTAGCAATAACCTCACTCTTTGCACTGACAAACATAATAGATTCGACTGCAGACATCTGAAGTGTTCATTTAGCTCAGCTGCAGCTGATAAGTGCATTGTCGCATTTAATGCAAGAAGCAAAGCAATGGATGTGTCATCAGTTGTGAAAGGACCACGCAACATAGTAAGGGCATTTGTAAGCCCCATGTTCACCCGAGGGGGATCTTGGCGATCTACGACAGATGTCCATCGGTACCCAACTCAGTGGTGCTCAATGTACCAATCTTGGGAGGATGAAAGGCTGAGTAGACATGCCGGATCTAAACGTGCCCCTGAGGTCAGGCACAGAGCCCTGCAGTAGATGTGTTAGCTCACTGTATCTCTGGACCCGCTGCCCCACAGTTGCAAACCTCCCTTTTACAATACATCTGACCTGTGTATAGCGATCATTAGTTTTGCAGGCTATGGCAGACTTATTTTGTTTATCCTTTGCTGGATTGTTATGTTGTTTTTGCTATATTATGCTATGTGAGTTTGTACAGTGTGTGCTTGTATTCCGTACTGGTGGGATTAATAATACGACCATGAAAACATGACGCACTGAAATTCCTGTTAGAGTAATTTTTAAACAGTCATTTATTTATTAATTTTGTATAGTGCTCACACCGCCGCCAGGCATCTTCTGAGCACATAGGTGACATTACTGGCGCCATGGGATTCTACCGGGCTTGTGGTAGTTTGGTAGCACGGTAGAAGCTCTCCTGCACTGCACATTGAATTTCAGAGGGAGTCTGATGAACGTCCTCAACCAATCAGCGTTCTGCGAATACATTCTGCATAATTGCTCATCGAGGCCCATCAAGAGCCACCGCAGCCTTTTCGAATGTGCATTAGAGCCCTCGTGCATCCTACTCACGGCGCGAAGGTGTCAGGTCAAGAGCTCACGCGGACGAGAGGCTACGTCAGGAAGGTGTACCAATGGCATTAACCCATCACTGCCTGGGGCAGGAAATGGGTTAGGGAGGGGTCGTATATGAATGGCGAGACTGAAACAAGTTTGGAAGTAGCGAAAGGATGTTTCGGTCAGGCTTTAATGGTTTTATTGTATTTCTTTGAATTGCTACCAAAATATCAAGTCATTATGTGCTGCAAACATCGTAGCAATGCAATCGACACTAATAAGATTCTTAAGGTCAGCATATACAAGTAAGGATAGATTCAGTAAACCCCACATCTATGTGCCTTAATATATGTGGAGTTAAACAACAACAACAACAAAGGAGTTTATAAAGCGCCTGGTGACGCCATCACGCCCCGCGCTGTGGAAAGAAGTCGGGAGCAGGTAGGGATTTACAGGGAAAACAGGTGTGTTTTTAAGCTTTTCCTGAAATCAGTCTCCGAGTCCGCTAGTCTGAGCTCTATAGGGAGAGCATTCCATTCCCTGGCAGCCATGACCCGAAAAGAGCGTCCACCCATTCTGGCCTTCCTGATACGAGGTACCGTGAGCAAGCCAGTTCCCCTGGAGCGAAGAGTTCTATTGGGCTCATAGGGAATGGCTAAGTCATTCATATAGGGAGGAGCTTTTTGGGTGATGATCCGATGGCACATCAGTAATGCTTTAAAGAGAACTCTTTTTTTTATGGGTAGCCAGTGGAGGGTATCTAGAGCAGGTTTGGATGGAGCTCTCTTGGGAAGTCTAAGGACTAGACGTGCTGCTGTGTTCTGCAGGACTTGAAGTCTCCTGATATTATTTTGCGATGTTCCAAGCAGAAGCACATTCCCATAGTCTATTCTTGAAGTCACGAGCGCCTGTGTCATGGTGCGCCTCGCTTCAAGAGGGAGGAGATCCAAGGTACGGTTAAGGGTTTTCAAGACCCCATAGCATTTACCGACCACCCTGTTCACGTGGCAGTCGTAGGAGAGTTTAGGGTCAACCCAAATTCCCAGATTTTTGACTGCTTCACAGGGGGTGGGTAGCGGCCCCAGACATGAAGGCCACCACTCCTTGGTCCAGCTCGTATCCCTACCTCCCATAACAAGAACCTCTGTTTTCGAGCCATTAAGCTTCAAGCAGTGTTGGGTCATCCAACCTGCCAGAGCCTGCATGCAGGATTTAAAGTTGTCTGGAGAAACAGAGGGGGCTTGGGATAGGGAGATGAGAAGTTGAGTATCGTCGGCATATGAAACTAATTCAATGCCGAACGATTGAACCACTTCAGCCAGGGGGGCCATATACAGGTTGAACAGGGTAGGGCTCAGGGCAGAGCCCTGAGGCACCCCCTGTTCCAAGGCAATGCTGTCAGAGAGAAAAGCGCCTCTCTGAACCTGAAAGCAGCGGTTGGTAAGAAAAGCCTTCAGCCAGCCCAATGCTTCCTGGGTGACCCCGGCTTTGTTCAGACACTGTAGCAAGATGGAGTGTGCTACAGTGTCGAACGCCGCACTCAGGTCCAGCATTATAAGTGCCATGGTCTGTCCTGCATCTACACCTGCTCGTAGGGTTTCTGTCGCTCTCAGTAGGGCGGTTTCGGTAGAATAACCTGACCTGAATCCTGATTGGGAGCTGTGAAAAGCACCATTAGATTCAAGATGGGCCATAAGTTGGCTATTAGCTATTTTCTCGGCCACCTTCGCTAAATAGGGTAGCAGCGAGATGGGCCGGAGGTTTTCCAGAGTGTCCTGACTGATGTTGGGTTTTTTCTTTATCGGCAGCACAATAGCTTTTTTCCATTCCATAGGGAGGGTGGCCGTAGAGAAAGAGAGTTGGAGGATGTGCCTGAAGTGATACTCAAGGACTTCCAGAGTGGCTGTCAGTATCCTGGGGGGGGCAGGGTCCCGGGGAGAACCAGACTTAATGCTCCTACAGATGCTGGTTAGAGCAGTAATGTGAGGAACAGAGAAACTGGTCAGGCATTTTTTAATATGGATAAGCTCCAGATTTTCAGTAAAGTCAGATCCTGATGGTAGGTCAGTGGAGAAGTTAGAGTAGATGGTAGTGATCTTATTAGCAAAGTATTTGGCAATATCATTGCATTTCGCCACCGAGTCATTAAGGGCATTGCTCTCGTTGGTAACTACCGAGATTTCCTTAAAAATTTTAAAAAGCTCCTTAGAGGAGTTTTCTGCTTCACCTATACGGGTCTTGTAGTGTAGGGCTTTAGCGGAACAAATCAATTTATAGTATTTCGCTTGCTCTTTTTTATAGTGGTCTTTAGCAGTGGGGCAGAAATTGACACGCCAATCTCGTTCCAGTTTTTTACAGGCGGTTTTAGCATCTTGAAGTTCAGATGTAAACCATGGGGATGGTTTCCTCAATTTCTTGTTGGTCACTGATCTCCGGATGGGAGCAGTTTCATCAAGGGCCGTAAGGATGGTATTTTTTAGACAAGTATAGGCGGTCTCACAGTCGGAGCCTTTAGGGGGTCCCGCCAGTTCGAGCTTATCAGCAAACGTCTTAGGGTTAAAATTTTTCCATTTGCGACAGCGATAGGTCTGCAAGTTTTCATTCTTGACTGCAGTTTCAGTTGCTGATATGTGTAAGGGAATCACAAAATGGTCGGACCATGGCACGGGAATAGGAGGAAGCACTTTCACTCCGTTCCAGTTGCCAAAAACTGGGTCGAGCAGGTGACCCTGTCTATGAGTGGGGCTTTGATGTTTAAGATCTAGCTGCAGAGAAAGTAGTTCTGCTTGTATGCTGATGGCGTCTTTGTCCCCAGCATCATCAAAGTGTATATTCATATCACCTAGCACCAAGAGTCTAGATTTCCTTAAAGAAAGATGGGCTGTGGCCTCAATGAGGCTGCACGTAAAATCAAATAGTCTTCCCGGGGGTCTGTATAGAAGAATGCCAGATAGAGAGTATTTAGGACTCACTATAATAGTGAAAGATCCAGCTTCGCAGTGATCAATATTCACCGGCGATAAAGAGCATTCCAAGGGGGCTCTGACGGCGATGGCTATTCCGCCTCCTCTACCATCCTGCCTATCAAGCCTGGCGAGGGAGTATCCTGGAGGCATCGCCTCGATGATATCAGGATCAGAGTGCTCACCAAGCCAGGTTTCGGTCAGAAATAGGATCTCAAGAGCTTCATCCTCAAGGAGGTGATATATTTGGATGTTATGTTTGCTTAGAGATCGACAGTTCAGTAGTGCAGCTTTTAAAACACTTTTGTGGGGGGTGTCAGAAGAGCCGGTGCTCGGAGTAAAACGGCACACTAAACAATCGTGTACTGATAGCGCCTCCATAGAGTGTAAACAAGATGGCAAAGGGGCAGGGCGTAGACTGAGCAAGGTAAGTTTATCATACCGTAATGGAGGGGGCTGTGGTTGACCAGGGTTTCTAGTCCCGCGCCCCGTCCTGTCGCGGACGGGCGCAGACGGGCTTGACTTTGGCTCGACTTCGGCGCGCTTCCGGCGCGCCCGCTGCACGCGTCCGCTGCGCGGTCGCTGACCAATACACATTTATAGGCTGTAGGGGCAACTAGAGCGCTGACCATCCGCCCGAGCCCGGAAGTGCTAGGCTCCTCCTCACCCTCCGCAAACAAACGCCCAGAAATGGACGCGGCGGACCGGGGCGGGAGTCGGCAGATAGGTGAGTAAATTTACAGTCCAACAGAACAGTTTTAAGCAATTTTAAAAAGGCTAGTGCCTAAGCATTAAAAGACGCTGTAATCAGCGCTAAACAGGGTGAGCTGTGAAATTTGCCAGCGCGAGCGGAAAGAGCCTGCCACTGCCACCGGCAAGACTCCCTTCCACAGCGCGACTGAGGAAACACGTTGTTTATATGCAATTAGCCTACAGCGCAACTAGAGCGCTGACCATCCGCCCGAGCCCGGAAGTGCTAGGCTCCTCCTCACCCTCCGCAAACAAACGCCCAGAAATGGACGCGGCGGACCGGGGCGGGAGTCGGCAGATAGGTGAGTAAATTTACAGTCCAACAGAACAGTTTTAAGCAATTTTAAAAAGGCTAGTGCCTAAGCATTAAAAGACGCTGTAATCAGCGCTAAACAGGGTGAGCTGTGAAATTTGCCAGCGCGAGCGGAAAGAGCCTGCCACTGCCACCGGCAAGACTCCCTTCCAGAACCGTAAATCTATATCTACCTTTATATGCCTCACATTATTTTTGTTGTCAATATTCTGACATTTAACCATTTGTTTATCAATACCAGAGCACCCTTGCACTCAGAATCCTTAGTCCTGGAACCCATTGCAGCACAGCATTGCATTTGCCCATCGATGACCTTTGGAACCCAGTCTAAGTGAAGTGAACCCTCGCCACTGACAAATGCAGTGTTCTGGATGTTATTCAAACCAGACTTTGGGTAACAGATGCATCTATTATTTACAGTCCTTAGAAAAGGCAAAAGAGCTGTAAGAGGAGCTATTTAAAACACATTCTATAAAGAATGCAGGCCTCTAGGGGTGATTAAAAAATTATATTGCAGCTTAGAATGCAGAATAAGCTTTCCCTATTCACTTGAATGGCACCAAAGTGACAAGAGAGGTACACTTAGGGCTCCTCTGCCTGAATGGGAGGCATTTTATGGCTCAGGGAATTAAATGTGGTGGTGCCCAAAGGAAAGAGATTGGAAAGGCTGAGCTCAATGATGGTACATCTGTTTTCATGTCATCAATATCATCTCCTATGCCGTCAACACTCAGCTCATCCTCCCACTCTCTGCGAACCCCGCCTTGACGAAAACCAATTTCCACAACTACATGAAGAATGTTGCAACGTGGATGAAAGACAACGACCTTAAACTCATTACAGGCAAAACAGAAGTTTTGATTTTCAGCAGACACCAACCCCTTTGGTATGACTCCTGGGGGCCAGCGGAGCTTGACCTACCCC
Organism: Lissotriton vulgaris; assembly: GCF_964263255.1. Taxonomy (NCBI): domain Eukaryota; kingdom Metazoa; phylum Chordata; class Amphibia; order Caudata; family Salamandridae; genus Lissotriton; species Lissotriton vulgaris. The sequence goes on from NC_141687.1 coordinate 259,122,169, forward strand.
CACGCCGTAATACCACATCATACTGGACAGCAAACTCTACAATGCCGTAGCCTCAGCCTGATCTGCATGCTCCGTAAGATCTTCGAATGGCTCCCTATCAGCACAAGGAAAACTGTGATGCAGGCCCTCATCACCATCCAGCTCAACTACGGCAATGCACTCTATGGCAGCACCCTCACAAAACTCCTGCAAAGACTCGCGACAATCCAGAACGCAGCAGCCAGACTGATCCTCAACTTGCCCAAGAGGACACACATCACCCAGCACCTGAAAGACCTCCACTGGCTCCCCGTCCAGAAGAGATGCCAGTTCAAACTCTTCCACCAACCAAGCAGAAACCTCCGCTCTGCACACCTCACCCTCGCTCAGACACCACGTATCTGCCGCGCCGGAGGACGCTCCTTCTTCCGCCTCCCCGATAAGGCCTGGCACTCCCTCCCCCTCTGCACTTCACCCTCGCTGAACCACTTCAGGAAGGGACTCAAGACCTGGCTCTTCAACTGATATCTGCAGCAATGCGCCTGGATACACCCTGGGGTGAATAACCACGCTATAAAAATAGTACTTAATTGAGTGATTGATACATCTGTCAAGATCCCCCTTAGTAAGTATGGAAGGGACTTACCTCTGGAAACACCATCTTTGGGTAGGAGGTTGTCATGTAGTGTAGTTCCTATTTTCCCAATAGGCTCTGCGCATTGGAATAACATAAACAGCAGTGTAGACGTAGGACTGAGGTCATCTAGGTCTCTACTGACTATGTTAAACTTAATTTAGGTTTGCGCCAGCTATCTCAGAGGTCACTGGAAACTTTCTTGAAGGAATAGGGAGGGACAACCTCCCCTGGCTCAGACAAGAAGGGATTCAGTTTCCGACAACCGCATAAACATGACAACTTTGCTCCCTCAGAATAAGAGTATATCTCTAGAGTTGTGTGAAAACAATAGACAGTTATTTCACTCAGTCAATCGTGCATACTTACTTTCACCAGAATGCAGAGAAATAGAGAGACAGGCGTTTTCAATAAAAGGTGTTATTTATTGAGCAGTCTTCTTTCTCATGCAAGAGAAATGAATTGCCACAATTGCAATACTTAAAGTAAAGTAAAGTGAGTACAGTAAAAGTAGTATTAGGAAATAATACTGTAAAGGCATTGATATGGTTTCTTAGCCATAATATACTTTAAAATGGATAAAATATATACATACATAAATACATTGACTAACATACTCAACTGGTGCTTTAACTAAGCCTACTCCGGTGTACCTGACCTAAGCCTAATACTTGGGAAGGGATGAGTAAGTAGCAGTTTAAGTTAAGTTGGTTAAGATTATTTTGGCAAGAATCTGCATCAAGAATTCTCTTAAGGGTTTAGTCAGCTCCGTACCTTGGTAATAAAATGTGGGAGGTCTGGTATCTCTTTCCTCAGGACTCGATATCCCAGCAACCCGCAAGGGTAGGCTGGAAATACCAGAGCTGGATTTTCTCGGCTGGAGAAAAAGACAGAGTCTCTCTCAGTGCGTCAAACGGGAGGGGCGGCTTCCGTGGGCTCTCGTATCAGCTGGGCTCTCGGGCAAGTAGATGGCCGCTCTGCTCCTAACCACCGTGTGTTTGCTTAAGGCAACTGTTGGTATTTTATACCTGGAAGGTGCCGGGTTTGACGTAAGGTTGGACATAAGACGTCACTAAGAACTAACAGTTCTTTCTGGACTTCAGGAGTTCTTGTTCAAATCAAAACAAAAGCAGGGGGGATTTCCCGGGCTGCTGGAGGCTTGGTTTGTTTAAAGAACGCGTTGTGCTTTCTAGGAGTCGACGGGAGTAGCCGTGCTGTGCTTTGGACTGCATGGGTTATTACTGAATATGGATCTGATTCTTATGCCTTTATCAGGATATTATTGATTATAACCTCACAAGGGCATAAATCGGGAATATCGAATTAGGGTCCTAGATATAAACACAACACCCACTCCACGTATTGATGCCCATCATTACTAAAAACTAAGCAACAGTAAACATTCAACAATGCATGTGTGTTTTCCGACTCACCCCAAAATACATATTTCGCAATTGAAATGGTATAAGGTAAATACACGAAATTTAGTGTTGGTACTGTACCCTTTTCAAGCAGTGTCGTCATTCAGATAAATGCATATATATATCAGCTGAATGAATTGCAAAAATTACACATGAAATGGCTCTAAATACAGAAAAGAAGGTCGAGACCATTTCATCACATATTTATACAAATTGCTGTATATGTGCTAGAGGCTGAGGTAAAATATTGTCTCTAGTATCCTAAAAATAGAAGCTCTGTTCTCTAAGAATAGTTCTACTTTAAGCAGAGTACCATGTGCCAAAAAAAAAAGGTAAATATTTTGAAAATGGGCAAAAATAATTCCGCTTTCAGGGGAAAATGAGTTTCAAATATTTTCTGTAGCTTTGTTTATCAAAAAACTGAAGGTTGAATTCAGAGTTCAGGGAATGCTGTGTGCTCATTGTTTTTATTAAGAGTTATTTTCGTGGATTGGAGAGAACATTATTTCAGACAGACCCGTAAAATATTGGTCTACCACCTCAGGTGAAAGTTCGACCAAGTTCGAAAATACTGCAAATGTGCAGTTCTCTGCATGATTGCAATCATCGATGGTTGGATCAGCAATGCTCACAGAAGGCTGTACCTGTTTGGTGCTGCTTTCCTCTCGTACTTCACCACCACCTATTCGTAGTGGTGAAGTCTCAACAAATGCCGTCATCAGAATCGGTAGCCGCTGGGGACAACACGATGCATGGGTCGTTACAGGACCTAGCAAAGTATCGATATCCATTGGTACTGCTGATTGTAGTGTAAGACAGACGTCAAACACGCATTCTTCTCCGCATAGCGGACATCGAAGCACAGGTATGATGCAATCTTGCCAGATCGGTCTGAATGAAAGAAACCAGGTTGTACTCAGATCTCTTAGCTGGGCCAATCCGAGGACCTTAGTGATACGGTCTCGGTATCGTATTGCTAGGATCGTTTCTTCCATCGTTGCTAGAGTCTTGTCTGTGGATTGGCTTGCCATATCGGTGCAGAAGGAGCAAAAATAAAATTTCTGCCACGAGTCCCAAGATTAAGGGTAGGCCGCCAAAGACAGAACGGACAAAATTTGGGAAGATGCCCAGAACTGTTTCAAAGGGTGCTAACAGTCCCGAAAAAATTGTCTTAAATACATGTGCGATGCCACTGGTATCAGACATGTTTAAGATTTGGCTTAGTATTTCTACGAAATGCACGGGGCAATTTGTCGATGAAAGGGAATTTATCTCTGCCGATGTCCTTGCCCCTTGCAGATCATACATTTCTTTTGATGACGTTAAAGGCACAGTTGTCTGTAAAAGAATAGACTTCGTCTGCTTAAAGTATCAATTCGGATAGAAGAGATATTCAACCGAGGCCATAACGCAGCCCCCATATCTGTATTGCTGTGTGGATACAATACTTGCGTACAGCAAATGGCCCTGGAAGTTACAGTTGTCAGATAGGCTTTTCCTGGCAGCATGCCACAACAGCTGTGGTCACTTATTAAAACGTAACTGCCGTTAGAAAGTGGTCTAAAAAATGGCTCTATCTGTTTTGCAGGCCTGCCATGCAGGTGACATGAAAGGTTATTTGAAGACCCTTCGCAGGCTCCATGCAAAGGAATACCTTGACACAGAAGTGTACCGCTTAGTGATTTTTTACAATTTCTACCACTAAGAAATACCTCCTTGTTCCCTTCACTATAACATCTGTGTGTATAAGGTAAATCTCAGATTGATTTGATGTATTCTTTACCCTTACCTTTCATACTGGCCTACTGGTATATACTCTTGACAGTATTTAAACTGGAAAGTTGTTATCGGAATTGTAATCGTTCCATGTATTATCCATTCAATGACAGGTCTCTCTGACATTGTCAATGGTAATCTCTTGAGTTTTTCAATGCTCAGAATTGTATAGTCTGCTCCTTTTTGTGCCAAACTGATTTGTTTATCAGTAAGGTTAAAGATATCGAATAATGACGTTGTGTTGATTAAACGCCATGGTACGTAGCCTGAATGCAGATTTTGCAACGTCCAACCAAGCTGTACAATAGAACGTAATTGAGACTGACCATGTTGTAACATTAGTAAGTCCTGCTCTATTATATCAAAAGAAGATGATACAATGCTGTCCAGTGAATATATTCTGGAGGACAGAGTCGTTAACCCATTGTCCACAACAGAAAGTGATTTTTCCAAATTTATACGATCAATTTCTCGTATTTTTTCTGCTGTCTCAATTTGAATTACTTTCCATGCTTCATTTTACGCAGCGTATATACCGGCCGCTATGAAACGTTTTTGACGCTGTTTGCGTGGTCCCATTATGAAATCGCGCAAGTCAGCACCGTCTTTAAGTAAAGTCAAGTGTTGCTTGATTTTAGCCAGTGTGGATTTCTCTAGCCACTCAAGGCATACTTTCCCTACACTGTATGTTGTAACTATCCCTGGATGTTGTCTCTGGGAGTATCTAGGGTCTGGTCTGGTCATTTTGAGCCCCTCTGTTTTGTTCAGGAATCTATCTTGACAGTTATTCGTGTCTGTTGGCCAGATCAACCACTTTTTCCAATCAGGATGAGTTCTGTTTTGGTGTAAAATATGGGATACATCTATCTCCACATCTGTAGTGCTGTCACTATCAGTTATGGGTTTCGGAATAGACGGTCTGTTTAAATCTTTTATCTTAGCTAGGCCAAGACAAGTAGTTTGTTGAATTGTGTCATTCAAGAATATTATTTGTTCTGGGATCATGCAGGCCCTAAATAGTGCTTCTAGGCCTTGTACTTGCCAATCTTTGGAACCCCAGATCGTTTTTGTTTCAATGGTATTTTTCCAAAATTCGAAACCAAATGTAGACATTTTGTCATAAAATGTTTCAGAATAAATCAGTTTAGTATTTGTCAACATTGTTTTCATTCCTGTCCTACTTAACATTTTGAAATAAAACGTTTCTGGATCACTGTTATTAAACCCTGAGAAGTATTGGAATTTCTCATGAAATGTTTTCGAACTGCCTTTTGGTGGAGTTGGACAGTGTTCCCACTGGTTATAAGATAAAACATTTCTAGGCTGAGCAGTTTTATGCAAATAGTGATCACCATAATGGTTGTAACAGTATAACTCTTCATAATTCGAAGAACCCTGCAAGTAATCATGTTCTGTAAATTTGGCTGACATTACTAAATCTGACATCATATTATTAATGTTTTCAAAGTCCCAGTCATCAGAGAAGGTACTTGGTGTCACAAAGTCACTTAATGAAACCTTGAACTGGTATGGATACTTCAAGAGCTCAACCGGGCCAAAAATGTCATAATCAGTTCTGTCCCATGCTACCCCACCGGGTATTAGTTTGGCTGAGATGTTTACAGATGTCAGTTCTCTTTTCTCAATGTGAGAGGATGTGTGAGTCTTTAGGAACAAGTTGATTTTCTGACTTGCTGTGTCCATTGTACTATATTTTCCATCAATGAATTTTCCCAAACAGAGAACCATGATGAGCCAAAGCAGGAGTGTAAGTACACCTAACACAATCCAAAATTCAATCCATGGTGAAATCAGATATGTTTCTTTTAGCTGGTGAAAAAGTTCAATTACTTTGTCTTTGAAAGTTTTTATTGGAGGCGTGAAGGACCGGGTTTTAGAACCCAGCGGCGTCAGGGAAAACGCCCGATGCCTTCGAGTTTCCCTGTCTTGGCAAACAGAGACACAGGATACTTCTTGATGACGTCAAAGACCAAAGTTTATTGGCTGCAACCAGGAACAGAGGTCTACGAAGCACACACGGGTGGTTCGCTAGAGACTGCACAAATTCAATGAGCGGAGCATGGTCTTTTATGCCAAAAATCAAGCCTCAGGCAACATTCCAAATTAGCATTGGGTTCATACAAACGGACCAATGACAATGTGACAATTCAAAAGTAGCGTATGACGACAATCCCACTTTCCGTTTTCCAGCCCACCAGCATTGACCAAGCACATTCCAATATTCTTGTTCGCTCAGGCCGGACAAACCCATCATAAAACCCTCAACCCAAATCAGTGATTATGTCGTAAAGGAAGGAACAGAAACAGATTGGAAGCAAGATAGAAAGGTGGGAGTAGTGTACCATAAACTTCGGAATGTCCTACCCTTTGATCTTTATCTGACCAGCTGCTTAACGAGGAACTGGCTCAGCGAGGTCAGCCTCGAGCAAGGAGTCAGTTCGGCCAGGTCACCCAGAAGTCAGCTAAGGTGTACGTGTCCCAAAGACTCGCTTGGCCGCAGTCATCGGCCTATGTGAGGGCAACCACACAAAATGGCTGCCGTACAAAAAATGGAACCCGAAGGTTCAAACGAAATCCTTGGACACATAGTGTTCTCATTGATCGATTCATGCGAAAACACTCGTACACACTACACTCGTGATTTGCGGTCTGCTGACACCAAAATCGTCTATTTCCGACGACCTTTATTGAACGGGTTCGAAACCACCGAACCAGACCCACAAACTCACGGAACTACAGACCCTCCTTTTGCCCTTACATAGGCAACAGACCCAAACCCATGTCAATCTGAATCTGGATCTATATTCATCAGATCATCGATATGTTGCTGTAGCATCATCCTATTACTTAGTACCTCTCTCTGGACAGGTCTCCTTGCACACAAAGTAGCACAGAGGCCACAAATAGCAGGAGCACACTTTACACAGAGACAGAACAGGAAAAGGATAGCTAAGACCATCCCAATGACCATCAAAATCTTCCAACCCCAAGTGGTTATCAATCCCCAAAACCATCCCATCAACGACCAATCTCCTTTGTCCAAATGGACAGAATCGGAGATCTTATGTAGCTTGGAAATGGCCTGGAAAACTGACAAGCGTTGTCTGGAATGAAAACGCAGCAGCTTGATTGAATCAGTTTACATACTCCACCTCGATCTGCTAGTATGACATCAAGGGCAACTCTATTTTGAAGTGTCATAAGTCTATCCGACTGGAGCTCAGCAGTCAAGTTACTAAGGGCACCGGCAGTTTCGACTATGGTGGACTCAACCACTCTCGTCAACTGGCGAATATTCCTGCTGTTAGCCATCGGTCCCCAGAATGGCAGAAAACCCTTAAAGAAATCTCCCAACTCTTGCCCTGCAGTGTCTTCTTGACTAAAGACACCTCTAGCAACTCTCGTCTTATGGTAATCTGCCGCAGCTGTAAAAGTGGGAGGCAACAGGAAAGAAACAAAACATGTGTCCGAAAAGTCAGAGGGCAACCATGTATACGCTTTGTCATAGCAAACAAAGTAGGTACCCTTAGCAGCTAAAAATGCTGGGGAAGACTGGGACGTGAATACGTAAGTATCAGTACAAACGCTCTTCCCTAACTGAGCTCTCAGATTCTTGCCATTACCCTGCAGACAATAGCGACCCTGATGGGGCACTATCCAAATCGGTGGAGAACTTTTCGCTCGCTGGTTAACACTCAGACTAACCGCATACCCAGTAATATCCCAACCACTATATGGTTGCTTCTCATCCATCGGAATAGTTTCAACGGCATTAGTCCCTTTAACCATGTTGACTATGCCTCTAGCAACAGCACTATTCTTCGGATTGTCCTTCGAACATTGGGGGTAGACACTATGGGCATAAATAAACATTGTTCTGTAAGCCCAAATCGAACCATTTAAACTAAAAGGCAAAACTAAATACGGAATACCCTTATCAGTCGTATGGGGCATTAGACAACAGATCCAACAGTTTGTCGTGTTCATCACTAACTGGTGTTGGTGCAAAAGTTGAATAAAGGAATTATTGGCAAATTCCAGTCGTCTAACTACCTCATGCTCAGGCAAAGGATGAAAAAAAATGAGAAGAAATAGTAGGTGAAGTTATAGGTTGCACAGTGGGAACAAACGTTACTTTAAAAGAGAATGTCACATACCCAATTATGAATATCATCAAACTCAATAGCAAAAATACACACGGTATTAAAAAACTCTTCTTTGAGATCAATTTGCTTATTTTCTTTCTAAAAATCATTGTCCGTGCAGGTCTCTCCAACTCGAAGAAATCCATCCTAAACTAAATATGCTGCTCGCGATGGTAGGGTGTTCTATGCTAAGGAATGCCTCTGTCAACCCAGGGCAACTCCCTTAGGCCAACCAGAACCTTCGACCTAGTGTCTCATGCTTGCACTCCAAAGACTTAGGCACCGCGACCCTACAGCTGAACCCGGATGGGGGTTAGAAAAACAAAAATAAGTAGATTCTCGGTGGAGAGTTAACCTGTAAACAGAAAAATCATAAAAACTTTATTTATTTTATTTGTCCATGACTCTCGGTCGCAAATTACAGCGGCTTCTTCCAGGCAATTCTTGATCTTTAAACAACAAATCAGGCTCAGTAGTGTTCAATCGATTCAAAGGAGGCACAGCTTCTTGTAAAAGATCGTCACTTTGTCTCTCAGAGTTCGTACCAATCAGACGAGCATCGCTGAATGGCAAAAATCGTGGAACAGTTTCTGTTTCAGAGTCTGGAAGTCACTCCTGGACCCACCGATCGTATGGTAAGGGCAATGGTGCTCACTTACAGTGTACGCCGTGGATCCAGTTTTTCTTGCCTTGCACTCGAACTGCAGAACGTGTCGACAATAGCACTTGAAAGGGTCCTGTCCAGCGGGGCTGATCGTTCTTGCTCCACTGAAAATTCTTAATAAACACCCAGCTTCCAGGTTCAATAACGTGGCCTGGATCCTCAGAAGCTTGTGGTAGGCTGTCATGCACCTGTTGGTGTAAAACACACAATTTAGTCGTCAGTTCGCGCAAGTAGTCAAGCAACACAGGGTACTCAATCTCACTAAACCTGGTTGGTCTCGGCACACCCCAAATATTCGCTGGGCGGCCAAAGACCACTTCATATGGACTCAGACCCATTCTCGAATGCACAGTCATTCTTTTTTTTTTTTTTTAATTTTTGAAAACCTTTATTGTGCATCAAAAAGGAACAAATACGGGCCCACAACCAACAGGCCGGCCACGGATACATTTAAAGCACCAAAGCATGCAATACGGCGATACAGTATCATCCTGTTACGAGAAGCAAGCATTTGAAAGTTATACTATCGGTCATAATGATACCGTGTCCCAGGAGTAATAAAGGTTTGTTTTATATTTTTTCTTGCAGCCATTAAGTTCAACATTCGTGATTTTAGCATAAGCAAAGTAACTAAAAAAGCGGAGTCCGTGCAGGCGTGACGTGACAGCAGCAACAATATTACTATGCATTCATCTACCCAAAACTCAATTCCCCCCAGGCGGCAGAACGGCTCTGAATATGTACAACAGGGTTACCATTTCTAGCGTCATAGACAGTGTCCTTCGCCACCCACCCATCAGCTGTCCCAAACACGGACCCAAGATAGAATGAAAGAAAAGAAAACAAAGGCGAGGAGAAATAAGAAGAAAAAAAGGGAGAAAAACAAGGCACCATAGAAACCGAAACCGAGAAACTAAAATCCCATCCCCCAACCCCCCACCCTACACGCATGCAGAGGCTACGGCCTACCCCCCCCCCCCCCCCCCCCAGCAGTGTGTCTGTCGCCCCATAAACCCGAAATATAGATCAAGAAGAAAGAGGAGAAAAGAAAAAAGAAGTATAACATCTGAGATATAGGGAGTAAGAAAAGAGTATTCTAATCTATAACTCCCACAAAAGAAGAAAAGTGGGGAGGAGCCCAACGAATACTAGGTCTCCCGGACACCCCCGCCATACAACACCTCCTACCCCATATACAATAACAAAATTAGACTACATACAGTACGGAGTAAAATAGGGAGAGACCTCACATATCACAACAGCACGCATTGAGGAAGTGTCCCATCCCGAATCACCACCCGCCAATCAGACCCAATTCGTCACCCCCCCTCATGTGTATCAGCAAGAACAGTGAGCTGTGAGCATCATATAAAGTGGGGGGAGTCACTACGGTCCGCACCATTACACTGTAAAGTAGCACTTCAATCTGAGACCTCACCGGCCAGGAATGTACAATTCACCAAGGTAATCCTCTAACCCTGGCAAGTCCGCACACGTTCCCCCGACCAGAACCCTCGTGGGGCCATCCCCAGTGGCAGAACAAAGGAACAAGATGGCCGCTCTCGACAGGGAGATGTCGTTCCGAGACAAAATGGACGGGTCCATTCTCGACCAGTTCCATGAACCCAACGGAGTGATGTTAACAGGTGCTCCCAATGTTGCAAGATAACACAGGACAGAAGCAGGGCCAGCTGAGCGTGGGCAGTCATGCTAGGTAGATGCAGCGCCTGCGGCGCCATCCTCGAGGGCAGCAAAACCACTGCAGGGATCATGAGCTCCAACAGGGGTGGAAACAGTGTAGCGCTAGTGGAGAAAGCAGGCAACAAACCGCGTTCGCTAACACTTCCGGAGAGCTGAATTATAGAGCACTCGTGCGGCAACAATGTAGCCCGGGCAAGAGTCAGGATAGGCAAAGTGTTACAATGAGAAAAGCAAGCCGGCGGTGTATCCTCCACCCTGGGCGCATCAGCCTCAAGTCTCTCACACAGCGATAGGAAGTCTGCACACATCTCTGCCCGCCAGTCGGCAAGTGCAGCGAGGATCGAGCCATACGTTAGAGCAGCCGGGGGTTCCATCCCCTCCATGATCACAGGCTCGGCTCCCAAGTCAGTACAGTGTCCAGGGCCCCGCGGTACAGTCCCATGCTGACCCGAGGCATCGTTAGTAAGCACCGCATTCGGACCGGCCATCTTTGCAGCTCCGCCGGGAGAATTACGGGGGTGCGTGGGCACAAACCGCACAAGACGAGAGGGACTCAGGTTGCTGTCCCAGTCCAGATCTTTTGGCTGCGGGCGATCCCCAAGAAAGCCTCACGTCGATCAAGACGGAGCAGAATCAGGCTTGTGGGGGAGCTGCGGTATTCAGATGTCCGCCATCATGGGGGAGGCGCAGCGCACCTCCCCTGTAGGTCCTGGCAACAGCGGCACCCACGAGGACTCCCGGTCGGCAGGCACGTCGATTACAATTTAAGGGCAGGCGCGGACCTTAACAGAGATTAACGCCGGTCAGGACGCCAGGGTCGCTCCGCATCCGTCACCCCTCGGAGCTCCAGCAGCCGCCATCTATGCATCCCATCCTGGGTCCAAGTCACGGGGGTAGAAGCGGCCGCCGCGTATAACTCGATGAGAACTCAGGATCGCAGGCAGGCAGGGACACCGGGGGAACACCAGCCAATGCGGCGCACTTTCGCCGTTCTCCCGCTATCACGCCACGGCAGGATAAAGATCAGGATGTCCGTGCGGGGAACAAAGGCTCGAGGAGCCGAGAGACTACACGTCCGTTCCCGTCGCCATCTTGGCTCCTCCCCTTGCACAGTCATTCTTGTGGACAAAAGCGCTAAAGGCAAAGCATCTGGCCACTGTAAACCAGTGCTCCCTTGGATTTTGGCTAACTTTAATTTCAAAGTGCCGTTATAGCACTCGACTAAACCAGCTGATTGGGGGTGATTTGCAGCGTGGAACTTCTGCCGGATTCCTAGTCCCTCACACACTCTCTTCATGACTTGACCCACAAATTCACTCCCATTGTCACTCCAGATAATTCTCGGCATTCCGAATCTAGGGAAAAACTCTTTTATCAAAACTTTCGCTGTGGACAAGGCAGTATTGTCCTTAAGGGGATAAGCTTCTACCCATCTAGAAAAGGAGCAAACAACCACTAAAACATATTTCAAGTTGTTGCATCTCTCCATGTGGATGAAATCTAGCTGCAAAGCCTCGAACGGATACGTAGGAGGAGCAAAATGACCAGCTGGTGTTGGAGTTCCCTTACCAGGATTGTACATCAAACACACCATACAGTTCTTAACACCTTCGCTGCTACAGGAGTTTTCCTGCTGTGCTGCCCTTTTCTGAACAGGGTGTGTTCATGACGGAACCATTCCGTCATCAGCACAGCTCAACCGTGGCTGATGACGGAATGGTTCCGTCACCAGCATCGAAGGGGTTAACCAAGTTCTCTGCACATTTTGGAATTCCCGCATTCTGCCAAACCGGAGCCAATAACTTGCAAATCCCTTTCACGCTAATATGTGCCATGCCATGAGCCATTGTAACAACGGGAAGCACATACGCGTCAGGCAGCACCCATCTCTGATGCTCAGACAAATCAGTCCAACAACCATTCGAATCCAATCTACCCTTACTTTCTCTCCATTCATTCAGCTCTTTCTCTGTAGCTTCAGCTTGAATGGATTTCACACTCTCAATCGTATCTTCACACATACTCTTCTCTGGAACCCATCTCGCCGGACCTGCAACATACATTCGACTCATCACATTCCTCGCAGTTTCTTTCGCGACTTCATCCGCAAACGCATTTCCGCGGCCAACATCATCCGTGACTTTCTTACGGGCACTGCATTTCACAATTGCTACTTGCAACGGCAAAGTAAGTGATTCAAGGAGTTCATTCACCAACTGCCCATGCTGGATCTTCGTTCCATGCGAAGTCAAAAACCCACGTTCACGCCACAAACATCCAAAGCTATGAGCCACGCCAAAGGCATATTGGCTGTCAGTATACACATTCACTCGTTTTCCTTTCGCCAACACACATGCTCTCGTTAATGCAATCAACTCTGCTGCTTGTGCTGAATTATGTGAAATACGTGCAGCTTCAACAATCGTATGCAAAGTCGTAACAGCATATGCTGCAGTCGTATCACCATTCGGCAACTTAAAACATGAACCATCAACCCACAAAGTACCATCACACTCTGGAAGAGGAGTGTCTCTAAGGTCTACTCTCCCTTTCGTTTCTTCTTCAGTTCTTAGACAACAATCATGTTGCTCTTCAATATCTGTCTCAACTGCAATTGGCAACAACCGGCTGGATTCAACGTGTTGCATCGTTTAATGTGCACATGACTTGCTAACAACGTCAACCCGTAACCCGACAACCGAGCCCTAGTTAAATGCTGTGTCTTCGTACGGTTCAACAAGGTATCCACTGCATGTGGAACCATGACCACTAACGTGTTGTCCAGAACTAAGCCAGCAGACTGTCGAATTGAAACAGCTGCTGCTGCCGTAGCTCTCAAGCAACTCGGCAACGCTCTAGCTACCGGATCTAAAGTCGACGAAAAGTACACACATGGGCGTTGCTTATCGCCAAACTGCTGAGTCAAGACTGACAATGCACAACCCTCTCTCTCGTGGACATACAATGTGAAAGGCTTACTGTAGTCGGGAGTACCCAACACAGGAGCCGAACACAACGCATTGCGTAGTTCTGAAAAGCTCTTTTGACATTCATCAGTCCAAGGAATAGGATTTGGAGTATCCTTAACAGTAAGAGCTATCAAAGGCTTCACTAGCAAAGAAAAATTAGGAATCCACTGTCTACAGTACGACGTAATACCCGAAAACGCACATACTTCTCTCTGTGTCGTAGGCTCACTCATTTTCGCAATAGCTTGAATTCTCTCTGGGGTCAATTTCCTTCCCTCCTTCGATAAGGGGTGACCTAAGTAGGTTACTTCTTGTCGACAATATTGCAACTTGGAGAGAGAAACTTTGTGATGAAAATCAGACAAGTGGCGTAACAATGACAAAGTGGCTTCTCTACAAATCTCCTCAGTATCAGTGGCAACTAGCAAATCATCAACATATTGAATAAGGGCTGCACCATCAGGTAAAACCAACAGATCAAGTTGTGTATTCAAAGCTTGACTATAGATCGATGGACTCTCGCAATAGCCTTGAGGAGCTCGCTTAAAGCGAAAACTTCGTCCTCCTAAGGAGAATCCAAAGAGGTCCCTACTCTCCATGGCAATCGGGATACTGAAGAAAGCATTCTTCAAGTCGATCACCGAAAACCATGTGGCTGTAGCCGGAATCAGAGTCAACAAAGCGGTGATATCAGGCACGACAGGAAATTGTGGAACAACAATCTTGTTCACTTCGCGAAGATCGTTGACAAACCTATATACAGGAGGCTGTGAAGAATCAGTTCTCTTCAGAACAGGCAAAACAGGACTATTACACACATTACCTCTCGTTTCCTCAATAACACCCTTTTCAATCAAATCGTAAATGATCGCTAAAAGTGCACGCTCACCATCACTCGAGATACGATACTGTGGAATGCGTGGTAACTTAGCATTCGCTTTCAGCGTCACAACATATGGGGGAATTTCCAGTAGGCCCACATCATTCGGACCAGTAGCCCACAATGAATCTGGTAAAGAGGACAATTCAGGTGGAAGTCTGTCTTTCGACAGATACATCGGAGAGAACACTCTCTCACCCAAGGTAAGATGTACTCCTGACGGAGAACAATACAGTGTCGCATACAATCTCTTCAATAAATCCAATCCAAACAGATTCTCATTACAGCCTGTAGTCAAAAGAAGGGGTGCTTCGAACTTACGAGGACCAACAGAAAGAGACAATGGAGCAGAAATCGGATTTGTAACGGGGCGCCAGAAAAACCTACAGAAACATTATCAAAGCCAGACAAAGGTGCGCCAGGGAGTTTAGAGTGCATAATAGAACTCTTTGCAGCACCAGTATCTAGCAGAAAAGGTTCAGACACACCTGATGCAATCACTTCAACATAAGGTCCACTCTGATCTACTGGAACTGAAACAACTCCCTCTCTTTGTCCATGGCTGTCCTAACAATCATTACCATTTGCTTCATCACCTTCAACATAGTAATCATCCATATAAAACTGTGCTGTCCTACCAGACGAACCTTGCTGTTGGTCAAAACTATTCATCGAGTTCTGTGGAGGCAAAGGACGTACGTTCTGTCCGCGACCTCTACCTCTAGGCACTTGTTGAGCACCTCGACCTCGTACACCAGGAGCACCATTCGTACGCTGTAACAAAACCGGACAATTATTCTTGTAATGACCCTCTTCTTTGCAACACGCACACTGATTAGGCCCATACGGGAAACGCTGTTGAGAAGACTCATTCCTTTGCGAGTTTCTCGAATATTGCTGATGTTGCTGATAATCGCGCTGACTATTAGTACGGGGTGGATAAGCTTGTTGTAGAAGAACTTTAGTCTTCAATTCCTTAGTCTTCTTATCCGCTTTCTCTAACTCATCTTTGCGCCTATTTTCATAGTACTGGGCCGTAGCTAAAATCTGCGCTGACGTAGAAACTGCCCAAGCACTCTCGGAATCCTTCAACTTAGTGCACAACTCAAGAAGCAAATTATGTACAAATTTATCAACGAACAATCTCTGGCCACCCTCGGTAGCCCTATCCTGACCACTATGATCTACAAAAGTCTCTTCAAACTGCGTGAAAAAGTCAGACACAGTCTCGTCTTTCTTCTGCTTACATGCAGACAACTTGTCCCAATTAACACGCACTTCTGGCATCAAAGTCTTCATGAAGTTAATTATCCTACCAGGGAGTTGAGCAATGACATCTTCAGGCTTAGCACCTCCAACTTGTCATTCATTCGCAGCAACAATATCAACCCAGGTATCACCCAATTCATTATCATGATCCGTATGTCGAATCACATTCCAGATAGGCTGTGGAACAACGTTGCCAAACAACATGTCTATGTCCGCTAAATTCATGATGCACGAACTCACAGTTTGAGTGAGCTCTTTATAATATCCCGCCGGATTTTTGCGCGGATCAGGTAAAGTCTGCTTTAGTGCTAGGACCTCAGCACACTTCCAGGGAACATGTACCCATACCTGCTGGAAGTGCGCAACAACAGGTGGATGAGCATTAGGATCAGCAGGTCTCCAAACTGGAGGAACATCACGCATCGGATATTGACGCGCTTTTCTCCTAACTGACGAATCAGGCTCAAACAATTGCTCAGAAGGAGCATTATTACGAAACGATAACAACGTCGCAACTGCTCTTTCAATGTCGAGAAGACCTACAATGGTCCTTTTCGCAAACTCGGAACGCAATCGATACAACTCTTCAGGAGCTTTATCTACTTCGTCAATCCATTGTTCATGGAGGAACACACACATCATTTCAAAGACGTACCGTTGCTTTGGTGCTTTCCATTGCCGGAAAACATCCATAATACCCTCAAGATCATACTGGGAGGTATATGTAACCCATCTACGTGCCATGTGATCCAAAACTGTACGCTCATCTGTATCAGGCAACTGACTACGTGATTGTCTATGCTCATTCACAGGAGACATACCCAATTGTCCCAACAAAGGAGAAAAGAAACCAGAAACAGCAGCAGTCAATCGCTGTCCAGAAGAAGGAGAAGATGGAAAAATAAGGGAAGACGGAACAATAGTAGAAGAATCCAAAGTCAGAACAGAAGGAGTATTATAGACAGGCATAGGAGTAGCAGACAAAGGGGGAGGGAAAGTTGGCGGCCCCTGAGGAGGCTGCGCCAAAGGAACAGTAGCCAACGGAAGAGGAGCTGGCTGTGGAGGAATCGCAGGTGGCACAACAACTGGATGTTGCACAGCCACAACTGGTGGCGGTGGTGCCGTAGCACTCTGTGCATAAGAGGGTGGCGAACTCAATAGATGCGACATTAAAGGATCTTTCGCAAGATCTTTCTTCTCTTCCTGCTCTTTAGGCGGCAAAACTGGGTAGCATCTATCTACCGCTAACTTCTTCACCCTAAGCATCTGCTCGCTCTCTTGCTCTTCCTCATTATCCCTATACGCAATAGCAGCTTGTACCATTGACATACCTCGTTCTCGTTTATTCTTCTTCACTAATTTAATTTCTTTCTGTTTGGCTTCTTTGCGCCATATGCAGAAAGAGTCAAACATTGCCGGCCGGGCTTTCTTCTTGAACAATTTCACTTCGAGATTGTCTAAAATCTCAGTTTCAAAACACCATAACGGGGCCACTGTAGGACACCGTCTTTCCTCGTATACTTTACCCAGATCTCATTATAGCTAATGGGGCCCACACCATGTTTCACGTATAATTCATATGTAGGAGTTCCAATCGGAGGAACCGGACACGAATCCTCTAACCAGGAATCCTTAGAACAACCACAACCAAATATCTTTCCAAGTCTGCTAAGACCAGGCATCTTGCTTACTAGTCTAGCTTCAAACTATAAGGGAAATCTCAGAACGATAATCTCGCGATACATGAGTCCCTTGGCTTTGGGGCCTGCAGGTACTAAATCAAAGCGATCCACTAAAGGAATACCAAAACAAACTAAGGACTAGGAGACGCTCCACTCATACTTAACTGAAATGTCGATGGCTTCACCAGAAGACCCGTCAATCGTCTCGCTCTACAAACGTCTAAGGCTCCAAGACAAGGCGACAGTCAGGGCAGCAGTCCTTCGTAGCCGTCGGAATGCGGGGAACCTCGCAGCAAAGACTTTCGGACCACGACAACATACAGGGGTCGATAAAGTGGTTGGCCTTCCTCCAGAATTTTCACACGAAGCTCCTCACGATCTTCGAGCTTGGACCGGTACTGCTGAAGTCGCCCTACATTGGGCGCCAACTGAAGGACCGGGTTTTAGAACCCAGCGGCGTCAGGGAAAACGCCCGATGCCTTCGAGTTCCCCTGTCTTGGCAAACAGAGACACGGGATACTTCTTGATGACGTCAAAGACCAAAGTTTATTGGCTGCAACCAGGCACAGAGGTCTACGAAGCACACACGGGTGGTTCGCTAGAGACTGCACAAATTCAATGAGCGGAGCATGGTCTTTTATGCCAAAAATCAAGCCTCAGGCAACATTCCAAATTAGCATTGGGTTCATACAAACTGACCAATGACAATGTGACAATTCAAAAGTAGCGTATGACGACAATCCCACTTTCCGTTTTCCAGCCCACCAGCATTGACCAAGCACATTCCAATATTCTTGTTCGCTCAGGCCGGACAAACCCATCATAAAACCCTCAACCCAAATCAGTGATTATGTCGTAAAGGAAGGAACAGAAACAGATTGGAAGCAAGATAGAAAGGTGGGAGTAGTGTACCATAAACTTCGGAATGTCCTACCCTTTGATCTTTATCTGACCAGCTGCTTAACGAGGAACTGGCTCAGCGAGGTCAGCCTCGAGCAAGGAGTCAGTTCGGCCAGGTCACCCAGAAGTCAGCTAAGGTGTACGTGTCCCAAAGACTCGCTTGGCCGCAGTCATCGGCCTATGTGAGGGCAACCCACACAAAATGGCTGCCGTACACAAAATGGAACCCAAAGGTTCAAACGAAATCCTTGGACACATAGTGTTCTCATTGATCGATTCATGCGAAAACACTTGACACCAAAATTGTCTATTTCCGACGACCTTTATTGAACGGGTTCGGAACCACCGAACCAGACCCACAAACTCACGGAACTACAGGCGTTTCTTCATGCTCGCTTGGATCTTCTGAAAAGTCGTCGAAGTTGATGAAGTAACCAGATGCAGCTCTGTCAATTGCTGGAATTTTTTCCGGATTTTCATTTGCTTTTGCATTTTTCTTTGTTTCATTAGAATAGTCAGAAGCTACATCATTGTAGACTGGTGTTTCTTGACGAATTGTCGTTATTTGGGTTTCAAGAGGCACTAGTTCCATGGCATTATTGCATAGTCCTTTGTTATTCACTGCAGGTTTATCAAATTTGATTAGTCTCTCAGCATGAGCCTCTTGGATTTTAGCAAATTTCGGTATTCTGCTATTTCTTAGGAGTCCACTTGGCCTACTACTTATTGTTGGCCACATGATTGAGGTTTTACCGGGTCGATGGATACAACTCTGTTCTCCCTTTTACCAGCAAGGGACGTTAGTACAACTGATCTTGTTCCGCTGATAGCTAAGACAGGTACTGCTTTTCTGTAAGAAGGCCCAAATTCCTTCTTCACCGTGATCTTTTCTCTGACCAGATCCCCAATCTTTGGAATCCAGACAGGTCTTGCTGGGACAGGTGTTTTTTCTTCAGTGGCTGTCGGCTGTAGTTTCAACTTTATGTTACTCAGGTTTTTTCTTGTTTCATTTAAATCCTGTAAAACAGCCAAACGATCTTTGATATCAAAGGATTTTTCTTCTACCACTGAAGTATGACTATCAAGATCCTGAATAAGCATTCTAGTCCCGAACAATAGTTCGTATGGAGTGAGACCTTTTAGAGAATTTCTTGACAGGTTATTAAGACTACGTTGGACACTTGTTAAATGTTTGACCCACCCATCACCCGAACCTAATACCCTCGCCGTTATAGATTGCTTTATGTCCCGGTTTTTTCTTTCCACAACCGCATTTCCCTCAGGATGGAAGGGAGAAGAGTACCACAATGCGATGCCCATGCTGTTCATGGCCTCTTTGTAAGCTCGAGAGCTAAACACAGGACCCTGATCAGAATGTAGCATGCCAATTGCGTATGTGCCGATAAAGACTCACAAATCTTTTTATAACAGTTCTGGCATCAGCCGAATGCTGCTGGTCTACATAATCAAGTTAATTTGTCTTAATAATTATTGGGACGCATTTCTCTGGTTGGATTTCTGTATCATAGAATGCCTGAAGCTTTCTAACAAAGATGTCCGGGCAGTATCCTGGTCCGGTTCACAGCTGCGATCTCTGTTGCAGTCTGGACAATCTATTTCAAATTCGTAAATTTGCACGCTCATTCCCGGCCACCAGTACTCTGATTGTAATTCTATTAAGGATTTCAAGATCTGTTGGTGCCTCGGACCGAGTCCCATGTGTGCGCTTTCAATCAAGAAAACTCTCCGGTTCGTGTTTGGAATTACTCTATCCCCCACTCCAGGGATTCGAGCAAACGGAACGGAGTTTGCATCAATTATGTATGTATTACTGAGTGGATAGTTGAGAGGTAATGCTGCATAATCGCCTTTTAATGAGGCTTTTACTGCCAGCATAGTTTCTCCATCTATTTGTTTTTCTGCACGCTTTTCAGTGGCAACGGAAGCCGGTTGAACCGCTTCCGCTGTGGCTGTGTTAGCCAATGAATTCCCTGCAACGTGAACGCCATCACGTTGATGACTCAGTGCGTGTATCACGTGAGTCTTTCGTAGTTCTTTCTTTACAAGAACTGCTTGTCCCCAAAGCGCTTTATGCTTTATTGTAGCACCTGTGTCATCTTTGTAACCATTTTTGATCCATGTCTGCATGTCACTGTTGTATGATTTGACGCAGAAATACGAATCGCACACTATTAGTGTCGGGAATTCACTATTGGCATTTTCAAGCGCCATCTTTAAAGATCTTATTTCAGCTCCTTCAGCTGAACAGTTTCTGATTGATTCAGTTTTGGTAATCATCGGTCTGAATTTACCAGAGCGCCAGCGACCTTTAACAATCGCCCACGCTGCTTTGTACGATTTTTCCACTACATTGTAGTGTTGTGCAAATCTGTCCATGTAGATTACACAAGTGTACTTTTCTAGAGGCAGAATTTCGATTGGCAGAGGATATTCTTGTTCGTACTCTAGATCATCTAGTTTCTTCAGTTTCGCGTCAAAATAGTATTTCACGTCTTCTGCAGCAAGAGAATTTTCCCATTGTATCCATTCTGGATCTAATGCCACTGCATTTAAATTGCGTGTACACGTTAATGCCTCAAGGGCTGATTCTGCTGTAAAAACAGTTATCCTTCTGCCTTGGACTTGGGCTCTTACTTTTGCTACAGCAGTTTGAACTGCTAACAGATTTTTTTCTGTAGAACTGGATTTCATTTCAGCTTGAGTGTACAAATGTGATTTGTAAGCTATAGGTACCGTTTCTCCCTCATTAGAGGTCAGGTATGTGAATCCGCATCTTCCTGAGATGACTCGGATTACAAGATTGCGTGTATTTTCACGTGTTTGCAATTTTGTTTTAGTTAACATGTCTATTTGCAATGATCTCAAAATCTCTGTGTGTTTCTGAGTCCAATTGGTTTGTTTGAAATCTAGTCTTATTAATTCATAGAGAGGTTTGACCCTCTCGGCATATTTTAGAATGTATGTTCTTCCGAAATTCAGGAAACCTAATATTGATTGTAAATTCTTCAGCGTTTTTGGTGCTTGGAGTACAGCACATTTCTCTAAGAAATTGTCTGCTAGGCTTTTGCCTTCACTTGTAATTCATATCCTAAAAATAGGACAGTAAGATGGGCAATTTGTGACTTTTTAAAGTTGAATTTGTAACCCTCTGAAGCGAACCCAAGTATTATGGTGTTCACCCTTTTCAAGTGAGTCTCCAGGTCATCATCTGTGAGATAGATGTCATCGACATAGGATAATGCTTCACCATCATATATTTGTAGTAACTCTGTTACCCTTGCTGAGAATAATCCTGGGCTATTCTTGAATCCCTGTGGGAGTCGACAGAAGTGTTTTTGTGACCCCATTATTGAGAAAGCGATCAAATACCTGCTTTCAGGTGCAATGTTTTGACAAAATAATCCATTAGAGATATCTAATGTCGTTTAATATTTTTTTCGCACAATGTTATTCATTAGTGCTGCACTATGTGAGTTTTGTACTGCAAATGTTTTACAACAGGAGTTAAGATGTCTGTAGTCAAAAACTAGACGATAGCAATCGTCTGGCTTGGAGACAGGAAACAAAGGATTGTTCATTTGAGAGGTGCATGTTTCGATCACCCCTTGATATTCAAGTTGATCTAAGATCTCCCTGACTTGCTTTTTAGCTTCTTGTTTAACTGGGTACTGCCTTTGTGCAGTGGGCTGATTTTTTAACTGGATTTTGTGGTGAGGTGAATCCTCATCCCATCCTACATGATTATTGTATAAAGCAGGAGCTTGGGCCACTGCCAATTTTCTTGCCAATGTGTATTTTTTATGAATTGGGATATGATTCGAGAATGCAGTCATAATCATTTCTTCGCCATGAGGGCACTCACTGACAAACTCTGGTGGCCAGTCTTTCTCAGCTAACAGAAAGTCATAGCCTTTTGAATGTTTTTCCCAAAAGAGACCTTTTATTTTCCTAGTTTTATCTCCCTCTATACGTAATGTTATTTCATATAGTGTATGGGGCACACTAATTCGTGTGTCTGCAGTTTCCACCTGCATGTACTCATTCGTGTCCACTGTCTCCAGAAGATTCATCAGGATCTTGCGAGCTATGGTCACTTCTGCTGCACTGTCTAGCATTGTCTGTGCCCACTCTCCGTTTTTCAGTTGTGTCCTCAGAATTCTCGGCATGTTTAATCTTAATACTTGCTACCTTCTTTCTGGGAAATTGTAATTTTTTACTTTGATGAGCAGGTTCCTTGTCTTTGGACTTGACGTGCTCTTCTCTGTGTTCTGATCATCCTCTTCTTTCCGATTTCTGTGAGGAAGATCGAGAAAGATTGAGTGAGTAGGATCGAGAAGGACGTGTATCAACATCTTGATATCTGTCTGGTTTTTTTATTTTATCCCTATCTCTAAGGTTATATCTTTTTTCAGAGGGCTCCCTTTGGGGAGATTTGTCTTATCGGCCTGGAGATCTCTCTCTACGCTGAGGAGACCTTCCTCTGGACTGGAAATGCTTTTCCCTGGGAGTGGATTGCTTATTACCATCCCAACTCTTTTTTGGAGTTTTTAAATTATTTTTAATAAATGTTTTTTCAGGATTTTCAATTAGTTGGGGTTTTACCGGTTTCCCACCCAAACTATCTCTTCCTAGCTCTTCATAGGATTTTTCTATGATTCTGGCAAGTTTAAATGGTTGGTCTGTTATATCTGTTTCCTTCAACTTTTGGCGGATCGCCACAGATGCTGCTTCTCCTTTTATGTTGGCTAATAATATAGCCGAGACCTGCTTGAAGTCTTTCAGTAATTTCATACCCAGGGTTAAAGCAGGTTCTGGACCGTATTCATTTTAAATCTGTCTTAATACATCTGGTATGACCGCCATAGACGGGACACCATCGGCCAGATTCATGAAAGACCCGTTTTGCGAGTCTGAAATAGCGATTCATAAGGAATCGCTATTACAGACTCGCAAAACGGGATTCGTGTAGGAATCGCAAAATTAAATGCGATTCCTACAGATTCCTTATTTGCGATTAGCAAATTGCTAATCGCAAATAAGGAATAACTCCCCATTCATTCCTATGGGCCAAAAGGCCCATAGGAATGAATGGGGAGTATTCCTTATTTGCGATTAGCAATTAGCTAATCGCAAATAAGATAGCGATTTTAAGGGTGCCAGGGGTGTCCAAAGGACACCCTGTAGCACCCCTTAAATGCAAATTGAAACAGGTGTTGCGCACACACATGTCCAAAGGACATGTGTGTGTGCAACATGCAAGTTAGAAAAATGCTTTTAAAAGCATTTTTCTAAGTTTTCGCTATTTACCACGAGGTTTGACCACGCAGTAAATAGCGGGCCTAAACTGCGAAATCGCAATTTTTAAATGGGTGATGAATTGCATTTAAGGAATCTCAAATAGAGATTCCTTAAATGTAATTCCTCGCAAAATTGCGACATCGCTATTACCGATTTTTGCATTTGGGATGATGAATCCCAAATGCAAAAATAGAGCTCGCAAAGGGCCAGATTCTCAGAATCTGGCCCTTTGCGAGCCGATTTCGGCTTGATGAATCAGGCTGCATGTGTTTTTGTGTAGATCGAAGCAAAGACTGTGCCCCAAGTGTCACAGTCTTCCACATGTGGTGCGATCCCCATTGGGAGACAGATAGTCAGAATTCTGTGTTTCTCAGTAGGAGAAGTATCTGGAAATACTGCCTCTATTTGAGTATATTTTTGTGCTAGCCAGAATGGAATTTGTTCCCGTTTTATGGGTACTTTACCAAGACATGATTGTATGTTCTGTGGTGTGATTTTGTTTGTGTTCCCCCGGTGAGGGGTCAGCTGTGGAATATTAATTGTCGGTTGGACTGTTGAAGTCCGCATGACATATTGGACCAATTGTCTATGTATTTTAATTAAGAGTTTTAGCTGAGCTAAAAGTTCAGGAACTGACATTTTATCAATGTCTGGATGTGGTATGTATCTGGCTGGAACCGGCCACATTGCTCCTGGTCTACCTAGTGGACCGAGCCTGATGATGTGATTATTATGTTTTAGGGCGCCATTAAACCAGAGCAGGTGCTCTTGGTAATTTAGTGGGATTTCCACGTCCTCGAAAGGAGTGTATGTATCCGGAGGTTCCTTTATTTTGTAATAGTGGAATTCTTTTGTTATAGAGTTTGCTGCTGGAAAGTGTATCCATGAATAGAAAACCTCTGTCTGCCGATATTCATGGGCCTCTACCACGAATATGACTGTACCACCATGCGATGTCAGTCCATTAAGAGTTATAGTTCTCCTTACGTTGACCGGAATGAGTATAACACTCAGGTCATTTTCTTGGATGGTTGTATCATCCTCCATGAGTTGAGCTGCTATTCTAGCTCTCTCTGCTTCATCGTCACTTTCCACCATTCTTACTGACAGAAAGCTTTTGTTTGCAGATCAAGTTTCAAGGAAACAAAGATTAGGTGCACAATATTTTGGAACACTGTATCCTTCAACGTTGATCAAACCAAAAACTAATACATAGGATTCTCATCCTACTAAGTTCCGGCGGATATTAACCTTTTACCCACTCCAGACGTCTATTGGAGTTTTTACGGGAAAAAGGGGTCTGTGTGAAAAAGCACGACTGAGTTACTCTAGTGTCTTGCGTTAGATTATCGCCTTACCAAACGTTGGGCGCCATGTAGTGTAGTTCTTATTTTCCCAATAGGCTCTGCGCATTGGAATAACATAAACAGCAGTGTAGACACAGGACTGAGGTCATCTAGGTCTCTACTGACTATGTTAAACTTAATTTAGGTTTGCGCCAGCTAGCTCAGTGGTCACTGGAAACTTTCTTGAATGAATAGGGAGGGAGAAGCTCCGTTGGCTCAGACAAGAAGGGATTCAGTTTCCGACAACCGCATAAACATGACAACTTTGCTCCCTCAGAATAAGAGTATATCTCTAGAGTCATGTGAAATCAATAGACAGCTATTTCACTCAGTCAGCAGTGCATACTTAGTTTCACCAGAATGCAGAGAAATAGAGAGACGGGCGTTTTCAATAAAAGGTGTTATTTATTGAGCAGTCTTCTTTCTCATGCAAGAGAAATGAATTGCCACAATTGCAATACTTAAAGTATAGTAAAGTGTGTACAGTAAAAGTAGTATTAGGAAATAATACTGTAAAAGCATTGATATGGTTTCTTAGCCATATGATACTTTAAAATGGATAAAATATATACATACATAAATACATTGACTAACGTAATCAACTGGTGCTTCTAACTAAGCCTACCCCGGTGTACCTGACCTAAGCCTAATACTTGGGAAGGGATGAGTAAGTAGCAGTTTAAGTTAAGTTGGTTAAGATTATTTTGCCAAGAATCTGCATCAAGAATTCTCTTAAGGGTTTAGTCAGCTCCGTACCTTGGTAAAAGAATGTGGGAGGTCTGGTATCACTTTCCTCAGGACTCGATATCCCAGCAACCCGCAAGGGTAGGCTGGAAACACCGGAGCTGAATTTTCTCAGCTGGAGAAAAAGACAGCGTCTCTCTCAGTGCGTCAAACGGGAGGGGCGGCTTCCGTGGGCTCTCGCATCAGCTGGACTCTCGGGCAAGTAGATGGCCGCTCTGCTCCAAACCACCGTGTGTTTGCTTAAGGCAACTGTTGGTATTTTATACCTGGAAGGTGCCGTGTTTGACGTAAGGTTGGACATAAGACGTCACTAAGAACTAACAGTTCTTTCTGGACTTCAGAAGTTCTTGTTCAAATCAAAGCAAAAGCAGGGGGGATTTCCCGGGCTGCTGGAGGCTTGGTTTGTTTAAAGAACGCGTTGTGCTTTCTAGGAGTCGACGGGAGTAGCCGTGCTGTGCTTTGGACTGCATGGGCTATTACTGAATGTGGATCTGATTCTTATACCTTTATCAGGATATTATTGATTATAACCTCCAAGGGCATAAATCGGGAATATCGAAGTAGGGTCCTAGATATAAACACGACAGTCAGATTGGTTTGTAATTTCTCTGTTTTCCTCTCAAAAATTTTGAACTTTCATAGTATCCCCTGGAGCTGAGGGGGGTTGTGGGGATGGGCCCCACATGCTTTGGGCCCTTCATCCATGTTACAGTACTTTTCAAAGTTGATTAGTTGTTTTTATCTGTGCGCATGCAGGGAAATAAAGGTATCTGAAGGTGCTAGTAAGGCGCTAGACCCCAACAGGGATCAACATAGACCTGAAAATTCACCTGCATTGTGCGCCGCACAATGCTGGCATCTGTAACAATTTCATCTGTTCAAGAGACCTTTTCATGCGATGAACATTGAGGAATGGTTAGTGGATTTTTCAAAAACTGCTCATTCTGTAACAGCGCAACCTGCATTAACATTGAGTCACATTAGACTTTAGGAGATGTGCAATCCAGTTTCAGAAACAGGGCTCCTTAAGGTACGAGAGCAGGTAATGGAGGAGGTGGACCACGAGAGAGCAGCATTTCTTCTGTTGGTCGACATTTCCCCCCTGTGAAGATGGCTTGTCGGGTGCCAGAAAGTTCTCCTTTATTGCCTAGTTGTTCAATGGAAGGCCACTTTTATGGTAAGGGTACTCAGTCCATCCTTCCAGTCGGCAACAATATTGAGCAGGCTGCTAAGAATTGGGAATGATGTTATTGTCTGAATAGAAGCATAGATATCAATAACTTGGATGGCCTTAAATATAGAGAAAACCGAGCTGCTTATGGTTGGTTTACCACATAGTTGGATCAGTATATCCTATATTTAGTGCCTTGACACCCATGGGTATTAGTAGTTTTATCATATCCTACCCTATCCCAAAAGGCAGAAACACTTGCTTTCACCCCCTGTTAAACCTTGACCAACACTCTGGTATGACTTTTGTTAAATCTTGAGGCACACACTAAGTAGTTATCTAGGACTTATTTGTATAATTTACAAATTTTGGCTAGAAAAGGGCCTTTTCAGGAGGAAGCACATAGGAAGCACCATTGTGAGAGCTATTTTTGGGCTCCACTTGATTATTGTGATTTCCTGCCTTTGGGAAAATCAAAGAAGTTCACTGCAGGATTGTGGAAATTAGAGCATCATGCTGCAAAATTCGTGGTACATGAACCATGGTAGGTTCAAACAACTTCCATGTTGAAAAAGCTTCTTTGTTTACGTTTAGCTTAGAAGTGGAATATAGGGCTCTTACACACGGTGGGAGCAATTCTAAATGGAATTGTGAATGGAATCTGTGAGATGTGTATTAAAATTACCTCAGAAAATCCCAAACTGGTTTTTATTGTATATCGAGGTAGGGTTAAAAGAACTGTGGGATGTACCTAGGGATGGCAATGGTCCCTGACATCACAAGTGTGGTTATGGTCTACATGTTTCAGCCACTTTGGCCCAGACAGGGAATCGTGGCTATCCTCAGGACCTTGCTATGAC
This sequence comes from Lissotriton vulgaris, assembly GCF_964263255.1. Lineage (NCBI taxonomy): Eukaryota > Metazoa > Chordata > Amphibia > Caudata > Salamandridae > Lissotriton > Lissotriton vulgaris. Next base: position 259,149,650 of record NC_141687.1, read on the forward strand.
AGATCCCTGTATGTCAAAACTCAGAATGCAAAGGTGGACACTATCCTATATTTTGTGTTCAAAAGACCACTCCTGTTAAAATGTAAGTGCACAAAGTGCGACTCATAATTCATGCAAGTCACTGACTTGCACTATTCCTGGGTATACTGGCCCGTTCGCTTCTAAGGGGCTTATTGAGGCCCAATAGGGCCACTTAGAAGAGGGCAGACCCCGTAGTCACGCATTCTTCAAGGGTTCAGCCCGGAGGCGGTATCTACTGCGACCTCTACGTTAGCAGAGTCAGCTTCATATTCTAATGTGGCACCTGCTGGATAAGTGGGATAGTAGGATGCCGGAATATTGCATTCTTCCCACTCCGATTGACCCTAAATAAGGCCCTTGTTTAATTAGCAGGTTTTGAATTATTCCTAGAGTCATTGGTGTTCCAGTTTGTGTGAAGGTCCTGGGATGACTTTGTCTTTGTTGTGGGAAGGATAGGTGAGGCTGCACCGCTGCTCACTCACTGCCTGTGCTCCTAAGCCTGCCACTCTTGCCCAGGTTCCATCCACTCCAAATCCACTGCTAGCCAAGTGGGCTGAAACTCCAGGCATCAGCATTCCTCTACTTTGGGCCTAATTTAGAGTTTGGTGGATGGGATACGCCATCCAAATGTAGTGGGTATCCTGTCTGACGTATCACAAGTGTAAAAGGCTAGTATGCACTCAGTAGATAGAAAGTTTGTTGTGTGTGATGGAGTTTCCTATCGGCCAAGCTCTAAATGAAACCCTCTGTTTCTTAACAGGTAACTGTTCCTCTGCTTGTTTCTTGTTCTATGACTGCTCTGTGAACAAGGCCAGGATTCTCTTCCAGGTCATAGTACACTCCACAATTCTGCACACTACATCATAACATACCAGGGGATTACAGCAATCAAGTAATGGAGTGAAAGGGGTGGGAAGAGTATTTTACCAACCTATATTGTGTTCATGCCAAACGAACCTCCGCATGGCACCTAAGCTCTGAACTTGCACAAACAGTTATGTAAACAGGGAGGAGGTGGAAGATAACAACCGGCTGTCATTGCACCTTCTCCCACCGACACATCAGAGCACACAGCAGCATTTATCACTAAAACACAGGCTTCCAGCTCACTAGACAAGAGACAGAAATATTCTTTATCAAGGTCTCCAAGAAGACTGAACAAGAGTGTGGGATGGTATAACGAGGCTTGTAGAACTGCAAGAAAATCTTTGGGAACAGCAATTAAAAGAAAAGACTCTATTGCTGTCAGGGTAGCAAGACAGGATTACAAAAAAATCATCCACATAGCAAAGAAACAATGGGATGAGGAATTCTGGCAAGACCTTAAATCAGCCAGTGTTGCTAGGGACTCCAAACTCTTTTGGAGTATTGTCAAGTGGGGGAAAGGAGGACACCCTGAACCACCAACAAACCATGTAACGCAGAGTATGTGGGTAGAGTTTTTTGGCCCCCAATACGCATGTCGTCCCGAGGACAAGGACAGAGAACTTATGAAATATACTTTATATTCAGTTGCCCCTTTTAATCTTAATGACTCAGCAGTGGCTCTTGACTCTGTTTCGAGGGGGAAAGCACCAGGACCTGATGGGGTCCCCGCGGCTGTTTTACTTCACGACAAAAAGCACTGGGGACTCTATATAACAAAGCTGGCCAATGCTGTGGCACTGGGGGCACCAGCGCCTAAGTCTTGGCTAGGAGCTGTTATAATCCTGGTGTTTACGAAAGGTGACAAAACACAGCCTATTAGCCTGTTATATGAAAAAATGAGCCCAGAATCTGGGTCCTGAGACCTGTCTCGTGTGGTGGCTAGCTTCAAAATAATATTAAGTGTAGCCGAAAAAGAAAGAAAAAATGTCTTTCTTTAGTCCCCTCACTCACCGGAGTTTCCTCACGGTGACATGCTTCATCATTGGGGCCATCCTAGTTCTCTGCGAAAAGGGGCGTGCTACGACTTGCGAACTACGTAGGAGCACTATAGTTGTGAAGGACTATGTGTGGTGCAAAAAAGTGTAGTGAGGTGGAGTGGGTGAGTGTGTGAAAAAATACCGTGCTAGTGGGCCTCAATGATTTATTTTGCTCCTAGATTGATATATTAAAAATGGGGTTTATACTGTTAACCGACCAACTATGTAGGTAGGTTCAGTATATGGTCAACATGTTTCACGCTACCCCTAGCGTTTCGTCAGGACCATACAGGGACCACCCCTGTATATGCCACTCCTAGAAACCTAAAATAAGATTAAGGATTCTTTAGTGAAAAAAAGTATTTACAATGATGAACGCTGCTTAATTTAAACACATGCGTGGTTCAAAATACATACGCAATAACTTTCGGACGTATGTATTGCTCACTGAAGAACCTGTAAGAAAATTGAATAAACAGAGTTTAAAAACACCTCGCCCCTTTCTCAGGGAGATCGGGTCATGTAAGTCCTTCATCATGCACGTTTTCGATACATATACATGTATATATGCATACTCTATATGGTGCTTTTTGCCCCATATTGGTGCGTGCAAGCTCTCAGGTCCGGTGTCTGCTAGATAAAAACACGTAAGGTGATTGTGACGTGAATTATCTGCACAAAAATTCAGAAGTGACTAACTGTGACAAAGACGGTGAACACACACTACATTTAACATGAAAGCCAAAGTAAAATCCCAAATATTTACATTTGTAGGTGCTTAATAGCACGTCATGGTCTCTGAGGGGGGCGGTGTCGCCTCGGTGGAAGCACTGCTGTAATTACGGGATTGATAAAGCACGGTTAGTTTTTAAGAAAAAAACGAAGTTTATGTGAGCGGCAGGTTTTTCAGAGACTTTGCTCTCTTTTCTCTGGCAGGAGAAACGGGGTGGTTCACTTTCTTCCTAATCAGCAACGCCGCGCGGTATTACCTAGCTGCTTCCACTCGGACCGCATCTTAGAATGTGTTCCGCGGGTACCGGTTTTGTATCCTTTTGTTTCTGGGTTGAGTCTAGACCGCTTCGTTTCAGCGGCCATATTGGGAGCATGCAAAAAGTCGTTACGGGGAAGTCTTTTTTCAGTTTCATTAGTTCTAGTTTTGAAAAGAGCAAAAATTAATATTAGAAAGGAGTTTGGTCTTATCCTTCATTTTGCGTGAAATGTCTCGTTTTTAAATGCACAAGTGGAGAAGGTGTAAGGATTTCAAAATACAATATTTCCTGAGATATGTAGATGTTAGGATAATTATTCAGAGAAAGTGGAAAATTATCTCAGTAGTCGACTAAATTATACTTAGATGTTGATCATGGTTAATTTGTTCATATATATGAGGATTTATCTGAATCCTATATGTTCTGTTTGCGGTTTATTTCAGTACTGTTCAAACCATTTTTTTAGGTACATTTTGTGTTTCAGATTGTTTGTCTTAATGGTTAGGAGGACGACCTGTTCTTCAGTACCTCCTTTTCCCTCTGGTTATACACTATTAGCCTGTTAGACACGGTTCAAAAGGTGATTGGAAAAATGACCCTAGAGAAAATATCGGCCTGGGTAGAAGAGAAAAACATTTTGACCCCCTTCCAGGCTGGATTTCGTAAATTAACTAGCACCACAGACCAGATATTCAGATTTACATTATTATACTGGAAGACGGTAGTACTAGGAAAAGGCAGCATTTTTGCAGCGTTTATAGATTTACGTGCTGCCTTTGATTTAGTCCCTGGATGCCAGATGTGGAAAGTGCTAAGCGAGATGGGTATGCCGCTAGAGATCCTAACACTTGTGATGATGTTGCATGAGTCAAATTATGCAAAAATACAGTGGGGGGGTCACGGCCAATTAACCTCTGAATTCCCGGTAGAGCGTGGGGTGCGCCAAGGCTGTGCTATGGCTCCCACGCTCTTCTCATTGTACATTAATGGGGTAGTTGAGCGTATGTTGCTGGGTAAAGTAGATGCTCCTAGTCTGGCTGGAGTGAAAACTCCAATTCTACTATTCGCAGACGATACGCTTATTATATCTATAACCCCTAGCGGATTACAGAGAGCCCTGAAGATCTTTGAGGATTTTTATGTCAATCGAGGGTTAGAAGTCAAGGTTACAAAAACAAAGCTTATGGCATTTAACCCCCACCACAGCTTTAGAGGGAACTTCTTCATGGATGGTCAAAAAGTGGAAATGGTATCGGACTTTGTTTACCTAGGTATCCATGTGTCAAAAGGAGTAAAATGGGGGAAGCACATAGAAATGGCGGCCAAAACACAGGAGCTGTAAGCCGGGAGCACAGGAAGTCCTTGACCAACCCGGTACAACCAGCACTGCAAGTATATGAGGCGCAAGCCCTAAGTTCGGCCCTTTATGGCGCCAAAATATGGGCTTATGACAAGTTTGCGTCACTAACGATTGTGGAAAATAATTTTTTTCGTGATCTTGTTGGCCTCCCTATAAGTACCCCAATGCAACCGTTGCGTCATGATCTAGGTAGGAAAGCCCTCCCAGATATGGCTAGATTACGACCCATTTTATATTGGCGACGTATCTGGGTTACTCCTGAACTCACGCATTATGCTTTGGGATTTCTGGATGTCATTAAAACTGACATATTCCACAAGATTACTTGGCTTAAAGAACTCCACAAAGTATTGGTATTAATGGGTATGCAGGGGTTATGGGAGAAGCCAGAGACAGCCCAGTTCCCATCCAAAGACATCATAAAAGAAAGGTACTGGGAAATGGTCGCCTACTGGAATGATGTTGATCCCTCTACTATGGAGGGTCGCTTTTTGGAAATAAAAGATTCTCCTAGTTTAGAGCTGTATTGGGACAACATCACGAAGCCGGAGGATAGGAAGCTCTACTTCCAGCTTAGAGCAGGGTCACTCCCTATAAGATCATTAACCGGTAGATGGGGTAAAGGTAATTCTGAATTATGCCCGGTGTGTAAAAGTGAAAGTGAGACCATTGCCCACCTTCTTTTTGTTTGTAGGGCCTACTTAACCCCCGACATGTGTGGCTAAAGGCGATGTGCAAATTGCTAGGCACAAGGGACAGCAATTTGGCCTTAAGAATAATTTGCACTAACACCTTGTCGGTTATTACAGTCGCGGTCGCCAAATACTTGGGGTGGGCATGGGCCATTAGAAGAAAATTTGTGGTGGGCTTGACCATCTCGATGTGACTGATTTGTCTTTCTTTTAATACGTCTGTCTCTCTAGAAAAAGTACAAAATGTTTAAACTATGTGCTCGGGGCATTCAACATAATGATTGTCAATTTTAACGGGTCTTTTAAACTGTAGTCAGTATGCTTTTTCATAAAAATTTATTTTTAATTGTATTAATATATATAATGAATTTTGTGACTTGTAAATATTTTTAGTAATTAATTCATCTGATTTTTATGCTGTATGCTTTTATGAGTTTTTACCTCGAATAAAGCAAATTTGACTGTCTGACTGAACATTTCACAAGGAAAGGTGAACAAAAATGGTTTGCTTGTGGGAAAGGTTCATTCTGCCTGTATTGTCATGGGCGTCCGCAGGGGGGGGCAAGGGGGGGCACTTGCCCCCCCCTGGATCTGGTGAGTCAGTGTGGCATTTATTTTCAAGAAATAAAATGGAACCGAACTTGGGAACTTTTTAATTTGTGAGCAGGCGGTCTCTTCATCATTGTAGAATTTTAGGCCAGCAGGCAGCACCAAAATCCCTATGACATCATGACGCCACCACGCCGGAGAGTGCTGCGCCTGGTGCGCCACCTATCTTACGCTATAAATTACCGTGCCGGGCGCGCCCGCGCGTAAGGTCACACACAGCCGGGCCCACCACACACACAGTGGTGTTTCCAGGGCCGGCCCGGCGCCACAACATTAGGAGCAGCCCGGCGCCGAGCAGGAATTCGGGAAAACGGCTGCTGCTGCCTGCCTTGCCTGTTCCGAGTAGCATTTAGCGAAGGCCTGCAAGTAAGAGAAATCTGTTTCTCATCAAAATATAATGGTTTGTGTGTGTGTATAATATTATCTGAAGGCGGTAGTGGGTTCACGAATCACGACCTTTCCCCCGCAGATCACAGCCCCCCTTACGTCTGCTTGAGCCGCCGCCCAGGACCCAAAACACACAGCACCCCTTCTATTTCCGGGCAAGTAGCACGCGAGCTGTGGGTGGGCACGGCTCGGGGGGCACCTGCGCTGCGGCCTGGAGGCCCTTGTACTTTTAAGAAACGTCAGTCACCCTTTAAAGGAAGACGACAGGAGACTCGAACCCGGAGCCATTCAAATACTCCAGTAACAAACACTACTTTTACTAAATAGAGTGGGGTTGGCACAAGTCACACCCTAGTACTACCGGAGGGCGGTGGGGATGGGGCTGTGTGAGGGACACGTAACGGGGTCTTGGGACTTTAGAGCAGTGCGCACAGGTGGTGTCGGCACTTGTGCAGTGCACACCAGCCCAGAGTGACAAATATAAACCGCTCGCGTGCCAGCACAGACCAAGCTGCGTGTGTAGTTGGTGCCCGTTGGGCGTCGGCGACGCCCCACAAAGTCCTGTAACTCCACCACTGTCCTTTCATTCTCGTCCCTCCGCAGTCCACGCCCCAGCGAGGCCCGCCGATTCAGCTGCACGTGTTTCCAAAAAGCGGCAATTTCTCTCTCCTCTCTACGTAAGAGGCCTCGAGTTTGCACCCTCTGAAACGTGCAGAAAGATGCCACCTGGGCCGTCAGTGTGCCCTCGCGGCCAGGGCACAGGGCTCTGGTAAACCGTCACCAGGCGTGGTTTCAGGTCCGCGGCTCTGGAGTTTGTTCTGCTCGGCTGGCGTTTGTTGGATTGGTCAAGGAGAAAATTCAGAGACGGTAAACTCTGGCTCGGGGTAGGCACTGTTCATCCGTGCAGAGAGCACGGGGGTGAGGTGCCACTGCGTGCCCCCCTTATCCACTTAACTGCAGGCCAGGACCCCCCTCATTCCTACAAGTGTGACAGCGTAGATACACACACTGGGACATACTCTGCGAAGTGCAGCTGTACTGATGAAAGGAGTTGCCCACCGACCGTGGAACTGAGCGACCTGAGCTCTAGTTCCAGTTCTCCTGCTTGGTACGGGTGTGTGATCCTGGGCAAATTACATCTCTTTTAGTGCCCAGACTCTCTTCTCTGTCGAAGTCTAGTTTAACAACACTGGGTTGACTGGCACTTCGGAAGAGGCAACTTGCCATTACACATTCTATGCCCTGTGAAACGAGTTGAGAACATTAAAAAGGCGCCCTTTACCTGCACCAGCCAGCGGGTGCACATGTATATTATTTATTTATTTATTTATTTATTTATTTGAAAGTTTTATATAGCACGAACAAGATCTTTGCAGATATCAGAGCGCTTTACAAGGTAGGGTATAGAGTAATAGCATGTAATAGTTGAGGTAGTTAGGTACAAGGTGCATAGTTACATAAGTAGGTCAAAAAACCGGAGGTAGATAATAGGTGAGGTAGTACAGGGTGCATAGTCAAACAGTTGCGCCAATAATATAAAAGTACAAAAATAGGCATATACTTGTTTAAGCGTGCTACAAGTGTTTTTGGAGATAACATCAAGGTGGGCATAGTTGAGGTAGATGCGTGCAGGATGTAAAGTCACACAGGTGCATCAGTAGTACAAAAGTAGGGAAGGTTGAGGTGCATCGGTAGTACAAAAAATAGGGATGGTTGAGGAGGTGTAGGTACAGTGTGCAAGGTCAGACAGGTGCATTAACAATACATCAAAATACAAAGAGGGAACATATACAATCAAATAAGTCATGATACAAGTAGTACCGGTAGACCAAGGGGTCAGGCAGGTATTACGGAGTGGATTTATGAGCGCTACAGGATAATAGATCATGTGTATTTAGCCATGAGGATCGCTTTTACTTCTTTCTTAAACAGTTTGTTGGAGGAGATGAGCCTCGTTTCCGGAGGGAGTGAGTTCCAGATCCTGGGTGCCATTCCTGAGAAGGACCGTTTATAGGTTTTTTCCTTCCTGAATCTTCGAGGTTTCAGCAAAAGATTGTTTGTGCTTCTAGTAGTTCTAGAGCCACCCGAGATAGTCAGCTTTTGAGTGAGGTAGGCGGGTGAGTTCATGTGTACAGCCTTGTGTACAGTTTGCAGAGGCGGCTGCTGAACAGTGCCACAGACACCTCGGAGCAGTAGTGGACGCAGTGTGAGGGGTGCGGCTCTCTCCTCAGTTACAGGCCAACTGCATTAACTACCGATCGATGCCTCACAGTGAGGTATTATTCATGCATGCGCAAAGTGTCCGCATTACTGGCAGAAATCCACCGCCCTTTACAAGCCTTATCATCGTGCCCATGTGATCCTAATCTGGGAAGCTTCTTTCAATGTTTTCACCTCTTCGGTTTTAACTAGAGAAGTGTGTGCTGTGTAGTAGGTACCACCGTAAGTGCCCCTTCCACGGGGCTTGTTTGAAAGTCAACGAAGCTCTGAGAAGAATATTTCATTAAATATTTCCATGTGTCATTGTATACCACAAGACCTATTACTTTGAAATGTTTTATGTTTACCAAGACAATTTCACAGTCTATCCACTCCAAAAATTATCCTCTGTCCTCCAGCTTCCTTGGGGGTTTTCTTTGTACCCAGATTCACCAGGGCAGCCCACCCTTTTCATATTTGCCTATAATGTCCCCAAACATTTCCACATCAATGTGAATGAGCATTTTGTATAGTGCCTCGATTGTACTGACTGAATAGAGTATAAAAATGTACTATATTTCAAACTTCAAAATCGGTGTTACCATTTGTGATTTCACAGCAAAAACTCAGGCTAGCATTACTGCATTTCCAGGCAACCTTCACACTCTAAGCTCCATAGTAAGAGAGTAAAACAGAGAAATATGGCAACACAAAAGGTACAATCCTAAACAACTCGTTTGTTCCTACTCACTCAGACAGAGGGGTGGGAGGAGGAGTGACTGGAATCTCCAATAGATTCAACACAGCAAAGTATCCATCTGGCCCTAGAGCCTTCCTCTAGGCTCTGATCAGCCTTCAGCTCCTACCTTAGCCCCACCACGCGCGCCGCGCTTACACGTGCCATGGTTCTGAGCCCGCCCCGCCCGTGTTTCCTAACATTACTTATGGCCGGGCCCGATCTGCCAATGCCATTTGTTCCACTACGCAGTGATAATCTGACCAGTGGTGGTCTCACGGACCAGCCATTCTTCATATTACGCGCGCTGCTCACACACACGGCTTAGTCCTGCCCCGCGAGTTAATTCAAGCACCAACTGCTCCCGGACCTGCTATTTCACCCTGTTACCCCCCGCTCCGCAGTCACGCGTTCTCAGTCCTGCCTGGGTGTTTTTAAAGCCCAAACTGTCCACCGCCATCCATGTAGACGCTGGCCCAGCCTTGCACATTCGCAATTGCATTCTCTAAACTAACCCCATGCCGTGCACTAGGATTTATTGATCCAATCAACGTGGCAAACAGTCCCACTCTGTTTCTCGATTGGCCCAGATGCCCGCTTCCCATTTGATTTAATACTGCATTACCTGAAGCCAGTCTTTAAAGGCTTTCATGTCTGTCTGTCTGTGCCTCATCATAAGGCCTTCCCACTCGAGTTCCGCCTGCCGCCACAATCATCTCTCTGCCTCAAACACATTTAGGCCACTGTCCAACCTATGGGGCAGGTTTGGCTTTCTAACGGCACCTTTCTGATTTGAGCGAGCTATGAGTGCCCCCCCACACGTACATACATCACCCTCTTGTTGCTACAAAACTCTACTCAGACCTGGCTGATACTCCTTCAGCTCCTCTGTCTTGCATGTCCTCTGTTTCTCTCCTTGTGTTCACACACTCATCCAAAGTCAGTCATGACGCCCGGCAAGATTAGAGAGAGATTGAAGCATGGTCCGGGGCCGGGCTTGCCTGCTCCCAAGCTTGAAGTTGAAGAGAGACAGTAATTCATAAAGATAGCATGTCCAGGTCCTTGCGGCCGCGGGCTATAAATAGCTGATTTTGCAGCGAGGTGAGGTGACGTTTGAACCCCTTGGACTGTCCCTATTCACCTCTGTGACCGTCACCCTTCCTGTGTCCATACAAAATAAAATTACATATGGCGAGGTGCATGATGGCCTGATGGGTATTCCTCATGTAGTCGGCAGGGAGAATAGAGATGCCAGCTGAGCTCCCATGTCAGTAATCAGCAAAGTCGGCCTGGCAAAGCTGAAGTGGAAACCCATGGGCTAGAATAAATGATATGTTTTGGAGAATAGGATCCTTTGGCATGAGTGATGATTGGATATCATGGATAATGTTTTAAGCTGCTGTGTATTGGGCATACAATTTGTATATGGTTACCACAAAAGAAAGAGATGGCTGTGTGGCACAACCCTATGGTGTATGAGATCATATGCAGCCTGCTTCCTGCCCCCCATGGCTCCTCGTGTGCCCCAGTTTTTCTTGTGCCCAACCTGGCACACATCATGTCGGAGGATGGTAATGACGTCAACCAAAAGTTTTGCCCCCCCCTGGAAAAAATTCTGCGGACGCCCATGTGTATTGTCTATGGCGTGGAGAGGCGATGATGAGGGAAAAGTGATGCAGAAGTATCAGGGAAAGGCAGTGCACCGGGGGCTCAACTCACCTCTCTACCAGAGTGGGGAGTATCTGCTAGAAGTTAAGTATTTTCTGTAATTGTAGTTCTTCCTGTCCTCTGCCCAGTGCTCCCTCACCATGCACAGACTCACGCTTCTTGCTCAGTCTAACTTCGGCTGTCGGGCAGTGCATCCTATATCAGAGCTTCCAGAGTGTAAAATGTGGAAATTCAGAACATGGAATTTCTATCACAAATGAAAACAAGCCCAAGTTTAAGTTTCTGAGGATGCCCTCTGCAAGAGGACATGCTTGGACCCTATAAACATGTTCAGCTCTCGCCGCAGCTGAGACTCGCCCGCTGCGAGTGACCACGATATGTTCTGGTTGACTGGAAGGATCTTCAATGTCCAGACAAGGACAAAGTAATAGCCAATGAAACACCTGCACCCCTCTGCCTCCGGACTACCAGACCCCAGGTGTGTGATAGGGAGCAGTTAAATGCCATCATTACCTTTCTACTATGGGGTTCTTTATAGAGCTGTTTTACTGCTGCCACTAAAGGTGCCGGGCTGATCCCAGCCGCCGGGAGGACATCGCTCGTCAACCTGACTGCTCGTGGATAAGAACAAATGAGAGAATCCCAGCTTCATCTTTCTGAGGGCCGTGTCAAGCAGGACAATCTGTCTCAATGGAGAGGTGTGTGTGATGCCCGCAGACAGGAGATGACGAAGTGCCCTTTTTAGGCACTCTGCAGTGGGCATCTTGTACAGCTACCTAAATGCAGGAGGGATGCCCTGGCCAAGGGACATTACAATCTACCATTGACATAAGAGAGCTCTGCAAAGACTTCCTTGAGAAACCAAGGCTTCTAAGATGTGCTGAATTGGCCCTTACTAGTGTACTGTTTGAGTACAAACAGCGGCTCCTGAATTATTGGTTTAGGCTCCATAGAGTTGACGAGGGCTCCTTAAGGCAAATATTAACATCTTGTCTGCAGGAGAAGTATGCTGATCAATGGGCTGATAATCTCCTTGATATTAAGGTCTCCCTGGATGCTCCAGTAGGGGTGGAATTTCAAGGCATGTCTGTAGTACAGCAGAAACAAACATTAAAGCTCTTAGCAAACGAGGACTCCAGGAGAAGTGATATAGAAGACGTGTGTCAGAGAGATCATTTGTATCATCTTAAGGGGTCAAATGACGGGGGGCATTTACGTGTGGGATATAAAAAATGTTCACATAAGGAGGTGGGCCCTGAAGGTCCCAGCCTGTATAAGACTGTAGTTGGTTAGACAGGCAGGGGCAGAAAGAGTAAAGTGTCCCTTTTGCCAAAAATGCATCATCAACCCTTCTGAATTTACTTATCGTCTACTCATGTTTTGATAATAGCAGAAAAAAATTGCGGTTGCCTGCTTTTAGAATGTTACACGTTCTCTGGACAAGAGATCTAATGGCAGTGATGTTAAGCTGCGATAATATAGCATTGCGCTACGCAGAAAGGGAAATTCTAGTCTGCTGTTTACGAATGGTCAACAGAGCAGAGTGTCCCCCTGCATTAGCGATATGGAATGGGGACACTGACGCCTCCTAGATATACCTGCATTTTTGCACAAATATAATTGAATGCTACATTGCTACGGTCTTACTAATTTTAGAAAGAATGGTATTGTGTACAATGTTAATGCCTATCTTGATCAAGTGCACTCAATCTAAACATAATTCTATTTTGCACTACTGTCGCTCTATTTTGCACCATGATAATGTTTATCCTGCTTAAATACATGACTAATATATTTTTTTGTGAAAATGGGTTTACGGTGGAGTGTTCCAGCTTAAATTGGAAGCAGGATAGATTTTAGCGTTCTAAATATTACATAGACAGTAGGTAAAACCTAGTATTTTTGGATCTTAAAATATTGTTTTATGGAGGTGGGTAGTACTTGGTAGCAATGGTTTCTTTTAGTGTAAAAATGCATATTTTTTTTAGGATGACTGGAGTTCTTTTTTAAGCAGTATGTTGCATTCTCTTATCTTATGATGTGTATGTATATGAAACATATGTATAGCCTTATTGGCTTGACATCCGACTGTTAATAAAATCAATCAATCAATCAATCAATAAAGACGATGTGCTCTTTGCCAAGTTTGAACGGAGCAAGGAAAATTTGCAAACCGCCCTTTCCTAAGGTATGTTCTAGGACTACAGAGAAGTCACAGCTCCACTCACAAACACCCAAACACTCAATGAAGTGCCCACCACTAAGGTAATGGAGAGCTCTTCTTTACTCAGAGTTGATACTTGTCAGCTCGCAGGGCTGGTCTTGTGTCTCAGTCTAGGCACAGCGCGCTGTTAAAGATGAGGACCATGCACCAGGCATGGCAAATGGTGCAGAACCTTGGCAACTACTGAACTAGGGTCATAAATAATTCTTTCATATCAAAATAAGAGAGCAACCGCTTATGGAACGGACTGAGCATGTATTTAACAATTCCATTGAGTGCCAAGAGCAGCCAGTTTTTAATCATATCTGACCCAAACTTAATGTATTTATACACCACACGGTCTACTCTGGAGGGACACAACACTTGACATAACAACAGTGGCACAAATACTGCATGTATGGTTGCATGATGCATATTGAAGTCATTTGCACTACGGGGAGTGGTGCTAGCGTGAGGTCGGGAGGAGATTAACAGAAGGGGGCTGGAGAGCCCTTGTGGGCAACAGAATTGTGTTGAAATGTAGCAGGGATGGGGGCGACAAGAGGTGCCTTGGGTGGCTGAGGAAGGTTGGACAGAGAGTGCTCACCCGCATGTACCCTCTTTATCCCAGCTTGTTCTGGAGTTGCTTTTTGCTGCACAGGGCTCTCCATTGATATGGGTTTTGCTTGCAATGTATCAGGATTATGATGCTTTGTAGACTTTGCAGTGGGATTTCAATAGAATGCTTGTGAGTGGTAACCTGTCGACTTCTCTTAGATGCGTTCCTATATCCCCTGGTTAGTGATGAGTCTAGTCAGCCCTCTAAGGCCCCCTCGAGGTGAGGCCACGTAAGTGCTTGGGCTGTGATCATCATAACCAGTCCCTCGAAGGTGGTACAGAACCAGTACTTAAGTTGAGCCAGTGGTTTCGGTTGCTTGGCACCTACACTTAATTGTCAACACCGGCACTTATGATATTCTGCCACATGGCGCCACACTTTGTCTAATTTATAGATGAGCACAACAGTTGTTTGTTAATTTAATATACCTTAAAAAAGACAAATACTTGCCTCCCAAGTCATTTTTACAGGTTTGGGGGGCTGCAATAGTCTGAATTGTCAGACTTTGGAGAGACTAATGCTTAATAGTTATGCTGGTACTGCCACTGGCAGTGCTGGCAAGGGCAATGGGCGGTGCAAGCTGCAGTGGCCTCCTGACAAGTGTCCTTGCACTTATTTTTTTCACAAAGTAAGCCCTGCCAGAACGTCTGTCTTGGCTGCTGTATCCACTACACTTTGTGGGTTGGTGGTTCAGCTGGCCCTCCGGAATATTACAAGGGACCTGCAGAATATCTCACATTATCTTCCTTCCATCACATTATCAGGCACTGCAAGCCAACACAGAGTAACAGCACCACACTGATGACAACTGGATGAAGCCACAGCCTTATCCAATGTGAAATTAACAACGCATTGCTTTATTTCAGTGTACCTGTAACCTGCCATGCAGCCATGTTTTCCTGCCTGCCTACTGCATCTGTCTGTCTTTGAGGCTTAGACATGTTGCACCAAGGCACTGGAGACCTGGATGTATTTGAAAACCAGCTTGCTAGGCTAAATCTGTTTACATTTTTGTTACACTTAAATACTATACACTAATACTCATGAGCTCAGGTGGCCACTTGCTTGTACTCTTGGTAAAAATGTAGTCATGTGATAGGTTCTAGAAACGGTGTGTGTGGTATTGTATTGGATTGTAATTGCATTTATACAGCGCTTACTACCCCATACGAGGCGTGGAAGCGCTTTTTCAGTGAGTGTCACGCTACTCTGGAACCCATAAAGGATTAGTGGTGAAAGTGTACAGTGAAATATGAAAGCAATTTGAGTGGTGGATATGTTAGTCAGTTATTTGGAATTAGAAGGATAGTGGATAGACAGAACAGGGAAAAGGTTTGCATTTATATAGCGCTTGCTACCCTTAATGTTTGGATTCCCCAATGTCTCTTGCTGCTTGGGTTCTTTTCCAGTGTGCACAGATTACTAATGGTTAGAAAGAACACTTCGTAGACTCAACCGAAATCTGAGTTTGAGTTTTCTGCAAGAGATCCTTGTGCATTGGCTGGGACTTGCCTAGACTTAGTCGGGGGAGGTTATTGGAGCCGGACCAGGACTCCCTCACCAACTCCAGACACCAAGGGTGAAATGGCACTTCCTCCATCAGGAACTTGTATGGAGTATGACCTAGTGTACGGCTTGCCAATTGGGTTAGACTGTCGTGTAGTGCACTTCTGTTTGAAAGATGAGTCTATTTTGTATTTCTTGATTATATTCTAGCTTTTTTTATTACTTGTGAAGGCAGGTTGAAAAGGTTGGGTAAGAACCGGGGAGACCCAGCAAGTTGTAAGTAGATGTGTGAGCTAAAATCTGCGACACTATAGACGTACACTACAGAAGGACACTCACTGCACTCTGGAGGAACGCCATGGTTGGATGACCCTCTCGGTTGAATGTGTATAAATCGGTACATTGGTTCAGCCGCCATGGACCTTCTCTGGGCCTCAATGGGCTCTGACCAGAGGTGTTTTGATTTGAAGGGGTCCAATGGACAAGTGTGAATGTATTTTTCCATCCTCCCAGGAGAGAAGTTGTCATATCTGCCCCTTCACTCTAACTCTGAAACTTCCCTCCCCTCTGAGTTGCAGAGATAGACAGCAGGCTACCTAATGTCACCCCTAGGCATCAGAGCAAGTGCAGTAAGGAATATGGTAGCTGAAAGATCACACCTGAATAAGTGGGACCACCCTTCCATCATGTGCAATCATTATGTTAGAAGCACATGCAGCTTTATAGAGAACTGGGCCAAGTGCACTATTCCTGAACAAGATACCTTTTACATTGTACCCCAGAATAATCCTAAAAGAATGATCTAAAAGGAAAACAGAACAATAGCTGTACTTCCTGAATTGCCTTGAGGAAGGCATAAAACACAAGCAGGAGTCTTAAAGACACCCACGAGAAGATGAGACCCCAAGTCAGTCATGAGGGTTTAAATCCAAGCTTGTGCCCCCACTGCGCTGCCACCTCCCTATCTCTTTGTCCAAATGATAAAGACATCCAAGGGGGGCCTGCAACAGCAGACATTGATTTTTGTCTCATGCTAACCCTGTCTACTGAATGTGCCCGTCTATAAGGCTTATGTATGTTGTGTCTTGACACTGGAAACATAGTTGATAACCAGTTTTCTCAGCCAAAACTATTGATCTATTGATACCAGAAAGAAAGGGGTGTGTGTGTGTGTGTGTGTGTCTATTTATCTGTCTATCTATCTATCTATCTATCTATCTATCTATCTATCTATCTATCTATCTATCTATCTATCTATCTATCTATCTATCTATCTATCTATCTATCTATCTATCTATCTATCTATCTATCTATCTATCTATCTATCTATGTATATATATATATGTGCTTCTAACATAATGATTGTACATGATGGAAGGGTAGTCCCACTTATTCAGGTGTGATCTTTCAGCTACCATATTCCTTAGTTCATGAGAACACACATACTCGGACACCTGGAGTTGTTCTTGTGCGCAAAATGTATTCGGCAGGAAACAATGCGTTTCACCTTACGGCTTGATCACGTTTCAGCCGTTTCTGATGTGTACACCCATTTTGTATCCCACATCCCTCATAGAGATGGGACTACCACCACATAAGTGAGATAACAGTGTAGGAAACTTGGCCGCCATTTTGTAATGATGTTTTACACATTTGGGCAATATCTTATTACTACATCCTTTGCCCGTTTGACTATCACATAAATATTTGTGAGGCAATAATCATATTCCAATCAAAATATTACCAATGGTATCTCATTTGAATATATGCGCATGGATTCTGTAACCTTAACCGTCATTGCTTCTAGAACCCTGGTTAGTTAAAACAACATAAAGTTTCAACATCCATTACGTGCATCAATGTAAACAGTACCCCAGTAAAATAGCGCGTCAAAAATTTGTTCGTGCAATAAAGTTCAAAGTATTTGTACTCAATGTGCGCACTATTCAGTCCGTTTTCGCTAACAATCAGTTAGCGTCACGCCCATGTGGGCAATCTAAATCAAAAATAGAATTCCACAAGTCATGATTTGTTCGTGCAGTAAAGTTCAAGGCACTTGTACTCAATGTGCACACTATTCAATTCGTTTTCACTGGTAATTCCTCGAAATTACGCCCAAGTGGACAATCTAAATTAAGAATAGAACTTCACATTCCTTCTGAGTTTCCACAGCGGTCATAACATTGGTACCAAAATTAATTAATTACTGTCACCGCCCAAGTGTGCAAATCATTGTTGATGAATCCATACTGTCGATATTGCAAGTCTTGTCCTATTGGAGTTTAGGAATATTTCATGCATTTTCATCATAGCATTTCGAAGGCCATAATTGTCCACTGTTACCAAAAATTACCTAAAATGTAAAAAACATAATATAAAAAGACGGAAAAGCAACTTGCAAATAAATATCAATGAATCTTAACATTTTATCATCTTCATTCAGCAAGGTGTACCGCTAATTCCTCATTTGAATTAAGGCCTATCGGGTTCATACATTCAAAGTCAATTATGTACCTCGATTCAAGATTGCGCAACGCAAGTTTTCTGTTGCCACCCCTGATACCTAAGTCAACCATATCAATGACTGCCATTCTCAATAAATTTTCATTTTGGAAATGACAGTCATAAAAGTGACAGGCTACAGGATATTGTTGATTGTTGGTTTTTATCGCCCGTACATGCTCCATCACACGTTTCTTGGCTTGATGTATAGTGCTGCCCACGTACCATTTGTCACACGGACAAATGAGTACGTAAACGCAATACATCGTGTTGCAAGTCAGGGGTTTTCGGATAACAAACTCTCTTCCAGAATTAGGGATTGTTAAAAATTCACAATCCAAACTTTTTTTGCAGGCTTTGCAGCTTCTACAGCATTTAAAGCCTGCGGTTCCTTTGACCACTGTCTTACTTGTCACAGAATTTCTACTCAGATCATCTTTTAGAGATTTACCTCTTCTAAACGTGATCTGAGGGTTGACACTTAGGTGGGGTTTCAGATGCTGATCCGTTAGAAGAACATGCCAGTGTTTCTTGAAAATGGTTCTGATGCCTCTCGCTTGGCCTGAAAAGGTTGTTATAAATTTAACCTTCTCTTCATCAATCGCTGTTTGATTTGGATTAAGTAATTCATTTCTAACAGTCGCATCTGCTCTTGTACACGCATTCTTAATTGTGGACCATTTATACCCTCGCTCTTTAAAGCGGCTACACATCACTTGTTTTTCTTTCTCATATGCATTTGTAGTGCTACAGTTCCTCTTCGCCCGTAACAGTTCCCCGTAAGGTATACTGTCAAGTAGATTCCTGGGATGGGCACTCTGAGCACTCAAAATGCTATTGCCCGCTGTTTGTTTTCTGAATAAATTGGTAGTTACAGTTTGTCCTTGAATTTTAATATGGACATCTAGAAATTCTATGTCTGCTTTATGGATGTTTTCAGAAAAAACAAGATTGTAAGAATTTCTATTTAGTTGGTTCACAAAGCTCTTCGCTGACTCCATGTTTCCATTCCAAATCATAAAAATGTCTTCGATGTACCTGAGCCACAGGACAACCCTGGTGTTAAAATCGGACATAGACGTGGACACCTGCTCCTTCCACCACCCCAGAAAGAGGTTGGCATAACTGGGGGCGAAGCAGGTGCCCATCGCCGTGCCCTCTGACTGTCGGTACATCGTCCCATCAAAAATAAGAAAATTATTGGTTAGGCAGAAGTTTATTAATTCTACCAGCATTTTCGAATGTCAATGTGATGGAACGTGATTTTAAATAGTGTTCAACTGCCTGGATCCCCAGGTCGATACGTATACTGGTATATAAATTACCCACATCTAATGTGACTAGTGTATACGATGGTTCCCAATGTATTCCATCAATGATCGTTAAGAAGTGTGTGGTGTCTTTCAAGTATGCTGGGAGAGAAATCACAAAAGGTCTTAAATAATGATCTATCAGGCGTGAGGTGTTTTCTAACAGGGAGCCCATTCATGACACTTTGGGTCTCCCTGGCGGGTTGGCTGCATTTTTATGAAGCTAGGGTAATAAATATAGAATGGGTACTCTCAGATGTTCACATTTAAGGTAGTTGTATTCCTCCGATTCTAGCAAACCTTTGTCTCGGTATTCCATTAGGAGATTGTAAAAAGTGGCATTTGATTTTCTAACCTCACCAAAGTTCGTAACCTAGTAGCATGTGTTGTCTCCCAATTGCCTCTTCCCTTCTGCCAGATATTTGCCTTTGTCTAAGACCACCACGTTCCCCCCCTTGTCGGAGTGGCGTATCACTATTTGGGGATCATTTCTCAAATCTTCGATGGCCTGTATTTGTGACAATGACAAGTTTTTCTGAGCATTAGGAATTTTCTTCATTCTAAGCTTTTTAATGTCACTCAAGACCCCTTTCTCAAATACTTCAAATACTTCAACCGCCTCGCAGATAATGTTAGGCAAGAATTTGGATTTAGGCTTAAAACCACTTCCTGGATTTACACCTACATTAATTTCACAATTATCCAACATTTCTTCACCCACCACCTCCCCTGATGACAGGATTTCCATTGGATCAACATCATTTAAATTCAAATGGCTGTTAGCTGTACCTTCACTCCTAGATACATTTCTCATGGGATGCAGTTTAAACCACTTCTTCAGTTTTAATTTTCTAGCAAAGTAAAATAAGTCAATTCTGGTCTGAGTATAGTTCAGATTTGTTGAGGGGCAGAAGGATAAGCCTAATGCCTATACCTCAATTTCAGATGGTAAAAGTAATCTTTCAGGGAGGTTAATTACCGTCATGCTCGTGCTTTGCTGCCCCTTTTGATTGTTTATTCCTCTCATTTTTCTTCGACCTCCTCGTCCTCGCCCTCTCTGATTTCCCTGATTTGATTGGGATTCTGTCCGTCCCTGGTTCAGCACCTGGAATTGTAATAAAAAATTCTTCTTCTGAAGATCTTCATTCTCAGGTTGGTTCAATCCCACCACTGATACATGAGGAATACTACCATCCGAGATATCACTCTCGGTCACCTCTGCTTGCGAAATGTTTCCTGATGTACTGGGCTTTGCGGTCGATGCCTTGTCAAAAAGATGATCATACTTTCTTTGGAAAGTAAGAGTGTGACCCAATTGGTAATCTTTATAATCTCGAAGGAATTTCCGCAGTTTTTTTGAAGTGATCTCTTCTTCTAACATACACATCTTGATATCAAGACGTTTCAGGAACTCTTCCAGCGCCTCTTTTGTCATCAATGTTTTTATTTCATCCATTATCGTTTTAATTTGTGCCAATAACTTACTTCTATCTTTCAGGGCATACTTGACCAGGATCCGCATCATTGTAGTTGAGCATGCGGACGAATTATTGGTCCATTCCTCCAACATCTCAGGGTCGGGATCTTCGAAGGTTAGTGGTTTTTATGTACTTTTGTAGCCCTGAAGAAGTCTGTTTGTGGACGAAACGCGTTGGCGGCTGCAAAACATTTTAAAACAGAAAAATAAAGGATGAAGTTTAACACGACTACATAACATCGACTCTTCTTTGGAAAACATTTGCATTCTAAGACTGTTTATTGTTTGACCGTTTAAGTGTGCTGGGCTAACTCAGTTTGTGGCAATTACAATTATAATAAGCTCTTGGTGTGGAGTAAGAACTAAACAATAGACAGATTTTTTGACAGTCAATTTTTTTCTTTACCTGGTCTCTGTAGAATAGACCCGTGTTAAACCAAGGGCATTGGAACATGAGTGCAAAGGTGAAAAGTCATGAGCGTGTAAGTTTTTGGCTGGCAAACCATGCCTCAATCTAGCTTTGGTGTCTGTGGCCGTTGACCAGGAGAAATTCTTGTATTGGCTGGATTGAGTTGAAGGTAGGCAGAACAAATCTAAAATGTGCAAAGTTTCTGAGGCTGTGAATGCTATGACCTGGCAATGGGCAAAGCTTTGAGCCACAGTTGAGTTTCATTGAAGTACTGGTGATGGTATGTCTGATTCTACAAGCAGGACACCCTGGAAGTAGCCCCATGTAGAGTCGAAAAAGTATGAGGACAAGTCTTCACCTCTGTGGCATGCTAGAAGTGAATGGGGGCGGGGGGGACATTAAAAAGGTCATTTGGCCACATTGTCATCCAGAAGAGAGAAAGTCAGTGAATCAATCCAGGACATTTTCACTGATGTACATGTAACACACAATCGTGTTTGATCCCGCTGTATACAAACTATTTCTGCATTTTTTCAGTTTTGTGTTCACATTTAGCCGACAGTCTTTCCTGTGTCAAACAGGACCATATAGGGAGTTGCCACAGAAGTCAACCTTTCTTGCTATGGCTGTTTTCAGAGATACTCTGGTGATGGGTACATCTCATGACACAAGCTGTTTGCGTTCAGAGACAAATGATCAGGGTCAAGAGCTGGTCCGGAGCCAACCAGTTTCAGGATGGCTCAGACCTCCGTGCTTCAATTAGTGCCAATGTTAATGCTTTTTAAGCTCTTATTTGGGCTTCATGTACAACCTTTTAACACTGTAGCAGTGGTTGTTGCCCATTTCATTTTACTCATTTTATTGGCCTCAGAAGGATGAAAGGCTCATTCACTTTAGCTAACTGAGACTCATACAGGTTTCCACAAGAGACACTCATACCGTACTATCTTTCAAGCAGAAAAGTATGCGACTAGGGACATACAGCAGCCTAATCAGCTCAAGGCTTTAGCCTGTGTGATTAACATCCCTGAGGCCAAAGTGGACCTCGGGCTGCCCATTGCCCCTACCTCTGTGTTCATGGCAATCATGGGCTGGTAGGGCAGTTCCAGGGCTGGACTGGCCAGTTGGGCAAACGGGCAAACACCCGGGAGGCTGAAGCTCCAGGAGGCTGGTTTTGACACTTGGAGGCTGGTTTCGGCCTCCAGGAGCGGTGGTGCACGTTATGAGCTCCTGGTGGCAACTTGAAAGATTTGCTCGGGTTCTAGCGTGCAGTGGCACGTCTGCACATAGAGGCTGAATTTATGATTTTTGCCAGGGCTGTTTTAGTCTCTAGCCCGGACCTGGGTAGTTCCATGCCGAGGGTGAGCTATTAGTTTTAAGAAGCAGAAAAAGAAGTAAGGTTGAATGACAACCATGACAGAAACAACAGACAATGCTACATGAGCTACCTTTAACTCTCAGGCACACGCTAGCTGAGAAGGTTAATGCAGGTGCTGCAGAAATCTGTGTTACAAGCATTACAGCTTTGAATGGCTTGTATGAGTGTCTTTGAAATGGCCAATGACACCTGTGGACCACTGAGCTTCTGATGGGCACAATGCCAATTTCCACTTTTAAAGTATCAGAGCATCAGCGTTTTCTAATCCGCTCACCTCGCCCTACTGGGCATGCCTACCAAATTACTGCTCGAGCTCAAAATGTAAGTCCAGGATCATCAAACCCAGAATGGGAAACCTTAGCTTGGGCGTAACCTGCACTGATCACTATTAATGTTGCGTCTTCCTTACATCAGTGTGAAATGTGTCGTAGAGGAGCGACGCGGACCCACGCGGACGCACGGGCTCCTTCCCACAATGAAGGAAAAACCAAGCATTAAAGTGGAATGAATAACTAAATAAATAGAATTAGGGCAGCCAGCTCACCCATAAACCAAGCGAACACAAAAGTTCTGTAGATTAGTCTAATAATGTCCTGCTTTTCACAGCAGTATAATTTTATACTTGAATGTTTCTACAATTTGGAAGCATTAAAGCGACACTGAATAAAAGCAGAGAGCTGGAAAGGCAGGAAATTGGATTTTAGTGTTTCTTTTTCATTATCAAGCTCGTTTGTTAAATAAGAGCGTTAATCTACAGATCGTATTTAAACGCGGCAGCGATGCCGCCGGATGAGGAATGACTGTAAATAGTTATTAGTGGGGAATTGGACACTAAAGACGCACAGAAGCTGAGAAATGCATTGATATTAAGGGAGCCTGGCCAGTATGGGCATCGGGGAGTTTGCGTTACTTCTTGATTCCAGGAAGAGGTGGTCCTGTGGTTCCCGTGGGAATAGTAGTGGTGGTACAAAATCTATTCGATTCTATACTGTTGGATTTATAGAGCGCATGGCTACCCAGAGGCTTCCCGGCGCTAGAAACCAACGCTACACCCAACGAATCTGCCTGAGAGAAGGCTAGTTCACAAACAGCCAGGTTTTCACAGCCTTTCTGAAAGAGTTGAAGGCCCATTTGACGCAGCCTGATCTGCAAGGAGTTCCATAGTCTGGGAGCCAGAGGAGCGAATGAATGGCCTCCCCATCTTGCCATGAGAATTTTAGGTATAGTCATGCAATGGGCTTTAGCCAATCTCTGTGCCCTACCAGGAATGTAGGGTGTGGACAAAGGTTGTAACAGCAGGGGGGCTTTGTTGTGAAGGCCTCTATGCGCAATACATAGTGCCTTGAAGTACATCCGCTGCTCCACTGGGAGCCAGTCAAGCTCTGACAGTGCCTTTTTTGCTGACAGATGCCTAGGGATGTTCAGAAAGAGGCGGGCTGCAGCATTTTGGATGACCTGCAGCCTTTTTACTGCAAATTGAGAAGATCCAAAATACAGAGAGTGCCCATAATTCGGATGCAAGAACATCACAGCCTGTATGATCAGCCCCCTGGAAGGGAAAGGGAGGAGATCTAACACCTGAATCCATTTTGTGCAACCAAACACCTGTTAAGGGACTAGAAAAAGAGGAAGCATCTTGCCATGAAGAGCACCAGAAAAGGTGAATCGCAATAGAAAAGGCGAGTCGTGATGCCAATCCGCACCATTTGCAGCCGCCACCTGTATTTCAAGGAATTAGCGCTCGATCCTAGGCTCAAGCAGGCCTTGTGTTTGTGCATCCTTGTTGAAATGTTGTATACCCCAAGATCTGCCCGGGCATTGGTGCTTGGTTTCAGTCAATTTATGAGTGTCTGTGATATTGTACCTGGAAAGGTCCTAGAAAGACGGAAGTCCCCAGGTGGACATTATGTGGTTGTCTGTAGCTCTGAATATGAGATAAATAAGGTCTGGGAGGAAAGTTGTTTCCCATCCCAGAAAGTGCTTGTCTCAGTTGGAGCTTCTTCAGGTGGAGGCATTTGAAGGAGAAAGTGGAGCGTGAAATCAAATAAATACTGGACTCGTCTATGTACCTTTTCTACTGCACGTTTTTGCTGAATTTTCTATCCCTGCTTATGATTTTCCTCCCCTTACCATTGAGGCGAGGTGGTGCTATGAAGAATGAAAGCTCAGCCACACAAGTAATCTTCGCGGAGCGAAGTCATGGGAGGGGACTATAGTAGTCATATTCAAGTGTCTCGTTTGTGCATCTTCATATTGATATGATTGTTTTTCGGCCAACCGCCAGGAGCGTTCTTTGAGTTGTCCGGTGAGGTAGAGTATCAAAGTTGAGATAAACAGCGTAGAACCAGATGGAGGCCAAGGGCCCATGTGTTCACAATATCACAGAGATGAAAGGGCCCTGGGGCAGACTATAGGGACAGAGTTCACAAATAATTATGAATATTAAAAATCAGAATAGTGGCAGGCAGTGACCTTCAACACTGGAGAGGCATAGGTGGCTGAGAGACAATCCCCGTGAGGGCCAAAAAAGAAATACATTTTTCTTTTTTTACTTACCCGCGTTTCCTCTCCTCCATGTATTCTTCTTTCTTGTGGCATCAGCGTGACGGCACCTGGTGGAGTCTCAGGCAACCCCCTTCCGCAAATCTTGACGCTGCTCTCATGCTGCAATGAGCAGCAGGAGAGCAGCGCCAGGATTGGCTAGAGCGGGTTGACTCGACGCTCCAGCAGGCACAGGAGACTGCCTGAGACAGCTAGGTGGAGAGGTTTACACTGCGCAAGTCAGACTGACCGTCGCAAGAAATCCCGCAAAGTGACTTGCATAGTGTAGACTGGTGGAGTGAGCACTACTCTCATGCTGTGCCCCGCCTCCAAACACTGCTCAGAAAAAAAAACAGTGATTCATTTTATTGCCGTTTTTATTCTTCACTTTTTCTGCCCTGGCGGCGTTTCTCCAATCTAATGGTAGGAGGTTAGGGTGGGCGGAGAGGCGGGGGGGGGGGGGCACAGCTGAATCGGTATTGAATGGTCTTAGATGCAAGATTTAAGCTTTGGACCAGCATTAAGTGAAAAATAGCAAGCAGAGCCAGCTACCGGTTATGCAGTAAATTAGGTGCCATGTCACTATATCAAGGTCAACGTTATCTACCTACACGCCCACTAAATTACTTATCACTATTGTGTGATAGTAATTATATATAGGTAAATATAAACATGTCACATCCACTATATCGCCTAGCACAATATAATTAAGGTAAGCATTTATATCTAAGTATGAAGATATTGTATCCAATATATTGCCTTTCATATATATTTACAAGATAAGTATATTTAGGTAAATATAGATTTACTAGTCTTCATCCACATCCGCTTATCTTGATGATACACTGTTGGTTAATCTAGCGGTTACAATATTTTTGACTTACAATATATTTGATGCAATATAGTGTTCCCACCATTGGTAAATAGGTTTGGTTATGAACGTATGGCAGGTGGGTATAATGAACGAAGAGTGGGTGAACTGTCCATGATTTAGATTGTGCTACATGTAGAGGGCCAACGGTAGACTCCAAATGCCACACTGACCTCTTATTATTCCCCAAAAGTAGCCTTAAATGTCTATATTTCCATGGTGTGCATACACAACTCCTGTACCCACCGTTGAGGGGTGCAACCCGTAACCGGGTAACAAAATTGCAAGGAAGATGGAGTGGTGCACTACCAAAACGTTCAGGAATTAATGATGAAGCTTGATTAGTTCCTGCGTAGAAAAAAGTCGTTATTCATACAAATCCAAGCGCATGAACACAAAACAACAGCCAACGCGTTTCGTTCTTGAAAGAACTTCGTCAGGGCAAGTGTAAAGTCGAATAACAATATGACTGGAAAGTTGATTTCAATAATTCAGGATGGCGTCGCTCTGTCGCGTCACCATAGTGATGTACCTGCCGCCATGATAAGGGCCGGTAGAAAAGCACTGGATCGAATTGGTCACGTTGTGGTACCGGATAGTGGGCCCAGTGAAAGCTTATTTTATGTTATTTGAACTTTCTGATTGTCTACATAATAATACGTGCCAAGTAAAATCCTAAACTGCGTAGTGAGTAGAAACTATCGATTTAATCAACGAGGTTTCTCTTCCTTGCTGTAAGGAGCGATTTCCCTGATGAGAAAGGGTTAAAATACCTATTCTTTCCCCACTTGAAATTCTCATTTTACTGTAGGATAAAATAGTTTGTGGCCAATAAACAAAGTAATGTCTCAAACAGCTTTAGTGGTTTTCGCCAGCCTCATTTAATTAAATAAACAAATGCGTACATAGACAGACTTCGGGCAGCCCTCTTCATCGATTGGCCTATTCAACTGTCATTCACATTTTCCTCCCGTCTGTCACTGCATACAGCACAGGCAATGGGTCAGCCAATTTTGCTCTCTCTCAGGGTGTGTGACAGTATTTTGCTAATCATGTGCACATCGCCTAAAAATAAGTGCACTACACTGCCAGGGCCGATTGAACAATACTTTTGCACTGTTTCTTCCCCATTCTTTTATTTATACTTTTGCAGTCATATTTGTGTTTAAACTATATATTCAGGTTATAGTAAATCAGAACTAATGGTATTTTTTCTTTGTGCCAGTGAAAATCATATTTTTCAGTTAAGTACATTAAAATAAACAAGCATTGGCATAGCCAATAGGTCTAGCCTTTGGGACCTTATAAGTGTTTAGTTATCCCTCACAATATCTTTGGTACAACAACATCAAGTGTTGCATGGTTAAATACTTATAAGGTCCCAAAGGTGAGACCTATTGGCTATGCCAAGGCTTGTTTTTAAAGTAGCATGTAATAGCGGAAACAATGAATATCCTGCCATTAGCATCCCCACAGCAAACATGGATTTTACTATGCAGGTGGAATAACAAAAAGACAGATTTCAAATTACTTTTCAGATATTTTTTCACCAAACCCTATGCCTTACCTTAACCCTCGTTATAATCCATAACCAAAACCTAACCCATACTAAACTCCCCATCCTTACCTTTAATCTACTTTGGACCTTCATGCCATTCACACCCTAACCAAATCCTTTCTTTTTCACTTCAGGGAAAAAAGTGTGCATACTTATCTTTATTTTACGTATTTATTGCGAAGGATTCTCTCTCATGGTCTTTGGTGTTGCGACGCTCATAGTTGTCATCTGGCCTCTATGTTAGCAAAAGGTAGGAGCTTCTTTTAGGAACAGACTCTCAAGGCTGTTGCGCGAGGCCACTGATGAATATTGATCACCACGGTCTTTCTGAGCACTATGTCTTACTTCAAACAGTTCATCTGTGCGGCTGTGCCATCACATCCAATGCAGCCATAGTGCAGGCCACGGCAGTGCCCGGGCCCAATCAAGAACAACTAGGCATTACTCTCAGCTGGGCACCTACACAATGGATCCTGTCTACTTTATTGGCAATGCAAATGACATGACCACAACCTGTCGCACTGAGCACCTAATAGCTTTCAAGTGTAATCTATTGGTCAGTGCTTCCATTGATGCTGTGTAAAGGGTACTGAAATATGGTACATGCATGTGTAACTTTAACAAGCATTGATTTGTAACATATATGAGGAAAAGAAGAGGAAAAGAAGAGGCAGAGGTCAAGATTCGGGGGTGTACGCAAGGCTCATAGAGTGATGGAGGGGCCAGAAGAACTGGATGGTGGTGACTTAAGTCCACAGACATGAGGTGAGATCTGCAGAGAGAGGGGGAGTTGTAATAGGATCGGTACAGAAATGCTAAAAATGGGTTGGGGTGCATTAGCAGCTTAGGCAGGGAGTACATTCAGGAGGAAAGAAGATGGTTCAAGGGGTAGAAGTGTAAAGATCAGGAGTTTGACGGGGTGCAAGGGGAAAGAGGGACGCCACCCAGGGGCGGCTCCTCCAATAAGGCGAAGGAGCTTCGCCCACTGCTCTCAGAGCAGGAAAAAGGAAAAATAAAATGATAATGTTGTTAATATAAATTTATTTTTCGGAGATACAGGACTGGGTTAGCGTGGTTAGTGCGGGTGGGGCTGGTGCCACAGAGGGAGGAGCGGTTCATGCAATTAAGTGCACTTGATGGTTGGGCCGGCCAAACAGTCATGCGCACTTTGCATGTTCCCCACCAGGCTGTACTGCGCAGCCTGGTGGGGAACATGCACAGGCTCATAGTACCTGTCTGAGCGCCGAACCACGGCGCTTAGAACAATCACAATCCGGCTTTGCAGCATTGCGATTGGCTAAAGTGATCCTGTATGCTTCCTTCTCCCGAGACTCATCAGGAAGCAAAACTGAGGAGAGACGGCGGCCATGAAAAGGTAAGTGGTTTTTTATAATTTATATTTTGTTCACCCAGCCCGCCACCCCCATTCCCTTCCAGCCGCTACTGATACCATCCTTTCCTTCTTTTCCCATTGAATAAAGAGGTCTGAAAAAGACAATATTGAACAGCCAATTAGAGGGCTTGATTTATTAAATACCACATTGTTTTACTACTGTTCATGTGCAAATCTTACTTTAAAAAACAGACCATTTATACCTTCTGAATGATTTAATTTTTACCAATACATTAACAATACACTAACCAATATATTAACCTGTGAGTCTTTACGGCTGGCTCTTCATGTTGCTAATATCTGCTGTGTTCTTTTCCATCTCTGTCTCTCATCTTATAGGTACATAACCCGCACACAGCCTCACCTCTTTATCTCATGGTCAATTTTCTTTGTTGTCTCAACTTATATCATTGAGTTGTTGAAAGAGTGCCATATGCAGTACATGGCTGCGTCATTACCTCTTCCAATTTCAATGTAAAGCACGCTCTTGCCCCTCGGACTTCACTACCGGCTGCTATATAAGATAAAGCAATACACAAAATGATGAAATTGCATAGTCCGGTGACAGCAAGAGCAGTCTCATCTCTTAGACCACAATTCCCCTGCATCCATTTGGCCTGCTAGGCACCGCGCGAACGATCCTTCTTTGTGCTCCCGCGCCCACGGGATGGCAGATTGCACGGCTCCCTTGTGGAACGCGCCACCGCAAATAATCACACCTGAACAGAGCGCGTTGCAGGGCGGCCATGACATCTGCGAGATATGGATGGAGTGAAGACTTAAAATATGAAGATAAGCAGACGGAAAAAAGAAGAGGCAATTATTTTTGGTTGTATGTCCAAGGGAGACCGTCTGTGAGCAAAATGATGGCCATCCGTAATCCTAGTGAGTCTTAATATCAGCGAGTTTGGGGTATTTATTGATGCACCCTATCATCTCAGGACTCGGTGGAGATGAATGCTTGCTCTCTGGTGCATCCTAACTTTGAGAAGAGTCTGTCGATTTCAATAATAATGGGGTATCAATCAACAGGATGGGCCTGTAGACATGGACTGACCATAATAAGGCTAATACAGAATGCATTATACCAGGCCTGCTCTTCATTAGAAAATTCCAATAGTGGCTGTGCTCAGGGGCATAGAGGCCTGGAAGGTTGGATGGGATTTTTGGTACTAAATTTGAAAAGTCGCTTAATGACCTTAGAAGGTGGAAAAGAAAACAACAGACTTGATGGAGGCAGAAATATGGAAACAAAGACTGTTGATTCCCACTTCACTAGCTCGTATTATAGACAACCTAGGAGGCAAGGTATTACACAAGAAAACCCAGAGGGCATTGCTGAAGCATTGTTTAGACATAAATAAACCGGTCCTGCCTTATTCTGCCACCTTCAGGGCTATGTAGCGGGTAAATGTTTGAAAGTTATTAAAAACTTAAAACATAAAACTCTATGAAAGAACGAATCTCATCACGGAATTACTTATATGCCTGATCACTTAATTGTGAACTCACCGAATCCCCCCTCAATTAGGACATAGATAGATATGCAGGCCTACTGCCAAGCCCTATGGCCTGCATCTATCTTTGGAGGATATGGGGTGGCAGTGCCTTACGATGGACCATACATAAGTTCTGTACGACAAAGATCAGTTAACTTGCCCTCTGGTCAGTCTGCAGCTGAGCAACAACACCCAAGAATGGGCAAAGGGGGCTGTAAGATATCTGGTCTCTCTACTTTCACCCTCTTCATGGAGGCAAAAAAGCTTCTAACAGGAACTGGGGCCTGATTTACTGTTTGATGGACAGAGTATACAAACGGAAAGGAGTACCCTGTCCACAGTCGGGCCACTCTGGTGTGTGTCAGTTTCCCGATGGCAGCATCAGACCACCCAAACTATTAAATGCAATGATCTGATGTCCATCTTTATCTGTCTGTCACCATCAGGTAAAACCTGGCGGTCACAAACTAAAAATATAGTAATGACCCCCACACTCTGGGAGGAAGCCCCCCCCCGGGTGTGGGGAGAATTTCAAGGGAGTTAGTTTCTGAAAAACAAAAGAAGTCCATTGCACGTATAATTAAAAGCCTGTGGTGGGCACCAATCTGACAGCGCCTTCATGGGTGCCACTGTGGAATCGACTCTGCAAAGGCTTTGTGTTGGCACAGAGTTCACGGCAGGGCCAGTGGTGAACTCGTAATGTGGAAGGTGGCAGCTCGACCAGGGTGATGAAGGATAAAAAAAACACAAGAGAGTCGCCCTTATTTAGAGAAAAGGGGCAGGATAGTATCAATTCAAACACAAAACGAATTCCCTTTTCACTCCTAAAAATATGTGTTATTAAAATTGTTTTTAATGTAATTTGCTGAGTTAAACTCTAATTGATATATTGTGATTACAAGAGTTGATAATTCTTGCTTTTATTTGCTGATAAAAAATAAAACGTATGCCTTTATACTTTTTCTCATGCTTAAAGTTTTTTACTGCTATGATCTACATTGCTGCATGAATATGTTCACATGTTTTCTAACAGATAACAGGATTGGTTATTACTTGGTCCGTATTTTCTGCTCTTTCCAGCATAATTTTCCATATATATAAATGTGTGTGTATATATATATATATATATATATATATATTACCTACTGGCGGTTGCCAGTAGGTAGTTATAGTTAAGATTTTTTTCAATGCAAAATCTCAAAATTCTATTGTGAATAACTTTGGCACCGGTTGACGAATCTGCCTGAAAATTTCCTCAAATTTGCCTCGCGAAGCTCCGGTCCTTCCTTGAAAGTTTGGGGGGGGGATTCGTCAAGCGGGGGCCGAGATAAAAGGGGGGTCCCAAAACGTGTTTTCCCCATGTTAGTTTCCATAGGGCAGTCGACCTCATTTTTAGCCCGAATGGCTGAATGGATTTCCACCAAAATTGGCAAAATTGTAGGGACTGGTACCCCGATGTGCCTTTGCTATGTCTCAAGAAATGGGCTCCAGTGGTTTTTATGAAAATTAACTTTGAAAAAATATATATTGGGCTACATTGGGCTATATATATGTTAGAGCCCAAATGTAGCCCAATGTAGCCCAAAGATGGCCACCAGAGACAAAAAAAAACAAATGTAGCCCAAATATCAGCCAGATGTAGCCCAACTATAGCCCAATGACAGAATGTCCCAGAGTGTTCTAAAGAACAACTAGAGCGCTAACAGTCTTACTTATGACAAAAGTATGGCACACCTGAAGTCATCTTGATTGGAATAAAGTGTTAACACTTAAAACATTTAATTTGCAAAGGAACAAAATGAGGGGGTTCATTTTGCCATCGAAATTATGATTAGTGCTGAAGAAAGTAAAATTAGGGCACATTTTGAGTGACTTCTCAAATCCTCTTATATTTCATTAAAACAATTCTGATATGCAGTCTCCCAAGATGGCCACCAGAGACAAAAGAGCCCAAATGTAGCCCAAATATCAGCCAGATGTAGCCCAACTATAGCCCAATGACAGAATGTCCCAGAGTGTTCTAAAGAACAACTAAACAACTAGAACGCTAACAGTCTTACTTATGACAAAAGTATGGCACACCTTAGGTCATCTTGATTGGAATAAAGTGGTAACACTTAAAACATTTAATTTGAAAAGGAACAAAATGAGGGGTATCATTTTGCCATAGAAATTTATATATATATATATATATATATATATATATATATATATATATATATATATATATATATATATATATATATATATTCACTAAAAAAAACATAGGTTTCACACCAGTTATAGTTAGGAATCAGCATTTAAAAAACCTATTAAATTCACTGAAAAAACCATAGGTTTCACACCAGTTATAGTTAGGTGAAAGTTTTACTCGCATAAAACCATTGAAATTCCCACGTTATAGTTAGTTGGACTCACTATAACTTGCGCGTGCAATGCACTGCTGATGATGTCACATATTACATCACTCATGACATGGTCAGTGACATCACTCATGACATCACTGATGACACCTCAAATGACATCACTGATGACATCATCCAGTGAATGTGTATCTTTCTGAAAAATAAATATTTTTTATATATGCATATCTAAAGGTTGATGGAAGAATAAATGGGTAAATAAATGTCTAAATGGATGTTTTTTTTGTGTAAAATTGATTGGTTAACTGACTTATTAAATGTATCTTAGTGAATACATATATTAGCGAGTAATGTTTAAATATTTAAATATCTGTATCTGTGTCTCACTTTGTGTATAAGTGGCTGCATGGGTTGGTGAGTAGCTACATGAGTGTGTATATGGGTTATTAGTTGTTTTTTTGAGTATCAGTATCAGTGTCTGTATGGTTCGGTGGGGGATATTACTTAGAGCACAGATGCATGAATGAGTGACGCACTGTTTGTTTGTATTTTGAAGACAGCATGTGTGCAAGACTGTATGGGTGGATGATTGTGTGTATGGGTGGGCTAGTGAGTATGTGTTTTTATAATTGATTGTTTAAGAGAGTAAATATGTTTCAGTTTCTGTAGAAGTATGTGTAGTGGTGTGTATATAGCAGTATAATCAAGTAAATGGTTTTTTGATAGTTTATTTGCATGTGTGAATTTGTGTGTGAGTAACTATATGGATGAGTATTAGTGTTTAACAGGATGTATAGGTGTATGAGTACATATGATGAGTAAGTACATGCATGAGTGACTATATAGAACTGTTGGTGAATAAGTGGATGTGTATGTAGATGTTGGAATCACCTAATAAGTTGTTGTAATTGGTATTGGTTTCTCCTTTTTTAAGAAAATATTAGTTTCTATTTTTGAATGTGTGTGTCAAAGGTTATTTTATGCTGATAGGAGGTCTGCCACATTGTCACAAGGATGTTGTCATCAGTGATGTCATTTGAGATGTCATCAGTGATGTCATGAGTGATGTCACTGACCATGTCATGAGTGATGTAATATGTGACGTCATCAGCAGTGCATTGCACGAGCAAGTTATAGTGAGTCCAACTAACTATAACGTGGGAATTTCAATGGTTTTATGCGAGTAAAATTTCCACCTAACTATAACTGGTGTGAAACCTATGTTTTTTTCAGTGAATATATATATATATATATATATGATATTTTTTTAAGAGTGAAAAGGGGATTTTATTGTGTTAGACTTGATGAAGGAGATGACCTTTCCCACCCTAGAGATGGCGTCCACCCAACTGGATCTAAATCAGACCTTACATGTCCTGCATCTCAAGACCTCAGAGCGCTGATTTCCTTAAAGCAGACCTACTTTAAATCTTCATCTGTACTGGGGAGGAAGAATAGCTCTTTTTCATAAGAGATCATTTGAATTGTAGCCATTCTGAGTAGAAGGTGGTTTATGTTGGAGGACATTAATATTTAATGCAGATAATAGTATTTATACCAATTGTGTGCAAAAGATAGTTAGTCCATTTGTCCGTTCCACAATAAAAGAACTCTTGCTGCAAAGAAAACCTTATTTCATCCTCCCAACTACTTGTGAGTCTCAATGAGCTGAAAAGGGTACAATGAAAGAAGTTTCAGAAACACAATCTACTTTTGGCTCATTGTGAATGGTCCTGTGTTTGTAAAGTATGCACATTTGGAATCGTATGCTTTGTAACTGCAAAAGCAACTGATAATTCATGTTGTAGGTACTTCGAGGGGCCCGTAAGTTCTTTGTCAGAGAAATAGTTTCACTAAACTCCTTTAGAAGTGGAAACAGGACCCAAAGGTATTCTTAAAATACAAGGTGCTGCTCTGACTTCCTCCTTCCCTACATAAAGGACTAAAACAATTAATTGCATCACATTTAATTTACACTCGATGGGAGGATATGTTGGTAAACCATATTTATGATACAAACCTTATTTTGGACAATATTGCTGTATATGAAATGTTGCCATATATGCTTAAAAGCACATAGCATGCCTCGCCCATCGGACAATTGCAGACTACCTCTTGGCTGAGTGTAAACCACTTATTTGTATTTACTTGTAAATGTAAACATTATTTACTTTATGAAGGAGAATTTATTAACAAAGCATGGCGAAACCTTTGCCCAGATACACAAGTCTATTTGTGATTCCTTACCAACGATAAACATAATTTCATAGGCAATTCCTCCCCTGTTGAATTATGCCAAGAGAATATTTTGTTGAAGATGCAACTCTTTCACCAGCTGACTCCCTAAAGCAAGTGAAACAATCTGTGCAGCCTCCACTGGACACTGAGCTCCTCCCACAGCATCCTCTTGACATTGAGCTCCTCTCACAGCCTCCACTGACCATCAAGCTCCTCTCAGAGATTCCACTGACCATCAAGCTCCTCTCAGAGCATCCTCTGGACATTGAGCTCCTCACACATCATCCTCTGGACATTGAGCTCCTCTCACAGCATCCTCTGGACATTGAGCTCCTCTCACAGCATCCACTGGACATTGAGCTCCTCTCAGAGCATCCACTGGCCATCGAGCTCCTCTCACAGCATCCTCTGGACATTGAGCTCCTCTCACAGCATCCACTGTCCATCGAGCTCCTCTGAATCGACCCTGCAGTAATTGAACACATGACTCGGAAGTTCAACATAGATATTATTTGAGTGTGTAATCATAGCGGTCACTACTGCCAGGGTGGTGGTCTCCTCTAAATGCAGCGTGGAAATCACGCACCTTCAGGTTGTTGGACCTCTCTCCCGTTCTCAAGCCACGGATCCTGTACTGCTACCACCCCAAAGTTTCCTACAGTCTCATGCTCCTTCTTCTTCTCATGCCCCCTCTCTTTCCTTTCTCTTTCTCTGTCTCTTTTTTCCTCTGTCTCTTTATTTTTCTCTTTTCATTTCTCTTTCTCCTTTCCGATGTGTCACTTTCAAGGCGTGGCTGCACTCTTTCGCTCTACAAAGTAATGGGCCCTTATTTGATATTGTCCCTATCTGAATTTTTACGTCGAGCCTGGGCAACGCATGCGCTGCTCTGCGAGACATGCTGTATTGGAGTATGGAATAGAAGCCCCGCCCAATCTCCGCCCATATTTGTCATTGGCTGGTGTCATTGTCCTTCGTAAATGCTGGTTTCTGATTCGTTAATAGGCTTGTTATTCCCTCC
Organism: Lissotriton vulgaris; assembly: GCF_964263255.1. Taxonomy (NCBI): domain Eukaryota; kingdom Metazoa; phylum Chordata; class Amphibia; order Caudata; family Salamandridae; genus Lissotriton; species Lissotriton vulgaris. The sequence goes on from NC_141687.1 coordinate 259,185,100, forward strand.
TTAGTACTGCCTTGTCTTCATTTATAACCTCCCACGAGGACTGGTCTTTTTACTTCGAATGTTACATGGTACTTCATTTTTAGTCTGCAGACACTATTTTCTTTAAATAGTTTCACCTTCTGCAGGCACAACATGCTTTCCTGCAACATTCAGCGTGCCATGCAATCTTTCATTTTCTAAGCAGCCTGGGACAATGGCGGACGCTTCTTTGAAAAGGTCTCGCATTTACAAGAGTTTGAACTATTAGAATTGTAAATGACAATGCCTTTTATTTATGTGTTAGTAATCAAAACAGATGAGTAAAAGACATCATCATTTACAATTCCAATAGCTTAAACTCTCACAAATGCGAGACCTATTGCATTGCACATGCTTGTTTTGAGGGCTGTCAATAATGATGCCATCCTCCATCATTTCAGTTTGCAGTGCACGCATTACAAGGAATAACATAACGGAACATTAAAGGCAAAACATAATAAAGTATAAGACAAAAACACAGCAGAACCAAACACAACATAGAAAAATATAACATAGGAAAACAAAAGATAAAAAACCTATCATAACAAAACATCAAAGCATAACATAGCAGAACCTAACATAACAAAATATAACATAACCAAACACATCACACAGCAAAACTAAGCAAAACATAGCCAAATATAACACAGTAAAACAAAAGATAAAAAACCTAACATAACAAAACGTGACAAAATATCAAAGCATAACATTGCCGAACCTAACATAACAAAATTTAACATAACAATACACATCACACAGCAAAATCAAGCACAACATACAAAATATACCATAGTAAAAGAAAAGATATCAAAACATAAAATGCACCATAGCACAACTTCACAGCAGAACATGCAGAAGTTAGCATACAAATAAGCATCACATAAGAAACCCTAAAATAGCATGCCAAAATCTAATAACACAACTACTTTGGGAGCTCCCTTGCTGGCCCCATCCGCCCTGTTGTGCCCACGGCTGCGGGCGGCAGGCGGAGGTGTGATGGGCACACACAGGCGGAAGGACAAGGCTCGTGCCACAGCGGTGCACTTGTTTCCAGAGACAAGACAGGCGCTCTGATATCCAGTCGCCCAGAGGCAGTGCCCCAGACATTTCTCCCACCCTTCACTCGTTAACGTGGCCATTTGTTCTCTTCCTTCTCTAGTGCGCCTGCAGGAAATTTATGGCGGCGCGCGAGTGCTGTGGGCAAATACTAATAAAATGCTCTTTTGCTGCAATTTGTTTAATTGGCCACAGAAGAGACGCCGTGCATGCGCGCTCCGCGCCTCACACCTCCTGCCCAGGCCACAGATGTTCTCCACGTGAAGTCCTCGCATCTCCATGTTTATGGGAGCAAAAAAATGCCATTAAATCTTTACTATTGATGCAGATCTGATTTGATTTAAAATGTATATTAACTGTGCCGGGCTGCCGGCAACCTCGGATTTATTGGGGAAAATCTGTTGTTTATTGACTAAATACACTACGGCGAGGAGGGCACATTGGAGCAGAAAGAGCGGCCATATTGAATCACAGCGCAATCTCCTACTCGTTAGTGGCGTGCGGCGCGCGCATTGGCCTCGGTAGCGTTGCTTATGTTGCTTATTGAAAGGGCGGTAATAATAGTTGCCCACGCGCCAAGGGGCATAGCAAGGGTCCAATGCAAGTCAGAGCAAGCATTTGCAATCTAATAGGTCTCGCATTTGCGAGAGTTTAAGCTATTAGCATTGTAAATGACAATTCCTTTATTTACCTGTTTTGCTCGTTAACACATAAATATAAGGCATTGTCATTTACAATGCCAATAGCTCAAACTCTTGTGAATACGAGACCTATTGCTTGAAAAGTTAAAGCGCTCATGGTGCACTGAATGTTGCAGGAAAGCATGTGGGGCCTGCAGTAGTCGAAACTCATTAAAGAAAATAGTTCTCACAGACTACATAAGACATACCGTTTAACAACCGAACTAAAAGGGCCAGTCCTCATGGGAGGTTACAAATGAAGACTAGGCAGTACTAAGGAGGGACTAACAAACCTATTAAGGAATCAGAAGCCAGCATTTATGAACGATAATGACACAAGCCAATGCCAAATATGGGCAGAGAGTTGGCGGAGCTTCAAGTGCATACTCTAATACAGCATGCCTCATAGAGCAGCGCATGCACTACCCAGGCTCGACCTAAAAAGCCCTTCCCCCCAGTGGTTGATAGTTAGAAAGAGCTGTGGTAAATACGCAAGGTGTAGTAAGAAGCCACATGCTTCCAGGAGGCACTCTTCTTGTAAATTATGTCATGTTGCGTTGCAGTTAGTCTCGCAGGTAAAGTCCCACTCCAGAGTGAGGAACAATACTAAACAATACTGAACAATAACATGACATAACTTACAAGAAAAGCGCCTCGTGGAAGCATGTTATGTCCAAGGGTGGGCGGAGTTGGCGGAGTGCCACTTTGCGGACTTCCACGGAGTTGGTTAAAAAACTCAGTGGAATTCCGCTCTGCTCCGTGCCCGGCTGCCACCCACTCCGAGGCTGCCGCAGACTTACCTGGTCATGCTGGTGCTTCGTTGCCATGCCGGGCTGTCATCCTGGCTGTCTCCTCTCTCCACTCCAGGCTCGTCCGACTCCCCAGGCAAAATGAAACTCCTATGCTCTACGTCACTCTTGGGAGGACTGCGCATGCACCGGCATTCGCAGTCCTCCCAAGACTGAGGTACAGCATCTGGGGAGTCGGACGAGTGGAGGGGACTGGAGACAGGCAGGAGGAAGAGGACAGCCCAGGCAGGGCACTGAAGCACCGGCGGGACCAGGTAAGCCAGAAAGCCTGGGGTGGCGAGTCTCTTCAGGGCGGGTAGTAGGGCAAACTCTGCTACACAAGATAGTTAGAGTGTTTTGCTAAACTCTGCAATCCCAGTGGAGCGCGGAGTTAGCAAACCTCTGCATACTCTGCTGGCGTTGCAGAATTCTGTTCCCTTGGTTAGTTATGTCATGTTATTATTCAGTATTAGTTCTACACTCTGGAGTGTAACAGTCCCAGCGAGACTCACAGAAACGGAAATCAGTTGCTAGGTGAAGCTCGGAGATGTCAGACACTCATGGTTGCGGACGTATCTATTTTTTTTATATTTCTTTTTATTAAACAGTGGAAGTAAGGCACAGTCATCAAATACAGGCAGGCTACTTCAGTATCACAGTGATATCGTACAGCATTCAGAATACATTGTCATTATTACATAAATCAGATCAGGGGGTATCAACAGTGCCGTGTCTAATTGGAGAGCAGGTGAGAGACAAATATCACCTCTATAGCGGTTCAATGCTCCCTATACTTTAACCCACTTCCCTGGGCATCCCCTAGCAATGAAGACTGACTTTTCTCTATACATACACTAGTCCAGATCTTCCTTCCATTTCTTCAATTGGGGCAGTTGACAGGCCCCCCACTTCTGTGCAATATTACATTTGGCTATCATATATGCCAAGGGGGCCCATTGTGTGGTATATGTATTAGGATCAGTAGGTTCCCAGATATTTAATAGGCATCTACGGGCTTCCGGTTGTAGATCTACTCCTAACACAAACCGCAATAAGCGGTGGAAGTCACTCCAGTATTGTATCCACTGACATTGCCATAGTATGTGAATGAACGTGCCCAGCTTCCCACATCCTCTCCTGCAGTCCCCACTTCCTGTGTAATATTTTTATTTGTATTCGTCTAGAGCCTGGCAGGGATTGCCACCACCTGCTGGGAGGAAACCTCCTCCTGCCAGCCCTCATCGTCAATTTCTAGACCATCCCTAGTCCACTGCTTTCTGAGGGCCAGTAACGGGTCTTCCATATTGTTAATTTATTTCTTACATATTAAAGAGGTGTTTTTTTCTGGGAGGTGTCCATCGAGGACTCTGTCCTCCAGTGGTGAGGCTTACGGAAGCGCTGTGCCAGTCGGTACTTGGGTAAGCAGGGCATGACGGATCTGAAGGCAACGGAACCGCTCAGTGTCTGTCAACTTATATTAGGATTTAAGTGACGCAAATGATTGCACCGTTCCCTCCCCTCAGATGTCCTTGATTCGGGAGATCCCAATAAGATGCCACTTATCGAAACCCTTGGATTTCCAGAGACTTCTGAGTTTCTCTGAGTTTCACAATGATATGGCGAGCGTGAGTCTATTATCCCACTTGAAGTGTTTGGTGAGGTGTGCCATACTTGGACGGCATGGGCATTCAATCCAGTCAGTGGGTACCTACGAGGCTTGGCGTATAACGCTCTAGTATAGTCACCCCCGGGGAGCTGACATCTATCCATGGCATATCCCGGGTCTCCCGGATGACCATATATCCTGTGGTTAATAGCTGCCATATGGGACACCCAGTAGTACTTCTTCAGATCTGGAAGACTAATCTCCAAATCATACCAATTAAGCGTCAGATTAGAAATTGCTATTCAAGGTCTGCCCTCCCATAGAAGCTGTCACTGGAGACTTTCAATTTATTTGAAGTAAGATGTAGGGACCGGATCCATTGTGTTCTGGAGTGCATAGAGAAAGCGAGGCAGGGCCATAATTTTAAACAGGACTGCCCTGCCTAACATGGAAAGGGGAAGGGATCTCCAATGCGCCGCGTCAGCCTTAAGCCTCTGCATGGGTGGGTCAAAATTACGCGTATAGCGCAGCTTCGGATCTATTGTCATGAAGATTCCAAGATACCGGAACCCCTCAGATACAATCGGGATCAAGCAACCATCTGGTATCACCGGCGGCTCACCCTTAAGGACATAAATCACTGATTTAAGATAGTTCACAGAAAATCCGGAGAATCTGCCGAATATGTTCAGCACATCCAGGAGGCAGATCAGTGACCCTCCAGGATTCGTAAAATATAGCAGAATATCATCCGCATAAAGAGATATCTTGTCCTCCCATTTCAGAAACCAACTCAATCCACGGATTGACCTATCTTGCCTTATCCAAACTGCCAAGGGCTCCACTGCTAATGCGAAGAGGAGCAGAGACAAGGGGCAACATTGCCTAGTGCCTCTGCCCAGCTGAAAGTCTGAGGACTTGCGGTTATTTACTACTACCCGAGCCATCGGGTCTGAATACAGGAGACAAACCCAACCTATGTATTCCTGCCCGAATCCCAATTTCCCAACACAGCAAATAGATAGGGCCACCCCACCATATCAAATGCCATGGTGGCGTCCAATGACACGATGACTGCGGCTCCAATATGGTAGGTACTCTACTCAATACGCCATGCAGATGGCATAGGTTAAGAGCTGTGTTCCAGTGCGGCATGAAACCCGACTGGTACGGGTGAACAAGAGTGGTGATTACTTTAATCAGGCATGATGCCAGCAATTTGGCAAGGACCTTAGGCTCCACATTCAAGACTGATATCGGTCGATAGGAAGTACAACTATTTCTGGGTTTGCCCTCCTTATGTATAACCACTATGTTAGCAACCCGTTGATCATATGGAAGAAGACCTTTGTCTTACTCTCAGCCAACATAGCTCAGAAATGAGGAGCGAGTTTATTAGAGTTCAATTTATACAATTCAATGGGAATACCATTATGCCCCATTGCTTTACCGGAGTTCAAACCACGGATAGCCTGTGCCACTTCGTCATCAGTCAGAAGAGAGTCCAGATAGCTCTTATTGTCTTCCGATAGTGTAGGAAACATGATGTCCCTCAACATTTCCGCATTGTCCTCTTCCGTAAATCTACCGGTCGCTCTATATACTGTACGATAATGATTGGCAAAGGTGTCAGTTATGGCCTGCGGGTCCGTGACAGGACTGGAATCCTGCCCCAAAATCTCGGGCACCACCCTTGACGCCCACTCCCATCTATCTAGCCACGCAATCCATTTCCCAGCCTTGTCTCCAAGCTCATAAATTTAACTTTGGACCGCTCTATCCTGGGCCCTGGTACTTTCTTTATCTATGCTCTGAAACTCAGCTTGCCTTAATCTTAGAAGGTGAAGGCCCTCAGGGGAAATCTCCTGGGCCAGTTCCTCCTCTGACTTTATCACATCCCCCTCTGCCCTTTCCAGATCAGCCTTTCTATCTTTCTTTTTACCGGCTTTTAGGGAGAGAGTTTCCCCATGGATAACCGTCTTGTAGGCTTCCCAGGCTGTTTGTGAGGAATCCACAGAGTCCTTGTTTTCCTGAAAGTAGTGCTCCGTGGCCCTAAATATACTCCTCAGAGTATGTGGATCTTTCAAATACCATGGATTAAGGAGGGCCACTCTACCGGCGCACATAACTTCCCACTCCATTTTAAGCCACACCGGGGAATGATCTGAAATGCCCCGTCCCAAATGACGTACCTTTCTGATACTGTGGGCCTGAGACACTGGTACAAGAACATGATCTATTCTGGACAAACTGTGGTGTGCCCCCGATATGTGTGTATATTGTTTTGTGTCTGGGTTTCCTGCCCTCCAAGCGTCCAGCTGCCCCATTGTATCTACGAATTCGGAGAGTCCCCTCTGAGCTGGTCTAAGCACACAAGGGGTTGACGATCCAGAGCCCCATTAATGACGGCATTGAAGTCGCCCCCCAATACCAAGACTCCCAACGGTAGTGTAAGGAAAATGGCGCCCAGGTCCCGAAACGTGTTCGTCTGCAGACCGGGAGGGACACATATTGAGACAAATGTGTCTGTTTTCCCTTCCCATTGGCCCGAAACCCCCATGTTCCTGCCTCTATTGTTTGTCCAAGTGGCATGTGTTGTGAAAGGAAAGGAATTCTTAATCAGTATACCTACTCCCCTGTGCAAGGCCATACATCTGTTCCCTATCAGGTGTGTTTCCTGCAAAAGAATCACTTCAGGGGCATGCCGCCTGATAAATTGGCTAACTATTCCCCGCTTTATTTTGTCGCCCAACCCACTGACATTCCAACTCATCACCTTGATCCCCGATCTCTGTCTATCACTCAACATCCTGTATCTGCGAAATGTTGGGCAGCCCTGCCGTAACCTTCGATGCTGTTTCAGAAATCAGAATTATCAACAACCAAATTACAACATTGAAAAACAACCCCAACCTCTCCCAACTCGCCCCACCCTGCACCCCTGCACTTGGCTTTCGCCCATCCCTACACAATAAAACTAGAGATTAACTAAGGGTAATAGAGAGGAGGATGCCAGCACCCCGCCCCCGCCCCCCAGAGCCTGTGTCCTCTCAAACATTTTGTCATTTGGAGCCCCTGTTACTCACAACAAAGCCATTATAACCCAGAAGAGAGTCTGATGATTTATCCTGGGGCCAATGCCCCTGTACCTGATAATGATCGGGTAGACCGTATGAGTGGGTGACAAGCCTTAATCTTGTTCCTGCGCTGTCTGTTCTTCACCTCTGTCCCCTGATCTGGTACTGCCGGGTCGGCTATGGAGCCAGTCAGATGCCACCTCAGGATTATGGAAGAACCACGCTCTTCCCTCCTCTTCCACTCACAGATGCGCCGGGAACATCATAGCGTACCGCAAACCTTTGTCCCTGAGCTTCTTCTTAACTGCCAGGAAGTTCCTCCGCTGTTTCTGCAAAAACTGCGTAAAGTTGGGAAAGAAAGAGAGAGTGGCATTTTCATAAGGTAAGGGGGAGTCTGACTCCTGATGGGCAGCCTGCAGGATAGCGTTTCTGTCCCTAGAGCTCAGGACTCTGGCGATCATCGGCCGTTGGAGTGCCCCGGGCTTTGGCCGCCCACCCGGAACTCTGTTTGCCCGTTCGATGGTAAAGAAGTTGCTAAGTTCTTTGGGTTTAAGGCGCTTCAGGACCAGGTCTTCCACAAATAGATCCGGGGCCGGGCCTTCCGATTTCTCAGGCACTCCTAATATGCAGATGTTATTGCGCCTGGCTCTCCCTTCGTAATCGTCCAGCTTACGCTCCGTTACTTCGTCGGAAGACTTAAGCTTGCGCATTTCCTGCTGAAGCTGCGCCACGTCGTCGGTCAGGCTGGTTGTCTTAATGTCCAGAGACTTTACCTTTTCGTTGACTTTGGTGAGGTCCGTATGTATAAGATTCACCTCAATGGAGACCGTATCGATCTTATGTTCCAGTGCCTCAATATTTTGTCCAAAGGACGACTTTATCCCGTCTATAGCTGCCATGAAGTCATGCAGAGTCAGATCCGATGCAGGGCTGGCGTACTCCCCCAGACCATAGTAGTATGCCTCGAATCCGCCAGTGATCTCCTGGGGAAAGTGTATCGATCCAGTTTGTTTGTTTGGACTTGCCTCAAGCCCTTGATGTCCTGGGCGGGAGTCTCTCAGAGTCCAGTTCAGTCGCCATGTAGGAAACAACACAGTACTCAAGCAAGCGGCACGCCGCAGAAATCCTATCTCAGTGGGCAGAGAGCAGCGGGAACAATGTGAGTCCCTCTCGTGACCACCACGCCACTGTGGAGATAGAGTCGGAAGATGCTGAGGGGCATCAGTCCCAGCGCAGGGGGTTTATACTCTAGGATCTGTTCAGTATGCCAGTTACTGACCGGGATACACTGCCGCTGTTGCATCCTGACTGACCCCCAATAGTCTTCTTTCACAGTGCGGAAAAGCTCTGAACCGGGGGGGGAGGGCAATTCCTCTCCAGGATAGTTCCACACTCCTCCACCGGTAGCCCTTCTGTCAATGCTCCATCCCTCCACTTAGTATCGATTGCTCCCAGTCCGCCCGAGCCGTCTCAGCACGTCAGAAGTGGCTTCTAGGCCCGGGTGTCTTTGGCCCCTTTACTAAAGTCCTGCGCCGAGGGTGAGAGAAGTCCAGTACATATCGTTGGACAGCAATGCTCCCTCTCCTGGTCCCTCCTGCCACACGCAATTCCTGGTCAGTCAGTCAATGACCCAGTTGCTGTCGTCTCACTACTGCGGCAAATCCAGTTTATGAAAATAATTCTTAAACAATGATAGTGTCCCCCTGCCACCTCAGAGTCCAGCCACAGCAGTAAATCCTCACTTTTGGCCCCTGGAAGGTAATGGAGACAAGATCACTTGCTGCCACCCTTACACATTCTCACCATCTGATTTCCAGCAGTATATTAAGACTAATGCAGCCGAGCACCCTGCGCCAGTCGTCCGTCGAGCTCCAGCGTATGGCCAGGGCCTAGCCCCCGTGGGGTCGATCTCAGGCTCCAGGCACCCCCGACCACGCACACCCCAGTGCGCGACAATATGGGTCCTCAACTCTGTTTTTTGCAATATTCACCTCTGAGAATGGCCCCTCAGGTGCAGCGCAACCAGTCGTAGATTGAAAAATTAACCACCCCCCTCCAGTGTACTGCGTGCGGGGGGGGGGTCTGGTGAGGAGAGGAAGCCGGCAAACACTCGCCCCCCCTTAACAAGAGACCATCTGGCTGCAGACTCCGCTCGAGCCCCGCAGCACTCTTCGCTGCAGCCGCAGCTCCAAGCCACTGCCTCCGCTCGATGCTGCCAGGGAGAGGGGGCGGCAGGGCCCACACTTCTAAGGGCCACAATCTGTCTGGCTCACCGGCGAGCTCGGCCATAGGATGCACACACGTCTTCCCTCAGGATCTGCGGCGGGACCGGCAACTTCCGATCCCACCCTGCCGATGTTGTTCAATTCGGTGCTGGCCACCCACTTACCCCAGTCCCCGGATTCGAAGCCCCGAAAGGCCTCAGAGCACGGAGCTCAGCGCTCCAGTCCACGACGTCACCGGAGGGCCCGGATGGGAACCGGCTGCTCCGCTTCGGTTCCTTTTCCTTTTCCCAGGCTCTTTGGGCAGGATAAATGGCAGGATTACGGGCTCAGGGGATAATGGCGGCGGATCCGAGGTCTCACGCTACCATCTTGGTCCGGTTCGTGGCTCCTCCGGAATAAAAGTTTCTAAGCTCTGCTTGTGTCCTGTGTCCTCCCTCACTAAATAGGGCCTCCACACCTTCTGACACAGATGCGATCAAAACTGTTATACTAATGGTATAGGGGTGCTGGAGGATTGCTAATCATAAAGAAAGATGGCCACTCTTTGGTGACCTCCGTGCTGTCTGCCTACATCACCCGCCGTCCTGATGTAATGGAAGCTTTGACAAAACTTAATGAGGCCGTCATGAGCGTGGCATGAGAAGAGGAGCAGAGGCAGGTACTTCTTAAAGTGGAGGTCAGTCAGGAACAGGTCAAGAAGACAAGATGAAGCCCGCAGTTGCCTGATTCAAAAATGGCGGCCGCCACAGTGACCAGACCCGTTCGACATATGTAAGCACTGTTAAGAAAGTGATGGACTGGAGTGGGGCCAATCGCAAGAGGGGGAGCAGAGCTAGGTATTTCTTGGCATGGAGTATGGTCCAGGCGGGGCAGGACATCAAGACAAGGGCTATGGCTGTTCTATTTAATGAGGGTGGCCACTGTGAAACAGTAGCAGAGCCCTCCTGGCACATCAAAGGGTGTGGTTGTGGTTAGCAAGAAACTCTGGGCAGGTGGCACATAAAAGGGGTGTGGTGCTTGTGAGCAAGAAACTTTGGACAGGTGGTGGCAATAGGAGACTGACTTCTTCAGGAGGGCGGCTGAACAGTGCCTCTAAAACAAAAAAAACAAGGTGGTCAGAGGTACAGCGTCGTTTTGGGCAGGGACCTAACTAGGCATTAATGGAATGCAACAAAATGTTAAGTGCCCGGGGAGGTATGTGACTTTGCCGGGAATTCTCGGATAAAGGCTACACCGGGGAGCTACTGGATGGATGACCATGTTTAAAACCATTAGTGCTGCTCACTCGCACAGATCCTGAGTGTGGGTAACTAATTTGCTGGAATATAAGCAGCTGGTGCCGAATCCCCAGGGATTTCGTTGGCTGACTTTTGCACCACTTATAGCAGAATTGGAGACTCTGTCCCTCATGCACAATGTAGAATAGAATACGAACCTTAGAAGAGGATACTTAAGTGCGACAAGGCAGACAACTGAGGAAAATATTGGACTTCCATAGCTCTTAGTTAACAGAATTGGAAAAATGAAGTCAATAAAAGACACCAGTGGTGTATCATGCTCAGAGTCTGAACGCAATCTGCCACATGTTGAAAGGAACATCCGTGTGGTAATGCAAAGATAGAGACAAAATTATGAAAAACTGTACAGTATATTATAAGTCATTAATGTATCCAGAGAAGTCCTGGAAATAAAAATTGATTAAGGTGCTGCAAACCTGTATATTGTATTGAGTGATTATCGCCAACTGGCCAATAAGGTGAAGTGGAATTAGGACATCTTTGGTGAAATGAGATTGATAGTGGATGCGCTCGAGAAATGAATGCTGGAACTCTCTGGAACAATAGGACAACTTGACAGGTGAGATGAGGATCAAAAGGGCAAAACAGGCATAATAACATCAGAGTTGTGGGACTGCCTGGAAATGCAGAAGGAGCAGACATGGTGAGCTACCCTAACTGAACACACTGCCAGACTCTGACAGGTAGTATACAAGAGGCTGGGTTGGCATAATAGAGTGACCCGAGTTACACCACTTTGGGATACATAAGGACTGGGTCAGTTGTGTAAATGCCCTGGATTCGACAAAGAGGGACCTCAAAGGAACCTCGAAAGTGGGAGATCAGTGGACTAGGGGGGTTTGTCTCATTTGCTCACCCACAACAGGAGTATGATCTGGTCACCAAAGAAACTTTCAGGTATCTACAGTTAAGGTATGCATTAATGGCGGCCATGCCACTGGGAAATACCCACCCTGAAGCCTGCCCACTGGAGGACAGGCTCCTCACTGATCTCATGGATCACCTAGCGATCTCCCCGAACTATCAGAAACTAATTATTACCTCCCTCGATCCTCTCTGACGGCTCAGGGAGCATTGGCATGGGGACTTGCGGAAACTGGAGTACGAGGACTGGTAGGAAGCCTTTGCTTCCCCTAAAGAAGTGGCTATATCCTTAAAGCTCCGACTGATCCAACTCAGAATTCTTCATAGATCCTACCTCTCCAGAGACACGTTGGCCAAAATGGGCAGGGAGGTTGCTTCGACATATTGGCGACTAAGGGGGCAATAGGGTACATTTGATCACTTATTATGGGAATGTCTGAGGGTAAAGCTGTACTGGGAGGTTGCCATGCGCACAATGACGATAGTGGGTAGGATAGACCAACAACCCGCTCCAAAATGGTATCTCCTTAACATATAGGAGATGACGGATCTGAGTCGTACAGACGAAATATAGGTGACAAAGGGGATGACAATAGCAAAATGAAATGCGGCTCAACATTGAGGGCACAAATTGCACAAACCTTCTCGGACTGGGAGAAAGATATGGACTGGTGCATGATCGCTGAGAGGGCTGTATACGAAGGTAGGGATTGCCTCAGGCAATGTGAACAGGTCTGGGGTAAATGGAATGCTTACAGGGGTTGCCCCCTCTGCACAGCTCGGTGGAGTCTCCATGGGGAGGAATGCTATGGATGATCACGAAAATGAGACAGAGGGGACAAATTAGAGTTAATGCTCAATGATGTAAACTGTATTGCTGCTTGGCTTGTCGAAATGTATGGCTGCTATGGTATAATGATTGCATTCCAATTGATTGTATACTTAATAAAATTAAAATAAATAATATTAAAAAAAGACATGGGGAGCTATTTGGAGCTGTGGTTGTTGACAGAGGTGGCCCTGCAGGGTCTATCTCCATTTTTTACATTAGAGATAGAAGTTCCAGCGAGGTGCCTAAGCTGCCCTGTTCTGTGGTGACTCGCCTGCTCCATCACAGAGCTAGGGATCAGATGTTACAGAAAGCTCAGGACTAGCTGTCTCCAAGTTTAAAATAACTCAATGGTTATCGTTCCTGATTAGAATGTGACTGTTCAGTGTAAAATTGCCTCATTTCAAGAGGTCAAGGGAGAAATGTGTGAGCAGGTATACGCTTCATGCTCGTATTTCCAGCCAAACTCAAGGTTAATGCTGGATTCACAGCTGATATTTTATGCGGATCCCACCAGTCCCCAGGAGTGTCTTGAAAAATATAAAGCCTCAACTGACAATATGGCATGGCAAAGACCTCCACCTCTGAAAAGACAGAAGTGATGGCAGTGGACTATGCCTGAGGTGAGGAGGCTGACTTGGAAGCAGGTCGAGCAGGAACTAGCAGCAACTGGAGATGGGTGCAACTGTGAGAGCACCAAACCCCCCGGGGTGCACTGGAAGAAGACCAATTACTTCGACAACTGACACCGTGAGCCGCCTATGAGTGTTGTACATCCTGCCCACCCTCCTTACAGGTAGGACACAGTAACAAGAGGAAAAGAATGTTTGACCATCACTAGATGTGTCGCGCAGGTGGCATGTGAGGACAGGAGCCTCCAGACTGTATCAAAATAGTATTTAATGTTGATCAATTGGACATATTAAAAACAAAGTGTGGGAAAATAGGCCAAATAAATTGTTTGGTTATTTCCAATAGTTAATCAGTAGTTCAACATGTTTCTGCCTTGAAACAGTGTGAATTTACCAGGCTTTCGTCAGGAACGTATGTGGACTAAACCCCGGCGGTATGGGCACACTAAGGCCCACCCTACCAAGGGACGTGAAAGTTAAAATAGTGTCAAAATAAGTGCATGATAAGGAAAAATTCCTCCTGGGTACTCTCAATTTGAGGGACCTCAAAAATTAGTTTGATGCACTTGAATGGTGAGAAGAAAGTACACCATGGATCTCGGGAGGGGGGTGGTGGCATAATCGGCACACCGCCCTCGACGCCAGGAACCCACTAGAAACCTGCTTCAGCCCTCGAAACCGGATCCCAAAGAGGTTTGGTGTGTGTCATGAGCTATTCTTTTTATGCCAGGGTTACACTGGAATAGATTAGACTGCGGGTACCCTTTGAAAACCCTGTCACACAAATAGATAAAGAAAGCAGATATGTCATTCTACAAGGTAAAATGGATGGATCCCCAGTGATTCCAGGTAGTATATAAAGTTCCTAAACACTGCAGAAATGATTCCCTAGCACTGCTGTCGGACAAGGATACACGGTCTCCTGGGTGGGGATTACAACTGCATGTCTGATGTGGCATTAGACCGCTTGCTTCCTCCAGTGGCAGACTCCCCGAAATGTATTTGGCGTGTACAGGACAGTGTATATCAAAAGATTTCGAAATTCTTCTTGGCACTAGTCAAGGCTGCCTCTATCACCAGAGCTGTTTGCATTGACGGTGGAAAACTGCAAATAATGTCAGGAAAGAGGGGTGGGGAATAGGCATACTGTTGTATGACAGTGAGAACTGCATTTCACAGTATGCAGATGATACACTCCTGTACCTTCTGTCGGTCGACACTGGACTAGCTTAATGGGTACTGTTGCTGGCTCTATTGGAGGAAGTGTCAAGGCTCTGCATTAACTCTGATAAAACATGCACATTTCCAATCTCTCCTGAGCCTCTGCATGTTCCTCAGGTGAAACACCAAATTGGTTTAAGAAGGAGCAGCATATGTTTAGATATGCAGATATAAGTTAAGGTAATCTGGTTAGGGCTCTATGAAAGTTGCGGGGATACATAGGATTCTGACGCACACTGAAGCTAGGTAGAATGGCTCAGATAGCTTTGCCCAAAATGATAAGGCATATGTGGATCCTATATTTCTTTACAAACCTTCCAATTTGGTTTAAAGAATTGAATATACTGCTTGGGGAGCTAATATGGGATTGAGGTAGACGCAGCGTCTTGCTGAACACATTGCAACATCTCCGGAGTGAGGGCGGTCAGGGACAGTGGGTAGCTGGATTGCTTCAATGACCACGTTGCGAAGAGATGGGGTTCATCAGGGAAATGAAGAGGGAAGGTGCAATTGTGGCCATGCTAATGTGTAAAAGTATTAAAATACAACCCCTCAGATATCCCAAACTTCTAACCATAGCCTTAGAATGCTGGAAAAAAGGGACTAAGAAAATGCAGCATTGCTCGCTTTACACTCTGGCATTGCCACTTGTGGTACCTCTTACAGGCAGGGTGTGTTATTTTATTGCTGGGTGAATAAAAGAATGGACAGAAACTGGAATGCTCCCCATAATGGATTGTTCTGATAGTAGAGCACTATAGAGCCTCTCCTCTCTGATGGAAAAAGTTGTTTTCCCTGCATCTCAGTTACGATTATGATGCATTGACGCAGGTACTCCGACATACATGATAGTGTGGACACAAGGAATCAATGACTCATGATCTTCTGCAGGCCATGCTTACATATTGAGGGGCGTTGCAAACCCATTTCGTGGTTGTAAAGAATGGCTATTTCCATGCTTAAGGACAATATGCAAACCTTGAGAACCATGTGGGAGAGAATTATCGGCAGAGCATTGAGGGACAAAAAACAGGACTCTGTGACTTCCGATATAAGGTGCTCAGGACTACTAAAGTTAAGTACACACAATTTAGGGCCTAATTACGAAGTCGGTCGAAAAGGCTCTGAACAGCATTCGTACTTTCCTAACAAGTGTCGGAACCCATGTTTCTGACTGACTCGAAAACATTTCCGACCGACCGATTATGATCGATAGAAAGTAACCATTTGGTCTTTCTGACTCGGTTCTGACCGGGATTCGGAGACTCTGAGTCAGTTGGAGCCGAATCATACAGGTTTATTGATCGCGTTTCTGACCGACGTATTACGATGTCAGATTTGGACAGCCTTTCCGAATTGGTCTGTCCAACACAAAATGGCTGATGGAAACTGACTTTGGGGACCCGTAGCAGTCCCTCTTAACCCAGAGGCATCCGGTTGGGGACCATGAGGGTACCCATGGGACCCCTCTTTACAACCATACACCATGTGGCAGGCACCATGGGGTGACCACCACAGGGTGCAAGGTTTTCCACAACCAACCCTTTTTTCAATGGGAGCATCTGTTGTCAGTCGGAACACAGGATCCTATTGAAGTCAATGGGAGTCCTTCCGAACGGTGTTCAGAAACATTGTAATCGGTCAGTCGGACTCTCTGAACCTGAGTCGTCGGAACTGATTCAGACAAGGAGTCGGGCAGAATGCTTTCTGACCGACATCGTAATGAGGCCCTTAATTGTTTTTTTAATTTCAAATCGTTTTTATTGATTTTACAAAAAGAATAATGAAAAATATAATAATGTAAAATATGATAATAATGATGATAATCACAATAATAATACAAAATAAGTACAATATCCTTATCATATGATGAGGTCAAGGCAAGGTTCCAGAGGGGAAATAGACTGTCAATAATCCAGGTGTGATGGAATAGGAAGTGCAGTTATGTAGGGTAGGGAACCAAAGGCTATAATCATCACAGATTACAACTCAGTATTAATACAACGCAGACATCCCATGATGGGCAATGAATATCTTATCTCTACGTATAATCTGTGATACCTTATAGGCGTATGAGAGAGGACATAGTAACTTTGCAGAGAGACCTTACATCGCATTGAGGTCTAATAACATTCAATAAGATACAGTATTTAAGAATTTTAGACTACTCTGGAAGTACGAAAGCATAATCTGGCAAATGCATGCAGAGGGCTGTAGTGGAATACAAAACTATATGTTCACGGCGGATCAAATGTAAAGGAGAAGGCTTGAAGAGACTTCCACAGTTTCCTATGTGTGGTGCGCCCTGGAGAGGAATGCAGAGAGATGTTGTCCGCTCCTCTGAGGAAGGACAACCATTCCTGCCATATATGGAATGAGACTTCTTTGGAGTTTTTCCATTTGTTAAGCACAACTTTATAGGCCAGTGTAAGCATGAGATCTAGCAGGAAACGATCATTTACATCTGGAAGCAATGGATCCAGAAAGCCTAGCAGGATATAGGAATATTCCCTTGGGGGTGTGATGTGAAATGTTTTGTTTATGCATTCATATATCTTGTCCCAATATGTTTGTAGAATTGGGCAATAGAAGAGCTTATGGGGAAGGGCACTGACGTGTGTTGCAATTCCAGCAGGTAGGATGCTGGCTGAGTTTAAGTTTAAATATCCTTTCAGGGGTCCAGTATGTCCTATTTATTAGCATAAGCTTTGTTTGGGATAGAACAGGTGATATTTTATTAGAGAAGGGAGTTTTGTGTATCTTGTCCCAGTTAAATGCGGATTCCTCCTAAATTAGTTTCAAGTTCCCATTTTAACTAACTTTTTAGGCGTGACTTCCGAGGTTTAGGTGATAAGAGTTTGTATCTTTTAGAAACAGTGTGTCCTCCTGATTTTATTAAATGTAGCATCCTTGAGAGAAACTACGGTACACTATATTTTATGGAACGCAGTATGAGAGAGTCTTAAGCTTAAGAAACTTGTAGAAATCCAAAGAATCTATAGCAAATTGTGTTTAGAGCTCAGAAAAGGCCGAGGGAAGTCTTCCAGTAAATAGGTTTTTGACTAGATGTATGCCACTGTGCGACCATTTGTCCCAGAAAAGCATCTCACCATCAACTTTCAGGGAAGGAATATACCATAGGGAGGTTAAGTTAGATTTGTTAATTTTAACCGTGGACGAGTGGCCTAGGTGTAGCAATGCCTTGTTTGGTATTTTGAATAATATATTTAGAGTGGGGGATTACCGAGAGATCCATGGTTAGGATCATTCAATCTCAACCCACACCAGAGTGTAATCATTACAGGTGAATAGCCAGTGTGCACCTTGCTTACATAGATACTTATTTCCATGAATAGTACCTTACACCTCATAGAATGAATGTGGTTATTGACTACCAATAAGAAATGCCATAAGTGTGTTAAGACGATACAGATTTCATCCATATGGTGTGGGGCTGTCCTGTTATTACCAGTTTGGGTGCTCTATATTTCTTCCTTCTTTATTAACATTTTATAAAACATACTCATTTATTTAAAGATGAATCAATCAAAGAGAAATCAATTACAAAGAGGAAAAAGGAATCCAAACCATCTGGAGTATCGCAAAATACTTTATAAATTGTATTCATTTATAAGTACTTTTATTTAGACATTCACAAGGTTGTCATCATTATACAGTGGAGCACAAAGTGAAAATTAGTGACAATTGGTGCTCAGTGAAGTTTGTGCAAGTGTAATATATACCATATACATAATGGCGATTTCAGGTAAAAGGGAAGGGAATGGGAGGGGAAAGGGGGAGTGGCCAATATTTCAAAGGCGCTAAAAGTGTTCTGTAGACTCCACTAGTTAGTCTCAAATACAGAATCCTTCAAAGATGGTCCACAAGTATTGTTGTCGACGTTTCAACCCTAAGGTAGCGCTCTTGAAGCGTCAGCGCGGGTCTTCATCAGGACTGGGTGAAGGCGGGGGTGGTGAGGGGTATATGTGGCAACCTCAAAGCAGGCCCAGCCGGGCTCTCCTTTGATGTTCAAGAATCGGAGCGAGGAGGTCAAGAAATAAAGAACTCCCTTGGTGTCAATTTCTCAAATTATTTGTAGAATCCGAATGTGTCTTCAGGATCCAGTAATACGCGTATGGTATCATGTGCGTTTGCAGATATAGTTATCAGCCATTGATCAGGGCCCTTCAATTGCTTCGATTATTAACATCCAGTCCGACAGTATCCAGATAGATGATTATCTAAGCCCGGCGGCGAGGAGTGCTCGATCTGGGTTTGCTCCGTCGCAAACCCGGATCAGGCACCCAAAAACAGCAATAAGCAGCCTTTGTTAAGGGTTTTCCACTGGCAATGTCTTGCTGTGTTTTTAGTAACTTTGATTAGTTTGAACTAGAAAACATTTCTTAATTTAATTCTGCAGATTATGCAGCAGTTTATGGACTATGCGGCAAATGCTTCAAATTCATAATGAGGAGCACTCCTTGACCTTCCTTGTCTGGTTCACACCACCCTGCTTCCGCTGTTCAGCTGACTCTGGCTCCACAGATCGGGTGACCATACCACGCTCCCTGAGCCCACTGGTTCGGTTGTGCTGGAGTCAGTGGCGGCACGCAGAGGGAGTGCTGCGGGCGGTGGGGCAGAGCGGGGGAGGGGCAGAGTGGGGTAGTGGAGTCGGACATACGACGGCAAGGAGTAAAGTAAGTAAATAAATACAACTATTTACCTTGCATTCGCTGCATCTCCAACTCGGCCGCTCATCATGTTTTTGTTTAGCCAGTTTGCTTTGATTTGTTGAAGTAGTCTACTTGCTGTAAAATCCTCTCACTTTATTTTGCCTTTATTTTCTGATTTTTTCTTGTTGATTTGTGCTTAGAAATCTCATCTCCATATTGTGAATTGCTGATTTCTCCCGCCACTTTCTCCCCGCTCCCTGCCCCCCTGCCTCCCTGACAGCCACTGCCAGCTCCCTGGCCTATTTAAGCAAGCTGCTGCACAGCCCCTGTGAGTAGTCCTTGACCTCCCTGGTCTAGTTCCTACTGGAACTCTTAAGCTGTCTCTGGCTCCACAGCTCAGGTGACCCCGATGCGATCCACGAGTCTGTCGGTTCAATCCCGCTGAGGTGACCTTGCCGCTCATCACCTTTTTGTTTAACCAGTTTTGCTTTGTTTTGTTGAAGTTGTCTGATTGCTGTACATTTTTCTCACTTTTTTGTGCCTTTATTTTCTGATTGTTGCTTGTTGATTAGTGTTTACAAATCTCATCTCCACATTGCGTATTGCCAATTTCTACTGCCAGTTTCAACCCGCTTCCCACTCTCCTGTCTCCATGACAGCCCCTCCCACCTCCCAGGACTATATGTGCCGGCTGCTGCGTGGCTGCACCACTGGAGTGCCGGAGGCATGCATAAGGCAAGCCCATCTGTACCCATTTGTGCCTGGACCGCACTCAGCGCCAAGCATCGTAGTTCTTTTACCCCATGCAGCTACACTGCCACAGACCTCCAAACCCTGAACAAAGGACGTGCCAACAACCACTGCTGCCTCATGTTCTCATGGACCACCAGAGGACCATTCTCCTGCCGACACTGCTGCCTCACCTTCAACACCTAAGAAACCAATAACATTAGAGAAACTGTCAACACAGACACCTCGCTCACCAATATTGCCACGACAAACCTCAAGTACTTTCTACTCAATGCACGATCACTCAGCAAACATGCCATGGAAATCTGTAACACAATGTTATCCCTCACCCCGGATGTCATTTTTCTCACAGAGTCCTGGCTGAAGCCTGTTTCCACACCAGACATCACAACCACCATCCCCAGAGGCTGCAAAATAGCTCACTGGGACTGAACTAACAAATATGGTGATGAAATCGCCATTATCTACAAGGACACCATCCGCTGCACAACATTTCCTGACAACCCAACCCTGTTAAGGGAACCACTCATCTTCCAACTCCACACAGATGGAAAAAGCACCATTAGAGGCACCCTTTCCTACAGACCACCTGGACCACGCCTCAGCTTCTGCAATGCCATCCTGGACCTTATCGCATTGATCACAATCAAATCTGAGCACTACATCTTCTTAGGGGACCACAACTTTCCCCTAAATGACCCCAACGATGCCAACGCCACTGATCTCCTGGAGAGTATGAGCAGCATCAGCCTCAAGCAACTTGTCACCAACGCCACTCACATTGTAGGACACATGCTTGACTCCATCTTCACGTCCAGCGACACAATAAAGTACATCAATGCTGCACAACTGACCTGGTCCGACCTCTACAGCGTCCACTTCACCATCGCAGGAGCCACCAACGCAGGCACCATGCAGCCAAGTTCCACATGCAGAGACTGGAAAAAGATAGCAGAAGAACAAACGAACAACAGTTTCTGCCCCCACATTTCAGGCTCCACACCGGACCCAGATCAAGCACCAAAAAAACCCTCCTTGTGGATCACAGAAGGTGCTGACAGAATCACCCCCACCAAGACTCCCAAGGTTAGAGGACCAACCAAAAGAACCAGCTGGTTTACTGAGGAACTGAAAGCTACCGAGTGCAACTGCCGACAACTAGAAAGAAAGTGGCACACAGTCGGAAGACCGCATCGCCTTCAGCACAGCACTGAACCAGAGACACTGGCTCCTGAAGGAAAGTAATAAGAATGCCCTAGCAGACTGCATTGAAGTCAGCATGAACTACAGCAAGGAACTCTTTGCCATCGTTAATGAGTTCTCCAACCTAGCAGCCACCAAGAACAACATTAACCCTCCCAGGAACTGTTCAACAACCTTGCTGACTCCTTCCATGACAAGATATCGGTCATCTATAATAACTTCAAACTCCAACCCTCTGTCACCGACAGCATCAACCAGCTCACTCCCATGAACACAAACCCCGAACAAAAGCTCACCCACTGGGTTCTCCTCATCACACAAGACCCTGTATTCATCATAAACTCCGTGCACTCGGGAGCACCCACGGACACCTCCCCAACACATCTTCAACCTGGGTAGCAAGGCAATAGGTGATAAACTCAGGAAAGTCCTGAACACCTCCATCATCTTGTCCTCCTTCCCTGAGGACTGCACACATTTGGAAGTGAAACCCCTCATGAAGAAACCATCATTATTGCAGACTTGTATATGATCAACAGTATCATCACACTGTTATAACTGTGATGATGTCCAACTTCCATTCAAATTAGTTTACTAGTCACTGCAGATAGTGCATGTAGGCCTCATTGTCTACCTCCCCAAGAAAAACAACTAGCTGGTCAGACGGAAGCTTTCCATTGTTAATCTCTTTGGTAAGTATTGAGACTTCCTTCGAGAATCCTTTGATGCATTTGCATATTTACCACATATGGAGATACAAGCTCATCTCCTTGCATCCTCTCTAACAGATGTCAGAGATGCGAAACATGTTACAGCAAACAAATGATGGACGGAATGCTGACAATGCAAACATTCTCCCCCAGTCAAAAGATCTGGGTTAAATCCATCGTTCTTTTTTAGCCACTATGCCACCCAAGTTTGGACCCAGCCATAATCAAATCAGTCTTGACCCTGAGCCCCATGGGAACAGTCCAGACCGAACTGCCAGGCCAGGTCCTCCCTGGACTGGAAACAAGCATCCTGGGACCAGTTTCAGGGCATGTCACCCTTCTTCAGCCAGGCTAGCTTGAATCCAGTGGCACAGTGAGCAAGGGACCCACGTCTGGGCATACCCACCCCACTTAGGGTGAAAAGTGTTACAGCAAACAAATGATGGACGAAATGCTGACGATGCAAACATTCTTCCCTAGTCAAAAGATCTGGGTTAAATCCATCTTTCTTTTGCCCACTACGCCACCCCTGTTTGGACACAGCCATATGCAAATCAGTCTTGACCCTGTGCCCCATTGGAATAGTCTAGACCGAACTGCCAGGCCAGGTCCTCTCTGGACCAGAAACACCCCTCCTGGGACTGGTTTCAGGGTATGTCACCCTTCTTCAGCCAGGCTAGCTTGAATCCAGTGTCACAGTGAGCAAGGGACCCAAGTCTGGGCATACCCATCTCACTTAGGGCAAAAAGTGTTACAGCAAATTAATGATGGACGGAATGCTGACAATGCAAACATTCTCCCCCAGTCAAAAGATCTGGGTTAAATCCATTGTTCTTTTGTCCACTATGCCACCCCAGTTTCGACCCAGCCATATGCAAATCAGTCTTGACCCTGTGCCCAATGGGAACAGTCGAGACCGAACTGCCAGGCCAGGTCCTCCCTGGACCGGAAACAAGCATCCCGGGACCGGTTTCAGGGTATGTCACCCTTCTTCAGCCAATTTACCTTGAATCCAGTGGCACAGTGAGCAAGGGACCCACGTCTGGGCATACCCATCCATCTTAGGGCAAAAAGTGTTACAGCAAACAAATGATGGACGGAATGCTGGCAATGCAAACATTCTCCCCCAGTCAAAAGATCTGGGTTAAATCCATCGTTCTTTTGCCCACCACGCCACCCCGGTTTGGACCCAGCCATATGCAAATCAGTCTTGACCCTGTGCCCCATGGGAACAGACCAGACTGAACTGCCAAGCCAGGTCGTCCCTGGACTGGAAACAAGCATCCTGGGACCAGTTTCAGGGTATGTCACACTTCTTTAGCCAGGCTAGCTTGAATCCAGTGGCACAGTGCGCAATGGACCCACGTCTGGGCATACCCATTCCATGTCCAGCAAAGCTAGGATATTGCTATTGTATACTCGAGAGCCATCTGAGGAGAGGGATTGTTAAGGCCAAATTGGCATAAAATGTAATTTATATCTTCTTCATCCCATTGAATACCACTACCTTAGGATTTTAGGTAGTTAGTTTTGAAGCCTTACACCTCTTTGAACTTTTTCATTTGGACATCCATGTTGGTAGGAAGATAGAGGGTTAAAATATTTAGCATAAAAAGGATGAGCAAATAAAGCCATTTTAACTTGCCTGTTTTCATAAGTAGGCATTTGATCTCCTATTTGTTTTGTATGTTGCACAATAGGGTTCCATCAATATGGTAAAGACCAGTGGCAACAGGAGGCAACCCTGTTGTGTGACCCTAGTTAGAATAATATGTTCTGAGAGGTGAGACCAAACTCTCAATCTAGTGGTTGATCATTTAAAGTTGGCATAATGATGACCAGCATCCTGTGCCCTACACCTAATTTATTTCAACTGACTCAATCAAATGCCTTCTCCGCATTGAGCAAGAAAATTAGTTTCTGATTTCTTTTGTGGTTGCTCAGACTATAACATTCACAGCCAGTCGATTGTTGTCTCCCATTTGTCAGTCCATTTTAAGTACAGTGAGAGAAGCAGAGTACAGGTTTCTTAAAATTTGGTGGTGAGAATTTTCTGGAAAATGTTGGCGTCTTTGTTTAACAATGCTACTGGTCCGCCAAATTTGCATATTTGTGGATCTTTCTCCCGCTTGGGCAGTAAAGTTAAAGGGAAGTGTTGAATACTATGTGTTATCGTACATGGAATCCACAACTTTGGTAAAGTGGGGAGCCAATATGTTTAAAAATAAATTATAAAAAGAGGACAGAACCTGTCTGCTCCAGGTACTTTATTATTTAGGAATTTTTTTAATGGCGGTGCTAACCTTATCTTCCGTGAATAGGTAACTAAGGCCCTCTAACATGTCTGCTGGAATCTGAGGGAAACTTAAATCCACTAAGTATATGTACGTCTTGGAGAGCGAGGTCACCAGGTTTGGCTCAGTAGAGGCAGGTCAGAGTAGAATTGCACTTCTGTATCTGAGGTGTTGATTGTCCCCTCTGTATCTCAGGTAGACATGATCCTGGGACTTTGCTTAGCCTAATTTTGTAAGCCTGCAATTTGTCTGTCTTATCGCCCTTTTCAGTGAACGTTAGAACTTGTGGCTCACCTACTTGGTAAATAGGACTTCCAATTCTCCTCTGGCCTTCTGGAGATCATGTTAAAACCATGCAGAAAATATATTCTTATGTTCTGTTCAGAATCTAGAGACTTCAGCCTCCAAGTCAGCCCACCTCCTGTTTGCTTTATGTATAAACCTGGCTATGTAGGCTATACGTTCTCCCCTTAGGACAGGTCCCACAGCATCCCATATTGTGGTCCACGGCATTCCCTCTTTTACATTCTCAGTCAAATAAATCCCAAGGGCTCTACATATCCTTCCTCTAAATAGGGGGTTTGCAAAACTTTATTCCATAGCGCTGCCTTGTGTTACTTTGTATTGGGTAGGCATTATATGGGTGGAGCATGGGCGTTCCCATGCACTCACCCATGTATTTTGATGCAAACCCAGATTTATAATCAATCAAGTGGCTTCTAAAGCGCGACTACTCATCCATAAGTGTCTTAAGGCACTGAGGGGGCACTGCAGATATGTCGCGAGGCACTGTGGTTCAGTCAGAGAGCCAGGTCATGAGGTCCTTGCTGAATTGGGGCAGTGACGTATTGGGAGAGGCAAGGTGTTCTAGGTCTTTGCTGCGATGTAGGAGAAGGATCTTCCCCTGGCTGTAGTCTTGTGGATACGTGGGATGGCGGTCAGGGCCAGTTGGGCGGGCGGAGGTCTCTGGTGAGCGCTTGGAACAAGAGGCAGTAGTTAAGGTATGCAGGTCCTGTGTTGTGTAGGGCTTTGTAGGCGTGTGTGAGGAGCTTGAAGGTTATTCTTTTGTTGACTGGGAGCCAGTGGAGGTCTCTCAGGTGGCTTATGATGTGGCTGTGGCATTGGATGTTGAGGATGAGTCTGGCTGAGGCATTCTGGATGCTTTGCAGTTTCTTGAGGAGTTTCTGGGCGATGCTGGCGTAGAGTGCATTACCGTAGTCGAGTCTGCTGCTGATGAGTGCGTAGGCGACCATCTTTCTGAACTCGGTGGGGATTCACATGAAGATCTTTCAGAGCAGGCATAGCGTGTGGAAGCAGGATGATGAGACGGCATTGATCTGGCGGTTCATGGTGAGGGAGGAGTCCAAGATGATGCAGAGATTTTGTGTGTGGCCTGTGGGTGTGGGGGGAGGTCCAAGATCTGCAGGCAATCGGGAGTCATCCCAAGCAGAGGGGATGGAGCCCTGGATGAGGACTTTGGTCTTCTCTGAGTTGAGCTTGAGCCAGCTGTACTCCATCCAGGTGGCGACAGCCTTCACCCTGTTGTGGAAGTTGCTCTTAGCGACTGTGGGTTCGTTGGTGAGGGAGAGGATCAGCTGAGTCTCATTGGTGTAGGAGACGATGTTGATTCCGTGCTTCCTGACGATGGCTGTGAGCGTGCCATGTAGATGTTGAAGAGAGTGGGACTCAGGGAGGAGCCCTGAGGCACTCCACAGCTGGATTCTGTGGGTTCTGAGTGGAACGGTGGTAACCTGACTCTCTGTGTTTGGCCGGTGAGGAAGGATCGGATCCATTCCAGGGCGTTTTTGCGGATGCGGGCATCATGGAGTCTTGTGCATGGGGTGAGGTGGGAGATGGTGTTGAAGGAGGCCGAGAGGCACAGGAGTATGAAGGTTGCAGTTTTGCCTCAGTTGAGGAGGGTGCGGACATTGTCTTTGGGGGGAGGAGGGCGGTCTCTGTACTGCAATTGCTTCAGAAGTTGGTTTGAGAGTAGTCCAGGATGTGGTTCACCTCAATGAACTTGGAAAGTTGGGAGTAGATTGCCTTCTCAATGACTTTGGCTGGAAAAGGATCAGAGAGATGGGTCTGAAGTCCTTGAGGTCCTTCGGGTCGGCAGAGGGTTTCTTCAGCAAAGGGTTGATCTCTGCGTGTTTTCAGTCTTCCAGGAATGCAGCGAAGTTGATGGAGCAGTTGATGGTGTGGCAGAGTTCGGGGGCGATGGAGGTGCTGGCTCTGTTGAAAATGTGGTGCAGGCTGGGGTACGAGAGTGATCCTGAGTAGATGCTCTTTATGATCTTGAGGGTGTTGTCAGTGGTGAGGGGAGTCCACCTAATCAGAGTCTGCTGGGGTCTGGTATCGTTAGTTGCGGTGGTTGAGAGTGGGGTGCAAGGGTCTTACTTTCTTGTGGGGCCTCTTTCTTTGTTGTTCTGATGAGATGGTGATGTGTGGTGACAGCGGTTTTGAAGGCTGAGCGGTCTTTAATGGTCTTGCTGCTCCTTTATCTCTTTTCAAGCCGTCTACAGGAGTGTCTGGACTCATGCAGGGTGGGGGAGAACCAGCTGGCTTTTTTGGAGTGTGGTTTGCCTCTTGCTTTCTTGATAGTAGCCAGTCATCGGTGCAGCTGGAGATCCATTGGTGGAGGTTGCGAGCTGAGGTATTAGGCATCTGTGGAAGTCGGAGGAGGGGTGTTGCTGAGGGAGATGATGAGCTGTTCTTCTGTGACCTTGTTGCAGCTTCTGCTGGGGTAGCGGTGGGCGTGGTGTGTACGGTGGGTTGAGTGAAGGAGAAGTGGATGCAGCGGTGGTCAGTTCAAGGCAGCTCGGACGTATGGTTGAAGGAGACGTTATCACTGGAGGAGAAGAAGGGGTCAGACGTGTGTCCTGCTGAGTGGGTTGGAGAGGTGACCCATTGTCTGAGTCCGACGGCAGCAAGGTTTTCCAGCAGGGGTGATGTGTTCTCTTTGCGGTTGTCCAGGTGAAAGTTGAGGTCAGCTAGGACGACGAAGTCAGGGGTTCAATGAACTCAAGGATGAAGTCGCTGAAGAGTGGACTTTGTCCGGGAGGTCTGTAGATGAGGGTGCCACAGAGGGTGATGTTCTGAGGGGGTTGGTCTGAACTTGGAAGTGGAGGCGCTCCATGTTGATCACATGGTTGTCTGAGTGGGTGGTGAGGCGGAGGGTGCTTTTGTGTACGATGGCCATGCCTCTACCCAGTTTGCTGATGCAGCCTTGTGAATGATCGTGTAGCCGTCCAGGATGGCAGTGCCGATGTCAGGGGAGGAGGTGGAGTTCATAAAGGTTACACAGACTTGTAAACCTGGGTTTGTTCCAAAATGGTGTGCCTACCCCACGTCTTACATCCTAATGGCACGCTGAATCTTAGTCAGCGTGTCATTAGGATGTAAGACGTCGTCATGGGATTTGATCTTGTAGTAAAGTTGTGTGTCGTTTGCATAGAGGTGGTAACTGATTCCCGCGTGTTTAAGAATAAGAGTGAGGGGTTCCATGAAGAGGTTGAATAGAGTGGGAGAGAGAGAGCCATGGGGGACGCCCAAGGTGACTGGCTGAGGTTTAGAGAGGCAATTACAGACTTTAATTTGTTGGGTCTTTTTTTGTTGGAAATAGGAGGTGAACCACTTGAGCATGGCACCATCCAAGCCAAAACGGTCTTTAAGAATATTGAGTAAAGCTACGTGGTTAACAGTATCAAAGGCAGCTAAGAGGTCTAGAAGAATGAGAAGGGAAGATTCACCCTTATCTAGGGAGCCATGGATGTCATCGATAATGTTGAGCATTGCAGTTTCAGTGCTACAGCCCTTCTAAAGCCTGATTCTAAAGCGTCCTAGAGATTGAATGAGTCAGTATGTTTGTCCAATTGAAGCAGGGCACATTTTTCCAGGGCTTTTGATAAGAAAGGAAGGATGGAGATAGGACGTAGGTTGTTTAAGTCATTAGGGTCAGCTGTGACGTTTTTGATGGTGGGGGTAATTTGGCCTAATTGGAGGGACGCAGAGACACAACCATTAGCAAGGGAGGAGTTGATAATAGTTGTCCAATAAGGGGTGATGATGTGTTTTAGTTCTTGCACAAGATAGGCCGGAAGGGGATCTTTGGTATGTGACGATGGTTTAAGCTTGGTGATGATGTTGAGGACATCTCGTTCTGAAACTAGGCAAAAGTTGTTCCAGGAAGCCTTGTTTTTAAGTTGGGGGACGGAGTGGTAAGGTTCTGAGGGGTGACAGCGGGGGGGGGGGTTGGGCGGGATCAGGGGCATTGGTGGGAGAGGATGGAGACACGGAGAGGAGGTTAATGAGGGGAGGTTTATTATCAAGAGGGGAGTAAGGTCGAAGTTTGATCAATCTTAGCAATTTTATCAGAAAAGAAGCTAGCAATTTCTTCACATCTTTCGACCGTAGCCAGTAGTTTAGGGGGGCTGAGGAAGTTTGGGGTTTGACCATGTTAAACAGTTCCCTGGGTCGATTTCTTGCCCGGTCAAGTTGTGAACAGAAGAAGGTAGCTTTCTCATTAAAGATAGGTTTTTTGTAATTAGCACTTACAGTTTTGAGGAGGACAATGTTCGAGGGAGAAGGCTGTTGTCTCCAAGAGCGTTCAGTCTGCCTGAGAGCACGTCTCTCATTATTAAGGTCGGTATTGAACCAGGATCTGGAGGGTTTATTTTTTTGCAGTTTTAATTTTGCTGTTGGCTATTAGATCAAGGACTTCACTGATAGAATTGCTGTAATGTTCAATAAGACCAGTGGGACTTTGAGAAAGAGGAGTAAGCTGTAGACAATCTTTTATTTTATTTACATTGCATTTTGGTGCAAGGCTGCCTGTGTCGGTGCTAGGCAGCACACAGTGCGCCATCACAAGAAGAGAGCAGAAATGCTCTATTTCTTTGTAAATATGGAGCATTTCTGTTCTCTCCCTTTCATGCAACACAGCAAGTTCCCTTGCTGAGCTGCAATGGAGGAAATAATAGCAAATCTGCCCTCAAGTGTATAAGTCAGCATTGTGAACAAATATATGTGTCCTACTTATGTGTGTGATGACTGTATGCTCAACAATTGCTTACATTTTTTTTAATGTAGGGCAGATCTAAACTACCAAGGCTGAATACTCTTTGTTGCACAGCATGACTCTTTCTTCCATCATACAGCATTTCCTCTCTCTTTATTTGTATCTGCCTTGCTTTTCATGTCCGCTTTCTTCCTTTATCACTGTTTTCCCATGCTTCTCTTTTTCCTTTGTCTCCCTTTTCTGCCTTTCTCTCTCTTACACAGTGTCAAAGTCTGTTGAAGAAAAATAAGTAGGAGTCTAAAAATTAGAGCCAACGCCCACCGTCTGCAAGCACCTGGACAAATTAAGCAAAGCTGGTGCCCCTAGCCCCTGCAAAATACCTTTACTTATATTATGATGTTTATAGTAGCCACCCACATGGGAAACAACACACACATGATTCATCACACACAAACATATATTCGCATCATCAGATGAGAAAGTTGATTGGGATCCCGAGTAAAAAAGTGCGTCATCTTTTATGTTCGGAACCTTGCAAGGCCGTAACAGGACATACAAGGGCTAAGGGACGACCTGCTGACTGGACCCCATATCTAAGTTTTAATTCCAGCTTCCTCACTTCAATGCATTGTGTGGTCCTGGACAGACCACTTCTCGCTGTTCCTGGTTCTATCAACTTTGACATTTTTAACACCTGGAAATGGGCTTACCAATATTGCTAGGCTCCGCATAAAATTGGACACTGACATTTCCATATAAACAGAAACACACTGATTCCCGCGGCCAGGGGATCAATGAAAGAGAACTGAAAAGTCTCCAAGTATTTTCCACCTTTCTATGCCCAGTTTTACAGAAAAGTCGATTTTTCCCGAACAGCACTGAATTTCCAGTTCGCCATTCCAAGGGTTTGCCCCACTATAGGGGCTGTAAATTCGAGCAGAGGGGCCTGGACAGAATCCATATTCAAAGCACGGTTTCCCGCGAGAGCAGCGATATTTCAAATCTGCTCTAATCAATTCGAATCAATATTTAGGAGGTCCCTTGGCAGTAAATCCTTCTGCTCCGATATTTATTTCGCAGGGTAGAATGCGCCTGACCACTGAACGGCACAATAGACGGGTGCGTGCGCCATATCCGTCATAATGGGACATCTGCTATGATGCCATAAATATGAGGCAGGTGGAAGGGACTCGCGCCCGGGGACGGCCCACTGGTGATTTGTACCCACCGCAAGCACGGCGGCCCCCGGCGTCGTCTCCAGCAGTTCTCCCCTTGCGGCGGTCGTCAGAGCTCACTTACAAAGTACTGGTGAGTCTTAGTGGGCCTGCACCGGTTCTAAAATAGGGCTACACATGTGTTAGTTAAGACCCGATTTTAGTTTCTGAGTTGCGTGACGTTTATGTGCATTTCCAAGGGTTTTTCCTGCGCAAAGCACCCATGCCAAACCTCCTTCTGCTGCTATGAGCCCCCCCCCTCAAAAAAGACTACTTTCTAGACCCTTCCCTCTTGTATCCCTCCACTATCCTTTTCAATCCAACTAACAGACGAACGTGTCCACCGCTCAAATTAATATCACAAGTCCCTATAAATAATTCTCTACTAATCCTGTATGGGTTCCGGAGTAGCATGCTACGCGCCAAAAATCACTTTGACACCCCACCAAGGGTAGCAAGCGCTACATAAATGCAAACCATCCCCACTATCCTTTTTCAATCCAAATAACAATCTCACATGTCCACTGCTCAAATTAATTAAATATCTCCCTATACTAATTCACCACTAATTCTTTTTGGGTTCCAGAGTAGCGTGCTACTCACTGAAAAAGTGCTTCAACACCTCGTCAGTGGTAGTAAGTGCTATATAAATGCAAATACAATTAAAATTACAATTATAAGCTGAAAACCCCAAAATGGGATGGGACGTAATAAACACCTTGGATTAGATTACAACTGTTCGCTAACAGTTTCCAGTGGGTAGTTTTTGTGTGAGTAACAATCCTGGGCTTGGGAGTGAACACGTACATATTATTCTTGTACGTGTGCATTTAGCCATAGAATTTAAGCGTGTAGTCTCTAAGGCCCTTATCATGGCAGTCATAATGCGACAATTACGCACTCAGAACTTCAAACACAGCGTGTTTTGTTTTTATACTGGGGCAGAATTAACGTCTCCTTACAGGTTTTTCAGTTTAGGAAATTTTTATTTGGTTTTAAGAGAAACACAATACAAGATAATAAAATAATACATGAGAACCAAATGAGAAAGAACATAAGGTTTAAAAAATGACTATAAAATAACGGTTCAACAGAAAGTGATAGGAGAAAAGGAAAAGAAAAGAGTGGAAAGGAGAAGAGAGAAAAAGGGACAAAAGGAGAAAAGGAAGAGAGGACAGTACAGGAAGAAAGAACTTCATTTGTGATGAACACAGGATTGCTATTGCTTCCTCCTCTTCTGTCTCTTTAAAAATTAAATCTGACCTTCTCTGGCTCCCTTTTTCTACTTATCTTTCTTCCACTTCGCCTGTCTGATTGCTGAGCCTTTCTCTCCTATTTCCTTTGCTCCTTCTTCTTCCGATACAGGTCTCCTTACAGGTTTAAAATTTGTAATGTAAAATTCAAGGCAGGCGTCTCCTGGATTGAAGTTAATTTATTTGCCACAGCCCTTTAGCGCCCTTAGGACCAGGCACCACAGCTCCACCGGATCAAAGTTCCAATAACCACAAGTGTGGAACTAAATATGCATTCATAAACATTCCATGTGAGTTAAAGGTAAAACATATCTCCTCTCTTCATAAATAGAATGAATTATCTACCACATATATCTAGAATACACACAAGAACAGGACATCTATCGCAAAAGCCATACACACACTAACACAGAACTAGACTTGTCCCACAAGAATAACTCCTGGACATACATACGCAGAACACATGAAACAAATAAAGGTACAAGGTTAGAGCTGCTAACAAACACATACGCATAAGCAAAAGAGCAAATGCAACAGAACCTGCATACAGAGAGGCAGAAACTGGAGTTATCTAGAACATGAAATGACACCCGTACCACCACTATTGTTTTTGGATCAATGTACTCTTGCTAGAGGTGAGAGCAGAGTTGATTGGGAGAGATTTGATAATGGGAAGGGACTAGACAGAGGAGATTGGAATGGCAGTTATGGTTTAGTGAACTAACTAAAACTTGCACCCCCAACATGCACTGGTTAGGACCTCACATATTCCCTTACTCATGACATATCCCTTGATAAGGAAGGGGGCCAGCATCTAGACTGCATTATGAATCACTGACTCCAAGACGTATGACAATTAGGCCTAGGCGGATTTTGTGAAGTTCCGCTACACAGAACTCTGCGAAGTGACCAAACAACACATCCTGCCAATGCAGAGTTCTGGAATGAGTTAGGTCATGCCGTTCGTCCTGCTTTTTAGCGCCAGTTGTATGTCCTGTGCTGGTAAATCAGTGTCAATGGCACAATGTGCAGCGCAAAAGGGCGTTGCTTCTTTCTTCCGCTCCAGTAGATATCATACTCGAGCAGCAACTTCCTCAACACAAATGGATGGTTTCTCAAAGCGAGCTAGGTCTAGCATTGGATTTTCTTTGCTAACACTCACCAATATAATGTTGGGGAGAGCAAGCTGGGAAAAACTCTGCTAGTTTTTTGGAAGCCTGTGTGCTCTGCGGAGCGCGGATAGCTCTGCAATCTCCGTGAATGGAGCTGGTGAAAACTAAGCCCGGGCGTAAAACTCTGTTCTTTATGCAGAGTTTGCAGAATTCAACAATTCTGCATTTTGCGGAAAACGCAGAGTTACCGCTAAACTCCGTACCCCACAACCGGAGCAAAGTTTTTTTTGGGTCTGTGCACTACACATGTCAATTCACGTGCGCAAGACCGACTTGCCGGGCACTTGCAATTGCCAACGAGATTTTCACAGCCGTTTGCGGGTGCCACGAGATTTGCTAGTGAGCCGCATGTTCCCTTGCAATTTTGCAGTCACAAACACATCATTCAGGCATACCAGCAACTTCTGGCAGATGTTTTATGCTGTATGCAAACTGAAAGTACAGGATCTACCGCAGCTGTATCCTGAGGAAGATTCTCTCCTTGTAAACTATCAAAATCTCACTGAACTGATGATTTGAAGTTAAAAACCTCCTCAAATTGACATTTTGCGTTGTTTTGTTTGTGCGAGGAGTCTTTTTAAAAACAGAAGTCCCTAGAGTCTCCAACATCCTGTTCCTGTCCAGCAGGCTCCTCCCAGTGCTTTGTCCATCTCCTGGCCACTTTTCATTTGGATTTGGAGCTGGAAGGATCACGCTTTGTGTCTGCTGCATATCCCTTTGGATGTAAGGACTTTTTGTATTTGAGATTTCATTTCACAAGTAAGTTGAAAAACTGGTGTTGTTTTTTTGATTGGGGCAATGCACCTGGATTTATTTGTACTTTTGATGGATTTTTTAAATGTATTGTGATGGGTGGCATTTTGTTTCAGAAGGGGCCTAGTGTTCACTGATTTCTTTGCATTTTATTTTTCTTCTTTTGCAAAGGAAAAATGTTTCACAGTTTACTACTTATTTTCAATTTCTTAATACATTTGTATTTTTGATTTAATTCACTATGTGGCCTAGTCTCCTAATTGGCCAGGGACGGACTGGCCATAGCGGGCACTGGGCAATCTCCTGGTGCGCCGCACGGGTGGGTGCCAGTTTTGGGCCCCTGAGGGCCGTTTATGTTACAGGGCCATTTTTGCAGCATAGCTGCAAAAAAGGTCCTGTACCAAAATCGTCCGAAAACCGGCCCCGGCAAAGAGCTCGGCGGCACCTCCAACCCCCCCGAGTGAGGAGGGGGGCGGCCGAGCACTTTGCCATGGCCGGTTGTGGTTCCCAGTCCGGCCCTGCAATTGGCCTTCCAGCTAGTAGGCCCAGTGCAAGTCATGGGTGCATGAAAAAACTGTTTCTTTGGTGTCTGTTGAATTTGAAACAGCATTTAGGCATGGATGGATTTGGATTAAATACAAAATGTGTTATATTTGTATTTCAAGTACATAGGACTAGGTGGGATAATGCCTTTGAAGGATGTGTCTTGTTGCAAATTTTTTTTTAGCCCTGTTAATTTTTGTGTTTGGCATTGCTGAATTAATGCTGTGTTCTCTGTTTTACCATTTCTCCTTTGTCTGACCACTGTGTGTGTGTATACAAATCCTCTTCACACGTTCAAAAGTAAATACATAAAGCTAGATAAAATATCACAATGATGCTTATCTTTATATTTTCAGATGTCTTTTATTCAAGATCTTTAAGCCGCCTTAGCCAACATGCATTTTGTCGCTGTTACAGGGGATTACCCCGCAACTTCTTCAGGGCTGAGGTCCGTTTCAAGAAGACTCTTAGTTCCGCTGATAATTCCAACCCGAAAGGGTTTCCTATAAGTACTCCTGGGGAGGTAGACTAATTAGTCTGGTGTCCGGAAAGCTAAATATGCTTCCAAATGTAAGGGAGTTTCTTTCAGTAGAGCTGCCCCATCCGGCAGAATTAGGTAGAACCCTTCGGCTCTCCAGGTTGTGGTGTTTCCGTCAAGCAAATCAGTAGTCCACCATTTGCCTTTGTTCCAGATGAGATGTGGACACTGGCCAGAGGCCATTTTGTATAGTCAGTGGACTGTCTATAGGTCTGCATGTGCTCTTTCTTTTACCAGCCTCCGGCCTCTTATGTGTGACCATGTCGCTGGTGGCCATTTTGTGTATCCAGCCAGTGTGCTTTTGCCACAGGCCTGCATGTCCTCTTTGTGTGGCCATGCCTTCTTGCAGGTTGTTATGACCATGTGTTTTGTGGCCATTTTGTGTAGGCAGCCAGTGTGCTTTTGCCATAGGCCTGCATGCATTCTTTGTTCTAGGACTCTTGCTTCTTGTTGTGACCATGTGGCTGGCAGCCATTTGTGTTACCACTAGCCAGCCAGTGTGCTTTCCTCATAGGCCTGCATGTGCTCTCTTGTTGTGATCATGTGGTCGGTGCCTGGCCATTTTTTGTGAAGGCTAGGCAGCCAGTGTGCTTTCCCTTTAGGGCTGCATGTCTTCTCTTTGTTCCCAATGCCTTCCTGCTCAGTGTTGTTGATGACAATGTGCACTGGCTGGCAGTCATTTTGCGCATCCAACCAAATTCAGCCCTTTGCCAAAGAATGCATGGATGGTTGAGCAATGAGATAGCAGTTTAATAACATTATTATTATATCTTTGAGGATAACTTCACTTATGTTTAATTTTTTAAGTGTATTTTTTTCAATTTTTTCCATTAATTGATAATTTAGCTCCCCAATTTTCGTTTTTTTGTATAATTTATTTTATTTTATTTGTTTGGTTCATAGTTACCACTTTTTCACTACATCTGGCATCAGTCAAGGCAACCCTTGTCTGTTATAGGTGCACAACAGCATTCATTGTGTAGGGATTATTCCTTCCATTGTCATTTGTCAGCTGCACCGTCATCACACGTGAGTAACGTCCATCACATGACGCACATAAAGCAAACAGTTTCATCTGTATGTTGTCATTGGTTTTGCTCTTTCTGAGCCTTCCTGAGTGTACAGTCAGTCACCATGAAAGTTTATGCTGGTGTGGTTTTTCGTATAGATACACTGTATTGTTCATTATTTATAATAGGGAGTAACCAGTGATCACACTAAATGATAATATGTTTGTTTATACTACTAATTTAAAAGCCAAAATGCCACATTTAACTGATGTCCTTCTTGCTTCTTTTCTTTTAGGTGCACAAGAGACAACATAACCCACAGTACTGTCGGAAAGAAGCCCTGTGCATGGCGTGACCTGTGAGTGACACACACATCAGAGACATCTTTTCAACTTGTGCCACTTCTTATTTACAACTTCAAGATCGGTTCAAAGAAAGGTGATAAAACTGCTACCAAGAAAGTGGCCAGTGAGAAGAAGAAGGAGCTTACCACCACCACCCATGGTATGTCGCCTTAAATCTTTTTTGGAAAATAAAAAACTATGCCTGCAGCACCGGCCTATGGGGAGCAAGCTGAGAGCAGCACCCCTAAATAAGTGGACCCACCCCAATCTGTCTGTCACAGAGGCAGCCAGTCTAATTATGTCAGCGCCAACGATTAGTGATGTTAAAATGGACTTATCTCTATCGCAAAGTAGTACCCAATCATAGCAGAAAACTCATTGAAGTGGATAACATCAACAGCCACAACCCCAATAGTAGTTCCTCCCAAAGTAGGAGGAGTTCAAAAGATTGAGCTTCATGCTGAGGAAGTAGAGCAATCTGCTCCAGAAGATCCATTGCCTTCCAGATGTCCAGCTAGAGAGAGTTAGTGGTGCATCATCTTCTTCTTCGAGCCCACCTTCTGATGATGTAGACACCACTCGGATCCCGCCTCAGTCTGAGAGTGAGACACACCACGAGACGAGGCTAGGGAAAGGGAAGTTTCTAGAAAGCCTTAGAGTTATGAAGGCAGATGTAGAAGAGGGGGATGCTGACGAGCCAATCATCATGGATGTTAGCCCAGCCCCAGTGGAAACTGATGTTACCCCATCACAACGTCATGGAGGGGATGTGGCAGTGGCACTACAGATCCTACCACTGCCAGTTGCCGTATTTGCAAAGTCCAGGCAGCGACCTAAATCCACAACCACCTCAGTAGAAGTAGGTACTGCAGAGAGTAAAACATCAATACGCCCACCTACCGCCAGTTTGTCTGACATTGGCAGTGGCACCAGGATCAGAAAGTTGAGCTCCCCAGTTTGAGACTTCTTTTCAGTTAGCCAGAAGGAGGCGAACATTGCCATATTCTCCCTTTGCCGCGCAAGTGTTAGACAGGGTAAGGTTGGTACAAACTATGGTACCGGGCCGCACAACCCATTTGAGAAAGCACCATACAATCGGTTGGGAGGCGCACCTTAGAGGCCAAAAAACTGCGAGAGTTGTTGGTGAAGGAGGTGAAAGCCGGCTGAGCAAGGAATCTGAATCCGATCATGGTGGAAGGTGAAAAAGAGGAAGACACTGTCATTACGCAAAGCAGTCCTCACCCCAGCAGTGCAGTAATATTTCCCACATCAGCAACATCATAATAGCACATGACTCAGGTCAAGACACCAACGCAACAGTGGACAGTGATCCTGAAGCCGATAACTGCCTAGTTCCTGTGTCCAAGGCTAGGAAACTTGGCTTTGTGTTCGATAAGGATCTGAAACCTGCCCCACCAATAAATCAAGCCTCCTCTGCATGTTTCTTTATATTAAAAGTCCTGCGCAAAATCCTGCCATTTATTCCTTTAACACTTAGGAAAACAGTAGTCGTAGCTCTGGTTCTTTTCAGAGTTGACTACTGCAACACCCTGTATTTAGGACCTGACACAGGACAGATCACTAAACTTCAGTCACTTCAGAACGCTGCGGCCCGGGTTCTGCTCAATTTACCCAAACACCACCCCACGTCTGCTATTATTAAGCAGCTCAATTGGCTTCCAGTTTGCCAGAGAATAAGCTTTAAGGCACTCTGTTTAGTGCATAAGGCTCTGTTTGGAGGAGAAGCTGCGGACATTCAAACCCTATTTGCTCTATACCAGCCGCAACGCTGTCGCAGGTCTGCAAATGCAGGACTGGTTCACGTCTCTAAAATAAAAAGAGCCAGATGGGGACGACAGGGTTTTTCATATCAAGCAGCCACCACATGGAACTCCCTCCCCTCTACGATCAGATTACAACCAAACAGGGCCCTTTTCAGGAAATCAGTAAAGACCTGGCTCTTCTCAATGCCTTAAGATCCATCAGTGGCCTAGTTGGCTCCCACTCACCTCAGCGCCAAGACGCCTCAGCAATAGTGCACTTTATAAGCTATCAGTCAGTCAGCCTGGGGGCAGACAGACAATTTGATTTGGTTTTACCTGTACTACTCATCATCATTCCTCCATTTCCTTTTCTGCCCATAACAGATTTATGATGGTCGGCTGCCAAGATGAATGTTGTCCTTGTGTAGTGTTTGTATTTGTCAAACCGTTTCATCAAATCCCCCTTCTCATCCATTCATTGAACCCCTAATCCTCTTCCCCTGGGCTGTGTGATTTATTGAGGTGTGACTAAATAAAATTTACACCATTAATTGATCACACACAATTGGTGGGGAAAATGTGGTGAAACCAACTCAAGGCAGGGTGAGGATCTTCTTCAGCTCTAAGTATAGCCCACAATGTCAATTATATATCTAATTCCCACCCATGCACATTATTCGATATTTAAACTTTTTCCATATTAACATAATTCATAATTACCAGCATCATCATTCTTCTGGTACTGCATTGCGTGTATTAAAGGTTATGCCTGTCCACTTCATAGCTCGAGTCAACTTCATTTTGTAACTTTTACTAGCTCACCATTCTGATTATTTTAATTTAGCAATGCTTATCATGTTTTCTCTATTGTGTCTATTCTTCTTGTGTACTAGTAGTCTAGTCTCTCTCTGGTGACTGTCTCATTTTTTTTAACGGCATTAACTCCGTTTTAATTTCAATTTATTGAGTTCCATTCAATGAATATTCCTCATCCTACCATTTGAGTTCAGCTAGGAGGGAGTGGAACCTCACTTCTAGATCTGGTTCTTTCCCTATTCGACTAGTCCGCTAGCATGCTGGTACTGTCTACTACCACCACCATGGCGCCTTGTGAAATCATGTGGCCATCGCTTTGTCTAATCACAGGTAAGAGAAGAACTGTGGGGGATTCATTGTTGAGCTGCAATAATCTATATACAATGGTAATTTACACACCCATGCCCTCTCCGAGTCCTTAGGGGTTAATATAGTTGCAGAATGCAGAGATTAGCAGCAGAGAGTAGTAGGAAAAGTGAGGGCACCACATAACTATTTGTTGTTTTTACACTATCTGCAGACTTTTTAAACTGGCGGTGGGCCTGCTGCAAAGGAAGAAGTGCGTAGTAAAAGAGTAACCCCCCAAAAAGATTTATATCATATGTACAACTATTAAAAAATATGTATCCCTAGCAAATATAAACTAGAAAACACACAGCATCTGTCTAGGGTGCAAGCTGAGCTGGCATACCTACATTAATTTAGCTAAACAAGAGAGAAGAAGAATACTTTTATACCCAATAGTGCTTAATGCCTGAAACTCTAATCAACTCAAAATCAAATGGGCCAAGAAATCAAGGATACCAGCAAATGTTATGTACTGCCTGTGCAATTGTGCCACTATATAATTGTATGTATTACTGTTTTGCTTAGAGTATTGGTTACAATTTGTCTTTTTTCTTTCTTGATATAGCTACTCCTGCCAATTCATCATCATCTTCTTCACAACACCCCAATAGGCACATATACTTGTGGTCCGTTACTTGGCTACTGTCTGCAGGTGGGCAGCTGTACTAGACAATTCTCTTTTTTTCTATCATGACCATACTCTGTTAAAAAGGCCTCAATTTCACCCTGACTACAAGGCAGACGAATAGCTATTAATACAAGAATGAGGTATGGCACGTAGGTATTACTATTGTAACCGTGCAGCCGATAGGTCACCCATGGCTGTCACTGGCGAAATACCATGGGTAGGGACTTGGAGGGAGGCGATTGATGATGATGGATGGGTACATAATACATGTTGCACTTGAAAACTACTTTGAGTAAAGGGAGTAGTCTGTAACACCACCTCAAACCTTTGAATCAAAATCCTTGATAAAAAAAACATTCCTTGTTTACTCTTCTTCCCAGGGCTTTTTCTAGTCATCATTGCATTGTTCTTCTAGTAGTTTTAATTCTTCACCCTGGGCTTTGCTACTCCGTCACCCTTTAAGTTTTACATTTGCTTCATCCAGTCTTCCCCTATGAATACTATTCATCCAAGATTCCTTTTACTCACACTTTTATCCACCCAGGCAGGCATGCTTTTACCTCTCATCCATCCTTCACCCATCCATGCATCTTCATATCAGCCACCTATAGTATATGTATTTTTTCACCACTGCATTCTTCTGTGCCAGTTATATTACATTTCACCCATCCTTCCTGCTTCCATCCGTCTTTCCCTTTTCCATCAACCCAACAAGGTCTGACTCTTCATGAAACTTTCTCTCATGAGTTGATGAAAGAAGAGACCATTAGTTAGTTACTCAAGAAACGATGACATGAGAAAGTAAAAGAAGCCTTCTCATCTCAACAAACATGCATAGAATACCTTACTTGGGCATGCAATCTGCACAGTAGAGTAGTAGTACTGGTACTAGTGGTTGTTAGTGACCATGACCAATGGGCTCTCTGAGTCTTTCAGTACCGCCACTAGGCATGCCACAAAATGTATAAGGGGAGAGGGAAAGCTGACTGAAAAACCAGAAGAAAGGAAGCTACAGGCAGACTGGTACAGACAGAGATAGTTTGAGGTAAAATACAGACACCAGCAATTTAAAGTATCATAGTAAATAGGATAATGCAGGGATAACAAGAATATAGACACTGATAGATCGCAGAGGATTTGTGAAAAAAATAAAATTAGGAAACAGGTAAAAATAAATAGTTCAAAATAAGGGGCAGTAAATGTTATGGAAATATATGTTAATATTAACAACAGGAGAACTTACTGGAGCCAGCAGAGCCATCGGCCAAGGAACGTTCTTCTTGGGAGGTACCTCCAGCTCCTGCACCCGCCTCGGACGGCCTCCTGCCCCTGGATGCTGATGTAAGACATTATTAAAGAGACAAAAAATAATTGGTGGCAAGTAAATAATCTCTCCAAAAAGGTTTTCTGACATGAAACGGCAATTACAATAACATTGAACTTCCCTAAATCAGATCGACCAGTAGTAGACCAATATCGTGGTTGCGGACTGTCCTATCTATTTATTTCACATATCCTAAACCTACCAAGCCCGCTTATTACTAAGACTTTGGAATCAGTAATACATTGCAACGAATGATATTTGCTTCCAATCATATTTGCAATCATTCTCAATGCCATTTGACGGGCATTTTGTCTTTAAATACATAGATGGACGTATGCATACACCAAATTGGTTGGGTGCTTGTCACTGTACGAGCTACAGAAAGGTTTCTAAGAACTAAAGTGAGAGGACTTGTGTTGGTAAGCTATTAATAATGACTGCCACTATCTTAGTGACAAGAGAAAGGAAGGGAGCCTCTCGCTCATCTGCATTACTTAAGTTCTTACATAATCAGTGCAAGCGAGCGCAAAGTCTCAAACAAATACGATTAGATAGCACCAAGCACCTGTCTAGAATTACGATCACATAATATAAGCTTTGTAAATGTAACTTACCTGCATGTGAGCAGCATGCATGCTATTTTGGGGAAAAAATATTAGCAATAGCAGAGAACACACAAGTAATAATAATATTAATAATTAGCTACTCACTGAGCCCCGCTACTTCAACCCCTAACAGGTGCAGCAGGTCCTGCTCTTGGTCCAGGATATCGGACCACTGGTGCGTCAGCTGATTTTGGGTGCGTCAAACCTCAGAGCAGTCATACACTGCCAGGCACACCCTCATCCAGCACTGCTGGCCTTCCCGGAGTCAGTACTTGGACCAGGCCTGCTGCTTTCTGCCAGGGTGGAGGGGAGGTGGAGCTGCACTAAAAAAACAAAAGCTGCCACCTCCACCCTGAATACAAGGCCTGGGGCTGCACCCCTTCCATGCGCTGCCTTCCACAAGGAAGGTGGCTCTTGGTTGCCGCCTTTTTCAGGACA
Source organism: Lissotriton vulgaris (assembly GCF_964263255.1). Taxonomy (NCBI): domain Eukaryota; kingdom Metazoa; phylum Chordata; class Amphibia; order Caudata; family Salamandridae; genus Lissotriton; species Lissotriton vulgaris. The sequence continues at coordinate 259,226,790 of NC_141687.1, forward strand.
CGCTTCTCTGCTATGATGCTGGGGAGGGTGGCGGGAAATAAAATGTAGAAAGTATCAAAAATAACAGGAAGAAGAGGGAAGGAAGTAAAAAAAAATTAGGAAGGATGTAGAGAGAAAAACAGTACAAAAACTCACTCAAACACAAAAAAAGTAGAAAAAATGCAAAATACACACTTAGAAAGACAGAGGAAAAGATAACAAACACAAAAATCAGAAAAAAGATTTGGAAAACAAGGATTGAAAGGATTGAGAAGGATTCCAAAAGTCAGTCCCAGCAACATAACAGAGAAAGAAACAAGATGGCCGTGCCCATGCACTACCGTGTGGTGCTGTTTGCGCAATATTTCCACCCGAACACGCAATCTGCATTGCAGTACAGCGGAAAGCAGATTCGACAAGCAACTCTGCCCACTCGCAGAACTCCGCGTAGTGCGCCATAGTTTTTTACCGCTTTGCGGAGCGCCCAGGCTTAGTGAAAACAGGGCCATCTCTGCTTCTAGAAATTTGCAGCCCGTATACTGGCCACAAAATGACGCGCTTCGCAAGGCAATTGAGTTTTACACCCAAACAGCCACAAAAATGATTGAAAATCAGGAATGGGTTCACAGTAGTCCCCACTTTCAAAACACAAACTATTCCATGAGCCATATAGAAAACATGGGCGCCCACCTGCAGAGGGCACAGCTGTGGGTATTTTTAAGCAAATGGACTTTCAAACCAGCATACATTTAACTTGGAGTTTCTCCTCATTAGTGCATGAGCTGCAAACAGTACATACAAAAGTGGTTCTCTCTCTGTTTCTGAGCTTTGCTGTCTGCAGCCCATGTGCTACTGCTAACTCAGAGAATTAATGAGTTAAATGTATGCACTTAAGACAGTGCAATTGCATACAAATAAACACACAGGTGTGCCCTGGGCCAGCACACTTGTTCAATAAACTGGCCCAGGAGATGGTACTGAGAATTTAGGATTGGCAGAGACAGGTGACTTTTCAGCTGGATCTGATGTGGCTTAGGTGTTGCAAGAATTCATAGGGTGGTTGTTTGTACGCTTCCTGTGCTTCTGTAAAGAAATGGCAAATAAAAATACCCACTGTGAATTATAATGCTGGAGAACAATGTGAGACATTTTTTGATAGCCCCAGTGTTCCAGATGGTGTAGTAAGCGAATGTGCATTGAACTAGCTTTGCAGGTTCTGAGATTTCAAACAGTCGTCCTCATACAAAAAAAGGAAAAAAGACATGATGATGCATTCAAAACTGGCTGCTGTGTAATTTCTCATGTGAGTTAATCAAAAAAGGGGAGAGAGAGGTATGTAGTGGACCTTGCCTCTGGCTGCTGTGTAAATTTTCAGGTGAGTACCTTGCCTCCTGTATCATATAGTTAATCAAAAGACGTCCACTCAGTAGGGTTTGTTTAATATGGTTTATTTTCAAATGTGCGTGATCCATATGGGAAAGATTTATTTTTCTTAAAATAACCCTCACCCACCAAAAGGCCCCTTGGTGGCATGCTTCTTCATTGGGTTCTACCAACCCTGCTGCAGGATGGGACGTGCTACGACCACCGGAGACGTGGGTGCACTTTTTTGGGCGGTGTGGGCTATATTGTTGGTGTAGGAGTGAAAGGGTCAAAGTGATAGTGCAAAAATATTTAAAAATACCTGGCCGCCAGGAACTTATACTTTAATGTAACCCGTGGCTGGTATTATTAACATGCGTTGGCATAGCCAATAGGTCTCGCATTTGGGACCTTATAAGTGTTTAGCCATGCAACAGTTGGTGTTGTTGCATCAAGGCTATTCTGCTGCATAACTAAATACTTATAGGGTCCAAAAAGCAAACCTATTGTCTATGCCAATTCTTGTTTGTTTTTTGTTGCTGTTTTGTGTAAGTTGCCACAACTACAATAGCTTGACATGGTTTTTGTTAAAAGTTCTTTGCATAAAATGAACTTGTTTTCATTGTTGTTTCCATTCTGGTTGTAGGAAGCAGTCATTCCCGGGGATGTGGGGGCTGCCTAGCTGCGCGCATGCGCCGAACTTGGCAAATAAGAAAAAGCCTAGTGCAGGCACAATTTACAAGTGTGGAGTGAGTGAGCCCCAGGCAGCATGACTCACTCACACAGGAGTTCATGCACTGCACCTGCATACTCAGCATGGTTTAAGGAAACTCGACACACTCCCACCCAGGCATCGAATACATATTTACCAAGAAACTCTGAGAAGAGCCTGCCTGCTGCACTGACGGCTGGTGGTGTGTGTGCCTGGTCAAAGCGTGCACTGACGGCCGGTGGTGTGTGTGCCCTGTGAAAGGGTGCTCTGACGGCTGGTGGTTTGTGTGCCTGGTAGAATCATGCACTGATTGCTGGTGGTGTGTGTGCCTGGTGGAAGCATGCACTAACGGCTGGTGGTGTGTGTGCCTGGTGAAAGCGTGCACTGACGGCTGGTGGTGCGTGTGCCCGGTGAAAGCGTGCACTGACGGCTGGTGGTGTATGTATGACTGGTGAAAGTGTGCACTGACAGCTGGTGGTGTATGCCTGGTGAAAGCGTGCACCTACGACTGGTAGTGTGTGACGGCTGGTAGTGTGTGTGCCTGGTGAAAGTGTGCACTGATGGCTGGTGGTGTGTGCGCCTGGTGGAAGCGGGAACTGATGGCTGGTGGTGTGTGTGCCTGGTGGAAGTGTGTACTGACGGCTGGTACTGTGTATGCCTGGTGGAAGCGTGCACTGACAGCTGGTGGTGTGTGTGCCTGGTGGAAGTGTGCACTGATGGCTGGTGTTGTGTGCCTGGTGGAAGCGTGCACTGACGGCTGGTGGTGTGTGTGCCTGGTGGAAGCGCACACTGACGGCTGGTGGTGTGTGTGCGTGTGTGCCTGGTGGAAGCGTGCACTGGTGGCTGGTGGTGTGTGTGCCTGGTGGAAGCGTGCACTGACGGCTGGTGGTGTGTGTGCCTGGTGGAAGCGTGCACTGATGGCTGGTGGTCTGTGCCTGGTGGAAGCGTGCACTGACGGCTGGTGGTGTGTGTGCCTGGTGGAAGCGTGCACTGACATCTGGTGGTACGGGTGCCTTGTGGAAGCATGCACTGGTGGCTGGTGGTGTGTGTGCCTGATGGAAGCGTGCACTGATGGCTGGTGGTGTGTGTGCCTGGGGGAAGCGTGCACTGGCGCTGGTGGTGTGTGTGCCTGGTGGAAGTGTGCACTGACGGCTGGTGGTGTGTGCCTGGTGGAAGCGTGCACTGACGCTGGTAGTGTGTGTGCCTGGTGAAAGTGTGCACTGGCGACTGATGGTGTGTGTGCCTGGTGGAAGCAGGAGCATTAACAGTGATAGAACACACAAATGAAACTGACGAAGAGGAGGGGGAGGACGGGAAGAAGGGAGGGGAAGTGCGAGCAGATGAGCATGATTCACAGCTAGAAGACACAAATGAAGCTGACCATGAGGAAGGGGGAAAAGGGAGGGGGTAGTGCAAGCAGAGGAGCCTGATTACAGCAATAAAAACACAGATAGCAGCTGTGCACGTGCACTAGCTCGTGAACGCAAGCTGTAGGCCAGCAAAAGCCTCTGGTGGCACTTTTAAAAGCCACTTACTAAATGTCTCGAAGAGACAGTGCATGCGCTGTCTCAGGCGAGACCTAAAAAGGGGGTTTGTGAGTTACACAATATAATGGGTGTGTTACTCTTTGTCATTTCTAAATTTCTTAGGTGCACACATGTAGAATGATGTAAGCACATGCATGTGTCTCCAAGCATGTGTGTGCCTAAAGAATGATGTGCGCCTATTCTTTATTTATCGATCCAAGATGGGGGATGCTGTTTGTATTGGTAAATATATAATGTAACTTTAGTATTGCTAACATGCTTTTTGTACAGCAGAGTAGTCAAAGGGCAAATGGCAGCTGGCAGTCCCTCCAAAAACTATAATAAATAAAATTGATTTTTAAAAACATTACAGACTGTGAGGAGTTAGGAAAGCAATGGTGGATCAGGTTGGTGGAGTGGGTGAGAGTGTGTGAGGCAGACGCAACGGGGAGTGTGTGGCAGGCAAGGGAGCAACTGAGGGCCTCAAGATTGCGTCTGGGAGGCACAAAAATCAAATAAAAAAGTCAGGAGGGATGTGTAAACAAATGTATGCGCTTGGGGTCAGGTTGAGGAAGCAACTTGGAGCGTGCGTAGATAGGTGTTTGGGAGAGGTACAAAACACATGAACTGTCATGGAATGCTGAAAGAAAAAGGAAAAAGTATTTCTTTAAATGTGAGCAGTGGAAGAATACAAGTCAACGAATATAAAGGATGGTAAAGAGGCTATGCTCCAGGAGATGGGGCAAACACAAGAAAAAGAAGGTAAGCCATTGAATAAGAAGCAAGCAAATGAAAGTGACAATAAACACATCCAATGGTAAACAATGGCGATCTCTAAGCTCACTGTAGGTGTTTGGTGTGGCTCACAAGAGCCTTTTGCCTACAGACGGCTAAATGCTGTCTCGTAGGTGAAATCTAAAAATAACTGTAGTGGCCCAAACTTTTCTTTGGATACCACTGTCATTGTAGTCCAATGCTGGGGTTGGCTTACACCAATATTGCCTAGTCTTGATTCCACCTCTTACCTCTTTGTTCCTCCATGCTACCCTTCCCATCATTTGATTTCACTAGTGCCAGTTCTTTTTCATCTCCATGTTCTCTCTTTGTCACTGTTTTCATATGTTTCTCTCCTTTTCCTCTTTTCTGCCTTTCTTACTTTTGATCTTGGTAAAAAAAAATGAGTGCCAAGACCTATCACCAGCAACCACTAGCACACATTAAGAGGTCTTTCCCACCACTCGCCTTTTCCGTTGCTTTTTCCTGTTCAACCACGGCAAGGCTCCCGACATTGGAGGCAGGCCAGAACCCCACTGGTGTTAAAAACTGAGGGCCCCAGATATCGGCAGCACGCCAGAAGGACAGTCTTTAAAATTCAGAGTTTTGAGATGTGTGGCACGCGTATAGTTGTGCATGTGCATCACAGCGATAGTATTCATTCAATTTATTTCATGGGTGAGGGGGTCAACATATTTCAGTGCCTGACGCCACTGAATGAGTTTCACTGCAGGTCAGTCGGAAGCTTTCAGCCTGGGTGGAAGCCGTTTGCCCCTCTGCCTGCCTCGCTCGCCTCTCGTGCCTTCTGAGTGTGTGGCTGCCCGCGCTCGCTGTTCAAACCCCCCACGAAGGATCTTCCCTGAGGTGTATCCAGAGCCAGGCGCAGCACCCGTGGCATTCCTGACGCAGGCTGGACATTACTGCAGCCATTACAAGACCTTTGTCCCATGCAAGAAGAAATAGGGGTGGGGGGGTGCAAGCTTCTTATATCTCATGTTTTTCGCTCTGTATAATATTTTTTTATAGTGTTATTTATATAACAAACACTTCGAGGGGCTCGAAGTTGTCATCCACAAATTACTTATGGTGCATCACACTTCCATATCACATACGCTATATTGCATGATAATAATGTCGCATCCCATCCACTACATCGCCCTAACCACTACATCGCAAGGGAAATCGTTTTTGAGGTAAGAGTTATAGATTGTAATTTCTGAACTTATTGGCCACAAACAAAAAAACACCCGACAAAAAAAAAAAAATATATATATATATATATCGAGAGAGATAGATAGACAGACAGACAGACAGACAGACAGACAGACAGACAGACAGACAGACAGATAGATAGATAGATAGATAGATAGATAGATAGATAGATAGATAGATAGATAGATAGATAGATAGATAGATAGATACTTTTTACCTTACTGATGTAGTGGTAGGTGATGTACTGGTGCAATATTATTAGAGCGCGCCAGTATCGACCTTGACATAGGATCATACATCCATTATAAGCTGGTCTCTGCAGCGAGTACCCAAACAACCGAGCTTTCTGGTCAGCCTGTTTGCACCTGACAGCAGCACGCAGTGGCCAGTACCTTCAGACCCCTATCTGCTAGCCCAATTATCATAGACTGTTGCTTTTCCTCCCCGGTGCACCTCTCGTTCCCAGGCTCCGCGCACCTGGCCTGCGCCTCCTTCCACTGTGGCCTTTCCATAATTCTGCAGTGTGCATACTCCATTAAACCCCGTCCATCCTTGACCGCTTCCTACATCAAAGGGATCAGTGAAGCTGCCAGCCCTTCTCAAAGCTGCAGGAACCACTGCCAGTTTTCTGCCAACTGAGCTCTCTGCTCCACAGGGTTCAACTGATCCAGGCCACCGGCATCGACATGGAAATATGGGTTACCCTCGCAAAGATGTAAATCCACGCCATAAGACGCAGCCATAAGTTTCGAGAAAGGGGAGTGGATCATCGCATCGATCACACAAAGTTTGGTAAGACGAACTCTGAAAGGTGGACCACATCTGACTGTACTTATGGGGATCCAGTGGTTGCCTCAGTCTAGTTTCTACAGGAAAGATGCCCAGGTGGTTAAACTCATCACCACTGGAGGAACCATCGGTGGCAACCTTGGCATGAAGGAGTCATCAAATGATGAACAGTGTTAGATTATAGGAGAGGAAGAACTCAGGAAGGAACAAGAATGGACAGGACTTTAAAGCATGCCTAGAAGAGAGGACACTAAACATGCAAATTAGAACCTGATCTGCTGGTGTTGTAGATCATGCCCTGATGGGCTCTTACAATATGTACCGAATGTAATTCAGAACAGGTTCTGATTGTAGCCCAGAACTCCTCCTTGGCGGTGTCTTAGATGTCATCATGTTGGCATTTCAAAACATGATTTGATGGTATCTCAGAACAAGGTAAAATGATATCCCAGCATATAAGACGAACATATCTTACAAGACGCCCTGATGGATTCTTTGAGGATTCCGTAAAAGTATCGCTGAACATATTCTAATTGCATTTTGGAAATTCTCTCCGTTGTATGGCAGATCATGCCATAATAGTAACTTAGAACAGGATATAAATGTAACTCAGATTATTATTTAATTATATCTCAGAAAACTCAAGACAGGGCCAAATGGCATCTCAGAACATGCTTAGGTCATTTTTCAGAACCTCCCCTCAAGGTATTTCAGAAAATGCATGTCCTTAGAATTTGTTAAGAAAATACACCAGCATTATATAAAACCTGGATTGGGAAAATTTTTTAGATGCAAAAGTTTTACCAAGATCCTGATTTTACCCCACTACTAAGCTTGTGACTTTTTTTGGGATTTGTTTTTCATAAAGTGAAGCTTTTTTCGTTCTTAACATTTTTGCAAGGTAACTTTCACAGTAAAAATCAGCAAAACCTTAAACGCGAACACTATAGTGCTTTATACGCCATATACTTATCTGTATCATAATTCTGTGCTGGAAATGTATGCAGAATCATTCCTCTCAAAATTTATATTTTGTGAAACATTTATATGCAAGATGGTCTTTCAGAAAAGGTCATTGTTATGTACTTTCTGTGAAGTATACATTCTGTGGAATCATTTTAACTGCAAATAATGATGTATATCAAATAGTATGTCACAAATTACTTGATTTTCATACATAAACCCAAGGACGAAAACCTTCAAACGCTCCACAAAGTTTGCCAAGACTATAGCGAGTTACAGAAAAAAACAAACCTTTGCATACTTCACACACCCTTTTCTGAGCATGCCTGATGGCATCTCAAAATGTGCCATGATAGCACTTTGAGGCACCCTATGATCATATCTCAGCACTACTTCTGATGGTATACTATGCTGTGATGATATCTCAGAACATGCCCAGGTTGCATATTAGAGCATGACTGGTGCCATCTCAGAATATGACCCTGTAACACAATAAGACACGCCATGATCGAATAGTTGAACCTGCCCTGATGATTAGCTGAACCAACCCTAATGGTATTGCTCAAATTCTGAAAGATGTTTTAAAAGCCTGTGGCCTCCATTCCTGCAGACGCCACAGTCTTGAATTCTTTATTTCTACTGCAATATCAAACTCAAGTTTTGTGAAAAACAAATCATTGGCTAGGATGTAACATGAAACATCTGTAGCCCTGGTTTCTTTACTAATGTGCAGTCATGTGATGCGAAATGATGCGACTTCTCTGTAGAATGTGATGAGAGGCTTCTGAGTCTCCCATATCTCACAGATATATATTGGCCTTAGGCTGAATTAGGGCCCCCTGAAATGTTGGGGGGCCTTTGAAGGGGTGAGGCCAGCCTGAACCACAGGGGCTACAGGGTTCTTAATTACACCAATGCTAATACATAGTAAACCCCCCTCAGGTGATAGTCCCCTGTGTAAAGGTATGGTTAGCACTATCATTAACAGTACAGATTACGCTTTCTGGTCCACTTATGTTACATGTAAGACTGGGACATAATGCTTCCTAAGTAAAATAATGATGGTGCTTCTCTCCCAGTATTGGGTCTTACCAAATAGAGATTCAAACATACTAGAAGACTTCAGTGACCCAAACTCTACAGCCCTTGTATAAAACCTCAGACACCTTAGCCTCACCCAGCGTATTAATCAGCAACATCACACTCGACAAGCCTGCAACTATCACCTGGACAGACCATGCTCTTGTCAGTTTCAGAATATCCATCCTGAACAATTACAGACCTACCACCAGGGGACCCAACGGTCACAGCTGGAAACGCTTCACAGAAGGGCACTGGCCTTATATCCTCTTTGAACACTGGCCCGAGCACACAAGCAACTTGATGAAAGTTATCAAGAACCTCAACGGCTGGGTCACTGCATGCACCAACACCCTATCCCCCATCAAGTGCCATCCAACTGCAAGAGCCTGACGACAGGCCAGCAGGTACACAGAGGAACTCAGGCTAACAAAACAGCTCTGCAAACAACTGGAGCACAACTGGAGAACAAGTCAAGTAACAAAGGATAAAGACATCTTCCAATCTGCCCTAAGATTCAACCACCAACAGATATGAAACCAAGGACACAGCTCTTGCAGATCGCATCAATGCTGGCACAAACAGCAGCAAATAAATCTTCACCATCAGAGGTAAAGACTGCCACATGCTTTTGCAATGTATCATTGGGGTAGGCAAATAAAGAGACGTCCGGCATGGTTGATGAATATTGCACTTTGTGAAGAAGTGCGAAGGTCGCCATCTTCACCTGTAATGAAGTAGCAATAATAGCCTTCATACAGGGAAAAATGGTCTACGCAGTTAATACCCTGAGTTAATCCCATTACCAGTAGGATCACGAGTATAAACGCTAACTTGAGCCTACCGGCACGCTGATTCCTTCACTGGAGCTTCATTCAGAATTTGCTTTCTCAAACTTTGCATGGTGGTTCTTCAACTTCATAACAGGATTACCTCAGGGTATAGACCATAGACCATTTTTGTCTGTATGAGGGCTATCATTCCTAATTCATTAATTCATGAGGGGTCATCGTTTTATTTCTAATTGATTGTGGTCCTGAGGATGGTATCGTGGACTGAGCACAACAGTGACAGAAACATCAATGTTGAGTCCAACTCTCTCTAAAGGAAACTTCTGGAAATTCACCAATTAATTGCCAAAATCACATGGTGTAAAGACATTGATAACATTCATAGTGGAATCTTCAAATATTAATATTTGGTATCATTATTTTTGATATATTTTAACTTGATTTACAAGTTTAATGATTGTGTTGAGTTATGTGATTTGTACCCCTGAATTGTATATAGTAAATACAAATATCTGTTTCAATACTAAAACTTGGTGTGTGCCTGTTCATTCGGATTAACCCCTTTTACAATTTCATTTAGAGTCTTGCTTTGATTGAGTCTCTGCTGTCGCTGTGTGGACAAATAATTCGAGTAAATCACTTTCAAATTACTGTATTTAAATGATTCCCTTGTTGGCCCGTAACCTTTTGTCGTAGTTTATACCCGAGCTCGCAAGGGATTACTGGGTTGCCCTTTTTCTTTATGTACTCAGCACCACTCAACTCTATGCCAGTGTACCTTATCCCATTCTACTATGCATCAATGCCCTCTCTGTCACTACACTCTACACCACTCCAGTCTCGGCCACTTCACTCTACTCTGCCCCACTCCACTCTACCCTGAACCACTCTGCACCACTCCTCTACTCCACGCCACTGCTCTTCATGCCAATGCACTCAACACTACTTTACTCAAAATGAATGCATTATATGCCACTGCAGTCTACGCCACTGTACTCAACACCACTCACTCAAAACCGATGCATTCTACGCCACTGCACTCTACCGCACTCTTCGCGACTGCACGCTCTGACACTCTGGTCCATTGCACTCTACATCACTGCACTCTAAGTCCCTTTATTTTTCTCTGAACCACTGAACTCTAGGCCACTGCTCTCTGTACCACTCTATTCTATGCCACTGCACTCTACGATACTGTACTCTGAAAGACTGCATTCTCCGCCACTGAACTCAATACCACTCTGCTCTGCACCACTGCACTCTACGCCACTGCATGGCAGGCCACTCTACACCATTGAGCTCTACATCACTGCACTCTAAGCCACTCTAAACTACTCTGCACCACTGAACTTTATGTCACTGCCCTTTGAAGCACTCTATTCTGCAACACTCTACTCTGCACCACGCTCACAAGGGATTTCTGGGTTGCCCTTTTTCTTTATGTACTTCTCTTTACTCATCACCACTCTACTCTATGCCAGTGTACCCTACACCATTCTACTTTGCACCACTGCCCTCTTCGTCACTACATTCTACACCACTCCAGTCTTGGCCACTTCACTCTACTCTGCACCACTCCAGTCTATGCATCTCTACTCTGCAACACTGCTCTCTATGCCTCTGCCTGAGGCGGAAGCCGGGAGGTCTCTGCTTCTATTCTTTGCACAGTGCGCTTAGCGCTTGATTTATTTTAAAACTGCTCGATTTTTACTGCACTTTGCTCGCATTGCCTGCATCTCCGCGCTTGATGTAAATAGGCGTGTAGAGACTTTCCTTCCTGTGTGATCGCTTTTTGTGCCTCTCCCCCCTCCCTCTGCCCCCGGTCAGCTCTCGGCCGAGTGTAGATGCCGAGAGCTGGTTGTTTACAACTTTGGCGGCCATATTGAGTGGGGGTGCGTGAGTGACGCGCTCTAGCAGCGCTCATAAAGGGCCAGGGGAATCTCTGTTCGGATTGCCAACAGCTGCTCATTTCCCTCCTGAGGCGGAAGCCGGGAGGTCTCTGCTTCTATTCTTTGCACAGTGCGCTTAGCGCTTGATTTATTTTAAAACTGCTCGATTTTTACTGCACTTTGCTCGCATTGCCTGCATCTCCACGCTTGATGTAAATAGGCGTGTAGAGACTTTCCTTCCTGTGTGATCGCTTTTTGTGCCTCTCCCCCCTCCCTCTGCCCCCGGTCAGCTCTCGGCCGAGTGTAGACGCCGAGAGCTGGTTGTTTACAACTTTGGCGGCCATATTGAGTGGGGGTGCGTGAGTGACGCGCTCTAGCAGCGCTCATAAAGGGCCAGGGGAATCTCTGTTCGGATTGCCAACAGCTGCTTATTTCCACCCGGAGGCGGAAGCCGGGAGGTCTCTGCTTCTATTCTTTGCACAGTGCGCTTAGCGCTTGATTTATTTTAAAACTGCTCGATTTTTACTGCACTTTGCTCGCATTGCCTGCATCTCCACGCTTGATGTAAATAGGCATGTAGAGACTTTCCTTCCTGTGTGATCGCTTTTTGTGCCTCTCCCCCCTCCCTCTGCCCCCGGTCAGCTCTCGGCCGAGTGTAGATGCCGAGAGCTGGTTGTTTACAACTTTGGCGGCCATATTGAGTGGGGGTGCGTGAGTGACGCGCTCTAGCAGCGCTCATAAAGGGCCAGGGGAATCTCTGTTCGGATTGCCAACAGCTGCTCATTTCCCTTCTGAGGCGGAAGCCGGGAGGTCTCTGCGTCTATTCTTTGCACAGTGCGCTTAGCGCTTGATTTATTTTAAAACTGCTCGATTTTTACTGCACTTTGCTCGCATTGCCTGCATCTCCACGCTTGATGTAAATAGGCGTGTAGAGACTTTCCTTCCTGTGCGATCGCTTTTTGTGCCTCTCCCCCCTCCCTCTGCCCCCGGTCAGCTCTCGGCCGAGTGTAGACGCCGAGAGCTGGTTGTTTACAACTTTGGCGGCCATATTGAGTGGGGGTGCGTGAGTGACGCGCTCTAGCAGCCCTCATAAAGGGCCAGGGGAATCTCTGTTCGGATTGCCAACAGCTGCTCATTTCCCTCCTGAGGCGGAAGCCGGGAGGTCTCTGCTTCTATTCTTTGCACAGTGCGCTTAGCGCTTGATTTATTTTAAAACTGCTCGATTTTTACTGCACTTTGCTCGCATTGCCTGCATCTCCACGCTTGATGTAAATAGGCGTGTAGAGACTTTCCTTCCTGTGCGATCGCTTTTTGTGCCTCTCCCCCCTCCCTCTGCCCCCGGTCAGCCCTCGGCCGAGTGTAGACGCCGAGAGCTGGTTGTTTACAACTTTGGCGGCCATATTGAGTGGGGGTGCGTGAGTGACGCGCTCTAGCAGCGCTCATAAAGGGCCAGGGAAATCTCTGTTCGGATTGCCAACAGCTGCTCATTTCCCTCCTGAGGCGGAAGCCGGGAGGTCTCTGCTTCTATTCTTTGCACAGTGCGCTTAGCGCTTGATTTATTTTAAAACTGCTCGATTTTTACTGCACTTTGCTACTCCAGAGAAGCACTACTTCAGTTACGCTCCCTGCCACCTTCATATTGCTCCCTTTTCAAGACGGATCCTTGACCTTTTACTCATTGTGCCTCATGCCACCCCCCTAATCAAGCACTGGGAAAACACACAATACGTCTCGGTCTTTTGAACTGTAGATCTCTCCCTAGGCACTCGCTTGAGGTTAATCTCCTCATCCTGGAACAGGAGTTAGACATCTTGTTTCTAACAGAAACATGGCTCACACAGGGTGCAGAAGCAGACATGGTTAACGCCCTCCCCCCTGGCTTTTTTATTCTTTCACAGGATCGACCACTAGGTCGAGGAGGAGGCATCGCCATTCTGTATAAGAACTCACTGACCTGCAGAATTCAGAAAGGCGAAGTGGAAGACTGTGAGAGCTGTAAGTTCTCCTTTCAAGTCTCACCCACTGTTGCCATGTCTGGGCTGTTAGTCTATCGCCCCCCAGGAAAGATGGGTAACTTTACCAGTTCTTTTATGGAAACGGTAATGGTTGGTGCTGCCTCTGCTACAAACTTCATCGCCCTGGGAGACCTCAATCTCCACTTTGATGACCAGGAAGAGCGGTTGGCAACTGCCCTCTTATATGACCTTAAAACCTATGGGATGGACCTTATAAACCTGGATCCCACCCACAACAAAGGCCACCTGCTAGATCCCATCTTTGCAAATATTTCCATCATGAAAGCAGCCCCCCCTATTCCTCTGCCATGGACGGATCATCTTTTGATCCCTTTCACCTGGGAAACTAAACTTGAAAGCATCCCCCCCTCTAGTGTTGGTGCACCTGACAGACCATGGGCCAGGCTATCAGTGGAAAATTTCACTTGCAGCCTAGAAGCCTCACGTCCACCTCTCTCACAGGATCCTGTTGTAGCTGAAGCAGACCTCTGCAGGTGGATCTCAAACACTCTAGACGCTGTCCTCCCTATAAGATCGGCAGGTATAAGGGAGAAAAGACTTCACACCGCTCCTTGATATACATCTGAGCTAAGGGCTATGCGGAGGGCATGCAAAAAATTAGAGCGCTCCTGGAGAAAAAACTGGGAGGTAGCCAGTAAGATGGAATATCGAACGGCAATGAGGAGGTACAAAACTGCCATCCGGCTGGCTAAAACTCAATTTTTCGAGGAGAAAATTAGCAATGCATCTAACTCCTCAAGAGAAGTCTTCCTGGTGGTTAAAGAACTTTTGAAAGTTCCAACACCTTCTGCCCCCACGGAGAACTTGGAGGTTAAATGCAATAACTTGGCAGAATACTTTCACACAAAAATCGCAAAAATCCTTATTTCTTTACCCCTGCCCAAGATAGGACCTGAGCGGTGGGAGGAGGAGGGTTGTCCTCAGATAACTTTGGGATTCTTCGGGCCAGTCACTAAGGATGAAGTCCTTAAAGCCCTATGTTCAATTAAGAGTGGCTCCCCTCGGGATGTTGCCCCTATGAGAATTCTTAAACAGGTTGCCCCCTCCATTGTGGAGCCCATTACTGAAGTCATCAATGCCTCGTTAGGCACTGGCATTGTTCCACCTAACTGGAAGAGCGCAATAATGAAAGCCCTCCTGAAAAAACCTTCTCTGGACCCTCTAGATATGGCCAATAACAGGCCTATCTCGCTCCTCCCAGGGCTGAGTAAAATCTCAGAAAAATTGGTTAACTCTCGGCTATACAATTTTGTGGAGTCCAATGGTGTGCTAAAAAGCTCTCAAACAGGCTTTCGCCCGGGCCAAGGCACTGACACCGCCTTGTTGGCAGTCATGGAGGAGGCACGCTGCATTTTAGACTCGGGGGATCAGTGGCAGTGATCCTCCTGGACCTGAGTGCAGCGTTCGACACTGTGAACCACCAAGTGTTACTCCAGAGACTATCGGACGCCGGAGTGAGAGGGACAGCGCTAAACTGGCTTAGGTCATTCCTTAGCGAAAGATCTTTCCAGGTATGGGAAGGGGGCGCACGATCGGCATCCACTCACCTCCATTGCGGCGTGCCTCAGGGCTCCTCCCTGAGTCCTACACTATTTAACGTGTATATGGCCCCCTTGGAGGATGTGGTGGCTCCATTCAACATCAAGATCGTGAGCTATGCCGACGACACCCAACTGGTGTTCGCCCTCTCCCAATCCTCGGAAAACTCCCAGATACTCCATGCCTGCCTCTCACAGGTCCATTCTTGGATGGGGGACTCAGCACTCAAACTGAATGGGTCCAAGACGGAGATTATGGTGATGGGACCTAAAAATCCCTCCCTTTCCTGCTTGGCCTGGCCCAGTTGTCTAGGGTCTCTTCCTGAACCCAAAGACGAGATCAGAGCCTGGGCATTTGGATGGAACGAGATCTCTCCCTTAGAACCCAGGCCTCCTAACTAGCGGGTGTCTGTTTTGGTCTCCTCAGATCAGTACGTAAGGTATTACCACTCATCCCTTTTCTATCTAGAAAGCTACTGATCCAGGGTCTGATTATGTCCAGCAGTCCAGGTTGGACTTCAGCAACGCGATCTACCTTGGGGCTCCTGAGAGCACTCTGAACAGACTCCAACAAGTTCAAAATGCGGCAGCACGAATGCTCTACAACATCCCCATCTCTCGCTCTTCTAAACCAGCACTGAGGGCACTACACTGGCTGCCAATACGGGAAAGAGTGAAATTTAAATCCCTATGCCTTGCACACAAAATCTTGCAAGGCAAAGGCCCCCCCGTCCTTCAGAAGATGGTGATCCCGTATAAAGCGAGCAGAACCTTACGTTCAGACCAGCAACACCTGACTGTTGTCCCTAGGGTAAAAAAGGCCCGATCAGGAGGAAGGAGATTTTCAGTCAACGTTGCTACACTCTGGAATGCCCTCCCCCTAGGTTTACGCGCGGAACCATGTCTTCTACGCTTTCGAAAACAACTTAAAACTCTCCTCTTCTGTTAATCTTCTCTGGTTCTGCTATTTCTGACACTTGCTGGTGGCAAAGCGCTGGGATGCTCTAGGGTAACCGGGCGCTATACAAAACCGATTTAATAATAATAATAATAATAATAATAATAACTCTATGCGACTGCACTCTACCCTGAACCACTCTAAGCAACTCTACTCTGCAGCACTCTACTCCACGCCAGTGTGCTTTATGCCAATGCACTCAACACCACTTTATTCAAAAATAAAATGCATTCTATACCATTCTGGTCTCTAGAGTGCACTCTATGCCACTACACTCTATGCCACTGTACTCAACACCACTTTACTCAAAACTAATGCAACTCTGCCACTCTGGTCCATTGCACTGTACATCACTGCACTCTAAGCCACTCTATTCTTCTCTGCACCACTGTACTCTAGGCCACTGCTCTCTGCACCCCTCTATTCTATGCCACTGCACTCTACGATACTGTACTCTGAAAGACTGCATTCTCCGCCACTGAACTCAATACCACTCTGCTCTGCACCACTGCACTCTACGCCACTGCATGGTAGGCCACTCTACACCATTGAGCTCTACATCACTGCATCCTACGCCACTCTAAAGTACTCTGCACCACTCTACTCCACGCCACTATGCCAATGCACTCAATACCACTTTATTAAAAAATAAAATGCATTCTACACCAGTGCACTCCATGCCACTGTACTTAACACCACTTTAGTCCAAACCAATGCACTCTACAACGCCCTATGGCACTGCACGCTCTGCCACTCTGGTCCATTGCACTGTACATCACTGCACTCTAAGCCACTCTATTCTACTCTGCACCACTGTACACTAGGCCAATGCTCTCTGCACCCCTATACTCTATGCCACTGCACTCTACGATGCTCTACTCTGAACTACTACATTCTCCACAACTGAACTCAATACCACTCTGCTCTGCACCACTCCACTATACGCCACTGCATGGTAGGCCACTCTACGCCATTGAGCTCTACATCACTTCACTCTACGCCACTCTAATATACTCTGCACCACTGAACTCTATGCCACTGCTCTCTGCAACACTCTATTCTGCAACACTCTACTTAGCACCACACTATCTCCACAACTCTACTCTATTCCACTGCACTCTATGCCACCGCACTCTATACTGCACTGCTCAACTTTACGCAACTCTACTGCACTCTACGCTGATGCACTCTATGCCACACTACTCTACGCCACTACACTTTTCATCACTCCACACCACTCTACTCTATTCTACACCATTGCACTGCACGCTACTGTACTCTGTACCACTATACTCTATGCAACTCACTCTACACCACTACAATCTACTCTGCACCAATCTACTCTATGCCATTCAACTCTACATCACTGTACTTTATGCCACTTCACTCTAGGCCACTCTATGATACTCCACTCTATGATACTACATTCTAATTCACTCTATGACACGCAACACCACTCTATGCCACTGCACTCTACAGCACCCTACTCCACTCTATACCACCCCACAACAGTACTTCATTCTATGACCCTCTACGCAACTCCCTCTATGCCACTCCATGCCACTTTACTCCACTCTATTCTACGACATACTACTCCACTCTACTCTGCACCACTCCACTCTATGCCACTCCTCTCTACTCTATGTAACTTATTTCTAGAACACTCTATACCACTACAATCTATGACAATCTACTTCACTTTCTTCCATTCTACTCTACAAGACTCTACGCTACACCCTTTATCCCACTCCACTCTGCTCTACACCACTAAACAACACTCTATGCTACTCCACTCTGCTCCACTTTACGCCACTCCACTCTGCTCCACTTTACGCCACTCCACTCTACTCCACTCTTTACCATTCCACTCTATGACACTCTACTCCCTCCACGACACTCCACAACCACACTACACCACTCCACCCCACTCCACATCACGCCACTTCATACCACTCCAGTTTACCCAACTTTACAACACTCCACGCCACTCTCCTTTACCCTACAAAATTTTAGCCATGCTGAACAGCAGGCCGCTGGTGTACAACATAGCTGAAACATATTGACAACGCCAATACCTCTTGCATAGGCCAGACCTATAGGCTTTACCAGTGTGAGTTTATCAATGCTTTCTTGAGGGCACTTGCTACACCGCAGGGTATTTAAATGTGCCATGGTAGACATTAATGCATTTGTGTAGGACTTTTACTGCCCTAAAGATGCCTCACAGTTCTGAAGATCAGCTTCAACAGCCAAGATGGAGAACTGAAGAAGTTTAACCATGGTGACGCGTAGGATCTGTAACATGCCAGCATGAAATGTGGAGTGTCAGGGCTCAGTAGCATCACCTAAACAAAATGGATGCCCAAGCACTGAAATGCCCACACAACAGAGAACCGAGTAGGGAAATGATTGCAAATCGCAGGCCCAAATTCATCCATTTTTATCCTTTCAGCAGGTCTGCGACTGCGAAGGTTACTCATGTATGTAGTTAGGCTGAAAAATTTACAATGCAAATGGTGGCGACATAGGAGAGAGGACATTGCAGAAGATACTGTAGGCGGTACAAGACTTAAGTGGAGCAGGCCTGCGCCACGCGGCAATTAATGACCTGAACGGATTATGGAGAATAAAAAATTCATCCTGGGCTCTCGGAGGAGGTGTGCCTGGAACAGGAAGAATTATTCACGCCGCTCTAAAAAACCATAATCACAGGAGCTATTCACGCAGTCAATTAAATGCATTGATTTAACTTTTGGAACTGGATACAAAAATACAAACTTGCCTCAATGGTGCCAATTTCCTAGACCCGCCTCCTGGATCTAAGTGTGTGTTTTTTCATCAGAGCGCTGCCGTTCAGAAGTACCTTCTCCCACACAGAATAAAATCTGAATTGATTTGGAACGCTAACTAATTTGCCTCTGGCGTGGATTCACATTGACTGAGAAAGGTTAACTGTGAATATAGATAACTGCGCGGCTCCATCGCAAAGGTACAACTTTCCATGGCTTAAATATTTCATTGGTTGAGCACTTAGTTAAACATGTGTCACTGTCACCAGGGGAAATGAAACCCGGAGCCCCTGGCCTCGCTCCAGTCCTGTTCTCTTTTGTAATGGGTCAAACGAGGACTAATTTCAGAGCCCAGCACAGACTCTAAAATCCAGAGTGACATCACAAGGTCGCCATCTTGCCTCACAGCTTCCCGCGAAAAAAGTCCTATTTGCTGCTGAGGGACTGTGTGTGTGTGGTGTGATGTTATGTTGTGTGTATGTGTGTGTGTTCAGTGGCGGCTGGTGGAGAAAGGGGTGGCGGAGCAGGGAAATATTTTTAAAACCACTTACCTTTTTCCATCGCCTCTTCTCGTCATCTACGCTTCTCTTCTCTTCCTGACTCCAAGTCCGAAAGAAGCAGGAAGCACACAAGCTCCCATAAGCCAATCACAACGCTGCAATGAAGCGTTGTGATTGGTCTAAGCGCCGGGGTTCGGCTCTCAAACGGGGACAGGGAGCCTGTTCATGTTCCCCACCCTGCTGTGCATTACAGCCTGGTGGGGAATATGCAAAGTGCGCATGACTGTTTGGCTAGCCCAAGATGGTCAGCCCAACTGTCATGCGCACTAAAATGCATTAAATACTCCTCCTCCTCCGGAGGAGCCAAGCTGGCGACCAAGATGGCCGCTTAGGCTCCCGGCTCCATAGACCTCCTCATCCTGCTACGAGTTCCTGCTAGATATCCTGTGCCCATGTAACGCTCCCGTGTAGACGAATTGTAATAAAGCCACATTGTGTGATCCTGAGGGTTCTACTGGCTTCGAGAGCGTAGAAACGTTGCCTCAAAGTTTGAGACCTACATCAGCTTTGGAGCCGGGGCCCCGAGTAGTAGTGTAGCCGGCTACTAGTTGAACAACATCGGCCATAAGAGTCCGGGAGGGGCCGGTCCACCGAAACGGAAGCAAAGTTTTGCCCGATCTTCATATTGAACATCCGTTCTGATTAGCGTCGAAGTGGAGCTACTCAATGACACTGCAGATGCAAGTTGAGCATCTGACTGACGGAGCCCGGAACTTGAACAGCTTGGAAACCATCTGAATCGCGACCCCGACAGATGCAGGTATATCCTGCTCGAAGGATTGCCCATGAGCGAAATTTACGACATGGCGCCTAATATTGACCTTTGTACGATTCGGACCCAATCCTATGATGTGTCTAGAAAGAGTCGAGCGGATGATTTGGTTCGACATATCCTAACTAAGGGGTCTCCGAAACTGGGACAGTATATCGACACCGAGGGGGAAAAATCAGAGCTGGCCTGAACCTAAGCTTGGAGCTCTAATGGCAGCTGTCGGTGGTCTTCACTTTTCCCTGAACCGGAGAGCCCAAGCCCTGGAGCACAAATTGGATGCTGTTACTTTTGAATTGGGGCAAATGAGAGCAGTTTTTGTCCAACTGAACGACACAGCGAGAGTCCCGGCGTCCACAGCAACTGGACTAATCAAGGCCTTCAACCCCATAAAAAGAGAGATGCGGGAGACTCTGGACTGCAAACCAGCTTATGATCGTGTACTGGGAGTCCCTGCTGAGTCAGTGTGTTCAATAGTGGTGCAGATGGGGGGAAAATTGTGCCATGCTATGCATCTGACGGCTCATGTGGAGACTCAAGATTGGTTCAACAAGGTGGCCCTCTCTCCCTTTCCGGACTCAGTGCAACTGAACTTGAAACAACGTCAGAGGCTCTTATTGACGTAGATGGGACCCAGTGACAATGAGGTTGAATATGCCCAGTTGTTTTCAGCTCGCTCCTGTGTGCAGCCAAACGAACACCTTCGGTCCTTCGAATCCGTTAAGATGGCGGCCGTTTGGTTGGAAAACATTTGTGTGCCTGATCAAACGGGCCAAGGCTGAGAACGGCTTATTGTTTCTAGACATTTGTTCGAGTGGTGGCTTTACGGGACTCCCCCGATCTTAGTCCGATTGTGTAGTTGTTAATAAATCCGTAACGAAGGGGAGGTTTGAACTAGCGGGGGGAGAGGCCGGGAGCCTGTACGAAGGCCCTCCTCCATTTACTATTTTTAGTTTCTGTAGAGTAGATGGGGCGACAGGCATACTGCTAGTTGGGGTCGGGCGTAAGCTACATGCAGGGGTTCAGTGTGGGGTGTGGCGCACGATGCATTTTTTCTTTTCTTTTCTTATTTCTTTTCTTTCTTTGAGCTTTTCTTTGTGCGTAAAATCCGTGAATCATCCTGCTTCTGTTTCAGTATTAAGGTGCCAATTTGTGCTTTATTATCCTGATTTGTTTATTTTCTACATGCAGATGTCCGTAATCTATCCTGTTTGTGATTTCAGTATTGAGGGGCATTATGAGCTTTGGTATACTGATTTTGTGGGTGGCAGGACCATGGGGCTGCACACTTGCGTATAGGGTGAACTCCATTCGTTTCATAATCTCGAATGATTAAGAGTGTTGGAGTCTCAGTGTCCTGCTTAATGTTCCGCAAGTATCCTGATTTTTCAATTGTTTGATTCTATGTGTGAACCTGACTGCATTGCACCTGATACATTCTTATTGTTTTTGTTTTTAATATCAATAAAAAGATTCATAAAAAAAAAAAACTCCTCCTTCCTGTGCCCACCTAGCCACGCCCCAACCCCGCAGCAACGGTTATTATCATTTTATTTTTCGCTTTTCCACTGCTCTGAGAGCAGTGTGTGACGCTCCTCTGCCTTCGCCGAAGAGCCGCCCCAGTGTGTGTTGGCGGGGGGGCGAGGTAAGGAGTTGGAAATGCAGAAGCTGTTTACTTTCTGTTTCTTTTCTGTTCCTTCACTGCCTTCACTAGCCCTGAGGCAAGTGGTAGGAAGGTTCAGTGCAGGGATCACCAAAAGGCAATCCTAGAGTGTGTAACAGCTACTAGTCATAGTTGAACCTAATTGACGTCCATGCCAAGACTATTCATTTGCAGATCAGAAGGTTCTCTGTCATGCAATACACATACAGGCACATGCATCAAAGGATTTTGCGATCGCAAACGGTGCGAATCGCAAAAATCGGCAGTTTGCGATTGCAAAATCTGCGTTTGGAATGCATGAAGGGCGAATTCTCAAATTGCGATTGCATTTAAGGAATCGCATTTTGCGATTCCTTAAATGCAATGCATGAAACTTAAAAAAATTGTGATTTCGCAATTAGGGGGAGCAAATTACCATGAGGTTGAACCTCATGGTAATTTGCGAAAACTTTGAAAAATGGACTTTCGTGCATTTTTCAAAGTTTCATGTTGTGCACACACACTCCCTTAGGGCATGTGTGTGCACAACATATGTGCACAGATTGATTTCAGGTGTGCAACAGGGTGTCCTTTGGACACCCCTGCACCCTTGAAATCGCATTCTCAATTTGCGATTCGCTAATTGCTAATCGCAAATTGAGAATGTCTTCCCATTATAGGAATGAATGGGGAGGTATTCCTTAATTGCGACTCGCAATATGCGAGTCTCAATTAAGGAACATTAAGAAATCGCAATTCTTTTAGCGATTTCTTGATGCATTGCATTTTGAGATTCCTTAATTGCGATTCCTTATTTTTCGCAATTAAGGAATCGCAAAAAGCAATATTGATGCATGTGCCTGATAGATACAAGTAAAATGTGGCGAAGGGAACAGCAAGACAGATTGAAACTGTCTCTGTGCATGCCAGGCCCCAGTGCTATGCATCCTGTGAGTGGGGTGGGGGGGACTGAAAACCACATCACTTGACCCAGATAACAAGACAGTTACAAGTTTCACTGGGATTCATTCAATAAAAAGAGTCCAGTCACTGTTTACTATTTCTAAGTTGCTGAGATATGTAGAGAATCTGATATGCAAGAGTTTAGTAGAATGTACTTCAAAGAGAGCGGCTACACGCAAGTACATTACACAAAGCAGCTGTTGGGTCATAGCAGTGAGTGCTAAACAATCGTCCCTGAATGGTTCATTCAAATGCTTTGATCATGCAGTGGACCACACAGTTTAATTCTGGCAACTGACTACAACACTGCTGCTTGTGCAGAAATGATTTTGCTTAGGTGCCAGAGGCTCCACCAGCTTATTGGGCTGTGCTGCAGAGCCCACCTGTCTTCACCACAGAGTGTTATTGAATCTAGGAAGTCCATCCACTATTCTCACATGCTAGATGGATCTTCAGTCACGTTTGGTACCTTTATATGGTCTTGGCAGGTGTTCGTCAGTTTAAGACAGTACCCTAGTTTCACACAGCTAGTTTGCATTATTGTTAGGGTACCTGGTACTAAGGCAGCAAACAAGCATATCTTGTAGAATGTTAGAGCTGGTTTAAAACGTAGAGGAAGATGAAGCATACAATGTGATAGTAGTGTTGTGTAAATTGGCAATGACAGAACTGTGGTAAATATTTGATTTACCGTCCTAATTTCTATGCAGGTAAGTACTTAAACAAAAATAACTCAATCGGAAAGAAAGACGCAGAGTCCGTGGTGTTAGAGTTCTTAGGGGTTTTATTCCTTAAAAAGGAATGGTTCTTGAACCGGATATCATGTTCCTGACACCACTGGGGTTCAGGAAGGGATAGAGCATACTTTATTGACAAGACATAACTTTTATACTTAAATCATACAATAGATACCAATACAGTAGGCGTAACAGCTGAGAGAAACAAGATAAAAGCACGCACGTGTTAGCAATACGTAATCAGAAGGCGTGAACTAGGCGTGAACATAGAGGTGTGTGCTAGAAACGTCACATGAAAGTGTCACAAGTAGGCGGGTACATAGCAGAATCTTGCAATGTCAGCAGAAATCTGAGGTCTGGATGCGCGCGCAGCTGCATGACGTGTGATTGACGTGGAGCTGGAGGGTGCAGGGGACTTGACATTTACACTAGCGGAAAGAGACAGAAGTCTGGCATGTCAGATCAACTTGTACCTATATCATATCTGATATCTGATGTTTGGGAACCATATTATCTAGAGGGAAAGGTCTCTTGGACAGAGGCTATTCTATACTGACTGTGAGTGCGTGTATAAGCGTCTACGTGTCTGCATGAGATGCGAGGGGCATGGGCCTACCATGGTAACAGGAGCTATGAATTACTTGCACGGAGACAGTGAGGCCGGGCCCTTTGCTCTGCAGCTGGAAGGATGTTTACTTGAACTAGTAGGCAGGAATGTATTTCTGAGGAGCGGAGCAGATAATTCGAAGGTTGAATACAGTCTTGGCAGACAACAGGCTGAGCTAAGCGCCGTTAGCCGCGCAGGGAGTAAGGTAAAAGTCACGGGTACAGAGGCAGGCTAGGCTGAGGCATTTAGAGTCAGAAGGCAGGAAAAGGCTTGATGGCTAAATTCAGGGCCTACTTCGCCTGGGCTGGAAAATGTGTAAAGTACACTACATAAAGACGTTGGCACGGCATACTTAGAAACGGAGTATTCAACCCGTTCAAGGTGGATCTGAAAGAGGACATGTTAACGTTGGACGCAAATGTATTTGCGTCTTCATAGCTGGCACAGGAGGGAAGTTACATGCACTTTAAGCTTGTACATGGAGACGGTGGGGTACACGTTAGGGAACATTTCTTGACCATAAAATTTATATTTCCTCATTCCCTCCTTGTTCCCTACGGACCCTTCATGATATATCGATCCTCATAAATCGACCAGTCTGTTCTTGTAACATCATTTGCTCTTCTTTCTTCTTTTCGCGTTTTGAGTGGAAACTTGAATGCGGAATACATGAGGTGGCGCATAGACCACAAATCGCTGGCCCACACTGTAGGCACAGGCAGCAACTGAATACTATGACAAGGGCAATGCCTAGGAAGGATAGGATCTTCCATCCCCAAGCGGTCAACGTTGTCCAGAACCAACCGGACCAAGTCCAGGTGCCTGGATTCTGATGTATCAAACTTGCAATTTTATGAAGACGTGTGATAGCTTTATATACTGTTGGCGCGTTTTCTGGAATAAAAACACAGCAACTTGACCCGATGACCTTACAAGCTCCGCCCCTATCTGCTAGGATGACGTCAATAACAAGACGATTTTGAAGAACAACAACCCGCATGGCAGATTGCTCCTCTGTTAAGTTGCCTAGAGCGGAGGTAGTTTCATTCACTACTGCTTCGAGGGTTCTAGTTAATTTTCGTATTAGTTTACTATTAAAGACGGTACCTAAGTAGGGGAAGAAACCTTTATTGAAATCTGTGTATTGCTCCCATGCCGTTTCAGTATAGTCGACAATCGGGAGATCTCTTCGGAGTCTAGTGGTTACTAGATTTGTATTTCTGTGATAATCAGGAGGGGCTAGGAAAACAGGTGGCAGAAGGAAGGCAATGTAACAGGTACCATCCCAATCTGGAGGTAAGCGTATGTATGCGGTATGGCCACAAACAAAGTAGGAATGACGAGTAGCTCTAAATGAAGACTTGCCTTGATCACTGAATTCGACCACAGTAGTACATTTACTATGACCTAAGTGTACTGAACCCTTCTTTCTGACACATAAATCACCTGTGACTGGTAATACTGACATAGCAGGGAGAACTGGTGCAGCTTCGGATTCAACAGTAAGAATCATGAGGTTAATTGTATAATTACCTAATCCATATACTTCATTTTCTAGATCAGTTCCTATTCTAATGGGAAGTCCCTTCTTGTCGGGATAACAGGCGTTAAGCAGAACTAAGTTCAGATTTCCCCAAACCCAATTTCCTTCGAAAACAGCAATATCAGGATCTAAAGAATTAATTATTCCAAACCATGCTCCACATGAGCCATTGTGAGTGAACGGGTATGGAAAAAGGGGCAGAACTCCCTTGTATTTCTGATAGGGAGGGAGTCGGCCACATATCCAACAGTTTGTAGCATTATTAGTCTGATGGGAGTGATGTAACATACTAATGAATGTGTTGTTGCGCAGCGCAAGTCTGTAAGACAATTCATGAGGGGGTAATTCGCTAAAAGAATGTTCGGCAGTGACATTGTAAGCAGATTGGGTATGCTTGAAGATAGGGTAATATATATGCAGCAATATACTGGCAACAATCGTCAGAAGGCTTAGAAAAAACATAACCAATAGTGTCACTATACAGTGGCTACGAAGTGATTTACAACATGCACGTTTCTTGAGTTGTCTCTCTCTCTCTCTATCTCGGTCTAGGGGATACATGTCAGAGACTATTTAACCGATTCACCTAGGGGAGGACTTAAACAATTAAACTGTCTGACTTGCTAGACCGTAGTTTTGATTTATACTCCTCTTGCGGAGTTTTCTCTCTCTTGCAAACTTTAAAGTCACTAGAATCGGGGCAGTCCTTTGAGGGGCTGGAAGAGTCAGTCTCTGGCAACAGTTCATTACATTTTTTAATATGACTCGTATGGATCCACCCCTTTCGGCCCTCCACTTTAATTGCCGTCCTCGTGGTCAGAAGGACGAGCTTCGGATCCTGCCAGCGAGGCACCAGCGGACTCCTCCTGTCGAAATTTCGTATTAAGACTGTATCACCAGGACGGACATCGTGTGGCTTTACATCAGTGTTGTCGGGAAAGGCTGCGGCAACCTGTGAACGACATGATTGGAGTGCAGACATCAAGGAGGCAAGGTAATCTGTCAGCATATTACAATCAACATCGGTTATTTTCTTAGGCATTGGCGTCCCCCACATATTTGGTGGTCGGCCAAAGACCACCTCATACGGGGATAGTCCTGATCTTGAATGGGGGACCATTCTCATATAAAACAGGGCAACTGGCAGGGCGACTATCCAGTCGACCCCTTTCTCTTTACATATTTTCGCAAGACGTGTTTTCAGTGTCTGATTATGCCTTTCTACAAGGCCAGCTGCCTCGGGATGTCGGACGCAATGGAATTTCCACTGGTATCCTAACAGAAGTGAAACCTGCTTCATGAGCTCGCCGAGAATGGCTGTCCGTTATCTGAGTACACGATACGAGGCAAGCCGTACCGTGGGAAGAATTCACGAACCAGCTGCTTAGCAGTGGTCGGGGCAGTGTAATCTGGGACTGGATATGCTTCGGTCCAACGGGAAAGTGCACAAACAACTACGAGGACGTACTTGAATCCTCGACAACGGTCCATCTGGATATAATCCATCTGGAGGACTTCAAAAGGGTGGTCGGGAGGATGAAATCCACCTTGCTCTACAGGGACGCTTTTACCTGGATTGAACTGACAACAGATCATGCAAGTACGCACTTTCTGTTTTGCGGCTGCTCGTAAATGTTTGTTGTACCAGAGATTCTGTAAACTGTCTAACATAGCTTTTTCTCCCAGGTGTGCTGGACTATGTGCTGTATTTATTATGACTTGAACCATAGAGTCGGGGAGAAACCATGTAGATTTTCCCTTCGTCATCCATCCCTGATCTGTCTGGATCCCTCCTAGTTCAGTCCATTTCTTAATTTCATCTGTAGTAGCATGTGTCTGAATATCGATTACATCTAGTGTGGGATCCCTAACTGTCATACAGTGTGTCGGCACTATGATCTTTGTTACATCCGTTGTCTGAGTGTGAGTCAATGCTGTATGTTTTGCTGTTTGGTCTGCCAGGTCGTTACCCTGGGAAATAGAGTCTGTAACTTTAGTATGTGCTTTACACTTCATGATGGAAATGCCTGAAGGCAGATGTATTGCTTCTAACAGTGCTTGAATAAGGGGACCGTGTTGAATCTTGGCGCCGTGAGAGGTCAAGAAACCTCGTTCTTGCCATAAGACTCCGAAGTTGTGTACGACTCCGAAAGCATAACGTGAATCTGTGTATATGTTAACATTTCTGTTCTTGGCTAGTATACAGGCTTGGGTCAGAGCGATAAGCTCTGCTGCTTGAGCGGACAGTGTATCAATACGATGTGTTTCTTTAACTTCAGTTTCAGTGGTCACTGCATACGCGGCCACTAATTCTCCTGTGTTTGTTCTCATACATGAACCGTCCACGTAAAGTGTCAGGTCTGGATTTGTCAGTGGAACATCTGTTAAGTCTCGCCGGGGCTTTGTTACTGCATTAATGATTTCTATACAATCATGCGAGGCTGAATCTGTCATAATCGAAGGTAACAATGTTGCAGGATTTAGAATGTTACAGCGTCTTATTTCTATGTGTGGCTGGAATAGCGTCAATTCATAACCTGTCAGTCGTGCTATTGTCAAGTGTTGAGTCTGGGTTCGGTTTAAAAGAACCTCTACAGAATGTGGAACTTGTACTGTCAATGGGTGTCCTAATACAATTGAGTCGCTCTGTCTGATTGCTAGGGCTGTCGCTGCAACTGACTTTAAGCACGCAGGGAGCGCCTGGGCTACTGAATCCAATGTACTTGAAAAATAAGCACAAGGCTTATGTGAACCTGCTTGATCTTGAGTGAGGACAGACAACGCTGTACCATCACGTTCTGTAACAAAAAGTGTAAAAGGTTTGCTGTAACATGGTGTCGCTAAAACTGGTGCTTGACATAAAGCTTTCTTTAATTCCTCAAAGGCCTGTGTATGTTCCTGAGTCCAAGGGAGGGCAGTCGAAGTCGCTGCCTCCTGTGTTGTCAACTGAATGAGTGGTTTAGCTAGAAATGCATATTGAGGAATCCATTGTCTGCAGTACGAGGTGAGGCCTATAAAGGCCCGCACTTCCTTTTGTGTCTGGGGTTGTGGCATGTTTACAATTAACTGGATGCGGTCGGGAATGAGCTGTCTCCCCACTTTGGACAGCAAGTGACCCAAGTACACAACTTGCTGAACACAGAATTGTAGCTTCGAAGGAGACACCTTGTGTCCCTTGTCGGCCAGAAAATGTAAAACTGTCAGTGATGCTTGTTCACATTCGGGTTCACTTCGTGCGGTGATCAGCAGATCATCGACGTACTGTAGCAAGGTAGTGTTAACTGGCATTTGGATACAATCAAGTTGTCTTTTCAGTGCTTGGCTATAAATGCTGGGGCTTTCTGTGAATCCTTGAGGTGCGCGTGAAAATTTGAAACTTCGTCCATTTAAACTGAATCCGAAGAGGTATTGGCTCTCTGGATCAATGGGGACACTGAAGAAGGCGTTCTTGAGATCAATTACAGTAAAGAACGTCGCTTCTGAATCAATAGCAGTCAATAAGGATGAGATGTCGGGAACCACAGGATACTGTGGGACAATGCATTTATTAAGTTCTCGTAAATCAATCACCAGCCGATATACTGGCGGTGCATTGGGAACAGTACGTTTAAGAATCGGAATGATAGGAGAATTACAGATATTGGAGTCGGTTTCTACGACCACTCCTTGGGCAATGAGCTCTTCAATGATTTCCAGTAAAGCCACTGCAGCATCGGGTGGTAACTTGTATTGTCTGATTCGTGGTAAAACAACTCCTGGTTTGAGTGTAACACGGTATGGTGTAATGTGCATACAACCTACATCGGTTGGGCCTTGTGCCCACAGGTGTTTCGGTACATTTTTCAATCTGACATCTAACTCTCGCAATACATAGTGACCCTTAAAGTCACGCAGGAAAAGTCTAACTCCTTCCGGAGAACAACATATCACAGCTCCTAGAGCCTTCAATGTTTTGATACCTAACAAGTTTTCTGGACATGATTTAGTCAGTAACAAGTCTGTAACGCGTGATAATGGACCTACAGCTAGAGGGACTGGTTTCGATACTTCATTTACAATAGGCTGTCCTGAAAAACCAAGGGAAACATTCTGTGAGCCTGAGAGGGGTGCCCCTGGGACTTCATTATGGCTGATTGTTGTGCGGCTTGCCCCTGTGTCAATTAAAAACTTTCTGTCTTTTCCCAATACTTGACTGTGTACATAAGGACCCTCTTGATCTACAGGAATCTCAATAAGAGGCAAGCCAACCTCCCTCTCTAGGCTGTTTCACGTGTATCGCTGATAATCGGGATAATCAGATTGGGCATACTGGTTCATTTGTCGTGAAACTTGCTGCGTCGCGGCAATGGGCTGCGGCAGTGGCTGTGATACCGCTGCGGTCTGTGCTGTATGTGGTGGAGCATGCATAGGCTGTGAATTCTGTGAAGTCTGTGGCTGACCCTGGTCTTGTCTAGGCAGATGCGGTCTTTCTTTAGTTTTACCTGTTGCTATATTGTGTTTCAGGACTGAACATTCATGTACGTAGTGACCTGGCTGTTTGCAATAGTAACATGTCCCTTTAACGGGAGCTGCCGAATTACCTGTCTGGGTCGCACCCTTTCTCTGACCGTCGGCTGGAACCGACTGTGCCACTAGCATTTTCATTTTCGTGTCTTTCATACGTCTCTGTTCGTGATCCTGTTCTTCTCTAATTCTGTTCTGGTGATATTGTAACATTTGTAACATCTGGGATGGCGTATTTGCTTGCCATGTACTTTCAACTTTATATACACGGTTTTAAACTGCTGTCAGGGAATTCTCGACTAATTTTGTTACAAAAAGATGTGGGTACGACTCGCTACCTGGTTTTAGGCCACTGTTAATAATGAAACATTTCTCGAATCTTGAATAGAAGTCACTAGTATCTTCATCGGGTTTCTGTTTACATGCTGAGATTGCGTCCCAGTCTTCCTTTTTAGTTGTCAATAATCTTGGCAAGACCTGTACTATTAAACCTGGTAATGCTTTAGCTTTATCCCCAAGGCCTAGCCCTGGTGTACGACCTTTTTCCTCGTCCTCTATTTCGGTCCAGATAATCTTTTTATCTCCCACCTCCCATTCTTTTTCTTTGAGTTTCTCGTAGATGCCGGTGGGCAGCAGTACTTTTAACAATTTCATAATATCTGTATACGTGTAATCTCCCATGAGTAACATATCTTTAAGTTCTTGGTGAAAACCTGCAGGGTCTTTATCGTGACAGGGTACTAGTTTCTTCATTTCTAACAATTCTAACTTTGTTAAAGGTGTGTACACAAACACACGTTCCAAGGCGTTATTGGCATTCATAACTGGGTGTACTTCTCGTAAAGGATTCTGCCCGTCAAAATGAAACATTTTTCTTTCTGGGGGCGGAGCTGAAACATATTGTGGGCCTAAGAAAGTGTTATATCTGCGGCGTTGTTCTAGAATTATTTGAATTAATCTGGTACTTAGGCCTCTCCATCTATTCATAAGTAGCGCTTCTAATGTATCCGGTAAGGGACCTGGATCAGAATGTTGTTGTCTGTATAACATGATAAGATGCTGAATCATGTATACACCAGCTAATTTCTGCTCGTCTGGGGAAAGGTTCAGAAATGTCTGTGCTACTGTATCATCATTGTATGTGCTAGGATTGTCAGCCCATAGTACTGCTGACCGGGCTAGTTCTTGTTCGTCCATAGAATTGAGTACATGGTACCCCATTTGTTCTTGAAGAATTTTATCAGTAACCTGAAACAGATATTCAGGAGAACTCGGTTTTGATATGCCAGAGAGAAAAACTCTCTTGCTTTCTGGGCGAATGCCTTTCCTTAGATAATTTCCCTTACCTACATATGCTATCATTTCTTTAACCGTGTCTGCTTCTTCAGGTCCTTCCTCCTCGGAGGAGTCATTCTTGTCACTTTCTTTTTCTTTTTCTTTTTCGTGTATTTCTATTACTGTCTTTCTAATTTTCTTGTACATACTTGCTATACTATTCAGTTTGTCATGGTTTCCCTCGGCTATATTTTGACCCCACTTGTTTAGTGCTTCCATCTCTTCCTGGTCTGCTCCAGGCCTGTCTCGTTCTCTTATTAAGCAATTTATGAAGAAACGTAATATACAACCTTGAGTGTCAGCTTTCTGGTGAGCCAGGGCCTCTTTAATACTATCAGGATCTTCCCCAGTCTGGACAAAATGATATATTCTATCTAGGTGCTCAGTCATTCCTGGAAATAACACTAGGTAATCTTCAACTTTTCGTATGCGTAGTGATGCTAACAACATTCTATCGTCTTTACCTGGTACTGGATCGTATCTGCAAGTTGGAAGGGGTTCTTTAAGCATATCCAAACGTGGTGTTTGGGGTGTACGTTGCTTCATTATGTCCCTAACGTTCAATCTGTGTGTTGGTGGCGGAGTCTGGAGACCTCCTGTCGCACCTCCTGTAGCGGAAGCTTGAAAATTGTATGTCTGTGGAGTCGGTATCTGTACCTGAACTTGTCTCTTACTAGAATCAGGCGCAAGCGGATTTGGAATATTAATCTTAGATGTGGGAAGTGGTGGAGGTGGAGGAGCAGGTGGAGCAGACTGTTGAACGGGTGAGCTTTGTTGCGGTAATGGCGGGACATTATCTTGAAGTGCGTTGCCACCTCCGTCACCGTCAGTAGGCGGTACGTGGGCACGTGAATTGGTGTAAGCGGGAGCTACATCGTCTAGATAGGAAGCAAGGAATATGTCTTTGGTGGTCCTGTGACTTACTTTAGTCGGAACCAATGGTGGCGGCAGATCTTTCGGTATTTCTGAAGTGGCTTCAGGCGAACCCTCGGCCACTAAGTACATGCCATTTACAAGATTATTTCGCATACGGTCTACTTGTTCTGCTTTTACTCGGATCCCTTCATTAACTAATTCGTTTTCTCGGACTCTATCCGACTCTTCTCTATGTCTGTCTTCTTTACGGAGTGCTTTTTCGGCACGTTTATGTGATTCTTTATGCCAAAATTCTATGGCGTCTTTCTGAGATTGTCTGGCTTTCTTTTTCCATAGTGCTTCTTCTACCTTCATGATGCACTCGGCATCCCATGTTCCTGTAACGGGCCATCTGTGTCTCTCGTCTAGGTGCTTGGTATAATCGGCCCATAAATCTAGATACAGTATGGCATCTAAGCCATGCTTATGATACATAAAATTTCCAGGAGTGTCCCTAGGGGGAATAGGAATTTCTTCCTCTAGTATCCCTTTCCTAGTTCCTATCTGTCTTAATTTATTGAAAAACGGCATCTTGTTACTTAGTACTGGATACTCGATACTTGTTACCTACTCTGAACACAGCTAGTTACACAAAAACACAATAATGTACATCAAACAATCACTCATACCACGACATTAATTACATGAAAACATTTTGAACACATATGACTACCCACGATACTAGATGTACTGCTAAACAGCACAGATACACTGTTGGAGAACAGTGCAAGAACTTGAATACCTGATGTACTGCTAAACAGCACAGATACACTGTTGGAGAACAGTGTAAGAACTTGAATACCTGATGTACTGCTAAACAGCACAGATACACTGTCTAAAACAGTGCAGACCGTGTTTGTGTACCCAAACCCGTCTTTACCGGATACATAATAATGCACCCGTCTAGATGCGTCCCCAGCAATGGTACTCACCGGGAAGCACGGAACAGAAGGCCTCGGAAAACTCGACTGGACTGAACCGGACTGGACTCGACTCGGCTCGATACGTGAATACTTCGGAACTGGTGGGCCTCTTGACACCTCGGACCTTGCTTCTTTCGGCTAGGCTCTGGTCGGGATCCTCCGCACTCATCACCGCCTCGTCTGGGTGCTGATCGCAGTCTCCGTCACCTCCGTGGGCCAGAGGGAGATACAGGAAATCCTGCGGGTACGCGTAATTGTCCGTCTTGACTTATGGCAGGGGGCAAAGGTTGCAACGCACCAACCGGCGCGTGAGGTGGGGGAGGGGTCCCTGTTCGGGCACCAAAATAATGTGGTAAATATTTGATTTACCGTCCTAATTTCTATGCAGGTAAGTACTTAAACAAAAATAACTCAATCGGAAAGAAAGACGCAGAGTCCGTGGTGTTAGAGTTCTTAGGGGTTTTATTCCTTAAAAAGGAATGGTTCTTGAACCGGATATCATGTTTCTGACACCACTGGGGTTCAGGAAGGGATAGAGCATACTTTATTGACAAGACATAACTTTTATACTTAAATCATACAATAGATACCAATACAGTAGGCGTAACAGCTGAGAGAAACAAGATAAAAGCACGCACGTGTTAGCAATACGTAATCAGAAGGCGTGAACTAGGCGTGAACATAGAGGTGTGTGCTAGAAACGTCACATGAAAGTGTCACAAGTAGGCGGGTACATAGCAGAATCTTGCAATGTCAGCAGAAATCTGAGGTCTGGATGCGCGCGCAGCTGCATGACGTGTGATTGACGTGGAGCTGGAGGGTGCAGGGGACTTGACATTTACACTAGCGGAAAGAGACAGAAGTCTGGCATGTCAGATCAACTTGTACCTATATCATATCTGATATCTGATGTTTGGGAACCATATTATCTAGAGGGAAAGGTCTCTTGGACAGAGGCTATTCTATACTGACTGTGAGTGCGTGTATAAGCGTCTACGTGTCTGCATGAGATGCGAGGGGCATGGGCCTACCATGGTAACAGGAGCTATGAATTACTTGCACGGAGACAGTGAGGCCGGGCCCTTTGCTCTGCAGCTGGAAGGATGTTTACTTGAACTAGTAGGCAGGAATGTATTTCTGAGGAGCGGAGCAGATAATTCGAAGGTTGAATACAGTCTTGGCAGACAACAGGCTGAGCTAAGCGCCGTTAGCCGCGCAGGGAGTAAGGTAAAAGTCACGGGTACAGAGGCAGGCTAGGCTGAGGCATTTAGAGTCAGAAGGCAGGAAAAGGCTTGATGGCTAAATTCAGGGCCTACTTCGCCTGGGCTGGAAAATGTGTAAAGTACACTACATAAAGACGTTGGCACGGCATACTTAGAAACGGAGTATTCAACCCATTCAAGGTGGATCTGAAAGAGGACATGTTAACGTTGGACGCAAATGTATTTGCGTCTTCATAGCTGGCACAGGAGGGAAGTTGCATGCACTTTAAGCTTGTACATGGAGACGGTGGGGTACACGTTAGGGAACATTTCTTGACCATAAAATTTATATTTCCTCAGAACTCTTATGGCACCTCATGGACTCTGTAGAACTGTGACGTAAGTCTAAGAACATAATGAAGTCAATGCTGTTTTAGAATCTTGAGCTTGTGGTTACATGGAGATTTAAAAAATAAATTTTATACTAAGCTTCGTGTGAGGCATACTCATTAGCAGGTACCCAGGCTGGGGAGGATGCTACAACTCGCGACTAGATGGGGAAAAGTAACCGAATATTGACAGTGCTCTCCCAGAGTTTTCTGTGGTCCAGCAAACTGCTCATGCGTGCTATGTGTGCCTCAGTCAAAGTACTGAATCAATGTATGGTGCATGTGGAGTCAAAGCGCAACTCCAGTCAGTGTGAAGTATTTGAAAATAACTAATGCCTCATTGAGAAGACACATCGATGACCAAGAAGCTGCTCGTAAGGCCGCAAAGAGAGGTACAGTGCAGCTATGCAACCTAAAGCTATACTTCATATGGAGAAATAACATTAAAGGCATATACAACCAGGTTTTGAAAGAGCAGCAATATATAGCAAAAGCAAATTGCAAGATAATGCTGCGATCAGAAAAGATGCAAAGCAGGGATCAACCAGGTATCAGTAGAAAGAGATGCCAAAAAGCAAAGCAATTAAGATACGTGAGACGGTCACCTACATACCAGAACTGAGTAAAGAGAGTCATCATATCACAGTGTTTTGGGAATTGGCCCCAGAAGAAGTGCCCGCGTGTGCTTATGGAGTCATCCATAAACAAAGGGGAACACCACGAAAGCTTCTAAGTAGGGCTCAGAACAACTCCAGAGGTCTTCGTTGTTCAGGAAGCTGAAAGCAGAGATCAGAATAGTAAAATTTTATTTTCTCAATGGAGAACAAGAATGAGGCCACCTTTCCTGTAATTATCAAGAACAACCCAGAGGCCAGCATGTCGCAAGGCCTCAGAGATGGTTTGCATAAACAAGATCACCAAGCAGCGTCGGATAGAACACTACTTTCCACATCAGTAAGTTCCACCAATAGCTAAAGGTGGAACTTCCTAAAACCACCACCATTCGATACTGCCTTCCTGAAGCCACCACTGTTTGATACCACTATTGTTGACAGATTAACTGCTTGGATAGAGACATTTGATGATTTTATTAATGGCCTAGAAGAAAAAGATAACAAGAATATGATCAAAGAACATTTTAATCAATATTCCAAAATATACAGTCAGCATTGTTGATACATTTGTTGCTGTGCAAGTAGGAAACCATTCAACTCACATGACATCATCATGATTGGTTACACGCCAAGAATAAAAGACAATAGAAAACAGCTCAAAATTCAATGTAGTGTATAATTCACAGTTTGAGTTGCAAAAGGTGAGACTGGCAAGCCACGCATCTCTAGTGGGAGTTAGTTTACTGCCCCATCGAAGCGCAATCTCAAGTTTGGCCAAAAGCAGCGCAAGAGCATTACATTTACAGAGTTTCTAAGGCATATTGTGGACATACCCTAACAGCGTAACCTCAGAGGAGGGGGGTAATTCCAGTTGTGTCATATGCGACAGTGTTTCAAAGACGGCTATCGAAACCTCAGCAATCTTAGGGCAAGTCCACGTCAAATGCGGAAAGTCAGCATAAGGGCTGGTACATTTCCGACAGTTATGAGGGCGGGCAGGGTCAATAGCGTGGAGCTTAGCTGGAGTCATGTATGTCCTCCATAGGAATTTAAAGTGGATGAAAGTATTCCTGCTATTCAGTGAAACTACCCTAGTCTGTGCACAGCAAAAGGCCCATTGGTCATCTAGGATGGGGTGGCCGAGGTCTAACTCCCAGGCAGCCCAAATCTTGACCTTGTGGCATGGGATCAGGGACAAATAGGCCTTGTATAGTTTGGAGATCAATCGAGACCCGTCTGGGGTCAATATGACAAGGGAGATAGGTTGAAAGGACTGTGGCTCGAGAGGGTATTCTGGCATTTTAGCTTGCAGCGCCCTGCGCACCCTGGTGAATATAAACTGATCCATGAAGGTAAATCCGGTTAAACCCACATCCTCTGCAGTCTCAAGTATATGCCCCCGTGGGAACAAGTCGCCAAATTTCACCATGGAATGGGATTTAAGTACCTTCAAGACCAAGGTCTCTTTTGTAATAGGGAGCCATGGGTTATACGCTATCTGGATATCAGAGGAATACAGAGAGCAATGTGCTGTGATCCGCGACAGTTTGCGCCACGCCCAACTCGTGGTAGACACCGTCCGAATATCCCTAGGGTCGCGGGGAAAGCCCTGGGACAATATGGCAGAAAGCGAAGTCGTGAGCACTAAGTCAGACTCAGGCCTACTATATGAAATGCGGGCATCTGGATGGTATCAAGAATAGACAAAGATGGCCTGCGCGACCAGGTAGTACATTCTAAAGACACCATGCCAGCAGGAACTCACGGTCCCACACAGTGGTGCCAGTGGTTAGTAGGAACAGTACAGACTTACTCCTGTTGATACCCAGTCCAGAGTGCCTACCAAAGCGGAGAGTTTCCCTGATCAGTGGGTCTAGATTGGTTTGAGGGCAACGGACATACAGTACAATGTCGTCAGCATATAGCGACAAGAGGAGTGGGTCGGTGTTAAATTGTATACCTCTGTGGATGTGCTTCTCCTGGAAATGGCGAACCAAAGGGTCAAATGCTAATATAAAAAGTAAAGGGGATAACGGGCATTCTTGCCTGGTGCCGCGTGTGAGAGTAAATGGAGCAGATAATGTGCCATTCAAGCGGAGTCTGGCGGTGGGAGCAGTGTACAACAGAACCGTAATGTCTACAAAACCCCTGGGCATACCCAGTGTCCTCAATATTGCCCATATGAACAGCCATTCTAAGGAATTGAATGCTTTTTCGGAGTTCAACAGGACCGCCATGGCCGGAGTCTCTGCGTTAATCCTATGTAACACTGCGAACAATGTGCGCAAGTTCAGCGCAGTGGACCTATGTGGTACAAAGCCGGATTGTACTGGGGATATGATACGATCTTACAATAGAGCAAGCCTCAATGCAATCATTTTGGCAAACATTTTGTAGTCCAAGTTCAAAAGTGAAAGCGGCATGTAGGGTCCGCAATTTAAGGGGTCTTTGCCAGGCTTGGGTAGCAAAACAATAACCGCCTCCCGAAGCGTGGGGGGCAATGATTTATTTTCAAGGGGTTCACTTAAACCTCAAGCAAATAAGGAGCGAGTATATATTTATACTGTTTGTAAAAAAATGGCCGTGAAGCCGTCTAGCCCTGGCGCTGTATTGCCATTCATGGCTTCTATGGCACTGACAATTTCTTCCTTTATTAATACAGCAATTCTAGATACATCCATAACCAGCAACTATAGCCTGATTGCTAGGCTGCACTTCCCCGCAAAAATGGTAGAGAAAATATTGAGCACCCAACTTACACAGTTTATTCAAGAAAATGGACTACTTGACCCCTCTCAGTTTGGTTTCCATCCAGGGTATAGCACAGAGACAGCTCTTATCAAGGCCATCGAGGAGATCAGAGCAGTGATGGACAAGGGCGGCAAAGATGTGCTGATTCTCCTTGATCTGTCAGCGGCCTTTGATACTGTGCACCATGATACATTGCTTCAACGTCTTGAGCACATAGGGGTCAAGAACCATGCTCTATCCTTGATATCATTGTTCTTGAAGAACAGAAAACAGACAGTGTCCCTAGATCAGTTTCAGGCAACTCCATACGTATTGCCATGCGGGGTCCCTCAGGGCTTTTCGCTAAGCCCATCTTTGTTTAATGTTTACGTATCAGAGCTAGCACCTTTCATACAACAGTTCGGTTTTAATTTGACATCATACGCCGACGACAATCAGATTGCGGTCGCTGCATACAAAAACACATAATCCCCTGCAATACAGTTTCGAAAATGGATGAGGGAAATTAGCTACTGGATGAGAAGACATTGTCTAAAGCTGAACTGGGACAAAACCGAAGTGGTGATCTTTGGTAATCTTCAGCAGAAATGGGATGGACTATGGAGGCCGACCAAAATTGGACAGTCCCCAAATCCAGTAGAGAAGGCCAACAATCTCGGGGTGCGGATAGACAGCAAACTCACTTACTCCCAACTAACTAACGCGACAGTTTCAGCCTCTTTCTATCTTATAAGGAAACTTAAAAAGGTAATGCCTTACATTCGCAATGATCTCAGGAAAACAGTTGTAACAACTTTGGTGCTGTCAAAATTAGATTATTGTAATGGCCTATACCTTGGGCTACAGAAACAACATCTGAAAAAACTTCAGATTGTGCAGATTGCGGCAGCCAGGCTTTTACTGAACATACCTAAGTACCAATCAATCAAAGAGGAGATCCAGAAGCTCCATTGGTTGCCTGTGGTGCAAAGTATTAAGTTGAAGGTACTCTGCCTTGCCTATAAAGCAGTGAATAAAATAGGACTGGTACCTTTGAAAAACCTCCTCCCATGGTACCACCCAGGCAGACAGTTAAGATCTACCAATGCCAGCTTAATTTTGGTACCAAGGATCCGAACTGCGAGCTGTTGAGGCCGTAGTATTGGCTACTGCACGGCCAAGTTATGGAATACACTCCCTGCACACATGAGAGAGGTCAACTCTCTCCTCTCCTTCAGAAAAGAATTGAACACTTGGTTATTTCTGAACTAATCCCCACCCCCTTTCAAACTTCTCAGGGTTTACGTTCTTGTTCAGCGCCAAGACACACCAGGGTATGTGCGCGCTTTATAAATCTCACTAACATTAACATTAACCATGGAGTCACTGATTTCTGTTGAGAAAACAGCGTCATTTAATGCCTGTCCCAGGAACCTCCACTGCCTCTCAACACCCTCTGGCCTGGGAACTCGGATCTTCATACTGACCGGTGAATGGTCCGAGTACGTTCTAGGCAAGTGAGTCATCTCGCGGAACCAAGGAGCCACGGTGTGGGAGACAAGCCAGAAATCCAGTCGTATCCAGGTGTCATGAGGGGCTGAATAGTGCGTGAAAGCCGAGTCATTGGGGTTGCGCATGCGTCAAATGTCAACTAAACCGATAGAATTACAAATATCCCTGAGGAATCTATTGGATCGGGTTTAGTGGCAGGAGAGTTAGCCGTACTGTCTAGGGAGGGCTGCAAAAAGTAGGTTAAAATCTCCCCCCAAACAAACATAATCAGTGCCAAATGGGAGCAACAGTGCATGCAGGGAGTTAAAGAAATCAGGGTCATCCACATAGGGCACATATATGCACATTAACGCAATATTGTACCCCATGAGCCTCCCAGGCACCAATGTGAAATGGCGAGCCCTATCAGTGCACAACGTGTGCAATTCAAAAGGTAGATGTTTATTTATGAGTATGGCAGTGCCCCTAGAGTACGTGCTATAGTTCGCAAAGTAGCGGTGTGCGCCCTAACTAGTGGCAAACGATGCAGGGGTAGAGGGGAACAAATGCATTTCCCTTAGAAAAACCATATCTGTCCCATTTCGCTGCAAATAATTCAAAACATGTTTCCCCTTCCTTGCATTATTCAAACCCCTCACATTCCAGGAAACAAATTTGACATCAGTTATAGCGGAAAGCCTACCCGCCATTGTCCCAAAGGGTCATAGCTGTAAAGGGCATGCACAAGTTGACACGACTACAATGAGCATCATGGTAAAGCTGTTGTGTCAGGAACAATCAAGACTATATAACCAAAACAAATCCCAGCGCCCGCGTCCACAATTTGCAAAACCTATTATGAGTCCAACTACAAGGGAAAAACAAGCGGTAGAACAGTGTCACACAATACTTATCAGCATTACGTTGCAGCAGAATCATTCAGTGTCCTGAAAACAGTTCCATACTGGAGCCAGAGTTCGGCATCTGGGGCGATCGTTCCGGGGTGGTGGACTTCCTTGGTTGGCCAGTGTTAGAACGGACTTTGAGAAATTCCTCGGCATCTGCTGGGGTGTCAAAGATCTTGGACCTGCCATCAAAGTCAACTTTCCATATCTGAGGCCAGCCTTGCGCAGTGCAGTTTTGACCACTGCAAATTTCTATGGTCAAATAACTTAAGAAGTCATAAAGGAAATGCTGTGAGCTGACCATATTACATACAGTCAAATCAAAGAAACCTTGAATCTCAATACAATCCAAAGCCAAATGTAGATTACAAAAAGTACCTTTCAGTAAAAAAACTACAAGAAGTTGGTTAAAGCATCCACAAATTTGTTAAGAGTCTAGATACGCTCATCAAACACAGTAAGTTCAATTAATTTAATGATGAGGAAGCTATAAATCTCAGAGTTATTGACAGATGCTTGTCAGATGCATTCAGACGGCAAATGCTGAGAAATACTTTTAGTCTGGAGCGTGTTCTCATGGCTGCCTGAGCTGAAGAGTGTGCCAGGACAAACTGCTGACATGAAGGCTGGAGGTGCCCAGAGTGAGTCAGTCATGAACATGAACAAACGAATAAATGAATGAATAAATGAACCAACTTTGTTATAGCGCTATGTCCCAGCACTGACAGAAAACGGGTGAGGGAGCTAGAATAAACTGCTAAGTTCTAAAAAGCCATGTTATCAACATGAAAAGTAAGTCAAAGCACAAGCACAAGGTGGAAGGACACAAAGTGTTATCTCCATGGAAAAAGAAGTTATGCTTCAGGTGTGGATGTTTGTTTCCACAAGAAGGTGAATATCCTGCTGTTAGACAGGTTTTCAAAGGCTGAGGGAAAGAGAATGTTATGTTATGTTATGTAATGATATTTACAACAAGGGGTGGTGAGGGACAGAGTCTCTGAATTAAACAGAATACTCTCACCCAGTCAAGAGATCAGGGCTAGATCCAACACCGTTTTTTAGCTCACTGCACCATCCCAGTTTCAGAACCTGGCTGTATGCAAATTAGTCTGTTCCTGTCCCAGTGCATGATGGGAACAGGGCAAACCAAACTACAAAAGCCAATTCTTACACTGGGAAGGAAACAAGCTACCGGGGACCGGTTTCTGGCATTTCAGCCTCTTCGGCCCGGCTTGCTTGAATCCTGATGGTGCAATGAGCAAGGGACTCACATCTGAGTATACCCTTCCACGCTTAGGGTGGACAAAAATATTTACAACAAGGGGTGGTGAGGGACAGAGTCTCTGAATTAAACAGAATACTCTCACCCAGTCAAGAGATCAGGGCTAGATCCAACACCGTTTTTTAGCTCACTGCACCATCCCAGTTTCAGAACCTGGCTGTATGCAAATTAGTCTGTTCCTGTCCCAGTGCATGATGGGAACAGGGCAAACCAAACTACAAAAGCCAATTCTTACACTGGGAAGGAAACAAGCTACCGGGGACCGGTTTCTGGCATTTCAGCCTCTTCGGCCCGGCTTGCTTGAATCCTGATGGTGCAATGAGCAAGGGACTCACATCTGAGTATACCCTTCCACGCTTAGGGTGGACAAAAATATTTACAACAAGGGGTGGTGAGGGACAGAGTCTCTGAATTAAACAGAATACTCCCACCCAGTCAAGAGATCAGGGCTAGATCCAACACCGTTTTTTAGCTCACTGCACCATCCCAGTTTCAGAACCTGGCTGTATGCAAATTAGTCTGTTCCTGTCCCAGTGCATGATGGGAACAGGGCAAACCAAACTACAAAAGCCAATTCTTACACTGGGAAGGAAACAAGCTACCGGGGACCGGTTTCTGGCATTTCAGCCTCTTCGGCCCGGCTTGCTTGAATCCTGATGGTGCAATGAGCAAGGGACTCACATCTGAGTATACCCTTCCACGCTTAGGGTGGACAAAAATATTTACAACAAGGGGTGGTGAGGGACAGAGTCTCTGAATTAAACAGAATACTCTCACCCAGTCAAGAGATCAGGGCTAGATCCAACACCGTTTTTTAGCTCACTGCACCATCCCAGTTTCAGAACCTGGCTGTATGCAAATTAGTCTGTTCCTGTCCCAGTGCATGATGGGAACAGGGCAAACCAAACTACAAAAGCCAATTCTTACACTGAGAAGGAAACAAGCTACCGGGGACCGGTTTCTGGCATTTCAGCCTCTTCGGCCCGGCTTGCTTGAATCCTGATGGTGCAATGAGCAAGGGACTCACATCTGAGTATACCCTTCCACGCTTAGGGTGGACAAAAATATTTACAACAAGGGGTGGTGAGGGACAGAGTCTCTGAATTAAACAGAATACTCTCACCCAGTCAAGAGATCAGGGCTAGATCCAACACCGTTTTTTAGCTCACTGCACCATCCCAGTTTCAGAACCTGGCTGTATGCAAATTAGTCTGTTCCTGTCCCAGTGCATGATGGGAACAGGGCAAACCAAACTACAAAAGCCAATTCTTACACTGGGAAGGAAACAAGCTACCGGGGACCGGTTTCTGGCATTTCAGCCTCTTCGGCCCGGCTTGCTTGAATCCTGATGGTGCAATGAGCAAGGGACTCACATCTGAGTATACCCTTCCACGCTTAGGGTGGACAAAAATATTTACAACAAGGGGTGGTGAGGGACAGAGTCTCTGAATTAAACAGAATACTCTCACCCAGTCAAGAGATCAGGGCTAGATCCAACACCGTTTTTTAGCTCACTGCACCATCCCAGTTTCAGAACCTGGCTGTATGCAAATTAGTCTGTTCCTGTCCCAGTGCATGATGGGAACAGGGCAAACCAAACTACAAAAGCCAATTCTTACACTGGGAAGGAAACAAGCTACCGGGGACCGGTTTCTGGCATTTCAGCCTCTTCGGCCCGGCTTGCTTGAATCCTGATGGTGCAATGAGCAAGGGACTCACATCTGAGTATACCCTTCCACGCTTAGGGTGGACAAAAATATTTACAACAAGGGGTGGTGAGGGACAGAGTCTCTGAATTAAACAGAATACTCTCACCCAGTCAAGAGATCAGGGCTAGATCCAACACCGTTTTTTAGCTCACTGCACCATCCCAGTTTCAGAACCTGGCTGTATGCAAATTAGTCTGTTCCTGTCCCAGTGCATGATGGGAACAGGGCAAACCAAACTACAAAAGCCAATTCTTACACTGGGAAGGAAACAAGCTACCGGGGACCGGTTTCTGGCATTTCAGCCTCTTCGGCCCGGCTTGCTTGAATCCTGATGGTGCAATGAGCAAGGGACTCACATCTGAGTATACCCTTCCACGCTTAGGGTGGACAAAAATATTTACAACAAGGGGTGGTGAGGGACAGAGTCTCTGAATTAAACAGAATACTCTCACCCAGTCAAGAGATCAGGGCTAGATCCAACACCGTTTTTTAGCTCACTGCACCATCCCAGTTTCAGAACCTGGCTGTATGCAAATTAGTCTGTTCCTGTCCCAGTGCATGATGGGAACAGGGCAAACCAAACTACAAAAGCCAATTCTTACACTGGGAAGGAAACAAGCTACCGGGGACCGGTTTCTGGCATTTCAGCCTCTTCGGCCCGGCTTGCTTGAATCCTGATGGTGCAATG
Source organism: Lissotriton vulgaris (assembly GCF_964263255.1). NCBI lineage: Eukaryota > Metazoa > Chordata > Amphibia > Caudata > Salamandridae > Lissotriton > Lissotriton vulgaris. The sequence goes on from NC_141687.1 coordinate 259,270,695, forward strand.
AGCAAGGGACTCACATCTGAGTATACCCTTCCACGCTTAGGGTGGACAAAAATATTTACAACAAGGGGTGGTGAGGGACAGAGTCTCTGAATTAAACAGAATACTCTCACCCAGTCAAGAGATCAGGGCTAGATCCAACACCGTTTTTTAGCTCACTGCACCATCCCAGTTTCAGAACCTGGCTGTATGCAAATTAGTCTGTTCCTGTCCCAGTGCATGATGGGAACAGGGCAAACCAAACTACAAAAGCCAATTCTTACACTGGGAAGGAAACAAGCTACCGGGGACCGGTTTCTGGCATTTCAGCCTCTTCGGCCCGGCTTGCTTGAATCCTGATGGTGCAATGAGCAAGGGACTCACATCTGAGTATACCCTTCCACGCTTAGGGTGGACAAAAATATTTACAACAAGGGGTGGTGAGGGACAGAGTCTCTGAATTAAACAGAATACTCTCACCCAGTCAAGAGATCAGGGCTAGATCCAACACCGTTTTTTAGCTCACTGCACCATCCCAGTTTCAGAACCTGGCTGTATGCAAATTAGTCTGTTCCTGTCCCAGTGCATGATGGGAACAGGGCAAACCAAACTACAAAAGCCAATTCTTACACTGGGAAGGAAACAAGCTACCGGGGACCGGTTTCTGGCATTTCAGCCTCTTCGGCCCGGCTTGCTTGAATCCTGATGGTGCAATGAGCAAGGGACTCACATCTGAGTATACCCTTCCACGCTTAGGGTGGACAAAAATATTTACAACAAGGGGTGGTGAGGGACAGAGTCTCTGAATTAAACAGAATACTCTCACCCAGTCAAGAGATCAGGGCTAGATCCAACACCGTTTTTTAGCTCACTGCACCATCCCAGTTTCAGAACCTGGCTGTATGCAAATTAGTCTGTTCCTGTCCCAGTGCATGATGGGAACAGGGCAAACCAAACTACAAAAGCCAATTCTTACACTGGGAAGGAAACAAGCTACCGGGGACCGGTTTCTGGCATTTCAGCCTCTTCGGCCCGGCTTGCTTGAATCCTGATGGTGCAATGAGCAAGGGACTCACATCTGAGTATACCCTTCCACGCTTAGGGTGGACAAAAATATTTACAACAAGGGGTGGTGAGGGACAGAGTCTCTGAATTAAACAGAATACTCTCACCCAGTCAAGAGATCAGGGCTAGATCCAACACCGTTTTTTAGCTCACTGCACCATCCCAGTTTCAGAACCTGGCTGTATGCAAATTAGTCTGTTCCTGTCCCAGTGCATGATGGGAACAGGGCAAACCAAACTACAAAAGCCAATTCTTACACTGGGAAGGAAACAAGCTACCGGGGACCGGTTTCTGGCATTTCAGCCTCTTCGGCCCGGCTTGCTTGAATCCTGATGGTGCAATGAGCAAGGGACTCACATCTGAGTATACCCTTCCACGCTTAGGGTGGACAAAAATATTTACAACAAGGGGTGGTGAGGGACAGAGTCTCTGAATTAAACAGAATACTCTCACCCAGTCAAGAGATCAGGGCTAGATCCAACACCGTTTTTTAGCTCACTGCACCATCCCAGTTTCAGAACCTGGCTGTATGCAAATTAGTCTGTTCCTGTCCCAGTGCATGATGGGAACAGGGCAAACCAAACTACAAAAGCCAATTCTTACACTGGGAAGGAAACAAGCTACCGGGGACCGGTTTCTGGCATTTCAGCCTCTTCGGCCCGGCTTGCTTGAATCCTGATGGTGCAATGAGCAAGGGACTCACATCTGAGTATACCCTTCCACGCTTAGGGTGGACAAAAATATTTACAACAAGGGGTGGTGAGGGACAGAGTCTCTGAATTAAACAGAATACTCTCACCCAGTCAAGAGATCAGGGCTAGATCCAACACCGTTTTTTAGCTCACTGCACCATCCCAGTTTCAGAACCTGGCTGTATGCAAATTAGTCTGTTCCTGTCCCAGTGCATGATGGGAACAGGGCAAACCAAACTACAAAAGCCAATTCTTACACTGGGAAGGAAACAAGCTACCGGGGACCGGTTTCTGGCATTTCAGCCTCTTCGGCCCGGCTTGCTTGAATCCTGATGGTGCAATGAGCAAGGGACTCACATCTGAGTATACCCTTCCACGCTTAGGGTGGACAAAAATATTTACAACAAGGGGTGGTGAGGGACAGAGTCTCTGAATTAAACAGAATACTCTCACCCAGTCAAGAGATCAGGGCTAGATCCAACACCGTTTTTTAGCTCACTGCACCATCCCAGTTTCAGAACCTGGCTGTATGCAAATTAGTCTGTTCCTGTCCCAGTGCATGATGGGAACAGGGCAAACCAAACTACAAAAGCCAATTCTTACACTGGGAAGGAAACAAGCTACCGGGGACCGGTTTCTGGCATTTCAGCCTCTTCGGCCCGGCTTGCTTGAATCCTGATGGTGCAATGAGCAAGGGACTCACATCTGAGTATACCCTTCCACGCTTAGGGTGGACAAAAATATTTACAACAAGGGGTGGTGAGGGACAGAGTCTCTGAATTAAACAGAATACTCTCACCCAGTCAAGAGATCAGGGCTAGATCCAACACCGTTTTTCATCACCACCCCCTTTTGTAAATCGATTTTGGCCACTATAGGTGTGGCAGGGTATACTCAGACATGAGTCCCTTTCTCACTGCTCCATCAGGATTCAAGCAAGCCGGGCCGAAGAGGCTGAAATGCCAGAAACCGGTCCCCGGTAGCTCGTCTCCTTTCTGGTAAAGAATTGGCTTGGTAGTTTAGTCTGCCCTGTTCCCATGATGCACTGGGCCAGGGACAGACTGATTTGCATATAGCCAGGTTCTGAGCTGGGATGGGGCAGTGAGATAAATAACGGTGATGGATCAAGCCCTGATCTTTGGACTGGGTAAGAGTGGTCTGCTCAATTCAGACACTCTGTTCATCACCACCCCCTTTTGTAAATCGATGTTATGTAATGAGGCATTTGTATAGCGCATTATCACCAAGCGGTCTCTAAGCGCTGTCAGAGAGAAGCCCATAAAGATGAAAAGAAAAACCATGAGGGGTGCTTTAAGGGGAACTCCAGGCTTCCAGGAAGAGGACAGTTGTTAGCCTCCTCCTGAATGTAAGGAGGTTGGTTTCTTTACGCAAACTTTTTGGAAGCCTGTTCCAAACTGGCGGTATTGCGGTTGAAAAAGCTCTTTCGCCCATCGATGACCGCTTGAAACGCGGGCATACCAGATGACACACTTCTGTTGACCGGAGCCTCCTGTTAGGTACCTATTTGGTCAGTCTGTCCTTGATATAGCTCGGGCTGAGCCATAGATAGCTTTGTGAACGATACAGAGGCTTTTAAATTTGGATCTCTGTAGTATAGGAAGCCAGTGTAGGTCCTACAAAGATGAGTAGCGCGGGTCCGCCTCGGTTTTTTGAAAATTAGTCTGGCTGCGTCGTTCATAACGACTTGTAGCCTAGCCAAGGATTTTTTTGGTAGCCCATAATATAGGGAATTGCCGTAATCCAGCGGAGCCAGGATTAAGGCTGAGACCACAAGCCTGAGAGTTGAGAAAGACAGCAGCGGGGACAATTTCTGCAATTGACGCAATAATCCCACGCAGGTTCCCACCACTGCTGAGACCTGTTGAGACATTGACAACATAGCGTCAATTTTGATGCTGAGACTTTTTACTGTTGATGCTGGTTCTGGGAACTGCCCAAGTTCAATAGCCCAGAACAGCTCATTCCAGGTGTTTGCCGCTGTGGTAATCGCCAACAAATCCGTTTTATCTGTATTCAGTTTTAATGAGTTTACCGACATCCAATTTACGGTAAATTTCAAGATATCTTGCATTCTCGCCTGTGATGTTGGTGACTGGTCAATTTGGATGAGAATTTGGGTATCATCGGCATAGTTATATACCCTACATTCCAACTGGTTTAAAGCGGCTACCAAAAGCTGTAATTAGATATTAAAAAGCAGGGGGGACAGTGCTGAGCCCTGCGGCACTCCACATGTCAAGGTCGCTGGGAGGGATACTAAGTCTGTTAATTGGACTCCTTGGGAGCGGTCCCTAAGGAAGGAAGCAAGCCAAGCCCTGACTATGCCCTGGATCCCAAAGTCAGCAATCCGTGACAAAAGTTGACCATGATTAACCGTGTCAAAGGCCGCGGATAAATCAAGCAGAACCAGAGCACACAGCATTTTCCTATCCACTCTCGTTCTCATCTCACCCAGCACGGAAAGCATAACCAATTCCGTGCTGAGATGAGGTCTGAAACCCACCTGGTTGAATTTGAGGAGATGATTAGCCTCCAGGTGACGGGCAAGGGACTGCAGAACATGCTGTTCCAATATCTTTGCTAAAAATGGCAGCTGTGAGATCGGTCTGAAATTCTTCAGATCCTTCTCGTCCGCGCCTGGCTTTTTTAGCAACAGAATCAGCCGAGCCTCTTTGAAATTACTGAGGACCTGTCCAGTTTCCAACGAGTAGTTAAGGAGAGAGAGCACCCTGTCCTTAATCCCTGGTAATGCCATTTTAAAGATCTTGGAGGGACAAGGATCAGTCAGTGAACCTGATTTCACCCTCCCGACTAACCGGTCAGGTGTTCCAGTGTAAGAGTAGGGAAGGAGGACAGAATATCTCCCACGATTGGTGAGGGAAAATTTGGCTGAATTGTACAGAGAAAGGTCAAGTGTGCTGGGTTGCCACCATCAAGTCACTAATCTTTCCCGTTAAGAACACTTGGAACTTTTGGCAGTCTACTTGTGTGAAAGCTGTTTTTTTCACCCTTTCTTTCCTGAGTTCATTAAAGATCATGAAGATCTCTTTCTGGGGGTTAGCAGCCTCAGTGATCATAGCCTCATAAAATTCAGCTTTACGAGCTAAAATAGCTTTTTTCTAGGCTGCGAACTTTGCGGTGTAGGCTACACGTGTGGTTGAGTCATAGGATTTTCGCCATGCTCTTTCGTACTGGCGAAGGGATTGTTTTTGATGTCGAAGCGCATCATTAAACCAAGGGGTCGCCTTGCTCTTGTCGGCCATTCTGACCCTATGAGCAGGTGCTACAATCTCCACCGCTTCCTTAAGCTTTAACATTAAGGCAGCACTTTCCGTGTCCAGAATACTATTCATGGGTAGGGCGTAGTTGGAACCAGATAAGATAGCCGCCAGGTCATTGGCGTTAACCTTGTTCCAGCTGCACCGCATACTCCATTTCGATGGCACGTTAGATATCTGTTGGTTGAAAGAAAAATGGTCTTGCAGCAGAAAGTGATCCGATCAGGAGCATGGAGAAATGGCCAGGGGGCCAGACAGCGATGGGGATGTCCTGATCAGGTCTAAGGTATGCCCTTTCTCGTGGGTGGGACCAACCACCATTTGGTTCAGCCCCATCGCAGTAAGGGCCTCCTCAAGTTGTTGCGCCTGACCTTCCCTTGGGACTACTTTCCAATGGAAATTAAAATCTCAGAGCACCAACATTTCCTTGTACCGGGAGCATAAGCCCTGGACCAGCTCCAGGAATGGTTCCATAAACCCCAAGGGCGTGCGCAGGGGACGATACACTATCAAAATTACCAGGCAGTCCCGTGAGGAGAAAAGTTTAACACCCAGCACCTCCGTCCCCTCAATATGTTCCGAACCATTTTGTAATGGTTTTCAAGGTGATGGAAATAGTAAGTGTGTCATGGCGTGAAGACAAAATGGCTGCCATAAAGCTTTAGAAGCAACGGTCCACACACATTCACAAGGCCAAGCAACCACACCAGTTGAGACAAATCAACACCAAACTAAGTCGATCGTCATTTAAACCATCGTCAAAAAGTTCTTCAGTATCAAATTTAAGTGAAAGTGAAGACAATTGTTGTGCAATGTTGATGTTTAACTTAGAAAAACGTGCACATATTGGACTTGCTGCTTGTGAAGAAAAATACAAGTCAAAGAAAAGTTGACATGAAAAAGCTCCAAAGTCATTCAAACATTGTCCGAAAATTACACTAAAAGTAAACAGTTGACTATACCTATTATTATCGACAGCACTGCATCGATAAACATAATGCCTGAGAAAAACTACAATGAACTATCTCCATTGCTACGACTTACGCCTTTAAAAATTCAAGTGTATGCATTGGCTGCATCAACACCATTAAAAGTCAAGGTTCATTTGAAGCAATGCTGAAATACAAGAAAACAAAAGTACAAGCACCCTTTCATGTACTTCTAGGTATGGCGTCAAGTGCCTGTTTACACAGCTGCTGATATAGGACTGATATCAGTGAACTATAACATGACTGCTTATCACTAAATAGTAAGTCAATTCCCTTTGTTGTTTCTTGGGTTAGGCAAACTCTATGAAAGTACAATTACACATTAACCCCTTCGCCGCAGGGGAGAATTGTTAATCTGGAAAATCTGCGACAACAGATCATTGTAGTGGCCCATGAAAGACAAAAAACTGTCATCTATGGAGATGCCTTTTGTTGAAATCCACTCAACACTAACCCTGGACAGTGAACTCCACTCTGTTTGTAGAGTTTGTGGAGTTTCCTGCACTCCGCGCAGCACGCAGAGTTCGCAGAGCTGAGTTTTTTCCCTTGCTCGTGCTTACCAACGTCAAGTTGGCAAGAGTGAGGGAGAAAAATGTACCTCCCAGCAAGATTTGCCATTGCTTGCGCTTGCCATGGTCTAGTTGGTGAGCTGGAGCGGGGAAAATCAACTTTCTAGTGAGATTTCTCAGCATGGGTGGTCAGATTTCTCAATGCGAGTGGTTGCGGCAGGTCGTGACCACTCACGTTGAGAAACCTTCCGGTTGCATTGAGAAAGCTGCCACTCAAGTAGAAAATCTACTTGAACAGCAGAAAGGAAGCTGTGCCCTGTTGCACTGCACATGGTGCCGTTTACGATGATTTTACAGCGCAGGACAAACACCGGGCGCTCAAAATCACTGTGAACGGCATGACCCTAAAGCACTCCGCCGCTTGCAGAAATCCGCAAAGCACAGCAGAGTTTTTTTGTCACTTCGCATAGTTCCGGTTTGCAGAAGTCAGTGAACTCCACCCAGACTTACTCAAAACACCTTAAACTTGTCAGAGTCGCCAAAGCATGTATGGGAAAGAATTGCTGTTGACTTCTTTGGTCCTCCTGACAATGGTCATCGCCTGAAGGTGATTGCTCATGAAAACTCCCATTTTCAAGTGATAGAAGCTCTCATCCATCACTCAAGGAAGAGTAATTGAGAGATTAAAAGGCATCTTCCCGACATGGGGTGTTCCTGAGATCTTAAAATCTGACAATGACCCAGCTTTAAAAAGTCGATAATTCATAGTCTTTCTCGGGCATCTTAAGAAAATGCATCAGAAGAGAAGACCTCTTTGGCTACAGGCCTATGGACTTGTCAAGCGTTTTATGAGTACTTAAAAAAGCTGTTCAGCGTGCTGTATTGGAAAAGTTCCACCTTAAAACTGCCTTGGATTCTACTCTTCAATCTTACCGTTCGACCCCTCACTCGATCACAGGTGAAAACCTTTCAACCTTGATGTTCGGGAGAGCCATGAAGACCAAGTTACCTCAATAGACCAACAGAAGATCAAGTACTGAGGAAGAACCCTGATTAAAAGACCTGGATCGTAAAAGGAAAATGAAGGCCTATACAGACAAGCGCCGACATGCAAAAGACATTACGTTGACTAGGGGAGATGGAGTGCTTGTCTGTCTGTCTAAAAAATAGAAACCTGATGCTCCCTTCTATGCTAAGCCATTTCATGTTGTGACCAACAAAGGACACAGGTGACTGCCCAACGTCCTGGGAAGTCCATTACGCTAGATTCCTCACATTTCCGACATGTGGCTCATTGCTTATCAGGCTCTGATGCCAATGTAGAAACTGGGTCTGAAAGGACAATTGAAAACCTCCCGACTGTTGTTGTTTCTACATTGCCAACTCTGATCAGGGACACTTCTACTGCCTATCCTCAGTTTCCGATGACACAATCAAGACGTGTGATCACGGAGCAGCGAAGACTTATCGAAGAGCTAGGATTGTGTTTATATTTGTAAAACTTTTTATTTCTTATTTAACAGAGGGGCTTATGTAGTTTTGTGTGAGTTAGCACATAGCTGCCAAGGTTTCAGATTGCTTATGTGTGACATTTTCATAATTTCATTGTAATTATGAGTGACACTCAATGACTATTAGTGACACTTTCTTGCGAGCAAAATCAAGCAATGAAGACAAGGGAAACATCTTAATATCAGATATTACGCTAATTTGAACATCAAGAAACTCAAGGAAGATCTTAAAACTGCTAAATAAAACCAAGCAGTTAAAAATCACCTGAATGTAGGAACGCTACACTGCAGGTAAGGTGACCCTGGTTACCTGTAATTGGAAGGATTATTAGGGAGTGGTGTGTAAGATCCATCTTAGCATGGAGCTGTGTGAAGTGCAGACAACAACGAGGTACAAAATATCTGTAAGGGCAGCCCGAGGTGTAAATGAATCCAGCTTGTTGGGACGTAGTCCTAGTTACGCACAAAATGATGCAAGGAGAGTTTGCATGTGATACAGTACATTCAGGCCGGTCCAAGAAAGTCAATTGCAGTCGGGTTGGGACAGGATAAATGCAAGACGGTGCAACGGGAGTCCGAGACATGACATCTCAGGAGACCTCGCTTGTTATAGCTGAGGCACTTCTGGTATAATTTGAATGTATGGTGTGCGCCACGGCGAGCAGGCTTGGAAACCTGTTGCAGTCATATTGGCAAAGGTTGTGGAGAGTCATGGGGCTGTAAAAGGGTAGCTAGACAACCAGTGACCAAAGACCCTTTTGTGTTGCCCGGCGGTGTCGCCTCTATTACCCACAGAATATTAATCAATGAAGAAGCAGGCGCTGGAGACTGAAAGGCAGGAAACAAGGGTTTATTCTCTCCGGAGGAGAACACATCAATTCGGACAGCAAGTATCGTCACGAGGTGCTCTAACCGCATCTCTGAGGCCTGGCCTCTTATACGCAGGTTTATTGCTTTATTACATGAAACATATACTTGTCAGTACTTTGATGTACGGAAAGGTATCCTAGGAATCCCCGCTTCAAGCCCGTTCCCACACGTTTACAGTTGAAATGCCCACCCCGGTCACAACAGGTGATGATTATCGCGCAGCTGGACATTCCGCCGATTCACGGAATGTGTGGAGTTGATCGGATCTCATGGGGTGAAGGGTGTTCGATCGACTTGAGGGTCCTTTGATAGGGGGGAAGCTTCCTACTGTACGGGGGTGTGATAAACAGTATCCGCAGGGCCAGGTGGTGGCCTGGGAACGAGGAAGACAAACGGGCGCACAGGAAAAGGGGGTTTGTATCAAAGGAATTGGGACCATGAAAGGGGTGAAGGGAGGTGTCGCGCTGGGAACAGGATGGGATTCCGAGGCAGAGCTGCGCTGAAGAGGGGTTTATGACCCGAGGCATATGAGAGCAGGAGGGGGTTGTCTGCGTGCGAGGGATGCCTGCGGGGTTAGGAGAGAGAGAGAGACGCGCTGGCTATCAGCGAGGGCAGGGAGGCCATGGTGCTTAAAATGGTTGCCGCTTACGCGCACGAATGGGCTCGAAAAAGGGCAAGATGGCGCCGATAATGTTGACGTTTGCAGCCTAACTTTTAACAGTCCTCCCTTTTCAACATATCTAGCCAATCTTGCCTACTCAATGTCAATCTTCATCAAATTCCTAACCTCGGCATCATATAATGCTCTCATGCGTTCGTTTCCAAAGTCCACAGTCTTAGGGCAAATACAATTTGTACATAATGAACACAGAGGTGGCAGACATTGAATTCCTAAGCATAGACCACATATTACAACTACAGGAATCAGGATAATGGTGAACAGTCTCCAACCCCAGTTCTTAACGGTGTTCCAGAACCAACCACCAAGCGATCATTCTTCTTGTTCCTGGTGGACTTCTGAAGAGAGTCTGTGGAGATGTTCGATGGCTTTGTACACTGAGGGTGAGTTGTCCGGTATGTATGTACAGCAGGTAGACCCAATGATGCGGCATGCTCCACCACGGTCCGCAAGAACCACATCTAGGACAAGGCGGTTCTGGAGGGCCACCAAGCGGACCGCTTGAAGTTCGGCGGTGTTGTTGGCAAAGATACCAGCTGTAATGTTCATTGTTGTCTCAACTGCCTGAGTCAGATGTCGGATGGCACGGCTGTTTGCCATCGGGCCCCAGAGGGGGACAAGTCCCTTCATAGCATCGAGGAACTGCGCTCCTGTTGAGTCGGCTTGTTCAATGTCCTTGGCTCGTCTTTGTCTATGATGATTTGCTGGAGCCACATAAGTCGGAGGAAGGACGAAGGAAATGAAACAAGTGCCCCCCCAGCCTTTGGGGAGCCAGGTGTACGCCTTTGTGCCGCAGACGAAATACATGTTTGGGGATGCCACAAAGGAAGGTGGATCGGTGGAGTCCAAAGTTCTGGTAAACCGGCAAGCACTGTGGCCTACCAGCTGGGTCCCAAGCCCTTCTATGCACATGTGGCCTGTGACGTTGATGACTGACAGGGCCACAGTCAGGGTGGCAGCCGTTCGTTTCCGCAGGTAGGAGAAGGTGGGTCTGGTTGGATTGTTGAACACCTGCATTTCAATTCGCTCTTTAGCAGGAATGTCCATGTGGATTGAGTCGTTGGAGGTCTGCGGGCAGAAGTGTGTCTTTGTTTTGTTTCGCCAGACCCCGTGGTAGTAATGCGTTACAGTTTTGCTGGAGGTGGCATTGTCCTTAAAGCTTTCTTGCAGAAGGATCAGCCAAGCAAGGCAGGAGCCGTGAACTGAGAAAGGTGAAGGGATGAATGGTATCGAGTGTCCAGTGGCGTGGGGTAGCAACCCACAGATCCAACAGTTAGTGGCATTGGTGGCGAGGTTGTGCTGGTGAAGTAGCTGTACGAAAGAGTTATTCCAGAACTCCTTTCGTCTCTCTCTGAGTTGAGGAGAGAGCGAAATCAGGTAATGTTCCTTCATGGTGGTAGGCTGAGCAGTGGTCAGGAATGTTTCGTGAGCAGGTGCATTTTCTTCCACAATCCAGAGTGTGGTCATGAGGAGAAAGCAGAAAAGGATTGTGATGAAGAGTGCAATTGTTTTTGAGCTGTGGAGTCTGTCTGCTCTTGGGTTTCTGTAGTGGGTTTTTCCTGTTGCTTCCATCATCTTCTTATTTGGCGCTTCCATCATCTTCTTATCTGGCGCTTCCATCATCTTCAAGGTGCTCGGTGGTGGGCAGAACCACAGACTTCGTTTAGCTTCTCTCCCGGTGACCCTTGGTTGTGTTTAGGTCACCGTTCCGAGATTCAACTTAGTCCGTGGTCTACTTAGCCGAAGCTCCCTCCCTTCGGCGCAGGAAATACCCTTCTCTGGATGGTACAGTGGGATCAGAGAATTTTGAAAGTTCAAGTGCTTCGGTATCAGGATAGCAGGTCAGTGACGGTCGGTCCTTGTTCAGGAGCTCTTCTTGGTTGTCGATGTTTTCTGTCGTGGCCAGGGTCGAGGAGATCTTCTTACAGTGGTGCGCATGCACCCAGTTGCGTTTTCCCTCCACTCGAAGTGCTGTTCGGGTGGTGATGAGGACTTGCCAGGGGGCCGTCCACCTGGGTTCCAGACTCTTGGCACGCTGGAAGTTCCGGATCAGAACAAACTCCCCAGGTTGGATGGTGTGTCCGGGACCCCTGGAAGTGTCAGGGATGGCATGCAGCACCTGTTGATGGATAACAGACAGTGTTTTAGTCAACTGGCATAAGTAATCAGACATTAGGACGTCCGGGACGTCATGAATGGAAGTTGGTTTCGGTGCAGACCAGACATTCATAGGTCGGCCGAATACAACTTCGTATGGTGTCAAGTGGTGTTTGGTAGGGGTGGAACGCATTGAGAGCAATGCCAGTGGGAGTGCGTCTGGCCATTTCAGTCCTGTGGTAGCCACTATTTTGGCCAATTTTAGTTTCAGTGTGGCATTATGTCGTTCAACTAGTCCAGCAGATTGGGGGTGGAAGACTGCGTGGAACTTTTGTTTTACACCCAACCCCTTCAAAATGAGTTGGATAACTTCGGCTACGAAGTGGGGGCCATTGTCGCTCCACAAAATTCGACAAAGGCCGTAACGGGGAAAAAACTCCTTTAACAGTACTTTTGCTGTGGCCATAGCAGTGTTGTCACGGGTTGGGTATGCTTCTACCCATTTGCTAAATGCGCATACCACAACAAGTACATATTTCAGGCCTTGACATCTGTCTAGTTGGATGTAGTCCATCTGCAGGACTTCAAACGGGTGATTTGGGACCCCAAACCCTCCCCGGGGTACTACGGTTCCTTTCCCGGGGTTGTGTTGCAGGCATATCAAGCATTGCTGGACCAGACGTTTGGCGGAGACTGTGATTTTATCGTTGTGCCAAACTCTGGAGACAAGTTCAATCATGGGGGCTGATCCTATGTGGGCAGGGGAGTGTGCCATAGTCAGTATGGGAATCAGGTACGAGTCAGGTAGCAACCATTTGTTTGTGTCTTTTGTCCGCCAGCAGCCTTCGTCATCTTTTAATCCCACCCGTGTCCATTCAGTGAGTTCGTGTTTTGTGCTAGCCATTTGAATGTCTCTAATAGTGTCCCTAGCGTCAGTCCATTTTTCTGCTTGTGACCTGGTCACGTACATATGTGTTGTCGTCCTACTTTCAGCTGTCGTTCGGGCAGTGATGTCAGCTAGTGCATTTCCCTGTCCTATAATGTCCGTCACCTTTTTGTGTGCCTGGCATTTGATGACTGCAAGCTTTTTGGGGAGAAGGACGGCTTCGATCAAGGCGGAGACTAGATCCCCGTGCAAAATGGGGGTGCCATGGGAGGTCAAGAATCCCCTCTCCCTCCAAAGGAGCCCAAAATGGTGAACCACCCCGAAGGCATACTGGCTGTCGGTGTAAATGTTCGTTGTGGTTCCTGCTGCTAGAATGCAGGCTCGTGTCAGGGCAATCAGTTCCGCTGCCTGGGCAGATCGTTGCGTGATGCGGGCTGTCTCGACTACAGTTCGAGCCGTGGTGACTGCATAGGCAGCTGAAGTGGTGCCATCGGGGAGTTTGATGCAGGAACCGTCCACCCACAGCTCTCCGTCAGGGTCAGGAAAAGCCGTGTCTCTGAGGTCAACCCTACTTCTAGTCTGTTCGTCCGTAAGGGTCACGCAGTCATGCACAGGGTGCACATTGGGATCGTTCTCTGGTAAGGGTAACAGAGTTGCCGGGTTCAGTGTGGTGCATCTTTTCAGGGTGATATGGGGTGCGAGCAAAGTCAGTTCGTATCCAGTCAGTCGTGCACTCGTCAGGTGTTGCGTCTTGGTTTGGTTCAGGAGGGTGTCAACTGCATGGGGTACCAGTACCGTGAGGGAATTCGAGAGCACGATCCCCTCACTCTGTCGGATAGAGATTGCAGCAGCAGCTACAGCTCGAAGGCAGGCAGGCAAGGCTCTGGCTACAGGGTCAAGAGTGGCAGAGAAGTAAGCGCAAGGTCGTTGCTTTGGGCCGATGGACTGGGTCAGGACAGATAAAGCGCACCCCTCCCTTTCGTGAGTGTAAAGGGAGAAGGGCTTTGTGTAATCGGGGGTACCTAGGACAGGGGCCGAACAAAGGGCATCTCGTAGTTCCGTGAAGGAGGTTTGACACTCAGGGGTCCAAGGGAGTGGGGAAGGGACGTCTTTAGCTAGCAGAGAAAGCAGTGGTTTCACAATGAGGCTAAAGTTGGGTAACCACTGTCGACAGAAGGAGGTGAGACCTAGTAGGGAGCGAACCTGTTTCTGAGTCTTAGGGATAGGAGTTTCGAGAATGGTTTGGATTCGGTCGGGAGTGAGTTTCCTTCCGTCTTTGGACAAAAGGTGGCCTAGGTAAGTGACCTGGGGTTGGCAGAATTGCAACTTCTTCTTGGAGACCTTGTGGCCATTTTCTGCAAGGAAGTGCAAGAGTTGAATGGTGGCTGTGACTGCTAATGGAGTGGTGTCGGCTGCCAAAAGGATGTCATCGACATATTGCACTAACACCACTCCATCGGGTAACCGGACTTGATCCAGTTGTCTCTTGAGGGCCTGGCTGTAGATGCTAGGGCTTTCTGTGTAGCCCTGGGGTGCTCGGTAGAACCTATATGAGCGGGCCTTTAGGGTGAAGCCGAAGAGATATCGGCTGTCTGGGTGAATGGGGATGGAAAAGAATGCGTTTTTGAGGTCAATGACAGTGAAGGTGGTGGCAGTAGAGGGAACCAAAGTCAGGATGGTGGTGATGTCTGAGACCACGGGGTACTGGGGTACCACCACTTTGTTGATCTCTCGAAGGTCAATGATAAAGCGGTATGCTTTCTCATCTCCCTCTCCCTGTTTCTTGATGATGGGCAAGATAGGGCTGTTGCAAACGTTGCTAACCACTTCCTCTACCACTCCTGCGTCTATCAGTGACTGAATAATCTTTACCAATGCCTTCTCGCCCTCGGGCGATATCCGATATTGTGGAAGTTTTGGGAGTGTTGCATCTGGTCGGACAGTAATGTGTACTGGGTCAATCATCATGCGCCCTACATCCGAATCCGTTTTGGCCCACAGATACGGAGGCAGAGTGTCAAGCAGGGATGTGTCAGCGTCGGTGATGGAAAACATGCGTCTGGGAGGGCAATGCCTAAGCAGAACGGGGTTGTCGTAAAGAAAAACTCGAACTCCGTCTTGAGAACATCTAATTGTCGCTCGGAAGTGTTTCAATAAGTCAAGTCCCATAATTGCGTCAGGGCTATTGGAGGAAAGCAAAAACGTGGTGTCAGTGGTGTTGTTTTCTAAGTCGAAGAGGATCGGGGCGGACAAAGGGTTAGTGGAGGGCGTTCCATCGAAACCTGTCGACGTTATTAGTGAGCCAGACAAGGGTGCCCTTGGAATCAGTCGTTTAGATAACGCGCTACGTGTTGCGCCAGTGTCTACCAGGAATGGAGACTTTGTACCCAGGACCTTAGCAGTGACATAAGGGCCTTGCTGGTCAACATAGAGCTCGACTGGATCCTTCCCTTACCCTAGGCAGTCCTATGCAAAGTCGTGAACATCATCGTAGTCAGATTGCTGGCATTGGTTCTGTCTAGGTCGGTCAAATGTATTTGGCCTGCCTGATCTATCGTTAGTCGTGTCATTTGGGGGCCCTCGTTGCTGTCCCCTATTTCTCGGCCCACTTGCTATGTCCCTAGGGTCTTTATTTCTGATGATTTCCAAAAGAACTGGGCACTGAGATTTCCAATGGCCCGTTCCTTTACAGAAAGCACACTGGTCCTCTCTAATGTCTGTACGTCCAATGTGGGGAGTCGAAGTGCGGTCCCTGGGAGGTGCAGTTTTAGGGACGTTCGTCTGATAGTTTCCCCGGTATTGGTCTCGTCCTATAGTCACCCCTTGCAGTTGAGCAATCATCACCCTCTCTTTCAAGTCTTTCTTCTTTTTCTCTGTTGCTCTATCGTTTTCATTTTTCTGATGTTCATAATATTGGGCCATCTGGAGGATAGCCGTAGGTTTGGAGGCTGCCCAACTACTCTCGCTGGCCTGCAGTTTCTGGGAGACCTCTGGTGACAGACCCTTAACGTAATTCTGGACAAAAAGATGGTGTCCGGTTGCAGTGGTCAAGTCCTGGCCGCTGTAATCGGAGAACACCGTTTCAAACCGGGAGAAGTAGTCCGATACATCCTCCTGAGGTTTCTGGCGACAGGCCGTTACTATCGACCAGTCCACTTTCTTTTCTGGGATCAGGGTTTTTAATTTCTGTACGATTTTATCCGGGAGGTCTAAAATGGCTTTTAAAGGTTTTTGTCCGGGTTCTCGTTGTTTATCTATGCCATCGAGTTGTGACCAGTTATGTCCAAACAGCTCAAGGTGGTCGACTTTCCGGATTTGCTTCCACACATCAGCTGGTAGGCATAACCCGAAAAACAAGTCGATGTCAGCCAGGGTCATAATCGTTGATCCTAGGGCTGTACCCAACTCAGTATAGAAGGCAGTGGGGTTTTTACGTAGGTCAGGCAGAGATTTCCGGAATGTCAGAATCTCTTGCCGGTCCCATGGTTGGTAGACCCAATTGTACACTACCCTTCCTTTTGCATCTTTGTTGTTTGCGTCATCGTGAGTCCCTTCACCTCGTGGAGGAACCCAGTAAGGGGCAGCCTCTCGTATCGGCATCATGGCATTAGATTGTTCAGTTTGTGGTTCGGTCACTACGGATGTCGTAGGCTCAGTTGCCGGTTTTTGTTCAGTGAGGTGGCGGAAAACCTCAAGCGTACGCGTAAGGAGGTCCGTCACATCACACTCACCCTCATCCCCGATATCGACCTTCCGGTACAGAGTCGTTAGGCTCTGTGGACCTTTGTTTCGATATCGGTCCTCGTATGCGTTCAAGACGTGGTAACTCAGTTGTACAGTAAAGTGTCGTTTGTGACTCCCTGTATACGAGTTAAACACATCCGTGATGTACTCTTCATCTTCCCTCCTTTCTACCAGTGTCCTTGCTATCTTATCAACCCCTGCTCGCTCATCTTTGCTTAGTCTGTTTGTTCTTGCAGAACCAACCCTTCGGGCCTCGGGGTCGCCTAACGTGGTCATTTGCGTAGTATCTAATGCAAGGGGTTCGGCCGGCACAGAGGCCATGGGGGCCGAAGCTGTGGCGCTACTCCCGTTTGTACCTGGGGGTGGTGGGTGTTGTGCTAGGGGTTGGGAAGGGGCATATGGAGGGGGCATGTAGATGATCGGAGGACTTAGCAGCAGATCATCGTTGGCTCGTTGTTTCGAGGGTAATTCAGGGTAGAGTGTGGAGGATGTTCTAACCGGACACTGGCTTGACGTTTTTACTTCTAGTTTCAGTTTGGCTTCCTCTCTTTCTTTTATCTCTTCTTCTAGTTTCTGAGCCGCTAGGTGGGCTGCTTTCCGCAGCTCCTTTCCCAACCTACTCTCAGTTCTCTTTTTACGTTGTTCAGTTTCTTTGCGCCACATGCCGAAACTATCAAGCATGGTGGGCGTCGTCTTGTTTTTACCAAGGGTTGTTTCCAGTGCGTTTATTTTATCATCATCGAAGGATCCTATCAGTGGCCACTGACTTTCTTGATCCCTTTTCGTATATTTATGCCACAGCTTGCTATAGGCTATAGCGATCAATCCATGCTTCATGAACATGTCCTTATTAGGGGTGCCTTCCAGTGGAGCCGGATGGTTCATCTCTAATAAGCGGTCCGGGCTAAACAGGCTACCGATCAGTGGGGAGAAGACAGGCATGACGGATCACAATGGGGATAATAGTCAGCACTACCTATCTTATCACTGTGTGCAAAGACTAGACAGAATATTTCTATTCTACGTTGTTTGCAGGCAGTGAATACCTCATGAATCAATATCGAGCAGTTAACGTTTGGTCAAAAAAAAAAATGGTCAATAAAATGGTCAATGGGGAGAATAAGTAGGCCCGCAAAGGTCTGCGTTACCTATCCTTTCACTATCTGCAAAGAGGGAATCTATTCTTTCCTGTTTGCAGACAGAGAATCTCCAGAAAACAATCCGTAACAGTTAATCAATGGGGAGGGGCAATTGATCAGTGGGGGAGAAAGATAGGTACGACGGATGCGTTACCTATCCTTCACTGTTTGTAAAGGGAGAGCCTGTTGTTTTCTCCGTTTGCAGACAGCGAATCTCCAAATAAATTAACAAAGAGTAATACTAGTATTTTTTTACAATCAATCAAACAATTTCTTAATTCGTCGTGTCCACACGACCTTACCCGGACCGCATGGACAGTTTCTTGTCTTCCGAATCCAGCGCCCGATCGTCCTCTTTTCTTCGTAATCCTCGCGGCACTCCTGATGGTTCCCAGTCAGGACCGTAGATCACTCGAGAGAGGTCTGTTCGGAACCAGTGAAGTTCGGATGATCGGCTGTCAGACGAGGGTCTATCGGACAGGGTACCTCCCGATCGTTGCAGTCGTTCACTCTGTCATCAGGACCTCTCCACTGGATCCACGAGTCGCTGATGGGCCCCACGCTTGGGACGCCAATTGTAAAAGGGTAGCTAGACAACCAGTGACCAAAGACCCTTTTGTGTTGCCCGGCGGTGTCGCCTCTATTACCCACAGAATATTAATCAATGAAGAAGCAGGCACTGGAGACTGAAAGGCAGGAAACAAGGGTTTATTCTCTCCGGAGGAGAACACATCAATTCGGACAGCAAGTATCGTCACGAGGTGCTCTAACCGCATCTCTGAGGCCTGGCCTCTTATACGCAGGTTTATTGCTTTATTACATGAAACATATACTTGTCAGTACTTTGATGTACGGAAAGGTATCCTAGGAATCCCCGCTTCAAGCCCGTTCCCACACGTTTACAGTTGAAATCCCCACCCCGGTCACAACAGGTGATGATTATCGCGCAGCTGGACATTCCGCCGATTCACGGAATGTGTGGAGTTGATCGGATCTCATGGGGTGAAGGGTGTTCGATCGACTTGAGGGTCCTTTGATAGGGGGGAAGCTTCCTACTGTACGGGGGGGTGATAAACAGTATCCGCAGGGCCAGGTGGTGGCCTGGGAACGAGGAAGACAAACGGGCGCACAGGAAAAGGGGGTTTGTATCAAAGGAATTGGGACCATGAAAGGGGTGAAGGGAGGTGTCGCGCTGGGAACAGGATGGGATTCCGAGGCAGAGCTGCGCTGAAGAGGGGTTTATGACCCGAGGCATATGAGAGCGGGAGGGGGTTGTCTGCGTGCGAGGGATGCCTGCGGGGTTAGGAGAGAGAGAGAGAGACGCGCTGGCTATCAGCGAGGGCAGGGAGGCCATGGTGCTTAAAATGGTTGCCGCTTACGCGCACGAATGGGCTCGAAAAAGGGCAAGATGGCGCCGATAATGTTGACGTTTGCAGCCTAACTTTTAACAGGGCATTCACCCATGTAAGTCATGGGAGCGTGGAAGCTACCATGTAGTGATCATGTGGTGCACCCATAGTACAGGCGGCAGTACTAACTGGATAGAGCTCCTTTACAGCATGGAGGCACCGTCCAAAGTAACTCTAAAGAAAATGTTAAAGAGAGAGGAAGGGGGAGAATGAATTCCTGGGGCCTCATTTATGAAAAGTGACACATCGCTGCGTGAAAACAGCGATGCGTCACTTTTCACTGCGCACTCCTTGCGACATTCCTGATGCGTCATATTTAATGTATGACGCATCATGTCGCAAGGACTTACAGATACGTCAGTATTTCTGACGCATCTGTAAGTGCAAAAGTGACGCATTGCTGGAGTGTGTCACAAAAGTGACGCAACTCCAGCAATGCATCCTTTCACATGGGGAAAGCCCCATGTGAAAGGGCTTGCGTCAGTCTTACGCCTGCTGTGAGGCAGGCGCAAGATTTTGACGCAACAGCATCCTCTAAAAGTGGCGCAGTGAAATCTCATAGATTTCACTTCGTCACTATTACGAGGCTTTTTGCGGGGGAACGCCCCCTTTGCATACATTATACCTGACGCAGGTATAATGTGGCGCAGGGGTTTAAAAAGTGATGCATCTACCTAGATGCGTCACTTTTTAAATATGGCGCAACAAGGCGCATTTTGTACGCCGCTGGTGCGTCACAAAAAGTGACGCACCGGCGGCGCAAAACTGACGCAAGGCTTCATAAATAAGGACCCTGGAGTGTCAATTGTGCCATCATTATAAAGGTGCGTGGCGCAAAAAAACCAGAGACTGATCACAACTGACTAATTGAGGCAGTTGTGCAAGTAATAACATGTCAAGAAGATGGAGGAAACAGGCTGGTATAAGGCTTATGAGCCGCAGTGGCTCATACTGAATGGTATGTGTACATAGAAAAAATAACTCTATGTTAGAGGGTACCAAACAAGGGAAAAAACAGTAGGCAACTGAGGTGGCCAGGATCCGGGGACAGAAGGGAGGATGGCCTCACGAAGAGTTAGTGAGTGTGGCGGGAGGCATGGTTATTAAGGACAGGAACTTGAAGCCAGGCCCTTGGACTGACTCGGAGCACAGCGTCTACCCAGCCTGCCTCAGCACTAGGCAAGCCACATCTCAGGAGAGGGACTGCGAGGCTGAGGAAGGCATTGCACAAACAAAAGTATTTTATAACATCAGTGACTTAACACAGTGACACTTCCTAGTCTGTGTCTCTTCTAGCGAGTGCTGTGAATGTGGCGACCAGTCCTGTGACGACGGACTACCCTCTGGCCGGGCAATGCATGGGCCGCAGATGGTCCAGGACTCTTGACGCACTGCGAACTGCAGACAGTGCTGGCTCAGTTGAGGCACCACTAAGGCAACAGCTCGGTCGGGGTGCTGGTGGTTCCAAAAAGTACCATTACACAACATGGTGCAGGCAGCAGCAGGAGCTGCCTGAGCTGGTTGAAATGTATGCACAGCACTGCAATGCGCCTCCTGCTCGCGCATGGCTGCCTACAGGTGTGTCACTCTGTGACACATGACTTTGTCCTTGTTGTGTCATTGGGACAGAGCTTTGTGCCATTGGGCAAAATCAGTCCATGACGTCAGTGCTGATGCTGTATCGGGTGAATGGGGTACATTGTAGCCTAATATAGAGCAAGCTCAGCTGAGCCAGACCCCAAGCCTGCCTTATGCAGCACGTACGAAAACGGCCGCTAGATTGCTCAGTCACACATTGGTAAGAAGGCTCAGGGCCGGACAGCTGGGAGGTGCTATAAATGTGTGACTTTGCATTTGAGTGAGGTGATGTGAACCACCACACTGAAATGCGTTAGTCTAACGTCTGATGCGTGGTACTTGGCAGGGCTGTTAGCAATGAAGGAACCCTTTTGGCTCCTGATGAACTCTGTACAACTGTGACGTACGTGTTCGAGTGTAGTAAAATGAATGCAGTTTTGTAATGTAGAGTTTGCCGTCACACACAGACGAACAAAGACCTGTTATAGGAAGCTCTGTGTGTTGCGTAGTCATTAGCAAGTACCCAGGCTGGAGAGGACGCTACAGTGAGCTTTTAAAAAGCAACAGACAAGCTGGTATTGATAATGATGTTATATAAATAAACGACATAGCACAAAATGGTGGGGCGTACAACAAACTTTGGTAGAGGTCCTTTAAAGTTTCCCTCAGGCTGCCTCACTCACAGATTTAGAAAATCCTTGGGTGAGGGGCCCTCTAGGAAAAAACAACAAGGCAATGGATGCAATACTTGAACTAATCTCAGCCACTTGCAATTACTTGGGGCTGCATCCCAATCCATCATTTTTCACCCACCATGCCTCCTCGGTTTGGACCCTAGTCATATTCAAAGCAGTCTTGACCCTATTCCTCATGGGAGCAGTCCAGCCCAACCTGCCAGGCCAGGTCCTCCCTGAACTGGAACAAAAGAAACCCAGGGCAGGTTTTGCCATTCTTATGGGCTCTTAAACTGGGTATAACATGGTTCCAATGGCACAGTGAGCCCAGGACCCATGTCTGGGCATACAGGGTGCACTTAGGCCATCAAATCAAAAACTACAAGAAGTGGATGGAATGCTTGAATTAATGTCAGCCACTTTCAATCACTCCAGCAGCTTCCCAATCCATCATTTTATGCCCACCATGCCACCTCAGTTTGGACCCAGTCATATGCTAATTGTTCTTGACCCCATTCCTCATGGGGGCAGTCCAGCCCGAACTGCCAAGCCAGGTCCTCCTTGAACTGGAACACATGCATCCCAGTACCAGTTTAACCCTTGTTATGGGCTCTTCAGCCAGGTATTGCTTGGTTCTAGTTGCACAGTAAGCCTTGGACCCAAGTCTGGGTATACCAGGCACAATTGGGGCATCAAATGCAAAAACAGCAAGGCGATGGATGAATGCTTGAATTAATCTGCCAATTGCTGAGTTTGGCACCAGCTATATATGTTTGGATATCGGGCAGAGCTATCTCACCATCACACCAACCTTGTGTTAGCTTGTTAAAGTTGATTTGTGGTTGTCCACCATCCCACAACAGGGTTCTGATCTCATTCTCTATGGTTTTAAAAATGGGATCCGGAACCGGGACTGGCATATTTTGCAAAACATAAAGGAAGCGCGGCAACGCCATCATTTTAATTAGTGCTGCCCTCCACGGTAGGGAAAACGGAAGTGACTGCCAGTGTTGGACATTACTTTTTAGTCGTGTTAGTGGGTTCTGTAGATTTTTCACATTAAAAAGGTCAGGACTGGTGGTAATAAAGATTACTAGATACTAGAATCCTTTGTGCACTATTTGTGCTTCACAATCTATTGGCAATTGTGGCTCAGGTCCATGAAAGACAAAGACCACCAACTTGGACCTATTGATTGTATATCCGGAATATATCCCAAAGTTGGCAAATATTTTCAAGATTCAGGGAATAGGGGACTGGGGAGCTGGTACATAAAGAAGAATCTTGTCGACATATAGCGATATTCTTTCTTCCCAGTCCTCCGTCCAGTGGAGGCCTCATATTAGTGGGTATCCTCTGACCCAGGCTGCCAAGGGTTCGAGTAATAAAACAAATTTGAGTGGCGATAATGGACAGTCCAGCCGGGTCCATCATTCCTCATTCATTTACCACCACTTGTGCCAAAGGTTCAGTATAGAGGAGTTGAATCCAAGACAAGAATCACAGCCCAAAGCCTAGGTGAGAGAGCACAGCAAAGAGATAAGGCCACTTGACTGTGTCAAAGGCCATGCCTGCGTCAAGAGATAAAACGACTGCTCCCTCCAGGATTCTATTTGCGTGTCCTAAGACTCCACGAAGCCGTCACAAGTTAACAGAAGTGTTGCGGCGCCTGCATGAATCCAGACCGGTGCGGATGGACCAGTTTAAAAATGATCAGGATAAGTCGGAGGGCCAACAGTTTCGCGAGGATTTTAGCCTCTGCATTCAGCAATGAGATAGGCCGGTAAGAAGCACATTGTTCTGCCACTCTTCCCTCTTTGTGTATCACAACAATTGAGGCAATTATTTGGTCTCTGGGAAGCATGCCACGTCTCTTGCTCTCTTAAAACATCTTTAGCAGGTAAGGCGACGTGTGTGATGCTGTAAGTTTATATAGTTCTATTGGCAAACCGTTGGGTCCCAATGCCTTGCCTGAATTTATGGCTTTAATTGCTTGTGTCACCTCCTCTTCTGTTAGTTCACTATCTAAGAGCTTCACTTCCTTAGGTGTCAGAGAAGGGAGTGATCGGTCCACCAGGAGCTCTAGGGAGTCCTGCTCAGTGGCCATAGTCTCTTTGGAATAAATACGGGAGTAATAGGTTGCAAATGCATCCACAATTGCTTGGGAGTCTCTGAGACACTCTCAGCTATCCGAGCAGATGGCCACGACTCATCGATTTGCCCTTTCTCATTTGTCAAGCCACGCTATGAGTTTCCTTGCTGTGTCGCCCTGCTCATACACCCGGTACTGTGTCATTTTGCTTGCGGCTCTAGCCACTCTGTCACCTGGTCTTTATATTCTTGTTGTTTGAGGCTCAAGGTGTGTCACACATCCTTACTGTCATTTCCTATTAGCTGTGCCTCTTGGTCCAAGATATCTTGCTATAGCGCCTCCACCGCTGCCCTCCTGTCTCGCTTATGCCATACTATTAATGAGAGGTCTTGTTCCCTGATTACCGTTTTTTATGCCTCACAAAGTGTCACTGATGAGTCAACCGAATGCTAATTTTCTTTAAAATAGTTGTCTGTGGTCTGGATTAATGACGATTGCCTTGTTGGACCGTGTCGTGCCTACGCTACACCATGCCCACAATGGGGAATGATCGGTGATCCCCCTCACTAAGTGTTGTACATCTCTAAAATATGGAAGGTGTGGAGCCAATGATATCAGGAGGTCAATTCACAAAAGACTTCTGTGTGCCCCCAAATGTCGAAGGTATATTCCTGTTTATTAGGATTGCGTTTTCTCCAAATGTCAATCAAGCCCAAGACTAAAAGGAATTCTGCCAGCCGAGTCTGTGAAGTGTGTGGGTGCGTAGCTGGTAGTCGGTCTATATTGTCACATAGTGTCCTATTTAAATCTCCCCCCAACAAGAGTCTAGCCATTGGAAATTCAAGCATGAGGGCTCCCAAGTCTGGCAACAATGCCCTGTGCAGTGTTGGTGGGATATATACTGTGAGGATGTTGATCGTTTCCCCCACCCATGTCCCTGAGAGGGTCGCAAATCTACCTAACCTGTCCAACCATATCTTTTACACTGTGAGGGAAATCATTTCCTGAGAAGTATCCCTGTGCCCCTGGATCCCGAGGTATATCAAGCGTGTACCACCATTTTGTATCCCCAATGATCTAGAGCTCTACAGGCATTACTCATCAGGTGGGTTTCTTGCAATAGCACAATGTCAGGGGAATGCCTCTTAGTACACTAGAGCACTATTCCACATTCAATCTTATCCCCCAGACCATTTAGATTCCACGCCATTAGTCGAATGTCAGGGATATTCTTATCAGCCATTGTGGGAATACCTAGTTGTGTCTTGTTCCTCCAAATTCAGGCAAGCCCCCCCCCCCCTATACTGCAGGGAGAAATTGCCTTGGAATCTCTCATCATGTTGTGTGGTGTGAAGTAGCGAATGTCAATTATCATCCTCGTGTGGCAGAACATAGTGAGAAGAAAACAGTTTAAACACAATAAAGCAACTTCAACCCTCCCATGCCAGCCGCCCCTTAGAACGCCCCCCCCTTTCCCTGCATCCCTGCTTGACAGACCCAAACCTGCCTGGCCCGAACTCAGCACAAAGCCTGCCATCCCATCCCCACATGGAAATAACTCAGGAGACTGTGAACCTCCCACGTACCCAGCTTTCTTCCCCGTAAAGGTTGTACGTTGCACCACTGAACCAGTTAGGATAATGCCACAACAGCATTAGATGGGCAGGCTTTGGAGCCCCGAGGCAGCAGTCACTTTGTCTATAGAGGCAACATATAGCAAATACAGTGTGAGCCCCCACTTCACCACAGGGAGCTCAGGGTTCCCTTCACAGAAACCGGAATAGTGTTTCAATGCTACATCCTTACGAGCTTTAAAGAAAAGATATCATCTCAGTTGTTATTTCTCCTGGTGAGTTATTGATAGGTCCTCCACCTGTTCAGTGTTCTCGTTGGAGTGACCACCAGTCACAGTCAAACTCCCCCTCCTCGTCTCATGGCACCCCTTCGGGTTAGGGCCACCAACTGTTCGCCACCCCTCCTGCCACTCCCATGCCGCTTCCGATGTATCGAAAAACCAGGACCTAACCTCTGCTTCATTGTGCAACTTTGCTGGAAAAAGCATAGAGTATCTCACTCTTACTTTCCCTCAGTGTCTTTTTGACTGCTGGAAAGTTGTGTCTCTGCCTCTGAACTTTCAAGGTATGTCTGGGAAAAAGGAAATGTTGGCATTGTCTTAGAGCGCTGGTGAAGCAGCACGGTCTGTTTGCAACACCACATCTCGGTCACGGAAGTTGAA
This sequence comes from Lissotriton vulgaris, assembly GCF_964263255.1. Taxonomy (NCBI): domain Eukaryota; kingdom Metazoa; phylum Chordata; class Amphibia; order Caudata; family Salamandridae; genus Lissotriton; species Lissotriton vulgaris. The sequence goes on from NC_141687.1 coordinate 259,296,140, forward strand.
GAGGCGGGCAAGGATGAGTCTCGGCAGGGCACCTGGAGGGGGCGACAACCTGGCACCCAGTGCGCCCTTTCCACTGAGAAAAACTTAGACAGACCCCGTTGCTAAAGATGCTTATGGATGAGGTCCTCCAAGGATAAGTCTGCGGCAGGTCCCTCTGCCCATTCCGGGATTCCTAGAATGCAAACCTTGTTGCACCTCGACCTGCCCTCATAACCTTCGAACTTCTAGCTTCCAGATTTGTAGTGGCCACCTGAATTTTGTCAATGTGGACCTTAAGGGCCTTGGTGTCTTGAAGTAGAGTCACCACTGTGTCCTCCACATCTTTCACCCTTGCTCCCAGATTACATAGGTCTGTTCACAACAAGTAGACCTCTGTCATAACAGTATCTATAGGCCCCACCAAAGCAGTTCTGACCCCCTGAATAGCTGCCATAATGTCATGGAGGGAAAGAGTGTCTATTCCGTATGCCTGAGTGATAGTGGTGGATAGTTGACCATGGGGGTCCTTTTGAGCCTCTGCTCCTTTAGGCAATGCAAATATATCTAGCTTAGTTTGGTGGGTCCCCTTCATGTTTTCCCCCCTGTCAAGTGGCCAGGGTAGTTAAGTGGGGGTGAGGGGGCTTGGTGGAGGACCAGCCGGGTATCCCTGCTGCCTGCCAGCGGGTGCATGTGTAGCCTTCGGGCAGCCTCTCAGGTTTCTCCTCGCTTGTCCGATATCCCCCCTCACCCCACAGAATCTCGGCCGCAACCAGTTGTCCGGACCACCAGAGATCAGGGCCCAACCCACAGATTAGAAGGTTTATAGGACTCTCCCTTGTACCTTTGTTACTGCGCTATTGGTGTGGCTTTCAGCCACAGTTCGTGCTTGACCCCACTTTCAATCATACATTCCCAGCGAGAGCGCCGTCAATGCTGGGCCAACTTGTGGTGATATTCCCCTCTGACGATGCTGCCTATGTTCAGCTTCACGGGGGATTCATCGTCACGTGTTTGTTACACTGCCGCCAACCGGTGTCAGCCACAGCTCGGTGCAGGGGTGTGGGCGGGGAAACATCCATACGCCCTACCTCTTCGTTCTCCTTCTCCGGTACGGATCCGGCCCTCCATAACAGCCAAGTCGATATATTCAGATGCTGCTCCTGCAGCACAGCGCAATATGCCCTGCTTGCTGTCCGCAAGATTGAGAAAAGGGACAGAGTCTCCTCATTCCTCTCCGACCAAGCTGGCACTGCAAAAGCTCTCCGGGCCCTCCCCCCTCAGGTTAGGCGCATGCTGCGTCTCTCGGCACAGAGACAGTCAGGCCTCACGTCCCCTCCTCAATCTAGACCAAGGCTCCACACCACCTCGCAGGCCTTACCTCAGTTGTTGCAGATATCGGCCTAGGTAAAACTTGTGCCACCTGTCAGCAGAGTCTCCAGATGCCTGTCGACCCTACAAGCTCGTGGCTGGAGATTGGATTCATGGAAGGATGGCGAGGGAAAGTAAGGCTGGGTTAAGAGACGATCTAAGAAGGAATATGGATCATTACATTGCGATGTATTACATCACATGCTTTTACAACACAATTGTTACCACCACCACCATTTACATCGCAAGTCATCACAACGACTTGTTCTAGGGGGCGCGCTGGATTTAGGAATTGTAATAATTACTATTCCTAATCCAGTTTGCGCAACAGTAAGTAAGGTGTTTTAATTTATTCCCAATACCTCAGCGCCCCCTAGTTCACCTAAGAAGCGTCCTTCTTCTCCGGCGGTCGACCACGCCCCCTATGCAAATCAGTTGTGAGCCCTGCTCCGGTAGGAACAGTCCAGCCCGAGCTGCCAAATCAGGTGTGGATGAAACAAGTGCAGATTTTGGATTTCAAGACCGGAGTTTCCCTCGTTAGGATTTTAATTCATAGCTAGGATCCTCCTTCTTTGCTGGTATGTAATCAGCCTCCAGCACATGTGAAGTCTCGGGAGACAGTATTGTGCATAAGATGCTTCTGGCTTGCTTCTACCTTTATTGATGGGTTTAGAGGAATGTTGAGCTCTGGATTGATTCCTTTGAACTTCTCAGGTCGAAAAGGACCTTCTGTGTAAGTAAGTCAGCAGCAAGATGGAAGCGGGGGGCTTAGCAGATTTCAGTGTTGGGCCTAACCTAAAGGAAATGGGAAGCAGACAGCTCATTTGCCCTCTGATCTGCAACACACATGGATATGAGTAAAATGTAGGGTCTATTCAAGGATGATTACGACGACGTTCGTCAGACTAACAGCTTTTGTTTACGGTCATCAACAACTGATCAGCAATCTGCTAGTACCTCTATAATCTGTCTTTATCGGTGCTTCTGTAATTGAAAAAAAGTTTTTAAAAAGCCTTAAAAAGAAGACAAGAGTAAATCAATACAATGTGCAACTAAGGAAAAAAGAAGAAAGGCTACAGTGAAAACAAACTCTGAAAGGCTGAGCTATTGGCTTTGTCAATCGCATGCAAAAGCATATATCATGCATCACACATGTTCATGCATTACAGACAATGTTGCAATGGGTTATCTATCTAACGAAACCCACTCCAAGGGGGCCGCTAATGTGTGCTGCATTTGGTTCATTACGTTTTCGCTGCAGGTGCACATATACACTTCAGTCGTGGTGTAAGCACAAGTGATAACAAAGCAGTTCAGTCTGAAACTACCGGTTATTTAACCCAGCCACATTAGTAACACATATAGGGAGTCATTGAGGCGCTCTTAAATAATTTTTGACTACATATTGGCAGGGTTTAGTACTTTATGTTATGTTTCTGTAAAGTAGCACATGCCATAAACACAGATATGATTCCGAACTCTGAGAGGCAAACGCCTACGTCATTCTCCTTTCGGAGCAGACCTGGCCGCTGACCAGAGGCCCTTACTGCTTGAGCAAGAGCTACAGAGGCCAAAGGGCTCTTTCCAGAAAAAATAGGAGGATGATTGACAACCTTTGCTTATAAGACAGTTGACATGGTACAGTGGATAAACCATGACCTGGCAGTTCTAAAATAAATAATGGACCAATAGCAAATAAATAATAAAACAAATAAGATAGGAATATAGTGAGTTGCTCATGACAGGCTCGCGCCTATAACTTCTCTACAGGGTCTTCCATTAGGCCCTCTTCTCTTTCCTAGATACCCCTTTTGCTATTAACATTGGCGTGCTTCACCCTCTGCATTTGTCCACATAGCCTCCATTCCATCTGTTTACATGATCAGCCAGCTACTGTTCCATTTCCTATTCACGTAGGTTTCTTTAGAGTTGTGTGAAATTTGCGTTATTTGCTTTCGTGTAATTCTGTTAAATTTTGGCAAAATTCTGAAAAATTACGCATAGGCAAATTGCAAATTAGTCATTTAGTGCTATATTTTATCGTGAAATGCATCCTCACGTCAATTCTTTTTTTACACAAGGACACATTTCTTGCAGGAAAAAATAGTGTAAAAAAAAAAAGCACCACGAACAACAGCCGCTCGCCTTCTTTTTTTCCTGTGCTTGTGCTGTACGTTTTTGGTGCTGCATTTACAGGATACAAATCACAAATCAAAATATTTATGGCACACAAATATTGCCTCAAAAACATTGTGATCTCAAAAATACCCCGGGACAGAATATAAAAGGTAAGAATATAGATTTTAAGTACTTTACATCACTTTTTATTATAGTTGTTTGTAATATTGTTTTTTATTTTGTTTTTATTATTTTTATGTTAAGCGTCTTTTCTCAGTTAACTTTACTTTTCATTTGGCAATATATTTTTACAAATAATTTACATGTATTTACTGGCAGATTGTTGCGTTTGTATGGGAGCAGGGTGGGAAGTATTTTTTATATTTCGTTTTTAGAAAAATGGTTTATATTTTTTATTTACTAATTTAATTGCTGACTATGTTAAATATTTTACTTTTAAAATATTTCATGGATAATTCTAAATAAAATGGTAATGAATTAACTACACATGATTCCATACTGGACAGAACTAGTGAATGTCTCCCTCAGCCAGAGAGTGATTCCTGACAGCTTAAAGGGGTCTTTAAAAGACTCCTATAGAAGTGAGTGATCTCAACAACTTTTGGTCTGTATCCAATCTTCCATATCTTACAAAATGTTTTGAAAGCTGAGTTGCAATGCAACTTATTCAACATATCCAAGGAAATAAACTCTTATGTTGTTCCAGGATGTAGACGATATACTTTGCATCTAGGATTTCTGCCTTGTGATCTTCGGCTGTCGATTCAGTAAATAACTGTATGCTTTGTAACACGCTCAAGAATCACGGGGGCCTTGTTGGAATGGTTCTTAAATGGTTTGAGTCATACCTAATGGACACATTACAAAGGCTAAAATCGGATTCCTGGCTTTCAGAATTTGTTACTTTAACGCAAGCATCTATCCAAGCTCATCCCGTTTTCACTTATACTTTGAACCTTTTTGGAGTTACACTAAAAAACTCTGGATCCTATACCATTAAAATGCGGCTATATCTAAAAGTCTTTTCCAAATGACATTGCATACCTAGCCAAAACTCTAAACACTATTCAAGATTTAATTACTGCACATCATTTAAAACTTAACTAATCTCAAATTAAATTTCTCCTAATTTTCCCTTCCCATTCTCTACTATCAGTTTAGTCCTAGGTGTACTCACCAGACATCATCAACTTCAAACCCACAATCATCAACAGTGTCAAATCTCTAGGATTCATCCTTGACAAAAGACTCAGTCTACATTCACAAGTCAAAATGCACACTTTTAAATGTGTCCACTCTGGGGAATTTGTTAGTTCATCCCAGAACAAGATCTCACAAGAATAGTTCAATCACCAGTAATGTCAAGAATTGATTACTACAATTCTTTCCTGGTAGGTCTTCCCAAGAAAAGCAGTTCTACACACAACAGCACATTTCGTCTCAGAGGCTGTAAGGAATAACTACATCACTGATACTGTTAACTCTCTGTTGGCTTCCTGTGGAAGTCAGAGCTCCAAACAAATCAGCCTGTATCCCTCACAAGTCAATTCACACTTCCACTCCTTCATACAAGGCTGCCAAGCTAAATAAATGTGGCAAGAGTAGATCATCAAGGAATGCTTAAGCACCGCTTCTGGAATCCCTATATTTCGAATATGAATGATATGTGGTTCAATTATTTTCAGGGAGTGCCACCAACGCCTGGAACTCCTTACTTCACAGTTTACATTTAATTTATTATCTCCCTATAACTCTCTCAGATTTAGAGTTGCACGAGCCCTGTTTTGTCGCTCATCCATATATCTCAATAGTACATATGATTCTTTCCTCTTGCTTCATACCTGTTTACGTCTTGTATTCAATATTTATGAATGGCATAATTTATGATTATTGGATAACTTTCTATTTCGATTGATTATAAAGTGATTTATAACCTATTGAAGGTAGCTGTATTATATGAAACTGCAGAAATAAATAATGTATCCATAGAAATTATTTGCATGATCAGAGAAAATAAGAGTAAAATAGAGTCCAATAGAACACTTTGGCAAACTTCCATTTTTTTAACTTTTTCATGTTAAACATTGAGACAATCCCGCTAGTTCAAATATAGTTAGACTGGCTTCACTCTTTGGCATGAAGAGGCATTTCGAACAAGAAAGAGTTTCAGAAATGGAAGAAAATAGAGTCCAATATAACACCCTGTCAAATGGAAGATTGACAATGTGTTATACTGGACACATATAATACACTGGTGAGGTGACCAGAGATCTGAGAGCTTGAAGCACTGGACATATTAACCTGTTACCCAAATATTAATATTCTAACTAAATAAAGTATTTCAGTGCCTTCGCAGGCTTCTTTCCAGGTTCCAGATCTGATGCAGATAGGCCCCTCCCAGTCCATGCAACGGATCATGTTGTGCGCATTCAACAAATCTCTCTGAGAATTGATTACCTCTGTGCTGCTTCCACCTGTTCTAGGGACCTGGGAGCTCCCCGTGGACAGTGACTGGCTCATGTATATGGGGGACCAAATCTTTTACGTGCTTTGGCGCTTCTAAGTGTCTTAATCCGACTCTGAACGGATCGGCTGAGTCTGGACCAGATGCAGCTAAGTGGGGCTTTCCTCCTCACTCTCTAGGGAGTGGCCACTGCCCTGCGTCAGTCACTGTCCACAGGGAGCTGAGCAAAAGCCTCACTCAATCCCATCAGAAGTACTGATATGAACAATGTCGTTGGGTTAGGCATGTTAACTGATGGCAAAGACCCGTGCTCCACCCAGCCCACACTGATGCAGCTGGTCACCTCAAAGGATAGTGACAAGCATGTTACCCCCTTGAATCTGTGCAGTAATCGTTTTCACTTCTGCTTGTCGGTGGGTGTGGTTTGTGGGGCTGATTTTATCTGGAAGAGTCAGTCCCCTCCCTATAACATGCCATTGGTTGGCTTGTTCGTCGACTATGTTTATCTTTTGGCTCACTAGGTGAAGAACAGCTGCTGCCGGTGCATGTAAGAGCAGGGGGGCCCGGTGGGGGGAGGGTTTGACGGACTTTAACAATTAATTATGTATTTAATTTTCCCTCGTCATCGTCTGTTGTAATCCCCCCCGGTGGGCTCCAACACTCTTAATGGACTCATTTCATAGATTTAGTGATGATGATGTCAAACAAGTGGGTGCCTAGGAACAACAAACCACTCCCCTATGTGTGCTCACTCACAAGTGGGAGCTATCCATTCGAGTGTGACGATCCTGCCGGCCAGGGACCGTGGTTAATATAAGAAGAAAACAGGAAAATTAAAGGGCCCCTAGAAAACCCCTAAATCCAAGCCACCCACTTACAAAAGAGCGGCGCTGCGCAACTGAAAGTTGCTTTTTTAATATGAAATACAGAGAAGCGTTGCACAGAAATGTTGATGAGGTGAGGAGCTATGTTGAATTTTAGCTGCTTCCAAGGAACTACTCAGCACCTCTGCTTATCCATGCCCACGCTATGCACGTTTCTTCGCAGTGTGAGTTTCATAATTCCTACAGGTCGTTTCAAAGCGATTTTCTAATTTTATATATAGGTTACATTTACATATTTTCGAAACAACAATTCTGACAAGTTTCTTATTTTCCAAACAGTATTTCTTATTAGCAAAAGGCTAGCCTATACACATTTATATATGATGTTGAAAAAACATATTTGTATACCACCGATGCAATAAGTAATAGGAAAAAAGTTAAATAGCTTTCGAGAGGAGTTCTTTTTTGGCACTGCCTTCATAATTAAACGAAAGATGACCGTGGGGCTTGACCTGTTGCAAGAAAATACAATAATAACAACATAAAAGGCAGAAAAACCTGGGTTTCTGGGACAGGTCGTGCACAGAGGTAATGCTGGGTCCGGATTACTGAAATCGTTTGCGAGTTTCCAGGGTGTGGGCAAGGCACAGCTTCTCACGTGGGAAGTCTCGCGCCCCCTCGGCTGGGGTCATTGCCCACTGATGTTCCGTGTCACCCTGCCCATCCAAACCTGTCTCCCCAGAGGGTTCCCAGGCTACTGGCTGATAGGAGCCGCGGGGGAGGGTGGGAGGTGAGGGGCGGGGGAGGGTGGGAGGTGAGGGCGAGAGGTGAGCTGGTAGCATGAGAAAGATTGTGTCTTCCTTGAGAACACACAGCGAGCAAAGGCCTCGGAGTGAGACACCTGACAGGCCAGGTCTGGGACGGTTAACTGGGGGACGACACGTCATGCTATGTTGCCTCATTTTATATCGTGTCATGCCAGGTTGTTTTATAATTTCGTTAAACATTTTCTTTTGTATCTTTAGGTATTCGCCCGCTTTGTAAATAACAATCTTTACATTGCACACATTCCATGAAGCTCTGTGTAAAAATAGTTTGCAAACTTCCTCAAGTTTGCACCTTAAAAGCTCGGAGAAAACAGATCTGTAAAAGAAATACCTTCTGTGCGAGAAAAAGCCAGCCAGATACCATTTTCTAGACATATCAGTAATTAAATGTAGCATCCTTAGAAGTTCTTTTAAACGTCTGGTGGAACATAAAACTCGCAAGCCTACATTTTTGTCACCAAGGTGGTGTAAAGGAAAACCTGCGTGGATGATGAAATCTTTGTGACTTCATGGATCACAAAAACTACGAATTTCGCCAAATTCCAGCGGCGGAATAAACCATTTGCCCTTTGATCATATAGTGCTGACAAGCTTGAAATACCCATAATCGACCAGATAGCAGCAACCTTTCCTTGAATACGACGAAGATAGATCTGTTGTTCTTTATTAGTGTCATGACAGAGGCGACAGAATTATATACCTGTACGGTAGAGTGTATCTGTGGTCTTTCCCGTCAATGATCGAATCCAGGGTCAACATTCCGAATCTACAACAGCAACATACTGCAGTCCCTCTTGTTCCATATGGGCGCGGTACCTTACAGTCAGAGTGATGCCTCTGGTAAACACAGGAAGAGCAGTTATTGACTGGCCAGTCGAATGGCTGAGTTGCTGGTCTCCGACCACAAGATTCTCCAGTTCAACAATCCCAGAAAACCAACACACAAAAAATCCCCTTTGGCGGGAGGGAAAAGGGAAGCAAATCTCTTGTATGTACTAAAACTGGTAATTTCAGAAAGAGCACATATTCCAGTTGCTCAGCCCCTGGTAATGCTCTGGAATGTGGAATGCTCCTCTGACTCAGATCAAATGAACTGCATCTTTCAGTCTTTCATAAGTAACCTTAAATCAATTCTGCTTGATAACTCTCTTCCTTTTAGATCAGTCTTTACCTATCAATTGCCTCTATGAATCTAATACTTTTATTCCGTTTTTTTCTAAACTAATATAAGCTATGTTCATTTTCAGGTAGGCATGTTAGCCTCTCCTAATACATGTATGAAAGGCTGTTTTCTTCCCATCCTGCCTGTCTGGTACCCTCTTCCCTTTATACTTCCAGTGCTTTGACTTCCCGGTTCTGGAGAGGTTTCACACTATAGCAACACTTCAAATAAATAAACACAAAATTGCATGAAACGAGTCAGTCTGAAATAACTTGACTAAAAAAGCTAAAATCTGATTATTGCATCACTATTTCCAAGTTGCAATTGATATGTTTGACTGACAGCCCAGTGAAAGACAAATGGTAAAAAAATAAGTTAGACACTGCTCTTTGCTCGAAAGAGCCTCCCTTCCTCCTTTTTATCAGTGATCTGGCTGGTAATGGCATGTCGTCTATGTAGAGCGAAATAGAGTTAGAATGAATGCTCCAGGAAGCCTGACAGGCCGTTTAACAAGGTGTCCAACATCCATTTCCTCTACACTTCCTCCCTCCTTAATCCCTTTATTCGAAGCTCACTCAGGAGTAAGCGCCTGTGAAATTGAGGCCTCTGTAAGACACTGCGCGGTACACGGGCTCCCGGAAATGGAGTGCTGGGCCCGCTCCCATCAGGCAACGCTGGGGCGAAGCCGGCGTTAATCAAACTGCCTGTTCTCTGGATGGAGGGCATCCGGCAGCCATCTCCCCGTCAAAGGACATGATCCGCGTTTATTCCGCCCCTTCATCCCAGCAGGCAGAGGTTTACTTACACACCTGTGCACAGGCGCATGCGCTCTAGGAAGGAGAAACAGAAATTACTATCAAGATCCTATTTGGCCCGCGAAGTATGACTCAGCCAATCAGATTGCTTAGATTGCTAGCAATGACCAATGATTTTGGTCTGCAGGTTCAATGATAATGATAGTGGGAAGAAGGGGGATACAGCTAACGGGGGATGTTTCACTTTTTGTATATCTGTGTCGGATGGGATTAGGATGACAGGTGCTAACAGTATTAATGCACACGAGCTAGTACATATCAATAGCTGTTAATTGCCTGCCCCATCATAACCTTTGGGTCAGAGACTCAGAAGTTTAAGGCTGACCATAAAATAAAAAGCAGTTACCACACTCTGCAGAGGGCATTAACCACTGTTACTACTCTGAGAAGTGGGTAGTCAGGTTTAAGTTGCCCAATTAATAATACTCAATGGGGGTGGATTTTTTTAAGATCGTGTGATGTACTCTAGTGTTTAAGCACGTTGGGTGAGTCTTGAGACTGAGGCATTTTAGGTGAATAATAACTAGAGAGGTTTTAGTAGCATTGTGACAGGTATTTGCAATGTACTAGTGGAGATTACTGATTCACACTTAGCGCCTAATTACTACTTTAGGTGGTGTGGGGCTGGTGGCCCGGCACAGCCGCGACCAAGAGTCTTGTGGTCTGGCAGGCGGGCCGCGTGGCGGTCACGCTGCAGTGCGTCTTTCAAAGGCAGCGGTGCCTTTGAAAGAGGCGCCGCAATGGAAACACCACACAGTGTTCCTGCACGCCATGGACTCGAAAGTCCATGCCCTGCAGGAACCTAGGTGCATGCACACATGGGGCACATGTTGTGTCCCCCAGCATGCATCCCCAAGCTGAGGAGGCGCAGCGGACCCCCTTTGTTTCAGCACCGTCAGCCTTTTTATGGAGAAAGAAAAAACCTCCATGAAACCATTGGCTGAACTGAATCTTGTAATATGCATGGTGGTGACACAGCCACAGCCACAGCACCTGCATATCATATAGCCCCTGACTGCCGCACCACCACCAGGCAACAGCAGTTACCTGGCAGAGTCGGTGGTTTATATTATGGTCAGACCGCTCAAGTCCTAATTGGGTGGTCGCTGGTGCGGCTGTAGCTGGACTGCAGCCTCTGCGCTCCCAAAGGTCTGGCAGTCTTCGGACCGCCAGACTTGTAATTTGGCCCTAAGTCATCAAAAAGAGTCAAAGGGGACTATTGACGTCCTTTAAAGATACTTAAGGGAAAAACTGATTTTGAAGAAGATAATAGGGGCCTAGAAGGTAGGGAAATATTAGAAATTAGAAAGGATGCTGGCTTTTTCAGTGTACTTGATTGAGGTTCTGTGATTCTGAACCCGTTTCATAAAGGTCATGGTATCGTTACGATTTTGATAGTAGCGAACCGTAAATGGCGAGTGCGGCAAGTACGAGTGTTTTCGTCATGTTTGATCGATGGATTCACTACGTATTTAGGGATTTCGTTCTGAACCCACGGGTTCCATTTTGTGTACGGCAGCCATTTTGTGGTTGCCCTCACATAGGCCGATGACTACGGCCGAACAAGTCTTTGGGACACGTACACCTTTAGCTGACTTCTAGATGACCTGAGTGAACTGACCCCGTTGCCTGAAGCTAACCTTGCTGAGCCAATTCCTTGTCCGGTAGCTGGTCGAGATAGAGATCAAAGAGCAGGACATTGTTGAGTTTATTGTACACGCACACACCCTTCTGTCTTGCTTCACATCTGTTTCCGTTCCTTCTTTTATGGCCTGTTTATGGTTTGGGTTGTGGTCTTTTATTATGGGTTCGTCCGGCCTGTCCGAGCAAGAATGTTGGGCTTTCCCGTGTAATTGATGGTGGGCTGGACAACTGAAAAGTGGGTTTGTCGTCATGCGATACCTTTTGCAATGTTACCTATGATTGGACAATTCGTAAATAATGGGTGTTTGTCAGGAATGTGATTTTTAGCATAAAAGACGATGTCTCACAATACGAAAATTGAGCAGTCTCTAGCGAACCTACTCGTGTCGTACTTCATAGACTTCTGTTCCTGGTTGCAGCCAATAAATTTGATCTTTGACGTCACCGAGAAGTATCCCGTGTCTCTGTATTGTAAGACAGGTGAACCTGAAGACATTGGGCGTGCCCCTGGCGCCGCTGGGTTCTAAAACCCGTTTCTTCAGTTGGCGCCCAACGTTGGGCGACTTCAGTGGTACCGGTCCAAGCCTGAAGATCGTGAGGAGCTTTGTGAGAAAATTCTGGAGGAAGGCCAACCACTTCATCGACCCCTGTCTGTCGTCGTGGTCCGAAGGCTTTTGCTGCGAGGCTTCCCGCTTTCCGACGGCTACGAAGGACTGCTGCCCTGACTGTCGCCCTGTCTTGGACCCTTTGACGATTTGTAGAGCGAGACGATAGACGGGTCTTCTGGTGACGTGATCGATACCTCAGTTAAGTATAAGTGGAGCTTCTCCTAGTCCTTAGTTTTTGGGTATCCTTCGGAATCTTTGATTTGGAACTTGCAAGTACCAAAGCCGAGGGACTCGTATATTTGCGAGACTATCGAGTTTGGTAATCCCTTGAAGTTTGAAGCTAGATTAGTGAGCGAAGATGCCTGGTCTTAGCAAACTTGGAAAGATATTTTGTTGTGGTTGTAACAAGGATTCCCGATTGGAGGACTCGTGTCCGATACCTCCGGTTGGAACTCCAAATTATGAGCTCTATTCTAAGCATGGTGTGGGCCCCATTACGTATAATGAAGTATGGGTCCGATACACGAGGAAGGACGGTGTTTTAAAATGGCCCCAATATGGTAGCAATGACACAGAGATTTTAGATAATCTGGAAGTTAAACTATATAAGAAGAAAGCCCGGCCGGCGATGTTTGACTCTTTCCGCCTTTGGCGAAAGGAAGCCAAACAGAGAGATATTAAACTAGCAAAGAGAAATAAATGAGAGAAGGGTATATCGATAATGCAGGCTGCTATACAGTTTAGAGATAATTAAGAAGAACAAGCAAGTGAGCAGTTGCATAGGCAACGTAAAATGGCTATCGATAAATGTTATCCAGCTTTGTCACCTCTCCAACAAGGTGCAACGAAGGACCCTGAAAAGGATCCCTTGATGTCACATTTGTCGAGTTCTCCACCCCCTTATGTGCAGAGTGCTACAGCACCTCCGCAACCTTTAGTTGCGCAACCTCCAGTTGTGCCTCCTGTTGTTGTTCAACCGCCAGCTCCTCTTCAGTTGGTTCCTACTCCTTTGGAGCAGCCTTCTCAAGGGCCGCCGACCTTGCTATCAGTTCCGTCTCCAATTCCTACCACTTTGTCTCCTGTATTTCCTACTTCCTATGATACTCCTTCTGATACTACTTCTACGTATACTTTGTCTGAACCTGCTTTGCCTCCTGTCCTTATGGCAGCTTCTCCTTCTGTTCGACAGAGAATGACTGATACTGTTACTGGTCTTTTTTCTCCTTTCTTTGGGTCATTGAGTATGACCCCTGCTTCTGCGCGTAAACAGTTGCGTAGCCAGATGCCTGGTCCCAAAGAGCGGGCAGTATTGGATCATATAGCTCGTAAGTGGGTTACCCATTCTTCGAGATATGATTTAGAGTCGGTTATGGATGTCTTCTGTCAATGGGAAGCACCAAAGCAGAGGTATGTCTTTGACATGATGTGTACTTTCCTCCGTGAGGAATAGGAAGATGATGAGTTGGGACAGACTCCGTCTGAGTTGTTCCGTGTACAGTCCGAGTTTGCGAAAGGTACGATAGTGGGTCTCGAAGTCGAAAAAGCAGTTGCAACATTGCTTTCGTTTAGGAATGTGCGTCCTTCTCAGTCGTTGTTTGAGCCTGATTCTTCTGGTAGGAGACAAGCGCTACAGTATCCTATGAGAGAGGTTCCTCCGGTATGGAAGGATGCAGTGCCTGCTGGTGCGAATAATATTCCACCAGCTGTACCGGCTCATTTTCAGCGTGTTTGGGTACATGTTCCGTGGAAACGAGCTGAAGTTTTGGCTCTTAAGCAGACTTTACCTGATCCACGAAAGAATCCTGCAGGGTACTATAAGGAGTTGTCACAGACAGCAGACTCGTGTATTATGAACCTAGCCGATCTAGATATGTTGTTTGGGAATGTGGTTCCTCAACCCTTGTGGGGAATGATTTGTCATGTGGATCATGCGCAAGAATTAGGTGATACATGGACTAACATTACTGATGCAGATGGTCTTCAAGGGGGAGGAGCTAAACCTGAAGCTTTAGTTGCAGAACTTCCCGGTAGAATCATTAATTATATGACGACTTTAATGCCTGCTATACCAGTGAATTGGGATAAGTTGTCTGCATGCAAGCAGAAGAAAGATGAAAGTGTGCCTGATTTCTTCACTAGGTTTGAAGAGACGTTTATTGACCATAGTGGTCAAGATATGAGTACGGAAGGTGGTCAACGATTGTTCGTCGATAAGTTTGTGCATAACTTGCTTCCCGAGTTGTGTACTAAGTTGAAGGACTCTGAGAGTTCATGGGCTGTTTCTTCGTCGGCGCAGATATTGGTTACTGCACAATATTATGAGAATAGGGATAAGGATGAAAAAGAGAAAGCAGACCGAAAGACTAAGGATTTGAAGATGAAGGTTCTTTTGCAACAAGCGTATCTGCCTCGTAATAATCAGCGTGAATATCAGCAACCTCAGCAGTTTCAGAGAGGTTCGCAAAGGTTCGAGCCTTCTCAACAGCGTTTTCCTGTAGGCCCTAATCAGTGTGCGTATTGTAAAGAAGAGGGCCACTTTAAGAATAGTTGTCCGGTTCTGTTGCAGCGTACAAATGGTGCTTTTGGTGTGAGAGGTCGAGGTGCTCAGCAAGCTCCTAGAGGTAGAGGATGTGGTGTGTTCCCCCAGAATGCACAATCCTTTCCTCCACAGAATTCTATGAACTGTTTTGATCAACAGAATGTTGCGTCTGATAGGACGACTCAGTATTATGCTGACGACTACTATGTTGAGGGTGAGAATATCGACGGTAATGATTGCTAGGACAGCCATAGACAAAGAGAGGGAGTTGTGTCAGTTCCAGTAGATCAGAGTAGACCTTATGTTGAAGTGATTACATCAGGTGTGTCAGAGGCTTTTCTGTTGGATACTGGTGCAGCAAAGAGTTCTATCATGCACTCTAAACTCCCTGGCGCACCTTTGTCTGGCTTGACGAACATTTCGGTAGGTTTTTCTGGCGCCCCAGTTTGTAATCCGGTTTCTAGTCCTTTGCCTCTTTCTGTTGGACCTTGTGAATTTGAAGCACCCCTGATTCTAACGACAGGTTGTGGTGAGAATTTGATGGGATTGGATTTGTTGAAACGATTGTATGCGGCACTACATTGTTCTCCTTCAGGAGTACAGCTTACATTGGGTAAGAGAGTGATCTCTCTGATGTATTTGTCCAAAGATCAACTTCCATCGGAATTGTGTTCTCTCCCTGATACTCTTTGGGCTACTGGTCCTAATGATGTGGGTCTTTTGGAGATTCCACCATATGTTGTGACGTTGAAAGCGAATGCTAAATTGCCACGTATTCCTCAATATCGGATTTCTAGCGATGGTGAAAGAGCGCTTTTAGCGATCATTTATGATCTGATTGAGAAGGGTGTGATTGAGGAAACGAGAGGCACTGTGTGCAATAGTCCGGTTTTGCCTGTTCTGAAACGTACTGATTCTTCGCAACCGCCTGTGTATAGGTTTGTGATCGATCTTCGCGAAGTGAACAAGATTGTCGTACCGCAATTTCCTGTTGTTCCGGATATTACTGCTTTGCTGACTATGATTCCTGCTTCTGCTACCTGGTTTTCGGTGATTGATCTGAAGAAGGCTTTCTTCAGCATCCCGATTGCCGAGGAGAGTAGAGATATTTTTGGCTTCTCTTTAGGAGGCCGAAGTTTCCGGTTTAAGCGCACTCCTCAAGGCTATTGTGAAAGTCCATCCATCTATATTCAGGCTTTGAAAACACAGCTTGATACGATTGTCTTACCTGATGGTGCTGCTCTTGTTCAGTATGTCGACGATTTGTTAGATGCTGCTAATGATGAGGAGATCTGCAAAGAAGCTACTCTTTCGTTGTTGCGACATTTGTCTGACCTCCATCATAAAGTGTCACTTTCGAAGTTACAGTATTGTTAACAAGAAGTGACCTACTTAGGTCATCTCTTATCGAAGGAGGGAAGAAGATTGACCCCAGAACGAATTCAAGCGATTGCGAAAATGAACGTGCCAACTACACAGAGAGAAGTACGTGCTTTCTTGGGTATTACTTCGTACTGTAGGCAATGGATTCCGAATTTTTCGCTTCTTGCGAAACCTTTGTTAGCACTTACTGTTAAGGATACTCCGAATCCTCTTCCTTGAACTGACGAATGCCAGAAGAGTTTTTCAGAATTGCGTGATGCGTTGTGTTCGGTTCCTGTGTTGGGTACCCCTGACTACAGTAAGCCTTTTACACTCTATGTTCACGAGAGAGAGGATGTGCATTGTCAGTCCTGACACAGCAGTTCAGTGATAAACAACGTCCATGTGCGTATTTCTCGTCGACTTTGGATCCGGTAGCTAGAACGTTGCCGAGTTGTTTGAGAGCTACAGCGGCAGCAGCTGTTTCTATTCGACAGTCTGCTGGTTTGGTGATAGATAATACGTTGATTGTGATGGTTCCACATGCAGTAGATACTTTGTTAAACAGGACCAAGACACAGCACTTAACTAGTGCTCGATTGTCAGGTTACGAGTTGACACTTTTGGCGAGTCATGTGCATATAAAGAGATGCAACACGTTGAATCCAGCTACGTTGTTGCCGATTTCTGTAGAGACAGATGTTCAGGAACATTAAGATTGCTTTCTTAGGACACTCCTCTTGCGAAGTGTGAGGGTACCTTATGGGTAGATGGTTCGTGTTTCAAGCTTCCGAATGGTGATACAACTGCAGCATATGCAGTTACGACTTTGCATACGATTGTTGAAGCTGCACGTATCCCACAAAATTCAGCTCAAGCAGCAGAGTTGATTGCATTGACAAGAGCGTGTGTGTTGTCGAAAGGAAAACGAGTGACTGTGTATACCGATAGCCAGTATGCGTTTGGTGTGGCTCATAGTTTTGGTCGCCTGTAGAAGGAACGTGGGTTCCTCACGTCTCATGGTACGAAAATTCAGCATGGTCAGTTGGTGAATGAACTTCTTGAGTCGCTTACGTTACCAATGCAAGTTGCAATCGTGAAATGCAGTGCACACAAGAAGGTTACCTATGACGTTGGTCGTGGTAATGCGTTTGCGGATGAAGTTGCGAAAGATGTGGCGAAAGATGTGATGAGTCAAATGTATGTTGCGGGTCCAGCAAGATGGTTTCCGGATAGAGGAATGTGTGAAGATACGATAGAGAGTGTGAAGTCAACTCAGGCTGAAGCTACGGAGAAAGAATTGCATGTATGGAGAGAGAGTACGGGAAAATTGGATTCGACTGGTTGTTGGATTGAGTTGTCAGAGCATCAGCGATGGTTGTTACCTGATGCGTATGTGCTTGCAGTGGTTACAATGGCGCATGGAATAGCTCACATTAGTGCGAAAGGGATTTGTAAGTTGTTGGCTCCAGTATGGCAGAATGCTGGAATTCCTAAGTGTGCGGAGAATCTGGTCAAGAATTGTATGGTTTGTCTGATGTATAATCCAGGCAAGGGAACTCCAACTCCAGCTGGTCACTTTGCGCCTCCGACGTATCCATTCAAGGTTTTGCAATTAGATTTCATCCATATGGAGAGATGTAATAACTTGAAATATGTTCTCGTGGTTGTGTGTGCCTTTTCGAGATGGGTAGAAGCATGTCCCCTGAAAGATAATACTGCCTTGTCCACAGCTAAAGCCCTAATTAAGGAATTTTTCCCTAGGTATGGTTTGCCAAGAATGGTGTGGAGTGATAACGGGAGTGAATTTGTGGGTCAAGTCATGAAGAGAGTATGTGAAGGTTTAGGCATCAGACAGAAATTTCACGCTGCAAATCACCCCCAATCAGCTGGTTTAGTTGAATGCTACAATGGCACTTTAAAGCTGAAACTAGCCAAGATTCAGGCGAGCTCTGGTCTCCAATGGCCCGATGCTTTGCCATTGGCACTTTTGTCAACCAGAACGACAGTACATTCTCGAGTGAGACTTAGTCCATATGAAATCATATTTGGTCGCCCGGCAAATATATGGGGAGTGCCGAGGCCGACAAAGTTTAGCGAGATTGAACATCCTGTACTGATTGACTATCTGTACGATTTGACGGCTAAATTGCGTGTCTTACACCAACAGGTTCACGATACATTGCCACAAGCATCTGAAGATCCAGGAAACGCCATCGATCCTGGCTCGTGGGTGTTGATTCGGAATTTCCAGCGGACAAAGAACGATCAGCCCCGCTGGACTGGACCCCACCAAGTCTTGTTGGCGACGCGTACTGCAGTGAGAGTGCACGGCAAAAAGAACTGGATCCACGTCGTACATTGTAAGAGGGTTTCTTTACCTCTGCCGTATGACCAGTGGGTCCAGGAGGGTATAGGTGATTTAGAGACTGAGACTGTGCCACGTTTTGTCCCGTCAACAATGCACGTTTGATTGGGACAAGCTCTGAGCGTGAGAACGACGACATTTTGCCGGAAGCTGTGCCTCCATCGGTCCGAATGGACATCACTGAGCCTTAGTTGTTATTTCGTGATCAGACATTGCCTGGTAAAGGCCGCTATAATTTCTGACCGAGAGTCATTGGACTAATAAAATAAACCTTTTCTTGCTACTTTTGAAACTACGCTCTCTCATCTGAGAAACTGTTTTGATCTATTTTTGATTTTCGAACCGCCATCCACGTTCAGCTGTAGGGTTGCGGTATAAAGACTCAGAGTGTACAGCTAGAAGACACAAGGTCTACAGTTCTGGTTTGTTCTAGGGCGTTCCCTGGGACATTCAGAGGTACACTTGAGCAGAAGAGAACCAACTGCCGCGAACAGCACGGTTAGAGGATGGAGTTTTTCGAGATGAGAGAGCTGTTGAAGAAATGAACTTTAAGACAAGATTATGTAAAATAATGAGTAGAAAATGTTTTTTGATAATGTGTCTTTTAATGCTACTTAGCATGATGATGTTTTTGGTGGAATATGTTATTTTCTCTTTTCAAGTGACATTTGCACCCACCACACAACCTATGCCTTTTCCTACTATTTCTTCACATTCTTTTCATCCTTTGCCTGAACATGAGTCCATTAGAAGATTGGAATTTGCTAATAACTCTTTTGTTCAACTTCTGCATCAGCATCAGGTAGTAATGAACACCAGTAATTGCTGGGTGTGTGGTCTTATGCCTCATACTACTGATAAGGGTATTCCTTACCTGGTCCTGCCATTCAGCTATAATGGTTCTGTGTTGGCGTATAGTACGATGTTCATCTATGCCCGTGAAATTTACCCCCTGCGTTCTGTGAAAGACAATCCGAGGAATAGTGCTCTAGTTAAGGGAATAGTAGACATGATTAGAGGAATTAATTCCTATGAGACTATCCCGAAAGATGAGACACTAGCGTATATTGGATGGAACGTGACTGGATATGGTGTTAGTCTGAGTAAAAAACCAGCGAGCAAAAAGATCTTCTCCGATTTGGATCGTACCCCATCGAGGTCATTTTTGTCTGCAAGGTAATGGCAAGAATCCGAGAGCTCAGTTAGGGAAGAGTGTTTGCACTGAGACGTATGTTTTTGCGCCTCAGACTTCCCAGACTTCCCCATCATTTTTAGCAGCTAAGGGTACCTATTTTGTTTGTCACGATAGAGCATATACATGGTTGCCCCCTGATTTTTCAGGAACATGTTATGTCTCGTTCCTGTTGCCCCCTACGTACACTGCTGCGGCAGATTACTATAAAACGAGAGTTGCTAGAGTTGCTAGAGGTGTCTTCAGTAAGGAAGATACTGCTGGACAAGAATTAGGAGATTTTTTGAAGGGTTTTCTGCCGTTTTGGGGACCTATGGTTAACAGCAGGAACATACGGCAATTGACGAGAGTGGTTGAGACCACCATAGTTGAGACTGCCGGTGCCCTAAGTAATTTGACTGCTGAGCTCCAATCGGATCGTCTTATGATGTTGCAGAATCGAGTTGCGTTAGACGTCATACTTGCAGATAGAGGAGGGGTATGTAAATTGATCCAATCAATTTCATGTTTTCATTCCAGACAACGCCCCAACAGTGTACCAGGCCATTTCCAGGCTACAGAAGATCTCCGAGTCTATACATGTGGACGAAGGAGATTAGTCATTAATGGGATTGTTTTGGGGATTGTTATCCACTTGGGGATGGAAGATTCTGATGATCATTGGGATGGTTTTAGCTATCCTTTTCCTGTTCTGTCTTTGCGTACAGTGTGCTCCTGCTATATGTGGCCTATGTGCTACTTTGTGCGCAAAGAGACCTGTCCAGAGAGAGTTACTAAGTAATAGGATAATGCTTCAGCAACATCTTGATGATCTGATGAATATAGACCTGGATTCAGGTTGACATGAGTTTAGGTTATTGCCTATGTAAGGGCAAAAGGAGGGTCTGAGGTTCCGTGATTCTGAACCCGTTTCATAAAGGTCATGGTATTGTTACGATTTTGATTTTGATAGTAGCAAACCTTAAATGGCGAGTGCGGCAAGTACGAGTGTTTTCGTCATGTTCCATCGATGGATTCACTACGTATTTAGGGATTTCGTTCTGAACCCTCGGGTTCCATTTTGTGTACGGCAGCCATTTTGTGGTTGCCCTCACATAGGCCGATGACTACGGCCGAACGAGTCTTTGGGACACGTACACCTTTAGCTAACTTCTAGATGACCTGAGTGAACTGACCCCGTTGCCTGAAGCTAACCTTGCTGAGCCAGTTCCTTGGCCGGTAGCTGGTCGAGATAGAGATCAAAGACCAGGACATTGTTGAGTTTATTGTACACGCATACACCCTTCTATCTTGCTTCACATCTGTTTCTGTTCCTTCTTTTATGGCCTGTTTATGGTTTGGGTTGTGGTCTTTTATTATGGGTTCGTCCGCCTGTCCGAGCAAGAATGTTGGGCTTTCCCGTGTAATTGATGGTGGGCTGGACAACTGAAAAGTGGGTTTGTCGTCATGCGATACCTTTTGCAATGTTACCTATGATTGGACAATTCGTAAATAATGGGTGTTTTCAGGAATGTGATTTTTAGCATAAAAGACGATGTCTCGCAATACGAAAATTGAGCAGTCTCTAGCGAACCTACTCGTGTCGTACTTCGTAGACTTCTGTTCCTGGTTGCAGCCAATAAATTTGATCTTTGACGTCACCAAGAAGTATCCCGTGTCTCTGTATTCTAAGACAGGTGAACTCGAAGACATTGGGCGTGCCCCTGGCGCCGCTGGGTTCTAAAACCCGGTTCTTCAGTATGCGAACGCTAATTTGGAGAAAGTTTGTGTTTCATTTTTTTTATGTATTGTCCTTTTGGAGGACCTTGGTCCCCGGGGTTCTAGTGTACAATTAGATTTCATAGAGAGCAAGGTGATGTGGTTGAAGTTCTGATGAGCGATAGTAAAATGCATTAAGGGGCTGTGGCATAATTTGCAGAAAGTAATGTAATGTAAGCTGGATTTATATAGCGCACTGTCACCCAACGGGTATCCTGGCGCTAAGTGTCTCAACAGGTTCTAAATATAATGTTTAGAAGTAGACTCACTTCTGCACCAGCTGTGGATGGTGGCATTCACTCAATCAATCAGGATTTGTAGAGCGCGGCTAATCACCTGTGACGGTATCCAGGCGCTGGCAACAGAACTTTATGATTATGATGTAATAACACTCCTCTGACTGTAACAATGATACGATTGTAAGATTATTACGTGCAGTGTTTTTTATGTGTTAATACTTGCTAATTACAAGAATAACAAGGAAGACTGATGTCATCACTCCTGTTACACTCTTAAAATATGAGGGCCCGAAATTTGACCCAGTAGCTTGACGACTACCGCCAACAAAATATTCATTATGCATGAGCAACCTTTCATAATTCCTATTGAACCTGTTATGTGTACTTCACATCATTTTTCCCTCAATCTGGTTTTGATATTTTTCATAACTTATGGCCACAAGGCACACATTTGAGCAGTAAATGTCCTGCAGGAACTGTGCGCCGAGGCCTTGAAACAGTTTTCTATGAAAACTGCTGGTATCTCGAGTAACTTTAGTACATAAGGTGGACCCTTCAGATGAAAGTCACTTGAGATACCATCAAAATGTATTTTACATGATAGCTGCAAATGTTTGGGGGGAAATATTCATATTACATAAAATAAACATCTTATGACTGTGCCCACCTTTATTTATGACCTCACAAGGTTGTAGTTTTCCATATTCTTCAAATTTGCTTTTCCTAGAGTACTTTTGTAAACCAGAGACAGTCACAGATTTCCAGGCATACTCCAGGGGCTGTAATACAAAGATTGCCAGGGGGGCACAACAGCTACTTTGCGCACCCTCGGGCACTTTGGTATTACAGAAGGGGCTGCAGACGCCTTCTGTAATACAGATAGTGCTGGCACACATGTAACACCAGCACTATCATTAGAGGGTGTTCCCTCATTTGCATGGAGACGTGGCCTCGTGCAAATGATGGAATCACTTTGCCATTGTGCACATGACGTAATATTGATGCGGGCGCCAAGGCAAACATGTCTTTAGGAAGTGCACTGAAGGTGCGCCACAAAAAGATGGCGCACTGAAAGTGTGACTCCTAAAGGCAACCCTCTGGAGGTGATAAAGGAAGTCCCATGGACCCCCAGATGTCCCCTTGCAGGTGGGTGCAGTCACTCACTGGGTTACCGCTGGCACAGTGAAAAATGGAGCGACTTTGAAGCAGCCTCTCCGTATTTCACTTGAATGCACTGCCCCCAGGGCAGCACGAGTTCACGGCTGCCTTTTGGCAGTACATTCACAGTAATATGGCACACTATCCCTGTTTGCACATGGCGCACCAATTTAAAGGTGCGCTGTGGCACAAACAAGAAAAGTGCACCTTACATGTAATAAAGCCCCAGGAAAGCTTTTCTGACCATGGAAGCCCACACGTTTGTAAATGCCCTCTCAAAAGTTGGATTGTGCTTTTAATTTATTTATCAATTCTCCTCCTCCCATGGAGTAATCCATAACACAAGATGTCTGTTATGTAAATTTTGTATTACATATTTCTTTTTGGTGCTATTGGACTGAAAGCATCACTTTTCTCCAAATAGGGAACGATCTATTGAGAAAAGTAAGTAAAATAGGGTACCATACTGTTTGATTGCCTGTAGTGAAAGATGAGAAACATATTTAATTATATAGAATACAGGATTTCTTATTTAAAAAAAAAAGCTTTGCTTTCTTAAAATATATGGTCTATAGAAGCAAGAGACTGTTGAAACTGCCACCAGCAAGGCAGACCTAACAATGTGCCCTCATTACAAATGGAATGTTCAGCTTTGAATACACTGTTATTTAACCCCTCCCCTGCTGATGACGGAACCGCTCCGTCATCAGCTGCGGTGGCGCTGTGCTGATGACGGAGCGGTTCCATCATGGCCCGCCCGACGCTCCTGCGCGGCGCAAATTCTGCACCTGCGCGGAGCGTTTTATTGAGCGGGCGTGGCCATGACGGAACCGCTCCATCATAAGCACAGCGCAACCGACGCTGGTGACGGAGCGGTTCCGTCACCAGCATGCGCCCGCCGCATTTCCATCCCCGCCCCCTTAGCACTGTGGCGGAATAGCCGCCGCAGTGAAGGGGTTAAACAATACACCACTGGTGGTTCCTCTGTGGGAGTGGAGTAGTGTTACCCCCCGCACCTCCACTGCTTGGCCTAAATCACCAAAAAAGAAATGGTAATAAAATAATTGTATTACTATGCTATGTTGGACACTTTCTGCCAGCAAACGGAGTACGAGGGCGGGGCCAGTGTGTCACTGCTGCCAATGATTGGGGGTGTGTGAGGATTGACCACTTAAGTTTGCATTGCACTTGTTGGTTTGGCCGCCTACCTTTCTACAGCCAAAGCGATATGCACAATCCAAACCTCTCCAATCCGGCTGTCTTGGACAGCTGGGTTGGAGAGCAGGCACAGGCCTACATTACATTATGGAACGTGGAGCCAGCCCGTTCCAGCCAATGAAGGCGCTCTAGAACAGCGTCTTGACTGGGTGAGAGAGTTGACTGTGGGCTTCGCGCTCAGAGAATGTGCTACAGAACAACAACCCCAGAAAATCGAGCGGCAGTGTAAGGTAAGTGATTTTTTAACTCGTTCTGGCTCCCGGCGGTCATGAGTCACGGATGTCATGTGCTCATGACGGCCGGGGGCCGTCCGAACGTTGCCGCTCCACCCACGCGCGATTAATTCCCCGCTTGTGCGGCTGAATTAATCAGTGGGCGGAGTTTGGACGGCTCCCGGCCCTCATGAGCAAATGACCACCTTCATGAGCACCGCACCCATCCTCCCTTTTGCACAGCGGAAAAATTAACACTGCAGCAAAGGGGTTAATGTGTATATTTATGCTTGTGTGTATTATGTGTATGTGTTATGTGTATATGTGTTTGTGTATATGTATATATGTGTATGTGTATATATGTATATATGTATTGTGTATGTGTTCTGTGGATATTTTTTAGCCCCCCCTTGTGATTTGCCACTAACCGCCACTGCAATGCACCGTGGTGGTGTTCAGAGAATTTTAAGGTATCTTCTGCAAATTTTAGATAACAATGGGCCCTGATTGCATTTAGACGGTTTTGTTTGGCCCAAAGGGCTTCTTAGTGTTATTGTTAGTATTAATATAACAGCAGACCCATGTGTACCCAGGTAAACTCGTGACATGCTCCCTTTGCCCTCTTAGTTCTGGAGCGTTATCATTCCACACTTCACGCGCACGTTGGGGTGGCGGGTCCTTTTTTTTGTATTTTAGTCTTTCAGATTTGGAATCTAAACGCCTGTGACCTTCTGCGATGACCTCAATCATTTTTTTGTTAGGAAAACCTCGACATTCTTTCAGTGTCCAATCACGGACTGGGGCAAACCTTGCGCCAAGATACAGTGAAAGTATATCTGACAAATGCCTCTTTCCTTCATTTAACAAGAAAAGTGCCCTGCACCTGTGCGATGCCAGACATAACCTTGAACTTTGCAGAGTACATGCCACTAAAACCATTCCATTTCCAGCCGACAGTAAAAAATGAACTTCTTCAGTATTAATTCACATTATCCCATTGGCACATGCGTACTCTTTACCTTTAAAAAATTAAGTCCCAAATGCCACCATTATAAATATAACTCCATCCTCTCACAGAGGCAAAGGCCTCCGAGCCGAGTCGCTGATGGGAAGTGGATGTTTATGGGAAGCGCTCAGTCAGCTCAAAAAGACAAATATTTCTCACTAGAAAATATCAATAATATTGAAGGAGCAGGTTTCAGGCGATAAGTACAAATTGTGCAGAACACTCTGGGCAGGGCAACCGTGCCACGCGCGACTGAACAGCCTCAAAGCGCATTTGTCGACTAAATAGGTGAACAAACACAGTTATTTCCACTGACAAACAGAATGCGCGCCAGCACATCTCCAACCAAGGGGCGGAATATTTATATAAATTCATTCCTCTAAAAGGCCTACTTTAGGGATGCTTTTTGAGGGTTGGCTTGGATGGAGATTCTTCCCGTCTGGCAGCATACAGACGGGCTGAGGAATCAGCCATCGAGGTGAAAACAAGATGATCAAAAGTGGCGAAGAGTTTTCCATCACCTGAAGAAGCTTTAATCAAAGAACCCTCTACACCCCACGAGGAACGTCCTGGGCCATCAAACGTTTGGTATTTCCGTCACTACCACCCATCTCTCCCATGGAACCAGTGCCAAAAGAAACTGCGAAGTGTGGTCAGCTGGTACTGACAAGCAGAATTATAGCTAACAGTTTCTCGTCACGACTGGAAGTATGATTCCAAAATTAAAAGGGTGTATGGGCCATAGAAATCTAGAGATCGGGTTCGGGGCGGCATCAGGCCAAAGACAGCTTCTTAGAGTGCTCAGAACTCATAGAAAGTACCAACGAGCTCTGAGCACCAACGAGACCTGTGAAACCTCTGTGGATATTGGGACTCACCGGAAATGACGTCACTGCAAACCGATGCCCGAAGAACCTGAGGAGTTATTGTGCGAATAGAAATGTTCATTCCCGGAGTGTACATTCCTGATGTGCATTTCTCGCCATAGAGGGGAGCATTCTATCCAGATGCAGGTGGAAAACCCCGTCTTGTAATTGACTCCCCTGAGGGAAAAAGCTAAATCCATGTATTAAACTGTGAAGCTGCACTTTATTTTAAATCGGTGTGCTGCAAGGAACCATAACTTTACAAGGACTACAAATAAGTATACCGTTTATTTGTTCTGAAAAAAAAAAAACTGAAATCAGTACAAAATCATTTCTGCACAGTGGAAATTCAAAAGTACAAGACAGATAGATGAATATTTATTTGCACAATTAATTAAAATCATTGCAATTCATACAAAAAAAAGAACATAAAAAGTATTTTCTGCTCTCAGTTTAAAATAAAAGGAAAGGAAATTCTTAGCTGACACAGCAGAGGTTCATGGGTGGTGTCTGCTGGTAAAATTGAGTTAATCTTATTCATAAATTTTACGAATCGGGCGGCCATCTGAGCTGAGTCCCCCTTCATACATTCCTCTAAGGCTGCTTTGCATGTCCGCACGTTAAGAATTCTCCAGATAGGGCGCAATCAAAAAGTTCGAAGGGGGAGTAAAGTTCTACAGATGCACAAGACATGTGTTAAGTTGCACTGAGAGGACGTATCTGCCTTGTACCTCCGTCCATATTTGTACGCCACTAGGGGGATTAGTCCAAAGTGTAATCTCATTAATGTTTCACTAATGGGTTCATGGAGGATGACAGATAGTGTGGTAGAGTTTTTATATCATAAAGTTTTGACGCCAAGCTGCCATGTGATAGCTTTTTCACGGATAATGCATCGTGTTCCGCTGAGAGTAACTTTGCCTGTTTGGTCAGAGCTTGGGCGGCAGCCCCTAAGGGCAGCGAGCTTGCCCATAGATCATGGGCTTCTAATGCATCCAAGCAGAATGTTAAAAATGTATTCCAGGAGGTGCTAGGGTTATTTAACAGTAACCAGATGCAACTCTTTAGTGTGGATGGCTGAGCCATTTTGGTTTTTGCACAGTAGGCAATGAATCTTGCTTTCATGATCCAATGTTGGGAGAACAAGCAGAACTCCATGCGGATTTGGGCATGAGAGGTCAAATTTGGTAGATGAAACACTCTAAAAGTACAAGGATGAGTCTCTGAAAAATATGCCGGTGCTGCTTGTATCAGATTGCTACTTCGTACAGGGAAAAGTAAAGTCAGAGACGATTTAAGGCATCGGCAAAGAGAGCATTTCCCTAACTGTAAAGACCCCTGCTTACCCAAGGAAGGTGATCTCTCTCTGTATATCACCCCTGTCTATTTTTATATTTCAACATCTCTCCAGGGTAATATTAAGGATTTAGGGGGACCGGGATGGGACATAAATCATCTGTTGTTGTGTGATTCCTTTTCTGAAAGTTTACCATTGGTCATTGTGCAATCGCACAACATGCACAATAAAATTAAAAATTGCTCCGAGGAGACCGGCATCAAAATATGATTTTCCCAGGGCCCCAAAAATGCTCAAGGAGACACTGGGTAAAGTTGTGGGCAGGATTGTCAAACGCTTGTCAAAATGTCCAGAGCTTTGAGATGGGGTTTAAGAGAATACAGAAAAGTTTTCTCTGCAGAAAAGAAGGATCGATTTTTGGTTAACATTAGAAAAAAAACGAACACCCGCATCTGGAACCTAAGAAGGAACTAATTGTTTGAGTTGCTTGTAATTATCTTTGATAGTTCAGAGCCTCCTAATTGTTTTGTGCTATGTTATTGTCAAAAAAGGAACATCTTGTACTGCATAAGGGCTTTGGTGCTAAAAAAGCTATCACACTATACACATTTGTTACGTGGCAACTGGAACTGGCTCTTCTAGCACTTTAACTTTATTACACGTAGGTCTCTTCTGTTGACTTTGTTTTGCACTTGCACTTTAATTTGCATTTGTTTTAGTCTCTCTACGATCTCCTGTTGCTGATTTTCTGAATGGGATTGTTGCTGCTGTTTTTCTATATTAATAATCGTGATCATGTGTATTTTTTCTTGTTTGTGGCATCTTTTTTAATCAGCATGATATAGTCTTTTAATATCCTTGTGCTTTTTATTATAATGTTTGCTATCATTTTAATTAATCGTGCAATTAGAATAAACTTTGACCTGTGAACTATGTCACAAATGTAGACCAGAATGAGTTTATGTTTTGCAGATTCAATTCAGCTTTTATAGAAAGCTAATTGATTTTTACATCAACCTGAAATTAGCCTAAAAAATGGATGAGACAAACACTAGTACTGCATACAAGAACCTCACCCTGGTAGAATGCTGCAAAGACAGGCAAAGTTCAAGAACCTAAAAGATCACAATATTTAGCCATATATGGAAAAGCCAAAAACGTACACGTGGCTACGTTAGCACAATGGAGAAAGTGAAATAGCCACACTATATTTTTTACCTGCACTACTGGGCAACCATGGCCAACACTTGTGGAGGTGATCATTTTCCGGTAGCGGTACTACTCCACAAGCCATTAAAATGTTTTAACTTGCAATCAAACTGGAGGCTCTTGCCGTGTTAATGTGTCAGGAACTGCAGTGCTAAAAATCAATGAATGGAAAATTGAGAGACTACAAGTACTGTATGCCAAGCGTGAAATCTACAAAAAGAGGTCACAAGTGCATAGCTTCCCTGTGGGCATACTTGCATACTTTAACAAGCACTGAAAAAGCCAATAGGTCTCATCTTTGTTGGGTATCATCTTTATTAGATGTTAGGTGACCATATACCTGTGTCAATCCTTGTTGGTGACGCTGTTCATCATTGGGAACAAAGGTTGCTACAGATGCTGAACAGTATCGGCAAAACCAAAAAACACCAAAATAGCCAGCACAGCCTATTGACGATGCTGCATCAAGCTAACTCACATCATATCTGTCATGGCAGTGTGCAGCCAAAATTTTTAATACATAACTGTGCCACAGCATTTATGTATCATATGCACATATGCTTATGCCATCAAGTGTGCACATGTATGCATTGTGGAGCTGCGTAAGCCATATTGTTTTTAAAATATATACATTTTTAGTTTGCCGTTCCAAGAAGATTGAAACCCATTCTATAGATGACATCAAAGGCACATCAGCTTTCTCTGACTCCCACCACCAACCGTTCCCGTTCTCTTCACCTCAGTATCAACATTCTATCGACAACATCAGCAGCATGTCAGCTCTCTATCACTCGTACCATCAACTGCCGCTATTCTCGTCACCTCAGCACCAACATTCTATCAATGACATCAGAGGCAGGTCAGCTCTCTCTCACTCATACCACCAACTGGCCCGTTCTTGTCACCTCAGCACCAACATTCCATAGATGACATCAAAGGAAGGTCAGCTCGCTCTCACTCGTATCACCAACTGCTGCCGTTCTCGTCACCTCAGCTTCAACATTCTATTGATGACATCAAAGGCACGTCAGCTCTCTCTCACTCGTACCACCAACTGCCGCTGTTCTCATCACCTCAGCACCAACATTCTATCGAGGACATCAAAGGCACGTCAGCTCTTTCAGACTCGCACCACCAACTGCTGCTGTTCTCGTCACCTCAGCGCCAACATTTTATCGACAACATCAAAGGCAGATCAGCTCTCTCTCACTCGTACCACCAACTGCTGCCGTTCTTGTCACCTCAGCACCAACATTCCATAGATGACATCAAAGTCAGGTCAGCTCGCTCTCACTCGTACCACCAACTGCTGCCGTTCTCGTCACCTCAGCTTCAACATCCTATCGATGACATCAAAGGCACGTCAGCTCTCTCTCACTCGTACCACCAACTGCTGCTGTTCTCATCACCTCAGCACCAACATTCTATCGAGGACATCAAAGGCACGTCAGCTCTTTCTGACTCGCACCACTAACTGCTGCTGTTCTCGTCACCTCAGCGCCAACATTTTATCAACAACATCAAAGGCAGATCAGCTCTCTCTCACTCGTACCACCAACTGCTGCCGTTCTTGTCACCTCTGCATCAGCATTCTATCGAAAACATCAAAGGCAGGTCAGCTCTCTCACTCGTACCAGCAACTGCTGCCGTTCTTGTCACCTCAGCATCAACTTTCTATTAATGACATCAAAGGCACGTTAGCTCTCGCTCACTTGTACCACCAACTGCAGCCGTTCTCTTCACCTCAGCATCAACATTCTATCGATAACATCAACGGCACGTCAGCTCTCTCTCACTTGTATCACCAACTGCCACTGTTCTTGTCACCTCAGCACCAACATTCCATTGACAACATCAAAGGCACATCAGCTCTCTCTCACTCGTACCACCAACTGCCGCTCTTCTCGTCACATCAGCTCCAACATCTATTGATGAGATCAAAGACAGGTCAGCTCTCTGTCACTTGTACCACCAACTTCCCCCGTTCTTGTCACCTCAGCACCAATAGTCTATTGATGACATCAAAAGCAGGTCAGCTCTCTCTCACTCGTACCACCAACTGCTGCCATTCTTGTCACCTAAGCATCAACATTCTATAGAAGACATCAAAGGCACGTCAGCTCTCTCTCACTCGTACCACCATCTGCTGCTGTTCTCAACATCTCAGCATCAACATTGTATCGATGACATCAAGGGCATGTCAGCTCTCTCTGACTCACACCACCAACTGCTGCTGTTGTCGACACCTCGGAAAAACCTGGACCGGAAACAAGCATCCTGGGACCGGTTTCTGGCTAATCAGCCATCATCAGCCAGGCTAGCTTGAATCCAGTGGCAAAGTGAGCAAGGGACACCCGCCTGGGCATACCCTGCCAACTTAGGGCGAACAAAGCAAAACCAAAGGGGGTGATGGACGGAGTGTTGAACAATGCAAGCACCCACCCCCAGACAACTGATCTGGGTTTAATCCATCATCATTCTTTAGCTCACTCTGCCACCCCAATTCAGACATGGCCATAGGCAAATCAGTCTGACCCTGTGCCTCATGGGAATAGTCCAGCCCGAACTGCCAAGCCATGTCTTCCCTGGACCGGAAAAAAGCATCCTGGGACTGGCTTCTGGCTAATCGGCCGTCATCAGTCAGGCTAGCTTGAATCCAGTGGCAAAGTGAGCAAGGGACACACTTCTGGGCATACCCTGCCAACACCCTGCCAACTTAGGGCAAACAAAGCAAATCCAAAGGGGATGATGGATGGAGTGTTGAACAATGCAAGCACTCACCCCCATTCAACTGATCTGGGGTTAATCCATCATCATTCTTTAACTCACTCCGCCACCCCAGTTCAGACATGGCCACATGTAAATCAGTCTGACCCTACCCTGTGCCTCCTGGGAACAGTCCAGCCCGTACTGCCAAGCCATGTCGTTCCTGGACCGGAAACAAGCATCCTGGTACCGGTTTCTGGCTAATCAGCCGTCAACAGCCAGGCTAGCTTGAATCCAGTGGCAAAGTGAGCAAGGGACCCACGTTTGGGCATAACCTGCCAACTTAGGGCCAAAAAAGCAAAACCAAAGGGGATGATGGACAGAGTGTTGAGCAATGCAAGCACTCACCCCCAGTCAACTGATCTGGGTTTAATCCATCATCATTCTTTAGCTTCCTCCGCCACCTCAGTTCAGACATGGCTATATGCAAATCAGTCTGACCCTGTACCTCGTGGGAACAGTCCAGCCTGAACTGCCTAGCCATGTCTTCCCTGGACTGGAAACAAGCATCCTGGGACCGGTTTCTGGCTAATCACCCATCATCAGCCAGGCTGTTGTGAATCCAGTGGCAAATTGAGCAATGGACCCACGTCTGGGCATACCCTGCCAACTTAGGGCTAACAAAGCAAAACCAAAGGGGATGGTGGACGGAGTGTTGAACAATGCAAGAACTCACCCCCAGTCAACTGATATGAGTTTAATCCATCATCATTCTTTAGCTCCCTCGGCCACCCCAGTTCAGACATGGCTATATGCAAATCAGTCTGACCCTGTGCCACATGGTAACAGTTCAGCCCGAACTGCCAAGCCATGTCTTCCCTGGACCGGAAACAGGCATCCTGGGACCAGTTTCTGGCTAATCAGCCATCAACAGCCAGGCTAGCTTGAGTCCAGTGGCAAAGTGAGCAAGGGACCCACGTCTGGGCATACCTGCCAACTTAGGACCAACAAAGCAAAACCAAAGGGGATGGTGGACGAAGTGTTGAACAATGCTAGCACTCACCCCCAGTCAACTGATCTGGATTTAATCCATCATCATTGTTTAGCTCACTCCCCCACCCCAGTTTAGACATGGCCATATGCAAATCAGTGTGACCCTGTGCCTCATGGGAACAGTCCAGCCCAAACTGCCAAGCCATGTTCTCCCTGGACTGGAAACAAGCATCCTGGGACCGGTTTCTGGCTAATCAGCCGTTCAACACTCTGTCCATCGTTCCCTTTGGTTTTGCTATTTTCGCCATAAGGGGGCAGGGTATGCCCAGACGTGGGTCCCTTGCTCACTTGGCCACTGGATTCAAGATAGCCTGGCTGATGAGGGTTATGAACCCGAAACTGGTCCCAGGATGCTTGTTTCTGGTCCAGGGAAGACATTGCTTGGCAGTTCCGGTTGGACTGTTCCCATGAGGCACAGGGTCAATACTGATTTGCATATGACCAGGTCTAAACTGAGGTGGCATGGTGAGCAAAAGAATTAATATTATTATTTGGACATTTGTAGAGCGCCTGGTTACGCCACCGGCGTGTCCCCGCGCTATGATAAGTGGAGTGGCTGCCCCTCCCCCTCCCACAGAAAGCTACCTGCTAAATAAATGGGTTTTAAGTTTCTTCCTGAACAGGATCTCAGATGGTTCCAAGCGCAGTTCTAAAGGCAGGGCATTCCAGCATCTGGGAGCGAGGTATCTGAAAGATCTTCCTCCCATGCGCGCCTTCCTTACTCTGGGAACTTTTAGCAGCCCAGTCCGAGAGGACCGAAGATTGCGTGTGGGCTCATAGCAGGTCACCAAACTCTGGAGCGGAGCAGGAGCTTTGCCGCTCAGAATGCGGTGGCATGTGGAAAGGGCTTTGAACTCCACCATCTTCCCCACAGGGAGCCAGTGGAGGGCCTGGAGAGCTGGTTTAGAGGGTGACCTCCTGGGGAGCCTGAGTACAAGACGCGCCGCGGCATTTTGGAGCACTTGAAGGCGACCCAAGACCCTGCCCGTGGCCCCCAGATATAACAAGTTCCCATAATCAAGTCGCGAGGTGACCAGGGTGTGCACCAGCGTCCTTCGAGCAGCAATAGGGAGGAGATCTAATACTTTCCTTAAGGCTTTCAGAACACCAAAACACACCCCCGTCACCCGGCTGACCTGGGGACCAAAGGCAAGATCCGTATCCAGCCACACACCGAGGTTCCTGGCCTCCCGGCAAGGGACGGGGACTTCACCCAGGCAGGGGGGCCACCATGCCGACGACCAAGCAGACGGCCCTCCCCCCACCACGAGCACCTCGGTCTTGCTACCGTTCAACTTTAAACAGTTTGCGGACATCCAGGTTGCCAGGTCTGCATGCAATCCTTAAAGATGTCCGCTGCAAGGCCGGGCGCACGCGAGAGGGAGATCACCAGCTGCGTGTCGCCGGCATAGGACACCAGGCGTAGACCGTATCCTTCCACAATGGCTGCCAGGGGGGAGACATAGATATTAAATAGGGTTGTGCTCAGGGACGAGCCCTGAGGCACGCCCTGGCCCAGCCCAATCTCCTTCGAGTAACAGTCACCCAAGCGTACCTGAAAGCACCTGTCTGACAGGAAAGATCTGATCCAGCCAAGCGCTTCTCCTGATACCCCTCCTTCATTCAGACACTGTAGCAAGGTGGAATGTGCTACAGTGTCGAATGCCGCGCTTAGATCTAGTAGGATCAAAGCCATGGTTTGGCCCTCATCCACACCCTGTCGTAATGCTTCGACCGCCATGAGTAGCGCAGATTCCGTCGAATGACGGGGGGCGGAAGCCAAACTGCGAGTCATGCCTCCTCCACAAAATGCATAAGTTGTAGGTTGGCTATTTTTTCCGCCACTTTAGCCATATAGGGCAGGAGGGAGATTGGGCGAAGATTGTCAAGTTTTTCAAAGCTGACATTAGCTTTTTTCTGCAGAGGAAGTACAACTGCTTGCTTCCAAGCATTAGGAACAGTCTGGGACTTGAAGGAGGCATCTAATAGATGGCGGACATAGGGTTCGAGTACTTGCAGACTGCCCTTCAACCGATTTGGAGTAGTTGGGTCTCTTGGAGAGCCAGATTTTATCGACCCGCAAATGCGGAGAAGTTCCTCAGTCGGAGGGGTGAAAAAGGTGGTTAGTCGCTGTTCCCCTTTGGTTTTAGTGGTTTCCAAGTGCTTAGGGCTGTTGTCAGCCTGCTGAGGGAAGGAGCTGTAGATGTTCGCTACCTTATTTGCAAAAAACTCTGGGATACGATCACAGCCCTCCGTTGTGCAGAGTTTCTTGGGCACCACAGCAGGCTTCCCTACCGATATTGATTTATAGATTGAGAAGAGTTTCTTAGTGGACTGTTCTGCTTCTTCAATCTTATTGCAGAAATACAATGTCTTAGCCTTCCTTATCAGTTTATGGTAGCTGCGCCTACAATCTATGTACTCTGCTTTAGCGTGGGCCGTATAGGCAATCCTCCATTGCCTTTCAGCGCGTTTACACGCTGCTTTGGCCACCCGCACATCCTCATTATACCATGGAGCCGATCTTTGAGCGCGGCCCCCCACTTTTGCCATACCGAGTGGGGCCACCAGGTCAAGTGCTTCCGTGATACGCTGGGCTAGGTTGGAGTTGATTTCTTCTACTCCCTCACCCCCAGGGTTGCCCTTTGCAGTGAGCGCATGATTGAATTTGGCTTGAGAGAACGCCGCCCATCTCCGCCTAGGGTGTTTATCAGCAGGAGGTTCAGTCGGTCGTGCTCCGAGCAACTCAATAGTGAACGGGATGAGATGGTGGTCCGACCATGGGATAGAGACCGGGTTCTGAGCTTCCACTTGTTCCCAATTTGCGAAAATCGGGTCAAGAAGGTGGCCCAGTTGGTGGGTGGGGTGCTTTACTTTCTGCTCAAACTGCAGTCCTGCCATAACTTGACAGAAATCCCTAGCCACCTTGTCCGTAGGGGTATCTAGGTGTAAGTTCAGGTCACCCAAAACTAAATATTTGTCAGCTCGTAATGCCGCCTCTGTGACGCCTTCTACTAACTTCTCGATAAATGTTGCTGTCGAGCCAGGCGGGCGGTAGATCAGAAGGCCCTTCAAGGTGAAGTTGCCACTTATCGAGATAGAGAAGACTCCGGCTTCACTATCCTCAATTGTGATTCGTTCTAGATGGCATTGGTAGTCCTGCTTAGCTACTATGGCTATGCCGCCCCCTCTGCCTAGTGCTCTGTCTAGCCTCTGCAGGGAGTAGCCCTCTGGGATAGCCTCAACAATCTCCAGCATGGAGTCCTGATCTAACCATGTTTCCGTGAGAAAGAGCAGATCCCATTGCTTCCCACTAAGGAGGTCATGCATATCAAGGCAGTGCTTGCGTAAGGAACGTACATTCAGCAGACCACATACCAAGTTATGTTGCTCTCCGATTATAGCAACCCCTTTACGGAAGGTGAAGCTGCAGTGGCTGCAGCCCACGTTGTTTTCCACCTCCATACTATGTGAGCAAGGTCCTAATTGCTCACTGCGGAGGAGAAGTAAATCCTCTCGACTCCAGCTGACATGCTCTGATGGAGGGGCAGGGGGACTGGCCCTGGGCCGCAGTCGGCCGCGGACGGGCGCAGACGGGCTTAACTTAGGCGCAACTTCGGCGCGCCTTCGTCGCGCCCGCTGCGCTCGTCGGCTGCGCTGCCTACAACACATCCGCCTTATATCCCCCCCAGCGTCCTAACAACTAGAGCGCTGCAGGTATCTGCCGGAAGTGTCTGGCTCGGACCCTCCACGCCCTCTGCTCGAACGGTGCTAGTCACCGGCGTCAGAACGAGGCGGGAGGGAGGGGCGAGTCCAGCACTCCGCTGCTAGGTTGCAGCAACTGCTTGTCTGCTTCGAAGAGCTCAGCCGAGCAAAATGCAGGTTGGTACGATTAAAATTGTCCGCAGTTGTGCCAAAACAAACAGTGCATAAGTGGCTTGCACGCACTGGCTCACCACAGTGCCAAGTGAGTTAAAAGATTTTAAAGATTTAAAAAGAGCTCACGCGCTATAGCAGCATACAAGTATTATTCACCAATACGCCGGTAGCACGTCAGTAAAAGCGGTAGGGACACTGCCACTGCCCACTTAACCCAATTCTCTTGACTGGGGGTGAACGTTTTGAACTGTTCTGCATTCCGTCCATCAATTGTGTGTCTCTTGCGTTCTCATTACCTCGGCACCAACATTCTATCGATGACATCAAAGGTAGATCAGCTCTCTCTCATTCATACCACCAACTGCCCCCGTTCTTGTCACCTCAGCACCTACATTCTATTGATGATCTCAAAGGCAGGCCAGCTCTCTCTCACTCGTACCTCCAACTGCTGCCATTCTCGTCACCTCAGCATCAACATTCTATTGATGCCATCAAAAGGCACGTCAGCTCTCTTTCACTCATACCCCCAACTGCCGCTGTTTTCTTCATCCCAGCACCAACATTCTATCGACGACATCAAAGGCACATCAGCTCTGTCTCACTCGTACCACCAACTGCCGCTGTTCTCGTCACCTCAGCACCAACCTTCTATTGACGACATCAAAGGCACGTCAGCTCTCTCTCACTCATACCACCAACTGTCCCCGTTCTCTTCACCTCAGCACCAACATTCTATCGATGACATCAAAGGCACGTCAGCTCTCTCACTCGTACCACCAACTACCCCCGTTATTGTAACCTCAGCATCAACATTCTATAGATGACATTAAAGGAACGTCAGCTCTCTGTGACTCCCACCACCAACTGTCTCCTTTGTTGTCACTTCAACACCAACGATCGATCTTTGACATCCAAGGAACGTCATCTCTCTCTTATTCCAAAGTCTACTACACAACAGCACTCATACATCATCCATTATAAAGTCAAGCAAATTGAGAACCCCAAATCCCAATCAGCAAACCAACCAATGAAGGGATTGTGGTGAGTAGGCGGCTGCCTGACCTCACAAGCGATCGTACTTGTGAATCTGTGTCTTTTAAAAATTGAAATCCTGCTCTTGTGCTAATTACTTGTTGGCAGCGCTCCTTATTTAAAAAAAAAGAAATCACTTTTACCTTCACTAGCCTTTGTTTGTTTGCACTCTCCGATGTTACCCGCCTTGGTACCCGCAGCTACGGCTGTTTGAGTGGAGGGCGTGGTTGTCGGATAGCAGACCACTCACGGAGCATTACCTGGACAGAGGGGGCAGAGTAGCTTTCCACTTCACACCCTACATAACTGGATGTCACAGTGTGCGCGCAGCGGACGCGCGCAGCGGGGGCGCCGCTGGCGCGCCAGAGGCGAGCCCGTGTGCGACTGTCCGCGCTCGACAGGGCCTAGGGGCTGGTGCACTTAGCAGAAACGCTCCTAGCTCTATACTCAGACGATCTTACCATAAATACTAACACACTAACTAAACTCAGGCAGTTGAACATCTTAAAAAAGAAAGGAGACAGCACTCCTACCCAATGGCCAGGAAAGTCAGTACCCCAAGTAAAATCAACTGCCAAAAAACAGACAAAACTGAAAGTGGCTACCCTCAATACTCGATCCCTACAAAAACACCACCTTGAAGTCTTCACCCTACTTCAGGATGGAGACCTTGACATCCTGGCACTTACGGAAACTTGGTTAGGGGAAACGTCTACTCATCATCTCTGCCCTACCTGGAGACTATGACGCCCTATGGCATAACCGTACCGGAAACACTAGAGGGGGGGGAGTGGCCATTTTCTTTAAAAAACAGCTAACAGTCACTAAAATACTTGCAGAAAATAGTGACAACGCTGACCTTCTCGGGGTAAAAATCTCCTTTACTAACTACTGTCTCGCACTTGTGGTGGTATATCGTCCCCCGAGGCCAACCCTGCTGTTCAATGCTGTTCAATGACCACTTTCTCAAAATAATCTCTGACCTTTGCACACGGTACAAAAATGTACTGTTAGTCCGGGACTTTAACTACCACTGGGACATATCACCCAAAGATCCTGTGGCCCACCAACTGGAGTAATTTATGAACACGCTAGGTCTCCGTCAAATGGTTGAAGGCCCCACACACAATAAAGGACACACTCTGGACCTCGTCTGGACTTCTCAACCCCGGTCCAGCCTCATAGACATCAGTCCTTGTGTGTGGTCCGATCACTATCTTATCAGCTGCTGGATACCGACAGACACCCATCTGCCCAAACCCCCTCACAAATGGAAAATGGTAAAAAAATGGAACTCAATTGAACCTACAATGCTAGTGGAAACCCTCCTCAGGTCTCCTCCCCCCAAGGCTGTAAAGGGAAACTTAGATCAGGAATGTGAAACCCTCAAGAACAGCCTACGTGCAGCCATTGATGACGTAGCACCTGAGAAAAGGGAAAGGATCAAAGATAAGGGAAAAGGGGCACCCTGGTTCAATCAATCATTAAGGGAAACAAAGACAAAGCTCCGCCACACAGAGAGGCGATGGCGTAAAACTAACGATCCAGCGGAGCGAGAAATCTATAAGACCCAGCTCAACCAATACAAAAAACGCATCACTGCCACCAAAGCTGAATACTATGAGACTAGAATCACTACAGCGGAAAACAGACAGAACGAGACCTTCAGAATCCTGAAGGAACTCAGCCAAAAGGCAGAGCAGAAATCAGAGGATGACTGAATTGACTGCAACACATTCCAAACCTTCTTCCTGCAGAAAGTGAGAGACATCCTCTCTGACATTGATAATATCTCGATCAACTATAGCCCTGCTCCCCTGCCTCAGGAAACCCCCTCAGATCATATGCTTACCAGCTTCCCCAAACTGGACGCCGTTTCCCTTCCTCGACTTATGACTCAGATTAATACAGGCTCCCCCGCAGACCCTGCCCCCCTAGATTTTTCACAATGGCACTCTCTGGCTTGGAAAGTCAGATAATCTCTATGCTCAACCACTCTCTGGAGTCCGGGTATATGCCATCCAACCTAAAAGAAGCTAGAGTCATACCCCGTCTGAAGAAGTCTGGGGCAGACGTGGCCAATGTTAAAAACTATAGGCCCATATCCCAGCTACCCTTCCTCGCAAAAGTCCTGGAGTGACATGTCCTCATATCGCTCTCATCATTCCTGGAGGACAACCAACTCCTCCATGCTCGCCAAGCAGGTTTCAGAGCACACCACAGCACTGAACTGGTCATGTTATCTTTACTTGACGAGCTCAGAACCATGGCTGTCAGTAAAAAGCCCAGTGTCCTGATCCTATTGGACTTATCAGCGGCGTTTGATACTGTCAGTCATGAGAAACTATTGACAAGACTTACAACCTTGGGCATCAGTGGTCGAGCGCACCAATGGCTCACATCTTTTCAATCTGGCCGGTCACAAAGATTTCAGCTTGTTAGGGCAGATGTCAGATAAAGGGTCGCTTAGTTGTGGTGTCCCTCAGGGCTCCGCTTTGTCTCCAATACTTTTCAATATTTACCTGCAACCACTGATAGTAGCCCTAGCCAGCATGGACTGTAAAATATTCAACTATGCTGATGACACTCAACTCCTCCTCAGCATAGACAACGCCCCCCTTGCCCAGGCCCATGTCCAAAATGTGCTCAGATTTACAGTGAGTTGGATGTCAGCAAATGTAAATGTACAGGAATTTATATAGCGCAAATCACCGAGCGGTTTCTAAGCGCTTGCTTAGGGAACCCGTCCTGGTATTCCCCTGTGAGATAACCCCGGCAGGGTATCCGCAAGGTGAAAGCCAGGCATCCCGCCGCAAGGGGCCGTTGTGGAGATTAAGCAAGCTATTGCCCAGAGTCGCAGAGTGTGAACCCGTGAATCGAGTAGGCACCGGAGCGAGAATTGTCGAGTCCATGGACATTTTTAGGACTCAAGACCCCGCCGAGCCGGCAATTGAACCCTGGTCCCGGGATGACCTCTGCTTCTAGGTCTGCCTCCTCTAACCAGTGAGCCACACTTCTCCACTATAGCAAACTCACTGAAAATCAATCCGGACAAGACAGAGGTCTTGGTCATCCCCACTATTCACTCCCCCTTGAATGATAACTTCTGGCCCCAAGAGCTAGGTCCTACCCCTACCCCTGTGCCGGTCATGAAGAGTCTCGGTTTAAAAATTGACTCTGAGCTCTCCATGGCCAATCAAGTCACCTCGGTGGTCGGTACATGCACCGGTCTGATCAGACAGATGCGGAAACTTGCCCCCCTTTTGACCACCACCTCACTCCAAATCATAGTTTCGGCCACTATCGTCTCAAGGCTAGACTCCGGCAACGCCTTATACATGGGCCTCCCTCAGAAACTAGCTAACAGACTCCAGGTGGTCTTGAATGATGCAGCAAGGCTGGTCTTCAGGCTTCCTAGAAGATCCCATGCCACTCCGTTGTTGCACAAACTGCATTGGATACCCATTAGGCAGAGAGCGAAGTTCAAGGGCCTCTGTATCGTCCATAAATCAATCGATGGCCTAGCCCCAACTTACATAAAGGAACGCCTGGAAGCCTATGTGCCTGGCCGCACACTACGGTCTTCCAAGGCCTGTCGCCTATCCTGCCCTTGGTATAAGATCACATTAAAAGGAGGTAGAGCCTTTTCTGTTTTAGCCCCTCAGCTTTGGAACGAACTACCTGAGCGTCTCCGTAAGGAACCCTCCCTGCTTCGTTTCAGGAAACAGCTCAAAACAATCCTGTTCAGAGAATCACTAAGCACAGCTTAACTCACGCTCACCCGTGTCGTCTAGCTGCCCACCTTTCGCCCTCCCTAGTGCTGAGAGACCTGTCGGTGATTCAGCGCTATACAAATATCAATTAAGTAAGTAAGTGAAGCAATAAAAGCTGGGCAGCGTAAATAACACTGGAACCCCAACTAGTGTACCAGCGTTGCTCTTGCTGCAAACATGTACTTCTATATTGACCCAGGAATTACTATCTTCATAGGATCCACACTCATGCATTGTTGGATGTCACAAACTGCATTGTTAGCACCTATTTCTATTGACCTTTGTGTTGCACATAGTCTGCCATTAGTATGACATCACAGCTCATTTCAGTGGACTGGGGTTTAACTTCCTAAACGTTTCCATCGCAGACTGGAGACTGTCAAGTCAAGAAATGTTTATTGCTAATTAAATGATATAATATATAATTCTGTAAAAATCGGTATATCATAATCTTTAAAATCTGCTGGAATGGTGCAAAACCAGAAAAGTGCAGCTTGTACTAAAAGACAAGCCCCAATAAGAAGAAAACACTAAAATACCAACATAAGAAAACAATATACAAAATGGTGTTACTAAATACAATCCCTCCTCTCAACATGCAAGCAATCTTATAACTACTGCAATAATTATAAAACAATGGCACCAATTCCCCTAATACATTAAACTATTCATCCGGGAGAGGAGCGTAAGCAAGCAACATGCACCATTGTATGGTCAGACCGGAGACTGCTTTGGTTTTATAGATAATTATAGTTGTTTTGGTTATGCCCCGCTTCAGGGCTGTAAATCAAAGCAAATAAATTCTTATTTGTTTTGGTACTCAACAGAGGACCACAAATATAAAACAGTTTACATAAAAATATAATCACAGTAATTAATATAATGTTAGAAATGACTTTAGAAATTTATAAAAATTGTAACATACCCATTCATTGGGTGGTTGTTTACACACAAATAGCAGATATTTTACTTTCGCAATTCTACATTTGGTATATATCGGGTCAAGATATCTAGACCGTGCTGCAACAATATTTGGATAAGGACATACAAATAAAATATGCTCAATGTTCTGATCTCCTCCTTGACAGAATTTGCATTTCGGAGATTCATCTGCTGACCATCTTACAGTAAAGGTTTGCACGGGTAGAATACCTAAGCGCAACATTGTTATTGCCCTTCTTGCACCATGGGTGAGGGAAAACCCAACATATGGCTGAACGTGCTTGTATTCCAATGTTTCTGTGTAGAGTTTATACGAAGTTAACTTACTACAATGTGCAAAATCAAGATCGAAGCTCAGTCTTGGTGTGAAACATTTTAGAAAAAGCTTAAATTGAGAGGTAGACCAGGTGAGCAAAATGTATTTGCTAAGATTAGCAATTTCAAATGCTGCTGTCATGTTCCTATAAAAAATAAGCTTTGTTGCATTTGTTTCAAAGGTCTCAGTCTTTAGCAAAGAGCGCAATGTTCCTTCCTTTGCGTGCAGAATATGATAAGCCCATCTTATGACATTGGTAACGGCTGTAGCATAGGTACTTGTTAATGAAAATTCAAGTGTAAGCGCCTGCACTGGTGTTGACTTTGAAACCTTCAGGATTTTTTTCAAAATTTTCCCTTCATTTAGGTCCATATAAGACCATTGTTTAATTGGAATATGCTCAGTAGCATAAGATAAAACCGGAGGAATTTTTACTCTATACACTTCAGGGCTGTAAATAACATGTGAGCACAGCCACCAGAGTGCATGGAATGGCTGCCCCCTCCCCATGTTCCATGACATCATATGTCCCAGAGTTTAATGTCCCTGGTTAAGAACAGCAGAGAAGCACTACTGAATCCCGGTTGTGCTTGCACTACTGATGAGTTTGGCTATTCTTCAGAGTGCGCAGAAGAATTGTACACAAACGCAGCCGGGCAGGTTAGTTAACTTTTTAGATGGTGTTCTCGGCGTCAAGAAGAAACGCGGGCTAAATTGATGGACAGTATCTCCAGAGTTGACTTGTCTTAAGTAATGGACTGTGTTTAATGGTGCCGCGCTTGAAACCAGTCTGATGTTTACCCAGCGCGTTGGACAGGCCCTCTAAATTGACTGTCACAAACTTCTTCCCAGAACCTCAGCACGCAGGTAATTAATAAAGAGCGCGAGAGCCGGAGTGAGGCCCGGGCGCGCGGCCCTCGCGGTGATTGCCTCGAGCAGGGCGGGCCGGAGTTGGCCTCAGAGCTGTGTCGCTTGTCTTCAGAGGCCCGGTTACTTGTCTCCAGCCCTTACCAGTGCTTAATTTGTAAAATAATAAGTGCCAGGGCTCTCGCCAGGAGGCCACTGCAGCTTGCATCACAAAGTGCCCGTCAGAGCTGCCAGTGATAGTAACACCACAGCTACTAACCATCAAACTCCAAGTGTGACCATTCGGACTATTTCAGGCCCCCAAAAGCTATAAGGATAGTTCGGGTTGCAGGTAATAGTATTTGTAATGTATTTTAAATTAATAATTAACTGTTGTTAGGTGGTCACCTATAAATTACCCGGACAGCGACACCTTGTGGCAGGCTGTCATAAGAGCCAGTGTTGATAAGAAAGTGCCAGTGTCTAACACTGGAAACCACCGGCTCAAATAGAGCTCTGGTCCTTATAGGCAGTCAGACACACATATAAAATGTATCAAGCACAGTCAGCGGCGGACTGACCTATAGAGAAATATGTTACTCGCTTGTGTGAAGCTTATGTTGCCCTGTAGCCAGTTGCTTAAGCAGAGAAGGTCTGGGTTTGCCGCAGAACAAAGCAGCTTGCCTTTGGAGACTCAGTTGGCTCCAGTCCGTTTTGATTGACTC
Organism: Lissotriton vulgaris; assembly: GCF_964263255.1. Lineage (NCBI taxonomy): Eukaryota > Metazoa > Chordata > Amphibia > Caudata > Salamandridae > Lissotriton > Lissotriton vulgaris. Next base: position 259,339,666 of record NC_141687.1, read on the forward strand.
TTATACCTGGTTACCCATTGCCGGAACCAGTGCTACCAATTAAAGTACCAACCCAACTACTAACTATCATACACCTACAAGTATCACATTTTAGACTATTCAAGGCCCCAAAGCTATAAGAATGAAGTGGGTGGGAGGTATTAGTCATTTTTAAAGTAAATGTAATTATTAAACAACTGTTGTTGTGCTAATCCCTAAATTAGGCAAACTGCGCCACCATGTGGCAGACTGTCATAAGTGTCGGTGTTGACAATTAAGTGCTGGTGCCAAGCACAGGAAACAACCGGCTCAAATTAAGCAGCAACTGAGATTCATTTGAAGCATTTATGCAGCTCTATTGCAGCATGCATGAAGCTCTTTTCAACGCATCATTCTGGCTCTGTTGGGGGCAGGACTTTGTTGAAGGCTGCATGAAGCTCTGTTGGGCTACATTATACACGAATATAACTTGAAATAAAACATCCGGATTCAAAGCAGGCAAACAATAAAAACGTTCATAAAAACAGTTTAAGTAGCCTGAAGAAGAACACAAAAGCGACTGCAAATCAGCCTGCCAGATATTGAGAAATTGACTTGAGTTTTTTTTTAGCTAGAGAAGGGGGACCAGGCTCTTATGTTCTTGAGTTCCCATTATATTGCCATCATGTTATCAAATTTTGGCAGTCTACTTACAATGATGTTTTGCTATTCGAAAACTAATGGTTCCTCTGACTCTCATTAAAAAGAACTGAGATTTGTGGGTGTTTTGCTGCAGACTTCTATAAAACGAGGCTACGCAGTGTGTGAGTGCTTATAAAAGGCGGCTTAGGGTCACTGGATAGGGTGTGCAGCATCAGCCGGACTGCTGCGCCCACCCCACATATCTGCACGCGTAGCAAGCCGGAGAGCCACGCGGCATATCTGGAACGACTTATTACCTTGAAAAGACTTTTCTTAAGGAAAGGTAAGGTTGTCAGTCAAAAAATGCAAACGCCATGAAATGTATATTTGTTCAAGCCTTGCACCACTGCTCGGTGCGTTCAGTTTTATTGATGAAATTACGCACAACATTATGGGTGACATTGCTGCTGGCTTCTGATTTCCACCATGAGAGTAAGTAGTTATTCGGATGAACTGGGATTTCTTCCCGATTTAAACTAGGCCCAGGCGAAATGTAAATTATGGCGGTGTAATTTTGGCAGTCCTCAAAATTACGCCTTAACACCATGTTGCTTAGTTACGCCACCATTTGCAGCAAAATTATAGTGCTGGAGCACGGCAACAAACTTGAAACAAACAACTGTAGTTCACAGTAATTTTGTATTTTGTGCTTTATTTAGCACAAGATGCATTCTTGCATCAAAAATTCACAAGGATGCATTTCGCTCTAAACCATACTGCTAAAGTGGCAGGTTTGCATATTCTGTGAACGAAATTTCACACAATTTGCCTGAAATTTCACATAATTATGCGAAACTGAAATAGCATGAATTTTACACACCCGATTTAAGCATGTTTGTTTTGCTATCTGTCCAGTTCTCTGCCACTCTTTAATTAAGCTTTGCCCAAGGGACTTTTCAGTCTGAGTTAAGGCCAGACTCACTTTTCTGCTGTTCAACAACTGTACACAAGGAGTTTGCATTTTTAAAACATTATGTTCTCATAGTTATCTTCAATTGAACAAATTCAGTGTTTTTATAGCAATGAAAAGTTGTATGAATTCCCCGAGGCAAAGTTTAGCATCGTTCATAGTTATTCTTTGCAGCTGAAGTATTGCAGGACAAAGAGTTGCAGAAAATCATTTGCCCCATTCTCACTGTGGCATCCTAAATGAACCAGCATTTGCAATGCAATAGGTCTCGCATTTGCGAGAGTTTAAGCTAATGGCATTGTAAATGAAAATGCCTTTTATGCATCTGTTTTGTTACTTTACAAATAAATAAAAGGCATTGTCATTTACAATGCCATAAGCTGAAACTCTTGTAAATGAGAGACCTATTTCACTTCAAAGAAGTGGTCACCGCTGCCCCGGGCTGTTCTGAGAGTGAAAGCGTGCATGGTGCATTGAATGTTGCAGGAAAGCATGTCGTGTCTGCAGTAGGAGAAACCCATTAAAGAAAATAGTGCTTACATACTAAAAAAGATGTACTGTGTTACAACCGAAGTAAAAGGGCCAGACCTCATGGGAGGTTACAAATGAAGCCAAGGCGGTACCAAGGAGGGACTACAAGACTATCAAGGAATCAGAAACCAGCATTTACGAAGGACAATGACAAAAACCAATGACAAATATGGGCGGAGAGTGGGCAGGGCTTCTATTCCATACTCCAATACAGCATGTCGCAGAGCAGCGCATGCGCTGCCCACGCTCGACCTAAAAACAATGCCCGCTGCCTGATGTGCACAAATGTACCTTTCCCAGTACCAGAAGCCTGACCAGTAAAGTAACACAAAATGATGGGGGCACCTTGAACAATGTGGTGAAACAGTGCTTAAATTGTAAAAGAATGAGGGCTTGTGCCCACAGCTCTCTTACATGCCCACAGTTACTGCTTTTAAATGTCAGTGTGCCGAATGTGTATTGAATCCACCTCATGCCTCTTTAATTGACAAGACAATCCCGAACCTTTATCTCTCTCCTGCAGGTTCCTGCTTTCTCCCTTTGTGACAAGTTTTCAGTCTTTCTCTTCCTCCTTCCAGCTTGGTGTGTTTTCCCCTCTATTGCTCATGGTCAGTAATGGTTAATCAGGGAAAATAAGTGCCAGGCCCCAAAAATGAGTGCCGGTGAGCCCCACAGGCAACTACAGGCTCAAATTAAGCACTGGTGATAAAGGCCGCCTACACCTCCCATTTCTCACAGATATCCAGAGGTTTTAGACCAAATTGATGGGTGGGGAGGAGGGTGCTCTGCAGGAAAAAGAGGAAGGAAAACGCGGCTCGTTGGGACACAGTAAATACGCAGTGACAGAGAAATGCACTTGCGGCCTTGTGTGGTAACTGGAACATTACTGCTGCAGTACAGACCTACTCTTTGGACGAGTACCTGGACTCCTACGAACCCCCATGAACAAAGCCGGAGTAGAGCGTATGCTCATGAGCAGATCCCCATAACCCCAGAACAGATCCACGACTGAAATAATCTTCTTGTATACTATCTCCTCCTCTCTCTCTTTTATTTTTTATCTTTCCGCTTCTCATCCACTCTTATTCTTTTAGCAAGACAGTGGAAAAGGGGACAGCCGAAAATGTATACCACTTACCTGATCCTGACAAATACAGCCAGTTTGGGCTGTTACCCTGTAATGATAAAGCGATGACAATTGTATGTTTACAAATTTTTAATAAAAATTGAAATGAAAGAAAAACGTATCCAGCTTTGCCGTCAGTGACTGTCAAACCTGAAAAAAAATTCTAAATTGCAAGCTGTCGAACTTTTCAGATTTTCATAGCCCTAACCTGTACTGAGGTCTCTACAATGGCTAGTTTCTATCTTATAACCAGACTTCTTTCTCCCAGAGATAGTATGCCACCATGCCACCTCCTCAGGTCTTATCAATTAGGGATGTGTGAAATTCTAATCATGCAGACAGAATTTTGAGACTTTTGCCTCATGCGTGTTACGCGGAATTCCTGTAATTAAGCTATGTTTTAAAGTTCCTGCGACCTTCCCTTTGGTGTTAAAGATTTACTACAAACAACATATGGGGGCATATCAACAAGGGCCGGCGATAATTATCGCTAAGCACGCTTAGCGCTAGGATAATTATCGCCGGCTATTGCAGGATTTTATCGCTGAGATAGCGTGCTATCAGCAACGCTTATCTCCAAAGCGATAAAATTCCATGCGCAAGCTGTCAAATATGCGATTATCGTTAAGAATCCAGCGATAATCGCACAACGTTTGGTGATAGCTTGATGATAGGGCAGGGCAGACATAGCCATGATATCCACCTTCTATTGGATATAATGGCTAAGTCAGACTGAAAGCAGGTGTAAGGCTATGTCTGATAGCACGCTATCTCAGCAATAAAATCCTGCAATAGCTGGGCGTTCAGGGAAATGGCGAAAAGGAATGGAAACATGTGCTAACGTGTTCATGCTGATAGGGCGTTAAAATTATCGCCGCTTTAGCGTCAAAAAGTGCCCCTAAAGCGGCGATACTGCCCTTGATGAAACGCCCCATGGTGAGGAGCTGTTGATCACAATGTTTTTGTTTTTTGCACTATATTTTAGCACAAAATGTGTCCTTGTGTCTGAAACTGACATCATGAGAAATTTTGAGCCAAAATATAGCTCTAAATGATGGATTTGCATTTTGCATTATTACGTGTAATTTCGCCAAACTTTTTGCATAATTACGCGAAAGCAAATTAAACAAATTTAGCACACTCCTGTTATCAATTAGGCTTCCTACTTATGGCAGCACTGAGGCAGCCACGCATCAGGCAGTGCATTACGCAGTGTCTTTTTTTTGCAGCTGGATCTCTCAACAGCTTTTGACATAGTTGGCCATCTAACACTTCTGTTCACTCTTTAAGCATACAGGAAGATGTTAGGCTCTTTTGGATAACTTCTTTGTTGTAGGAGTACACCGATATTTAATTGGGACAGGACAAATTCGAGTGTACACCGAAGCTGTGAGTGTCGCCCAGTGTCAATAATAACTCCTGTAGTATTTTTATAATTATATATGAAGCTCCTGGGAGAGTGGTGCTGTCTTAAATCATCTAAATTCACCAGATGACACACAGCTATATATTAAAGCATTATCCTTGGGCAATTCTGAGCACAAGAGTCTTTCTTTTTACCGTTGAAGGTGTGATATATTGTCATTCACCTGAAATGAAACCCATCAAAAACCTAATTTTGTCTCTCCATCGCTGATCCGCCATCCAAGCTTGGGACACTATCAGATTGGACGGTGGTAAATAGTCAACAGCGATTCCAAGTGGATTCTTTAAAAACGATCCTTTTTTCTGCACTCCATGCTAGTTAACTGAAAATATGGAGTTTCCATTGGGCCTTTGTAGAAAAGCCATACTTTTATTAACAAAGACTCAGAATAATACATAAACTATGTATTGCTGTCAACTAAGAGGTAAAATAAAACTTCAAAACAAACTTCAACTCCAATGATTCTGCAAAATTATAATGAGAACTTTTTCACGTGATGTTCATTCGCCGCTGGGAGACAGAATACCCATTGACATCTCCTCTGTCTATTTCCACTACATTTATGATTTCTTTAATCCAATGACCCGTGGGGTTTGGGAAGAAAGCTAATGAAAGAGCTCTTACTCCTTGAAGCCTAAAGTCTGCCTTTCATCCAAACCAGCAATGAAGGGTCTCAATTATAAGCAGCAATGGTACTTGTGGCTAAACGTAAAAATAGATCAACATTTGTTTGCCTCACCATCTGTAAACAGACTTTTTCATTCAAAAAAGTCAAAACTTGTATGAAGGTAGATATGATGTCATTCCAAGTGCAAACACCACTACCAAAGGTCTTTTGTGGAAAAACTCTTTTTGAGATCTTAGTTTGTAAGGAACGACTGTACTACATCCACTTCCTAAATACCTTCATTTCACATGTTTGTGGGACTGGGCCACTTAACTAACTCATAAGCATCACAATGAGCAGATGTTGCTCTACAAAGCACCTTTCGACAGCCATACGCACTGAGACTCCTGCATGATAACCGGTGAAGGTTTCATACGAAAGAAAGATCTTTCTGAAAGAGGTGAAAGGGAAAATATGAAACTTATATTACAGATGGTTGAAAGACATCCAAATGCAGCCCACAACACTAGCTAATCCAACTGGATCAGGCGGCCCTTTCTATTTCTCGTGGTACAATTCTCTCTTACAAAGCGCTCAACCTCAGCTGAAAGACAGTCACACTCCCAAGAATCCCTGAAATTCTCAATTTCACGAATTTCAGAGATCGTTGAAGACACCACACTGTCCTTGTCAGCTTGCACCGTCTCCCCAAAGAAGGAAAAATATGGGGAAAAAAGCAAATCAGAAACTGAGCAACATCAGCGCCATTAGCATCACCAACGCTTAGTGAATCACTAACTGAGACAAAAAAATGGGAGGATACACATACAATAGACAACAATTCCAATATTACTTGTCTCAGCCCTGCTTCTAGGTCGAGTCATCAGTTGTAAAAGAGAAGAAGTTGAGCATTCACGCAGCGCTTTGATAGGACACATGGGCGCAAGGAAGACTGAAAACACTTGTAGATGAAGCTGTACGTTGCTGGAGACTCTGAGGCTTCCAGGGCCAGTGGAATGTCTACTGCTTGAACTACGATTTGATGTTCAAGGTAAAACTTCAAAAACGTCAGAGCCAAAGGAGACAGACTCTCAGGTTTTAATTCCCCAAGCCAGTTTATGAATTGAACTATTGGTAAGTCATTTATTACAGCAATTGTTTCTAATTCTGTCTGTCAAAATTTCTGAAATAATAACTGTTCAGACTTTGGGTTCTGTCGAAAAGGCCAGTCCTCTCAGGTTTGAAATGCCATGTTGAAGAACCGGGTTTTCAAGTACCCAGCGGCGTCAGGGACACGCCCAGAGTCCTCTAGGTTCCCTTGCCTTTTTTATACAGAGACACGGAATACTTCTAGGTGGCGTCAGAGATCAAATTTATTAGCTGCAGCTAGTAGCAGAAATCCCAGCAATACAACACGGTGTACAACTCAAGAAACTGCTCAATTTTACTAAGGCGAGACATCCCTATTTATACACAAAAAGGTACATTTAAAATGCACACCCCTGCACCAAAATTCAACCAATAGAAAGTGCATGACATCACACAGCATCATACAGTAAAGCTCATTTTACAGTGTCCCAACTAACAAGTTAATATTTAGGCATATCTAAATAATAATCTGGAAGGCCCGCACAAACCCTTAATTGAAAGCATAACCCATGAAATGGAGAAATAGTCAGGAAACGTAGTTTCAGATAATGTGCCAGATAACAAATACGTAAAGAAACTTTAAAAGTTAACAAATGTCTTGAATAGTGATTGGAAAATGTAAATAACGATCTTGCAGGGAAATTGGCTTGGCAGGGTCAATTCCTAGGTGAAAGGCCAGCTTCTATAATTAACTCCAGCGCACGAAGAAATCCCTGGTTAATGTGTATATATGATTCACAACAGGTCAGACTGCTTTGCTCACAAACTAACTTCTGAGGCCTACATAAAAAGTAACACTAGATGGCAGTCACGACACATAGCGAAAACCCATGTTTCAGAAAAGAAAGTCTTTAAGGAAAGAAGCCATTTAGATACTGTTTAAGATAACATATGCGCAAGGAAACTAATGGTTAACAAGGTCCTGAACAGTGATTGAAAAACTCAGACAACGATCAGCTAGCGAAACTGGTTTTGCAAAAGGTCAGTTTCAGGTGAAAAGGGTTACTCTCTCTGCAGTTCATTCAGAGTCAGAGAAACCCAAATTAATATATGCACGAACTCAGAAGGCAAAGCCACTTGTTAGTTGGGCCCACTTCACTGGCCTACGTGAGGGCAAGATTAAAATGCAGACAGGTTTGAGAATTTCAGAACCACAGACCCTCCTTTTGCCATTACGTAGGCAATAACCTAAACTCATGTCAATCTGAATCTAGGTCTATATCTATTCTCATCAGGTCATCAAGGTGTTGCTGTAACATCATCTTATTATCCTTCACTTCTCTCGGAACTGGTCTTCTCACACAGATCATAGCACAAAGACTACAAATGGCGGGACCACACTGGATGCATAAACAACACGAGAAAAGGATAGCTAACGCCATACCAAGGAACGTCAGAATCTTCCATCCCCATTTGGACAACGACTCCCATACCCATCCCATCAACGACCAGTCTCCTTCGTCCACATGAATAGACTCAGAGATCTTATGTAGTCTAGAGATGGCTTGGTACACTGTCGGGGCATTATCTGGTATGAAAACGTAGCAACTAGATCTAATCAATTTGCATACCCCACCTCTATCTGCAAGTATAATATCCAAAACAAAACGGTTCTGTAATGTCATAAGGCGATCCGCTTGAAGCTCAGCTGTAATATTGCTAAGGGCACCTGCAGTCTCATTTATAGTGGCCTCAACCACTCTCGTAAGCTGACGAATATTCCTACTATTAGCCATAGGACCCCAAAAGGGTAGGAAACCCTTAAAGAAGTCTCCAGCTTCTTGTGCGACAGTATCTTTCGCATCGATTACACCTCTACCATATCTTGTCTTATGGTAATCGAAAACAGCAGTGTATGTAGGGGGAAGCAAAAATGCCACATAACATGTGCCAGAAAAATCAGATGGCAACCATGTGTATGCTCTATCGTGACAAACAAAATACGTGCCTTTAACTGGCACGAACGGAGGAGATTTCTGGGACGTATAAACGTATGTGTGAACACACACACTCTTACCAAGCTGAGCTCTCGGATTCTGACCATTACCTTGCAAACAAAGATGACCTCGGTGGGGTACAATCCAAATAGGAGGAGACCTTCGCTGTCTTTCTTTCTCCGTCAAGCTAGCACTATAGGTCGTCTTATTTCAACTGACATATGCTCGTACCTCATCTCTAGGGATAGCGTTATACGCATCGATATCTCTAATCATATCAACTATTCCCTGTATCAAGGCATTATTACTTGCATTGTCTTTGACGGAACGTACAGGAGAGGCTTCATTCACATAGATAAACATTGATTGGAGTGCCCAAACTGACCCGTTAGGCGAAAAAGGCAAAACCAAATATGGCATTCCCTTATCTGTAGTATGTGGCATAAGACCACACACCCAACAATTTGTGGTATTTATGACTAGCTGATGCTGATGCAACATCTGTATAAACGAATTGTTCACAAATTCTGATCTTCGTGTCTGTTCATGTTCAGGTAACGTATGAAACTCATGTGAAGAAACAGTAGAAAAAGAAAGAGTAGGTTGAGAAGTTGGTGCAGACGTTAATTGTGTAGAAGAAACAAACCAGAATATAGTAGCTAATAGAATACATAAAAGTATTAAAATAGATAAAGCTATACCACACTTAGAGAACAACATTCTATAATATCGGTTTTTCATCACTTGCTTTTTATCGTCATTCCTCAATACAATCTCCATTTTCTAATGTCGCTCACGCAATCTTGACAGAGTACTTCAGCTGTGATTATTAGCAGGTCGTAGGGATACTGCAAGTCCTGCAGACCTACTGCCACTACTAAGGTCACAAACTGAACCGTTGGTACTCCTACATAACCCTGCAACTGGCAAATGGTAACCAATCAAAAATTTAAAAGAAAACCATAATACAATTTCAGAAAAAGCAAGAGAAAAAGAAAAACAAAAGTCAAATGCAAAATACTTGAAGAAATTGTCTCTTTTTGATCTTAGTGTGGAAAAAAAAATAATGTTCAAAGTCCCTTTATTTATTCCGAGATCGGAGGTTGTAACGTGATTTAGTCGGCACAGTTTGGTCCGTAAACAAAAGTTCTGGATTGGTGGTGTCAATCTTTAGATGAGGAGGCACAGCAGCTTGCAGAACATCATCATCCTCGCGTTCTGACCGTGTCCATGTCAAATGAACATCACTAAAAGGCACAAATGTGGGGACTCGCTCGCAATCTGTATCAGCTATACCATCCTTCACCCACTGATCATTCGGTAAAGGCAAAGGAACTTTTTGCGTATGGGTGGCATGCACCCAGTTCTTTTTGCCAGCTACTCTAACAGCAGTTCTAGTGACCAGCAATACCAAATAGGGACCAGTCCATCTAGGCTCCAAATTCTTGGTACGCTGGAAGTTCTTGATGAGGACGTATTGACCAGGTTGTATTGAATGTCCTGGATCTGTAGTAGCTGTCGGCAAACTGTCATGGACCTGTTGGTGGAGAACACGTAATTTAGCAGTCAAGTCATGTAAGTAATCCACCAACATAGGGTACTCGATACTGCTGTATTCTTTAGGACGAGGCACACCCCAAACATTCGCAGGACGACCAAACACAATTTCATACGGACTAAGTCCCACTCGAGTATGCACAGTTGTCCTTGTTGACAAAAGAGCCAACGGCAAGGCATCCGGCCATGTAAGGCCAGTGCTTGCTTGTACCTTAGCTAATTTCAGCTTCAAGGTACCATTGTAACATTCAACAAATCCAGCAGACTGGGGGTGATTCGCTGCATGGAACTTCTGATTTATTCCCAATCCAGCACACACTTTCTTCATGATTTGACCCACAAATTCACTCCCATTGTCCGACCATATAATTCTCGGCAAACCATACCTAGGGAAGTACTCTCTCAGCAAAACCTTGGCTGTAGACAAGGCAGTATTATCCTTTAGGGGGTAGGCCTCTATCCACCTGGAAAAGGCACAAACAACCACAAGGACATACTTCAAATTGTTGCATCTCTCCATATGTATATAATCTAGCTGTATCACCTCAAACGGATACGTCGGAGGAGCAAAATGACCAGCTGGAGTTGAAGTTCCCTTACCAGGATTATACTTCAGACAAATCATACAATGTTTCACCACGTTCTCTGCACATTTCGGAATTCCAGCATTCTGCCAAACTGGAGCCAACAACTTGCATATTCCCTTCGAACTTATGTGAGCCATTCCATGAGCCATTGTAACCACTGGGAGCACATACGCATCTGGCAACAGCCATCGCTGGTGTTCTGACAACTCAACCCAACAACCTGTTGAATCCAACATACCCGTAGTTTCTCTCCAAACACTCACTTCTTTCTCAGTCGAATCATTTTCACACTTTCTATGGTGTCTTCACACATTCCACCAGCCATAACCCAATTAGCTGGGCCTGCAACATACATACGGTTCATCATATCTTCTGCCGTTTCTTTCGCAACTTCATCCGCAAACGCATTCCCTCGACCAACATCGTCCACGACTTTCTTATGCGCACTACACTTCATAATTGCAATCTGCTTTGGGAGAGTAAGAGATTCCAAAAGTTCATTCACCAACTGCCCATGCTGAATTTTCGTTCCATGGGAAGTAAGGAACCCACGCTCTCTCCACAAACGCCCAAAACTATGGGCAACTCCAAATGCATACTGGCTGTCGGTGTAAACATTCACTCGCTTTCCCTCTCACAACACGCATGCTTTAGTCAGCGCAATCAATTCTGCTGCTTGCGCAGAATTCTGTGGTATGCGTGCTGTCTCAACAACTGTATGTAAAGTTGTAATAGCATACGCTGCAGTCGTTTCACCATTCGGAAGCTTAAAACACGAACCATCTACCCATAGGGTACCATCAACATTCGCAAGGGGGGTATCCCTGAGGTCAACTCTAGCTTTCGTTTCTTCCTCTGTACGAAGAAAACAATCATGCTGTTCCTGAGGATCCGCCTCTGTAGAGATCGGTAACAACGTAGCTGGATTCAGCACATTACATCTTTTAATGTGAACATGACTAGCCAACAATGTCAACTCGTAACCTGACAGACGTGCACTAGTAAGGTGCTGTGTCTTAGTCCTGTTTAATAAGGTATCCACTGCATGTGGGACCATCACGATCAACGTGTTGTCCAATACCAAACCAGCAGACTGTCGGATAGAAACAGCCGCTGCAGCTGTGGCTCTCAGACAACTCGGCAACGCCTTAGCAACTGGGTCTAACGTAGAGGAGAAATACGCACATGGACGCTGCTTGTCCCCAAATGGTTGTGTCAACACTGACAATGCACAACCTTCTCTCTCGTGCACGTACAACGTGAAAGGCTTACTATAGTCTGGGGTACCCAACACAGGAGCCAAACACAATGCATCGCGCAGTTCAGAAAAACTTTTCTGACATTCATCAGACCAAGGAAGAGGATGTGGAGTATCTTTCAGAGTCAATGCTAACAGAGGTTTCGCCAACAGTGAAAAATTGGGGATCCACTGTCTACAATATGATGTAATACCTAAAAAGGCTCGCACTTCTCTCTGTGTGGATGGTACATTCATTTGCACAATTGCTTGAATTCGTTCTGGGGTCAATCTCCTTCCCTCCTTCGACAAGAGGTGACCTAAGTAGGTCACTTCTTGGCGACAATATTGCAGCTTTGAAGGTGACACTTTATGATGAAGGTCAGACAAATACCGCAACAAAGAAAGAGTAGCCTCTTTACAAATCCTTTCATCATCAGCAGTAATCAACAAGTCATCAACGTACTGAATAAGAGTAGCACCAACAGGTAACACAAAACCGTCAAGCTGAGTTTTCAACACCTGACTATAGATGGAAGGACTTTCACAATAACCTTGGGGAGCTCTCTTAAACCGGAAGCTTCGGCCTCCTAATGAGAAGCCAAAAATATCCCTGCTCTCCTCAGCAATAGGAATACTGAAGAAAGCATTCTTCAAATCGATGACAGAAAACCAAGCTGCCGAAGCAAGAATCAAAGTCAACAAAGCAGTGATATCAGGTACCACAGGAAACTGTGGCACTACTATCTTGTTTACCTCTCGAAGGTCGATCACAAACCGGTACACAGGTGGCTGAGAAGCATCCGTACGTTTAAGGATAGGTAAACCAGGACTGTTACAAACATTACCTCTCATTTCCTCAACTACACCCTTCTCAACCAGATCATAAACAATCGCTAAAAGAGCTCTCTCGCCATCGCTCGAGATCTTGTATTGTGGAATACGAGGTAGCCTAGCATTTGACTTAAGCGTGACAACATAAGGTGGAATCTGCAAAAGACCAACATCATTTGGACCTGTAGCCCAAAGTGTATCAGGAAGCGAACGCAATTCCAGTGGCAAACTATCCTTAGACAAATACATTGGGGAAATCACTTTCTTACCAAGGGTAAGTTGTAGTCCTGAAGGAGAACAATGTAATGTCGCATATAATCTTATCAGCAAGTCCAAACCCAACAGATTCTCACCACAACCAGTCGTTAAAATAAGTGGAGCTTCCAATTCACAAGGGCCAATCGAAAGGGACAAAGGACTAGAAACTGGATTACGAACTGGGGCTTCTGAAAATCCTACTGAAACATTGGTCAAGCCAGACAAAGGTGCGCCAGGAAGTTTAGAGTGCATAATAGAACTCTTCATCGCACCAGTATCCAAAAGAAAAGGTTCTACCACACCTGATGTATTCACTTCAACATAAGGTCCACTCTGGTCTACTGGAACTGACACTACTCCCTCACTTTGTCCTTGGCTGTCCTAGTTATCATTATAACCAGAACTCTCACCTTCGACATAGTAATCCTCAACATAATACTGGGCAGACTGACCACTCGGAACATTCTGTCTGTCAAAATAATTCGCAGAATTCTGTAGGGAAGAGGAACGCTCATTCTGGGGAAACACACCACGTCCCCTACCCCTAGGAGCTTGCTGAAAACTACCACGACCTCTCTGACCAGATACACCATTTGCACGCTGTAACAAAGCCGGGCAATTATTCTTATAATGACCTTCCTCTCTGCAATAAGCACACTGATTAGGGCCAGGAACGAATCGCTGAACATAAGGCTCGGGCTTCTGTAACAATCTCTGAAATTGTGGAGGTTGCTGAAACTGAGGCTGATTCTGACGAGGCGGATAAGCTTGCTGCAAAAGAACTTTTGTCTTTAACTCTTTAGTTTTCTTCTCCACTTTATCCTTCTCATCTTTATCCCTATTCTCGTAATATTGTGCAGTAGCCAATATCTGGGCCGACGAAGAGACAGCCCATGAACTCTCAGAGTCCTTTAACTTATTAGAAAGTTCGGGAAGCAAATTAAAGACAAATTTATCCACAAACAACCTTTGACCACCCTCCGTACTCATATCCTGGCCACTATGATCAATAAACGTTTCTTCAAACCTAGTGAAGAAATCAGATACACTCTCGTCTTTCTTCTGCTTACATGCTGCTAACTTATCCCAATTCACTCGTAAAGCGGGCATCATCGTTTTCATCAGATTAATAATTCTACCTGGTAATTCTGAAACTAGAGGTTCAGGTTTAGCACCTCCCTCCTGTCTACCATCTGCAGCAACAATATTCGCCCAAGTATCACCTAATTCAGCAGCATGATTCTCATGACGAATCTTCGCCCACAAGGGTTGAGGGACTACATTACCCATCAACATATCGATGTCAGCTAAATTCATAATACACGCTTCAACTGTCTGGGACAACTCCTTGTAATAACCAGCAGGGTTCTTACGAGGATCAGGTAAGGTCTGCTTAAGAGCCAAGACCTCTGCTCTCTTCCAAGGGACATGTACCCATACTCGCTGAAAATGAGCCAGAGCTGCCTGAATACCCTGATTTACATTAGCCTGAACTGCTTCTTTCCATACCGGAGGAACTTCTCTCATAGGGTACTGTTTCACTTTCCTCCTAACAGAAGAATCAGGCTCATACAATGTCTGAGGCGAAAGCCTAGATCTGAAAGCAAGTATCGTCTCGACGGCATCCGTAACATCAGATTCCACTATCATACCTTTGGCAAAATCTGACTGAACATCAAGCACATCCTGCGGAATCGGACCCAACTCATTATCTTCCCATTCCTGACGCAAAAAGGTACACATTACATCAAAAACATACCTTTGTTTAGGCGGTTCCCACTGAAAGAAAACATCCATAACTGCTGGCAAATTATACCTCGAAGCATTTAAAATCCACCTACGAGCCAACAAATCCAACACTGTCCGTTCTTCAGAACTAGGAAGCTGACTATGACTCTGTTTACGTTCCAAAACAGGGGTCATATTCAGTGACCCAAACAATGGTGACAACAAATTAGAGACAGTTTCTGTCATTCGTTTTCGAACAGAAGGAGAAGAAGCAGACATAAGAACAGGAGAATAAGTATTCTGAGGCAAGGAAGGCGTAGGGACAAGAACAGTAGAAGTCGAAGATGCAGAAGCAGAAGGCAAAGGAGTTTGAGTCAAAGCTGGTAGCAAGGCTGGCGACCCTAGAATAGGTTGCGCAGGAGAAGGCAAAACCATCTGTGGAGCACCGGGTGGCTGAACAACAGCAGGAGGTTGAACAACAAAGGGTGGGACAACTGGGGGTAATGGAGGCGCAGTAGCACCCTGCACATAGGGAGGAGGCAATCTCAGTAAATGAGAGATCAAAGGATCTTTTTCAGGGTCTTCCATCACTTTCGAGGAGAAGACGGCAAGGCCGGATAACATTTATCTATGGCCATGCAACGCTGTCTATCTAAGACTTCACTCGCACGCTCTTCTCCATCTTCCTTAAACTGTCTAGCAGCTTGTAATACTGACATATTTTTATCTTTCCTATCTCTCTTTGCTTGCTTAATTTCTCTCTGTTTGGCTTCCTTACGCCAAAGGCGGAAAGAGTCAAACATTGCCGGCCGGGCTTTCTTCTTAAATAGCTTAACTTCTAGATTGTCTAAAATCTCTGTTTCAAAACTACCATGTGGGGGCCATTGTAAAACACCATCCTTTTTAGTGTAGCGGACCCATACTTCATTATAAGTAATAGGGCCCACTCTGTGTTTTGAGTAAAGTTCATAAGTCTGAGTTCCAACCGGAGGTATCGGACATGAATCCTCCAATCGGGAATCCCTGTTACTACCACAAACAAACCAATTACCAAATTTACCAAGACCAGGCATCTTGCTCACTAGTCTGGTTTCAAACTTCAAAGGGAATCAAAAAATGATACACTCGTAAATATACAAGCCCTTCGGCTTTGGATACTGCAGCAGCCAAATCAAAAACCAAGGAATCAAACAAAGTCGTGGGAGCAACCCACTTATACTTAACCAAATATCTGTCACGCCACCCGAAGACCGTCTATCGTCTCGCTTTACAAACATCAATCGGAGGGTCCAAGACAAGGCGACAGTCAGGGCAGCAGCCCTTCGCAGCCGTTGGAAAGCGGGAAGCCTCATAGAAAAGTCCTTTGGTCCACGCCGACATGCAGGGGTCGATGAAGTGGGGGCCCTCCTCCAGAATTGGACCGGTACCACTGAAGTCGCCCCACGTTGGGCGCCAACTGAAGAACCGGGTTTTCAAGTACCCAGCGGCATCAGGGACACGCCCAGAGTCCTCTAGGTTCCCTTGCCTTGGTATACAGAGACACGGAATACTTCTAGGTGGCGTCAGAGATCAAATTTATTAGCTGCAGCTAGTAGCAGAAATCCCAGCAATACAACACGGTGTACAACTCAAGAAACTGCTCAATTTTACTAAGGCGAGACATCCCTATTTATACACAAAAAGGTACATTTAAAATGCACACCCCTGCACCAAAATTCAACCAATAGAAAGTGCATGACATCACACAGCATCATACAGTAAAGCTCATTTTACAGTGTCCCAACCCACAAGTTAATATTTAGGCATATCTAAATAATAATCTGGAAGGCCCGCACAAACCCTTAATTGAAAGCATAACCCATGAAATGGAGAAATAGTCAGAAAAAGTAGTTTCAGATAATGTGCCAGATAACAAATACGTAAAGAAACTTTAAAAGTTAACAAATGTCTTGAATAGTGATTGGAAAAGGTAAATAACGATCTTGCAGGGAAATTGGCTTGGCAGGGTCAATTCCTAGGTGAAAGGCCAGCTTCTAAAATTAACTCCAGCGCACGAAGAAATCCCTGGTTAATGTGTATATATGATTCACAACAGGTCAGACTGCTTTGCTCACAAACTAACTTCTGAGGCCTATATAAAAAGTAACACTAGATGGCAGTCACGACACATAGCGAAAACCCATGTTTCAGAAAAGAAAGTCTTTAAGGAAAGAAGCCATTTAGATATTGTTTAAGATAACATATGCGCAAGGAAACTAATGGTTAACAAGGTCCTGAACAGTGATTGAAAAACTCAGACAACGATCAGCTAGCGAAACTGGTTTTGCAAAAGGTCAGTTTCAGGTGAAAAGGGTTACTCTCTCTGCAGTTCATTCAGAGTCAGAGAAACCCAAATTAATATATGCACGAACTCAGAAGGCAAAGCCACTTGTTAGTTGGGCCCACTTCACTGGCCTACGTGAGGGCAAGATTAAAATGCAGACAGGTTTGAGAATTTCAGAACCACAATGTGATACCAAGGCTCTTTGCTTTTGTTCTCTCTCTCTCTCTCTCTCTCTCTCTCTCTCTCTCTCTCTCTCTCACTCTCTCTCTCTCCCCTCTCTCTCTCTCTCTCTCTCTCTCTCTCTCTCCCTCTCTCTCTCTCTATCTCTCTCTCTCTCTCTCTCTCTCACTCTCTCTCTCTCCCCCTCTCTCTCTCTCTCTCTCTCTCTCTCCCTCTCTCTCTCTCTCTCTCTCTCTCTCTCTCTCTCTCCCCTGTTAACCCACCTTCTTAAACCGCATTGACTACAAGCTCACCATGGAATAACATTCAACGCAATCTCCTTCAACTGCTACCTCACTCTGTGCATGCTATGTAAGATCATCAAGTGGCTACCCCTACACACGAGATGCACCGTGACACAAACCCTCATCACCAGCTGACTGCACTACTGCAATGCCTTCTACATAGAAATCACCACACAGCTCCTACAGAGACTTCAGACCATACAGAATGTCACAAACAGGCTCATCCTCTGCCTTACCCACCGCAAGAAACCCCGTACAGAAGAGAGCCAATTCAAGCCGCTGACCATGCACACAATGTTGGAGGGAGTGGGTGCCGGTTCTATGTCTGATGGCCACCAGGAGTCATTCCATGTGTTGCTGCTCTTACCAAAGATCAGTACTTCCGTCTTGTGTCTGTTCAGCTGCAGGCAGTTGTTTTTCATCTAGTCAGCAATGTTTGTCTTGCGTCTGTGGAAGTTGGGTCTGGTGGTGGTGGCATCGTCGGTGAGCGAGAGGATGAGGAACCCATTGGGGAACCCCTCAATGGGTTTTGCGAACCATGGCAGCTGCCTCATGTAGACAGCTGGACCCAACAGCATCCTACCCCCACTTGGCTAAATTAGTGCCCACGATTGAGGAAAATCTCAAGGAAAGTTCCAGGGGTTTTCACGAAGGGCAGTTTTGGACCTGAAGTGCCAGGCTTCTACCTTGTTTGAATGGCTATGTATGACATGGTTTTCTCAAGACCATCCAGAGTCACCTTTCCATCATTTTTCCCATCTTTCCTGAAATTTCTGGAGGCAATCTGGCCAGGGTTTGTTAATTGTAACAAAAGGAGGGAACAAGGAAGCGGACAATGTTTAACCGGGTCCAATGTACGGGTCCTAAAACACACAGTTCAACAAAAGGTGTACAGAGTTCCCCAAAGGAGGTGAGCTTAAATGGCTAAAGCGATCCTATCTCTTTGTAAGCAAGTAAGAAGGGCATATGGTGATCCCTTGACGGAATTAAGGATGCCTCACACAATGCAAAGGTTGGACGACTGTTGTCATCCCACCCGATGATCGTATCGTGTCATCATTGGCTTCCTGCTCCCACGGCAGGCTGGCGGTGCAATGCCTGCCGGGTAGCACGAGGTGCTACACTTTTGCGGAGTTCTTTTATTCCTTAAGCCAATGGGTGCATGTGTGTGAGGGGCCAAAAAACAAGAAGGATGTGTAGTAGTGAGCGTGAGTGAGATTAAAAAAGGTCAGCAAAGTCCATTTACGAGACCTTTAATAGCATGGCTCGCTGCCTTATTAAAATGGGTGAAAATGAGGGGTACTGAGGCGCACCAGTTAGGGATGATGTGGCCTCATTCAACCCTCAATAGTGGTATGGTCGACATGTTTCATGCCACTAGGGCAATTCTTCAGGACCTTAGAGCTCATCAACTTATTCACGCTCCCCCTAATATTAGGAGAAGCGAATATACGACCTGGGGCGTGTCGTGGGATCAATTCCTACGTTGATTCCCCCCGCGTTTACTGATTGTGGGCCCCCTCGTGCTGTCCTCGTGGGGCCAGAGGAGGTGAAAGGCACCTGGGAGATCTGGCTTATGTGCCTGTAGACACCTACCCCACCACCGACGACGTGCTCGCAGGACAGTGCTGTCCCACGAGGACAGCACGAGGGGGCCCACAATCAGTAAACGCGGGGGGAATCAACGTAGGAATTGATCCCACGACACGCCCCAGGTCGTATATTCGCTTCTCCTAATATTAGGGGGAGCGTGAATAAGTTGATGAGCTCTAAGGTCCTGAAGAATTGCCCTAGTGGCATGAAACATGTCGACCATACCACTATTGAGGGTTGAATGAGGCCACATCATCCCTAACTGGTGCGCCTCAGTACCGCTCATTTTCACCCATTTTAATAAGGCAGGGAGCCATGCTATTAAAGGTCTCGTAAATGGACTTTGCTGACCTTTTTTAATCTCACTCACGCTCACTACTACACATCCTTCTTGTTTTTTGGCCCCTCACACACATGCACCCATTGGCTTAAGGAATAAAAGAACTCCGCAAAAGTGTAGCACCTCGTGCTACCCGACAGGCATTGCACCGCCAGCCTGCCGTGGGAGCAGGAAGCCAATGATGACACGATAGGATCTTCGGGTGGGATGACAACAGTCGTCCAACCTTTGCATTGTGTGAGGCATCCTTAATTCCGTCAAGGGATCACCATATGCCCTTCTTACTTGCTTACAAAGAGATAGGATCGCTTTAGGCATTTAAGCTCACCTCCTTTGGGGAACTCTGTACACCTTTTGTTGAACTTCAGGGTTTGTTAATCCAACACTGATGAAGTTGCCACTATTGTCACTATTGTATGCTGTGCACAAAATCACATTAACATGAACTGCATGCACAAGCATATAGAGTCTGTTGTGCCACATACCGAGTAAAAAATACATTTTTCAAGAAATTGAGAGCTTTGTTTAGTGATGATGTGGCATCATCACCTGTCAGCAGTTAAATGAGGACAGAAGGATGGTTGTTACAATGAGGCTTATAGGAGGATCGGGTGGTCTCTTCAATCACATGAAACTAGATTTTGTCAAAATGCTTGTGTGCAATGACTCCATTACATCTTAGTGGTAGAGTAGATCTTTTCCTGTTGGGTGGAAGCATACCAGACTAGGAGGAATGGTAGACTGTTACTGAGGGAGTTGATGCCTTGTTTTGGCTTACTGGTTTCTCTGGAGTCAGATCATGGGGCACATTTTGAGAATGAGGTGATGAGGATGCTGTGTGTAGCCCTGCAGGTAGACCAGGGATTCCATTGTAGTTTTAGGCCTGAGGTGTCTGGCCTAGTGGAACAGATCAACAGGAAACTGAAGTCCAGTCACTGCAAAGTGGGTGTGTCCACATTCCTCAAGTGGCCTGATGTCCATCCCTTGGTTCTGATAAGTTTCGGTAGCACTTTTGGATAGAAGGACAAAACTGTTCCCCATGTGATTCTAATGGGGTGAGCCGAAGACTTCCCGCCATGTCCACAGCTGCAATCCTGTACATTACATATGATAGAGTTCTCGACTACTGCAAAGGATTGGCTGATATGATGAATTCTGTCTCTCACCAGGTTGAGGCAGCAACTCATTTGGGTCCTGGTGAAGAACCAAGTCAGGAAATTCTGTTTAAAACCCTGTTGGTGTGGCCCCTTTCAAGTCATAGTTGCAATGACTACTGCTGTGAAGTGTGGTGGCCTCTTGAACTGGTTACCTACTTCGCATTCCAGGAGATGAAACAAGCTGGTGAAGAAGTGGTAACAACAACCACTGATTTGCAGAGTCAAACTCTAGAGCAACCCAACATTCAGTGGGGGAGAACATTGTGCACCGGTGCCTCAAAGTAAAACAAGGCAAGTGCAGAGCCTGTAATGAGTCCAGAGTATCCATAGGGAACTGAGCTGAAGAAACTACAAGCAAAAGCTTTTATCCCGAAGAAGGGCCAAGCAGCTCAGCCACACGGAGGCTAAGAAGAGAAAGGTGGCCAAGGATGGGTAAAAGACTGAAAGCTGTTGTGTTAGAGGTATGCATCCAAGAAACAGTCAATGAATTAAAAGAGACAAGTGAAAGTGATGGTGAACAACCAGTAGTCAATGGACATATTTTGTTGAGAATCGATCTGACTTAAGGACTCATGAAACAGAAACTCTGCGGAAAGTGCCTGGAAAGCCACTGTGAAAAGGGCTACCACAGTCAAGAATGATTGAGACTTCAGCAGAAGAGTAGGGTTGTCATTATTAGAAGAAGCTAATGTAGGTTTAGGAACACGTTCATTGATAACTGAACTCATATACTCATCTTTGAACTAATCAACATTTTGCTGATTTGCACAAATAGAAGGGAATGTTCTTTTAAATTTGACTCAAGAGAAACCATGGTGTCTTATTCCTCAAACAAAAGTAGAGCAAAAGTATGTGTAATGGTAACTGTCTTAGTCCTATTAGTGGGCTTAAATTCTCCTGTTGCGTATGCTTCCACTGTACCTAAACTAAATTCTACTCACCTACAAGAACAGTGTAGATTTAACATGAAGATTTTAAATAGAGATAGTTCTGAGGGAATTTTTTTCAGTTAATGTATTTTTCAATCTTTTGCATGAATATTCATAAGTCAGGCATGTGTGTTACTGTTATATATGCACCTCCTGAAGAGCATCTACTGCAGGGGGAGTGACATAACATAATTTGCCCTTCACATATTCTCTACCTTAAAGCATCATTCTTAGTCTTCTCTATTAGAAAGATTGCTTTGAATGTTATTTTAATAATGAAGTGACTATGTCTAAAAATTTGAATACACATTATAACGCAAGATATTTAGACAATGTGAAAAGTTGATAGAAGTTTAATGTTCCCTGCTTTTTTAAAGAAAGAATTACCTGTATTTTGACAAGACCTGAGAGGAAGGATTTTATTGAACAATTAGAAAACAGAAGGGAAGGAATTGAGTCAGAGGTAAGAAGAGAAGCTAAAGGTGAGTGGGAAAAGGAAGAAGAAAAACTGAAGGCTGCTAGGATACATCCGAAATTTAGATTAGCAAAAAAGAGGGAATGCCCTGCTTTATGAGAAGGAAGGAAAAGGTTCTAAATTCTCAGATGGTGGGTTGGAGTGAATGTGTACAGAGAATCAAAGTTCTGGGTGGTCAGGTATTTGCTGGAAAGGATCCTGTTGTTCTTCGAGTTAATACGTGAGTGGGAAGAATGCTTATTTTCAGCTTCCTGCAAATTGGATTGGTAGCTCCTACCTAGCTTTAGTGTTTTCTAAGGTTTGTCAAACAGACTAGATAGATAATAAGGGAGTAGTGCTTCTTGGGAGAAATAAACCTAGTACTTTGCAAGTAGTTGGCGACATCTTTTGCACTAATCTTCCCTCTGTAGGAGTAGTTTTAAATGACCTGAAGATTAGAAAACTGTCTACATTGGTGTATTGTCTTGCCACCAACACTAGAGGTGTGCTTACAGTTATATAAATACAGAGCTTGGGGCAATTAGAGCAACGGTTTTGCAGAACAGGCTTACTGGAGAAAGAGGACAAATTCTGTTGCATGATACGCATCCAACAGTGCTGCGCTTATATCCCTATTATACAGAACAAGGGAACCCAAAGGAAATTTAGACAGGGACCTTGGGCAATTTCATGTTATAGAGAACAGTGGTCCCTATTCAGGGAGAATACAGTGTGATAGATAACCATACACTAGAATAGAATGTATGTCTTTTGTCCAGCCGGACAAGAATTTATTTTCATAATCTTTTTCAAAAGTAGTATCAAGTAAAACATTCAGATGACAAGTGGGCACAGCCGTGACCCACAGAACACAAGACAGAACAACGAACACAGAATTGGCCAAAAAGCAAGCCAAAATGGGTCTGTACACTTGTACTCAGTATAGACAGACACAAATTAATCATTTAACACCGTTGCACAATGTGTTATAGCTTGAGTTTGGTGCATAGGGTGTTTGGGTGTCGACGACGTTTCGATGCCAACATTAAATATAGGGCATCATCTTCAGGACAAACAAATAATGCATTGCTGTCTTGATAATAATGTATCACACCTTTTTTACAATTCTTTACATACAAAAAAGGAAGAAGGGGGAGAAAAAAATGGAAAGGAAGAATTTTAACCACATATGACAACAATATACTAGGCATGTTTTCAGCATAACGTTTGTGACTTAGGTACTTGGATTTGCGTGATCAGTGTGGACTGAATTTCATGCAGAAGTGGTGACATTTCTCTGGTTTATACTGAGTGAGGATTGAAATTCGTGTCGCAGTGACGACGTTAAAAAGGAGTTGGTTGAAGTGATGCTGATTTATGGTGCTTAGTGCAGCTTCGTCATGACATCGTGAATTATTGCAGTGATTCAACGGAGAAAAGACAAGTGAGTATGATAAAAACCAGTCGGCATATTAAAAAAACGACGAAACGGCGCAGTGCCTGATCAAGAGCAAGGTGTTCCCAGTGAGTCAGGAGGAACAGAAACGGCGAGGTGCGAGAGTGAAACAAATATTCTCATGGGTGAACCCAGAGGGCAATGGGGAAATTACCTAAGGTGGTAGAGAATCAACGGTTCACTATAGGCGCGAGGGCGCTCAGCATCTGGACTTTGGGGGTTGCTGGCACCAGCAGGATCTAAATGAACAAGATGCAGAAGTGGAGGTTTCTAAGTTCAAGAAGGGGTGGAGTTGACACGGGAATTGAGTGTAAAACAGAATAAATTAATTACCAATTCTGTTTGCTTAATGGCAGAAAGTCCTGTTGGGTGCTGTGTGCCAGCTGTAGGAAAATGCACGATCGCATTACCTGGAAGCAGAGAGGGGTAAACATGGGTTAGGCGTGAACCCGCCACGTTAAAGAGGTGGTGTCCAAGGAATCTAGCAATGCTACTTACTTCAGTGAGTTTGGGCAGTATCGTCGCATCTGCTTCGGAGTTTCAATGGAGACTGCCGGTTTGCAGAGGTAGAGCTGGTTAAGGCATACTATCGGTAGAAAGCAAAGAGGGACTGGTTAGGGCACACTATCGGCAGAAAGCAAAGAGGGACTATGGGGTTACAAGGGAGCTGAAAGGATGGGAAGGAGGCAGCCATTTTAAGGTGGTGTGGGTTGCCCAGGAAAGGTGCAGAGTAAGGGACTTAAAATGTGATTACACGAGCACGTAGATGCAGAGTGGCACAGTTTGTGACTTGATTACATGTTACAAGAGACATCTTTATAAAAGGGAGGTCCAGTCTTCAAGGCGGTTGAGGCCACTGTGGATGCTATTGGTTCTCAGAATCCAATAGAGCTCTTCCTTGTTGAGTAATTGTGAAGTGTCTGCCCCTCTCGGGGGTGGTTTGATCACTGTGATAATTGTCCATTTGAGATCATTCTCAGTATGTCCATTGTCCGTAAAGTGCTCCACTAGGGGTGCATTCGTCGTTTTACACCGGATTCTGCTGCGATGCTGTCCGATCCTAAGCTTGATTTTCTGGCTTGTCTGGCCTACGTAGATCATTTTGCAGGGACAGAAAATTGCATACACAACATTTGTTGAATTGCACTTAGAGAAATATTTTCTCTCAAATTTAATTGCTCCGTGCTCAAAGGTTTTGCCTTCAACAGTGTAATCGCAATATATGCAGCTACCACATTTCACATGACCTGTAAGAGTTGGTAACCCCCATGCATCGTTGATAGTTGTTTTTTGGGGGGTTTGGGGCAGGGCTGCCCGGACTAGATGATTTTTAATGTTTTTGCCCGTTTAAAGGCGAACAGTGGGCGTTCAAGATTCAGTTGGCCAGCATTTAGCACAGGCCAGTGTTTGACTATACTCTTTTTGATTGCATGTGATGCTGGTGAAAATGTTGTGACACAAATTAGGCGGTCCTGCATTTTCTTAGGTTTGGGTTCTAGGATGGTTTCCCTAGGGCAATACCAAGCGCGTTTGAGGGAATGGCGCACCAATTTCCGTGGATAACCTCTGGCTCTGAGAGTATGGCTTAGTGTCTTGGCCTCACTGAAATAGTATTCCTTAAAATAGCAATTCCGCCTTAAGCGCAGGAACTGGGAGAAGGGGAGTGAATCTTTGAGTGCACGAGGGTAATGGCTGCTGTAGTTCAATAAGGTGTTCCGCTCAGTGGGTTTGTGATGGAGACTCGTGGTCAAGCGGCCTTCTGTGTGTTTTATCACTAAGTCCAGGAAGGGAAGTGATTCTTTACTAGTACTAAGTGTGTAGTTCAGGCCTCCGCTGTTATTATTTAGCCAATGATGGAATTGTGTGAGGCTCTCTAGGGAGTCACTCCACAATAGAAAAATGTCGTCTATATACCGTTTCCACAAGGTGATTCCTGTGTAGAAAGGGTTAGACGTGTCTAGGATACATGATGTCTCAAGGTGGTCCATATAGAGTATGGCCAGGTTAGGGGCGAAAATCGCTCCCATTGAAGTGCCACGCACTTGGCCGTAGAACTGTCCTTCAAAGACAAAAAAGTTTTTAGTTAAGCAAATCTCGAGCAGTTGGAGAATAAACACGGTAGGAACATTGTGTGGGCGTGAACGTGTTTCTAGCACTTTTTCGATGACACAAAGGGACTCATACTGGGGAATATTAGTATACAGCGATTCCACATCCAGCGTACACATGGTGCTGGATGTGGCCTCAAATGGTAGCTCCTCAATGAGATTAATCATGTCCATACTGTCTTTTATGTAGCAGATAGTACCCGGGACAAACTGTTTTGTGAAGTAATCTATATAATGTCCGAGGGGTTCCAGAACGGAACCACAGCCCGAGACGATGGGACGGCCGGGTGGGGACTCTGCGTTCTTATGAATCTTAGGAAGACAATAGATCACTGGTGTGCGTGGGGACTTTGTGTTGAGGAATTTGTGCTCCTTTTTTGATAGAAAGCCTGTTTCCAAGGCTTCTGAGGTGACTTGAGAAATTAATTTCTGGATTTCATTGGTAGGGTTGCGAGGTAATTTACAATAATGTTCAGTGTGATTGAGTTGTCGCAAGATTTCTTTTTTGTAGGAGTCTATTTCTTGAATGACAGTCCCTCCACCCTTGTCCGCCGGTTTTATCACGAGGGACTGGTTATTTTTTAGAGTGGATAAGGCATTTTTTTCTTGAATGGTAATGTTGTAAGGTACAAAAGATCGTTTAGTTTCAAGGTCTGCAAGGTCTTTCAGAACAAGTTTTTCGAATGTAGGGATCTCAGGGGGTATCATACCTGCGGTAGGGGAAAATTTAGATGGTGGTTTAAAGGGGGTGTTGCAGTGTTTTGGTAGAAATGGGTTTAAAATAAAGAAGCTGTGTAGGCGAACTTTTCTAAAAAACCTTAGAAGTTCAGTTTGTGCGTCCACAAAGTTTGGGCATATGGTTGGCACGAATGATAAGCCTTTATTGAGCAGTGAAACTTCATCAGCCTACAAAGTGTGCTGTGCTAGATTAAAGATGGGTAGAAGACCTTTCTCTCTGTTTAATGTCAGATCAGTGTCAATAGGGTCGGGTTCTGCTACCAACTGTAATGTTGGCGGCGGGTGAACCGTTCGCCTGGGGGGTTGGGCCATCTCTGTGGTTGTTTGCTTTTGCCTGCCCCTGGACGCTCTTGCTGGCCACGTCCTCTCCCTAAAAAATTCCTGTGTGATGGACCTGGGCTTTCGTGTTGATCAGAATTGTCTGAGGAGTCAGCCGAACTATCGGTGAACCCTACGAAGTTTTGTCTTTTATTATATCTACCCCAGGGCCTCTGGTTTTGTGGACCACTGTAGGACCGGTTGGTATAATAGTCCTTAGAGAGGTACGGATATGCTCTCTCCTGAGAAAAGGCTTTTATATCTTTCTTAACTTTGGTGGTTTTCCTGTTTAGTTCATTTTTGTGGAAATCCTCGACAGTTTTTTGTATTTGTTCTAAAAGTTTCTTTG
Organism: Lissotriton vulgaris; assembly: GCF_964263255.1. Taxonomy (NCBI): domain Eukaryota; kingdom Metazoa; phylum Chordata; class Amphibia; order Caudata; family Salamandridae; genus Lissotriton; species Lissotriton vulgaris. Next base: position 259,366,442 of record NC_141687.1, read on the forward strand.
CCTCTGTGGGAGTACCTTTGTCTTTGATTTGTTTTTCTAAGTCAGCGATTTCTGTGTTTAGTTTTTTAAGTTCTTCACTGGCAATGTCTATCCCAAGCACCATCCAGTGCCGGGAGCATGTGGTGCTGATATAGCTAAAGCCGTTCAGATATTTGGGGTTAGTTGTGAAAACACCAGGGACGTTGTGGACCTGAAGTCCGACTGGGATTATGTTTGCTTTTAAGTAGTCTGTCAATAGTTTGATCATCAGTATCATACGTACTTCTTTTTTCTTTAATTTTTCTAAGTCATCTCCTAAAGAGGAACTTGGGTCTGTGGGAGTCTCAGCGGAATCAGACAACAGCGAGGGACCTCCTATAATTTTGTTAATGTATTCCAGAGTGTAAAGAGGTGGGTGGTCTGACATGCCTGGCTTGGGGAGCGTGTGAGGGAATAGGAAGTGAGGGGTTAAACAGTGTGGACCCACTTGAAACAAGGGGGTAAGGATTTTTCAATCCCTTGCAATCCAGCGATTGCGCGAAGTACTATTATACAGAACAAGGGAACCCAAAGGAAATTTAGACAGGGACCTTGGGCAATTTCATGTTATAGAAAACAGTGGTCCCTATTCAGGGAGAATACAGTGTGATAGATAACCATACACTAGAATAGAATGTATGTCTTTTGTCCAGCCGGACAAGAATTTATTTTCATAATATTTTTCAAAAGTAGTATCAAGTAAAACATTCAGATGACAAGTGGGCACAGCCGTGACCCACAGAACACAAGACAGAACAACGAACACAGAATTGGCCAAAAGGCAAGCCAAAATGGGTCTGTACACTTGTACTCAGTATAGACAGACACAAATTAATCATTTAACACCGTTGCACAATGTGTTATAGCTTGAGTTTGGTGCATAGGGTGTTTGGGTGTCGACGACGTTTCGATGCCAACATTAAATATAGGGCATCATCTTCAGGACAAACAAATAATACATTGCTGTCTTGATAATAATGTATCACACCTTTTTTACAATTCTTTACATACAAAAAAGGAAGAAGGGGGAGAAAAAAATGGAAAGGAAGAATTTTAACCACATATGACAACAATATACTAGGCATGTTTTCAGCATAACGTTTGTGACTTAGGTGCTTGGATTTGCGTGATCAGTGTGGACTGAATTTCATGCAGAAGTGGTGACATTTCTCTGGTTTATACTGAGTGAGGATTGAAATTCGTGTCGCAGTGACGACGTTAAAAAGGAGTTGGTTGAAGTGATGCTGATTTATGGTGCTTAGTGCAGCTTCGTCATGACATCGTGAATTATTGCAGTGATTCAACGGAGAAAAGACAAGTGAGTATGATAAAAACCAGTCGGCATATTAAAAAACCCTAACAAGAAAAGTGAGATAAACACTTTTATTACCAATATTTCCGATGGATCTAAAGGTTTGAAGGAGTTGGAAGCAACAGGCGCCTGGAAAGCAACAGAGAAAGGATTTTCTTCATGTGGTAGACAGCTCAGTGATATTGGCAGGAGACTATAAGGACTACATCGACCCCCATATTAATCATTGCTATTTTTGTGATATGCTTGTTTCGTTTTATAAGGGGAATTAGATTAATGACTTCAGGGCATGGATCAAAATGCAAGGGAGGAAATCCGGTGACAAAGGGAAATAGGAACAAACGAAAAAAGAAAAGAGGTGGAACTTACTGAATTGCAAAGTCGTGTTTACAATGAGGTAATGACCTTGGAGGAGTTTAGATGTAAATAGTACAAGTCAACAACTGGAATTTGAAATTCAGTCCTCAGGGGACTTATGAATGTATTTTGTGATGACTTTTCGATTCATCGATTGGTGATGCCTTGTCTCTATGGTGTGTGTTGCACAACATCACATTAACCTGCAACTCATGCACAAGTATATAGATTGCGATTTTCATATTAAAGCTGACCATAGTTAACCCCTTGGGCACGGCTGCGATTCTGCGCCTGTGCGGCACATCCGATCGCGGGTGCGGTCATGACGGCCGGGAGCCGTCATCAGCACACGACCACTTTGTGCCATGACGGCTCCCGGCCGTCATCAGCATGGAAGGCGTTAATGTAAGCCTTAGTTTAATGTCTCATGCTAAGTCGAAATGTTCTCTCGCCTCCTACACACTTTTTCTCGTTCTCTCTTTAAGGAGGTAAACTACAAACGTATGAGCTAATAACACTGCATTTTTCATATGTTAGTTTCCGTGTGAATATTTATCTGTATGTGGTCCTTGGAGAGCAGAATAAAGAATCTCTGCACCTGTATGGAGAACACTCTGACCACAAATTATCTTCCTACTACAAGACATCTGTTGAGGGTCACGCAGCGGAGACTTCCATTTTGCGAAGGCTCTTAATAAGGCTGAACCTGTTTTATCTGAGAATGTTCAATCCTGATTAGTTCTCTTCATGGGGACCGTGGGGAGTTTGTTTTCCTGAATAATTGTATGATTTCATTGTGCATTGCCGGGCAAGTTAGATTTAGATGCCCTTTTTCGCGCTCCTCATAGTCGATGCTTCTTTGCTCCTTCCCACTAGAGTTAAACTTCTGGGCAAATTAATTCTCACTTACTTGACGGATTCTTTATGGGATTCTGCCTTTGAGAAGCTTTACTTGTTGACACCTCCTGCTTAAATTCTCTCACAAATTTTCCAATTTCCTTTTTTGTCTAGCATATTAGGGAACTTCCCTTTATGGGATCATGAGCTGACACGATTTGCTTTACAACTTTAAGCAATTTGTCTTTGTATTTGCTATTTTGACATAATTTCAATTTTATCAGCTGATATACTCATGCATTGACCTCTGATTTTGACATCAAATGATTTCAGTTTGTAACTTTGATAATCTGCAAAGTAACATTTATGGTTTGCAAATATACTACTCTCTGTCATCATTATGGGGCCTAATGTGTTTCCTTGGAACCTATTGCATTTGATTTGTACATTTCCCCCTCGGCCAGGAACTAAAGATCCATCTATTCGAGTGCAGCTTGTACTTGAGTTTGCACCAAAGATCTGCATAGTGCAAATCATGCTGCAACAAAGCTGACTTTCATTTCCTTTTAACTCCAAATTATCAGTATGATCTTTTAGGGAAAAAAAAACCTTCCCAAACAGAGATTAAAAGAAATGGTGCCAACAAATGCTGTTTATGATTTAAAAAAAGAGCATGACGCATAAATTGGCTGGCTATACCTGCAGAGGTCATATGATGCAGCAGTACTGTGAGAGCTGTATATTTCTGATATTTCAGTTTGCTGCTATTGGTTGTCACCACTAATGAGTAAATGCATAATCCAATTGTTCTCACAATGTTTAAACATGCGGCCACTTTCCTTCTATTCTTTATTTTCCGCACTCTTTGCCTCTTCTTTTCAGAATTCACTGCTATTTAATGTGTTGCTTTTAAGGCCTCTATTTCATAGTTACCTTCTGTCCCGTTTTTGGAGGGAAAGTCCCGGCAAGATGGTAATATATTTGCAGAAACTGTTCCTCTTTATCACATACAGGTATGCAAACAAGAAATGTTTATCTGCAGCAGTCCTGTGCTGCAAAATGTCCCAGGATTTGCTTTTCAAAAGTTTGCAACTATGCTGTTTTGTCCCCGCCAATTTACCCCAAGCAAGATTTACAGACTGTATTAAAGAGGAAAATGGGTGTTGCAGGTGCTTCTGTAGCAAGGCTCTCAGCATCTTGTAATACCTAGGATTATACAGGCCGAGTTCTTCTCTTGGTATTTCCTGCAGCTGCACTTTATTGTGCAGTGCTCTCCTTTCAAAGATGCACACTGTACAGACTTTAATTTTGTTTATATAGGTGTCAAAGATGCATTTATGATGGTAGCCTTTATCTTCTGAGCCTTTGGATTTGTTCTGGTACTGCACCTTGCTTTGATATTTTATTTTGATTGTAATTTTATTCCATCATTTACTTTTTTGCAGCTTTGTATTGTGTGGCGTCAGGGTTCATTGCTAGTGCCTGATTTAGAGGTTTGCTGACAGGGCACTCATTCATCCTTCATGAAGTACTGGCATCATGGCACCCTATTTAATGCCTTAACCGTGGCGGTTTTTCCTCCGCGGTGCGGGCGTTCTAAAGGGTGGGCGGGGCTCCGTCGGCCATTGGCCGACGGCAGCACTAGGGAGGTAGTGCACACAAGGGGTTAAGGCTGACAGGTTGTTCTCCTTTTTTCTGTGCCTCACCACCAGGGAAAAGCTGATAGTGATGAACACAAAAATTTAAATAATGACCCCCTACATCCAGGTTTTATTTTCCCTAGTTGTTAGATTTATTAGTTATTTCTTCCTTGTAAAAAAAAAACTATACTTTGGGGGTTTGTTTTTGAAAAGCAAAAATGTTTGGTAGACGGACAAAACTGATGACAGTCTTCTACCAAACCTTTGGTACATTCTGGGAAACTCCTGTGACTCCAGTTTCTCTGAAGCTATAGAGATCACTCCTGGGTTGGTCATCTCTCTGTCAGGATGGTGTACATAATGTCCTCTGTGAGAAGTTGGCCTTTTATATGCTGTCCACTAGTTATAGTCGGCACCTTGCAGCAGTCCAAAGGACCCTTATTGATGATTAGGTTAAAGGAAGCCTTTATTGAAAGCTATCCTAGTGGTAGCTATGGAGAGCCGCCTTCAGGTTAAGTCTCGAAGGAAAGAAAAGCAGCTTGGTTTACGAGATTATAACCTCCTGAATGACCAAATGAAAGGAGAACTACACCAGGTATTTATAAAATATATGTATTTATTCCTAAACACTCTCTACTAACCTCTTTATGAGATTAGAGAACAAGGCACACAATATTACAGTACTAGAATGACAGTAAATAGCACAATACACAGCGGGCTCGTAGGGGGAGACCGAGCCATATACTAAGAAAGTGGTATAACAACCACAACTTGACTAGACACAGTGCCTAGAGCATGTAGAATCGCTGGGTCCCCAAGGAATCACCCAAGGTAGTGACACAGGGGACCCACGGGGGACGTGTGCAGTGGGAGAACACAATCTCGAGCTCCGTACAATTCTATGGTAAAGTCGCGGTTGGAATTTTAAAGAATAAGGACACTTACAAGAGTAATTTGAGAACACCCTTTCAAACATAGAAGGTTCTAAGGCCAGCACCCATGTGAGCACCGGAGTACTCGTGTTACCTAACCCAGGGAAGCCGGGTGCATAGGTGTCAAATGGTGTCAGGAATCTTCATCGTTTTCAATGGCGTGATGCTGCAAAGTGCTGCTGCCGGGAAGATGAAAAGTGTCCGGTGTGATCGAAGCCTGGATCGAAGCTGAAAAGAACCTGAAAGCAGAGGGGACAGAGTCTGGGTCACTTCAGGGTGACCAGGGGCACACTAGACGAATGCCCACCGATGTCGGGTGTTTCAGGTGAGAAGAGATGAAGCTTGACTCAGCAGCCATGGGGACCAGGAGACATTGAGGATGACCGATTTCCACAGGTGAGCTGCCCACAAAGGGTGTGGAGGGCTGGGGGGGCGTCAGTGTCCGGATAGGAGACCAACAAGCCTTGGCAACTGCAACTCACGCGGTCAGAGAAAAGATGCTTTGGTGAGGATCAGCAAGGTCCTGGGGACTCCCCAAGTGATGGAGAGTCAGGGCACATCTGGAGCAACCAGGAAAGTCCACTTAAAGTTAGAGTTCCCTTCTCAGGGACCCACAGGTCGACGGACCAGGGATCGCAAAGGGACCTCAAGAGGAATCACACAATTCTTCACTCATCCAGCGTAGTGTAGATCACCGAAGCACTTGGTTTCTGTAGCAGAGTTTAGTCCAGGTAAAATCTAAAGTCCTGTAGTCAGGGGTTACGACTTTATACCCAAGGAAGGGGTGGGACAAACTCTGGGACCCACCCATTGGAGGCTCAGGACAGGGGGGTGGCTAAACCCATGTCCTTTGTCCAGTTTTGCACCAGAGCAGCAGAAAATGGCTCCTGAAACTAGTTTGAACTGGACTATGCATAGGGACATCAAATGTGCCCCCAGGGCAGCCTTCAAACACTCTCAGAGTGCACCCACCCAGCCCCAATACACTAAATTCTGTCTGGGAGGTGGTCACCACTCCCTTTGACAGGAAACCTATTGTCAAGCCTTCCCCTGCTTACGTTTGGCTCAGCAGCAGGAGGGCAGACTCATGTCTGTAACTGGCATCCATTTTGTGATGCCCTGGTCGAGAGAAGCTGGTACCGGGTGTACCGGTGTTTCACATAAATCCTTCTAAAAGGGTGGAATCATACCTCCCACACAAGTTACAAGTGTGGAGGTATGAGTCCAAGGTGTTTGACACCAAACATGACATGTTTCTAAGCAGCCATTTTAAAGTTAGCATTTACCATAAGGTTATAATGCACTTAAATATATATGGTTGGCTGCATCACAAACAACCCCGGAAAATAGGTTCCGAAGGCTGCAGAGGGGCTCTGCTCATGCAGGGGCATCCTCTCACATAAAGCCCAGCACCCTGCCTTCAGGATTGATAGGGCCTGCTATAGGGGTGACTGATAGGTTTATATGTGCAGTGATTTAGAATAGATGTAGTGAACCTATATCTAAGTAAGGGGTGCATGCACCACCTTGGACAGGCTGCAGTAGCAGACCTGTGGTGTCCATTTTAATGATCTCTTAGGGTTGGCATAATACATGCTACAGCCCCTGGGAGGCCTCTGGGGTACCTATGCCCTGTTTACATAGTATATCATATACTAGGGACTGATAAGAGTATCCCAGTATCCAATCTGGAGTGTACCTAAAGTATGTGCAATCAATTTAGGGGAAAGCAGATAAACTGGGGTCCTGATTAGCAGGATCCCAGTCAGACTAGTCCAAAACCAGCAAAACACCAGGAAAAAAAATGGGGGTAACCATGCAGTCACCTGCCTACATTACCCCCCCCCCCCCCCAAACAAAGGGGGATAAGGCTAACCATGTCCAGGTGACACTTTATTAACTAAGTGGCCATATAAGGAAGATCCTGCACTAGCATGCATACCCCCTGTCGTATGGCCCACTAAGGAGTCCCTACCCTTAAGGGTATTGGATTTTCTCCAGAAGTTGGGATTCCTACCTGTAGTGGGTTTTGGCAAAGTAAAAGTCTGGTGTAGTGTCTGAGTAGAGAAGTGGGGCCCTAATAAAGTTGGTCTCAGCTTCCTCAGAGCAGTGGTCACCATTGAGGCCTTTCTTTCCATGTCTGAGTTGTACCTGGCCCCAAGGGTCAACTTCTGGCTGCCTACAGCTGGGGGTTGGGTCCTTTTGGTTGAACACTGGGGGGACATGGTAGGTTTGGAACCATTTGGTTAGAGGGATCCCTCAGAGTATGGAGGAATTTTCACTTGGCTAGGGCTACTAGACTGGGTGCCCCTAATCTGTGGATGAGGGGGTTCCTCTGAACAGTGGTCCCTTAGGGGTCCACTGACCTCCCTGACCTCTGCAGCCCTAAGCTGATTGAGGTAGGGTGGAGAGGGGCAGAATACCTGCTCCAGACTGGGCACCACCTTTGAAGGGTCCCCTGCCATCAGGTGTTTTGCCAGGCCAGGCCTAACCACCTCTGGGGCAGTTCCTGCATAAGGGGTAGGATAAGTTCCCTGAGGAAGCTGACCCTTACCTTTAGTCTGGGAGAAGAAGACTTTTCTTCAACCCTTCTCCTCTCTGGGGGCCATTCTTTCAGCCTCCACCACTCCAAAATTTCTGTTTCCCTGGAGTTGGGCTGAGGCCCTATGGGTCCCACCAACTTCCTCGGGGAGGTCTAACATTCTTAAATGGGCCTGGTATTCAACTTCAGCCCAGGCTGAAATTTTTAGATCATTACCCAACCGGCAATCAACGGCAAAGTTTGGGGACACTGCTACTCTCTTTGGGCGGCCAGTAACCCCTCCCCAGCTGAGATTGACTATGGCCATGGGATGATCTGTCCTGTTGCCATCAATGTTGGTCACCTGGTACTTAAACTCATGTAAAAGCTGTTGAGGAAATACTAGATTCCCTTTCACCATGGTGATAATAGCCCCTGTGTTCCTAAGGGCCACAAATTTCTGACCATTTATTCGTGGCTCCTGCCTGTACTTGCCCAAAGAATTAGGTCTGACAGTAAAAGTGGCAAATCCCATGCCACCATCACAGACTGAGGAGGCCTGTGAGGGGGACCTTTCTAATCTATGGTCCACCTCAGTTTCCCATGAGAACCCACCTAACTTTTGAGTATACTACTACCACCTGGGGGATTACTATTTGTAGAACCAGGAGGAGTGGTAGTATTGCTGGGAGGAACATTTTCCTTATGGCTGACCTTTGGACAATGGGGATCACTTTTCCAGTGGCCTATCTTTTTGCAGACAAAGCAATAAGGTTTCTTTTCAGGAGAGGAAAGATTTGAGACCCATCCCCAGAAGAGGACTTTTGGGGCCCTGCAGTGGATTTATCTTTTGAATTATCCTCAGCTTTCTCTTGGTTCTTGGAAGAATCTTTCTTATGGTCACCACCCTGATATTTTGGCGTTACCGTGGTCCTGACCCATTTATCTGCCTTCCTGCCCAGTTCCTGGGGAGAAGTCAGATCTGAGTCCACTAGGTACTAATGCAAAAGCTGGTTTTGACAATTATTAAGGATCTGCTCCCTCATAATCAAATTATACAATCCTAAACAATCATGCACCTTGCTGCCATGTATCCAACTTTCCAAAGCCTTAGTAGCATAATCTACAAAGTCAACCCAGTCCTGAGTCTGTGCCTTCTGGGTGTCTCTGAACGTAATCCTGTATTGTTCAGTGGTTAAGCCAAACCCATCAATTAGAGCATTCTTCAAGAATTTGCAATTATTGCATCCTCTTCTCTTACAGTGAGGAGCTTATCTCTACCTTTGTCAGCAAAGGAGAGCCACAAGATAGCTGCCCACTGCTCTTGGGGACCTTTTGTACTTTACAGGCTCTTTCTAGCGCTGTTATCCATTTGTGGATGTCATCCCCACTCTGATAGGGAGGAACTATCTTGTTCAGGTTCCTATGGTCATGACTATATTCTCTACCTCTAGGGACACTGTTGCTGCCACCATGGGGCTCTAGCCCCAACCTTCTGGAAGCTATCTGGGGCTCTAGGGATTCTCTGTCTGAGGCCAACTGCTTTCTCTTGATTCTGAGCTTAGCTTTCTCAAACTCAAGCAGTCTGCACGTCTTCTTATAAGAAGATTCTCTTATGTGAGAAGCTGAGGTCCCCACAGAAGTACCAGAATGATGAGACTCCTGAGAAGGAGCTCTTGATCTTCTTGGTATACTGCTTACTCTTCCTGGTGGAGTAAAGAGATGGCCACTGGGGCCTTCTCCTCAATCTAAAAGAAGAATTGGAGTATCCAGGTTTGAATTTTCTTGATCCTCCTGGTCAGCATTGGAGTCCATGTCATAGAAGTTTTCACTTCCTGGCCTTTCCTGCTCTGCTGTACCACCCAACTTGCCTGCCTCATCAGAACCAGGAGTCTTTCTGAGATCATCTAAAAGCAAAGTCTCTATGAGACGTTGAGTGCTTGCATGTCTCTTTGTCTTCATTTTCCTAGATGTACACATATTTCTCAATTCTTGAAATAAGAGATGGTCATACTTAGTTGGCAAGGAGCCACTGGATTGAGGCCTAGGAGATATACTAGAGTTATGTGGTGTAGGCACCAACTTACCTAGTGGGAACTGAGACTCTCTTGAGTTGGAGAAAGGGTGTGCTAGAGCCTTGACTACCCAGCTCTAAGTTCAGTAGAACTTACTTATTCTAGTCTTGATTTATATGTACCTAATACATTTCGTGGTTTGCAGATAATCACTCAATGAGATTTATCTGGTAAAACAATAGCAAGCTTGAATCCCAACCGCTGCACGCCATTGTAGAAGTTGGCCAGGTATATGCTGTCCACTAGTTATAGTGGGCACCTTGCAGCAGTCCAAATGACCCTTATTGATGATTAGGTTAAAGACAACCTTTATTGAAAGCTATCCTAGTGTTAGCTATGGAGAGCAGCCTTCAGGCTAAGTCTCGAAGGAATGTAAACCAGCTTGGTTTACCAGATTATAACCTCATGAATGACCAAATGAAAGGAGAACCCCACAAGGGATATATATATATATATATATATATATATATATATATATATATATATATATATATCAAACCTCTTTATGAGATTAGAGAACAAGGCCCACAATAGTACAGTACTAGAATGACAGTAAACAGCACAATACACAGCGGACTCCAAGGGGAGATCGAACTAAGAAAGTGGTATAACAACCACGATTTGACTAGACACAGTGCCTACAGCACGTAGAATCGCTGGGACCCCAATGAACCACCCAAGGTAGTAACACAGGGGACCCACGGGGGACGTGTGCAGTGTGAGAACACAACTGCGAGGTCCGTACAATTCTATGGGAAAGTCATGGTTGGACTTTTAACGATTAAGGACACTTAGGAGAGGACTTTAAGCAAACCCTTTCAAACATAGAAGGTTCTAAGATCAGCATCCATGTGAGCACTGGAGTACTAGTGTTACCTAACCCATGGAAGCTGCGTGCATAGGTGTCAAATGTTGTCGGGAATCTTTGCCGTTTTCAAAGGCGTGGTGCTGCAAAGTGCTGCTGCCGGGAAGATGAAAAGTGTCAGGTGTGATTGAAGCCTGGATCAAAGCTGAGAAGAACCTGAAAGCAGAGGGGACAGAGACTGGGTCACTTCAGGGTGACAGGGGCACGCTAGACCAATGCCCACCGATGTCGGGTGTTTTATGTGAGAAGAGGTGAAGATTGACTCTGCAGGGCCGGGGGACCAGGAGACATTGAGGATGACCAAAGACCACAGGTGAGCTGTCCCATGGAGGATGTCGAGTGCTGGGGGGTCAGTGTCCAGATTGGAGACCAACAAGCCTTGGCAACTGCAACTCACACGGTCAGAGAAAAGATGCTTCGGTGAGGACCAGCAAGGTCCTGGGGACTCCCCAAGCAATGGAGAGTCAGGGCATGTCTGGAGCATCCAGGAAAGCCCACTGAAAGTTAAAGTTCCCTTCTCAGGGACCCACAGGTCGACGGACCAGGGATCGCGAAGGGACCTCGAGAGGAATCACAAAATACCAGTCCACGGAACACTAATCTTTGGTGGAAACACTGCTCAGGGTTAGGACTACAAGTGGCCCAAAGCACAGCCTCAGGGGTCACAAAAAAGCATATGCTGCTGCAAATGTACACAGTGCCTAGGGGTTTGGGTTACACGGTCCCCACGACGGATGCGGATATCAGATTTGCTGAGAGCATGGATCAACCTCATAGATCACGGGAACCCACCTCTTGTCTTGCAGAAATCTTCAGAGTCCTTCAGGAGCAGGGTAGATGCAAACCGGTCAGATGTGTTTCATGTGCTTGTCTTGCGGCCGATTACTCCTTTACTCCAAGGGAGATTCTTCAGTCATCCAGCGTAGTGTAGATCGTCAAAGTTCTTGGTTTCTGTAGCCTTCAAACACTCTCAGAGTGCACCACACAGCCCCAATACACAAAATCCTGTCTGGAAGGTGGTCACACCTCCCTGCGCCGGGAAACCTATTGTCAAGCCTTCCCCTGCTTGAGCTTGGCTCAGCAGCAGGAGGGCAGTCTCGTGTCTTATGCTTGGCAGCATCCATTTTGTGATGCCCAGGTCGAGAAAAGCTGGTACTGGGTGTACCGGTGTTTCTCATAAGTCCCTCTACAAGGGTGGAATCTTCCCTCCCACCCCAGTCACTGGTGTGGAGGTATGATTCCAAGGTGTTTGACACCAAACACAACATGTTTCTAGGCAGCCGTTTCAAAGTTAGCATTTAACGCAAGATTATAATGCACTTAAATATTTATGGTTGGCTGTATCACAAACAACCCCGGAAAATAGGTTCCAAAGGCTGCAGAGGGGCTCTGCTCATGCAGGGGCACCCTCTCACATAAAACCCAGCACCCTGCCTTCAGGATTGATAAGGCCTGCTATAGGGGTGACTGATAGGTTTATATGTGCAGTGATTTAGAATAGATATAGTGAACCTATATCTAAGTAAGGGGTGCATGCACCACCTTACACAGGCTGCAGTAGCAGACCTGTGGTGTCAGTTTGAATGGTCTCTCAGGGGTGGCATAATACATGCTGCAGCCCCTGGGAGGCCTCTGGGGTACCTATGCCATGGGTACATAGTATACCATATACTAGGGAGTGATAAGGGTACCCCAGTATCCAATCTAGAGTATACCTCAAGTACATTCAATCAATTTAGGGGGATAGCAGATAAACTGGGGTCCTAATTTGCAAATCCCAGTCAGACTAGTTGAAAACCAGCAAAACACCAGGAAAAAGTGGGGGTAACCATGCAGTCAGATTCCACCTTCCTACATCCTCCACCACCCTGATGGTCACAGTAAAGACTGCCATACAATAAATCAGGCCCTAAGTTTTATATTTGTACCGCATGTACTTCCCACAGGGTGCCTCTGGACTAATAAAATGAAAATGACATCAGAACAGTGCAGATCCTGAATACTGACTACAGAATATTGTGGAGTGTAATATCATAGACATAATATTGAGGGAGAACATATTATATACAAAAAAATGTGAAGAATTAGAAGATTATAGTCTCATTAAATCCCCGAACAGGGGGAGATCCCTTTTTTGTGGCATAGGTGATAGGCTACTGCCAGCTATAAATTGTATCGTACTTGCTTATACATAGCGCTTCATCAGCAACTCTGTCAGGAGCGTACTATGATGGACACAATTGTGTGTCTGTCATGTGGCCTGTATGAGTAGTGTTTTGATGTTATGCATGAGGACTTATCGGATTTTCCCCCTGCACCTATTTGTGATTTCGATGCAAAAAGAAGTGAGCAACAGAATGCTTAGGATACATGAGAGAGGGGGTATCATACAAATTGGCACGTGCATGCAACTTATGCAGCGTAGAAATAATATTGAATTTGCAACTTCAGTCTCTCGCTCTCACATGTATATATGGAGATATACTTAAGTGCAGCATTCTGTCAGTGTACACTGGGTGAACGGAAATCAATAGTTGTGTTGTATGTGGGGTGCCCCGATTTCTGAGTGCCTGTTCCGATGGGCATTCCTAATTCAGGCTGCCTACTTTACTGCAGCGCAGTGAGTGAAGGCAATACCTGCCGAACCAAGTAACACGCTTAAGGTTACCAAATGACTCCTTGCCATCATGAGCACCCTCTTCCAGTACTGGAGATTCAACAACCGTTGCATTCTGGGAATTGTAGGTCTACCGCGCCTCAATGGAGCCAGTTGGATTAAAGTTCTAGACAACAAAAGCTTTGAGAAGGAAAAGCTAAACTAGGATAGTTTATCCCTGATGACAAGGTGCCATCTGATAACCCAACGTATTGCATAGGCATGTTCCCTAAACAAGAGAACATGTTTACACTATCTTTTGCAACAGGGGCCTAGTGATTGGGGGTTACTTTGCTTGTTGCTCTCCTGGTGAGGCATTTTCAGGGCGCAGCAAAGGCAAATTCTAAATCGGGGTATGGGAAATTAGAATTATTTGCTTTTTCGCAGATTAAGAGAAACTGAACATAATTACTTGCTATGCATGTGATGGAAATGGTGCTTGGGGCCTAATTTTACTGCCTGCACTAAGCGTACTAACATATAACTATTCATGCCGAACAGTTGTTTTTTTACCCTTTGAAATCTGTGGATTGCAGCCACTGAACAGTCGAACACAGCATTTGCATAGTAACCAAGTCTGTTCTTGTGCGTATAAGTGAGTTTGTTAAATTGTGTGACCATGTATAAGAATCTCCTGGTGTCCATATTCGTATATCCGTATGTACACACACCCTAACAGCATGTATTGATGTACACATAGGAACACACATTGTGATCATGCAAACTGAACGTAAGCATGTAAAACTAAGACAAAGTGGTGTTTACTGATAGGCAAATGACTTGGAAAGGCCCAGACAAGCAAGAGAAGAGGAGAGATCTGAGGAACTCTGATCTTCAGGACATCCCTGATAAGAAACATGTTTAGCAAACACATTCCTGCAAACAAACAGCATCAAGGGGGCATTCACTCGCCGCCTATCTCGAGGAGGGTGCTGGGAGCAGCGCGTTCTCATGCCAGGCTTGTTTGTGCTGCCAGGACTGAGGAAGATTAAAGAACGGGCTGTCACCCTCTCCGAGGTCTTCCCTTCCAGCAGCCCGTGGTTGTTTACCCTGGTCAGCAGGCCCCCTGTTCTATTCCCCGCGAGGAGTTAATTTCATGCCCCTTTGGACGATGGTTATCAACTGGCCCCTGTGTACTCATTACTCTGTTCTGCCCCCACCACGCAGGGCACGCCCTGTCGCCGGAAGCTATTCGTTAAGTGTAACCCATCAGTTCCAAGCCCTACGACAGGGAAATGAAGGTGCAGTGAGGTTTGACCCATCGCACTTCCCGTACGGAGATCAAGTCACTTTATATAACTTGAGGAAAATACGAACCGCGCGCCACTGACCCCCAAAACAGGCGGCAGATAAGGGGAAACGCCCCGCCCCCACAGCCACAGAAAACCCCCCTTCAATGATTGAATTCGTCGAGTATTTGCTTCCATTGCTCCTTGTTCCCAAAGGAGAAGTGATAAGCAATCTGGAATATTTTATCTCGTGTAACAATTACAAACCGCGAATACCAGTGCAAACCAGGATATTTTCACAAGCAAATCTGCCTTTGCACAGTTCTGGGTAGGTGTGTTGGAGGAGCGACACACAGTTTAACCACAATACATCATTGTACAGGGCCACATCATAGAGTGCACTGATATAGCAGGCATTGCAGCTTACACAGCTGTGGGCAACTCCTAGTGACTGTAGCAAGTGCGACTAGCACAGGAACTACATCTCCTGGGTGGCTGAATGGGCAGGGTGAATGAGGGGCTAAGGACAGGGTGAATGAGGAGCTAAGGGCAGGGTGAATGAGGGGGGTGAATGAGGAGCTAAGGGCAGGGTGAATGAGGGGCTAAGGACAGGGTGAATGAGGGGGTAAGGACAGAGTGAATGACGAGCTAATGGCAGGATGAATGAGGGGCTAAGGACAGGGTGAATGAGGGGCTAAGGACAGGGGGAATGAGGAGCTATGGGCAGGGTGAATGAGGGGCTAAGGACAGGGTGAATGAGGGGCTAAGGACAGGGTGAATGAGGGGGTAAGGACAGAGTGAATGACGAGCTAATGGCACGATGAATGAGGGGCTAAGAACAGGGTGAATGAGGAGTTAACGGCAGGGTGAATGAGGGGCTGAGGGGCTAAGGACAGGGTGAATGAGGGGCTAAGGACAGGGTGAATGAGGGGCTAAGGACAGGGGGAATGAGGGGCTAAGGACAGGGTGAATGAGGGGAGGGTGAATGAGGGGCTAAGGACAGGGGGAATGAGGGGCTAAGGACAGGGTGAATGAGGGGCTAAGTCAGGGTGAATGAGGGGCTAAGGACAGGGTGAATGAGGGACTAAGGGCAGGGTGAATGAGGGGCTAAGGACAGGGAGAAAGCGGGATTAAGGACAGGGTGAATGAGGGGCTAAGGACATCGAGAAAGCCGTCAACAATCAGCTCGCCGCCTTCCTTGAATCCAACAAATCCCTCGACCCCTCACAGTCCGGCTTCCGAGCCAAACACAGCACCGAAACCGCCCTCATCGCAGCAACTGACGACATTAGAACGCTACTGGACAACGGAAAAACAGCTGCCCTCATCCTACTTGACCTCTCCGCCACCTTCGACACAGTCTGTCATAGCACCCTCATACAACGCCTCAGCAACGTTGGAATACAAGGAAAAGCTTTGGACTGGATCATCTCGTTCCTCGCCGGAAGAACCCAGAGAGACCGCCTCCCCCCATTCAAATCAGAGGCCACCGAAGTCATCTGCGGCGTACCACAAGGATCATCACTCAGTCCCACCCTCTTCAATGTCTACATGAGTCCCCTCGCATCCATCGCGCGACAACACAACCTCAAAATCATCTCCTACGCAGACGACACCCAGCTGATCCTCTCCCTCACCAAAGACCCAAACACCGCCAAAACCAATCTACACGAAGGAATGAAAGAAGTAGCCGAATGGATGAAGAACAGCCGTTTAAAACTAAACTCGGACAAAACGGAAGTCCTCATCTTAGGATCATCCCCCTCTGCCTGGGACGACTCATGGTGGCCACCGGCCCTGGGTACAGCACCCATACCTACAGATCACGCACGTAACCTGGGCTTCATCCTAGACTCCTCCCTCTCGATGACCAGACAAGTCAACGCCGTCTCATCCTCATGCTTCAACATCCTACGCATGCTCAAAAAAATCTTCCGTTGGATCCCCACCGAAACAAGAAAGACAGTCACCCACGCACTGGTCACAAGCCAACTGGATTACGGAAATACCCTTTACGCCGGAACCACAGCCAAACTTCAGAAAAAACTCCAACGCATCCAAAACGCCTCAGCCAGACTCATACTGGACATCCCCCGTCAAGCTCACATTTCCGGTCACCTGAAAGACCTCCACTGGCTCCCCGTCAACAAGAGAATAACGTTCCGGTTCCTCACCCACGCACACAAAGCCCTCTACGACCTAGGACCCGAATGCCTCAACACACGACTGTCCTTCTACACACCCACCCGCCAACTACGATCGTCCAATCAAGCCCTCGCCGCAATTCCGCGCATCCATAGATCCACCATGGGGGGAAGATCCTTCTCCTACTTAGCGGCCAAAACTTGGAACTCTCTTCCCACCCACCTCCGCCTTACACAGAACCACCTCTCCTTCAGAAAGCAGCTAAAAACCAGGCTATTCGATAAGTAAAGCACCCACCCTCCCTCAAGCGCCTTGAGACCCTCTGGGTGAGTAGTGCGCTATACAAATCTCTGAACTTGAACTTGTGAACGAGGAGCTACGGGCAGGATGAATGAGGGGCTAAGGGCAGGGTGAATGAGGGGCTAAGGACAGGGTGAATGAGGGGCTAAGCACAGGGTGAATGAGGGGGTAAGGACAGGGTGAATGAGGGGCTAAGGACAGGGTGAATGAGGGGCTAAGCACAGGGTGAATGAGGGGGTAAGGACAGGGTGAATGAGGGGCTAAGGACAGGGTGAATGAGGGGGTAAGGACAGAGTGAATGACGAGCTAATGGCAGGATGAATGAGGGGCTAAGGACAGGGAGAATGAGGAGCTAATGGCAGGATGAATGAGGGGCTAAGGACAGGGAGAATGAGGGGCTAAGGACAGGGTGAATGAGGGGCTAAGGACAGGGAGAATGAGGGGGTAAGGATAGAGTGAATGAGGAGCTAAGGGCAGAGAAATTAAAAATGTATGGGTAGGAATTGGATATTGCCAAACCTGTTCCCATGGTGAAAAGCCCCTACAACTTCACTGAAACAGTTGTAGTGCTGCAGAAAGTGCTATTTCACCACCTTCAAGTGCCTTTCAGTTTCCAGTATTGCATCCTCGAATAGGATATTACTCTGAGGGCTGAATATTTTCATTCTCTTCATCATACATATGGATTCTCTGGGTGCACTAATGCAAGATTTTGTTATTTCCGATTACAAAATATGCTGATGGTACTCCTATATTTGACAGCGTCCTTGGAGCAGACTTTTCTCATCTCTCACTAGTTACAGAAAAGATACAAACATCGTGGACAGCCAATCATACAAAACAAATGTCCTACTCATCTATGCAACCGGAAATCACTGTTTCAAGTCCGACTGACCATCCTCTTAGTCCTCCCTGGTGAGTTGTTGGTAGGCGTCCACCTGGCAGCCTCCCGGTAACTATGGCGTATTTAGTTTATTATGATTCTATTTGCAAGTGTTGTCAACACGGGGGGCCCCATAAGACCCAACAATATGTTTTTCTTTTGTAAACGTTCATCTTTGGCATTACCTCTCCTCTCTCTTTTCATCAATCACTGCAGGTCCAGTATTATTGAGGTGGAGATGTGTCCCTGTGCCCTGATGAAATGCAGCAAAATTCTAAGGCAATGAAATGTCGGGCGTTCAGCCTAAAATGGTCTAAACATGCAGTTTCTTTAATTAGGTGTGAACACTAGGCAAAAATATTAAATCCATATGATAGGAGCTCACAACCTATTTTAATGGGGAGTGCAGTTGACTCTTTGTTACACGTTACAGGGTTGAAATGTTAGCTAGTTTACACCATTATTTGTTACACCTTTCTCATTTATGGGTTATATTTTCACATTTCTTAGAGTTAGGTCACATTTATTTGTTTCTTGTCATGAAAGTGCTGATGATGACAAAGTGAGCAACCTGGTGAGTACCTACCAGCAGCTCCGTGGACGTTGTTTACGTGAGGCACTTTCTGACCCACCTCACATTTTTCAATTTTTTTATGACCAATGTCCCAGTATCATCCTTAATTTCTAGGATAATTGGGATGCGTTTGCAGGTGAATGTTTATTCAAAATAATTGTACACACTTGGGAGGTATGACTAAATAATAAAAGCATTACCCAGGAGGCATATTTAATACCCCATGGATTAAGAATGCATAAGTTTATTGTGTGTCAGTTGCAACCAGTCCTTTTTGTTGAATAATTTTGTGAGTGGAGGGCGACCTGGTTACATATCCCTCTGATGCTCCTTGTTTAAGAGTTGACTATATTTTCAAGACCCTGTGATAAGCTTGGCCAAAATTCCCCATACTAGGTTAAACTGTGGAAGGGTTCAGAGTTCTTATCAAGGGTTCAGAGTTCAAGTCAATGGCACAAGCGAAGGTCCTGTTTAATCTCTTTGGTTACTATTTTACCTTTGATTTTTTAGCTTCCTCCTTTAAGCCTTCTTCAAGCTGTAGCCTATCTTGTCCCAAGGCTTGTCATTATTATCACAACACTCAGATCTCCGTCTACTCACTATGGCTCCCCACAGATGCCAGGAGAATTGTCAAATACACCATCTTGATGCACAAAGCCTTAAATAATGGCATGCCCCTTTACTTGGTAGATAAATTGACCACTTCCAGGAGGATATTATCTCTCAAAACTTCTAAACTAAGCAAAACTTAGAGACACCAGGATTCAGTCATCAATGCATCCTTACTCATACCTTCTCTGGTGTCTCAAACAGGGCCTGGAGTTCCCTGCCCGTATACTCCACCCAACAGGGTCTCACTTGTCCTTCAAAAAAGACCTCAAATACTTCTATTTAGTAATTCCTTCTCAATTTGAATTACCCTAGAATCTCGAATCCGTGTTGAAGCTGCACCACTTCATGTCTCTTCCGACACATCCTAGACTATGGCTTCTCCTATCGCTTTTCTTGGATCTTTTTACTTACCTTCCTGTTTCCGTTTCACATGATAATCCTCACAACCATTGACATTGCCATTGTAACAAATCTTTAATGTCACACTAAACAATACAATGCATTAAATTATATAGTGTGGCTTCTAGGGCAAGAGAAGGCTCCCATCGGAGCCCTATTCTGAAAATGTTCTATTTTTTCATGCACACAGCTGTGTATTACCATACTGCAGCAGAGCTCACAGAGGCAACAAAGTACACTACCACGCTGCTCTGCGAGGCATGGTGTTTTCACAACATGGGCTTCAAGCCGGCCCGTCTTTAGTCATTGGTTGTTCTGGGTGCCTTTCTAAAATTCCTTATAATGGCAAATTGTGACCATTTGTCCCTCCTTTTGGTCTGTCGTTCCCTCCCATAGCGATTGGCCCTGTTACAGGGCTCATTTTGCTTCTGTCCATTTTAGTTAGTTTGAAGCACTATTTTTTTCTGATTGCCTGCCTCGTGTTCTGGAAATGTTGCAAAAGCGAGAAGGCTGACCAGTGTTACTGCTTTGCACGGGGGATCAAGAAAAGGGCAAACAACTGCACAATGTTTTAGGAAACCCCTCAACCACCTACCTGGTAGGTGGCATGCTTCATCATCGGGCCCAGCTAGATTGCCTAGCGCAATCCAGCTGTGCTTCAACGCCTGAATTACTGCGGAGCAGGTTGTTTGTGACAATAAAGTGAAGTGCTATGTGAAGTGAAAATTACTTGATAAAAATGTCTGTAGGGAACCCTTTTAAAAGTTTTAATAGAAGGGCCCTATGACATGAGTAAAAAATAATAATAGGGGGATCAACTTGAGGTTTTAGGTACCTCTGTATCCCTTTACAAATTATTAGGCCTTTAGGCTGAAACTAGTAGACATTTTAATCAAGTAATTTTCACTTCACATAGCACGTCACTTTATTCTCACAAACAACCTGCTCCGCTGTAATTCAGGCATTGAAGCACAGCTGGATTGCGCTAGGCAATCTAGCTGGGCCCCGATGATGAAGCATGCCACCTACCAGGTAGGTGGGTGAGGGGTTTCCTAAAACATCGTGCAGTTGTTTGCGCTTTTCTTGATCCCCCTTTTTGCAAGGTTTTTGTCACCAACAATGACTCCATGGACTTGCAAAGGATTTTTCTACTTTGTTTATAATAACCTTGTGGGTGCCCAGGGACTCCCTCTCCCCATGGTTCGCGGTCAAGCGGGCGCACAGCTCTCTGGCTCTGAAATCTCAACCGGGGGCACCACACCGGCTAATAATAGTACGGATCCTCAACTTCAAAGACTGGAACTCCATCCTTACCAAAGCAGGCAGGCAAAAAAACCCCTTGTGTACCAAAGTCAACTGATAATGATCATTCTCAATTACACACAGGAGGTTTAGGGTCACAGACGCTTGTTTGGAGAGGTCAAGCAGAAACTCTGTACCCTGGACCTCTGGTACAGGCTTTTCTTCCTGGCCCGCCTCCGTGTGGAGTTTCAGATAAAAACCTTTTTTTTACTCCCCTGAGGAGGCTTGGACATGGCTAACGGAGGAACGTCCTTTCAAAGTGAACCAATTCCTCAAGACCAATATCGGAGATCCTGAGGGGGGCCGCCCAAACCGCACAATAAATGCATCCACTCGAGCAGGGGACGAGGAGCAACAAGACGTACCAGATCAGAATCGCCCTTGGGCACGGGCAACTTTCACCAACATGAATCCCCTGAACAACTCCAACATCTCGTAACGAGCCGGCTCCGCGAGCCATTCGGATCCCGAAGACACTCCACCCCGACCTTCTCCTTTGGATTTGGCGGACACAAACCTTTCCCGGAGCCCGGCTCTCCTCGAGTGCTAGCCTGGTTCGGCGGCAGACTATCTGACACACCAGCCATGGTGGGCTCATCATCAATAACCATGCCCACCACAACTCTCTTTCTCATGATGGCATCGATATGAGTATCCTTATACAAGGAGGTGTCCTCCACGAATCCCCACACCCAAGCATTTCAGTTTGGTTATTTCCTTTTCTTCTATTAACTGTTAGGGCCGACAGATACTTCCGTTCCTAAAATATAGCGAGGGGGTAGGGAAGGGAGGGGGGGACCATTGTCCCATTTGCTTTTTAATGCACCTTGTTTTTTATACCAGCATTCCTCTTCAGCAATATGGCACACGCAAGCACAACCCGGGCCGCAGCGGCGCTCCCATAGTCCCAAACAGGCAAGACAATCCACCTGCGCTCGGCGCCCATTCTATGGACCCTCTTTCACACTTTTACCCAACAGTAGGGAGCTCCTTCGTATAATATCATGAAATGTTAATGGGCTGCTGGACAGAGTCAAACGAACAGCTGTCCTGCGCTACGCACAACGCCAAGCAGCCAACATATTGCGGCACCAAGAAACTCAACTTATAGGCAATAATTGCCCCTTCCTGGTGCGGCAGGGCTATGACAGGGTCTGGCACTCAGGATTCAACCGAGGGTCAAGAGGTGTGGCGTTCCTCATGCGGCGCACCTTCCTATTTGTGTTGACCAAAGTCACTAGCGATCTCCTGGGCTGCTACTTAGTCCTAGAAGGTACCATAGGTGACACTGCTCACCTATTGTCCGTATACTCCCCTCCATGGCTGCTCGCTCCCACCGCCAAATGCACTGCAGACCACATTAACTCTCTGCCCTCCGGGATGACGATAATCAGAGGCAGCTTGAACACTTTTATGAACCCAGCCCTTGACACTGCCAACACCCCGTCCGCCACCAGAACCACCCATGCTAACCTCTTGATGAATTGGGTGACCACCTTGGGGGTTTGTGACACTTGGAGGGTCTGGCACCCTCAGACCAAACAATATACACACACCTCAGCCGAGCACCACACACATGCGCGACTGGACTACATTTTCATGCCTGCCCTTGACTGCAGGAAAATTCAAGACATTGCCATCCTCCCTAGGGGTATATCTGATCATTCGCCTCTGCAATGGGAGTTGGGAATTCCCCTGACGCACTGCGTACAATCTGGAGACTGAACGCGTGGTTCCTCGAAGAGAAGGACTTCAGGAAATCGGTGGGCAAAGAACTCAAACAGTATTTTGCCACTAACCGAGATTCCGTCTTCTCTCCGGGCACCCTGTGGGAAGGAAGCAAGGACACTATCACTTGCCAAAGGCCTGCTTAAACATACACGGCTCGCGCAGGACTCCCAGGTTACCCTCCTGGAGGCCCAAGCTGCCGTACTGGAGACCCAAACGCCGGAGCAACAAACTGACTCGCAAGACAGGCGACTTACACTTCTGAGCGACGAGATCAAGCAACCCTCCCTGGAGGCTTCTGTGGCTAAAGTGTATGGATGGTGAGACAAGAACGGGAAGATCCTTCATCGGCTGGCCACATACCCCTAGGCTAACCGCATAATCCCAGCAATTATGGCCCTAGACGGCGTTATTCAACGCTCACCTATGGCGATTGATCAATGTTTTGCCACCTACTATACGCTTTACACGGCGCAGCTCCCGAGCCTTTCACTCCCAGAACTGCTTCATCAGGAACATATCTTTCTACCGGTCTCAGCACAGCCAAAATGGCAGACTGCGACCTCCCCATTAGTCCAGAGGAGATTAATGATGCTATATCCCGCCTTGCTTCTAGCAAGACCCCGGGCCGGATAGACTCCCACAGGAGTATTACCCCGCCTACCCGGACACACTAGTTCCTCACCTCCTAGAGGTATATGCTGAGGCAGTTGACAATGGTTCATTTCGGTCTGAAACGGATGCCACCACCATTGTGTTGATCCCTAAATCCCAGCCTCCCTCTGCGCACTGCTTCGACTACCGCCCCATCTCTCTTGTTCATTCAGAGGTCAAAGTATTCGCCTCGATCTTAGCCAATCGCCTAAGACCATATCTAGCCAAACTGGTTCACCCCAACCAATTCTGCTTTATGCCCTCCAGAGGTACTAGACACTGCCTCAGGCGCCACCACCTGGCCCTAGCTAACCACCAATCACTGACCCTTTACCTAGTGCTTCTTCTCATCAACTTTGAGAAAGCTTTTGACTCCATAGACTGGCGGGACCTGGGGGAGGTGCTGACGGAATTGGGATTGGGCAGTTTTTTGCAAACTAGTTAAGATACTGCACAACAGGCTACAAGCGCGCGTGTTTGTTAACGGGGTATTGTCAAGGCCATTCCCTATTAGGAGAGGAACGAGGCAGGGATGCCCCTCTCACCGCTCCTATTCGCCTTGGCGATGGAGCCCCTGGCCTGCCTCATTCGGTCTGATGAGTGGATTATGGAATGGAAATGGCCTGACTCAGAGGAGGATAAAATCTCTCTCCATGCGGATGACGTTCAGCTCTTTTTGGCCGAACCGGCCCAATCTGGACCCTGTTGCCTTCATGCGTTACAGCGCTTTGGGCAGGCCTCTGGCCTGCACTTAAAAACTATGCCAAGTCTGTTTTAGTTCCCTTCCACATTTAGAGAGACTGCTTTGACTGGCAATCTACAATACCCATCAGGAGGCAGTCCTTTAAATATCTTGGGATCTGGGTTGCCCTCCTTCCTGACCTTACGTGGTCGCTTAATGTGACCCCAATGGTAAAGAGAGCCTGTGCTGACCTCCACAGGTGGCAGGTGCTGCCGCTGAACACCCTAGGCAGAATAGTCCTGTTCAAAATGATATTACCCAGGTTCTTATATATACATCAGAATACAACCTTCCTTTTTCACAAACCTTGTTCAAAGAGTTGGACAGCCTGGCTACCAAATTCCTCTGGGGGGGTCAGTGACCTTGCCTGGCTCTGGCCCAATGCCGGGTCCCACCCTTCGATGGAGAAATGGGCATAACCAACCTATACCTCTACTACTTAGCAACCTGATTGCTCACTATACACGACTGGTTCAACTTTGGCTGGCCGGACCCAGCGTACAGAGTGGAACTGAATGCCCTGGGCTTACCTAGCATCCAAGGGTGATGTACGGAGAAGCTATCCCTAGATCCTTGCCCACAGTGATGCGGGCGGTTCTCCTGAACTGGCGCACCTCTCTACGATGCACCCAATGGTCAAACAAGCTAACTCAATATACACCGCTCTGGCAGGGCACCTGGCTCCAGGAGGTTAACAACCTGGAAGGATTCAGGTCATGGGATCTTATTGGCATCTCGCAACTTGGTGATATATTGGGGGGCGACCATATACGCACCTTTCAAGACCTACAAACCCGGTATTCTTTACACCCCTCCCAGTTCTACAGGTATTTGCACGTGTGGCATGCCCTCCGCACCCACATATCAGGCAGTACCCGCTGCCTGAATACAGTCCCCCCAAAGCCCAAATAATGACAGGTGACCTGGGAAGAGGCGGGGTTTCCCGAATTTACCGTTCCTTAACAAATGACACTCCCATCCCATTACACTGACTCAGGGACCAATGGGAGGGATGGACCGGACCCCTGGAGGAGGAGGACTGGAGGGACGCACTGATGACACCCAAAACGATCACCACTTTCGCGAGGCTCCATCTAGTTCAAATATACTACCTTTGTGCGCATACCTCACACCAAAGCGCCTCCATAGCGCAGGGCTAAGGCTAGACGCTTGGTGCCCTGCTGTAACCAGCAACAATATGATTTCTTTCACATGTTATGGCTCTGCCCCGCCATTGCACGTTTTTGGGATTCCATAGAAAAAGAACTCACGGAGGTCCTGGGCTGGGAGATCCTGCATGGGCCACTGAATGTGCTCCTGGGGGTTGCCGAGGGATTGGACGGGTCCAGAGCTGACAAACTCTTTCTGAACACTGCCATGATGGTGGCTAAGAGAGACATTGTGGTTAATTGGTTGAGCCCTGTTGTGTCCACCATGGCAAGATGGTGTAAGAGAGTGGACTGGTGCACAGCACAAGAAAAGGATGTCCAGCGAAATACTGCAAAGTCTGGGGCAAATGGTTGGGGGTATTAGACGACTAGCATTGCAATGAGATTTCCGTAGACTCAGTCTAAGATGTTACTTTGTGCTCCTTATCGCTCTGTGCCTTTCCTGGGGTTGGCCGTCTGATATTGCATTAATGCCATACATGTGCTGTACACTAATGTATTTGTTTACTGCTGGTTTTCTGTCAACTACTGTTTCAAAAATTAAAAAAAATTGAGTATTAAAAAAACAATGCAAATGAGGTTCATTCATGATCATTGTATGCACATTTACCTTACAGGTACATGCAGAACACCTGCCCTAACATACTTTTAACACCTCTGGGCGGGACAGGGGCATGAGCAGTCTCTTCTCTTGTTGGCCCAGTGGGTGGGCACATACATTACGCTTCATGAATTCCATCTGCATTTTCTGTCCATCGAATATGTCACTCCTTGTCATGTAGTTTCTTTCTCTGCCAGAAGGGTGTGCATTATTTAGCAAGCTCCCTTCCAAAGAGAAAGCAATAAATAAAGCGATAAATAAAACAAGTGCAGACAGCGTCTGGCTTTGAAGGAGAAAGTGAAAAAGGTACAGGCAGTGGGTGGGGAGGAGCTGGGCAGGTGGCGAGTGTTTACAATGGTCCAGTGTTACATCCTCGTGAAGCCGGAAGGAAGCATTCATGAACTGCAAGATGGTGGGGAGGGGGATACAGAGATTCTCAACTATTGATGACAGATTGGCACCAGCAGTCTGGTGATTGTGATACTCGTCATCAACACAGGGGACACTACCCAAGCCTTCTTTACAACTGATGTGGAAAATTCCAACACCTGCGCAAAGCCCGACTAGTCGGGGGTCAACATTACTAGTGGGCGGAGTTTAAGGCACCCGGAAATTTCCAGGCACAATATAGGCCGCCTCCAAGCAATCTTCTCCATGGACAGATCAAATCTTTCAATATTTACTGAGGGGAAAAGTCCCGAAAATTGTCGCTATTGATCCGTAAAGCACACTGTTAAGGTAACAAGTTGCAAGTGAAGTGGTGTGGCTCACTGGTTAGAGGCGGCAGACCCGGAAGCAGAGAACGGCCCGGGACCAGGGTTCAATTCCCGACCAGGGTTCCATTCCCGACGCGGCAGGGTCCTGTGCCAGGGTCAGCGGACTCGATAATTCTCGCCTTGGTGCCTTCTCTAACCAGGGATCACACGCGGCAACTTTGGGCATTAGCTTGTCTCATCTCTACAACGGCCCCCCACATTCGCCGGGGATGCCTGGTTTCACCTTGGAGATACCCAGTAGGGACCATCTCATAGGGATAGCCAGGACGGGTTCCCCAGCGGTCTACAGCGCCACGACGCCTCAGGGCAGCAGTGCGCTCTACAAGACACATACATTTACATACATTTTCCTCTTCTGGACGATCATTTCAACTTCCACACACACCAATATTCATGTTATGCCCGATTTCAAAGGGCTTAGCGTGCCATACGTAATATGCAGTCCAAGTTCCTAACCAATAAATATCTCGAACCACGTTGCACCTGATATTATCGGTGGGGTAAATATTGCATCCTCCGCAAGGGCACTCGAGATGAAAGCCTTAATTTCTAGCACTGTCTTAGCTTTTACACTACAAATGCTGCCTGACAACACGTTTAAAAGTATGTGACTGACGACATCAGCCTAATAAAATTGTATTAGTCACATTTATTAACAAGATATGCGCTTAGTATTTCCTTGAAATGTATGCAAGCTCATTTAACAGACCACGTGTGCAAAGAACGACACACACCCGCAGCACATCTTCACGAATTCACAATGTTTTCACCGCAGAGCAAAATCTGAAGGTGGCACATGGGAGTTTGCGTTAGTAACACTTGGTTCCACGTGAATGTACTCGGGTCCAATTCCAGGCATCAGGCACTGGTCACCCCTCTCCAGCGGGCCTCGGGCCCCTAGTACCGAAACAAACTCTGCCCTCTTTATTTACACGTGATCGATAGTGCCAAGATCCGACAGTTCAGACTTTGAAGCGCGCCTTCCGTGATCTTGCACCTGGGTTCCTGTGATAATATCTTTAATCAGGCTCCCTACAGCTTCCATTACCAGCGACTTCAACCAAGCACCAAATTACCCTGCAGGCCACGCCCCTTTCCACCAGCTACCCGGGCTTCCTTCCGGCCGGTAGGTTCCAATGAAGAAGCCCCCTTATCTTGTGCCTACTCAATGGACTGTTCCACTTCACTCTCCGTCTTTCCTGCCTCGCTGCACCCCATCAAGCCGGCCCTTCCCGGCACCTGCACACGGTCCTTTGGCTGCCCCCAGCCCTTACTGGCCAATGTGATCATGTTCGTCTACACACCATCACAGCTGCCAGGTGACCCCATGCCCGGTGTGAACCCCTCACACACACTTGTTTTTTTCACCCAACTGCACGTTTTTTTCTGAGACTTGTAGTTTCACTTTTTACTTTTTTTCATAAATTCGAATTGTAGGCCTACAAGCTCCCAACATAAGGAATGCTATTGTTTAAAAGGACACAATTGTATAAAAGTGTAGCATACGCGTCTTGACAGCTATGCACAACTCCTCACCGCCAGACTTGACCTGCTGCCCTCACAAAGGACGTCACATTACGACTTCAGACAGGGTTTGCCTCTGACACTCACTTAAGGCCCTGCAGCCAGATTCATGAAGCCGGAATCGGCTCGCAAAGGGCCAGATTCTGAGAATCTGGCCCTTTGCGAGCGCTATTTTTGCAATTGGGAGTCATCATCCCAAATGCAAAAATCGCTATTCTAGAAATCGCTAAATTGCGATTAATTGCATTTAAGGAATCTCAATTTGAGATTCCTTAAATGCAATTCATGAACTATTTAAAAATTGCGAATTCGCAATCTGGGGCCGCTATATACCACGAAGTCTAACTACATGGTAAATAGCGAAAACTTAGAAAAATGCAATTAAGTGCATTTTTCTAAGTTGTATGTTACACACACACATGTCCTTTGGACATGTGTGTGTGCGCAACACCAGTGTACATTGCCATTTCAGGGGTGCTATAGGGTGTCCTTTGGGCACCCTGGCACCCTTGAAATTGCTTCCTTATTTGCGATTCGCTAATTGCTAATCGCAAATAAGGAATGACTCCCCATTCATTCCTATGGGCCATTAAGCCCATAGGAATGAATGGGAAAGCCATTCCTTATTTGCGATTTGCAATTAGCGAATCGCAAATAAGGAAGCTGTAGAAATCGCATAAAATATTGCGATTTCTACATGCATCCCGTTTTGCGAGTCTTTAATAGCGATTCCTTAAAATTCGCTATTAAGGACTCGCAAAACGTTACTTTGATGAATCTAGGGGTTAGTCTTTATTGTGATCAGATTTGCTTTTGTCAAAGTTGTCGATTTAGGTTGCTCCAGGCTATGCAGCTGATTCACATGTCTTATTTTACAGAGTGGTGTAAATAAAACCGACATTTGAAAGTCAGGAAACTACATGGTAAGATTTACATTTCTGTTGGAGGAACAAACACACAGATTTTCACCACATCTCCTCCTTCTTCTAAATATGCATACAAACAAATATGACTCTATGCCGTAGGACACGCTTCCCATCTTGTCTTTTGCAGTCAACTAGGGGTGGTAGACCACTGCATAAGGAAAATGAGAGAGCACCCCAAAGGTTGATGCATTTAACATAAAACTGACCATTCCCTAGCCCTGTTGGCCTTTGAAGAACTCTCTTGATTTCCATAAAGGTCCATCCACCTCAGCTAAACCGGCACCCCTGACAAGAAACTGACCCTAACCCAGCTCTAGTTTTTTTTTATTTAGAAATGTTCCATGTATAGGTATGCCCACCTGTGGACAACACTCCCTGTGTTATGTTAATTTATGTTATGCTATGCTATGTTAAACTTCTTTTTGACACTGAACCACAGGCACCCTAGTGGATGCTTCAGGGCGTGCGGGTCACAGACACAGCCCCGTAATGCCCATCAGCGGATACAGAAGAACTATGTGTAGAGAGACTTACTGCATTGTGATTTAGTTTTAGCACTCCTTCAATGGCCAGCTTAAAAAAAAGTCATATACATGTCTAAATTTAATTCTTTTCAGTGCTGTACCTTCGCCAGCCAAGTCATTGGTGCTGAAACAATTATCAGAATGGGGATGCTGATATCAATGTTACATCACTGAAGTCATCAGCATCATCAAAATGACTGTATCCGACTAATACAAGTTAATCATAAAAGTATATATATATACCCGGACGAAACGCGTCATGCTGCCATCCCCATTGATGGAATAAAGCGCACTATTTCTTGAAAATCCTTGGTTTGTGGTCTGTACTTGGCTGTGTCCGTGTGGTGTCTTCGGCGCTTCAGGATTGTGGATCTCTATATATATATATATATACACATCACAGTTAAAAATGTTAAAAGAAGCAATTCATCAGTAACAATCAATAAATAATTTCCTGGATTTGAGACACATACATAAAAAAAGGCAACACTGTAACAAGTTAGAGGATTAAGCAGCATTCATAAAAAATACAGGGCTAGACAACATTGTCTAAAATTGTGCTTACGTAAAAGCGGAATTAAAAACCTTTCCCATTGGTTACAATAAAATTTACACCAAAAGAAATGTGCAAATCAGACTGTCGCAAAGTGTCATCACATGGGCAACACAGGAGATCCTTCGAAGAAAAGATAGCAGCAGGGTGGCCCAACATACAACGGATATAATTGAGCCAAAACCTTAGCAAAATAAACCTGTGCCGTGGGATTATTGCAAAATCCAAATAGGGGAATATCCCCTCACCCTGCAATGGCCCTTCAATATATTCTCTAACGGTAGGTTTATTACGCTGTACATTCAATCCCCCTTCTTTAGCAGCGGTCATAAAACAGGTCTTTAGTGCTTGTTTCGAGAAAGAGCCACATTTTTCTGGCGATACAAATAAGCTACCTAAATCAAGA
Organism: Lissotriton vulgaris; assembly: GCF_964263255.1. Taxonomy (NCBI): domain Eukaryota; kingdom Metazoa; phylum Chordata; class Amphibia; order Caudata; family Salamandridae; genus Lissotriton; species Lissotriton vulgaris. Next base: position 259,396,702 of record NC_141687.1, read on the forward strand.
GTGAATAAAATATCTTTCACATACTTTTGCCATAAAATGTTCTCCTTGTACTCAAGGGATAGGCAATCCTGTATTATTTGTTGTGTCAATGACACTGTGTCTCTACGCCAAACTGAGCACCATCAGAGGATGGGAGCAACGTTTATATAAGGAATACTTAGTTCTTCGCGTAAATTAAAATTGGAACAACCAGTGGGGAGATTCATCATCGATTTCCAAAACAAATCCTATATTGTTTGGATCCTCTTTGAGTCAATATGGCCCCACACCCCTGCACCATACGTGGCTACTGCTCTTGATTTAGCCCCATAGACCTTTCTTAAAATGTCTGTGTTTCTTGTTCCCAGCTTATTTGAGAATGAGCGTATAGCATTAGTGCTCTTTTCTAACATAATCCCACGATTCTCTACCATACTCCTCCAAGATGCCTTATAATTGAAAGTGATTCCTAGGTATGGGAAAGACTCCTTCTGTGTCGCTTTACGATTTGAGATAAAAAGGATGGTGGTTTACTCAGTTTTTGCCCGACAATTAAACAAATGACTTGGATTTGTTTGTATGGAGATCCAAACCTTTCATAAAATTCACATAAGCGTTTAACATTGTCTGGAGGGGTCTTCCCGTTCGCGCAATTAAAACTGCATCATCTCATATAATAAAATTGGAATCTGCAACTTGCTTATTCTGGGCACATCTATCGTTGATTCTAGTAATTTAGACTCCACCCCATTAGTATACAGCGAGAATAAAAAGGGTGCGAGAACGCACCCATGGCAAACTCCTCTTGTTACTGGGAACCACCTAGTGCATTCTCCTTGGGGCCCATACCTAACACATGCTTCAGCCCTTGAGTACTGTTGTCTGATTAAGGTAATCACTGCCTTGTCTACCCCAATTTTCCTCATAATTCTCCAAAGCTGTGGGTGAGATACACAATCAAAGGCCGCACTGAGGTCCATAAAGGCCAGGTATAAATTACCTTGCTTTGCCTGAGTATACTTCGCTATAAGCAGTCTCAAATTCAGGCATTGATCTTGTGTGCCTCTCCCTCCTTTTTGAAACCGATATTGTGCAGGGATCAGGATATTATTTGTCGATGCCCATGTCTCCAATCTAAATTAATAGCACTCTGCCCATTAATTTTGCTGTTCTAGCTAGAAGGGAAATAGGTCTGTAATTCCTGGGGTCTTGCGTGTCCCCTTTTTTAAAAATTGGGACTAAAATGGCTTTAAGCCAGGAGGCGGGAGGTCCCTCTCTTGCTATTGCATTAAAGGTATTAGTAAGCAGCAGACTACAGAGGTCAGGGCAGTCTATAAAAAAAAAATCTATTGGAGCACCATCAAAGCCAGGCGCCTTACTGCTGGTACTTTGTTCCAGGGTTATACATACCACCCCGTTATCAAAAGCGAGGGTATTAATAGAAGAAGGGACATGCTCTGCATCCATAGGCCCTGAGCATACTGGAGGTACGGTAAAGGTGTTAGTGAAGTGCACAACCCAGGTATCCTCATCCACATGCGTATCCAAACTAGGCTCCACATTAGATTAAGAAAATGGGGCGTTAATCGTTAGCCAAAAATCCCTTACATTATTTGTGACAGATGCGGCCAGTAATTTTTCCCAGGCTTCTTCTTTCAGGTTCTTTAGTCTATTCTTCCTCGCCATCGAATAACTTATATGGGCTTGTTTCACAAGTAGGGGATCTTTTGGTACATCTTTTGGTACAATCCTGAGTGCACGGTGTAAATCAGAAAGTGCTTTAATGCACTCATGGTCAAACCATTTCAGTCCCTTAGGTTTACGAGGCCCGCCACTCTTAGAGAGGTTCCTTTTTACCTCTTGTAAGATAGGTTTGAAGGCTTCAATGGTAGACCCTGAATTCTAATTTGGGTCAAGACATATTTCTATTTCATTCATTGAGTTTGAGATTACCTGGGGAATGAGTACAATCTTATAAATGCTCTTCCGCTTGAGTGTTATCCCGTTCCTTCTTCCTATAATGGGGTTTGGATGAGAAAAGGTAGTGCTGTGAATACCTGTCCAGTTCATATGCCAGCTTATGGCTGCGTTGTCGCTAAAACCCAGGAATTCAACTTGCTTCTAGTTGAGGTTTTCACCCAGTCTGGCTGATGCTATTATGAAATCTATGGAGGAACTAGGGGCCCGATGTAGGTGGCCTTTACCGGTCGGTAACGGCCGATTTCGGCCGTTACCGACCGGTAAATGGGTCAATGAGATGTAGGGGGACCTTGTTTACCGATTCGGTATATTTACCGAATCGGCAAAGTTACCGAATCTGTAAAATACCGAATCGGTATTCATACCGATTCGGTATTTTACATATGTAGGTGGGACTCTTCTGAGTCCCAGAGGCCTTACAGAATCGGTATTTTACCATGAAATAAAACCTCATGGTAAAATACCGATTCCGGTGTGCATGCACATGTGTGCATGCACACCTATGCCATGTGACAGGCAGACCTGCCCTTAGGGCATGTATGCCTGCCACATGGCACCCACGCCTGTTTAGGGGGTGCCAGGGGGTGTCAAAGTGACACCCCCTGCACCCTTGTGAAATTCGGTATTTACCGATTCGGTAAATACCGAATCGGTAAAGCCTATTGATTCCTATGGGCTTTGAAGCCCATAGGAATCAATAGGCTTTACCGATTCGGTATTTACCGAATCGGTAAATACCGAATTTTACCGATTCGGTAAAAGGGAACATCTGGATTCCCTACATACCAACCCCTCACATTTACCGAATCTTGATTACCGAATCGGTAAAATTCGGTAATTTTCGGTAATTAAGATTCGGTAAATGTTACTTACCTACATCTGGCCCTATGTGAGGTGGAGCAGAAAGTTTCTAGCGGGAGACCTTCAGATTAAGATAGGATAGAGGGTTCATAACCTCCAGGTTATTTATAAAAAATAATTTATTTAGAGCATTCCCATAGGGGTTATGTGTAAAATGAGTGTTTGGTCCCCCAAACTCCTCTAAAAGGCCACATATTGGAGTTAGTGCACCAGGGCAAGGGTGTACATTAAAGTCTCCTATACAGAGCACCAATGAGTCTTTCTTGCTTGTGCCTATGATCCTGTTCATGTTTTCCTCCACTATGGCAACCCCTTTGAACATTTCACTCCTAAACAAGTTATTGAAGTCATAATGATTGTGAAAAATCCAAGTGTCACACAAAGAACAAGCGTAGCAAATGTGTCACCCTCATTCAGCAAGTGAGTGGTAATGGTGTGGTGCATAGACAGTGGTGCATTTTGGAGCACATTGTCGCAAATAAATTGCTAAATCAAGTTTTGGTATCACACTGTTGTTTACCGATAGCACATTTTCTTTGGGAATGGCTGCTAAATTTGCACAGACCTGCAGTTTTACTGATTGAACTATGTGGCGCTCAAATGATAATGCTGTAGTTACAGCAAATATTTACTATTTGCACTTCACCTAGAAAAGTGTTTTGATTTGTTCTTATTACCATTATTTATTTCCGTCACAGTTCGGAATTACCCAAAAAAAGTACAGCCTGATTCATGTAGGTAAATTGCACTCGCAAAGGGCCAGATTCTCAGAATCTGGCCCTTAGCGAGTGCGATTTTTGCATTTGGTATTCATGATACCAAATGCAAAAATCGCTATGTAAGAAATCGCATATTTGCGTGGAATGGCATTTAAGGAATCTCTAATAGAGATTCCTCAAATGCTATTCATGACACACAACAAAATTGCGATTTTGGACTTTTGGGGCCGCTATTTACCGACAGGTCAGACCTGTCGGTAAATAGCAAAAACTCAGAAAAATGCTTTTAAAAGCATCATTCAAAGTCGCATGTAGCACACACACATGTCCTTTGGACATGTGTGTGCGCAACACCTGTCCAAAAGTGCATTTTAGGGGTGCTACAGGGCGTCCTTTGGACACCCCTGGCACCCTTAAAATCGCTATCTCAGTTGCGAGTAGCAAATTGCTACTCGCAAATCCCCATTCATTCCAATGGGCCTCTTGGCCCATAGGAATGATTGGGGAGTATTTGCGAGTAGCAAATTGCTACTCGCAAATAAAGAACATGTAGGAATCGCTATTTAAGTAGCAATTCCTACATGAATGCCGTTTTGCGTGTCCTCAATAGCGATTCGCTATGATTCGCTATTAGGGACACGCAAAACGGCATGTACATGAATCAGGCTGTTAGCTTCATTTGTTCTTTCCTAACTTCTGATATAGCTTGAAATATTTGAGCAGTGTGTTTATAGGTATTTAAAATGTGTTATGTGTTAGAAAAAAGGGAGATCCCATAGCCTTTCATAATGAAAGCACCCCAGCAAGGGTGCCACGTAGTACACGTTACAAGTTGCTCTTACTTTGCAGTCAGAGAAAGAAAATACAAATTTCCAGGTTTATAAAATAGGCAATGATTTGTCAGAAAACAGCATGACATTTTACCTCTGTCTTTGTACGCACAGCAGATGTGACAAAATAAAAACATAACTGAAGGCATCTTTACTACTCATTCTATTTCTGAACCCCAGCATAGATATTTTAGGGGTGTTGCTGCAGCCACTGCACCCCCTTTTCGATGCCTATACGCCCAGTTGGCCTTAAGGGACATCTACTGATTTCTAGAGTGTCTCATCCCCCTGTGGTAAAGAACTTCTGCTGAAGTGGGACTGACCAACCTCTCCCCTGCTGGCTCACTGGCACAGCTGCCTCAGCTGAAAAAGTGACACTTGCATGCAATGGACTCTTCGCCAGCCCTAGGGCCCTTTTGGGAATTGCCTCGAGTTCTATGTTTTGAAGTAAACAAATAAGTGATGGATGGACTGCTTGAAATAATCTCAGCCACTGGTAATTGCTCGGATCGCATCCCAGTCCATCATTTTGATTTCTACGTAGGCCCTATCTGTCACTGAAACCAGATTGATGGTCTCAGAGGTCCATTGCATGCATTGGTGGTCGAAGAGTCCATTGCATGCAAGTGTCACTGCCATTGTAGCTTTTTAGGATATTTCTTAAATCCTTTATAGGCTTGTACTACTTTTTGAGGACAGGTGAGAGACTGGTGAGACTGAGTGGAGGAATCTTGCCCCGTGCCCAACCGTATGTGCTCCTGGCTGCGGGGCAACTTAGTATCCTAGGCGTCACCACAGTGCCAGAGAAAGGAATAAACTGGTTGCAAGTGAGAGCCCAGGCGTGGGGTACTGGTCCCTCTACTCCATCGATCATGGGAAAAGACAAGGGGAGCAAACTGGCTCCAGCCAATGGAACTGACCAGTAGGCAGTCTCAAACCCCGAGACGCATTGCACGCACTCGCATGGCACACAATCCACAGATGCGCCAATTCCGTGTCCCACGGCTGCAGAACTCCTGGTGGTAATTCAGGGCTCTCGTATTGCACTGGAAGGAAAGATGGACATCATGGCTATGGAAATAAACCATCTACGTCTGACACCTGAGGAAGGTCGCGGACCAAACCACGTGGTGAAAGACAATCTGGATGGTCTTAAAAAGGATGTTAAGTCACTGAAAGCTGCGGTGGAGGGGCTGAAGTGCAGCGTCAGTCAGTCGGAGAAGCGCCTTGAAGATCTCTACTTGGTGGGCTTTCCAGAACGAGTTGAGGGGCCCTCAGCAGAATTCTTTCTAGAACAATGGATAACTAAGACTCTTCAACCCCTGAAGCTGTCAAATTTCTTTACAGTGGAGAGGGCCCATAGGACGCTGGTGCAGGCACCGCACCTCGGAGCACCACCGTGAGCCCTGATTGCTTGTCTTTCAACTACCGTGACCAGGATGCTATTCTGTAACATGTGGGCATGCGCAGTACCCCCAGATATGAGGACAAGCAAATCTTAATTAAATACGACTACACTCGTACGATTCATACTATGCGCAACAACTTTATATCAGTGAAAAGAAGACTGAGAGACCTTAATATCAAGCACAGCCTGCTACTCCATGCTAAAATGTGCATCCAACACAAAGGCCAAGTACACTTTTATGAGTCCTCAAGAGAGGTTAGAGACTGTTTGGACACACTGAGGGGGGGATAATCCTGCTGATACACACAGGAGACGTGGAACACGAGTGGATGCAGTTCGACGCTGGGCCAGCACTAGACGGACACCAAAGAAGCCCTTGAAAAAGATGGGGGATACAGTTATATAACCCATTCTTGTTTGTCCAGATGGCAATTTGAGATTGGAGGCCCCTGGATCACTGGATCGAGGCGCTTTCTCACAGATTCAGCTGGTACATGATACATTGAGCAACAGCATGATGCTAACTAGGCTGCCGGCTTGCTGGGGGACGCCTGGTGTGATGTCATTGGGGGGGATATACGTTGACCCCCTTGTGGATGACAACGTTAGCTGAGGATACTCCCTGGTAGGGTTTGCTTTTAATGCTGTCTAGGTGTCTGAGGTGTTGCGGAGACCAGAGGCGCCTTACTGCGGATAGAGCTACAAATGCTTAACTGTACTGCTGACTTTTTATATTTGATTGTGATGGGTAACACCAGAAATTGCTCTTTGGGGGACTTCTGGTGGGTCGCACGCCTGCTTGATGCTAGCAGCAGGAACTGAATGATATTTGTTGGGTGTGACAATTCGGTGGCTGAAGGCAAGTGTTGTGCCGCCATCTTCCAGCCTGCTGAACACCTGCCTGGGACTTGCGGTTCGGGGTGGCCATGGCCGCTCGGCCTATATAACGCTTACTGCCTACTACTTGCCTTAGTGAATTAAATGGAGGGTGGGGTAGGGGTAGTAGGGCGGTGATCTGCACCCTTCTGGCCTTTAGTTGTGCTGGGGGATCACTGTATATTCTGCCTGTGGAGGGAGGGTGCAGGGGGGTTATTGGGGTGTTTTTTAATTCTGTTTTCAATGTTTTTCTTTGTTTGGGGAAGACTGCTCTTGATGCTCATATACTATGGGCACTATTGTTAGTGCCGGTAAGGTTGAGTGGGAGGGCCATGTGGACTGTCTTGATATGTGATATGTAGGTATGTATGGGAGGTGACTAAAAGTTCCTCATTAGGGGGATGAACAGCCCTGCAAAACGCCATAAGATTCTAGCATATCTCAAGCGATTTAGGATTACAATTGCCTTCCTGCAGAAGAATCCCCTGTGGGGAGACTGTATCACTGCACTGGAGGGGTCAAAAATATGCCATCTTGTATTCTGGCCTTGCCGGAGGGACCCTTAAAGGGGTGGCTACCGGTGATCCTTTCCAAAAATTTGTGTGTGTGTGGACACTGACAGACAATACGTGATCCTTCATGGTATCCTGGATCCACACAACTTCTGCTTAGTAAATGTATATGCCCTCAAAATTGATAGTGTGACCTTTTATGGGGAGGTACTAACAGCGACACAGAAGTTGCTACTGGCAGAACTATTGATTGCTTGGGACTGTAATTGTGTGCTGGACAGGGACATGGATAGATCCCCCCCCCGTGTCAGGTCACTAAGCCTCATCATACCGATACCCTGAAACAAATGATGAGGGAAGTGGGGCTGATGGACGTTTTGGGGTTAAAAAAGCCGCAGAAGCGTGCATATTCCTGTTACACACACGCAGCTGATACCCACAGCAGACTAGACTATTTCCTTATACAAGCAGATGCCCCCCCCCCCCGAAAAGTGTCTAGTATGACTTGATTTGATTTGATTGATTTGATTTTGGGTTTTGTAGAGCGCACAGCTACCCTTAGGCATCCCGGCGCTAGTGAACACAGTCCTGTAGGGTGGGAAGTCAGGTGGGGGAGTGCTCAGGGAAAGAGTAAGGTCTTCAGTCTTTTCCTAAATCTGAGGTGGTTTTGTTCCTGCCTCAGGGAGAGTGGGAGGGCGTTCCAAAGTCTGGGGGCATTGTACAAAAACAGGCGACCGCCTGATCTGGCCCTCCTAATTCTGGGGACATTTGCCAGGGAGAGGGTGTTAGATCTAAGTTGTCTACTTGATTGTTGATGGGACACAAGAGGCCTGAGGATGGGAGGGCCTTCATTGTGCAGTATTCTATGTGCAATGCACAGGGTCTTGAAATTGACCCGTTCCTTGACTGGCAGCCAGTGCAGACTTCTGAGGGCTGGCTTGGCCGAGTTCCTTGCTGCGGTTCCTGTGAGTATTCTTGCCGCCGCGTTTTGTGCGCATTGAAGTCTGTGGACTACAGAGACTGGGGCCCCCAGATATAGGACATTCCCATAGTCCAATCTGGAGTTCACCAGCCCCTGCATCAAGAGCTTCCTGGATTGAGGGGGGAGTAGATGGAGGATCTTTCGTGCCATCTTCATAAGGCCGAAGCATGTTCCCGCAGTTTTCCTCGCTTGTGTTTTAAAGCTGAGATCCTGGTCCAGCCAAATCCCTAGGCTTTTTACTTCGGATTTTGGGGATGGTGGAGATCCCATGCATGGTGGCCAGGGAAGAGGTGTGGGGATTTTATTTGGGTTTCCTAAGAGCAGTATTTCTGATTTTTCCCCGTTCAGTTTCAGCCGGGACTCGCACATCCATTGGTGCACTTTTTCCAGACAGCTAAATAGATTGGTGAGGGCATTGTTTGATTGGTTGAGGGAAACGACGAGCTGGGTGTCATCGGCGTACATTATTGATTTAATCCCAAAAGGTTTGACAACATCCTCGAGGGGAGCCATGTACACGTTAAAAAGTGTGGGGCTCAGGGAGGACCCCTGGGGCACCCCACACTTGAGTGCCTGAGCCTTGGAGATGGAGTGCCCATCTGTCACTTGAAAAGACCTGTCTTCAAGGAAGGATGAGATCCAGGCTAGAGCGGAGTCTGACACTCCCATCAGTTCAAGACGATGAACAAGGGTTGCGTGGTCCACCGTGTCGAAGGCGGCACTCAGGTCGAGGAGGATCACTGCCACTGATCCTCCTCCGTCTAGTATGCCCCTAGCTTCTTCGACCACGGCTAACAGTGCGGTATCCGTCCCTTGTCCTGGTCTAAAACCTGTCTGGGTTTGGCGGAGGAGCTGGTTGGTCTCTAGGAACTCAGAAAGGTGTTGATTCGCTACTCTCTCGGCGATTTTGCTCAACGCCGGTAGCAGTGAGATCGGTCTAAAGTTTGATGGGTCAGTGGGATCAAGATGTGGTTTTTTTATGAGAGCCTTCACAGTGGCTTTTTTCCAGTTTGCTGGGACTGTGCCATGTTCGAAAGAGGCGTTGATCAGGTTGGTGAAAGGAGGGGCTATAGTGGAAGCAACTTGTTTCAACTTACTGATCGGAGCTGGATCTGACGGGGCGCCGCTTTTGACTTTGTGCAGGACATTGAGAAACGTTTCGGTGGTGATTTGGGGGAAGGAGAGCAACCTCGGGGTGTCTTGGGAGGCCGGGTGGTAAGGGCCTCTTAGTGCAGTCGGCGCTGCCGGGAGGGAGTTGAGGATTTTTTTGATTTTTTTCGAAAAGAATTCGGCCATCTGGTTGCATTTTGTGCCATCCAGGTCTGGCGGTGGAGGGGGTTCCTGTATTTTGGAGAGGAGTTTGACTATCCGATAGGTCTCTTTAGCGGAGTTGGTCGCGGCTGCTATTTGATCCTCAAAGTAGGCGGCCTGTGCCGCTTTTAATGCATTTTTGTAGAGCCTAATGTGGGCTTTGTATCCACTTCTGTCTTCTGTGTTCCAGTGCTTTCTCCATCACACAATTTAGAAAAGCAAGGAACCAGTATTGATTCCAGGTTTTCTGATTTCACATTTTGAAATTCAGCCACCAGGCAGGTATTTATCTCTCTTTCCAATTTACATAAAAGGTTACTGTTTTGTCTTTTATTATTGGCTAGAGGTGGGCGAGCCACTTAAAGCTCAAGCCAGGCTGAGGCCTGAAGCCTGGCTCTGGTTCTGCTCGAGGTCCTGTTAGAACCTCAAACCCATGACGAGCCGAGCTTTCATGTAGCTCCTGCCTGCCAACCTCTCTCTAACCTCATGCACAAAAAAGTAAAAACCGAACATTAACATTTGAGGTAAATAGGAGAGACAACAAGTACCCATTTAGTGGTTGATTTGTACAAAGTGAAATAAAAAAACGTTCATTAATCATTGGTTCCCCGCTTATCCAAATTGTGTGATCTTAGGCAAATATTTTACTTTACCCATCCTTCTTTTTCTTCACTATCACAAATGAAAACACCTTCAAATGTCTGAGTTCCAAGTATCAGCTGTACAAAAACATATTGTTTTGATTTAATAGACTATAATATTCCTCTGTCACCAAGAACTGGACCACATAAGGGTTCACAAGACAACTGTCTTGCGTTGTATTTCACAAATGGCACTTTCGCCAGAATGGGAGCGGGGCAGAATGGTTTTCAGTTAATTTTAAAACCTATCACTTTTAATAAGTACTTATTTTTTTAAATGTTTCTTTATAGGTTATATATACGTACAAGAAAACATACATTCATTACGTGGGTAAACCCTCTTTGGCATTGATACATTAGCCATTACATTTTTGCTCGGGTCCCCCTTAGTTGGGTATACTTTTTTTTATAGAGAGGAGTGTCTAAGATGGGAAAGTACTTCTCAGTGCAGTGTTCTAATGTGACAAATTAATGTCAAAGGCTCCAAATGTGAAAGAAATACACTTTTTCAATTGTGATTTGACTTCATCACATTTTATGTGACGTTTGTTGTATGATTTACATCGCAAACAGTTTCAGGGCTCGGCTCCTGCACAGGCTCTAAGAGCCAATCCAGACCCTTGGCTCTGGCTCAGCTTGACCTGTTAATTTATTGGCTCGCCCACCTCTATTCTTGGCTCACTATGAAAAACCAACAGGGAGATAGCAGACCCGACTCAGTGCCCCCAGACCCAACTAACAAACAAAGAATGCATTTATTATGGGGTGTCACACCCTCCAAGCACCCCCCTGAAGCAACACCCCTTCTAAAATGGAGCCTGGAGCACGGCATGACTACGCCCCAACCCACAAGGCCCTTCAGTAATCTTCCTAATACACCACAGGCGTCTATGTTACACTATTTACAATATTGCGCATATCTCCAAATACTGTGTGCATGCTGGAGCTCGGCCATTGTCAGGGCGTGAGGGGGGAGGAATTCGGGCGAATAATGAGCATTTGAAGGCAGCGAGAGGGGCTGAATTGGCAGCTTCCAGAGAATAGGCCGCAGCGCTCCAGAGAAGAGGCGCGGGGAGGCTGAGCGTCGCAGATAGGACGAGGTGCCACGTGCAGCCCCGAGAACGGAGAGATAGGATGGGCAGGGGACAGGAGAGGAACAATACCGCCCCGCACAATGGCGGGGGAGACACTGAGCAATGGAGGACGGAGGGCGGAGAGGCGCAGATAAGAGGCAGCAGGGTCTGATGTGAGGAGGAATTTGGAATGAGGGATTAGCGGAAGAAGCCCAGGAATCGCCCAACGCAGCTGTACGCAGTGATAAAAGTGCGTTATCAGGGGGCTCGGTCTCACGCTATCGCGAGATTTCATCCTACCAAGAAAGTTCAGTGAGGTGAGCACGTGGACAGATGTTCCCGTTACAAGCAGGCCGCGGGTTCCTATTCCCGCAGGACAATTCTTGTTAAGGAGTAATAGACTGAGTGTTTGAGTTGCGACCTAAATAACACCTAAATTTAGCTTCCAAATCACGATTCCCTTTATATAGGCTGCCATAAAAGTGTTCAGTATTACTGTATTGTATATTGCGCCAGTATCTTTTATCTTTTCCCACCTTGCTTGCCTCAAGTACATCACCTATATAATTGGATGTATATACTGTGTCAGTATTGTCCCCTCACCCCAGCTTACTCCTTCAGGTATAAATGTGTGTGCACCAATCAGGACGAAGTAAGTAAACCTTCAAAATAACTGGAACTAGATGAGACACTGCCCAGATGCCTACCGGACACAACATGAAGCTCTTCAGTCTTGAAGGAAGAATTGCAGCTTTGGGCAGGCTGAGGACAGACGACCAGGACCACTGGAAGAACACACAGACCACCAAAAGTGCTCCTTGCAAAGTCTGAGCCATATTTATTTACAAGAACACACTGAAGACTTTTTACCCTACATTGCTTAAAATAAAATAATGTTACTCTAACAAAGCATCTAAAATAAATCAGCAAAATAGAAAACTTTAAAATAATGTTTACATCAACTTTATTTCCTCCAAGCAAACGTCTTGAGTTTTGCAGCAGGTAGAATTACTAGTGGGAACACATCTTCAAGATTTTCAAAAATGGCAAAACCAAGATGATTGTGAACTCTTACGACCCCTTGCATGAGCACTGGGAAGCGATTTATAAGATGGAAATGATCATCTCTGTGCTCTAGTGTCCATACTCCCCTTCAACACCCATATTCTGCAGTTGATCTTGGGCAATTGTTCCAGTGTCGTGACACCCCACCCGCCTAGCCTAATGACAGCACACCCCATTTTTGTTGTTGTGCTCCCACTTGCAGAATGTCTTACAATCATGTTGGACCAATCAAGCAGTCTCGGACCTCATCATTGTAACACTGTTGATTCTTGCATCTACTCTCCCAGTTATTGCCTATCTCCAAGCTCACCATAGCAACAATGCCTATATAGAGTACCCAAAGGCACCCCTTCCAATCTGGATTGTTGTCCTTCATCCTTGAAGTGGATAGTGAAGGTGAGACTTGTTCTTCTAAGACTCAGGGTGCGTTTGGCCCTGTAGAACGTGAGGTTTGGATGTGTTGACTCTTGGATCCCTCCCTCCCCGCTTTATGTCTGTCATCTCATCAGTTCTGAAAATCAAACTAAGTCCCTTTCTGCCAGCTTGTGACATGCATTGTGTAGAGTTGCACAAGTCCAAACTCAACACCTCTGTTCTTTACCAACTTCATCTCTTCAGCCTGGAAAACTATTGGCAAGAACAAACCCCTCTTCCCTACAAAGCTGGTACGGCTCAATTCTACCTTCACTTCACTGTGAAACAACACCGGAATCAAATGCCCTCTACTGTTTCCCAGGAATACTGCTTCTCAACATCAAATACTGCACACACCAATGTCCCCACTGACTACACCACTCCACTCATCCTAAGTGAGTCAACCCATCATGACTCCCCGGTACAAAGGCCCAAATCCTAAAAGTCACTTTTCACTCACAAATGACTCTTGATATCCAAATCAAGATGCACCACCTCTCTCTCCTCCTGTTGAACTCTCCCAGATGATTATAAGCAAATAGTGATAACTACCAACGAAGCCAAGCTTGGCTGTGCCAGCTCGTTTATGTGCTCAAAGCAGAAAAAGACCCCTCAATAACACACACACAAATAATTATTCTCGGTTAGACGACCATCGATTGGAGGTGCTGGGGCTAATTTCCTTAATTTCACTTGTAATTCATACTGAAGACCAACATGCCATACATGCTCCAACTACATTGATTTATCCTACAGTGTTAACATAATGTAGACCATCAGGCGTGCAAGCGTATCTCTGAACATCCAGACGGACCACAGTACAGCAGTCACACTGCCAGAAATAAAGCCTGGGATCCACTTCTCAAATTCTACGTTCATTCTGCTAACTTTTTGTCAACGCCCAAGTCACCTTCCAGGATTTTACTTCATCCACAAATGCAGCCATGAAATATCTCAGCAACAAAATGGAATACTTCATCCTCTTTATTTACCTGCTCAACAAAAAACGACTCAAAGTCTCCTAAATCTGCTGGGCTAGAAATAACGCAATCAACATGCAGACCAAGGTCCTCCAGTTTGGAATGCACCCCCTATATCACCTGCGCCAAGACTAACCAGCGCTTCGTAAAAAGCTCCCTAAAAATGTAACTTTTATGAATTGTCTGCCAAGAGTGCCTTAAGGTAATTTAGTTTGATGTACGTTGATATTCAATACCATTGATTCATTTTATTGTAGGCCTTGATGTAGTAACTCCATCAAGCAAATACTGAAAGTGGCAAATGATCCCACAACATGAAACATATCTGGACAGATAAAGATACCATCAGCACCAAAAGCTTTTGGGTTATTGAAAAATTCTGTCTAGTTTCCAACACCCAAAAGACACGTATTTACAGAAGACTGCTTCATGATGCAGTAACAGTACGCTTTCTCTCCCAGAATTCATCTACCCCTCCCGCCACATCTCAACTGTATTTTTCATCTAGGTTTACACTGAATAAATACCACATACATACATCACACAACGTACCGGGTGATGTCTTTTAGCATATCTTGTGCTTTACTAAACATTATAATTTTGGCAATGTTTTCATAAATGCCAAATTAAAATTTCCTAATATGATTATAAGCTCTTGAGCGTGTTCCAAAAAATGTAATCTTATCTTTTGGGTGCTAACTGAATAGTAAGGACATGCTTGTATGATGACACAGCAGTAAATGTTCTTGCTAATAACTGAAAAAATGTATTTCCTACTTGTTAGATGCTGAACGCCCTGAGTTAGTACCTCTTGCAAGCCATGTACCTAAGAGATACCCAGTTGGTGCCGCTACCACCAAACCAGCCAAGACAATGAGTACCATTACTCAAGTTATTGGATACAAATTTGTCGTATTTTTAACATAAATACACCATGGGATAGCACATTTTCCACACGCTCAAATCAAAATGTTTGACATATATTATTGATGGGCATACCTGACTAACCTATAAATATCGAATCGAGGCACCAAGTATATATTATTTGCAAAGAATTAAGGTTCTATAGTCTGGCTCCTCGCTCCGTGCTATTGGACCATCACGAGGGTGACACCACAAACGTGCATGAGAGGGGATATAGAGACAACCTGGAACTCCGGGTAGAAGTCATTACCCCACCTCTTTACAAATCCAGGGCTGAGGGATCTCACCTTAGTGGTGAGTGCAGAGCCAAAGGCCCTGTGGTCCGCACCGCAGCACACTCTGCCAGCCACAGGTAGGGTGACCAACCGTCCGTAAATTTCACGGACAGTCCGTAAATTGGACCTCACGTCCATTGTCCGAGAGGATCCCTTTTACGGACGCCTTTAGTCCGTAATTCTGGGCCCTGCAGGGAACAGCACTGTTCCCTGCCAGAGGCCTCAACTCCCTAATGGGGCCGCCACAACCTCCTCCTCGGAGCACAAGAACAGCCCCACCCGCCCATTGTCATTCTGTCTGCGGGCTGATTGCCACATTCAGAATGACAATGGGCCAGTTTGGGCTGCAAAGCATGTGGTGGCCGGCCTCCTACAACCTCTGTCCACGGCAGGCATTCTGTCAGACAGAAGACTACCTGAGGGGGGTGGGGGTGGAGTTGTTTATTTGTTTCTTGGTTTCTTGGCGTTTGCAGAAGCATTTTGTTTTTACGCAGGAGGCCTATCGGGCTGCCAGCTAGTTTGGGACGATTAGAGAGGCAAATCGGAGAGTTAGTTTGGATTGTGTTGTAGGCAGGAGCTCTCAACTTCAATGTTATTCTACACAGAAGACAATGTAACTAGATGAGGCTTGCAGTGACATGACTGAATTTAATTGAAAATGAGTTAGTGAAGTATTTAGCAGTTTTGAGTGGGAGGAGTTTGGATTGGGTGTTGCCCAATAGAATGCCCCCTTAATTATCTAAATGCACATGTTGCTGAATAAACGTGTAATCATTATAGGCATCTGTCAGAGTAAAGCTTTGTTTGTCCAGTCTCTAAAAGGGGAGTCGGGGCTTTCTGGTGCACTGTGTGCATGGTTGCACGTGCCAAAGGATACGTTTATTTAATTCCACTGGGGTCAAAGGCTATTAGGGTGACAGTATTGCCATTTTAGAACGGATGCATTTTCAATACTAAAGGTAGCCATGATTGCTGCTTTTTTATTTGATGAAACTAACAACCATTAACAAAGCCAATAGTTCTGGCTTGTTGCAGGTGTAACGTTACTTGTTGTGTTATTTGGATACAATGACAGAAGACGCAAAATACCAGTGAGGCGGTACACTATACTAAGCACAGATTTTTACCTTAGGTGTTTAAAGCCGCACCCTTAATTACATCAAACATCCACTTTGAAGAAACCCCCCAGTTTTTTCATCCCACTTAAAGCCCTGGACACAACACTATGTCACAGTCACCTCATGACCTGACGCTGTGCATCATGCATGACTCATGACTCAGATTGCCTATGTGCAAGGGCATAGTGAACCCTTCCCCACCCCACCCCTTGCTTTAGGAACTAGAGCAAAGGTGATGTTCTTGCTGGGCCTCTTCTGCCTGCAATTCTGCAGACAAAGGCTCAGCTCATAATTAAAATGAAAAAGTGGGTGAGTAAGCGAAGAGATGGGTGGATGGCTGGATAGATTAGTGAAAGGGTGAATGGATGAATGTGGGGGTGAATGGATGGATAATGAGAGAAAGGATGGATGGATGGACGAGTGAGTCAGTGGAAGGATGGAGAAGACAAAATGTAAAAAGATAGATGCTTGGGTGGAAGGGTAGAAGGATGGGTAAAAGGGTGTGTGGATGAGTGAAAGGCTGGAGGTAAGAGTTAAAGGGTGGTTGATGGGCGAGTGAATGGTCGGATGTATGTGTAAAATTATGGATGGATGGATTGATGAATTGATAAGTGAAAGGGTGAATGGATGGACCCATGAGTGAAAGGTTGGATGTAAGGATGGATGAGTGAGTGAAAGGGAGTGTAAATTGACAAAAGGATGGATAGATGAGTGAAGGTGTGATAGGGTGGATGGATGACTGATAGGATCAATGGATGAATTCATGAGTGGATGAGTAGATGGATGGGTGGTAGGAAGGATGGCTAAGTGCAAGGGTCGATGGAGAGAGAAAGGGAGGATGGATGGATGACAAGGGTGAACGGGTGTATGAGTGACTCTGGATGGATGAGTAAGTGAAAGGATGGCTGGATGGGTGAAAGGCTAAAAGGCTGGATGGATGAGTGAATGGATGGATGGGTGGAAGGATGGATGGATGAGTGTACCGATGGATAGGGTGAAAGGGTGGATGGATAGATAATGAATGGATGAGTGAAATGATGGATGGATGAGTGAAATTAAATGAAATGAGTTTGCAAATGGTTGAATATGTTTGGCTATGGATGGGTTGAATTATATACTATTGCGTGAACTCCTCTGATGTGTCTGTAAAACTTACCTGTTGTCCCAAAGTTTTGTTCTGAATTTTGACCTCCTGTCCTGAATTTTTGTCCTTAATTTCGACCCTTTGTCCTGAATTTTTACACTCGCTGTCCTGAATTTGGACCCATGCCAGTTGGTCACCCTAGCCACAGGCGACATCCCTACAGGGAAGCCTGAGAGGGAGTGAGAATATGCAGTCACTCAATGGCTGACCAGTACAGGTACCTTTCTGGTCGGTACCACCTAAAACAGGAGACACTTATTTCTCTCCACTACAAGGGCGACTGGGGACTCCGGAACCTTCACCCTCCTGGACCCCACCCCGGGGAGCTTCAAGGCAGTCGGCAGCAATGAAGGCATAGGGAAGGTGATGAATCCTCCTCGATCAACGGATGATGGCACTGGTCCCTCCAATGACACTGAAAGGACCATCCACACCTCAGTCACCCTGCTTTATAATATCTAAATCCCACGTTCATTCGAGGGCATGTCACCAGAGCGGGACCCCCTTCACTGACGTGCTTCCTGTTCCGGACCAGTGCTGGAGCAGGCACCCAGCCTGCAAGGGGAGAAGCGTCGCTGCCTATGGCTGCTATGTTGGCATCAAATGAGGGGGTCGACATGGACCCCCACACGCCCAGCCTAACTTTGCACCTCCCTATGGGGGCAGGGGGGCGCTTTCTCCATTGACGCACTGTCTGAGTGGTTATTATGACCTTGATTTTAGATTAATTTCCAGGTTATCCACTTCAGGATGAGAAAATGTAGCTCAAGACATTAGAAATGTTTCTAATGCAGCCATAACAACGGGTCCCAGCCGGCCATGCTCTTTCTGGGTCATCTTACTTGACACCAGCGTAAAAAGAGAACCCTGAACAAGATTTAGAAGAAGGAGGGGAAAAGTATGCAGGGAAAAGTATGCAAAAGTATGCTGGCCAAGGATTGACATCTATAGAAACGCACTACAGGAGTCTCGGGTATTACTGCTTAAATACAAGGACCTTTACCCTTTAGACAGGCGAGCCTTATCCGGAAATATGCAGAGGGAGAAAAACACGCATGACAACACGAGGAAAAGAACCAATCATTAACAACTTCAGGTGGCATTCTCGGGAACAGGAGTGGGTTCGACTCTGCCGAGTGGCTCTGTGCACGAGACCTAGGCATCCCTTTCACAAGAGGTCAACAAGGGAAATGAGCTTTCCTCCCGCCGCCCTCCCCGCGACATCCCATCGCCCCCCTACCTCAAACGCGGGCCCGACCTGACTCTGCGCGTTGTGCGCCTGGTCTCCGAAAGACTGACGCCTCACCTGTAAAAGTGATCTACACTCCTTTTCAGGATGCGTTAGTTAAAAAAGAAAATGGATCTTTAAAGATACACGTATCCATCAGTGTTATTTACATTCTCATATGCGCGCGCCGCTCCGCACCAACAGGGGAAATGTAAATCAGTCGCGCGCCGCCCCGGCGAGGCCCAGCAGAGCCCTCCCCGCGCGCCGGAATAGAGAAGGCTCCCTTTAAATGCACCTTTAATATGTAAAGCTGCTCGAGCCGGGCTTTAAATAAAGCGGCCCTGGAGCGCGCCGAAAAAATACAGCAGATAAAGAACAGGTCAGGCGAGAGTATCTGGGCCAGGAATCAGCCCTAAACAGCTATTTATATTAATGCAAAAAAGGTACGCCGTTCCCGGCCATGAAATATGCGGCCCTGGGACGGCACTCCGTCCCACCGGTGAGAATAAAAGCCTGCGATTCATGATAGGCAGCGGCGCGAGCGTGAGATAAAATGCTCCGTGTATAATGTATGTCTCCTCCGTGTATTCTCTGTAGGGCTCCTGTAGATGTTTTTATGACAACAAGAAAACACTTACTCAAGGTTAGGTGGCGCGCGCCGTGCTTTGTCATAATGTCTTCCACGCGAGATGGGGCCTTGCACGCTGCAACACAGGAGAACTGAACCTGTCGCTCTTGGTTTTATTCAGCAAGTTGTCAGTCAGTGATACATTTTATTTACAAAACAAAAAGTTGAATAAAAGGTAATTTTATTGACACGTCCGTGGCACTGAATTCATATATGCTGGTTAACACATAGTTACTTAAACTTGTCATTGCTACAATATTTTCCTACAAAAATAAGTTTAGACTGGGGCACACAGACACAGAGCGACAGTCTAATGACCATCCCACCTGATGCTCCATGGCCGCACTGATATTTCAATAAGATACATATATATCGAGTATAAGGGACATCAGCCTTAAAAAGGCTCGCAGATGAGTCCAGCCACAAAGCGAAACAAGTGTCAGCTGTTATAAACACATTGGCATTGTCAACATAAAAGGCTGCCTACTAATTCATGAGTATTGTTGAGGACACTGTCAGCACAATAACTGAGCTGAAAAAGCAAAAAACTAAATTATTTCCTTTATCTACAAAGTGTGTGGTGTTATTTATTGATCAAAATGCCCTGGGGTAAAGGATTTAAACTCAGAAGATAAAGCACATATTACAAGTATGTCACATTTGGTACTGCCCTACCCGAGGTCTGAGCCTCAGAACTATTCCAGGTGCATGAAGTTTACATAAAATGGATGTATGCAAATAATGGGTCCAATTTGTCTACAAATATCTCTTTAAGTGTCAGTTTTCAATAAATGTTATTGTAGACATTGTAATCCTTTTTTCTTTTTATTGTATGTTTTTACTTGTGTATATTTTATGAAAGATCGAATTAAGATTACAATTAAAAGTAAAAAGACTACAAATACTAATTTTTCAAATGTGATCTGAATACATAGGAAATCCCTCACCCACAGAACTTGACAATTAAAATCGAACCTCTGTATAGAGGGAACAAACGTTCTGAGCATGTTTTGGCTAATTAGTACACCACCTAAAATTAATATGGGGAGTCAGTTCACTATAGTCCACTGAAATGCCCTATTACTAACCAGTTATCTTCGTCACTTCTGGTCCTGTTGTCCTCGTCCCATTCATTACGAAGTGAGATATAATTATCTCTCAGACAGAAAAAGAACAAAAGGGATACTGGAACCCATACCCTGCCCTCTCTCACGGGACTACTTAACCCCTTCGACGCTGATGACGAGCTCAGCTCGTCATGAAGTACATCTCTCGTACTCTCATGACGAGCTGAGCTTGTCATGAACCGCGAGATATTCGAATCTTCAGCGCACAGCGGGAAAATGCGCCACACCGATGGTGTTAAGTCGTACTTACCCAGCATTACTTCTGAACTACAGAACGAATGGGACGATGAAAACAGGACCAGGAGTAATGAAGATTACCAGTCAGTCATAGGTCATTACCCCAGCCCCTCCTGTCCTCGTACCCTTCATTACAAAGTGAGAATACCTAAGCCAAGAATATAGAAGAAACCACAAAAAGATACAGCACCAAACAGCAGCACCCAAAAGTGATTTATTATCATGGGCATAAAACCAGTTCAGGAGCTCACAACATGCAACACTCAGAAACAAAAATTGGTATCATCACACAACACATTCAGTAGAGGATAATTCTGTACAAAGGTATTTGAGGAGGCCCAAATAGCAACCTGGCAAATTTCTGAAAGGTGTACCCCTCTCAATTTGACCTAATGAGCTGTCGCCCCCAGAGTAGAGTACCCCTGCACCCCCGCTGAAGGAGGAGAGAGACCCAGCTCAGTCAGCTGCTTGAGTCACCTGCTGATGGACAAAGAAGAAGCCCTCTCCCCTCAGGAGGAAGCCCCAAAAGAAACAAAGTCAGTTTTCCTGAAGGAACTCGTGCGATCCAAATAAACCAGCAAGGCCTGCTTCACGTCCAACAGGAACACAGAACTTCCTCAGCCGACCTTGAATCAGCCACCAAAGCAGGCAGTATCACTTCATGAGACTTATGAAATTGAGGCGCTACTTTGGGCACAAAGGAAGAATCCAAACGTAACACTATCCCCTCGTCAAAAAAAAGACAAAAAGTGTTCCCCAGCCATTCAGAGCCCCAAATTCACCAAGTTGCCTGGCCGAAGTGATGGCCAACAAGATTACAAGTTTAAACGTGACAAATGTATTGTCCACCTTCTCTAAAGGCTCAATGGGAGTAGCAACCAGAGCCTTCAACACCAGAGGCAAGTCCCATAATGGAAACAGAGACTGTACCAAGGGGCGAGAAAGAGAAAATCCAAATAGCAATCTTGCCACCAAGTTGTCAGCATCAGCCAGGTTTCCCCATGGGGACTAAAATGGCTTGATAGCTGCCTGTTGGCCATCAATGTAGACACCACCAACTGTTTCTCAAAACCAGCCCACAGAAACTGTAAAACCTCCGCTAGGGAACATCCCAATGGGGGACAATTGAAGAAACCCACATTAAGTCTGGAAACTACCCCAATGCTTTTCATAGGACTTTAGAGTGGAAGGTCTACAAGACTGTTGTATAGCCACTGCTAAGTGCTGGGGAAGCCCCTTGAACTGCAACACCCTCCGTTCTACTTCCAAACCGAGAGATGAAGCCTAGGAAGAGACAACTAATATGCTTACCGCAGATTAGAGGGGAAGCGGGGAATAACCCAGGGACCCTGAACTGCCATGAGCTTGAGACAGGGAAACCAAGAACGAAGCTGGCCAAAACGGAAACACCATCACTACCACCTAGGATTCCCCAATCAGACATGCCAGGAACTTGTGAATCAGAGCAGTTGGAGGAAAGGAATACAACAGAAGGCATTGGCCAAGGAATGGCCAATGCATATACTCCCCCAGACTCCTTTTCTGCTGGCTACGGGCACAAAACCTGGGCATCTGGGAATTGAGCCAAGAAACAAATAGGTCCAGGAAAGGAACACCAAAGCTCTGGCAGACCTGACAATAAACCTCCTCATAAGAGACATTTCCAGTGAGGGAGGAAAGAACCGACTGAGGGCATCTGCTACCCCTCCGACGAGATCTGCCACCAGCAACTGCAGATGCCCCATCACCAGTGAAAAAGGGGCACTGCCAATGCATTCAGAGACCTGGATGGATCCCCTTTGATGGTTCAGATAAGGCACAGTCACCAGGCTGTCCGAACGTACCACCAAATTGTGACCCAGCAGAAGATGACAGAACACCATGACAGCCCTGTAGACTGCCATCAGTTCCCTCCAAATGGAACAACGCCTCCTCTCCTGCAGAGACCAACACGACTGTAGAGATCTGTCCCCAAGAGTGGCACCCCACCCAGAAGCGCTGGCATCCATAGTCGGGATCACTGCTGGATCTGGCTGCAAAGGTATCTCTTTGGAAAGATTGTCCCAGCACAGATTTGTAATGACAGCATGAGTTACTGGGACTAGCTGGACAAAATTCTGGGAGCATGGATCCCAAAAAGAAAGAAGATGAACCCTCTGAGGTCATAAGTGAAACCGGGCACAAGGAACCATGAATTCCGAGGCTGCCATGTGACCCAATAGTCACAACCACAGTTGCACTGGAAGGGAAGCTCTGCTTATCACCTCTCCTGCCATCGACATCAAGCTCTGGGGACTGGCAGAAAGACCCTGTTCAAGTTGGTATAAAAGCAGGCCCCAATAAATGTCATATCCTGTGAAGGCACCAACTGACACTTTTGCTGGTTTGACTGAAACCCATAAACCTTGAGCATTGCACAAACCACCTACAGTTAGTGAAGAATCTGCTCCTCTGATAGAGCATGGAGCAGCCAATCGTCCAGATAAGGATACAGGTGGATGTCGTGGAGATGGATCAAAGCCACCAATGGAGCTACCACCTTGGCGAACACCCTGGGAACAGACCAAAGGCCGAACTTCAAGACACAATACTGATAACGAGTCCCCTGTATGCAGAACCTCGGAAACTGCTGGAAGTGGAAATGGTAATAAGTATCCTGCCGGTCCAAGGTGCACACCAGATAATCCTTGATCACCAAAGGAATCATCCTCTGCAATGTCTCCATTTTGAAGGGCAGGTGCAGAACAAAGTTGTTCAGTGCCTTCAAATGCAGAAGCAGCCGGAAGCCTCCTATCAATTTTGCAACAGGGAAAATGATGGAGTAAAAACCCTTGCCCCTCTCCATCTGTGGAACTTCCAGAATGGTGCCCTTCCACAGAAGAGAGCAACTCCTCTAGGACAGTGCCACCCTCTTCTCTGGCATGGATGGCCATGGAGTCGTACGAATCACTGAATCTGGAGGAACCTTCAAAATTCGATCCGGTAACCCTGCCTCAAAATGTCCAATACCCAGGCTACTGAAGAAGATTCCCCCAAGGCCTGGAGAAAGTGCAGGATTCGACCGCTGACCACAAACTCCTGACCCATCACCATATAGTTAGGAATGAGGCTTTGGAGGGGGAGACTTGGCCTTCCTGTCTCTTCCTTTGCCAACTAGAAACCGCCCCTGAAAACAGGAATACTGCCCCTGGGAAGGTTGATGAAAGGGGGACTTAGGCTTTAACATCTTATTAAAAAAAGCCTGTTTTAAGGAAGACAAATGCATCTGCTCTTTGAACAACTTGTGGAGTTTATGCACCAATTCTGCCTCAAATAGCAAATATTCCTTGGAAAGGCAACCTAAGGGGCCGACGCTTTCTGGGTTGAACCAGTCTACCAGTCTTTCAAATCTAAATTCTGGCGAGCCGCAACACAAGCCCCGCCGGACAGTGCTGACAATCTCACCACATCAAAGGATATATCTGAGAGATATTCCCCCTGAAGCTCGATATGGTTTAATAGCCCAGAACAGTGTGATGTATCATCTAATGATCTATTCAAAGCCTTGACATCTGAAATCAGAGACTGGCCATATAGGTACAATAAATCCCAGCCTGGAGGGCCGGGTGTGACCAGGAAAACACCTACCGGAGGGAAGCATCCTCTTTTTATTCACTGCATCCTTAATCCCAACATCTTCCACCAAGGATGTCCTCCTCACCAGACTGGCAACAAATGAATCAATGATAATTGAGTCCGGCAGCTCTTTTTGCATATCCTGCAAAGGGTATAACTAGGCCATAAACCTAAGCAGCATGATCTTATCAGGATCCTTCCATTCCCGTTTCAGAACTTCATGAATGCAAGGGTGAGCCAGAACATCAATAGTCGCCAAACTCTGAAACTGGCACAGAAGAGAACCAGTAGATGCGTCTGGCACCTCATCTTCCTGAAACCCCATATTCGCCTTAACATGGCTATCAAATCTGACAACATATCCCAAGCAATATATTTGCCCTTCTGCTCATCAGGGCCAGGACCCACCTCCTCTGACCCTGAGGACTGAAAAGATTGCACAGGAAAAGCCTCCTTAGGCTTACTACCTTCCCCTATCTCCAGGAAAGTCTCATGTATCAAACATTTTGGCTTGCAATCCTTACTCTTCCTGCAGCACTTCGACTGAGGAGGAGAATGAGAGGAGGCTGAAGAAGCAGAAGAAGTAGACTCCTCCACATGCCTTCTCTTCTGAGAGTGTTTCCCCGCGGTTACGCTTGCAACATGATCCAATGAGATGGCCACCATAAACATCCTTAGTAAATGCTGGAAACACAAACCGTTATGTGGCATTCACCCTTAGCCTGGCATACGTAGGCATTCTCCACCTGCGTCATTAAGGAAAACCCCAATAATGGGAAGCACAGGCACGCACTCAGCCACCAGTATGCCGGCGCTCCACCAAGATGTCCAAAACGTAAGTCAGGTGCCCCAGGAAGCGCTCACCAATCCTCGCGCTCCCTGGGCCCCAACATGCTTGTAAACCCGAATGCGTGTCTCCCTGTCAGCCCAGGTACCAGGGAGACATGCACCACTCACAGCAACATAACCCGGATATCTGGCCCTCCAGGAAGCATCTGGGCCGCCAGCACACATGTCTCCCTCCAAGCCCAGCAGCCAGGGAGATGCACTTGTTGCCAGCTGTCACAGCCGCCCCGCTATGATGATGGCCCACAAGATCACCGCCACCCCAGCCCTGTAGGAGCAGCCCTCGTATTCCTCATCCCATTCTATCAGCAAACAGAGAAAAGAACAGAATGAATGCTGGGTAAGTACAACGTAACTACTCCCAGTGGGAGTGGGTGGGGTAACGGTTATAGTGTCCCTTTTTTTCTTTTTCTGTCTGCAAGATACTTATATCTCACTTTGTAATGAATGAATGGGACGAGGACAAGTGGCACCTGGGGGTAATGACCGGTTTTGACACAGCAAGCCTCTTGAATGTCTTCGAATGGAGGTCGCTGACTGTTCGCGGAGACCTAAGTTAAAAAATAGAGGTAGAAGTAACAAGATGAGATCTCCTAGTCTAAAAGGTAAATGCGTGCAAGGGTTTACAGATATGAAAGCAAGCGTGAGCAAAATGGAGTTTCTGATTGTTGTTGGGGATATCTCTCAACCTGTCAGGCCTATCATACTATTAAAGCCACTGTAGACAGCTTTCTTATGACACCACCACAAGAGGCCACAAGAGGGCAGGAGACTGAAAAAAGTCCTTCACAAACAACCTTGCTTGTAGGGAAATGGAAGTACCCAAACATCAAATTGTATTTTTGCCTAGGGCTATAAAACTCCCATAGTTGCAGGAGGGGGAGGCTCAGAGCCTGTGGTGGAACACGTTGTGTCATCTGGTGGTACCAACTTTACCAATATTTGGGCTGACCCACATTTGACCAGTTCTTTATCAGAGGCCAAAGGTAAAGGGTCACTCCGCTGCTAGGCAGGGCATCTGGTGAGGTAAGGTTAGCAAATACTCTAAGATAAGTCAGGTATTCATAGTGGGACTATCAGGAATGAAAAATCCAGATGAATCTTTGAGGCAACACCATCTCAGTGGCAGGATAGTCAGGTGCATCTCAAGAGTGCATTTCCTGAATGGTTTTCTCCTTCTTCCTTTCAAATATAGAAACAACAGTGGTTCTACTTGGAGTCAAGACGCAGCATCATAACACATTCCACGGGGGGCGTGGCTTGGACGCCGAGGCAAGATGGCGGATCCAGCGTGAGCTCCACTCTTCAGCCGATTTTCCCTCTAAAGTGACGGGCATTGCTGTCGGACCATGCGGTGAGCCGAATGCCCGCTTTTGGACTCTCTTCCTGATTTCTCCATCAAGATAAGGACAGCAGCATTTTCTTTCTTCCTACGACGTGGGCGGCCGCCATTTTAGGCTGCCACTCCCACGTTTTCTCCTCAACCTGTTTGCCTTCATGTACCTATCGGTAGGGAGTCAGACACCAACGTTGGATTATGCGGTGAGCCTATCGACCGCTGTTACATTATCCTCATGGCCTCACCTCTTTGACAAGGAAATCGGCAATTTCATGACGCGGGCGGTCGCCATTTTTGCTTTTCGTACCTGCATTTTTTTTTCTTCAACATCGTTGTTTTTCTTCTGCTTTTATTTTTTATAATACCAGGCTTTTCCTGACAGTCATCCTGGTTTTATGCTTTAATATTGCCAAAATGATCTCTGCAGGCAATATTTTCTCTGCCTTATAACTTTTTCCAATGTGTGCATCTGTTTGCTGTGACATGAAAGTATACTTTAACTGAAAGGCATACCTCATTCTATGGATTACTATATATGTCTTACTGATCATGATTTTTGATGTGTGACAACATTTACTCTTCCTCATCGTATCCTGGTGTTTGGTACTTTCTGCTCATTGGGGATGTTGACAGCCGCCATTTCTGATCGCTGAGCTTATGTTTTATTGCCACAATGTTCTCCTTCATATTATATTCAGTTTTTCATGAGTCAGCTTTGTGGTTTCAATACCAACTGTACCTTCTCGCCTGAGGATCTGTCACACATGCGCTTCACTCTTCTCATATCCCTGCTTTCACTGAGGAATTGTGCTTGTGCATTTTGAGGTGTCCTTTATTGCTATTTTACCTTTTCTCTGTATTGATATCGGATCTTTAATTGACTACTCTAACTAACTTTTTAGTACCTCCTCTTCAGGTTAGAATGGCCAACGATTCCCACTCTGGTAGATCATCTGTAACGGGTACAAAACCTAAAAGACACAACAATGATCCACCATCTCCTATTCACTCCTCTCAGAATCCAATTTTAGACTATATTTTGGATAAAGTTCGAGGTCTTCAACCACTTATGTCTACAACAAATGAGAAGCAATGACAAATCGAGGAGAGGTGGATTTTTATGGAGGGCAAGGTGTTAGAATTGGAACAACGTGTCAGCGATATACAGGATGTCACCACAAAGATTCCAATACTAGAACAAGAAATTCATAAGCTGAAAATCCACACAGAGGATCTTGAAAATCGGGACCATAGAAACAACCTAAGCCTGTATGGCCTTCCTGAAAATGTTGAAGGGCCTAATATGGTACTGTTTCTTCAGAAACTCCTACTAGAGCTTCTAGACCTCCCATCTCCACCTACACCCCTGAACATACAAAGAGCCCATCGTTTAGGGCGTCCAACTTCTAATGCTACAAAACCTTGTGGCATTATTATGCTTTTTTTGGAGTTTACTGAATTAATGACAGTCTTGAAAGCTGCAAAACTTAAACGTCGTCTTATTTAGTCTGGCCACAATATCTTCATTTCACAGGATGTTTCTACTGCAACTAATGCACGTCGTAAAGAATTCCTCGCACTCCGCCCTCAGATGCGTCATTTGAATATTCAATATGGAATTCTTCATCCTTGTCTCTGCAAGATTACTCATGATGGTCGTTCTCGCTCCTTTGATGATCCGGACAAACTCAAGCTTTTTCTCCTCATCTTCTCTTCTAATGGAATGGACACTAATGCTTGACCTTTCTAGCTTTCCTAGATTGCCTATTTGGTCTTATTTATTCTGTTT
This sequence comes from Lissotriton vulgaris, assembly GCF_964263255.1. NCBI lineage: Eukaryota > Metazoa > Chordata > Amphibia > Caudata > Salamandridae > Lissotriton > Lissotriton vulgaris. The sequence continues at coordinate 259,424,603 of NC_141687.1, forward strand.
TATTCACTTTGTCCTGCCATGACTTGCTCTTTTCTCTTTCTTTGTTTCTTTACTCGATTAAGGTTCTTTTCTTCCTATCTTCTTTATTCTTATTGCTGAGGTCTGTTTTGCCTTGCGTCACTATGCTCCCTCCTCATTTTCTTCCTCCCTTCCTACAGATCTGGTTATTCTACCTTGATCTGTTTGTTTTTCTTCACTTTCTATTTCTTCACTATTTTTCCTTATGTTGCTTTTTTCGTTTTTTTCTTGAATTCCCTCTTTCTCTCTCTCTATCTATCGTTTCTTCTCTTTTCTTCTCCTGCTCTATCCTTTTTCCTATGCTTTTTACTTCAAACTGGTACTTGGTCACTATTGTCCTTTGTCATTTCTTTACTGTTAAGATATCACGGTAATGTGGGTCTCTTTGGAGACCCACAGTGGAGAAGTGTGGCTCACTGGGTAGAGGAGGCAGACCTGGAAGCAGAGGTCAGCCCGGGAGCAGGGTTCAATTCCCGGCTCGGCGGGGTCTTGAGTCCTAAAAATGTCCATGGACTCGACAATTCTCGCTCGATTCACGGGTTCACACTCTGCAACTCTGAGCAATAGCTTGCTTAATCTCCACAACGGCCCCTCGTGGCGGGATGCCAGTCTTTCACCTTGCGGATACCCTGCCGGGGTTATCTCACAGGGGAATACCAGGACGGGTTCCCTAAGCAAGCGCTTAGAAACCGCTCGGTGATTTGCGCTATATAAATTCCTGTACATTTACATTTACATTTACATTTACTTTGTAGTTTTTTCATTATGTAATTTTTTCCTGTGGTGTGTTTTCTTTTGTAGACTTACCCTTGAAGTGTATCTGCTCCAAATGTGCTGTACCCTCCCTTCCCTCCATTATGTGCAACTTTGTCACGTGGAACGTTCGTGGTCTTGGGAGTCCAGTCAAAAGACAAAAGGTATTGTCTCATCTATCAAAACTTAATTCTCAGATTTCTTTTCTTCAGGAAACTCATCGTAATGATGTAGAGTCTCTTAAGTTGAAAAGACAGTGGGTGGGTCAAGTTGTTTTTTCTCATGTGTCCAATAAAAAGGGGGGCGTAGCTATATTTATTTATTTATTTATTTATTAATGACATTTGCAGAGCGCGTACAATTACCCGTGGGCGTCTCGGCGCTAAAATGCAATGATGTCTCTCCATGATCAGATTGTACAGAGGCTTGATTTACTGATTAAACAACCATGTTTTCAGTTTTTTTCTAAACTGAAGGAGTGAAGGGCTTGTTTTTATATGGTTAGGTAGGGTGTTCCAGAGTTTAGGGGCCGCAATTGAGAAGCGGCGGTCACCCCAAGAAACTGTTCAGCTGCGTTGAACCACTAGTTGATTAAGTGAGGTAGATCGGAGTGTTCTAGGCGGGTTATAGGGAATCAGTTGCTCTTTGAGGAAGCGGGGTCCTTGGTCCTGTAGTGTTTTATAGACTGTGCACAATGATTTAAATTTTACCCTGTTATGGATGGTTAACCAGTGGTAGCTTTTCAGAGTGTCCGAGATGGGTGCAAATTTAGGTTTTTTTGACAGTACGCGTGCGGCAGCATTCTGCACGGTCTGTAGTTTTTTGGTAACTCTGCTCTGTGCATTGAGCAACAGACCGTTACAGTAATCTAGCGATGTCAAAACCAGGGAGGTGACTAACGTTTTGGCTGCTGAGTCTGGTAGATAAGGTATAATTTTTCTTACCATTCTGAGCTTGAAATGGGCGTTGGCTGCCACCTTATTTGCATGGGCCATGAAATTAAGCTGGTCATCGAATGTTACTCCTAGGTTTCTGACTTTAACCGTGGGGCAGGGAGGTGTACCTAAGGCCGGTGGCCACCAGGCTGCTGACCAGAGTGGCGAAAGATTACCAAAGATAACCACCTCCGTTTTATCGGAGTTGAGCTTCAGGCAATTCTTTGCCATCCACTCTACGATAGCAATCATCCCACATTGGAATCTCTCTGCCACCTTCTGTCCATCACCCTTTATGGCCAACACCAGTTGAGTGTCGTCAGCGTATGAGGTTAGGCTCATCCCATGTGCTTTGATGACACTGGCAAGGTCCGACACGTATATATTAAATAGTGTCGGACTTAGGGATGAGCCTTGGGGAACCCCACACAGTAGCGACAGATCAGCTGATTGGAAAGGGCCCAGTGTAACCGCCTGGGTTCTGTTGGCTAGGAAGGAAGCAAGTAGGTCCCTAGCGGTAAGCTGAATACCCATCCTTTCGACACGGTCGACCAAGATCTTGTGGTCAACCGTGTCGAAGGCTGCTGAGAGATCCAGGAGAACAAGCAATGCTGTTCCTCCTTGATCGCGGATGACTCTTATGTCATCAGCTGCTTTGATGAGAGCGGTTTCCGTACCATGGTGTTTACGGAAACCGAACTGAGTGTCATCCAGCAAGTTGTGGCTTTCTATGTAAGCTGACAGCTGCTGATTCATAGCCTTTTCTGTGACTTTGGCTAGGAAAGGGAGGCTCGCTATGGGTGGGTAGTTTTTTAGTTCACCTTTATCTAGACCAGGCTTTTTGAGCAGGGGTTTGATCAGCGTGTTTTTTAATGAGTCAGGGTAAATTCCAGATGTCAGTATTGTGTTACAGACAGCGGTGATAATGGGGATAACTGTGTCTGTGTTTCATAAAGCTTTGTCAGTACAAATTTTATCTACACAAAATGATGATGATGGACGATAGGTAAAGGCAAAGATTGTGGTACAAAAGAAAACTTTAGTCCTCCTAAATATTTAAGGTCCTGTGAAGCCAGATCCAAAATTTTGGAATGACATTAAAATTCTACTTTCCTCCATTGATTGCCCTAATATTATTGTTGCTGGTGATTTTAACCAATGGTTAGACCCTTTTTCCAATAGATTGTCCAATTGTAAATTTCAACCAGATAAATCTCATAAAGCTTTTCAATCGGCCATTGCCTCTCGTTCATTATATGATGTTTGGAAGAACTATAATCCTGATTTGCTTGAATTCACCTTTTTTTCCAATGTCCATCACACCCGTTCTAGAATTGATTATATTTTAGTTAGTAAATCTTTACTGCCCTCTCTCCAAAAATCTGAAATCGGCTCTATTTTTATATAAGATCATGCCCCTGTTTATGCTGTTTTGGACCTCTCCCTCACCTCCTCCCAATTTAGCAGATGGAAACGTAATACTTTTTTGTTATCAGACACGATTTTTATCAAAGAAGCTACCACTTTTATTAATGAATTTTTTACTATCAATATTCCATCGGATACTTCTATTCCTAATAACTGGGATGCTTTTAATGCTGCTTTTCATGCCTTCACTATTTCTTATATGTCAAACAAGAATTTACAATGCAATGGTCTCGGCAATATTATAGGTAGAGCTATTGGCATTGCTCATTATTTTTTTATTTTTTTTGTATCCCTAAATAAATGGCATTGTCATTTATATTGGCAATAGCTTAATTGCTTGCATATGCGAGACCTATTGCATTAGCAGAGAGAGAGTGAGGTAGTGAGATAGAGAGAGAGTGAGGTAGTGAGATAGAGAGAGAGAGTGAGGTAGTGAAATAGAGAGAGAGAGAGGTAGTGAGAGAGAGTGAGGTAGATAGAGAGTGAGGTACTGAGAGAGAGAGTGAGCTAGATAGAGAGTGAGGTAGTGAGAGACCGAGAGAGTGAGGTAGTGAAAGATTGAGGTAGTGAGGGAGAGGGATGTTCTGAGATAGTGAGATAGAAACAGAGAGTGAGGTTGTGAGGTAGTGAGATAGAGAGAGAGAGTGAGGTAGTGAAAGAGAGAGTGAAAGTGAGTTAGTGAGATAGAAAGAGAGAGAGTGAGGTAGTGATATAGAGGGAGAGTGAGGTAGTGAGTTAGAGAGAGAGTGAAGTTGTGAGGTAGTGAGATAGAGAGTGAGGTAGTGAGATAGAGAGTGAGGTAGTGATGGTTTGAGAGAGAAAGTCGTGAGATAGTGAGGTAGTGAGATAGATAGAGTGGAGTAGTGAGGTAGAGAGAGTGAGGGAGTGAGAGAGTGAGTTAGTTAGAGAGAGTGAGTGAGGTAGTGAGAGAGAGTGAGGTAGTGAAAGTGAGAGAGTGAGGTAGAGAGATAGAAAGAGATAGAGTGAGGTAGTGAGATAGAAAAAGATAGAGTGAGGTAGTGAGATAGAGAGAGAGTGAAGTTGTGAGGTAGTGAGATAGAGAGTGATGTAGTGAGAGAGTGAGGTAGGGAGAGATAGTGATGTAATGAGGTATTGAGAGAGATAGTCAATGAGGTAGTGAGATAGTGATGTTGTGAGATAGAGAGAGTTGAGTAGTGAGGTAGAGAGAGTGAGGTAGACAAAGAGAGTGAGTTAGTGAGAGAGAATGAGGTAGTGAGTGAGAGAGAGAGAGAGTGAGGTAGTGAGAGAGAGAGAGAGTTAGTGAGAGAGAGAGTGAGGGAGAAACGCTATCTACCAACACATAAAAATTTAGCACTTACCTGTATATCTTAAACAAACAAATAGCAATTATTTACTAGTGTCAGTCCCTAACACCCCCCCCATATTACCATATTATTATTCGTTGCTCAAATCCCTTGTTGCAAGAAGACCTGTTCAACTATAACTGTAGGCCTGGCTATCAGGTAGTGCTGTTGTACTATGGAGTGCTCTAACACCTATGCGGTAGGGCAGCATCATATAAAAACTTAAATTGATGTATGCACTAATGCACACATATAGGGAGACATGTCCTTTGAACTGAAGCAATCAGTGTCTTATTAACATCCTATTAATTCCTTGTTCAAAGAGAAATGCTTTGATCTTACCCCCGTATGGAATGAGGACCTTTAATGAGATTCATGTCTACACTGGAAAGCAGGAAGTCATGGTGAAAAGAGCAACATACAGCAAAGTATATATTGCCCAGATATAGCTCTCAGCTAGGTGCAAACTATGCAAATACCATATACATAAATATAAATACACATGGATCTGTTGGAAACAAGATTCTCACCTTCGTTTAACCCCTCTCTCTTTCTAGCAGGTTACTTCCTAAAACGCTCACATGCCACGTTCCAGCACAAGATTCATACTGGCCCTTTGTCTATTAAACTCCCTCTACCCTTTCCTGATCTTTTGGCCTTTATTACCCGCTCCGCTCCACTCACTATATACATTGATCTTCTTTTTAATGGGACGTGTACTGAACACCTTTCACTTAAGCTGGAGACTCTGGTCTCCTGTTAAACCCCTTTCAAGTTCCCTCTTGACTCCGTAATGTTAAATCACATGCCCACTGCGTCGCCCCGGTAGAGCTTCTACAGCGGTCAGAGTTAACCTACTGGCTGTGACGACAGTAGAGTTTCTTCATACCTACCCCAAATATATTCACATATACATACATTGTCCCCACATTCGCTCTTGTGAAGTACAACTTACTCCCTATAAGAGCCGGTGTTGTGTTAGCCTTAGCTTACAAATTTACGGGACCCCAAAGGTTCATCAAACGCCTTCGACTAGAAGGGGGCTGCATGGCACCAGGGAAGTCTTCGTGATCGATCGAAAGTGCTTTGAAAGACACACTGTCTTACACAGAAAAATTGAGGTTCTAAGAACCCCCAAGGAAAAAAAAACAGGATTTTCTCTCTCTAAAGCGAAATCTTATTGAACAATTGTTGCCTGAAACTTGAGTACCTAAAATCTACCTGTGATCTATGACGCTTTCCTCTTGAAGGGGAGAACACAGCAAAAAGATGTTGAGAGCACAATATCATGGCAAAGCTCTATGATGCATAGACCAACAACAACCTTTTCTATTAACAAAGGTAGTGGCTGACTGCATTAACCGGCTTAGAGAGCCCAACTTTTTAGCAAATGCATCTATGAACCCAGAAGTCACCGCCAACACTCTTATCGAACACAATTCATTCAACAGACATCTACATCTTGGGAGAGTCAGACACTGCACTTTATTAACAAAGTCGTGCATTTTAACAATTCAAAGTTTGAGAACAAAGGAGAGATTTACTTTTTTGGTGTGCAATGTGTGTGTGTGTGTGTGGGGGGGGCAATGTGTGGAGGGGAGGGCCGGTGTATGAGTGTCTCTCTTTTCACACAACTAAGAAGATCAGAGGCGCAAATGCAGGCAGCAGGGCACCCATGGGCGACGGCGGGGCTGCTTCGGGCAAACAGTTCCAAAAATAGAAGCTTCCCGAGCCATTTCCATACTAAGTGTCCCAGGGCAAGCCTATGCATCATGAGAAAGCCTGTTTTCTGAAACGACGGAAAGGCTGCAACTTTCCCCTCCTTTGAGGAGCAGCTTTAAGCAGAATTGGTATGAATGCGGAGGGGCAAGGGGGTTGCGAGAGCGCGACGGAGGAGGGCAGAGGGAAGGGGGGAGCCGAGCAGCTCCTGAAAGCGCTGTTTGCACAAGGTGCCAGGAGCAGTGCTACTGTGCACAAGCGGTGCTTGGCACAAGTGTGGAGCTCTGTGGAAGTCGCAGTGAGCACACGAGGAGCCAGAGAATGAACCGGGAGCAGAGGCTGAGTCACTCACGGCAAAGAAATAATTTGGCATAAGTGGGCACAAGGGAACTAAACACACTGGCAGCGGTGGGCACAAGGGATACTATCTAGCGACAACGTTTGGCATCAGTAGGCACAAGAGGTTACCATCTAGAGACAACGCTTGGCATCGGTAGGCACAACGGATACTATCTAGAGACAGCGCTTGGCATCGGTAGGCACAAGAGGATGCTATCTAAAGACAGCGCTTGGCATCGGTTGGCACATGAGGACATTATCTAGTGCTTAGCATCGGTAGGCACTTACCCTGTGTTGACCTCCTGGTTCCGGTGGACGCCCCCTGCTGCTGCTTGTCTGGGTCTGGAATGCAGTGTGAAGTAATAACAACTCCCTTCCGATGCCTGCTGAACTCGGATTTCCCCCTCACTGCCCCCCATCCCCACATTTTATCAAGAGATTGCGTCCGGGCTGCCTCCTTCCCCCTGGACCACACCTTCCCACCTCACCCTTCTTGTCCCCGCCCCTTCCCTCGGATCAGCACATTTCCGCTCTGCCGAGTCCTCCTGGCACGGGTCAGCCCTGTGAGGGCAGTGCCCGGCACCGGCTGTCATGGCACTTTCCGTAGCGCCCTGGCACAAACCTCAGTCTTTAACTCACCTCTAGTCCAATGCACCTCTAGTCCATCTTTGATCCTCCATTTGCCAAAGTAGGTTGGTATTTGCGTTGCTGAAGTTACAGGCAAGTGGGTGGGTGTTGACCAGGATGCATTGCCTCACGTAATGCATTCTGGGACTTGTAGTGCACCATTTATTATCGTTGCAGATATGAGCTCAAAGAAAATGATGTCTGTTGATTTCACCCGCGGCCACTTGGCACCCACTCAGGTGCGGTTTTTATTGAAGTTCTGGTGTGTATTATGCCGGTCTGTCTCTGTTACCAGAGTGTCCTCGCTCGACCTCTATTTAGTAGGTGGGTGATTGGTAGTTCAGGTTACTCTGTTGTAAAAGGCTGCATGTTACGGTTGTTTTGCTACACTTGCAACCTAAGTTATGTTTGTTAAGGAAGCTTGCGCTGTAACTTTTCGTGCATTGCAGCTGCTTTTGTTGTACATGCAGGTGTAAGCTGCCACGTACGTGTGGAACAACGGCTGGTCTGCTGCTCCACCTTTTATAAATGTGTTCCTTGTAACATAAATTATGTTTTCAGGAAAAGGAATAATTTCTTTGGCTGATCGTTCTACCCAACACATAAACGAACTGCATTTCTGAATGATAATTTGCAAAATACACAAAGCAGACTTCCATTTCCTCCTGCAATGGTGCCATGGTGTACACAGAGTTCCTGCTTTCACGACTTTATTTCAGGTTGTCACAAGGTGGCAGCCCCTTAACCTCAGTGTACACCAGGCCCCCGGTGGAGAGTCTGCCTCTTGCTCTGGGGTTGTTTTTGTCCTCAGAGGGCTCCACCGCCCCTTCTCACCTCTCAAACAGCCAGACCCTCTACCTGCCGCCCCCCCCACTTCTTTGAACGGTTCACACCTTAGTGCGCAAGCTCGCATTTCCAGAGAGGGCCCCGGGGCTCCATGACACCCCAAGACGAGGAGGAAGAGAGGGGGGCTGAGGAAGACTTGGTGGGGACGGGGCGACGGATACGGTGGGGAGTGAGGGTGAAGGAAGAGGGGGAGATAGAGAGACATACGAGAGAGAACCAGTGTGGAAAGAGACCGACAAGTTGGGAGAGAGGAATGAAAACGAGGGAGCAAGTGTGTGTGTGTGTGGGGGGTGGGGTGGGGAGGGGGCAGAATGTGTGAAGGGGAGGGCCGGTGTATGAGTGTCTCTCTTTTCACACAACTAAGAAGATCAGAGGCGCAAATGCAGGCAGCAGGGCACCCATGGGCGACGGCGGGGCTGCTTCGGGCAAACAGTTCCAAAAATAGAAGCTTCCCGAGCCATTTCCATACTAAGTGTCCCAGGGCAAGCCTATGCATCATGAGAAAGCCTGTTTTCTGAAACGACGTAAAGGCGGCAACTTTCCCCTCCTTTGAGGAGCAGCATTAAGCAGAATTGTTATGAATGCGGTGAGGGAGGGGGGGGGGTGCGAGAGCGCAACGGAGGAGGGCAGAGGGAAGGGGGGAGGCTAGCGGACCCGAGCAGCTCCTGAAAGCGCTCTTTGCTCACCTTCACTGCGGTGCTGCGAGGAGGAGGCTCTCCTCTGCACTTGAAGACTCGGCGACGGACAGAACACAAGCACACTGGGGGTGAAAAAAAAAATGGCGGCCGCAAGCTTCAGAATTTTTGGGAAATTGGGGGCGTGGTTTTGTGGTTCTGAGTGACAGACGACGTCACTGTCTAAAGAACAGCAAAACTTACGCCCCCAAATCCGAAAAAGATGGAGCCTATTCGGAGGGACAGCTCTCTCCTCCAATGGCTGGCCTCCGTTTAGGAAGCCAGCCAATGGGAGAGAGGCAAAAACAGAGGCGGGACAATAGTCTAACACTAAGAAACATTAAATCTCGGACTTCCGGTCTGCCTTTGGCAGACCGGATATTACCTCGACCTAAAAAAGGAAAACCGCCAGGAAAAAGTATGAAGATCAACTAAAAAAACGTAAAGGCTTAGAACATACGTATTTTACCTCTCGCTCACCTACCACCTTTCATGATTTGATTTCAGCAAAAACTGAACTTAACAAATTAGCAACGATTGACGCTTGCAATATTTTACTTAAAATTAAATCTAAATATCATGGAGGTCAGAATAAAGCGGGTAAGATGCTAGCTAATTGTTTAAAAATTAAATCCGAACGTAAGAATATTGTCCCTATCCTTAATGAATCTACTAAAAAACTAGTCTCATCAGATGAGAACATCGCTGAGGTCTTTCATGAATATTATAAATTACTTTACTCTGATGATACATTCCCCACTAACCAAAACTTACACACCTTCTTTTCTGGCCTCCCTTCCCCACCATCTCTCCTTGATGAATTTAACGCATTGGAGAAAGACATTACTCTTCACGAAGTCACCAATGCTATCAAGTCTCTAAAAAAGTCAAAAGACGCAGGACCCGATGGTTTACCTGTCGAGATTTATAACACCTTTTCTTCCATCTTTGTCCCCAAGCTCCTCCAACTCTTTAACTCCTTTATTTCTGATGCCAACGCATCTGGTTCATTTATGGATGCCTTAATTGTTATAATACCTAAACCCGATAAAGACCATTCTTATTGTAAGAATTACCGTCCCATATCGTTAATTAATTATGATTGTAAAATCTTTGCCAAAATCCTTGCATCCCGACTTGAAACTATCATTCCTCTTCTAATCAAAACTGATCAAGTTGGTTTCGTAAAAGGCAGACTGGCATCGGATAATGCTCGGATGTTTGCTAATACCATTTTATTGTCCGTTTCTTTCCTATAACAACCTGGGATAATCTGTGGTCCAAGCTCTTTAAAACTTCTGCTGCTGCCAGTATAACCCAATCTTTATATTTTATTTACCACAGAGCTATTATTACTCCTGTTAGTATTTGTGCATTCTCACCAACCTCTTCTCCGTTATGTTGGTCATGTTCCATTAAGACGGGTACGTTAATGCATCAACTTTATGAATGTTCTAATATTTTATCCTTTTGGAACTCTGTATGGAATATTTGCTTGTCAGTTTTTAAATTCAATTCTACTTTAACAGTACAAAATGTTTTTCTAGGTTCCTTATCACCTGATGTAGATGTTTTATCCTCTGTTTCTAAATTATTAGATCTTTTTATAGCATTAGCTTTTAAAGTTATTCTATCATCCTGGAAAGACAATTCTAAAATTTCTCTACTAACTTGGTGGAATTTTATTTGTGATGAACACAGGATTGCTACAGTTTCCTTCTCTTCTATTTCTCAAAAAAATTAATCTGATCTTCTTTGGCTTCCTTTCACTACATATCTTTCTTCTCACCATTCTATCCATTAATTATTTTTCTTTATAATAATCTACCACACCATTTTGGTTCTTCCTCTCCTTTCTTTCTCTCTGTCTCTCTATTCCTTTTCCTCTTTCACTCTTTATTTCTTACTTTCCTTTTCTTCCTCTCTCTCTTTACTTCTAAATATTTCTATTTTATCTTTGTTTATTGTCTGATTGTGTTATTTTAAATATATTATGTATGTTTTATTATGGCTTTTTCCCTTCCTCATTTTATTTATTTATTTTATTGTTCCCTTTTTGGAGAAGTGTGGCTCAATGGTTAGATGCAGGGGTTTGGCCCGGAACCAGGGTTCAATTCCCGCCTCGGCGGGTCTTGGGCTCAATTTCCTCGGACCTGATCATTCTCGCCTCGGTGCCTATTCTAATCATGGGTCCCACTCTGCAACTCTGGGCAATAGCTTGCTTAATCTCCACAACGCCCCCAACAGCGCTGGGATGCCTGGCTTCACCTTGGGGGTGCCCAGGAGTGGACGCCTCACAGGGAAAAGCCAGGAAGGGTTCCACAGCGGTATACGTTACAGCGCCAGGACACCCCGGTTGGGGTATTAGTGCGCTTTACAAGTACAAATTACAATTAAATTTTTCTTTTTATCTTATGTATCTGAAAAATGTAATAAAAATTTCTTAAACAAAAAAAAAATAACACATTCCACGTCGAAAAACTGGTGTATCCAAGATATTGTGGGTGCATTATTTATATATGTCTATAAGAAGGATGGAGGAAGGAGAGGCAGCTTTGGCAAGTGGCCTACCCTCCTCTCATGATACTGGGATTTTGGGGCGGAAGCAAGCCTGTAAATGAAACGGGTGCCTCGGAACAGCTTGCCTCACTGATCATTGATACAAGGTCCATGTGGAAAACTTTGAACGGTGAAGAACAGTTTCACTTAGAGATGCTCAGAAAAATGTTCCATGTTCATACCACATGAAGCACTCCTTGTCTATAATTCATCAGCACTGCCTTCAGCTTTCAAGGATAGGTCACATACAATTCTTCAAACATTCCTGTGGAATGAACTTGAATGCTTTCACATTTTTCATGTGTTGCCCCCATTGAAAGCTCTTCGCTGCATTTAGTTACTGTTCTCCCTGTGCAGCTCATGTTCAATGGTTAAGAGCATAATACAACGCTGCTTTGAGTTGTAGTACTTTCCTACAGCTTGGCATGTAAAAGGAATCATAAGACTTTGTTCCGCTTGCCAAATCTGCATTTTAATTCATGTGAAGGCCACTTTCAGGCCTAGAAGGCCAGCAATGACGTAATCATGGTAAAACTGTCCCTGGGCAAGATGCTGATGTTTTGGTTCACATCTCTTTTAAAGTCGAGTTTACATTTTGCTCAGCAGCCAAAAAAGAAATAGGCCCCCATGGGTGAAATAAAATAATCCAACATGCCTCGTTTGACCCAAAATGAAGAACCATGTTCTGGGACTTTTTGGATTAGGGTTAACTTTTTTCTCAGAGCAAAAGATGTCATGTCTGTCATTCTTAATGTCTTGACAAATTGGCTTAAAATGAAACTCGAATGCAAATGAATACTAACCTTAAGCCTTGCTTGATTGGATAAGTGTGGCTCACTGGTTAGAGCGGCAGACTCTGAAGCAGAGATCAGGCCCGGGACCAGGGTTCAAGTCCCGACGCAGCAGGGTCCTGGGCTCAATGTCCACGGACTCGATAATTCTCGCCTCAGCGCTTACTCTAATCATGGGTCCCACACTGCAACTCTGGGCAATAGCTTGCTTAATCTCCACAATGGCCCCTACAACACTGGGATGCCTGGCTTCACCTTGGGGGTGCCCAGGAGGGGCATCTCACAGGGAGAGCCAGGAAGGGTTCCACAGCGTTATACAGCGCCGGGACGTCCCGTTGGGGCAGCTTTGCGCTTTCCAAAAATACACTACATAACACCTGAGCTATATTGCAGACCTCAGAGTCTCCAAAGGGAACTTAACATAAACTGAAGGACATTACAGCTTTCCCAACAGAACCCATAATGTGAAATTCATACATACACAGACATCAACACTCTATGGTGATTACAATGGCTTGCAGTTAATGTTATTTGACAAGCTGATTTGATATTATGTGGTCTTCTGTACCATATTGTTTTTTCGTAATATATTAATAGTTCAAATTGAATTTTATGTACTTTTATGCACCTTTAATGCGAAAAAAAAGTTAATATTGATTGATTGATAGCAAGGTAGTGTGCTTTTTAAAAAATACAATATTTTCTAGAAACAGCGATTGACAACAGGCAGAAAGAATCATCTACTGAAAGTGGAAAAATCTAAAAGCTGAAAAACTACTTGGTGAGTGTGTTTGAATTACAGGGGTTGGAAATAGTAGTGCAACAAATACCCCTCATTACACCTAATTGTAATGTATATAGTTACATTTATATTTCAACATACTGTATGACATGATGACAAACTGAAAAAGATCACAGATAAGGTACCAAATGTTCAATCTTGTAGAAACCAGCCAATACAAAAACAACCAAAAGCATTCTATAGAGTCTTATTAGAAACAATATTGCTACAAAAAAGCAAACTTTTAACACTTAATGTAACCCAAAAAGTTGCTATATTCACATTTTCAATGCATATCAGTTTGTTAAACATACATTTTGTGAAAGCTTTTAATTCTCAGGCACTTCCCTCATGCAGCCGCATCAAGAATCTTAGCTGACGTGCTGTACCTGAGGCACTAAAGGTGCCCTGCAGGCACCAATCCCTGTGCCATCACACCAAATGAGTAAGACATTAATAGGAATGTATGGTGAGGAGAATGCTATAATCAGCAGTGTTTAAGACAGTGCTTAATTTGTAAAAAAAGTGCAGGTGCTGAAAATTTTGCCAAGGAAGCCACAGCTCACTTCTTCCTCCGGTGAGCCCCACTTTCAACACTCTCACTGCCTCATTCTCTATCTTCTAATCTTGATCTGTTGTCTGTCCTCTTAGCTGTAGGAGTCCATCCTCTCAACTCTCTAATTGTTTTCTATCATCTTTGTCACACCTGGTGTGTTACCTTATTCCCTGTATTTCTGATTCGCTCTCTATTCATTCTAGCCCTGCCTCTTTCCCTCCTCACTTTTATCCGTGCTCTGCTCTCTCTCCCCTCAATCTTGGCTCTTTACTATCACTCTTCTATCAGTGATTAGCTGTGTCTCTGTTTTATAATTTTTTTCTCTGTCCTGTCCTCTACATCCTTTCATTCTATATTCTCTCTTCTTAATGCTCTCTTCTTCACATCATGGCTGCTTCCTCTTAGTATTCGATTTGCTCTCCTTTTCTTCTACTTAGCTACGTCTTATCTCTCTCCTCTCCTGTTTCTTTCTACTCTTTACTTCTGCTCTCTCACTCACCTATAACACTGATGCTGCCTGTGACCCCTGTCATCAGCCTGTACATGTCCCTGCTGTTTTGAACTCTGCGTTTTCATGTTGTCATTCCTAAATACATGGAAGATGGCGTGTTTTACTTTCTTACCTACACCGAGTGCAAAAAACAAAATGTACACCAAATGAAAATGCTTTTTTTGCATATATTAATCAGCACGATATGACTGGGTTTATTGCGGAGCAGACGGCTGCTCGAGCACAGCAGGTGATGTCACTGCTAGTACTTCCTGTATTTAGTAGGTCCAGGGGTAGCGACAGCATCGGCATCCACTGCGCAGCTTGCTGTGACCCAGCTTGCTACAGCAAAGGCATTGTCCCCAGCCTTAATGCTGCCAATGCCGGTAAGTATGGCTGTGGTGCCTACTGGACTCATGCTCGCTCAGCAATTACCATACTGGGGTGCAGCGCACGGATTCTACAGGTGACGCCATAGCACACAAAAGTTGTGTTGATCCACAGCCGTATCGAGCACGTTGAGGATAGCAGCAATGCAGGGCTGCCGGATATGCTACTCTGGCTATGCAGCAAGTGGAAAGTCCACACTTACTTTAGTTTATTCTCTCTTAAGAGCCCTCACTCCCAGGTTCCAAATGCGCTCTTGCAGCTTCTTTGCCTCAACTCCGTCATGAGCAGCCCCCAGCTACAATTATCCAATGGGAGGATTAGGCTCAGGCAGTGGCAGGGTGCAGCAGACTCGGGAAATAGAATGCAAGCCATAGTTTGTCGATGACTTCTTGGATTTGTGATCGGCGTGATGACATCATCACTAACGTGGTGATACACAATCAGGCCTGCCTGGACAGGCGTATGCTGGCCTGTCCATGAACATTTACCAGCCCGTCACCATGCAATGTATGTTATTCTTTTTATTTTGAATTTGAACAATTAATATTGAGACCACCACTTGCAGGGTCAGAAGTTATAGCCCCGGCCCTGTGAAAGAAGTGCCGGTGCTGAGCACCTGAAAGCACCTGCTCAAATTAAGCACTGGTTTCAGAATAAACAGTGCAGTGCCCCTCTTTTACTCACGAGCAACATGTAAACGAAGGATACAAAATTGGGGGTGGTCAAAATTGTAGTATTTTCCTCAAATTGTAGTAATTTCCTCCTGTAATGTATGTACTTTTTGAGAAATGGATGCATATTACCTGAAACAGACTTCACCGGTTTCTGCATTAAAATTGTATAAGAATTGCGCAACATGCCTGAGGGACAATGGTTCAAGCAGAAAATGGCTTGTGGCAGGGCACGCCATAATGTCACAGCTCCAAAATATTTTCTGCTGAATTCAGTGTCCAGTGGGCGAAAATTGTGTGAAAAAGAATATCTGGGGGGAAAATAATAGCTGAAATACGAAAAACGCAATCATCAGGATTTACTCGATATGTAAATAATATTTCACCTGGACATGCACAGAATCATATTAGGACCCATGATAAGACACAGGGATGACTTGAGTTTTGGAGTGGTCCATGTGCGGCAGCGGTGTCTGCCCTGATGAATCGACCACATCAATGCGCATGCGCCGCGCACTGCTCCTCCTGCCCCAGCTTGGCGGACCCTTCTGTGCATTTCTGCCTCAGGACATCAGAGCATCCGCCACATCCCTGCAGGTAATAAAAGTGCAGAAGAAACGGTGCTGCTGCATCTGGGAGCTGCAGGAGGACAGTGCGGCTCTTGGAGGCGCCATAAAGTAGCAAACAGTAGGCAGCTATGAAGATCTATAGGGCCCCGCAGTGCCATTGTCTTCAAAAGGAATTAAAAACAAATTGCTGAGGGCCAGCACATAATTTAAAGACTCACGGCAATTTTATGACTTGCTAATGTTCCTAATTACATGCCCGTGAAAGGCTTAATTAATTGGGGGAAGTAGCAAAAAGTGGCGCCTCTGTTTGTTATCATGGTTCCACTGCATTGATTTTAGTGCCTATGGAGAATTTAGGGCCGCTTTATTTGCACAAAGAAAATGCAAGTCTCTCGAAAAGAGGCGCCTCGCGATCAACCCCTCGCTGCGATCTAATATACTCTCCTCTACTTAACCGAGGCGCTTGCAATCATATTTCGTAAATGTTGGTGCCGTTAATTGCATTGAGAGGGGGGATAGGTTCCGCTCGGCTGCTCCTGGAGAAGTCTCGGAAGTTCTCCCCGGCTCCCAGGCCGCGAGGACAGGCAGAAGTAATCGCCAAGTTGGTCTGTCTGTGGCCTGCAGGCTGGAGCCTCTGCCGCGCGGAGGAGCGCGCGGCAGCAGGTTTATCATGTAGGCCAACACGACCCAGCCTCACTTCTGTGCCCCACAGGCCACCTGTGTGCACGTGCTCTACTTCCGCGCTGCTTGCTGGGTGGTCCATCCCGTGTGCATGTACCACCCTCCCCACTCTTCGATATCCCACGCGCCTCTCCCGTCTCCAGGAGGAACGCATCATTCCACAGTCTTTTGGTATCTCATGGGGTTAGCGTTGCCCTGCTTGGCTTTGGACAGCCAGGCGTGCAATGGATGAATGAAGCTTATTCCTGGACCAAGGCACGAGGTGAGAAGGGTCTGCAAAGTATCAAGCTGGACATGAGGGACTTTAAGCAGCCACGGCCCGTGCAGGTAAGAGCGGTGAGGCCGAGTGGGAATTTTGACATACAAGGGGGAATAATTATTTATTTAATTTTCCCTTGTCGTCTATCGAAATCCTCCTCCACCCAGCTCCACCACCCACTGCTCTTACCTGGACAGGCCGCTGCTGACTTTAAGATTTCCTGTGTCAATGTTTTTTTGATGTCTTTGGACTTCAATCTCTGAGTACTGTTGTTAGACCATCACCCACCACAATGGACTAACACAAATAGGGGCGTAGCCTCAGGGGGGGAATTTGTAGTCCCCCCCTAATAAATGCATTCCCTGATGAATAGTTGGGTACAGGTGCTTTCAGTCTAGTAGGATGTCTGTTGGGTTTCACCTGGGATTTTTGCATGCTCACACTGACAAAAACGCACACACGGTATCATCTCGGTTTTGAAGCTCCTCAAAATTTTGATAATATGGGGTTTCTCTGACTTAGTACTCCATGCAGTCCGCATTCCTCTCCCTTTCCGCTGCCCCTTAAGCCCCCGTCATGCCCTGTGCTTGTCGTATAATGTATTTTATCATTATATGCCAGCCTGATTGTGGGAAAATCAGATCACCCCTCTCCCTCTAACTTACTGAGTAAGTTACGCCCCTGAACACAACAACCACAAGAGGTATGTTATTCATTTTGTAGGTTTTGCACAGTTGCCTCCATCTAAACCAACCGCCCACCCAGAGATGGTGCTGGGATCTCGCTATACTGCATGTGGCGGGCCAGTGTCTCACCTTGCTGAGAGTTGATGAAGATCTTTTCTGCATTCTGGAGCATGAAGGTTCTCAGCGGAGATTTGAGCGTTTGCGATTCTTCTTCTCCCGGAAGCAAACATGGCTGGTCACAGTGGTCAGATGAGTTGGATCGCTCCCCTTCCTTTCTGTGCCCTGCCGTACTTTCCTGTGAGCATGCAAGCCCGGATGAACTTATTGTCTGTTTTGGACTGGTCTTTCATTTGTCTGTATGGCCCTTATTTGCTCTGTTTTCCTTCTGTTCTCCATCCAGCCTACTCTCTGTTTCTCTGTTCTATAGTCTGCCTTACCTCTCTTTAGGCAAGATCATTGGGATTCCTCGTTGCTCCCCGTCTTCTCCTTGCACTTTACATACCTTTTCTATCTTCTTTGTCTATTATACATGTTTTCTTGTAGGCCAGATTGACTTTTCTACAGATCCTGCCCGTACGCTCCTGTGTGCTTGTGCACCCAGAGGTCTTTCTGCTTTCCATTTGTGATTCTTCTTGTACACCTGTTGTGTTTTAAAGGTAATCTTTTAGTGCACTTGACATTCCAAATCACTACACTTATACAGGGATAAAAAAATATTTCTCTTTAGGAATTTAATCAACAAAATAAAAATGTATTTCGTTGGTAAAATCAGCACAATGATGATATTCTTCATAAGCAACAATTTGCATTTGTTTCTCTTCTAACGCCCAATCACAAATATGTTTTGCTCATAGTTTACAGCTGCTGCTTCTGTAAATACATCTTGCAAAATGTAGATTTACGAGAACATAATATGCAACAACCCATTCAGCTGAAGTTTTCGATGCACGTTTCTGAGTTAGGTGATCATTTATATATGCAACATGCAAACTAACACGAGGCTCACCTACTACTGAGAGCAGAAACCCATTTAATCTGCAGTCTGTTTCCATATGAATGCCTTTTTCGGCTGGTTCGCGAATCAGAACGCTGGTCCCTGTGACCCTGAAGACTTCAGAGATTCCCTTTGGGGTCAATAGGAACCTTGATCTAGACGACCTAGAGTCTTGAACACTTTCCATTTGAACCTTGTCTGATTATTCTTTTGGTATCCCCAATTTGATTCTTTTTTTTGCTTGTTCTGCGGTTTTGTGATTCTGAACCAACCTGGTGATGCCCAGATGGATCTCTCGGAGAAGTGGGACTGCCTGATCAGTGATGTACAATGTTACATGGCCAGTGTATTTTAATGTGTGCTTAAATAGATAGGGAGAGTTTACCCTCTCAAGGAGCATAACCCTTACTTTGTAAATGAAAGAAGATGTAATGCAGATCTGGTGTGAGATGAATTACCTAATAGGCAAGTTACTGGTGGAAGCGGGACCTGATGAAGGCCTGCTTGTCAAAGCAGGTGCGAAACCATCAGTGCAAAAACACAAAATCCAAAAAGTCTAAAGTTTCATATGTATATCACATTTCAAAAGAAACTTAAGATAAGCAGGGTGCTGCTATGAGGGTCCCCCTTTCCCTTTTCTGTTTCTGCTATTCACTGTGTATTTTTAAATATTATCCTTTGCTGTCTGCCATCCTGTTCTTGTGTTTTGTGAGATGCCAAGTGCAAGAAAGATCAGAAATTCCGAATGTGGATGAAGTGTATATTTAGTTATTGATATTGAGGGACATTGTTCTACAAAGTGAGAGATGGAGACCAAGTACAGAACCTCGTTACAATACACATAGAGTTGGTGGGTGGGATGTTGGTGAGAAATAGCACAGGGAGAGTAAAAATGTGCATGTGCATCTTGCTTACTAAATTGCTAGAGAACATACTCCTGGGTATGATATATGTCTTTGTTATTCCTTTATGTGGGGCTAGAAACAATAGGCCACATCAGGGTCAGCTGGAGGTGAGTGGTGATCTCCATATCATGCTGAGAAGTGAGCCTCTGCATCAGTTTCTTCCAGGTCCGTGTCTTCCTTACCCATTCTTGTATCTCTTTGCTTCTGTGCTTGCATTTCCCTGACCCTGTGCCAGTATGCCCCTGCTCTCATGCCAATGTTTCTACCCCATGTATCTGCCTCTTTGTTGCTGTGCGTGAGAACATTTCCAAATCCCCTGTTTCTCTACGTCAGTGATGCGTGTTACAAATTATTTTTATTTAAAGGATCCTATTAGTTCTATGTCAAAAGTGCTAACTGCATTACAGAACATTCAAGAAATCAATGGTCTGGTACTTAAAACACAGAATGAAACAAGCATTGGCAAAGACAATATATCTCGTCTTTGTGACCTATTGGGTTTTGAAAATGGTTTTTAGTCATTTTTTGCAGTGTGGCTAAAGTTAAAACGCTTCATTTTGTAGGAGTGCACCACACATACGTGTGCATACAAAATGACACAAATGTTTTTTCTTTTCTTTTTAGTTACAGAGCAGAGTTGGTGGGGGAAGGAATGGGGAAGCACATGGGTGAGCTCAAGAGGGAGGACGGCAGAGAGAAGTAGTCAGGCAACAGAGATCAACACAGAGTAGAGTGGGAGGGACGTACACAAGGGGAGCCGTTTCACAGTGGCTGTGACCCCGCCCTATTAAGGGCAGGACTATAAATAGGACAGGGTAATCACCTCTTATTTTCCCTGCCTTGTCCCCTATAGATTGGGAATGCATACGATGCATACCCAGATACAGTGAGATCAATTCCTGTGCCTCTGGGCCACTGATTCCTTTTATTCACAAACAACACCCTTCATTGTCAGTTTGTTGATGCCACACAAAAAAAAGAACACAGAGAGGGCCAAAACAACATTGCACTCAGATTGACAGACAGCTTTGACCAAAGTGTGTCCACTGATACAACAGAGAAACTTTGAAAAAGAGTTCCACCAAACCAAAGCACCGGATTTCTAGATGTGATGGTCGGTTTTCTGCCAGAGGCGGGCAGGAGGGGGAAGCCAGAACCTTTTCCATCACACTGAACGGAGCGTCCACCCCCAAAATGGGGAGGGGACGCGCAGCTTAGGATCCGGGCCCCCATCGGCCTGGAACGACGCGCTCTTGCGGGATGCCGGCCATGGGCAGTTCAAGCGGGTTCCTAGTCTTCGCGCCTTCTGGTCACTGGCCCTGAATAGCGAGTGACCGGAACTGCGTCATCACTGAGCGCCGCTGACGGGATGGCCGGGTGAGGGTATAAAGACCCTGGGCCCATTGACCTTGAACTTTCCTCACCTGGTCATCCCGGCGGCGCCACTGGACCGGCTCATCATCGTCTCCCTCCCACGCATCTGTGATTTTTAGGCTTATTGTGGGTCAGCAGGCAGGGTATCAGAACACATAAGTCACCTCCACCAGTTAGCAGGGGGAGTCCTACGGAAGCGGTCCCCTCCCCTACAGACTAGTAACAAGGGGGAATGGTTACAGTCCTGGGCCAGCCAGAGGATGTACACCAGCTTGTGGCAGCAGTTAGATCTTGGGGTCGGCACGGGGTGCCATGCTCCTGCCCACCTTTTACACAGCCCCGGGGGAGCTCGGTGTTCGAGGGCCGGTTCCCAGTGTGAGGACATGGTTACAGGGATATGGGACCGCCCTCGCGGATGCAGGTGCGTTGCACCTTGCGTGGTCCAATGGTGTCCAGGATTGCATGGTTTTCCCTCCTTGCGGTTATGGTCTGTGAATTTGCTGACAGTTATTGCCATGTGAATTTTATATTTTGTTTTACACAAGATTTATGGTTTTGATGCACCTTTTATTTGTGATGTTTTTTACTTAATAAAGAAATTATTTTAATAAAAGACCCACAACTAAGCTTCTTGTGTCCTGTTGGTAACTTGTTGTGGTGTGGTTTGTGTCCAGCACTATTGGGGGTTCCGGGTCCTAAAGGCTGGTGAGCCACCCATCTACCCTAACTTGGGGCTGAAGTCTCCTGCTTGTGAGGATGCAAGTGGAGCCCTTTTGTCAATGACTCCAAGTAAACATCTATGTGCCTAGCTCTAGTGCATTTCTTTCCTTTTCCCTCTTGCTCAATAAGTGCTTGCACAGGTGATGGATTTTGGTTCTGCAAACCTCAAGAAGTTTTATCAGAAAATTATGCTTTGCAACTTTATGAATCAATTAAGTATTTTGTGCAAGGCATTTCGTGCACAAAATCAAAAATGTTTGCATCCATCAAATCTTTCTGATCTTACATCATTATCCTACTAGTATCCCGGTTCCTCCTTTTCCTGCCCAGATTGCTATTTTTAGGTCTAGCATTATCCAAGCCCTTTTGAATTTAATAAAATGATTTACATATTATATACCTTTTTTAAGGAGTTTCAGCCAGCCCTCTTCATCCATTGGTCTTTTCTTCTGTCATTCAAATGTTTCTTCATCCACTACAGCCCACACCACGGAAGCAGTTGGTCAGCTCACCTAATCCATTGTCTAACTATGATTCATGTATTTTGCTCCTGCACGAAGGGTACATCCACACACAAAGTAGTTTCCTTCAGCGCAAGGGACTGTAATGGAATTGTGTGCTTTTTTTAACACAAAAAAATTGTTTTTGCTTTTTGCAAATATTTTTAATATTAATGAGGGCCCGCAGCTCCTGCAACAATATTTTATAAAAACCATATCAAAACAAGCAATGACAAGGTCCAAAGGTTGCAGCCAAAAGCAAACTTTCCTCTTATTTCACTACTATTTTATAGCTACAACTTTAAATTTGTTAACGCTTTTCTTTAACTTTCAACCTCAAACATTGTCAACTGCTCGGCTTGACACATATCTTCAACTTTATAACTCTAAAGTTCATTATTTTAACCTAAGCATCAAACTTTTTAACTTCACATTTATTTTTACGAGAACATGCACCCAGACAGTAGGTCCAATGCCAGGGACTACTTTGGCAATGTGTGCTTTTAGAGAACAAAACATTGTTTTGCTTTTAGTTATTGCATTTATTTAGTAGGGGTCAACCAGCATTCCACACAATACAGCCTTACAAAAAAATGACAAAAGATAACAAACATTAGCAAATCCAAAAAGCTGCCTGCCAACACCAGGCCTGTTGGCTTTGCCATTGCTTTTTTTCACTAGTTGTGCTACACTGCAAAGTAACTTTTTAATGTAGATACCCTAGAAATTAATATTTTTCATCATAAATATAATGACATATCCATCCAACTTTCCCCATGTATGTCTACGTTCTATTCATCACATTTACAGGTAAGGTGTTAACTTAGAGTTCACAGAATGTTACTGAGAACCAATTTGTCTGCCCATCCATCTTCCTTTCTCACACTCCACATGGCCCTCTCTCTGCTCTTGTGTCTTTGTGCCTCCATGTAGGTGCCTCCTAAGTCCTGGAGAAAGAGATGCATATTAAAGGATATCCACACCATGCTACAACGCAATTAAGAAAACCATAGCCAACGACGTTACATTACACAATTAAGAATGCCAACACCATATAAGAGATCTGTTGACGCTGAAGCAGAATTCACCACAAGAACACCTTCTCAGAGTGGATGAATTTGTATTTTGAATATGAAAACAATACGTCATGAAATAAATGCACATGGTGATTATAGACTGCAGTCCTGAACCCTCCCGAGGTCACCAAGCATCAGAGCCTGGAAGGGTCATAAGAGATGTTGTGGGTGAGGGACAACATATCCTAAGCAAGAGGTGAGGACCAGCTTATGGCCGAATTGAGTGGGCATGAAACCTGGTAGCGTGGTGGAGAGATCAGGGGCCTGGAATTTGCCAGGGATAGGGGTAGATGGTTTATTCTGCCCTTATCTGATTTTAATATCTATGAAAACCAACTTGTTAAAATGGTGAGTTTAAAAGAAAAAAAGCTTGCTAGGTCAAAGTTGTAGGAAAGCTATAAAACTATTCTAAGTTTAAAAGGCTGAAAGTCAGGACCTCAGCAAATCATTGAGGGTAAAAATAATGTGCACACCCTCATCTTTAGTCAAGAAGAAATAGATATTTAGTTATGCTTGGGCATTAAAGTAATAAAAACAATATAGATGTTGAGGGCTGGCCAGTCTCCACTGACCAGTAAGAATGAAATTCATGATTTCAGGAGAACAAACATCAGTCATCATCTTTAAACCTCAAAGACCCCATGTTGCTCATGCCCCTGTTGATGCCCAGTATCCATTAACAACCAACTGTGAATCAGTAATAGGCATCTAGAAAGCCATACCTCCTGCCCAGCTACCACTAACAACAGTCACATGCCCAGAAGCTTCCGCGACTGTGTTGAAAATAAGTGTATCCCATTTCCATGTCTCTCTTGTCACCACGCGACTGTAATAAGTAATGAGGTAAGGGAGTTTAGGATCTACACACACACAAACATTAGTGGATTTCCAGATTGGGGAGTTCAAAGTAGGGGGTGATGAGAACAACACTGGTTTCTCTGGAGGCAATACTGCTGAATTGTGTTTGAGGAACTGAGGCGCTGCACTGTGCATACCGCAATGAATCGTACAGACCTAACTCTGGGGCATATTTACAAGCCACCTGCGCTGCCGGTGCATCACTTTTATCATGGGAAAAAGTGACGCACCGGTGGCGCAAGGGGCTTGTAAATAAGCCCCTCTGTCTTTATGGGACTGTAGTTGTTGGATGAGGGGGTAAGTGTAGGATTGACTCCTACATGATGTAATGTGGAATGCTGAGGTGAAGAAACTCTGGAGCTGGCAGCTAGGAGGTGCTGTGAGCTGCTGGAGGTCACAGGACTTTTACTCAATAAAGAGGATTGAATTTACACTTGTTGTGTGTTAATTACTACAGTATAGAATAGAAAATACAGAAGCTAAGAGCACTAGTCTGGCTACTTGATCCAACTTACCTTACCCACCATGCACCTGAAAATGCATCGCCCCAATAATGATCATCTCTAACTGGTAAACATTTTAATCTAGCACAGAGAAACTGGAGTAAAGGTATGGATATTCTTTTCTCGTGTAGCCAAGAATACCACTGGATTACCACTAAATTTGGTTTCCGGAGTAACATACCACTCGACTGAAAGTACTCCCACGCCTCATTAAGGATAGTAAGCTCCATACATATGCTACTGCAGTTACAATTCTAAAGATATAGAAGTTGGTGCAAAAGAGACCTCTTAATGCTAAGATAGAGTGCATTGCTGTAGTCGATGAAGAGGTGACATTATAATGTTGAAATCCATAAATTACACCGTGAAGAAGATCTACAGGCAATAAAAAAACTGTAGAATAAAGGAATAACATAGGCTACAAAAGCAGACATAATTCAAAGGCTTCTCCTTCAAAGTGTATCCCTATTTATGGAAAATGCTATTAAGGAAACAGGACTACGAAAAACTATACGCAATGTTTTACTGTAATGGACACTGAAAACAAGGAGACCCTTTGCAAATGTGTATACATTTTGACATGCATGTGCTGTTTTAATAAACGCTTATTCGTATCTTATTGAAGCATAAATAACACAATTGGCATTTGTGGCACTGTGGTGAAAGGTTCACAGAATTTCATAATCTTTTGAAGAAATGTTCCATAGTGTGATGTTGATAGATCCCATCCAATAAGTAAAATACACAGAAATTAGATCACTTAATTCAGACAGAGATGGCGTGTGATGATTTAAAATACACATGTGAATGAATTACACTTAGCAGAAGTGCCCGACAATCAGCTTTCACTTTCACGTTTTCAAGAGACTATTGGAGGGCTTTTTCTAACGTTTTCTTAAATGTGTTGCCCAACTTTCTAAGGTTGTTAATAGTACACACTACATACAGTTTGGAACACCCCTTGTCAAAAGTACACACCACTAAAAGAAGTGAATATGGATGCCTTGGCAAGACATGAAATTGCTTTCAAACCCTGACAGTCAAGATCATCAAACTGGTTTTCTTTCAGCAACCAGGTCTAAACATGAACTCTGTTTTTAAAACACACCCTAACCAGCAAAACAGGAACTACCCAAGCTCAGAGCCTAGATTTAGAATAGCCCACAAGGGACTCTGTCCTCTCATACTCTTGGAAAATGGGACTCCTGCCTGCATGGCTACCAGCACCGTAGGACAAATGGACCTTGGGAAATGTAGTTTCTAACTGCAAAGCTACCAGCTTCATGGGTTCTGGGAAGTTCATTTGGAATCTCAAACTGGATTCAAACCAATGACTCATAATCCATAGAAAAAAAATTAAGACATCATTTTAGTGAGATACATACTAAGTAAAACCAGTAGCTGCAGATATTGTTTTTCTTTTTAAAGCATTGACATTCTCTCTAGATATTTTGTTTAAAGTTGGGAAAATGAGTAACAATAACATTTATTATTCCAGTCCGTTCAATTTTGTTGTGGAATGAACTCTATAAAATGTGCAAATTTCCTGTAGGGTACTTGTCTCCTCTGTGCCTGGTGACCAGGGGTGATGTGGCTTGGTGGTCCACTATATCTCACAAAAGGGCAAGAGGAGGTTTAAAGACCTGCAAGGGTTTGATCCCCTATTCAATATAGGCACCTCAAAAATGGACCCCTTGCATCTGTCAATGTTGCTGTCATAGCTGGGACCTTAACCTTGGTGTAGTGTCCATTTTAAAGGACGGTTCCCCTACCCACCATAGGTGGCATACTTAATCATTGGGATCCTTTTCATAGCGTGATGCCTAGTCACTGTATGGGCTACAACCCTCTCACTCAGAGGAAGGAGCTAAAGGATGTTTTTAAAGAGAGAGATATAATAAATACCCAATTAGTGAGCTGCAGGTGGTGAGGGCAGCAGAGCAGGTGAAAGAAGTGATTAAAACTAGCTGCAGGGCTCACAAGTAACTTTATTGAGGCGTCCTTGGGCTAGGATTAAAAAACAGGGCACTACGGGAATGATTAAAGCCACTTTCAGTGTCGGAAAATGGTCGACATGTTTCAGCCTGTAAACCTCAACAGAGGTGTGGAGGCTTTCTTCAGGACCTAGATATCCGTCCTGCTGCTAAAAGTGCTCAAAGCATGAAAATAAAACACACACTGTTCATGACATATACAAAACCGTTTCTGTCAGACAGAGAATCTCCTGAGCCCCAAGCCAGGATGAGCTGAGGTGTGAGTCCTGACAGTAGTGGGTTACTTCGAGTGAATCTACTACCCTGTGATGTCTCAAGGGATCACGTGATGGTTCTGTATATATCATGAACAGTTGGTGTTCTTTTGATTATTTTGAGCAACAATGATAGACCCAAGGGTTCCTTGTTTGGGGTCTGTCAATTGGTGGTCCACGCCAAACTTATTATTAGTGCTACTACATAAACAAGCATGGGCAAAGCCAACAGGTCTCACCCATGCCAAAGCTATTGGTTTTGACAAAATGTTTTAGCCATAATGTACACCAGCGAGGCTGCTGTCCACAATGGTTGAAAGTTAGTGGGTAAAAGAGAGTGGAGTGTCATAAAGTGAAGCATAGTGAAGTGCTATGGAGTGACGTAAAGAGTCGTGGAGCAGCATAGAGTGGTGTGAAGTACCGTAGAGTGGTGTAGAGTAAAGTTGAGGGAGTGGAGTGGAATGAAGTGGTGTGTAAGAGTGGCATAGAGTGGGGTGGTATAGAGTGTTGTGGAGTGTCGTGGAGGTAGTAGAAATTGTAGAGTGGAAGGGCATAGAGTGGGGCAGAGTTGAGTGGCACAGAGTGGAGTAGAGTGTTGTATAGTGGAGTGGCATAGAGTGTGAAGTAGAGTGGAGTAAAGTGACATGGAGTAGTGTAGAGGGAGTTGCATAGAGCGTCACAGAGTGGAATAGTTTCACAGAGTGGAATAGAGTGGAGTAGAGAATTGTAGAGTGGAGAGGTATAGATTGGAGCAGAGTATCATAGAGTGGAGTAGAGTGTAAGGGAGTAGGACATCATAAGGATGAGTATCATGGAGTGTAGTGTCATAGAGTGGACTAGAGTGAAGTGGCGTAAAGTACAGTGGTGCATTGTAGATTGATGTAGAGTACATTGGTTTGGAATAAAGTGGTGTATAGTCCATTGGCATAGAGTGCAGTGATGTAGAGTAGAGATGTCAGAGTACATTGCAGTGGCAAAGAGTGCAATGACGTAGAGTGGAGTAGGGCAGAGTGGAGTAGTGTGCCGTACAGTACAGTGGCATAGAGTGCAGTGCCATAGAGTAGATTGTTTCAGAGTGGAAACTGAAGTGGCGTAAAGTGGAGTGGTGCTGGGTAGAGTGGAGTGGTGTGGGGTAGAGTGTAGAGGGGCATAGAGTGCAGTGGCATAGAGTAGAGTAATGTAGAGTGCAGTAGAACTGAGTGCAGTGGTGCAAGATAGATTAGAGTGGCGTAGAGTGGAGTAATGCAGAGTAGAGTAACGTGGAGTGCAGTGGCATAGAGTGTATTGGCGTGGAGTGCAGTAGAGTTGAGTGGGACAGAGTAGAGTGCAGAGGCGAAGAGTGTAGTCGCATGCAGTCCAGTGGCGTTGAGTTCAGTGGAAGAGAGTGCAGTAGCGGAGAGTGCAGTCTTGCAGAGTAGAGTGCAGTGGCATAGAGTAGCGTGGTGCAGAGTAGAGTGGAGCAAAGTTCAGTAGTGCATTGATGAAGTGTGCAGTGGTGCATAACATAGTGGGGTACAGTGCACTGGTATATAGCAGAGTGGTGCAGAGCAGAGTAGAGAGGCATAGAGTGCAGTGTCATAGAGTACAGTGGTACAAGGTAGATTAGAGTGGCATAGAGTGTAGTGCTATAGAATGTAGTGGCATAGAGTGCAGTGGCTTAAAGTGATGCAGAGTAAAGTGACGTAGAGTGCAAAGGGGTAGAGTGGCGTAGAGTGCAGTGGCATAGAGTAGAGTGTTGCAGAGTAGATTTTCTTAGTGTAAACTGGCGTAGAGTGTATTGGTTTCAAGTAAAGTGGTGCAGAGTGAATTGGCGTAGAGTGCTGCGGCGTAGAGTTCAGCATCATCGAATAGAGTGGTGTAGAGTGCAGTGGAGTGGTTCAGGGTAGATTGCAGTGGTGTAGAGTGGAGTGGCCTAGAGTGGAATGGCACAGAGTGGAATTGAGCAGTGTAGAGTGCAGTGGCACAGAGTAGATTATTTGAGAGCAAAGTGAAGTTTTGTAGAATGCAGTGTAGATTGTTATAGAGTGCCGTGATACAGGGTAGATTATAGTGGCTTAGAGTGGATTGGCATAGAGTGCAGTGGCTAAGTGTGCAGTGATGCATAGCAGAATAACGTGGGTTAGAGTGCATTGGCATAGATTAGAGTGGTGTAGCGCAGAGAAGCATTGAGTGAAGTGTTGCAGGGTGGAGTGCTGCAAAGTAGAGTGCAGTGACGCAATGTGGAGTTGTGTGGACTGGCATAGTGTGGAATGGTGCAGAGTAGAGTAGAATGCAGTGGTGTGGAGTGGTGCAGAGAGAGTGGAGTGGAGTAGGGTAAAGTGGAGTAGTGCATTGCCATTACGGACAACACATCTTCAATTGAAATGACCATTACATTTGCAAAGACATACAGTTTTACTGATAAACGTATATAATGCACAAACAATACTGTGTGGAAATGTCATCACCTAGTGTATTGCTTTGTTTTGATCTTTTTCAAATATTTGTTTCCACCACACTTTACTCAAAAATGTGCCTCAATGGTACTTTCCATATTCTGAAATATCTGCTCAGTTCATTTACATTCATTTAAATTTTGTTTTGTGCTAGAAAAAAGTAAACCCGTTCAACTCACTCCGAGTAGCAAGCCTGGTTGTTACAGAAATCCTCTCACTTTGAAGTCAGAGAAATAAAAGTAAACACCAAGTTCCCTGGAAGGCAGAGCCTGACATTTCACTTCTGTCTTTGAATGCACAACAAATGTGACAATATAAGAACAAGGTTTAAAGTTGACAGAATTTTAGCACTGGTGAAAGAATTCAGTAAGTAAAGTTTGGGCAAGGGAAGGGACAAACTCAACCAGGACAGCCTAAAGCAAGCAAATGGGGAGAGGATGTAGCCTTACGGCTAGAGCGGTCGACCTCAAAGCTGGGGAACCGGGTTTGAGTCTCGGCAACAACGCTCAACATCGTGTGATTCTGGGCAAATCACTTAATCTCCCCGTGCCTAACAAAAATGAATGTGTCCATCTGTAACGAAACTGGTGCTCATGTACTGCGCTCTGATAGCCAATGTCTCGGGTCTAGTTTGCGCTATATAAAACTTTTGAAAAGTGAATTAAAAGTCAATGCAAAGCAATGGGTGGAAGTTTTCTGAATATCCCCAAGATGTCGTTAGCAAACCAGACAACTGTACGGTCTGATAGGCTTCAACCATAAACCTAAAGAGTGCAGTGAGACAGGGTAGGAGGGTGCAACCACCCACAACTATGGTAAATATGTGTAATCTAATGTACATGTGTCTTCAAGTGTTTAATAAATATGTGAAAACCAAATATGTTTCCAAGTACTGTACCAATTACATGTTATCCCATCACCATCACAGCCGGGTTTCTGTAGTTCTGTGCCAACTCATTGCAGCATTAAATACAGTAGCTTCTTGTCGTTGAAATGACTATCTTTGGACCTGGGACTGTGCTCTAGCAAATGCCTAAAATAAAAAAATAAAAAATGCCAAGCTGAGAAATCCCTCTGAAAGGCACGAATAAATCCATGGCAAAAAGCGCTGAAAGTAGTTGTATTATAAATGAGGTGTGTATAGCTGGGCGGTCCTGTACTTTAGCTACACTCAGGAAAAGCTTGTTAGGAAAAAAATGTGTCAAGTGAAAACTAGAATACAATGCCTGCTGGGCATGGAGGAAACACTCTGCCAGGAGTGATTTGTAGTCAAAATGACAAGAGGCAACTCTGCTTAACCTCACCTTCAAGCACTTGAAAGGTAAGTGTGCCCGGTTGGGCGGACAGTGTTAGAGTGCAGGTGGGAAGCATTTAGACAGCTGGAGGTCTGAGTGAGTGACATGCACATTACATTTGCAAATCTCGCTGAATAGGATACCTACTTCTGAGTCTGGAAATCTAGCTATGTAAGTCTTTAGCTTGCTGCAGAGAATGTAGTGTAATCTGTGGCTCTCTATCTATAAATATACCAACAAACCCTTATTATTAACACGCTCAGAGACAACTCAGTTAGCTATAGGCGCTATATAAATGGTCTATTCTAAAATTAACATAATTCTTTTGGAGTCAAGTAGGTAAACACTGAGGCCTTGGGAGGCAGAATGGGGTACTCTTACTGAGAAGTCCCACTGAGAGAGAATATAGCTCCTTTCAGAGGCAGAAAGTGGGCCATCCTCAAAAACATATAGATAGACGTGGGCAGAGAACACTGAGGACGTTGGACGCAGAGAGTGGAGCTCCTTTGTGAATAGCGTTACCCTTGAATGCAGAGTGGGGGAGCTCCTCTATGAGGGGAACATCCTTTACAACGCGGATGTTACACCGCAGTTCCCTTACGACGCAACTTTTACAACGGAAGTTGTAACAACCAATTGCGCTGGGGGGCGCTCCAGGATAGTAAATAGTTTAATTTACTATCCAACTCCTTCCCTACTATCCACGGGGACTGGAGTTGGAATAGTAAATTAAACTATTCACTATCCAGCCCCCAACAACGCAAGTCGTGGTAACGACTTGCGTTGTAAAACATGCGTCGTAAAGTACTGCGATGTAAAACATCGCGTTGTAATGACATACATCCCCTCTATGAATATCGGGACCTTGTATGCAGATTGGGGGAGCTCCTGTGAATACTGGTACCCTGGTACAAAGAGTGGGGGAGCTCCTCTATGAATAACGGGACCGTGTATGCAGATTGGGGAGCTCCTGTCAATACTGGCACCCTGGTACAAAGCGTGGGGGAGCTCCTCTATGAATATTGGGACCGTGTAGGCAGATTGGGGAGCTCCTGTCAATACTGCCAGTCTTGGACAAAGAGTGGGGGAGCTCCTCTATGAATGTCGCTACCTTATATGCAGAGTGGGGAGCTTCTGTCAATACTGGCACCCTTGCACAAAGAGTGGGGGAGCTCCTCTATGAATACCCGGACCTTGTATGCAGATTGGGGAGCTCCTGTCAATACTGGCACCCTTGTACAAAGAGTGGGGGAGCTCATCTATGAATATTGGGGCCGTGTAGGCAGATTGGGGAGCTCCTGTCAATATTGCCACTCTTGTGCAAAGAGTGGGGGAGCTCCTCTATGAATATTGGGACCGTGTAGGCAGATTGGGGAGCTCCTGTCAATACTGCCACTCTTGTACAAAGAGTGGGGGAGCTCCTCTATGATTATCGCTACCTTGTATGCAGATTGGGGAGCTCCTGTGAATACTGGCACCCTTGCACAAAGAGTGGGGGAGCTCCACTATGAATATCGGGCCCTTGTATGCAGATTGGGGAGCTCCTGTCAATACTGGTACTCTTGTACAAAGAGTGGGGGAGCTCATCTATGTATACCGGGACCTTGTATGCAGATTGGGGAGCTCCTGTCAATACTGGCACCCTGGCACAACGAGTGGGGGAGCTCCTCTATGAATACCAGAACCTCGTATGCAGATTGGGGAGTTCTTGTCAATACTGGCACCCTTGTACAAAGAGTGGGGGAGCTCCTCTATGAATACCGGGACCTCGTATGCAGATAGGGGAGCTCCTGTCAATACTGGTACTCTTGTACACAGATTGGGGGAGCTCCTCTATGAATACCCGGACCTTTTATGCAGATTGGGGAGCTTCTGTCAATACTGGCACCCTGGTACACAGAGTGGGGGAGCTCCTCTATGAATACCGGGACCTCGTATGCAGATTGGGGAGTTCCTGTCAATACTGGCACCCTTGTACAAAGAGTGGGGGAGCTCCTCTATGAATACCGGGACCTTGTAAGCAGATTGGGGAGCTCCTGTCAATACTGGCATCCTGGTACAAAGAGTGGGGGAACTCCTCTATGAATACCGGGACCGTGTATGCAGATTGGGGGAGCGCCTGTCAATACTGGCACCCGGGTACACAGAGTGGGGGAGCTCCTCTATGAATACCGGGACCGTGTATTCAGACTGGGGTGCTCCTGTCAATACTGGCACCCTGGTACACAGAGTGGGGGAGCTCCTCTATGAATACCGGGACCGTGTATGCAGATTGGGGAGCTCCTGTCAATACTGGTACTCTTGTACAAAGAGTGGGGGTGCTCCTCTATGAATACCTGGACCTTGTATGCAGATTGGGGAGCTCCTGTCAATACTGGCACCCTGGTACACAGAGTGGGGGAGCTCCTCTATGAATACCGGCACCTTGTATGCAGATTCGGGAGTTCCTGTCAATACTGGCACCCTTGTACAAAGAGTGGAGAGCTCCTCTATGAATACCGGGACCTTGTATGCAGATTGGGGAGCTCCTGTCAATACTGGCACCCTGGTACAAAGAGTGGGGGAGCTCCTCTATGAATACCAGGACCGTGTATGCAGATTGGGGGAGCGCCTGTCAATACTGGCACCCGGGTACACAGAGTGGGGGAGCTCCTCTATGAATACCGGGACGGTATATGCAGATTGAGGAGCTCCTGTCAATACTGACATCCTGGTACACAGAGTGGGGGAGCACCTCTATGAATACCGGGACGGTGTATGCAGATTGGGGAGCTCCTGTCAATACTGGTACATTTGTACAAAGAGTGGGGGAGCTCCTCTATGAATACCTGTACCTTGTATGCAGATTCGGGAGTTCCTGTCAATACTGGCACCCTTGTACAAAGAGTGGAGAGCTCCTCTATGAATACCGGGACCTTGTATGCAGATTGGGGAGCTCCTGTCAATACTGGCACCCTGGTACAAAGAGTGGGGGAGCTCCTCTATGAATACCAGGACCGTGTATGCAGATTGGGGGAGCGCCTGTCAATACTGGCACCCGGGTACACAGAGTGGGGGAGCTCCTCTATGAATACCGGGACGGTATATGCAGATTGAGGAGCTCCTGTCAATACTGACATCCTGGTACACAGAGTGGGGGAGCACCTCTATGAATACCGGGACGGTGTATGCAGATTGGGGAGCTCCTGTCAATACTGGTACATTTGTACCCAGAGTGGGGGAGCTCCTCTATGAATACCGAGACATTGTATGCAGATTGGGGAGTTCCTTTCAATACTGGCACCCTTGTTACAAGAGTGGGGGAGCTCCTCTATAAATACCGGGACCTTGTATGCAAATCGGGGAGTTCCTGTCAATACTGGCACCCTTGTACAAAGAGCGGGGGAGCTCCCCTATGAATACCGGGACCTTGTATGCAGATTGGGGAGCTCCTGTCAATACTGGCACCCTGGTAGAAAGAGTGGGGGAGCTCCTCTATGAATACCGGGACCGTGTATGCAGAGTGGGAGAGCTCCTGTGAATACTGGCACCCTGGTACAAAGAATGGGGGAGCTCCTCTATGAATATTGGGACCGTGTAGGCAGATTGGGGAGCTCCTGTCAATACTGCCACTCTTGTACAAAGAGTGGGGGAGCTCCTCTATGAATACCCGGACCTTGTATGCAGATTGGGGAGCTCCTGTCAATACTGGCACCCTGGTATACAGAGTGGGGGAGCTCCTCTATGAATACCGGGACCGTGTATGCAGATTGGGGAGCTCCTGTCAATACTGGTACATTTGTACAAAGAGTGGGGGAGCTCCTCTATGAATACCTGTACCTTGTATGCAGATTGGGAAGCTCCTGTCAATACTGGCACCCTGGTACACAGAGTGGGGGAGCTCCTCTATGAATACCGAGACCTTGTATGCAGATTGGGCAGTTCCTTTCAATACTGGCACCCTTGTACAAAGAGTGGGGGAGCTCCTCTATGAATACCTGGACCTTGTATGCAAATCGGGGAGTTCCTGTCAATACTGGCACCCTTGTACAAAGAGCGGGGGAGCTCCCCTATGAATACCGGTACCTTGTATGCAGATTGGGGAGCTCCTGTCAATACTGGCACCCTGGTACAAAGAGTGGGGGAGCTCCTCTATGAATACCGGGACCATGTATGCAGAGTGGGGGAGCTGCTGTGAATACTGGCACCCTGGTACAAAGTGTGGGGGAGCTCCATTATGAATATTGGGACCGTGTAGGCAGATTGGGGAGCTCCTGTCAATACTGCCACTCTTGTACAAAGAGTGGGGGAGCTCCTCTATGAATACCCGGACCTTGTATGCAGATTGGGGAGTTCCTGTCAATACTGGCACCCTTGTACAAAGAGTGGGGGAGCTCCTCTATGAATACCGGGACCTTGTATGCAAATCGGGGAGTTCCTGTCAATACTGGCACCCTTGTACAAAGAGCGGGGGAGCTCCCCTATGAATACCGGGACCTTGTATGCAGATTGGGGAGCTCCTGTCAATACTGGCACCCTGGTACAAAGAGTGGGGGAGCTCCTCTATGAATACCGGGACCGTGTATGCAGAGTGGGGGAGCTCCTGTGAATACTGGCACCCTGGTACAAAGAGTGGGGGAGGTCCATTATGAATATTGGGACCGTTAACGCAGATTGGGGAGCTCCTGTCAATACTGCCACTCTTGTACAAAGAGTGGGGGAGCTCCTCTATGAATACCCGGACCTTGTATGCAGATTGGGGAGCTCCTGTCAATACTGGCACCCTGGTATACAGAGTGGGGGAGCTCCTCTATGAATACCGGGACCTTGTATGCAGATTGGGGAGTTCCTGTCAATACTGGCACCCTTGTACAAAGAGTGGGGGAGCTCCTCTATGAATACTGGGACCTTGTATGCAAATCGGGGAGTTCCTGTTAATACTGGCACCCTTGTACAAAGAGTGGGGGAGCTCCCCTATGAATACCGGGACCTTGTATGCAGATTGGGGAGCTCCTGTCAATACTGGCACCCTGGTACAAAGAGTGGGGGAGCTCCTCTATGAAAAACGGGACCGTGTATGCAGATTGGGGGAGCTCCTGTCAATACTGCCACTCTTGTACAAAGAGTGGGGGAGCTCCTCTATGAATACCGGGACCTTGTATGCACATCGGGGAGTTCCTGTTAATACTGGCACCCTTGTACAAAGAGTGGGGGAGCTCCCCTATGAATACCGGGACCGTGTATGCAGATTGGGGGAGCGCATGTCAATACTGGTTCCCTGGTACAAAGAGTGGGGGAGCTCCTCTATGAATAACGGGACCGTGTATGCAGATTGGGGGAGCTCCTGTGAATACTGGCACCCTGGTACAAAGAGTGGGGAGCTCCTCTATGAATATTGGGACAGTGTAGGCAGATTGGTGAGCTCCTGTCAATACTGCCACTCTTGTACAAAGAGTGGGGGAGCTCCTCTATGAATACCGGAACCTTGTATGCAGATTGGGGGAGCTCCTGTTAATACAGGCACCCTGGTACAAAGAGTGGGGGAGCTCCTCTATGAATATCGGGACCTTATATGCAGAGTGGGGAGCTCCTGTCAATACTGACATCCTTGTACAAAGCGTGGGGGAGCTCTTCTATGAATACCGGGACCATGTATGCAGATTGGGGGAGCTCCTTTGAATACTGGAACCCTGGTACAAAGAGTGGGGGAGTTCCTCTATGAATATTGGGTCCCTTTTATGCAAGCGGGGGATCGCCTGTGAATACGGACACTCTTGTACGAACAGTGGTGGAACTTCTCTGTGAGTTCTGAGATCCTTGAAAGAACAGTGGGGGGACCCCTCTGTGGGCACCAAAACACATGTACAAAGAGAAGTGGACCTCCTCTGTGAATGCCGAGACCTTTGAACAATGGGCGAGGGAGCGCTACAGGGAATACCAAGACTCTAGCAGAGCAAGTGGTGGAACTCCTCTGTGAATACCTGGACCCTTTTATGCAAAGCGGGGGAGTGCCTGTGAATACAGACACTCTTGTACGAACAGTGGGGGAGCTCCTCAGTGAGCACCAAAACACATGTACAAAGAGAAGTGGACCTCATCTGTGAATGCCGAGTCCTTCGAACGATGGGCGAGGGAGCTCTACAGGGAATACCGAGACTCTAGCAGAAAGAGTGGGGGAGCTCCTCTGTTTATACCTGGACCCTTTTATAAAAAAAAAGGGAGCACCTGTGACTACGGACACTCCTGTACGAGAAGTGGGGGAACTTCTCAGTGAGTCCTGAGATCCTTGAACGAACAGTGGGGGAGCTCCTCAGTGAGCACCAAAACACATGTACAAAGAGAAGTAGACCCCATCTGTGAATGCCGAGACCTTCGAATGAAGGGCGAGGGAGCTCTACAGGGAATACCGAGACTCTAGCAGAATGAGTGGGGGAGCTCCTGTGGGAATGCCAATACCTTTGTAAGAAGAGTGTGGGAGCGCGTCTGTGAATGCTGAGACCTACCTTTGTAAGAAAAGTGGGAGCTGCTCTGTGAATAAAACACCCTTGGCTTATGCAGTGGGTGGTGAGGTTGGCAGATGCAGATGGGTACCCCTCTCTCAGTGCTGAGGTTGGCAAATGCAGAGGGTGATGAGGATGGCAGGTGCAGGGGTGGCCCTTTCTCAGTGCTGAGGTTGGCCGGTGCAGTGGGTGGTGAGGTTGGCAGGTGAAGATGGGTGCCCCTCTCTCTAGCGCCAGGAAACCCATGGTGTCAGCGCGCTTTATACATTTTAAATAACATAACATAACTCCGTGCTGAGGTTGGCAGGTGCAGAGAGGTTCACCTCTTTCAGTGCTGAGGTTGCCAGATGCAGAGGGTGCCCCTCTCTCAGTGCTAAGGTTGGCAGGTGCAGGGGGTCCTTCTCTCTCAGTGATGAGGTTGGCAGGTGCAGAGGGGTGCACCTTTTTCAGTGCCGATGTTGACAGGTTCAGATGGGTGCTGCCCCTCTCCAAGTGCTGAGGTTGGCAGGTCTCTTAGGGATGCCCCTTAGAGCTGAGGTTGGCAGGTCCAGAGGGGTGCTGCCCCTCTCTCAGTGCTGAGGTTGTCAGTTGCAGAGGGTGCTGAGCTTGGCACATGCAGAGGGGTGCCTCTGTCTCAGTGCTGAGGTTGGCAGATGCAGCGGGTCCTCCTCTCTCAGTGCTGAGGTAGTCAGGTGCAGGGGTTCCCCTCTCTCAGTGCTGGTGTTGGAAGTGCAGAGCGTGCCCCTCTCTCAGTGCTGAGGTTGGCAGATGCAGTGGGTGGTGAGGTTAGCAGGTGCAGAGGGGTGCCCCTTTCTCAATGCTGAAGTTGGCAAGTGCAGAGGGGTGCCCCTCTCTCAGTGCTGAGGTTGGCAGGAATAAGGGGGTGCCCCTCTCTCAGTGCTGAGGTTGGCAGGAATAAGGGGGTGCCCCTCTCTCAGTGCTGAGGTTGGCAGGTGCAGGGGTGCCCCTCTCTCAGTGCTGAGGTTGGCAGGTGCAGGGGTGCCCCTCTCTCAGTGCTGAGGTTGGCAGGTGCAGGGGTGCCACTCTCTCAGTGCGGATATGGGCTGAGGCAGGGGGTGTTCTCTGACTTCTGAAGTTGGCGGAGGAATAGGTGCACAAGGAGGCAGACCAGGCACACAGGACCTTCTCATGAGCCACCAAGGGAGGGATTGCAGAGGAGTCCGTTTTTCAGAGAGGGACATTTGCACTTATGACCTTAGCGTGCACTGTTCACACTCCAGCATCTGAAACTCAATGAAAACAAAAAGGGAACCATTTTGGCTCAAGGCAATAGCCATGATCATTCATTGCTCGCCTTACTCTGCTTGTCCTCAGTTTTGCCATCAAGTTTAGGAGACCAACCAGATCCCTGCATTGCATGAACAATCATAAGCAATTGTATGTTTCCTTCAGTTTGGCTTCCGCTCCGTAGCTTTATATACAAATTTACTGTTGCACACAATCATTTCCTGGGCGGTCAACCTGCTAATGCTGTAGTTACTGAAAATACCCGATGACCTGAGGCCTGGACTGTAAATGACAATACTGACAAAATCATTTTTTGCTTCTGTTTTTGTTGAAGACAGTCCACAAACCACCGGTGACCTGGTGCTGCCGACGCCCGTTTCCTGCCATTAGACCACCAGGCAACAAAAACACCCAAAAGTACTGAGACTTGTGCAATTAGATCAATTTCACAAAAGCTTCCAATACCCCCAAAAAAGATTTCTATGCAATGAAGACTTCAAAAAGACCAGCCCTCCACACCATCCTCAATCCAAGCATTGCGTTTCCTCAGCCCCGCACAAGGGCAGTGAGTTATGGGCAGGAATAAACGCATTGCCAATTAAAATGAAATTATTATTTCGTGAGCCAGACATGTTAACGGCTGGCACAAAAACATATGTAAATACATGCACAGGCTTTCTTAACGAGTCCTCGTTGCGAGCACTGATATACGTACCTGTGGTGGCGCAGCAGAGCCCGCTGGAAGGAAACACTGTAACCAAGCTCGAGAGAGCAGCAAAGATCTGAAAAACCGAAAATAAACGAATAAACATGATCAGCTAAACTTTTTTGCACGATATATTAATTTACAATTTTTTTTTTACTTCTGGTTCATTGTGTTCTGTGTAAAGATGTTACAGAATGGAAAGAGAAGATGAATACATGCTTCACTATTAAGTACGAGAAGGAAACTCCTACAAAAGAGTTCCCAATCTCAGAAAGACAGAGGCAGAAAATGGTGCCCGAAATCAGATCTCACCAGGGGATTTTGAGTGAGATGGTTGTAAGAGTCCCAGACCTCTAAAATAACAACAACAGCCCTATTGTAGTGCTTAGACCATTGGAAACACAGTGGGGATACCTCAAGCTTACAATAAA
Organism: Lissotriton vulgaris; assembly: GCF_964263255.1. Classification (NCBI taxonomy): domain Eukaryota; kingdom Metazoa; phylum Chordata; class Amphibia; order Caudata; family Salamandridae; genus Lissotriton; species Lissotriton vulgaris. The sequence goes on from NC_141687.1 coordinate 259,463,472, forward strand.
GGAGACATGTGACTACAAAGGCAGCAATGCCTCCCTTAGCTTCCTTTGAGCAGATATTTACTATATTCACTGAGACAGACCTCAGATGGACCTATTAAAATACAGTAGAGGGTCCACAATATACATTTATTAGGATAATCACAGTTGTCAATATTTATACTGAAGGGGGCATAGTCTTCAGTAAGAGTTTGAAGCGATTTAAAGTGATTTCAAACATTAATTGAATAGCTGCGCTCCAGATAACAAATACATTAGATATACATGAAGGACCCTTTATAAATTGTTCAACAGGCTGTAGCAGTCAAAAGATCCTCATGGGAACAACCCACTGGATAAAGGTCAAAGGTTTGACCCAATTTAATAAATGTTTCATTGTGATTTTTGCTTCCTAAACAAAAGTAAACATTAGAGTAATAGCTCTAAGTATGCATAATCCATTTTGCCTGAATTGATAATAGGAGAGTATGGTTCAATAAACTGAAAGCAAATTATTTGCAATAATTAGGGGTTTTGCACCAGAGGGTGTAAAAATCATGAGTTAGCACCAATCAACAACCATAATACCACACTCAATAAACAGTAGTACTCTTAGTTTTAAAATGTTATCTACAGAAATACTCATTGCATGTATCCAGGGGTCTTCCAAACAACATATGGAGATAAGAATGAAAGGAGAAGGGCCCAAGAGGGCCCCCACACGTCATGTACCTAAATAAACCAAAATACCATGTTATTATTTCCTGGCTGCCAAGCACTATCACACCTGGAGGGTCAGCTTACAGAGGCCTATCATTGTTGTGCGCTGGGTCACGATAAAAAGCATTCTATGTCAGGGTCATATCTAGATTGCCTTTTAACTACACTCCGCCCATTTACTCACATCACTCGCCCCTCTCTCGATACATGGAGCAACCCTTGACTTGCAAGGCATTGCATCTCTTTGTTTAGCCACAACCAGCGTGAGATAAAAAAAAACATATATTCCACTCGTGCTTTTTTTGGTGTCAGCATGATGCCCAGTAAACATCCTTCATGCTTATATAAGTTAGATTTTCCAGTTCTGTAAGCCAGTTTCTCAGTCAATTTCCTCCAGAAAACATCTATTACCGGTCGAACCAGATCATATGGTAGGATTGTGCATCATCAGCCGTACACCTAGAACATGTATCGCTCATGGTAACATACATTCTTTGTAGGTGATCAGGAGTTCAGTAGGTCCAATGAGCATAGTTAAAAAATATAAACTTTTAATTCGAACATTTCTAGAAACTCAATCGATAGGCCTACCAGTTTGAACCCATTCTTCCTCAGATGGCTCCAGTCCCATATCACCCTCAAGTTATTCCCCAGATCATACAATCTAGCATTCACATTTCTTAATGCTTCATAGAATTAGTCCATCCTTCCACTTGTCATGACTAAATCAGTTGCCGTGTCTCACGTTCAAGTGGTTTTACATTTTTTTATGTAGTTGTTGCAATTTAGAGGGGGGGGGACTTTGATCAGGAAGGAAGCCACTTTAGTCTATATGGGCCAAAACTGGTAGCACCTTTAGTGTTCCAGATGCCAAGATTTTTCTCACAACCTTATTGTCTAGATTTAATAAGGACAAAGGGCGATAAGGTGTCCTGTCCAGCGGAGCATCATTTGGTTTGCGTCTTTGGTTCGCGGATGGAGGGAGTCGTTCTCCAGCGAGGAGTTGTATAGGTCAAGTACTTGGGTTGCCGGTAGGATTACAGATGTTGCATAAAACTCTGTAGGGAGGCACTGGGTGACAGGAGTCTTACCTCTGGCATGATTTTGATTTGATCTGAAATGTCAAGCAGTGTGATGGGTGCATCTATTTGCGTCAGTGTGCGCTACCTGCCCTTCCCCTAGTCCCTCAGCAGCATAGAAGGCTGCTGAGGGCCTAAGAGAGGCCCATGGTGTCAGTCCTGGGATCTCATCAGAGAACACACTGTGAATGATCTTCACTGGCCTTTGACGTTTTTGTGCTTCGACATCAATGTTGAGCGTCGGTCCCAGAAGTTCAAAGGGCGCCTTTGATGCCCAAGAAGGTTCTAGATATGCTGATGCAGGGTGCTCCACTAGGAAAAGGGTATCTGTTTCACTAAATGCCAGTCTGCTTCTCATAGAGATAAACCTTGCCACACAATGACCGAAAGGCACAGCAAACTTCTCATCTCTGCCGCTGCCATCAGCAGAAACAGAAAAACGTGTGTGTGTGTGTGCGAGGGGGGGGGGGACAGGGGGGGACTTTAAAAACATTTCATAAGGTAAAAAAAATCAGACGAGACTTCAAAACAAACCTTTAAAGCCCACACTGCCAACTAAAGGTTTCTAAACAGTGTCAGAAAAGTAAAAACAGACATATCTTCGGCGTGACCTCTTAATTTGTACCTAGGGCTCACATATATCACAGCATGCCGGATCAGGAAATCTGTCATTACAGCAGTATATTCTTATTTCCTTTGTCAAGCCTTCGACGGTTCTTTTGATCGTGCAGGCCTCATATTTCTCCTGCCTTCATCAAAGAGAAGCAATGATGGTGTCAGAGATTTGGAAGACATTGACTTCCCCTTGTCTCACCTAGGAGCACTGGTCCCTCCTGCTGTCAACAGCTGCACAGGCTTGGCCTGGGGCAGGGGCCTCACCTCTCGGTGCTTCTTGGAAGGGCTCGTGTAAAAAGTGCTGAACTCCCTGCTAGGGACAGCACCTGCTGACCCAGGAAGCTCAGGCATTCCATCCGGGGTCACGGTGACCTCTGAAAGCTGCCAAAGCAGGTTTCGACATCACACTGCTTCCCTTGAACGACAGGGGGGGCGCAATGCAAATGAGCTTATGAGGGCCAAAGCAAGTTCGAATAGCCGCCAAGTCAATCAATTTGCCCGCACAATTCAAAAAGGTCAAACCTCTTCCTTTTTTTGTAGTGGGATTTTGCATCTTTCTCACTTTGAATGTACATTTTTTCACATTTCTGCAAATTCATTGGTAAAGCAATATTTATACTTATCCTGAATAATCCAAAAAGAGAGGAGGTATGTTTACTGTTATTCAGGGCTACCGATTATAAGCAATTTTTCAAACATTTCTGCCTGCGTGTATTCAGGATATACTACTTTTAGTGATCTGATGCTAGCACGGAATTAGTCTCCGTATACACAACAACAATGCACTGAAATAACAGTCTTGTAGAAGCAGCCTGTCTGTAGATATTTCTGTTTTTTAACCTACATGCTATCAGTATAAACAGTACCACAGCAAGGAAGCATATGAAAGCAACTGCAAGACAGGGAAAGAGCCACTGCCCCCGAATGAGTAATATAAGGCAGCCATAACTGGGATCCAGTGGATCTCTTACACCACTGGGCTTCGGTGCCCATGCGCCTGCTGCAGGAACAGCAGCCACGCCCAGAGTTCAACAAATATTGGCTTAGCAATCTTGATTGACAGCACGGAGAGCCAATCACAGAAAGATCTACCTCTCATTTGTTTTATGTTTTTGTAAATAAATACAGATGAAGAAATGCATTATTTCGCATTTATGTTGGTGAGCAGTAGTATAAATCTGAGAGCCTTAATGATGGTACATCTTTGTACAATGTCTGCCTTTGGAGAAAAACTAGATCTAAAGTGAGGCGAGCTCAAGTTTAATGACCTGCCTCTGATTTCGGTTTGGGATTATAGAATCATGAAAGTGTGCATTGCTCTTTTGCACGGTGCATACATACAGTTTCTGCTTGTCATTTGGTTCTAGTGTAAAATATAATAAAGGATGTAAGATGTATAGGTGATGAAGCAGGGTATAACTTTTCTCTTGCACATTGCATTTCTGAATGACATTGCTATTGACATCTCATCATTTTTAGGTCGAGCTTAGGCAGCGCGCATGCGCTGCTGTGCAAGACCTGCTGTAAGCACTACACCGAGTATTCACTGAGTGTAATCCCACCTCTACTCACCATTGGTCACTCATATGTCACTCTTTTTCGTAGTCTCCTAAATTGTTCAGGCAGCCAATACCTCATTTTCGATCAAAGCTAAGGAGCACCGGCCAAGCACAGTCTTCTTACGCTTACATCAATTCTTTTACAGAACTTTTTTTTATTTTTTAGATTGCGCCAGTCGCAGATGAACTGATGTCTTCTAGCATGGAGCACCAGTTAGAGGCAAAGCTGCTGAAGCTGTGCTGCGGCTACCGTGAAACAAAAACATCCCGGATACTTCTGTCTGCTTAGCTTGCAGACACCTTCAACTAGGTGTGCTGGGCACCAATAGGCACAGTGCACCCTATTACACAATAGGCACAGGGCAGCCGTGAACTCGTACCTTCCCTGGTCCAGCATATTACTGAAACGAGCTGCTTGAAGCAGTCTCTCCATTTTTCACATCGCAGATGGCAATCTAACTTGCTTTGCAAAGAGGACAGAGATTCGTTTGCAGGCGAGGGCAATAAACAATTGCACCCACCTGCAAGGGTATGTCTGGGTTGTCCATGGGACCTCCTTTCCCACCTTTTAGGGGGCGCACTAAATTAAATTTGCACCAACTCTTCATGATCCATGGCCAGTGTGCCTACTGATGGCCTTTTTCCTCTGCACCGCATTCAAAATACAGCGGGTACAGGCTGGGAATACCGAATCCGGGATATTGATGGGATATAATATCATCACAGCAATATCGATGGGCAAAATATTTAAAGTTATGTTTCTATACATTTTCTATCCATAACTCCACATATATACGTCCCTCCTGATATATATATTTACAAGGTTTGTAGATGTGGAGTTAAGAATAGTAAATACCTACCTACCTCTTTACACTTACCTTTCAATATTTCATCCCTCAATATTATTGTAATAATATTCTGTTCCTTCTATAATCAATCTTTCACTGCGGGTGACAGGGAAAGTGTTTCCTTCATTACATGGGGCCTTGTCCCTATGCAAATAAAGTAAATACACCGTTTGGATTGTGTGGCACAAATTTAGCACCAGAGAGATCTGTATTACTGAAGGTGCCTCGCAACCATCTGTGACTCCTTGTACAATAACAAAATTGCACAGAAAGCGGGAGCATAATCCCCTTGTGTCCCCTAAGGCACTTTAAGCAATTAGGGCCAAAGAGGTTTATTGTGTTGTTTTGTCCTGCTTTTGCATGTCATACTGCAATCCTCCCACAAAAGACACAAAAAAGATGACCATTGATATTTTTATTGTTTTCCTCCATCCCGTAATATATTGACATTGTGGGACCAGCTCACCTAGCCAAATTCCACCCATAATGACCCCATTTATGCTTGTGATGTGTCCATCAAAGGATACTAAACATTTAGTACTGCACAATTGTACATCACAGGTTTAGTACAATGATTCAGTAGTAAACCCCATACATAGATTGTAGTGGGTCGATCAACCATGATTTGGCTTGAAAGTTTGTGAATGTCCAGCCACTTATGAGTTGATGAGCATTCACAAACTCCTCTTTGATCCTTTCCCACCTCTAAAATTGTCAATGATACGCTCCAGCAAAGTGCCAGAACCAATGTCCTTCTAGGGATGGAAGAGAAATGGAAAACCCCATAATTTTGTGTGGGCGTGCAGAAAGAGAGTTCTCCATAGAGAAAAATATTTCCCGTTTGAGAAAAAAAAGTGTAACTGCAAAGTGGCTTTCGCAGTGAGTAGACCTATTGTGTGAACAATAAGAATTTTAGAAATAGCAATGTCCATACATGTCACATGACACTGCCAGTAGTATGCCTGGAAATCTGAAAACGGCAACTGACACACCTTTTTAAGCCTATTATTGCCAATGTTTGTGAAGTAGTGCATCTGCCCCCATTCATAGAGATACATCTAGCAGTACAGATTTACTGCTTAGTTTTGTAAATCAGTCACTATATGTGTTTCACTTCCCAATTAAAAAAGTGAACAAGTTGAAACCTGTTCTCTAGGAGAAATGAGGACAAAAGTAAACTTACAAAAACAAAAGGTATCTGCATCTGTTCAGGAGAAAAACCAACACAAACATAGCACCAATTTAGGGCCCCCAGACCTACCTATCAAGCCAGGAACGCAATCGTTTGGGTTGACGGGACCTTTTTCCTTGTTCTGGAAGAATAAAGGAAAGATTTATAACAATTTTGAACAACTTCACCATCAAATCCAAATTAAACTCGAAGGACCACTGACTACGAACTGAAGTTTCAAAGGTTTATTACAAAGTCATAAATAGTTGGACATACAAACATCTCAGCAAAAGATTCAGTAAGTAAACTGTCACTAATACAAACATAATTCTATGCAAGAGTTTCAGACAACTCTGAATAAACAACAGTGTAAATTCGAGTAACATTAGGCAACCAAGAACAGTCCCAGCTTGAAGTTTGGACTGCATTTACAAAAGGGAAAAGGAAAACGATTAGTCTGTCCCTACGCTATTCTAAGGTGACATCCCTACATAACATTTCCATCAGACAAGAATAAAGGTGTTAATCCCCTCTCAAAAAAACTTCTCTCCACCCTCGGGTGCTGTCCCTAATACAAAATCCCAAAATCAGTCGACACGCCCAGGGGTACGCCACTCTGGCAGGTGAAGGCCTTCGGTGTTTTCCAGCATGGCACCGTTCCATCCAGCATCTGTTAGTGTGTCCTTGGGTCCCAGGCACCTTCTCGCTAAATGTTGCACTCCCAAATTTCTTGGCAGCTTCTCCTCCATCCGCGCCTACTATCTTAACTCCTAAACAATGGACTCTTCTACCTAATGAGCCTTGTGGCCTTACACCTGCAAGCTGAAATTCATGGGAACATCTCTGCAAACATTTGAAGCTACAATTTCATTTTTTCCTCTGAGGACAGCTTTTCCCAAGGAGAAAACCATTTCTTCTCGACTAAGGTTAACAAAATAAAATATAGTTAGGCCTCTGCGGCTACAGCATGTCTCAGGCCACTGCACTTTGAAATGCATTTCTAGCACAGCACAACATTGCATTTGACACGTTAATTCTACTTCAATGGGGCGGAGCTAGCCGGCGTCAATGGCGGACGCGTAAGAGCGGAGCTCCGTGCCAGCGCCACCGACTATCCGGCATTTATCCTTCACCAGCAGTGCCACACACAACTGGCCAGCGGACCGCGTCCCCCCTCTCCCTAACGGACCTCCGGCTGCGATCCTGGCCGAAATCGGCCCGGGGAAACCCTACTTTGACTGACTGCCCTTCCGGCGCCGGACCAGGCCCGAATCCCCGGCCTTTCCTGCCCGGCGAGGCCGAGCGACGTCACCCGACGTGCGGCAGGAGCGAGCGGTCGGCTGGGGGTCGGACGATACTTGGCAGTGGCTGGCCCCCTGACTGCCCCACGCGGCGGAAACACGCACCGGAGCAGCAGCGGAGCGGCTGACACACCCCTGAGAGCCGGAGGGGGCAGCGAGGACGACACCGGTGCGACTGCAGGGCAGGTTGCGGACCCCGTGGCGACCGAGGAACACCCAGAAGGTAGGCTCGGCCCGGGCCTCTGCCTGGCATACATCCCCACAGTTGAGGGGTGCCGGACCTTGATCAGGAAGCGAGCAGCCTGTGTGGGGCAGTGGTCTCCCCCCGCGAGAACGGACTTCTTTGCTGCCCTGGGCCATATTGGGGAGACTGGAGGGCGACCCCCTCGCCATCCCGGAGGCCAATCACATAAGTGGCGCCGCCAGGCCCCAGCAGGCCGCGCTCCCCACGCAGCCCAGATTACGGCACCACAGCAGCCTTTCACCGCCAGCGAGGGTGCAAACACATTGATCAGGCATACAGTGGGTTCCCCGTCGGGAGGTGCCACTGCCTCCCCGAATCTTCACGATGGTCAAGGGAGACCGGACGCAAACGAAGCTGGCGTTTGAGCAACGCAGGCAGAAGGAACCGGAACGACCGGCAGCCCAGTCCCCGAACACGACTGGTGACCAGAGTCCCTCACTATGTGCCGAAATCAAAGAGATGCTTACCACTATGGAGAAAGGGCTGCAGGAGGGTATGTCGGCCATTGGGAGCAAGATTGATGCACTGGCCTACCGGATGGACCGGATGACAGAAAGAGTGGACAAGCACGCGGAGAGACTGGACATGGCAGAACGCAGACTCACTGAGGCGGAGGAGGCGCAGACCGAGTGGGACTCTGACCGTAAGCAATTTGGTAGACTACTTCAGGTCATCCAGGAGAAGTCGGAGGACTTGGAGGCGCGTTCCCGGCGCTCCAACATCCGCGTCACGGGCGTGGCTGAATCGACCCAAACGGGCAAAATGGAACTGTTTATTGAAAAACTCCTGAAGACGATGCTGGGGGAAGACACCTTCTCGCCGATGTTCATAGTGGAACGCGCCCATCGCACCCTCGGCCCGAGGCCCCCCCCGGGCACCAACCCTAGGCCGATCATAGCTAAATTACTAAATTACAGGGATAGAGACGCTGCCCTCAGAGCGGCCCGTGAAAAGGGCAAACTGCAGTACGAGGGAATGGACATATCGCTATACCCCGACTTCACTTCGAAGGTCCAGGAGGAGAGACGGAGATTTGTTCCGTACAAACAGCAACTCAGAGTCCTGGGCCTGGACTACGCCATGTTATACCCAGCGAGACTACGCATCAATAGGCAGGGGCGCTCGCATTTCTTCACGGACCCTAAAGAACTGCAAAAATCCTTGAAGGTCTGGATGAAAGAGGCCCGGGGGAGTCCGAGCCCACAATCGGCGGAACGGAACTGCGATGGGGACCTCGAGGAACAGGACTGAATAACGGAGGGCGGTCAGCAGTGCAATCCGAGTAACTGTTCGCTTCAGCACCCCTGATTCCCCTCGTTGGTCTAATGGAGATAGCCGCTCAGGGGCGCACAGCCACAGGCCCTGGACTAGTGCTCGTTGGACTGTGGGTGAGATTTGTGTGTCATGTACTGGGACCACTGGGGGGCTGCGCTTGCGCTGCTGGCACTGCCCTAGGCGGTACTTGGCTCCCATATGCGAGACACAGGAGGGTACTGCAGAATCTGGGGGGGGGGGGGCCGGAGGGGTGAGCACTTGCGCACTATGGTGAACTGTGGGACGTAGCGGACACTGCTAACTCTTGTTAACGAGGCGCTGGCGAAGGGGCAAGCTGAAGGACACTGTTTGATAGTCCCGGTGGGGTAGTGGACGACATAAGGACTACACAGGCTACCTCTGCCCCAGCGCTTACAGCGAGTACGGCTCGGTTAGAGCTGAAATGGGGAATTGTTGCATGGGTTTGAATGTGGGGGGGGGGAGGGGCACTGGAATTTCGGTCACACCAGGTTGGGGGTTGGGTGACTGTGGGAGGCGGGGGGACGCGAGAGTTGGAGGGCTCGGTCACACCAGGTTGGGGGTGGTGGACTGTTGGGGTGGGGAGAGGTTGGGGTTATGGGTTCAGTACTGTTCGGGGGGGGGGTCCAGATTGTGCTTTGAAATGTTGTGCTCCTCGGAGGGCATGGACGGCTGCTATGGACGGGGGGGAGAGGTGTATGGCAGGGCCTTGACATTAATGTGCTTCTTTAGGGACCATGGTTGATGCATCACAGGATGACTTCCCGAGTGACACAGAGACCCTCAAGGCTGTCACTTGGAACGTTAGGGGGCTAAATGATTACAGAAAACTCCGCAAGGTGCTGCAGTACCTACTTCGACACCACATAGACCTGGCACTCTTGCAGGAAACTCACTTGCCTGACACCAGCAACATGCTCAAGCACAGGGGGCTTCAGGGACACGCCACTTACGCGGGCTTCACTACACACGCAAGGGGGGTCCTTACATGGATCAACCCGAAATCCAAGTTGTCTCTCACACTACTGAAAGCGGACCCGGAAGGGAGGTTTGTGTTGAGCAGGTGCGTGGGCAAGGGCCACGACATACTAGTCATGAACGTCTACGGTCCGAACTACGACGCCCCCGACTTCTACGCGGCAATGGCGGCCCACTGTGCCGACTGCCCCGCTGACCGAATGCTTTGGGGGGGGGACTTCAACTTCACATTTAATGCAGAGCTGGATAGGTCGGCGGGCCCCCCCCGCCGCCCGGCGGCGGCCGCTCTACAGATGCAGGCTGAAATGTTGCGACTGGGGCTAGTAGACGTCTGGAGAGATAGGCACACCGACAAGGGGGGATACACACACTACTCCGCGTATCATAACATCCATACCAGGATAGATTACTGGCTGTCCTCGCACACACTGCTTCCCATGGTTCAGGACTGCAGGGCGCTCCCACGTACCCTGTCGGACCACTCCCCAGTGCTGCTAGTACTGACCACTCCCAAGCAAAGGATCCCTCCGTTCACGTGGCGCTTCCCGCCATACTCCCTACTAGATGAGGCGTTCAGGGCTGACCTGGGGGAGGACATAGACACCTACTTCGCCACTAACGTAGGCTCAGTGGACAGGTTCGGGACAGTCTGGGAGGCATTCAAAGTTTACGTCAGGGGGGTAGTCATGGCAAAACACTCCAGTGTCCTCAAGGCTATTAGGAACAGGCTCAAGTCTCTCGAAGGGCAGATTGCGGCCTCTGAACGCCGCCAGCTATTAGACCCGGCCCCACTCGGGGATGAGTCCTTGCAGGACCTGCTAAAAGAGTTCCAGGAGGAGGCGGATAGAGAGGTTAGGCACCTGGGTAAATACGCGACAGCTCGCTCTTATGGAGAAGGAGATCGACCCGGAGCACTGCTGGCTAGGATAATGAAGGGCACTAGGCGCAGGCAGGCAATCCCTGAGCTGCGGACCCCGGGGGGGGAGAGAGTCACTGCGGAGGATGACATTCTAGCGGAATTTCGGAGATTCTATGAGGACCTATATACTACCAAGATCACTGGGGTGGACGCCCAAATTGACAACTATTTGGACTATATTCGGATGCCGTTCCTCGATAACTGGCAGAGGGAATTCCTGATGTCCCCTATACTCCGCGAGGAGATATCGGACGCGCTAGACACCATGAAGCCCGAAAGCGCCCCCGGGATAGACGGGCTGACGGTGGCATTCTATAAGGCATACAGGGACAAGTTGTTGCCGTACCTCTCCACCCTCTTTGATGAAATATGCGAGTATGGCGCGATGCCTCCCTCGATGAGAGAGGCGCTCATCGTCACAATCTTGAAGCCGGGCAAGCCGCCTGATCTCCCAGGTTCATACCGCCCCCTGTCCCTACTGAACGTGGACGCTAAGCTTTATGCTAAGGTCCTGGCGACCAGACTGGCACTGGTAGCCCCGGAGTTGGTAGCCCCGGAGCAGGCAGGGTTTATCCCAGCAAGGAATCTCACTTATAATATACGGACTGTCATGGGGGCCATGCAGCACACTAGGCATGACACCAAGGCTGTAGCGGTGTTCCTCGATATGGAGAAGGCCTTTGACTCTGTGGAGTGGCCCTTCATGCGTAGGGTACTGAAAAAGTTGGGACTGGGGGAGTTATTCCTCCAACTTCTAGGCGCGCTTTACCACATGCCCACGGCGAGGATCAGGCTAGGGGACGCTGTCTCGGAGCCGATTGCCATTAGCAGAGGCACAAGACAGGGGTGCCCCCTCTCCCCGCTACTTTATGCACTAGTGGCGGAGCCACTAGCGTGCGCGATGCGGGAATATCACTCCTATGAAGCCATCAACTACCCTACTTACAAGATTGGCATTTCCACGTACGCGGATGACACTCTGCTGTACATCAGAGACCCGGCCAATAACTTGTCATCGGTCTTGAGGGAAGTGGTGAGGTTTGGCGCGCTCTCGGGACTTAAGGTCAACTGGCCTAAATCAGTGGCCTTCCCGCTGACCCCTATCACCGAGCCTTTCGAGATGGATTACCCGCTCCAATGGTCCACGGAACCGGTGAGGTATTTAGGCATCATGCTCCACACGGATTCAGAAGTGATGCTCAGGGAGAACTACGGGGTAGCCTATAGTAAACTTGTAGACGACGTGGAGATTTGGATTAAGCTCCCCCTGTCGCTGATGGGCAGAATAGCCATGATGAAAATGGTAATCCTCCCGAGATTTCTATTTCTCTTCAATAACCTCCCGTTGGTCCTCTCGAAGGCTTTCTTTGCGACCATTAACAAGCTACTGGTGAGGCTAGCGTGGGCCGGTAAACAACCTAGAGTACAATGGAAGGTGCTACAATTACCGTACGAGCAGGGAGGTCTGGCTGCCCCAGACCTGGAGCGATACTACAGGATTGCACAGGCCTCTCATCTCCACACCTGGATACATGGTGACCCGGCCATCCCGCATGTGATCCTGGAGCGACTGTTCGCGGATCCCACCCCACTTCCGGCAACCATATGCGGACCCAGGGACCGCAGAGTGGGAGTGCTGGACTCCCTCCTGTCCACTAACCACGCTTGGCACTCTATTTTGCAGCGCCAAGACAAAGTCCTGATGTATGCGCCCAACATGCCGATACAATGGGCGCTTTGGCTCCCAACATTGGCGGAGCCTGGTGTGTACAAGGCCCTCAACGACTTAGGCGCACGCACCATGGGTGACCTCTTTCTGCAAGGGAAGGTGAAGACGTGGGATCAACTCGCGCATGGAGTGGAGCGTGCCACAGCGCTTCAACGCTTTCAGTATCATAGAGTGAGGAGCGCGCTGCTGGATCTCTTGGGCCCCGACCTGGAGGAACCCCCAGAAGTCCCGGAACTGGTATACACCATAGACACCGAGAACCCGAAGAAACTGATTTCTAGGCTGTATAGGATAGGCCATGAGCACACGGCACTGCACTACACCAGGGCGAGATTAGCATGGCAGACTGACCTAGGGACTCCAATCGATGACGGCATGTGGGGGTACTGCTGCGAGGCCTCCAGGCGCATTTCCCTGAACGGGCGGCACCGCTTGATTCACTTTAAATTCTTGCAGCGGGTGTATCACACGCCTGAACGGTTGCACAGATACGGCCTACGGGACACGCCACACTGTGAGAGATGTCATGCGCCAGTGGCGGACTTCCTACATTTAGCCTGGTGGTGCCCAGGAGTACAGAGGTACTGGGCTTGCGTATTCGCAGAACTCAGTAGTATAGTGGAACAGGACTTGGCCCTTAGCCCAGCCCTCGCACTGATGGGATACACAAAGCAGATTCCTGTCGCGGTGAGAAAGCTGGTGAGCATGGGCATGCTCCTTGCGAAAAGGGTGGTGGCACTGTGCTGGATGAGGGGTCCCCTCCCTACACTGAAGAGATGGTCTAGTGACATGAAATACTGCAACACCCAGGCAGACGCATACAGTGAGCTCCTCCCGCCCAGAAGCCGCCCCAAGAACTTCTGGGGGCTGTACCAGACCTACCTAACCTCCAGAACAGACGGGGATGCCTCCACGGAGGGGGAGGGGGACGACCAAGATAATGACCTACACATGGAGCCCGGATAGGAAGGCACACTGCACTATGGCATATCACTAGGTGGGAGAGGCCATCACACCGCTGCATATGTGAGTCACCAGGAGCCTCCTGCAGGGATACTGGGGACTGGAGAGTGGCAAGGGCCATAATGCCCCACCGGGTCGCACACTACCACACACGAGAAGCACACGCACGGGACCAGTTGGGGGGGGGGGGGTGCAGGGGATAGGGCTTTGGTTGGGAGAAAATGATAAAAATGTACAATGTTGTTTGTATACACGCAAGCACACCGCAACGCAGACAGGAATAGTGGACGGGGGTTGCCCTGCTTGATCCGTCTTGCTACCGAGACCTTAACTTTGATCTATTGGTCCTTCTGCTTGTTACATGTAAATGTCATGATTGTGGCGTGGCAGTCCGCTGCCGGCCCGTGATGGGTTGTAGGCGAAGGACTTCTCGTACATTGTAATGTGCTGCTATTCTTGCATAATAAACAAATTAAAAAAAAAAAAAAAAATTCTACTTCAATGTAAGCACTAGCTTCCATTTTAAAAGCCTGTATTAATTAATTCGGTATTAAACACATATTTCAAAGCCTTTCATTAGCAATACGACATTTCTCATGTGGTTACATTTCTGCATTAGGCAACACTGCATTTCGATTAAGCCCCATTAGTCTCTGATTAATAAACACATATATATATATATCATGCTGTTTCTCAGCCTAACATTACATGTCTATACTACATTAGTAGGTCCTCTAAATATGTGGTTGCTTACTACTTGGGACTATAGTGCACTCCTACAAATTTCAAAATAACACAGCGCTCTCTCAGTTCCCCCCTTTGATGACCCGTGTCATCACACCCTACACCATCCTTTAGGAAGAACCGACTTAGACAGAGCTTGTTGCCATTTTCCCCCTCCTGAGCATTTCCATGCTCTTCAGACTTTGATACTGACTGTCCTCCAGTCTCTCCATGGGTCTCTCTTGCATTCACATTGATCTCTCCAATCGACTTGACATGTACCACTTGTATGCTCTGACCAATCCCCACAATCCAATCACACAACATACCACTATTATTATGGGTTTCAAGATGTAACCAAGAATCCCCTTCCCAAGATTGGCAAACCAACTACCAATCTTTCCAAATCCCTTTCCAATTTTTCCCGAAGAGTTTTTTCAGTCAAGTCCTCAATCTCACAATGAAACGCAATAATGTTGCTTATATATTTCTCCAGATCCTTGCTATTATCTGGTATATAAGTACAACATTCTTGAACCTTCAAAAGTTTACAGACTCCTCCCTCTTTTGCTAGAAGGACGTCTAATGCAAGACGATTTTGTGAAAACCATAGTCCTTATCGACAACATCTCACCCTCAACCAACACTAAGGACTTAGCTGTATTCATGGATAGTTCATCTACAACAGTCTCCAGCCTTCGGATCTTCACATCATTCAGAATCACCCCCACCATAGGTATCATTGCTCCAAAAACATCTCCAACTATGGCTCCTGCACTTTCACCTCGCTTCATTCTCATGTGTTGTCCTCCTTCTATTAGCTCAAAATCGTCTGTATGGTAAATCTTAGGGAAAATTATCGCTAAATAGCACGTTCCATACCACTTCTCTGGCAATTGCACATAAGCATTCCTCCCACAGACGAAATACACCGTCAGAATCACTTGCACCACCCCTTGCCAAAAGTCCTCTGTATAGTACCCTAGACTGAATGTATGCTCACACGTGTGACCTACATTGACATTCTCATAATATGTCTGTGGTCGGTGAATGCACAACTTCCCTTACTGTACTTCATCTAAAGCTATTGGACCAAAACTCCCTTTAGTCTTGTGCAACCTCTCCTCATCTGTCCAATCCACTTTATCTTCTCCTGAATCTCGCAACTGTTTTTGTTTTCGGTATCTATCTTCCACTTGATCAATAAATGTATTCTCGGTCTCTGACAGCAGGCACGTCAAATTATGACGGTGCGCATAGGCTGTATCCAACTCCTGGGTTGGAATAAAATACGTTCCTGTCCTCTGACTTATAATAATCATACTTATTCAAATGCTTATATGCCGGTACTTCAGGAAACACCGCATCATAAATCGGAAAGAAATATTCAAAATGGTTGCGACCATAAAATATGCTAAGCAACAAACTACATGAAATTCCATAAGTCAATGGGATTTGATGGTATCGAATACCCTTGTCTACAGAAGCAGGCAATTGCATACACACATAGCAGTCTTTTGCATCCATCGCATCAATGTACTCATACAACAACTTCACATATGCATTAAGCTTGAAATTACCCTTGGACAGATCTACATGTAATCTACGACTTTCTTCTAGCAGCAAAGCTCTGTCACGTCCTACCTTTACCTATTCTTTGCTAGGAGTAGTAGGTGTAGGTGTACCCTCGACCTCTACTGCCTGCTCCTGTGATGCCAAGTATGAGACTACAACTACTAAAACAATGAAGAGTATTAGTCCTCCTACGAGTGTGCCTACAATGCACCTAGCTCTACGGTTCGGGTTCCCAGCTCCATGGTCTCAGGACTTGTCTCTCAAAACAGTTATTCTGCAACAATATTCAAAAGTCCTTTCTTCCTTCTTTACAATTGAAGCACTTGAACCACAACTCAGAGGCTGAAAGTCCCCTTTGATTTCAGTTCCTTTTTTACAGCAACAACAGGCAACCCTAGCCCTTCTCTGTCCTCTATGGGAAGTCCCTAAATTTCTTCTTCGCAAGTCAAGGAATGTCTTCATACAGTCGTTGTCCCATGGTACCGGATCACTCACATCCTTGTGCGTCAGTCTCTGCAAAGGCTTCGTCTTCAGTGAGAAGTTCGCAATCCACTGGCGACAGTAGCCAACCATCCCTACAAACATCCTGACCTCTCTCTGAGTGGAAGGCACCGTCATTTTCAATATTGCCTCGATCCTGTCTGGTGACACCTTCCTTTTACCCTTCTCTATCCTGAGTCTCAAATATTGCACCTCGTTCAAACAGTATTGTAACTTATTTCGCGAAACCTTGTGTCCATTCTCTGCCAAATGGTTCAGTAGAGCAATGGTATCAACCCTGCATGCATCTTCAGTATCTGACGCAACAAGGAGGCCGTCTATGTACTGGACGAGAACAGAGTTCTGTGGCAGTACTAGACTCTCAAGATTCCTTTTCAAAATCGGATTAAATATCGATGGACTCTCTGTGTACCCCTGAGGGATACGACAACATGTTAAGACCCTGTTTTCCAGCCGGAAAGCAAATAAAAAATGGCTCTCCTCATGCAAAGGTATTGAAAAGAAAGCCTGACAAAGGTCTATCACAGTGAACCACTCAGCTTGGCACTGCATGTGAAATAAGATCACATTTGGGTTCGGTACCACTGGACAACATGGAACGACTATGTTGTTCACCCGGTGAAGATCCTGTACAATCCTGAACTTCCCACTTGGTTTCTGCAATCCCATTATTGGCGAGTTACATGGATTCCCCAATTTTCTCCTTCAGTATTCCCTGTTTGCTCATAGACTCAATCACAGGCTTTATCCCTGCAATCGTTTCTGGGGTCAGATTATACTGGGGTGTTTGGGGAAAATCGACATTCTCCTTGACCTGAATCTTGACTGACTCGACACCCTTGATCAACCCTATGTCTTCTCCAGTAAAATCCCACACCACCTGGGAAACTGAGTCCCGCAGATCATAAGGAAGTTCCTTAACTGTCAAGGCAGGGTACATTTCTATGCACACATGCTGATTGGAGTCTTTAAAGGTAGCATTGTCATCATTAGTCTGTAATTCCACTCCTTTGGGGGTGTAATTGAGCTTGCATAAGAGATCTCTCCCTAACAAGCAAACAGGACTTGAATCACACACCACATATTGATGTCTATCTCTGAACGTCCCTATTCTCACAGGAATCGGTTCTGTTAAAGGATTCGTCATTTTCCTATTGGCAACACATACAACTTGGATTGTCTGTCCCGAGAGGGGTAGGTTGGGGACTACTGCGGATCTCACAGTAGAACGGGTAGCACCAGTATCAACCAAAAAGGTGGTAGGGTGACCATCGACACCAGATTCCACAAATGGTCCCCTCTGGTCTATCTCCAGAACCACCCCAAGAGTGCAGTCCTCTTCCCCTCTCAGGCACCGTCAGGCCAACGGGTCCAAGTAACAATCATCACTTTCCTCAAAAAGAGGCATCTGCCGGTAAGTCAGAGTCCCTGTCGATATTTTCGGTGGCTGGGGAACCTGTACTCGAGAAGCCGAAGTCCCCCCTTTTAGCGACTTAGTCTTTGCCACTGATGTCACCGTCACCTTTGGTACCTGTTCCTGAACTATTTCCTCCTCCTGCTGCTCATAATTTACAGGATTATAAGGACACTTGTGTCTCCAGTGTCCAATCTGGTGACACTGGTGGCACTCAGTAGTCTTTTTCAACGTAGCTACATCTACCCTTGGCTTGGAGAAGTCCCCATTTCCCTTTTTCTGACCATTCTGTTTGCTCCCCAAGGTACCTCCCCCTGATTGAACCTGACCTCCCTTGTTAGCAGATTGCATCTGGACCAGCATCAGCTTGTCCTTGAGCTTTTTGTGCTTCGAGTCGATTTCATCACTACAGTACGTAGCATACCTCAAAATCTGGTCCAGCGGTTTGTTCTGCCAACAAATCAAATGTTGCTGGATCATAAGACAGACATCAGGCCTCAATCCTAGAACAAACTTTGAAACAAACTGTCCCATGTCTCTAGGATCCATCACATCCAACCCGCTGTACTGCTTAAAGACCTGTAATAGTTGTTTGTAGTACTCATGCACTGTTTCTTTAGGATCCTGTACCGTCCGATCTATCTTAACCCAGTGGATTTCCTGTGGTGGTACCTTAGATTTCAACCTCGTAATTACTTGTTCATATTTTTTAATTACAAGGGGTGACGGTCCATTTGTGCCTCCCTCTCTGGCTCCACAGTGGGCCATTCAACAGCAACCTTGCATGCTACCCACAAGTCTCCTGGAACCACAATGTCAAATAAGGTATTGAGATCAATCCACAGCACCTTCGAGATCTTGACAAACCTCTCTACCTGCTTGTACCATTCAACCGGGCTCTCTCGCAACTTTGGGAAATCATTCGTAAAGGCAGCCAAATCTCCCCTACTGCAGGGCATATGCACATATCCCCCATTGGCCACCTCCCGCAAAGGGTATGCCTCAATTCCCGCCATTCCTCCTCCCGCAGGGGGTGTCTAAATAGTACTACTTCTAACACTCTTTTTCTACGACCACCTTTCTTCCCATTTGTCTAGCCTACTCCACGCTCGTATCCCTATAATCAGTTCCCGAATGTGGGTCTTTAATTTGATCACTCTTTTCTCTTCCAAATCCTGGTCAGTATATTGCAGTCTGTGATTACCCTGTAACATTTTTGTCTTAGACAGGTCCACATCATATTTGTCTGCTAATTCGGTCAGTTTCTCGTGGGATGATCTAGCTTTCCGAGTCACGTACTTCGCCACAAACAGCAACTCATCTGGTTCATAGAGCTCAATCCTTTTAAGGCCAAGTTTCCTTCAACAATCTCATCCACCTCTGCTTTCAATCGCATCACATCAATTCTTTTTGCATTTATTGCCGCACTCAAGGTGCCACGACTAGATGCACCACTCGATTCCCTGGACTCATTGTCCTGTCCCCTGCTTCTCCAGATTTCAGGGGTGTTGGGAGGAACTGTCCTATTTTCAGTATTCCCATGATCCCATCCCTCTCTTATCCTGTCACTTTGAGCCCCTTCAACTGACTCCCATGTCCTTAAGTCCGGCCTCAACTCCCCTTAAGATGTTGGTCTTGGCCCCCACAAATCCATTGGACCCCTAGACAAATCCGCTGACGCCAGCAATGGGGTACTCCACCCTGTAGGCCTTGGCATCAGACCCGCCCCATGTACCATACTATCTCGTCCATCCGTGATGGACTCTTACCTTGTGTATGCTCTGGATTATAGACTATGGGGCCAATTGTGACCGGTACTGTAAGAGCATCGGCAGCCTCTGAGAACCGCCACTTCCCACATTCTGTCCTTCTCCTGTCGAGATATTTCCCACAACCTCAGTTCTGGGGGGTCTTGCGGTACCTGCACTTCCTCTACCGGGGTGGACTTCTCCTCCCTGGGCTCTAAATTGTATGTGGGTTGTCTCTCTGATAACAGCCTTTCTATCAAGCTATCGTCCGTGTCACTGTCATCGTCTTCGGAGCTCTTTCTCTGCGCATCCCCTCCTTTAACTAGCAGCGGGTATAAACCTGTCTCCCTCAATCATCTGTATTCTCCATCTCTTTTCCAAAGCATCCCACATCGCCCTAACTGATCTCTTCGCTCTTTCCTGTCGCCTGTCCCTGTTCTTTTCGTGCGCCGCCCTGATCCATGCATTAAATGCCTCAAACTGTGTCGGTCTAGGCAGAGGTCGCAAAGAAGCCATAATTGCTTTCAACTGATACAACACTTCCAGTCTGAATGTCCCGTACCTAGAGAAAGTCAACTCCTCATTTCCATCTGTCATCTTAGCCCAATTCTCGAGCCACAATATCGTGTGTAACCCAACATTTGAAGCCATGTAATGAGCCGGAGTATCCTCGGGTGGGGCCTCTTCTCCCCCCGGGGTTCTAACTTCTTTTCTTTTCTGAATAAATCTCTCAAAATTTTAAAACATTTCACGATGAAAAACCAGCGTTTACACTTTCAAAGCGCTCCTTTACTTCCTGATGGCAATTCACCTATCCCAGCGCTGCACCTACTGACGTTACCCGCCTCCGCTTTGCAGCAGTTCCCCTCCTTTACAATTCATTCTCACTCACACACACGCGTCCCAAACATCCACTGAAATGATTACTTCCGACCAAGTAACCACTTCGCTGACTGTACGTCCACAGTCTGACTGTACGTCCACAGTCGCGTAATTGTCACCGAACTGGCAACTGTCTGTCCACGAAACGACCGGACAATCACATCAACTGATAAGTTCCAAACACACAGCAACGAACGACCAGCGTCAGTTACTCTTGCACTCACACATTCGTTCCCCCTATCTCGGTCCAGCGGGCAATCAATGGTACCTCACGATCCCCTTAACAATGGTCGACAATTACTCTAGGTGTGCTGTACACCTATTTCACTTAAGCTACTCCTTGAGCTTAAGATTTTCCCGGGCTGCGCGCGCTCACAGCCTGATCTCCTTTCATACAACAGGCATTCGAACTCCGCAAGACATTTCACCACAACACAACATATAAACACTGCAACATAACAACATACAATCCTATTCATACTCACTCTCCCATGAACTGCTGCTTTCCGCCGCACCGTCACTCTCCGTCAGTTTCCATGGAGTGCCATCTTCCACCGAAAATCCACTGGGCAATCATCCTCTAATCTCCATGGGCCTTGGGAACTTCTTATCCTTCTGATCAGATCTTTCCCTACTCAAGAAAGGGAACCATCCTCTGGCTACCAACTGGGGAAGCTGGGATTTTCATCTAGATTTCCTTACTCATCTCTAGAATCCCAAACCAGGTTGACAGGACCTTTTTCACTGTTCTAGAAGAATAAAGGAAAGATTTATAACAATTTTGAACAGCTTCACCATCAAATCCAAATTAAACTCGAAGGACCACTGATTACGAACTGAAGTGTCAAAGGTTTATTACAAAGCCAAAAATAGTTAGACATACAAACATCTCAGCAAAAGATGCTGGAAGTAAACTGGCAATAATACAAACATAATTCTATGCAAGAGTCTCAGACGACTCAGAATAAACAACAATGTCAATTCGAGTAACATTAGGCAACCAAGAGCAGTCCCAGCTCAAAGTTTGGCCTGCATTTACAAAAGGGAAAAGGAAAACGATTAGTCTGTCCCTACGGTATTCTAAGGTGACATCCCTACATAACATTCCCATCAGACAAGAGTAAGGTGTCAGCAGTGAAGACTTCCAAAGAAGTACAGTCACTTTTGGCTAAGCAGATAATCTACCATTGAGCTCTTTCTAAGATGCTCCTTCTACACTTCACTCTACCTAAGTTCCCAAGACGCTCTTCTCTACAGCTTACTACATCCTGCTCAGTTAATCCCCTCTCAAAAAAACTTCTCTCCACCCTCGGGTGCTGTCCCTATTAAAAAATCCCAAAATCAGTTGACACATGCCAGGGGTACGCCCCTCTGGCAGGTAAAGATCTTCGGAGTTTTCCAGCATGGCACCTTTCCATCCAGCATTCGTTGTTGTGTCCTTGGGTACCAAGCACCTTCTCGCTAAATGTTGCACTCCCAAATTCCTTGGCAGCTTCTCCTCTATCCGCGCCTACTATCCTAACTCCTAAACTATGGACTTTTCTACCTAATGAGCCTTGTGGCCTTGCACCTGCAAGCTGAAATTCATGGGAACATATCTGCAAACATTCGAAGCTACAATTTAATTTTTTCCTCTGAGGACAGCTTTTCCCAAGGAGAAAACCATTTCTTCTAGGCTAAGGGTAACAAGAAAATATGGTTAGGCCTCTGCGGCTACAGCATGTCTCAGGCCTCTGCACTTTTAAATGCATTTATAACACAGCACAACATTGCATTCTACTATGATAACACGTTAATTCTACTTCAATGTGAACACTAGCTTCCATTTTAAAAGCCTGTATTAATTCATTCGGTATTAAACACATATTTGAAAGACTTCCATTAGCAATACGACATTTCTCTTGTGGTTACATTTCTGCATTAGGCAACACTGCATTTTGATTAAGCTCAATTAGTCTCTGATTAATAAACACATATATATATTTATATATATTACCTACTGGCGGTCGCCAGTAGGTAGTTATAGTTAGGATTGGCTACCATAGGAAATCTGCAACATTCTATCGGGAATAACTCTGGCGCTGGTTGAGGAATGTGTGTGTAAATTTCCACAATTTTGGCCAGCTCCGCTGCGCTCCTTCCCTGGAAGTTTCAGGGAGATTCGTGGAGTGGGGGCTGAGAAAAAAGGGGGGTCCCAAAACGTGTTTTCCCCATGTTAATTTCCATAGGACGGTCTGACAAGTCTACAGCCCGAACCGCTGAACGGAATTACGCCAAACTTGGCAAAATTGTAGGGACTGGTACGCAGATGTGCCTTTGCTATGTTTGGTGAAAATTGCTTCAGTGGTTTTGACGAAAATTAACTTAAAAAACACATATATATCTATAGGCGCTCTCCGAGCGCTCACAGGAGCGCGTACCGGGGAGCGCACCAGGAGCGCTACGGTAGTGCGCGAGCGGAAAGCTGATTGGCTGTCGGGTGTCTGTCAACATTCTAAACAGTCCGGAGAGTCCGCCATCTTGTGTCTCGGTAGAATCAAGACACAAGAGGTGAAAAAGAAAGGGGGAAATAATTAAAAGGGGGCAGAGTAGACATCCCCTGACCCCCTAGATTTTCTCAGGGGGCCTAGAAGGACCTTGAAGGGCAAAAAAACTTTTTTTTTCTATGAAATTTTCGTGGGGTAAGCGCTGGCGGTGCTCCCCGGTACGCTCTCCAGTACGCGCACCATGGGGAAAAACAGTGTAAAAAAATAGAGTAAAAAAATAAAGTAGAGTGTTTAGAGGAAAGTGATGCATTGCTGGAGTGTGTCACAACAATGATGCAACTCCAGCAATGCATCCTTTCACATGGGGCTAGTCCCATGTGAAAGGGCCTGCGTCAGTCTTACGTCTCCTGTGCGGCAGGCGCAAGATTAAGACGCAACAGCGTCGTAAAAGTGATGCAGTGAAATCTCATAGATTTCACTGCGTCACTTCTACGACCCTTTCTTGCGTCAATACGCCCCCTTTGCATACATTACACCTGGCGCAGGTATAATGTGGCGCAGGAGTTTACAAAGTGACGCATCTACCTAGATGCGTCACTTTGTAAATATGACTCAACAAGGTGCATTTTTTACACCACTGGTGCGTCATAAAAAGTGACACATCGGCGGCATAAAAGTGACGCATGGCCTCATAAATGAGGCCTTCAGTCTTCTACTCATGCGTCATATTTAATGTATGACGCATTATGTTGCAAGGAGTTACAGATACGTCAGTATTTCTGACGTATCTGTAAGCGCAAAAGTGATGCATTGCTGGAGTGTGTCACAAAAGTGACGCAACTTCAGCAATGCATCCTTTCACATGGGGCCAGCCCCATGTGAAAGGGCCTGCATCAGTCTTACGCCTGCTGTGAGGCAGGCACAAGATTTTGACGCAACAGTGTCGTAAAAGTGACGCAGTGAAATCTCATAGATTTCACTGCGTCACTTCTACAACCCTTTCTTGCGTCAATACGCCCCCTATGCATACATTACACCTGGCGCAGGTATAATGTGGCGCAGGGGTTTACAAAGTGACGCATCTACCTAGATGCGTCACTTTGTAAATATGACTCAACAAGGTGCATTTTTTACACCACTGGTGCGTCACAAAAAGTGACGCACCGGTGGCGTAAAAGTGACGCATGGCCTCATAAATGAGGCCTTCAGTCTTCTACTCATGCGTCATATTTAATGTATGACGCATTATGTTGCAAGGAGCTACAGATACGTCAGTATTTCTGACGTATCTGTAAGCGCAAAAGTGATGCATTGCTGGAGTGTGTCACAAAAGTGACGCAACTCCAGCAATGCATCCTTTCATATGGGGCCAGCCCCATGTGAAAGGGCCTGCGTCAGTCTTACGCCTGCTGTGAGGCAGGCGCAAGATTTTGACGCAACTGGGTCGTAAAAGTGACGCGGTGAAATCTCATAGATTTCACTGCGTTACTTCTACGACCCTTTCTTGCGTCAATATGCCCCCTTTGCATACATTACACCTGGCGCAGGTATAATGTGGCGCAGAGGTTTACAAAGTGTCGCATCTACCTAGATGCGTCACTTTGTAAATATGACTCAACAAGGTGCATTTTTTACACCACTGGTGCGTCACAAAAAGTGACGCACCAGCGGTGTAAAAGTGACGCATGGCCTCATAAATGAGGCCTTCAGTCTTCTACTCTTACTTTTTCTTTCACTTTCTCTGTTTCTTCACTACCTTACTCACCTTGTCTCACACTCAATTGTCTTTATCCAGTCTGTATCTCCACTCTTTCCTAAATATCACTGCTCTTTTCTTACCCTTCCACATCACCGTTCTTTTACTACATTTTCTTCACTTATCCACATTCCCCATGTTCACTCTTCTTCTCCTCACTCTCGTTCCCCACACTCACCTTCTTTCAGTCCTCCTACTTCACTTCTATTCCCTCTCGTCCCTTTCTTTGCTTTCTCACTCATTTTCCTCTCTTCTCTCACTGCACTCCACTTCAGTTACGCTTTTTCATGTTTTTTAAGAATACAGCTCTTTGATGAGAATTGGAGGTAGTTCTGAAAAGAACTTTTTTTTTCTTCTTTTTTCTTTTTTTTGGAACAAAAACAAAAACAGGGAATGGGAAACTGCTCAACAGGAGCAAAAAAAATAATCAAAATTAGGAGTGGGGTTGGCAGCGGTGGTTGTCTAATGCTCGAACCATGAGCATAACACTTTGTTCCCCATAACAAAGTAGCTGATCACATTTTCTGCATTTAATTACGGCTTCATTAAAAGCAGGCTGAATATTAGGGATCAGCTCTTCTGGTCGCCCCCTCACCGATGTAGTTGGTCCTCCGGTTGAAGTAGAGGCACCATCCCTGGGAGCCTCTAGTGCCAGAGCTCTTACACTCTCCCGGGCATAGTTCTGGGGGTGCCTCCTCTCGACGTGGCAAATCATGGTGGTGTTACCAAATGAATATTTTTTGGTGGGGTCACACCGTGAGAGGACAGTGTGTCAAATTCGGCACTCCACCTTTGGAGCATTTACTTTTTTTTTATCATCTGGAATGGAAAAAAACTTCCATATGAAGTGTTCTTTTACCCGGGGCTGAGGAACCTCTTTATCAATAAATCTCTCTGTGTCATCATCGCTGCTGGATGTTCTGGCAGGCATGGTAATCCAACAATGATCCAAGAGCAAAAAGACAAGTCTTGCAGTCACAAAAGTGAAAGAAGAAGTGAAGGAAATGGGTGGGGATTTCATTCTTTGTAAAAAAAACTGTTGGCAACCAATGAAAAGAGTTATTTTAAGGTCACATGACTTGACGCGCTTACGCTGCGCGTATCGGAGTGCTTCCGGGGGCGCTTACGCGGCGCGAACGTAGGCGCTTCGGGGGCGCTTACGCGGCGCTCTTGAGTGACGTTTTGATAGCTTTACAGAAATGTAAAATCATTTTAATTTCGTAAATCAAAAATACTGCTTTAATAAGTATGCTACTAAATGTCTTGCATTGTTATTTACATTTCATACATTTTTTTTTACGAACGCAGAAATAGTGCTGTGCACGCAACCTGAGCGCACCAGGAAAAAATGTAAAATAAAAATATAAACATTGAACAAATAATTAAAAAAATATATATATATATAATTAATTGTTGTAAAAAACAGCTAATAAAAAAAATCGTAGGTTACAAAGTCGATATACAAAGGAATTAGCTTTTAAAAAAACGATGAAATTCACTGAAAAAACCATAAGATTCACAAACGTTATAGTTAGGAATTAGTTTTTAAAATACCTTTGAAATTCACAAAAAAAACCATAGATTTCACAATCGTTATAGTTAGGAATTAGCATTTAAAAAACTTTTGAAATTCACTGAAAAAACCATAGGTTTCACACTCGTTATAGTTAGGAATTAGCATTTAAAAACCTTTGAAATTCACTGAAAAAACCATAGGCTTCACACCAGTTATAGTTAGCTGAACATTTTACTCATACAAAACCATTGAAGAGTGGACATTGGAGAAGTGTGGCTCAGGGGTTAGAGGCGGCAGACCCGGAAGCTGAGATCGGCCCTGGACCAGGGTTCAATTCCCCGCCTCGGCGGGTCTTGGGCTCAAAAATTCCACGACTCGATAATTCTCGCTCCGGTGCCTTCTTGACTCACGGGTTCACACTCTGCGACTCTGGGCAATAGCTTGCTTAATCTCCACAACGGCCCCTCGCGGCGGGATGCCTGGCTTTCACCTTGTGGATACCCTGCCGGGGTTATCTCACAGGGGAATACCAGGACGGGTTCCCTAAGCAAGCGCCGGGAAACCCTTTGTGGGTAGCTGTGCGCTATATAAGCTCAAATACATTTACATTTACATTGAAATTCCCACGTTATAGTTAGTTGGACTCACTATAACTCGCGCGCCCGCAATCCACTGCTGATGATGTCACATATTACATCATTCATGACATGGTCAGTGACATCACTGATGACATCTCAAATGACATCACTGATGACATCACTGATGACATCTCAAATGACATCACTGATGACATCACTGAGGATATCATCCATGTGATAATACGATGCACCTCCTCACACTCTAATCTAACCTTTGATACACCCAGTGTTAAATACAAACTACCATTCCTGAAATTATTGACACACCAATACCAGTAACTACATACGCACTCACTGATTTCTAGGTCTACACACACATCCACTCATTCACCCATACAATCACTCATACATACGGTCACTCATCAATACATATATTAACACATACTTACTCTCTTTTACAATCACTGATACAAGTACACATTGAACCATACAGTCACTTACGCAATCACAGGCTCTCATGTATAGTCATTTATATATGGCAACTCTCACATGCACTGTGTTTTACATATGTACCTACTTGGACATGCAGCACTGAGATAGCCATTCACTCACCAACACATCCATGCAGACAGTCAACCCCCCATACAGCTCCTTCCACATGCACTCTTGAACCCATTTACCAAGTGAATCAACTGTTCACATATATATGCAGTCACACACCTCCCAGCCACCCACACACACACTCACCCTCACATACAAATACTTGAACAACCAATCAATAACCCATATAGCCACTCATATAGCTACTGATCAACACATGCAGCAGCTTACACAACAACAGACATACTGATGCACATATTCAGACAGTTTAGTCACTAACCAATGCATTCAGTAAGACACATTTAATCATATTTAGTCACGCACCTACTAAATCCTTCATCCAGACACTCATACATCCACTCATTCTTCAATATGTAAATTATTAACTTTAACTTAATTGTACTTTAACTTTTCAGAAACACACAGACACTGGATGATGTCATCAGTGATGTAATTTGAGATGTCATCAGTGATGTGATCAGTGATGTCACTGACCATGTCATGAATGATGTAATATGTGACATCATCAGCAGTGGATTGCGGGTGCGTGAGTTATAGTGAGTCCAACTAACTATAACGTGGGAATCTCAATGGTTTTGTATGAGTAAAATGTTCAGCTAACTATAACTGGTGTGAAACCTATGGTTTTTTCAGTGAATTTCAAAGGCTTTTTAAATGCTTATTCCTAACTATAACGAGTGTGAAACCTATGTTTTTTTCAGTGAATATATATATATCTATATATATATATACATATATATATATATATATATATATATATATATATATATACATACATATATATGTATATATATATATATATATATATATATATATATATATATATATATATATATATATATATATATATATATATATATATATATATATATATATATATATATATCATGCTGTTTCTCAGCCTAACATTACATGTCTATACTACATTAGTAGGTCCTCTAAATATGCAGGTGCTGACTACTTGGGACTACACTGCACCCCTAAAAATTTCAAAATAACATGGCGCTCTCTCAGTATCCTAGTGCTGAGCAGGTGTGCAGTACTGACCTTGCGGAGCCTTACTCGAAGATCTAGGTCTTCAGCTCAGTGCACAATGCAAAAAGTGATGAGGAGACTCTAATGTGGTGCGGGAGGTTGTTCCATGATTTTGGAGCGATGTATGCGTAAGCACAGACTCCTGCGTTTGTGTATGGATGGTCATTGTGAGGGTGAGTGTCTAGCAGAGTGGATGTGCCTGGTGGGTTGGTGGAACTGCATGTGGCTGTGCAGGTAGGCAGGACCTATGTTGTGTAGTGCTTTGCATGTGTGGGTATGGAGCTTGCACTCTGTGTGCACTGCCAGTCTAGCTCCCTTAGGTGTTCTGGATGGGCTGAAGTACCAAGGCCAAGCTCATGAAAGGTGTTGTGAAGGTTGTATTATCAGACTCAATATAAGGCACTACAATCAATAAAGATCACTGCCCGGTCACATTCATCACTTTATTAAAGAATTCATCCTTTATGCACACTTAGATTAATACAACAGTTAAAGTGAAAAACTACAGTGAAAGCAACAAAGTCCATAGCATAAAGGGTTAAAACATTACAGAAAAAAAACTAGTATCCAGGGTCAGACAGGTACATGCATCAAAGGATTTTGCGATCGCAAACGGTGCGAATCGCAAAAATCGGCCGTTTGCGATCGCAAAATCGTCTTTTGGAATGCATGAAGGTTCAAGGCCCTCGCAATTTAAGAATTCGCAAATATTTGCGAATTCTCAAATTGCGATTGCATTTAAGGAATCGCATTTTGCGATTCCTTAAATGCAATGCAAGAAACATTTAAAAATTGCGATTTCGCAATTAAGGGGAGCAAAATTACCATGAGGTTGGACCTCATGGTAATTTGCGAAAAATCTTACAAATGCAATTTTGTGCATTTTTCTAACTGTCATGTTGTGCACACACATGCCCTTAGGGCATGTGTGTGCACAACATAAGTGCGTGGATTGATTTCAGGGGTGCAACAGGGTGTCCTTTGGACACCCCTGCACCCTTGAAATCGCAATCTCAATTTGCGATTAGCTAATTGCGATTCGCAAATTGAGATTGTCTTCCCATTCATTCCTATGGGCCTTTTGGCCCATAGGAATCAATGGGAAGGGATTCCTTAATTGCGATTCGCAAAGTGTGAATCGCAATTAAGGAATAATAAGGAATCGCAAAATAAATTGCGATTTTTTTAATGCATTGCCGTTTGCGATTCCTTAATTTTCGCGATTAAGGAATCGCAAACGGCCACAATGATGCATGTACCTGAGAGTTCATGAAAAATGTGGATGTGATAAAAGGTGTATCATCTAATAACTAGGTTAGCCTTTCTGCAGAAGAAAGGGTCAGTTCTGTAATTCTTTAATCTTAATTAACTTATTTCGTGAAACTCCTTAGGTCGTCTTTCCTAAACCTTTAGCTTTAGACCCGGTAGACTTTAATTGCCAGTGTGCGCTTGCTAAGATCTCAGCACCATGGACAGCTCTCGAGCTGCCCTTGTTCCTTAAGATGGTAATAATGGGAGTCAAAGGAGAAGCACAGGGGTGTTTAAAATACGCCTCCCCAGGATTATGGGGTCACAACCATCACAATCTTTCTTTTTCTTTTCAAAACTTTTTCTTTCATACAAAGGCAAGGAAAACAAAAAGAGCATTAATACAAAGGTATGTAGTACCATCCTTCTTATCATAGTCTTCCCAGGTTTCACAAAGTCCATCGAAATATATTTGTTTTTATATGAATAGGATTTATCATTTTTATTACATGTTTGTCTGGTGTCCCTGTGTTCCCTGACTCTTGCCAAGCTCAGAGTTAGGGTTGGAAGATCAGTTCCGCATCAGTTCCTCACACATACAAATAACATCTTTGTGTTCCCGTGGGGTACCTGTGGGATACCGAGTCTCTCACTTGGTGCAATGGCCACACAGGAGGAATACAGTGAAAACTATTCTACTGACATTCGAGGTAGGAATTTCTGGTGTTCAGTTAGTGGTGGGCATAACTGGCGTTATTCTCTCTAGCGCAATTATCGCAAAAGTACTCACAATTATGCATAATTGTGTAAGAAGCGCAACACAGCATTTCTCGTTATTTTCTAAGTACAAAATGCACCCTTGCAACCAGAATGGGTCCAAAGATGCATATTGCACTAAGAAAATAGCACAAAATGCTACAGAACACGAAAAACAGTGGCCAGCAGCCGCTCGCTCACTCTTAGTCCTTTGTTCTTTTCCACCTGAGGTAGGATTTTTGCACCATATTACTCTTAACTACTCAAGCTGGCGTAATTGTGTAATTTCGAATCACAAGAGTGTAATTACTGAAATTACTCTGATTACTTCAGTGTAATTCAAATTTCTCCCAGGCCTATTCTCAGTCTTCCCAGAGGCGTCACAGATAGAATCATCACAATGGCTGTTAGTGCCAGGCCCATTTCTTTCCAGGGATCAATCGATCGATCGATCTATCTATCTATCTATCTATCTATCTATCTATCTATCTATCTATCTATCTATCTATCTATCTATCTATCTATCTATCTATCTATCTATCTATCTATCTATCTATCTATCTATCTATCTGTCTGTCTATCTGTCTATCTGTCTGTCTATCTGTCTATCTATCTATCTATCTATCTATCTATCTATCTATCTATCTATCTATCTATCTATCTATCTATCTATCTATCTATCTATCTATCTATCTATCTATCTTATACATTCGATGGTTTGTATGTGAGTTTGTATGTGTGCATATATATTCTAATGAGGTAGGTAAAATCAGCTGCCACTAGGTGGCACCATGTGCTGGAACTGCCACCCAATGCGTCCTATGATAATGTGTTTTTGGTACGAGGTTCTCTAGATACCAGAAACCAGAGCTGGGCCCTGCATGATGTTTGTTACCAGGGCCCCACAAAAGATTCTGACAAGTCTGGCACAGTTAGGTCATGGACAACAAAATGGTAGCGATTTTTCAGTTCCCCCATGGGCTCCGGTCATTAGCTATTTTGCATTTAGGTGCCTTCTGCATGTGACTTTGGGTCGGCTGCTTGCAGTAGAAATGTTCTTTTGCTTAAGAGTCCTACTCTGCCTCTCTTTGTTAGGGTCAATTGCCTGCTTTAGGCAGTTACTGTTAATGACTACTGGTCCTGGTGCAACAGGACACTGATGATGGATCCTAATGGAAATGGATACGTATAAACAGCCCTCTAGCGGTGACCTACACCAACTGCAGGCACTTATCCCAGAGAAATCACGAGCATATGGTACAGGCCCTTTAACACACACCATGTACCCAACATAGAGGGAAATGCTCCAAGAGACGGCTTCCAATTTGCACATGGGTGAGTCCACAGGTTTCATTATCGAGGTAGTGTAAACAAGTTGCTTCCGACGCCATATCTATGCTGGTATGCGCTGAAGAAAACTTGAAATAAAACTAGTAGCTGATTTCAAAGCAGTTTCACCCTGGATGCCAGGGAGACAATAAAAGGCGCTTCAAGCGGCCTGCACGGGTGACATTGCACACCAGCGCTGTGTGTCTCGGGCTGGACTGCTGAGGCCGGCAGATCTGACGCTAAGCAGCCTTCAGCGGGGGCACCTTACCTTTCACACACGAACTGCTGACACGGACGGAGAGCAGGCTCTGGGAGGGAGGGGCGCGGCGGGGGATACATACATTAATGTTCCTGCTTGCATGAAAGGCTGGCAGTGTGCCCACCTGCCAGGACACCCCTTATTCAAGCCCTCGTCCGGGTTAATCTTGGATTCACCTTCCAGGAAAAAGAATGCGCTACTGTATTTTCAGGCTGCTTTCAAGAGGGGGCGTCTGCCCTCCGCCCCCTCCATCAGAGCGGACAGGCGCTATATGTTCCACCTGAAAATTATACATAATCTGTCCAGGTCGGGTGGAGGTCACCCTCACTTTCCCAGCACAAAGCGTCACTCTTAGAAACGTGGGAAATTAAACCAAAATAAAATATGAGCTGAAAGTTCTACGGACCTGTGGTGAAATATCCCTGTTTCCTGGAGGCACGTGGGGTGCAGAGGTTCCGGTTTGACAGCCGGAAGGAAGGCTGTTGACAACTGACACCAGCTCTTGTCCGCGGTCATGGGCCAGAATTCTGGCAAGGCCACCCCAGCTTTTCATTCTTTCCCTTTTGCTAAGAGTAAAAGCCGCCAGACGACTTTTGGCAAGCCTCTGTCTTGGGCACAGTGACCGCTGCCGAGTCAGCTCGCAACTTAGGGGTCTTGTTTGAGCCTAGCCTGCAGCTTGACGCCTCTGTCAACAGGACCACGGCGACTTGTATGGGCTTGCTTTGAGCCTTACGGAAAATCTTGCCGTTACTTCCTCTAGGAGCCAGGGCAGAAATGGTGCGTAGTACCATCCTCAGTAGGTTAGACTACTGCAACGCACTGCTTCTGGGGGCTCCCAATTTCCTGGTATCAAAGTTACAGAGGATTCAAAATATGGCAGCCAAATTGGCTTTATCTCGCCCACGTTCTGCATCGTCATCGGCAGCACTCTCTGATCTCCACTGGCTACCTGTCCAGCAGCGGATTCTTTTTAAGGCCTCATGCCTTGTTTTCAGGGCTTTGCATGGACAGGGACCAACACTGCTTCAAAATCTTTTCTCCTGGTTCCAAGCCGCTAGACCCCTGAGGTCTTCTTCGGCGTTCCTGGTGATGGTCCCCAAGATCAACAGAGTGAGGATGGGCGGCCGTGCCTTCAGCTTTGCGCCGCCAAATTGTGGAACACCTTACCTCTGTCGCTGAGGAGTAGGCAAGATCTGACTTCCTTCAAGAAGGATCTTAAAACCCACCTCTTTCCAAGAGCAATGTAGTGTATCACATCTGATGGATTGTTATGGTCACAGCGCCAGGATACCCTTTGGGTGGCAGTTGCGCTTAACAAGTATACATACAGTATACTGCTAAATTAGATAGTACTACATTCTGTTTAAAGCGCCTAAAAAAACCACAAGCACTATATAACAGCAAGTTATTATTCTTGTGGTTTGATTAATCCCTCTTCTCATTCCTAGATACATTTACTGATGTACCTTTAGCTTGCCATTACAGTTTGGGCAGTATGAGAAGCGAAATGATAACAAATCAAAGCATCTTAGGCCAGGGGAGGTGGGGGTGGGGGTGGTCTGGATGTGGTACACCTTAGGTAGAAAGGAGACAAAGAACATCAGGGCGTGACCCCCATGAGGGCGGAGCCGTCGTAAAGGTAACACACAGAGCCAAGTAACTTAAATAAAATACTGTGGGGTGTAAAAGGACCGGTTTAAAAGGACCAGGCTTCAAGTGGGAAAAAGTTTCTGTCCACACTCTTGGTACCCCTCAGGCAGCTTTGCTGGGCTCCTGTAACACATGTCCCACTACCTCTTACTAATGTGTTATAACAATGTCGAAAATAGGCTGCGGGGGTCCTGAAAGAGCACCAAACAATAAGGTTACCAAATTACCCTGTTAGCAAGAGAGCAATGACCCTGCACTCAGCTTTTCTTTGTTTAAATCACTGCTTTCAGGTGTGTTAGTCTATTTGTAACGAATGAGTGCAGCAGGACTACAACTCCCAGAATCCCTTCAGTGGTTAACCTAAACCCCAGCAGTAGAGCGCCTCATCCTTCCTCACCTGGTCCCTCCTGATTACAGGTGTGGAGAAGCACTGGGTACGACCCTCATGCAGCTGAAAACCAATGGCAGGCTGGAGGCAGAATGCTAGAGCATGCTGGGCTTGACAATCACTTTGGCCCCATCAATTTCACAATTTTTTTTATTTATTATGTTTTGGCTCTCAACGAGGGCCACATAAAATTCACAACAATAAGAAAAGCAAGTACATACCAGAAAGAAAAGAAATAACATGCAATGACACATTTAAAAAAAAAAGAAAGAAAAGGAAACATACCATATCAAATCTACGACAAGAAGCAATGTCAGACCTCTCCAGTAACATATTAATAAATAGCTAAAAAACCTTTAAACAAGTTAAAAATATGAAAGCAGAACATTTCATTAGGAGGCCGATATAGTGATTGGAGAAACATATTCACATTGGAGATACCAAGACGGAGACATATTTGTTTGAGCCATCTGAGTCGCAATGTACGGAGTGCAGGGCAGATCAGCAAGACATGCATGCTGTCCTGAGTACACAGATTACACAGGTTGCACATGGGAGAAGATCCGTACCATTTGGCTAGAAGTAGATTTAAAGGTAATAGATCATAACGTAAAAGGAACCATAACCTACGAATACCATGCGGCAAGTTCCATGTAGCATAGGGTTGGGCCAACTTAATAGAGTAAGAGTTAAGGAGAAGATCACCACCCCTTTTTCCTTGTATTGTATTCTTATCAGACTGAAAGCATAGTTCCCACGAAGCCTGTTTTAGTAAGCATTTTAGCTGTGTAGGCGAGTGCCGGAACAACTCGCTTTCATCTAACTTTAGAAGAGTCACAGCTCTTCTAAAGTTCCTTACAAGTTGTGAAAAATCTTTAAAATTGCCCAATAATTCATTTTTGAGGAAGGCTCTCATTGTCCCCGGTTCAGCTCTAGCCAAGCAGGCCACCCATCTTACTATGGCACATAATCCCTGTACCCAGCTGCTCCTGAGACCAAAATCAAGCCTACAAGCAGCCAGAGAGCACGCGGTATTTAGGGAAGCAAGAGATCTTAAGAGTTTACCTTCAATTTTATGACAAAAGTCACAGTAGTTCAACTCTATAAGTTCGATACCATATAGTATCGTGGCGGGAATCTTAGCCCTAAATACCTCCAGTAGACAGGTGAAGTGCCTTTTTCCAGTGGCATGATAAAGGGAATTTAAACCTTTGCCATGGGCGAGGGCTTTGCGTGAGGTATGCTCAATGTGGGGTCTCTCACTCAGGTTAACCGCAACAATTTTCCCCAAGAATGTGTAAGATTTAACAACCTCCAGTTTCTGGCCACCAATATACCATCCAAAGTTTTCAGATCGGCACTTCTTTTTCCCAGCAATACACATAATTTTGCTTTTAGATGTGTTAATCTTCATGTAATGGGAAGCAGCAAAATCATGAAGAACTTGCAGCCGATTTGCCAGGCCTTTGGGAGTTAAATCTAAAATAAGAACGTCATCGGCATACATCAGGCAAGAGATAGGGGTCCCCCGATCACTGGAGCAATACCATCACAAACAGACAGGGCAGCAGGGAGGTCTACAGTATATAAGGAAAACAAGAGAGGAGCCAATAAGCAGCCTTGTTTAAGGCCGTTCAAAGATGGGATTTGATTGGCGAGACCCCTTTTGCCTCCTTGTAAAACTCTGCACCAAGCTTCCGTATGGAGTGTAAGCACAAGATCTAGTAGGTAGGATGGAACACCAAGAGCTGCTAATTTCCTCCACAGCGATCTGCGATCCACTTTATCGAACGCTGTGGAGAAATCAATAAAACCAGCGTACACCACCCCCCCTCTCACCTTAACGTATTTATCAGATACCACATGTAAGGTGGTGAGGTTATCTAAGGTGCCGTGCCCCCGACGGAAACCAGTTTGTTCAAATGGGAGGATATTGTTCTCCTCGACCCACTCGGAAAGTAAATTTAAAAGACATTTCGCGAAAACCTTTCCGATAGAGTCTAGGAGGGCTATCAGACGATAATTACTGGGGCAATCCCTAGTTCCCTTCTTAAAGATAGGGACCAGAATACTTCCACTCCAGGAAGCGGGTACCGTTTTAGAAACAAAACAGGCTTTAAACAATGGGTAAAGGATTTTACTCCACATTGAAGGTTCCCGCTTCAGAACTGTCATGGGGAGTTCGTCAGGTCCCATCGCACCAGAGGAGCGCATATTGTTTATGGCCCTTTCAATTGTTTCCTCTGAAGGATAATTAACCAGTCCTTCCGGAGTTACATCAGGACCACTATCATCACCCGGGAAGCCATTCCCTGCATAGAGCTCCCGAATATAAGAGGACCATACCTCTTCAGGTATAGGGATGGGGCAGGGACTTATTCTAGTGCCACATCCCTTCCCAATTATGGACCAAAATTCTCTAATCCTGCCATGGACCACAGATTCCCTTAGGTTAATCCAAACTGTATCTTCCTTCTCCTTTTTTATTTTCGCCTTTAGTCTACATCTCTTTCTTTTTAATCTTGAGATTTCTTTTCCACGTTCACCAACTCTATCTAAGAATTGCTTACGGACTAATTTATTTATTTCCTTATTCAGGGTATGCAATATACAAGGAGAAACTACCCTTTTCCTAGGGCGGCTAGCCTTTTTTACATCTAAGATAATATTTCGCATAAGTTTTTCAAAGTTGACAATTTCCAAGCCCTGCCAATCTTTTAATTCTGATAAAGTTTTACTTAGAGTAACATGCACCCCTATGACGGCAGTTGGGTTCCAGAAACATCTGCCCGAGGATGCATGGAAAGTAGCGTCGTTACTATTGAGGGACCATGACGCAGTAGGCAGAGGTTTTAAGGAGATAGTAATAAAAATTATGCTATGGTCACTCAATGATGTAGGGATTATCTTAAGATCCTGGATATAAGGAAAAAGACCATAGTCCGATATCGCATAATCAAGGATAGAGGCTCCAAACGGAGACTTATGAGTAAATTCCGCGGGCACATCAGACGGGAATCTTCCATTTAAAATGAGCCCATCAACTGCCGATAATTCTTCTAGCAGAATCTTCCCTCTTTTATTAGTTACTATTTTATCTGGAAAGAGGGATTGTGGGACAAAATGCGCCTCTTCTTTAGATTTATTTCTGAAGAGGTTCAGACTAGTATTGGAAATTTTACAATTCAGATCTCCTACTAGAATAACTTCTGGAGGGGGGGAAGCGTTTTTAATTTGATCAATATATCGGAATACTTGCTTCAATATAGCATTAAAACGCTCTTCCGGAGGAATATACACATTAATAATTACAACTGAGGGGTTCTTTAAATAACTGGGGAGATTTGCAATAGTTATAGCTTGAAAGAGGTTACTTGGGTCAGTGTAGTGGGAGAATCTCCACTGTAATTTATTTGATAATAAACAAGCAATACCCCCTTTAGCATGACCTTTCTTGGATGGAGCAGCCGGCACTTCCAATACATAGTAATCCTTCGTGATATCAAGACTATCAATACACCATGTTTCCTGGATGCAAATCACATTTGCTCCCAAAGAAAATAAAAATTCGAGTTTCTCTGGACTACTATGTATCCCAGCAGCATTCCAAGAAATAATTTTCAATTGATTGTTAAAGATGGTGAAACAATTTGGGGTTATCTGTGGTCTTAGTAGACAAAGCACTGTGCAGCCAATTCCACCGATTATTGTCCTCTATTAAAGAGGAGTTATGAGTCAGTGGGAGTGGCCTTACCTGTGAGACCGAACGTTTCCCTTTAGAGACCCAAATCTTTAGATCCTTAAGTGGAGAAGCTACCCCCTTTTGTTTATCACCCTTTAGCGTCATCCTATGAGGGGAGTGGTTATTACCAGTGCTAAAAATAGGCAAAACATCAATACCTGTACATTGAAAATTCTCAGCTTGCTGTAATATCAAATTTACAATAATTTTAGAATAGAATTTGACCCTTATATGTGACACACTGTCTCCACCTAGCAAAGAGACTAGCTCAATGTCACTTGATTGGATGAGGTGAAGACTTTCCAAATCACGAAAACACTTAAGTAACCATGTTCTGTTTAAAGGTAAGTCCACATCAAATAGGGGTAGAAAGTCCAACACTAAGGTGTCCACATAAGATTTTGAATTTTTTAGTTGAAGAGGGGGGAGAGGGCAGTTGCCGACTCCAGCGGCAAGCGAAAAGGAGGAAGCCAAAGGGTTGAGAGACCCGGGATTATATAGGATAGAGTTCCTTGTCTCTATCGATGGAGAGATACTCGGGCCAGGGCCAATCTTTTGCAGTGGGTCTTCCATAGTCGTTGGCAAAGTGTTGGGAATATTATCTGAGCCACGATGTGAAGAAGAAGATTCACTAGCCACCATTAAGGACATAGGTGTTGGATTTAAGTCCTTATCTTCATTATCAATCAAAACTATAGAGTTTTGGAAGATTATCCGCCTTTGTCTTTTCTTCCTGTATTTGCGGACCGGCTTCCTTTTGTTCCCTTTATTATTTCTATGTTTTCTATTTTTTTGCTTTACTTCTTGTTTCTCCTCAGAATGTTCTTTTTTATTTTCCGCCATGAAGATTGGGAATAATTCTTGTACCACTTTAGAGCCGGAGATGGATTTATTTTCTTCCTCTATTTCCAAAACGGAATTCTTGACACAGTTGGACACAGTGGTTACAGGCAGGACAACAGCCTGGATTTCATGAGCTGTAGCTGGAGCCTTTACACCGGAATTCACAGAGAACGCATTTGTTTTCCCCTTTGGAGAGCTGGTATCGATCAAGGGGGAGGGAACACTCCTCGTTTCAGGGGCTTTTTGTAGCAATGTATTCAGAATTTGTGTAACTGAGTCCAGGATACAATCTGAACTACCTACAAATATCCCCAGAAGAAATAATATAGAGGCTAGCAATTGTTCTAAAGCAATCAAGGATTCCGATATGGGTTTATCATTAGCTCCAGCAGGTGGACAGATTCCAGAGAGATTAAGAACTGGACTCCTGGAGACATTTAACAATTCAGACATAT
Organism: Lissotriton vulgaris; assembly: GCF_964263255.1. Taxonomy (NCBI): domain Eukaryota; kingdom Metazoa; phylum Chordata; class Amphibia; order Caudata; family Salamandridae; genus Lissotriton; species Lissotriton vulgaris. The sequence continues at coordinate 259,502,372 of NC_141687.1, forward strand.
CCTGCCCATTTGAAGAAGGAGTACTGCTATATAGCATTAGCCCAGATGGAGTAGCACCTCCATAAGGCTTGATAACTTCTAAGGCCTCCAAACTAGCTGCATTTACATAGCGGCCACAAAGTTCAAGGTCGATGGATAGCTGTGAGGAGTCCCCACCTAACCGACCATTCGGAGAGGGAACTTGAGGCACAGGTAGCTTATCCGCTAGATTTCCTTCTGTGGAAAGAGCGCCAGACTTACTCTCCCCATCTTCTTCAGATTGCACAGGGCAGGGGCTCACCATGGTTGCTATTTGCAGTGGCTCTATCATCAAGGAGAGGTGTTTAGAATTAACAGTCACTTCTATGTGATCCTCCTGAGCCACAGAAAGTGGAGCTTCCTTTGCAGCAGTAGTAGATTTCTTATCCACTGGTTTATCCCATAACGCAAAAAGCTGGCATTGCCCCTTTACTTGGGGATTATTCACAGATTTATTTCGCAGGGGGTTGGATTTTGTTTTAGCACAAGTTCTTCCCCCCACCAATCTCCCAGAGCGAAGTTTTTTAGTCATCTTCACCAAATTTTTTACCACAATACGTTGATTATAAGGGTAATATTTATCCAGTAAGAGTGAGCGTCAAAAAAATTATACAAAGTCCGTAAAAATAATAAATAGGTCAATGGAGATACGACAAACAACTAACTTGCCGTAGACAAAGAAGAAGCAACTCTGTGACCTCGCAAGGAATTACTTTATCTGGCCGCCAGACATATAAATGAACTATAGATGAAAATAACCGGGCCCAGCCCAGCCTACCTCAGTCACCGAGGGCCACAGAGGGCCCGCGCTTTGCCCGGTGTCCCGCTCGCGTCCCGCGAGACGGGGGTGACGCCGTATTTCTGCGCCTCCTGGCGCAAAAATGACGCGGCCGATGCCGCTAGGGATGCTGGGAGTGGTAGTTTCCAGCCCTCGCACCGCGCTCCACTCGTCGGTTTAGCCCCAACAGGTGAGGATTCAGGGAGCGGGAGGCGGGCGGGCAAAAACGCTATGTTTAATTCCCCTCAGAACACAGCGCTCGGGATGCTGCAGCAGCGTTTCCAGCAGAAAAATACAATCCGGTCAAATGTTCTAAGTTGGCCCCATCATATTACGACTCTATGAGGGGTCCCCAGACTTGCCCATGGGCATTGGCAGGTAGCGTTTCAGAACCCCACATTAGACATTTGTCCCTACCATTGCTGCTCCTCCCCTAGTTGGTATTTGAATTTTATTGGTATTTATAGAGCGCGTCAATCATCCCGAGGGGCATCACGGCGCTAGGACGGGTTTTAGTGCAGTGCAAGTTGGTCAGTTGAATAGGATCAGCATTTAATTTTTTCCTGAACAGAAGGAATCATCTGTCAGGCGAAGATCAATGGGTAGGTTATTCCAAAGGACCGCAGCTGATTTGGAAAAGGACTGATCACCCATCCTGACTTTGGAAGTGCATTTGACTGAGGCAAGAGCCAGGGGACACGATCTCAGATTGCGCGAAGGGACATGGAATTGTAGCTTATCTTGCAAGATGTGTGGCCCTTTTTTATGCAAAGTTTTATGTTCAAAACAAAGGAGCCTAAAAATGGCTCTCTGGCGGACTGGTAGCCAATGTAATTCCCTCAAGCAGTGTAATGCCGAACTGTATTTCTATTTATTACATAATAATTTAGCTGCGGCGTTCTGGACCACCTGGAGTCTAGAGAAAAGATAGTTGGCCATGCCAACTTAAAGGGCGTTGCCGTAGTCCTGTCTGCTTAAGAGCAGAGCCTGTGTTACTGTTTGAATGCAGTTTAATGGGATCCAACGAAAGAGTCGTCTGAACAATTTCAGTGTGGAAAAGGCTTTTCTGCACAATGTACATACTTGGTCCTGCATGGATAGGGGGTCACCAAAAATGATGCCCAGATTTTTTGCCACACATTTTTATTCTGGGGCGGTGCTTAGTGCCTGGGGCCACCAACTATTATCCCAACTCGCCTGGGCAACCCCATAGAGCAGAATTTCAGACTTCCCGGCGTTTAGTTTTAAACAGTGCTGGGACATCCAGCCTGCAAGTTCAGTAATACAGTTTATTAGGTTGTTCTCAGCCTCAGTGTTGGTCAGTCTGTTTATCAAGGGAATCACCAATTGGGTATCATCGGCATATGAACTGATGTCAAAACCCAATTTTCTACTGTTATCTGCCAAAGATGAAACATATGCATTGAAAAGGGTGGGGCTCAATGTGGCTCCCTGCGGGACTCCAAACTCAATGCTTTTTGAGGTGGATGTACAAGATCCCATTTGAATTGTTTTGGTTCGATCTTTCAGAAAAGAAGCGAACTATGACAGGGCTTTGGAGCAGATCCCTTTTATGTGTAGAATTTGAAATAGTTTAGTGTGTGAAACGGTATCAAAAGCCACAGATCTAATAGAATCAATGCTATGGCTCTGCCTTGATCAACTAGTGACCTAATGTTATCAGACACGGCTAGTAAGGTGGCCTCGGTACTGTTATTGGCCCTTAAGCCGGTCTGTGAAGGATGGAATAAGATGTTGGATTTGAAGAAGGTGGTGAGTTGTTTGTTAACTAAGAGCTCCAAAATTTTGTATAAGTAAGGCAGTTAGGAAATTGGGCGATAGTTAGCAGAGTCATATATACCAAGTCCCGCTTTCTTTAAAAGTGGGAAAATCACTGTTTTCTTCCATATGTCTGTGAAAGAGGCTTGCTCCAGAGATTGATTGAGGATTTTGGTGACGTGAGGGTTTAAGACTGACACTAATCTGGTCAAAACAAAGTGTGGGCAAGGATTAAGTAGGGATCCTGCCTTGACCTCGGTCATGGCTTTGGCTGCCTCTTCCTCTGAAAAAGGGGCCAGAGTGTCAAGGTGAAATTGTGCAGAGGGGTGAAGTCCTGTCTTGAGCTTCAGCCACCCAATGATGTCCCTACCTTGTCCCACACTAAAGCTTCCTTCTAAAACATTGGATCCAACTACTGGCTAGACTGGGACAAGAATCATTTTTATTATAAAGTTATACTTTTTCTACATTTGTTCAGAAAACTCCATTTGATTTATTTTCGAGCCGTAAGCATATGTTTGAGAATAAACTCGCATGGATGCAACAGTGGGAATGGGGGTGTCTTAACTCACTCAGATGAGCATTCTCAGGGTGTTAGTGGAGTTGTGGAGTTCGGATGCTCAGAGTCTGTGTGATGGATTCAACCGCGACTAACAGCACTCAAGGTATAGGCATATGGCCAGGGTCAGACTGGGGTAGAAAATAAGCCCGAACACCAAAGTAAAAGGGGCTTCCATTAGCGAATCAGATGTGATAATTGGAGCAGTTCTGAAAACACTTTAGATGGGTGTTTTGCAAGGTATGGGAGACAGTATGCATTTATGCTTGCTGAAGCCAATGTTTATGGTGGTAATATGAGTATAAAAACTGGCCCTCCAGATCATAAAACAGGCACACAAACAGCTAAATAAAACTGGCTGACAAACTGATCTGTCAGACCAGCTCTTCTGACACTGCCAGATTGCCCTACAGGCCAGTCCGACCCTACATGTTATGCCCCCCATGAGCCACACAAAAGGCCTGGAAAAAACAAAGGGCATGATTGTCAAACAAAAAGACCTAGTCAATGGCTCAGTAACATTATGCTGTAGAGAAACAGTACAGATATTTACCCTTTGCTTCTTCGATGGCTAGCCTGAGAAAATTATTTTTCACTTGTTTTATTTCCATCAGCTGCTTGGAGGTTCACACAGGGTCTGATTTTCAAAGCTATGTGTACATGCAAGTCAAACTTCGATGTCTAACGTGCATCATTAACACATTATTCTCTTCCCCCTTCTTCTATTAATGTTCTATCCCTTTTTGTGAATGTTTTAGCTACATCTCCTCAGAAGTGATCACTATTAGGGATACCAGCACTACACTACTACTTCTCCACCACCATCCTTGTACACACCCACTGCGCCCACACATCACTCTGCACTCACACGTTGACACATCTCAAGATGAATTCATCAGATTAACGAAAGCATCCGACCCTGTGCACCAACTGACTTACTGTGTCCCCAGAACTCCATACTCTGGCCGTCACAGCTACTGCTCTGCTTTGTTTGCCCAATCTTTTAGGTACTCTTTCACTTTCAGTTTCAGTTTCACTTTCCCACCGATCCACATACCATGGTTCTCAGATGAACTGATTGAGTATCTATGTCCCTGTGAGTGCTGCCAGTTATATGGGTGGAACCACCACAAGGAAACAAGCGATCATATCAGGCCCATTTTGAGATATAAACCATTTGTTTTACCATGGGGCTACTTCGTGGATTCAGATTCGCTCCAGCTTCTGTTTCCAATGGAAATCCTTCAATAGACTGTGCATATTTATTTATTTAAAGAGGTTTATATAGCTTTGGCAACATCAGGGTTATCAGAGCGCTGTACAGCTGGGACACAGACAAAGACAATATACAAGACAGCGCTGGAGAGCATGGATTACACAGTACATGTCGATTGAGGTTCAGTTTACAATAGTTCGTGGAAGGGACAATGATGAGTCTAATGATTTGCTAAGGGCTGTGATCTGTTGGATCTTTAACTAGTCCACCCTGATCTGTGGTGCGACTGGAAATTAACTACTCATATGCCAGTGGTTCAGTAGAAGTGAAATTGCCTGCCCCCCTAAAACTTACATCTTGAACTAAGGCTTATTTTGTTTCAGTAGTGGCATTTTTAGTCTAGGGACTGTTAGAACTATATTTGCTGGAAAAGCAGCACCAGGGTCTCAAACCTTCTGAATTCTACAGCCCTCTTACAGAGCCAGAGACAGTAAAGCAGAGTCTTTGTTTAACAGACAATGAAGTAAATGCTGATGAAGCCTATTGGCTTGTAAGGGAACTGAGATGCTTCCATATAGAATAGCACTGGGAATAAAACACAATTCCATTAGAACCCGTTCATAAATACCTGTTCTTCCAGAAAGTTATAGCATGGACTCGACCTTAGGTTTATTGTGTGTAAGACTTGACTACTTGGCTTCCCTACCCCAGGCAAGTCAAGTGCCCAATGTCTTACTTCACCATTTGGAGTTCAATAGTATTGGTCATACTGGTACACCAGTGGGATACAACAGTACCTACATAGAAAACTGACACCGGGGCCACCATTAATATTATGGCGGCCGCCCTCCACCACACGCTGCGACCTACACCTCCGCTTCAACCCTCCGCGATAGTGGTGTTTGTGTATGGTCAGGATACTCCGTTGAAGATCCTGGGGCGTTTTAAAACGGCGGTGACGCATGGAAACCAGAGAGTCCACACCAACATCTACGTTACCTAGGACGGTCTAGGCATGCTCCTAGGGTGCCGGGCTGCCGAGGATCTCGGGATCGTGTCTTTCTCTTTGAGCGTACGTCAAGAGTCCATACAACATCTCCTGGAGGAGTTCGCAGAAGTGTTTGAAGGGATTGGAAGATTCAAAGGGAAAGAAATTCACCTGCATGTGGACCCCACCGTCCAATCGGTTGTCTTACGGCATCGCAGGATTGCGTTCCATCTGAGACCCCAAGTGGAACAGAAACTGAAGAAACTGGAGGCTGCCGGCATAATTGAAAAGGTGACAGGACCCACTCCATGGGTATCACCCATTGTGGTCACCCGGAAGCCCAAGCAGCCTGGAGCGGTACGCATCTGTGTCGATATGCGCCTCCTGAATGCCGCCATAAAGCGTGAGCGGCACATCACCCCTACCATTGATGACCTCATTGGAGAAATGGTCGGAGCATGTTGGTTCTCCAAGCTTGACTTACGATCCGGCTACCATCAACTGGTTCTTGACGAAGCGTCCCGTAACATAACCACATTCTCCACCCATGTGGGACTGAGACGCTACACCTGGTTAAGTTTTAGAGTATCCAGCGCTGCGGAGGTGTTTCAACATTTCATACAGGAGTTAATTGCAGACATTCCAGGAGTCATCAATGTCAGTGATGACATAATGGTCCATGCCAAGTCTTTACCTGAACATAATGCCCGTCTTACCCAGGCACTACGGAGGCTGCGAGAAGCTGGTCTAACGCTTCATCGTGAGAAATGTGAATTTTTGAGGACCAAGCTACAATTCTTTGGCTATATCTTCTCCACAGAAGGCGTCAACCCAGATCCCGACAAAGTGCGAGACATCAAAAAAGCCATTGCCCCTGCTAGTGTGACTGAAGTCCGAAGTTTTCTGGGGATGGTCAACTACTGCGATAGATTCATTAAGGACTTGACATCTCTCACGGCGCCGCTCCTGGAATTGACCAAGGACTCTGTCCCCTGGGAATGGGGCCTCCCTCATGAAAAGGCCTTCAAGGACATTAAGGATGCCCTTTCAGAAGCGACCACACTAGTATTTTTTGATCCGGAGAAGATGACTCAAATTGCCGTGGATGCTGGCCCGGTGGGCCTAGGTGCTGTCCTGTTACAGAAGCTACAACCGGAGGAGGACTGGGCGTCAGTGGCGTTTGCAAGCCGATCTCTAACGGTGACAGAGTAACGATATTCTCAAATAGAGAAAGAGGCGATCGCCATTCAGTGGCGGTGTCGCCACTTTCACCTCTACGTTTATGAGAAACCATTCGGAGTCACAACGGATCTCAAGCCGCTGGTGGCCCTCTCCGCCGGGACATCCACAAAACCTCCGCCGAGGATCGAGAAATGGATGCTCCAGCTGCAGGACTACAATTGCCGTGTGGAGTATCAGCCGGGATCCCGCAACCCGGTAGGTTACCTATCCAGACACCCCCGAGAAGCCACTGAAAGAGAAAAGGAGGATGCAGCGGACACAGAAGAGTATGTTAGATACATTGCTGCCAGGTCCTGTCCTCTTCCCCTATCGATGCAGAGCCTAGCTGAAGCCACGGCACAAGATGATTGCCTCCAACGGGCTAAAAAGATTCTACAGCATGGTAATTGGCACAAGGCCAAGGAAGATTGGAAGATCTTGACTATTCATGCTCAAAGGATAATGGAAAGCTTGCATCATGTGAAGGATGAACTCACCGAAGACCCCACTGGATGTTTGCTGCGAGGGCACCGTCTGGTGATACCCACTGCGCTCACCGACAGATGTGTGTAACTTGCACATGTTGGCCATCAGGGCATGGTCAAGACTAAATCCCGTCTTCGCTCTAAAGTATGGTTTCCACTCATGGATGAACTGGAAGAAAGCATGGTTCGTTCTTGTCCAGCCTGCCAAGTTACTGGAGATTTGCCTCATCCTGCCCCGATCATGACCAAACCTCGCCCGCAATCTCCCTGGTCCTATGTGAGCATGGATTTTGGCAGTCTTCCCGACGGTCGGCAAACATTGGTGGCAATCGATGACTATTCAAAATATCCGGAAGTGGAGATCGTTGGGACGCCCTGCGCAGTGGAGGTGATACCCAAAATCGAGAAGATAATGGCCACCCATGGATTGATGAAAGAACTGCGGACCGACAATGGACCACTGTTTCATGGACAAGAACTGTCTGAATACCTCACCAGTCTTGGAATACAGCACTGTCGAATCACGCCCCATTGGCCTCAAGCCAACGGTGAGGCCGAACGATTCATGAGGACCCTTAACAAAGTCTTACGAATTGCCCATGACAAAGGACAATCTATTGAAGTCGCCATCTTCACGTTTCTGCGTAGCTATAGGCAGACCCCTCATACCACCACTGGAGTAGCCCTGGCACACCTGCTGTGGGTCGGGTCATCACCGACACCATACCTCATCATCCTCAGTGGGAGCCAAAGAGTCCTGATGACCCCCGGATTGATATGAGGCGGAAGAAGGCTCATGCTCAGGCGAGCCATCGTCGTAATGCTCAAGCCAGCATGATCAAAGAAGGTGACCTGGTCCTGTTGAGAAATCGGGGTCAAGCGGGTAAATTCCAACTCCCTTATGAAAGGTTGCCCTGGACCGTGGTGAGCGTCAAGGGAACCCGAGTCATTGCTACCCGAGGAAGGGAGACTGTGACTCGTAACATTTCCCATTTCAAACTATTTCATGCCAAGGCCATGGTCCCTGCTGCAACCTCCCCTGCCCTTTCTGGAATGGCGCTGGGTGTTTGTGGGGCCACTGCTCCCACCATCCTGGATGGCGCCGGTGAAGACACTGACTTGAGGGATTTTGGGGCTGGTGAAGCTGAGGCGGAGAGTAGTGACGACACCCCCACAGCGTCTGGCCCCATACAAACTGAAGAGGCTCCTGAGGCGGCTAGTCCTTCGCTGCCTGGTCGAGGCCTGTCCCAGTACAATCTGCGGATAAATCCAGAACCCTCATCGCAACTGGGAGGCTATGTAATGTAAGACTGTTCCTTATATCTTGTTCTGTTTATTGAATGCACATGCAGCAGTGGCGGGGAAAAGAGTTTCAGCTGGACTATCACAAGTTTGGTAATTGACAAGCAAAAGACTGTGTATGTTATGTTGTTTAAAACCTTGTTGGGGAGGAATGTAATGTCGCGATACGTGATGACTGAGTTACGTCGTGACGTATGTACCACATGACCCCGAGTTAATAAAAGGTCAGGGGCGTGCTCACGTCGGCCAGTTGGCGACGGAGACGACTACTTGCAGCTAGCAATCACCCAAGGCTCCTGTCCTTATTAATGTGCTAGGCCCACAGCCCCCATACCGTCACGTCCACTACTTGAGTGTCGGCGCTCTCCCAGTGCGCGTCACAACAGCTTCCAGTCTCCCTGGGAGCGCAAATCATCGGCGCCCTATGCCAATCATGAAGTTGCTTTCATGCCTGAGTCTGGGAGCCTCTGCCTGCAGTGGGGCCATAAGAGGAGCAGAAGACGGCGATGCAGTGGGCTGCAGGTCAGTTCTTTTTATCTCCTTTTCTTCATTGTTCACCCCCCTTTCATCTTACACCGGCCGTTAATCTGCCCTAGTTTTCATTTTTACACATTTTTTATATCTATTTAATTTCTAAGTCATCCCAGAACCCCAGTATTATCAGTAAGAGAGATAATGCTCTCGATATGTGCACAACCTGTTGTTATATTCCATTTGCTTTGTTCCAATAGGTCTGTATTTTCTGGCACGACAATGTATATGATCCCACATGGCCTACCTCCTCGGGTAGGCCCATGAGTAGATATATCCAAGTACCTCCATTTCAAGGGTTTGAGTAGTATATTCTGTGCAGTGTCAATGTAACTTCGGTCCTTATTACAACCTCTCTATAATGAATTAACACCTCTTGCCAACCTTCGTCAGACACCTTACCTACATCCCTCTCCCATTGTTTTACCTTATTGAATACATATTATTATTAGCTGACGATTTATAGGTTTTGCCGTGATCTGTAAACGAGAGCAAGAGAGAGAAGAGGATGAAAAAGGGTCAGAGAGAAAAAGATAGAGCTAAAGAGAGAGGGTGGACCAGAAAAAGAGAGAGAGAGAAAAGAAAGTAAGAGATAATATAATGGGGGTATTATTTCCCCTTGTGTTGACGATGAGACACTTATTATGCGACTACTGGTGCTAATTGCAGTGCTTTGAGCTTGATGAGGTGCGAACCCCATTAGGGATGGGCCGCCCTTTATGTGAGCGCCAAAGCACATTGACAAGTGTGAAAGGAAAGAAGATGGAGAGGCTATCAGAAACAATTACCTGCACGAAATCAAATTGATGTGCCGGCTTCGAGGATGATTTATGTGGCAGTAATGGTGGCACCGCGCATGCCACTCACTGCATGGCACTGCGGGCGTTTGGAGCATAGCGCCGAGCGGAAGTAGCCTTATCTTGTCGTAGCTGCTCTCTTATGTAAACAGATGCTCTTTTAAATACAAAATACAACCAGACAAGAATCGCAATAATGTATATGGGAACACTTTACCGCCTATGGCACCAACAACCTGAAACGACGTGTTCAAAATATAATATAAATACTAATAAGCACTTTGAAATAGAGTGTCTGTAGGCACTGACATTTGGCACACAATTTTCACATGTTCCTCAAACAGAGTCAATTAATGACTTAAACGATTTAAACTCCCACACAATAAAAAGTTAGATAATTCAAATAAGTGAAGAATACAAACCTGGAATCGCAGGCAATCCAAGTGCCCACATTCACAATATAAAAATTAACCGAATCTGATTGGATGAGATCTCATTTTCTCTCGGCATGCATTTCAAATCCGCGGACCCAAAGCTGCGTAGTCGACTCGAAGCTGCCAGATTGTCTGACTGCAGCAGAGAAAAATATGTTGCACCGCCATTGCCGGAAGCGTAGCTCGGTTCCGCGTCATGAAAAAAACAAGCATTTACAATGCAATGGTTTCGCCTTTTGAAAAGTTTGAGCTATTGGCATTGTAAATGACAACATTTTTATTTATGTGTTAGTTTTGAAAACAGATAAATAATTGGCATTGTCATTTACAGTGCCAATAGCTTAATCTCTCGCAAATGCACACACAAACACACAGACCCCCCCCCCCCCACACACAGAGAGCCCCACATGAAATCAAATGCTGTAGAATGCACTTGGTGGTGAATAAATGCATGTGCTGTCACCGACACACGGCTGTATATCTGTCCCTGTCTCCTTGGTGGGGTCTCTCTGATCCGGTATTGTGAACACAGCCGCTCCTGGCAGGTTTGAGCTATCAGCCTGGCATCCCTAGATGGCATCGGGGAGGAGGTTGAGACAGGGGACGGGGGTGGGACACAGGGCTACCAGGTCGAACGGTGCATACAGCATCCTCAGGAAGGGGCCTGGAGCGCAGTGGGGACAGGCGCCTGCAGCAGCTGCAGCGCACAGAACGTTGGAAACACTGATTCGTGCTGTGGCACTCTAGAACAGAAGCGTGTTAATGCATCCTCAATCAGGCGGGGTGTGTGCTGGCTATATTTAGAGGGACGAGTGACAACTAATTACAGACCAAGCGACTCCCAGCCGGCAAACATGCCTGGTGTGACAGGCAAAATGTGGACACAGCTATCTTCTCGCTTGTACACTCACGTTAGTAGGTCAAATAATAAAAAAAAAAAATTAGGTAGCTGTAATGGGGTAATGATTTATTGGGAGAATATTGCGATGGGTGGGGGAGCCATAACACTGAGAATATCAACAAGTCAAAATGCGACAGATTCAAGTTTTATTAATAAGCCCCGGTCATGACTAGTAGGATATCTCAAAATGTTGCAAACTCATTGAGCGTTTCTTGCCTCTTATGCTGACAAAAAACTTTTAGCAGAAAAAGACACTGATCCAATCAAGTAGACCAGGGGAAAACACGGTCACGGAGCCCATAATCTAAAGATGTAAACCAGATAAATTATTATTTTGGGTTAAAAGGGCTCCCAATAATCAGGAAAATCGCAGTTGTCTCCGAATGACGAATAAACAGCCCCTCAGTATAGAACTTCCTATTTGAAACCGGTGTGCAGCAGTCCTTCACCCATGCCGATTGCAGATCAAGTTAAGTCTATTACAATGCGGCGCTAGACAGTGAAGAGTGTCTGAGACCTTTAGTTACAGACCGTGTGGCGCTTGCGTTACAAAGACTGTGAGGAGCTTGAGCAGGTGGTAAATGTCTAAGTAAAACCCTTCGGTAAAGAGAATAACACGCAGAGCAGCACAGGCTAATTCAATCAATATCCGCACAGTTTTCACCCATTCCAAGAGGTGTAAACTCATAATAGGAGTGTAAAAGGGCAAAGGCGCTTTAACAGTAATCGCGGCTGGCCGGGGTCCCTGCCCATGCACTCCTGACTCATGATCTGAGCCTTCAGTTTATACTATGGTGGAGAAGGCACGCCTCAAACTCTTGCAGTCTAACCTCCTTCAAAACCCGAAAGCTCCAATGCGTAGAGCTTCAGTAACGTGCCATACACATACTGTTGCTTGTATTCGCACCCTTCTATGCCACCCTAAACAGTTACCCCACTAGCTGGTAACAGCGCTATATAAAGAAATAACTTGGCAGCAGTCCCCTTATCAGCCGCTCCGTTGGCCCCCACCAATGTCGGCGCCACCTGCGCCCCAGAAGCAACTCTGTACGGTGCTGACGCATCACCAGCCCAACAAACTAAACACTACACCACAACAGAGCCGAAGCCATCTCCACAACACACACGACAGCAGGGGAATGTCGGGGTGCAGGCAGCCGCCCGCTGTCCCGAGCCCTGCACTTCACTTCAGCATCCCAGTCACACATTCGCCCCCTCCTGATCCCGCAGTGAGATCACGGCCTGGGCCTCCAATCACTGCTGTTGCCGGGGTAACTGAGAACACAACATTGGCATGACTGCTGCACTGCGAGTCCGCGCGGAGTGGGAGGGCGGGGCCACAGTTATAGACAAGATTAATTCTTACGGGGTAACCCAGTATCCCTGAGAACCTGGGCAATACAGTAGTAATTTCAACAGTGGTTCTTTCGGGTATCTAACCAATTGCTTTGAATCATATGCATACCTTCAGCATTCAAAAATATGCTACATTAGTCATCTTTGGAGTGCAAAACCAAACACAAAAAGAAGGGTCAGAGTATATTTTAATTAAACAGTTATTTTTTCTTTTTTCTTTTTAGTTGTCAACTGACACCTTCCGTACGAACATAAAAAGCAATTTTTTTACTTTTTCACAAAATACAAATTGCGGCGCAACAATTCAAATCAGTGTGAGAAGTGACTGAGTGTGAAATATCGTGACATTGTGACATATATATGTGAAAATCTATATACAAGTGAATAAGTGATTATGAGGAAGGGGGGAGAGGTTTATAAAAGGCCAGTTTCTATCTCGTTAATACTCAGGACCAACACGCTATTTCAATTAGCCATGATGCGTTGGACTCGGTAAATTGGTCCTTTGATGGTTATGTCGACGTTTCGACCCTGTGGACCCCTTGTTTGTGGGTCACTGGCGGGTCTTCTTCAGGACGGGAAATGGGAAAAGATTATTGCGCCGGGTCTTCACCGAGCAGACATCCTTATATTCTACTTTATGCAGGTGTCTTCATCAATCTTGAATCTATTCTGTGTATCATGTGGCCATATTCAAAGATATTCCTAATTATGGGGTGACTGTTCTCTCTGAACACCACGATCGTTGTGCATCACTCTCAACGATCAATTGTATATGTGGGTATACATATTGCTGTCTTCCATCAAATATGCCCTCTCACATTCAATGTGGAAATTTTGTGCAACGTGGTCTCCTTCGTCAAACTGGAATCATGGAATCATCTGCTTCGCTAAGCGGTGCCGACTATAGACGAGGCACATTTCTGAATGAGAGACTATTATGAAGCCGTGCATAATGGAAGGCAAAGCGCAGTTGTCTCCGAATGACATGAATAAACAGCCCCTCAGTATAGAACTTCCTATTTGAAACCGGTGTGCAGCAGTCCTTCACGCATGCGGATTGCAGATCAAGTTAAGTCTATTACAATGCGCACATGCCAGAAGGCTAAGAATACCACATATGTGCAGAAAAAAAGTAAAAAACAAAACCTTCAGAAACAACAATCCCTGGCCTTCAAACATATATTACAGATTGTGTACTGAAAGCAGTCACCCCTGCGGATAGACTCGATAACATAAGGCAATACAGGAAGCATGCCAGAATGGATTCAGCATAGTAGAAATATAGATGCCGCCGAAATTAACAATCGTGCCCTATAGCCCCTATTAACTAAATAAATCTTCACTTACAGCAAGTCCGTGGCAAACAGTCACCATACCAACGAGGTAGAAATCACCTGACCAGTTGGCGCCGAAGAACTATAAGGACATACGTGAGCTGAGTAAGACGTGCGCTGATAGGTTAGTGCTATTGTCAATGGTAAACAAACACGGAATGTTGGAGTCCGCCGCGTCGTGAAGTCATGAAGCCATTGTAGAACAGTGAAAACTGAAAATAACGGTGCATAGACGTTCGCTGCATAGTGATGATAATGTCACCCTGAAATGGTAATAGTGAAAACAACATAGAAATGAACCAGTGACGGTGCCGAAGAACGTGAGCTTAGTAAGACATGCGCTGATAGGGTAGCGCTATTGCCAATGGTAAACAAACACGGAACGTTGGAGTCCGCCGCGCAGTGAAGTAATGAAGCCATTGTGCAATAGAGTTAGTGATGCGAAAAAAAAGTGCGGCTCACACTGATATTTCGTAGTTGATTGTTTTTCTTTTCCGATGGGTGCAGTGCAGCGCGGCTTCTTTAAGACAAGCACCTACGAGGACACGGGGGGGGGTGGGAGAGGACACGGACGGCGGGAGGGGGCGGGAGAGGACACAGGGGGCGGGAGGGGGGCGGGAGAGAACACGAACGGCGGGAGGGAGGCGGGAAACGTGCCGGGGAAAAACACTCACGATGCCTCCGCCCCAATACATCTGTCCCAGTGCTGCTCTGGATGTGGTGCCTCGGCTGACTGCTCTGAAACAAACAAGCACCTACGAGGACACGGGGGGGGCGGGAGAGGAACGGACGGCGGGAGGGGGGCTGGAGAGGACACAGGGGGCGGGAGGGGGGCGGGAGAGGACACACGAACGGCGGGAGGGAGGCGGGAAACGTGCACAGGACAGCGAGGGGAGGGGGGACGGCGGGAGGAGGGACACAGAAGAAGGCAGGACAGCAGCAAGCACGGCCCGGCCGGACCAGATTCGGGGGCGTTCCCGGCTTTTGGCTGACATCGCATGACGTAGCCAAAAGCCAAAAATTCTCGGGAACGCCCCCGAATCTGGTCCGTGAATGACGGACAGATCTCTGTTCCAATGGCTAGCCTCCATTTATGGAGCTAGCCAATGGGACAGGGGGGCGTATTCCAGAGTCTTTACTGAAATTAAGAGATTTCTCTGGAGGCGGAGCTTACGCTCCGTTCTCCAGGCGAAACCTAAAAAGTACACTAAGGTTTCCGGTGTATCCTCCCCTGCCCCTTGGCTCAGGTTGGTTACCCAAACATACCCTTCCTTACAGTGCAATAAAAAAAACATAGGGCCATATTATCAAGGACGGCGATAACATTATTGCCGCTTTAGCGGCAGGAAACTACCGCCAAAGCAGCGATAAGGGGCTTGATAATATGCCCTTTTGAATTCCCATAGAAGCCCAGGTGTGATGTCCTGCACACTAGAACCTGGGTTTCAGTGGGAATTCCTGGCGAGGAATGCGCATGCTCAGGCCCTCGCGTATGCGCAGTTTCAAGGAGAAGGCGCGATAGACCCCGAAGAGATGTCCCCGCTAAAAGGTAAGTGTCTTTAATCTTATTTAAAGCTTTAATCTTTTTAATATTGCGGGCGGGAGGCGGGCGGCCGGGGCGGATGCCACGTACCGGAAATTTGCGGAGAGGCACGGAAATTGGTTCAATTTCCGTGCCTCCTCGCGAAAGTCCATTACACGACTTCCGCCCACCCCTACTTGACAGTAGAACTTTACCAAATGAAATGGTTTTGCTTGGTTTGCAGTGCCTCTGTTCAATTGTTTTTGAACAAAAATAGCAGCTAACTATTTTTGTGGCCCTTCCAAAGACCCACTTAAAAGAAAAACCGAATCTGATTGGATGAGGGAGCATTTGATCCTTGCATGTATGCCAGGTATGTGGGCCCAACTCTCTTAGCTGGCTGGCTCTGGCAGAGGGAACTCTGTTGCAGCTGCCATTAGAGAATGGGACACTCGTTTCCCGGGTCCTGAAAACAATGTTAAAGGAGCCATTGTGGGCAGGGTATCATCCACTGGACAAATTGACCTCCTCTGGGATGAAACAAGCTGAAATAGCTTTTTGCTGCAGACTTTGTGGACCTTGAGGCAGGGTCACTGAACCCGACAGAGGCTCTGAAGTCTGTGTAACTTTCCTTTGGGTCTGTGAACCCTATGGCTAGCTCTCTCGGACTTCTATTGTACACTTTCTTTGTTCTACAGATACAGGACGTGCTCTGGAAATGCAAGAGGGGGTTATATAAAGGCCTCAGAATCTCCACTGGGATCTGTACTAAAATATATAAATGTAAAAAGCTCTGTCTCCAACCTCCGCTGTGCATGGCCAAAGGCTGTGCTCAGCGGGCGTTGGCTGCTCGCGGCAGTTTTGATGCAGGGCCCGGCCAATACTTGTGACCTGACAATATTTATACCAACTATACCTAAAAGGACAACACTATTAAATAGAAGCACACATCAAGTCAAGTCAAGTCAATGTTACATTAATTTGATTTCGTAAAAAATCATAAAAGGGTGGAGCAAGCCACCGTTGTACATGTTAAATTGGATAAACGTTGATAAAAAGCTAGAGATAAACACACAACAAAGTCGTATCCTTTATCGATAGACAATTAGATAGATAAAAACAAGAGTATCTAGATGGAAAAACGTGCTGTAAAAACACCGGTTAACCCAAAAAGTCACTGGGACCTGGGTGGATAGTTGATACAAACAATGTGGTACCAGATAGTAGAACAAATAAATCAAAAGTAAAATCACTTGAATACATACAAGAGGAATTATAACAACATTGTTTTTAATCACAACGTGTCTCGTAAAAAATCATTCATAAAATAGATGCACAGTAAATCACAAATAATGCCCCTAAAGGGTAGGACAGGGAAGGGTTGTGATGGGATAGTGAAGGTATGGGAATTATAACACTGGTCATTAAGACCTGAATACACCAGAAATAATAATGGATTAACACAATGGAAAAAACAATCCATCAATTAATTCAGCAATCATGCCTCAAATAAAACAGAATCACAAATGATATGTCAGGGAGGAGGCTGAACACAAGACGAAGTGTCGACGTTTCTGGTGTAGTCAGTAATACCCAGCAAATAACAAGGTCGGAACATTGTTCAAATAATGATAGGACCAAGACTGCCGAACAATATTAGTGTCTAAGGGGCGCAAAGCAGCCCCTAGTTACCTGGTCTTGGAGACTTCTGATCAGGTATTGAAAAAGGTACCGCCCATAGATTAAGGTCCTGAAACAGGCACATTGTAAGGATTCACTCATAGCTAATTTGGCATGAGGAGTACATAAAAAACTACTCAGCAAATGTCCATTAGCCTACCTTTGGTTATTAAGGAAAATACAGCACATGGGGTTCGGTTGCAATGGCTCTCAGCAATACTACACTGTGGCTGCGTCTGGAATTCCAAAGATATCGCCTATTTAATAGCACATAAAGGTGTTTGTGCATAGAGGTATTATAGTTAAGGGAATTTAGCGTACCTGATTGTTATAGACAACGTATATTCTCAAAATATGACCATGCATTTTCCCTTCTCGGCCTTGTATTATCTTAGGACTATTTGGGATCCATTGTGACCCTCAGTAACAGTAATTTATTAATTTCCCATACAGATTCATTGCCCTACCCTCCACGTCCCTTTGTCCTGATGAAGACCCTCTAGCAAGGTTTACACTATGCCTGCATCTACTTGGGTCGAAACGTCGACACTTCCTCTTGTATTTAGCCTCCTCCCTGACATATCATTTGTGATTCAGTTTTATTTGAGGGATGATTGCTGAATTAATTGATGAATTTTTTTTCCATTGTGTTAATCCATTATTATTTCTGGTATATTCAGGTCATAATGACCAGTATTATAATTCCCATACCTTCACTATCCCCTCACAACCCTTCCCTGTCCTACCCTTTAGGGGCATTATATGTGATTTACTGTGTATCTATTTTATGAATGATTTTTTACGAGACACGTTGTGATTAAAAACAATGTTGTTATACTTCCTCTTGTATGTATTCAAGTGATTTTACTTTTGAATTATTTGTTCTACTATCTGGGACCACATTATATCTAGATGGAAAAAGGCACAAGTTCAATTTAAAAGTTTCTTAGTGATTTCTCTTTTTTTGTCCAGTTCTTTTGCCACAATGTTCCAGAATATAATGGCTTTACATCACAATTGGACTAGTGAGCCTCCAAGGCATTTGATGACTGCCGCTCTGGATGTCCTTATCTGTGATTTCTTTAGTGACTCCCGAAGAACGATTTTTCGAGTTTCTAATATAGATGGACAAATGCATAAGAAATGGAGTAAAGACTCCTCACCTTTTCCACAGAGGCAGCATTCTTTTGTCAGCCATGTCTGCTTCCATTTAGGGGTCAGGTCTTTTATGGAAAATGACCCCAACCGTAACAGAATCAAGTAATGTTTTTTCTGGTGTGAAAAATGCTCAGACAAGTACGGCTGAGGTTTCAACGTCTGATAAGATTGTATCACCGCCCATGCATGATGTTTTGTTGAGAATGCTGTTTTGTCCATTAGTCGTGAGGTCCATTTGATTGCATTATTCGCTACAGTTTTGAATCCAGAATAAGTCGTAATAGTGAGCCAGGCCTCATCGAACTGTAATGCAGAGAGGGATTCTTTTAAAGCTTTAAAAGTAGAGTTGTTTATCCTGGCTTGTTTTTTGACTACATGCCAACAGTGATGGGTTAAGGTGTTGTCTTCTGTTGCCCTCATCCTCCAATAATATTTGGCAAATGCGCTTTGTCTGGCTGGTTTGTGTTTTTTTAGTCCATACTCCAGTCGGATTTGTGACTGTGAGATGTGTCTAGGGATTAGGAACAAACGTTTAAAAAGACTAGATTGGGCAGTATTCAAGACTGTGGCATCTTTAGTATTCAGAATTCCCGATCCGTATGATATAGAGGGCAGGAATTTTACAGCGATTACCCTAAGCATGTGACCTTTGGAGCAGCCATTGGGCTTTTCTTATAGGATTTTAAATGCAAAAAGCAGTTGTTTGGATTTCATTTTTCCTAGTTCCAGGTGTTGCTTAAAATTAAGGGTACAGCCAAGTTGGAACCCCAGATATCTATATGAGTCTACCCGGGACAGTGGTTTCTCATCTAAGATCCAGGTAAAGCTACGTTTATTCTTTGTTTTACGGTGTTTGGAGATGCACATAACTTTCATTTTTTATGATTAATCGTCAGCTGAGCGGAGATGATGTTCTCTCTTAATTGAGTAATCGATCATTGGAGGCCTATGGGTGTATGGGCAAGGAGGATAATGTTGTACGCGTATTGGAGTTATTTGTGTTATACATAGTTTTGGAGGATCAGTTTGTATTGAACGAAGGTGCTGCTCGATGTCGGCAGTGTAGATGTTAAATAAACAAGGGGCCAGTACGCACCCCAGTTTTAGTCCATTGATTGTTGAAATCTTGTTTGTCAAACTGCACCCATCTCCATTCAGAATTTGAACCCATTTCGTGAATAAAGGTTGATGATAGAGCCGCTTTAAGATCTATGAAGCACGCATACAGAGTGCTGGATTTTGCCTGGCTTGATTGGCTAAGAGGGTGACCACAGAGATATTTGTAAGGGTGCCCATTCCTGCTCAAAATCTGGTTTGCGTTTTTGGTATCAGATTTATTCTACTGACCCACTCCTCCAATTCCCAAAACAGGTTCTATGCATACATTTTCGCCTCAACGTCTATTAATGCAATTAGTCTATAATTGGACGGGGCAGAACGTGCACCCGCGTTGTGTATTGGGTGTAAGATACTTCCTCGCCAGGAATCAGGGATCGCGCAAGACTCTAGAATTTGGGAAAAAAGGGGGGTAAGGTAGCCCGACTAGAATGGTGGATCATGCCGGAAGAGGGCATTTGGCAGTCTGTTGGAACCTGGAGCTCCTTCAGATCTTAGATTTTTTATGATTGTAAAGACCCGCACTTGTGAGATCCACTGGGGGGTTCCCTCGATATTAACTGAGTTGTATCCTAGACTGTTGCTGCTGAAACTTCCCTCTTCCCTGTTGGTGCTCCGTGATTTATTGTGCCTGAAGGTGGAATAGCGTTATATGTGAGTTCAATGTGGGCTCTTCAAGTATCCTCCATTATATCCGAATGGTAGTGACGGTTCTTGCCGTTTGATAGTTGATTTTTTCCCAGATAATCTTAGAGTAATTTTGTTTGCAGGCGTGGAGAAGTTTTACCCAGAAATATCTTTTAAACTCTTTCTTGGCCGCCATGATGTTCCTTTTTAGATCTTTTCTGGTTCTTGCTATTAGCGTGAGGTTTTCCTTGGAGTATTCGGAGCCCCTAGTTCGCAGTTGTCTTAGGAGCTTGCTTAGATGGTTTTTTTTTGTCCTTAAGCTGTTATTGAACCAAACTGCCCCTGTTGAACTGCCTGCTTTGTTGGCATGGCCATGTCTGGAAAATTTAGTATTTAGTTCATGAATAAGTAACCCCCAGGCCTTTATGTTCAATGCTTTGGAGTTGAAACTCGCCAGTAGGCTGGTACATGTCCCCATAATTTCACCTATGCTTTCTTTATTACGAGTGAGACGTTTTAAATTATAACATTTAGTTCCTTCGGTCATTGGGTTATCTTTACCAGATTTTACGGTGTTTATGAGCAGGATAATGGGGGTAATGGTCACTTTACACCCTTTCTTTTATTTGGAAGTGTGAAATATGGGGGAGAAGGTCATGATCCGTTAATGTGTAATCAATGGTTGAACCTGTTTTTGTGTTATCCTTGTGAATGCAGCGGGGCTATCTGTCTGGCCTCGTCCATTCAGTGCGCGCATTGAGAGGTCATCCAATGGAGCCGTACATCTTTGGCCATATGTGTGATATCGTCTTAAGGCTTGTTCGGAACCTGTTTTGCATTTTGTTCGTCCCATGTAATAAATTCATGTTAAAATCTCCAGACAGTATAGTATTGGCATATGGGTAAGCGAGATTTAGTGTTGCTATTAATTTCTCTATTTTGGACCCTTTTTGTTTAGATGCAGGATGGATGTAGACGTTCAATATTAACAGGCTGTTCAAAGGCAAGACCTCTACTTTAATGCATAGCATCCAGGGTGAGTCGAGATCAATTGCAGAGGCTTGCTGTAGGATTTTAGTTGAAATAAAAATTGAGAGGCCGCCTTTTGCTCTTCTGCGCTTTGTGTCTCTCTTGGCTGGGTTTGAGTATTCTTTGAAGTCCTACTATTGGTGAAGGGGTTGTCTGCCATGTTTCTTGAAAAAGAATTATGTCATGCTGAAGAATGAATTCCATAAAATTTGAGTTTTGTACTTAGACCATTCACATTCCAGGAACAAAACTTGCCACCCTGGTTCAGTTTTGTGGCTTCGATTGTATTTGTTCATGCCATTCCTTGGGTGGTCTGTGTTCATCTTCTGGGAGCCGGAGGGGTTGACTGCTTCAGAATGAGCAAAGGTGAAGGTAAATTTCCTTGCAGTTGCATCTGTACGGTTTGTTGAGCTGTGTTGGTCCGGGCCTTTAGCACCTTTTAGCAGGCCCTCTATCTGGTTGGGTTTTTGCAGCGGGCTTGGATAGCGGTGTTGAATTGTTTTTTTTAGCACAATGCCCCAATTGGCAACTGGTTACCTCTGCTGCCAGATCTGCTCAATGATGTAAATGTAAATTGATACTTGTATAGCGCACTACTCACCCGCAAGGGTCTCAAGGCGCTTGTACGAATACCGCTGTGGAACCCATCCTGGCTTTCCCTGTGAGGCGTCCACTCCTGGGCACCCCCAAGGTGGAGGCCAGGCATCCTTAGCGTTGTAGGGGCCGTTGTGGAGATTAAGCAAGCTATTGCCCAGAGTTGCAGAGTGGGACTCCGTGATTGGAATAGGCACCGAGGCGAGAATTATCAGGTCCATGGAATTTTGAGCCCAAGACCCGTCGAGGAGGGAAATTGAACCCTGGTCCCGGGCTAGACCTCAGCATCAGGGTCTGCCGCTCTAATCATTGAGCCACACTTCTCCACTCCACTCCTTCTTCATTAATGATGGAGTTGTTGAGAAACGTAGCTGTGGTCATTTCTTGGCCATTAAGGTTAAGGTTTTTTTAACTCTATGCTTTCTAGATCGCTGGTGTTGATGTGAGTCAGGGGGGGAGGGCCTTGAATAATTGTAGCAATACACCTCTGTTGAGAATATTGTGAATTCCCTTTGAATCGTAATTGGGAACAAAATCTATCTTGTGTTTCTCATTTGGCGAATCTAGCCGTGATTCGTTGTCTGAGCTATTTTCAGAATTTTTAATGACCGTAATAGGCTCCGAGTAAGACGAAGATGAATTCGATGCGTCTAGTGTGTTATTTTGAGAATTTATTTCAAGTTTTTTTACAAAGATAGCTTCATTAAGTCCCAAACAGTAGCTGTTGGTTGTAGCTGGGTTGCGCCTCTCTTCTCTGTGGTTTGTCCTGGTTAAGGCGGCTTCCTGAGTGCAAATTGTACTGGTCTCGGTGAATTCGCACCTTGGTGTTCGTTCAATTTTCATTATTTGTGTGGCCTGAGTTATTAGTTTGTGATTCTCACGCTTTGCAGAAATCTTGAATATGCTAAATATTTTTGACAGCAGAGATTTCTCTTTTGTATGTTGAGTTTTGCTGCATAGAATGGTGGGCGAGTTGGTTGATGGGGTCGTGGGCTCCTCCGTACTCGCTACATCCCAGATATTTGGAATTGCGTTGGGTCATATCATGCTCAATCATAGCAGAGGTAGCTTTAGGAACCTGTCTGGTTCGTTTGCTTTTTCTGGCTTTTCTCAAGCGTTTTCTCTCCTGCTTGGTTAATAAGATAGTTATTTGAGATTGCCTTGTTGGTGACTACTTGCATTGTACTATGGGAGATAGTGTGCCTAAGTTTCCTATTGCACTTTTGATTTGAGTATTGGGGCTGAATCAGCCCTGTGTCTCTTAAATTTGGCCCAAAAGAAGGCGGGGTGCAGGCTTGAACCTCTGTCCTTAATGTTTCTACTTCTTTCTCGGGTGGTGATGTGATCTTGAGTGCGGCGTCCCTGTTAACCCTCAGTAATTCTGTCATTAAGG
This sequence comes from Lissotriton vulgaris, assembly GCF_964263255.1. Lineage (NCBI taxonomy): Eukaryota > Metazoa > Chordata > Amphibia > Caudata > Salamandridae > Lissotriton > Lissotriton vulgaris. The sequence goes on from NC_141687.1 coordinate 259,525,193, forward strand.
TTGGGACCGTTGCAAGCTTGTCAATTATTTGGGGGCAATGGCAGTGGCACATTTGAAATGTTGTTTCCCGATCTCGCTGGACCTTCATAATCATCATCTCATGGAAGCTATGCAGCTTTTGTTCAACCCGCTGTACGTGGATTGCTAAAATGTTTAGAAGCTCTACTTGGGTGTCTAGCTCATCTGCGTGGTAGATCATTGCTTTACCAATGGTATCCATGGAATTTAGCAAATGAAGCTCGACTGAAGATGTTGATGAGCTACTAGAAGCTACTAAGGGTGAACATGGTTGTTGTTCCCGGTGTTATGGAGGATCCAAAGAAGGATGGTCCAGAGAACCTGGGTCCTACCGAGATGCTCCATGTTTTGCGATAGTAACGTCATGGGAATTGTTTCGGAGTTTTTAGATTTGCTTCACATGAATCATATTGCGGAAATTTCTGGCCTGGTTGGTGTGCCATTTCCAACCGGGGAGATAGTGAATCGGGCTTGTATTGTTCATTGGCGTTTAGTTTGGCAAAACCCACCTCGTCTAAAGGTGGAGCTACGAGCAATGTATGTGTGTCCCCGAAAGGACTAAGCATGTTTGAGTTCATCTTATATGTTAGTCCGCCCTCATTGTTTCCCAATGGGGTATATTGTGGTTGCAGTGATTGGGTGTCTAAAAAAGGCGGATGACTAGGAATAAGTGTCTCCATGGCTTGGAGGTTGTGACTTTGACGAATTTCCGGAGAGAGGAGAGCATTAGATATTAAAAGTTGTGAAAGTGGAACTTATCTGTTTAAAGAGTGCTGGGTAATAGACCCCGTGTCCTTTGATGTTTTTCTGTTATTCCTGCAGCTGTGGATACTTCTGTCTCCCGAGAAATTTTTGTTGGATTCGTTTTTAGGATCTGTAGTATTATCTCCTGGGTTGGTGTCTTCAGAGATCATGAAATCGTTGCAGTCCCAGTTTTTCTCGGTGGTTTTAATAGCAACTTTTAGAAAGTCTGTGATCAGCGCCCGTTTGCTGCTGTTTTGATATAAGTAGTGCCTAGTTAGAGCTGATGCAGCGGCCTTCTTGTTTCCTTTTTGGGCGGACTCTGTGAGTTTTTTTGAAACAGTTGACTTAATGCTCATAGCGCCTGTAGGTAGGGTTTCCAGCTCAAGCAGCTTATCTTTGTTTGGTGGCCTTGGCTCTGAGAAGTTCACTCCCTCCAGCTTTATTCCAGGTGAAATGCTGGTGGGATCCGTGGCGTCCTCCTTTTCCTTTTTGGCTGTGCCTGACTTTTTGTCACTTTTAGCTTTTTCTCCCCTCCTCTCGTTCTCCCTGACCTCATGCCAAGGTAGGTCTCACCAGCCTGATGAGATGGGACCGCTCAGAGGCACTGGGAGTGGTCACAATCCTCAAGAGGAAATGGCGTATGTAAAGAGCCCAAGCCCAAGCCTGACAGCACAAATGGGTCTAACTGGCACCCCTGTTAAAGTTAAACTTCGGTAGGAATTGTAGTAATTTAGATTAGATTGCGTGTTGACTCCAGCCTGCAGCTCCAGCCCGCTTGCGGCTGTGGTGTCTGCGTGTTAAAATGATGGTTTGGTGGGGGAGAATAGTGAAGTAGTGGCTGTGCAATTACAAAGCAAAGGGGATAATGCGCTGGGCAGTCGGAGCAGTCCGCTAGTGAGCCGGTGAGCTTGACCCCCAAAGGTAGTGACGTCTACTGCAAAATGGCAGGACCCTCTCTGAGGAGTAGCAATGGAATGGTGTGGGGGAGCTACAGGGCAGGGATGGTAGAGACGGCAGGAACAGGAGCTTTTGCAAGCTTACGAGGTGTGAGAGCAGGGCACGCTAGAGGCCCAAGCCGCACCAAACCTGGTTGGGCTGCTTCCGCAGGCACTCCTGGGCACTACACTCAGCAGCCGCCTGCTAACGGCGGCTGCGCCCCCACCAACCTCCGCTTGCGCCTTTGCTTGCTTACTTGTCTGCTTACTCAGCACCTCTCGTGTCACTCGTGCCACACCGCCTTTCTAATGCCTTTGCTGCGGGGACTGCAAAGCGTGGTCAGGTCAGGTCATTGAAATGAGGCGGCCGTCTCTGTCTCCGACTCCAACTTCGGCCGGCTCCGAGTTGCCGGTTGCCGAGCTGCTTGCTCCTCGCTCCTCACAGTGCTCCCTAGTGCTTCCGGGTCAGTGCAGCAGCGTCGGATTGGTAACGCGGGCATTCGGGCAATGCCCGAGGGGCCGTTGTCCGAGTGCTGCTGAGGGCCTCTTTTTTTAGAAGTCTGGGGTGGCCATTTGGGCGCTGTCTACATTGTTCGAATACAGCCAGCGGCCCAGTAGGTGTCTGAGTGGCCTTTCTAGAGGCAGATGGGCGCTCATTACCTCCGTTTAGCAACATGGCAAGAGGTGTCACTCCCTTTGCCTCGTGGCCGGCCCATTAATGTGTGCACATACTGAGTGGGGGCAGGGGGCCTGAGTAGAAGTGGCCTAACTTGTTTCACCACTGTAAACAAACGCGTGCATTTTTTTTACCCCCCTCCTAAAGTTTTTTTTTTATGATTACTCCATAGCAGTGATTTGAGGCGTGATAATCTAAATGTGGGCCAATTTATTTTTTTGCGTGCCCAGGCAGATTTTCAATCCCAATCCAACCCTGCAGTGCAGTGATTAGAAGCACACATCAAATTGACAGATTATGACACAGTCCAATTGCTATGAGTAATCTGACCTGTAATATTGATGACATCTTTTGTATTTCCATCTCACATCAATTGTGAGGCTACGAACAATGTATTTGGTGTGCGAGTTACGGTGTGCATAGCTCTGGTGCAAGTTATGGATTGTGAAGATGACCACAATTTGTGAATTTTAAAGATTTTCTGGGTTTTATATGTAACTGTACATTAACTTTGTTTACACACAAACATACGCGCGCGCACACACACACACAGTATCCCAAAAACTTTTTCCCCCATGCAACATTCACAGGGAAAATTAGTAATGCAGAAACAATGGCTGAACAGAATGACACCAAATTTGGCAGAAAGCTAGATCTGTACTTGGAAAGTGTGCTTTTTGTGATTTGGTGTAGATTCATTCAGTTGTTTTTGAGTTAAGCTTAAAAAACATAGCGGCATCTGAGCAGTTGGGCCCAAGGGAGTCCCACAGAACCGCAAATTAAAAAATAGAGTGATCTGAAAGATTGTGAGGGCTATTTGTCCAGGTAGACGGTTGTTCCCACAGGACCCAACCATCCTGTGGGACTGAACATTCCCAGTGATTGTCCACAACATGAAAAAAAATGCTGTTCCCACTATTAGAGGACAGGGTGACTCAGTCCTGCTGTCCTGAAACTTAAAAACAAAAGCTATATTAGAGGGCAGGGCAAGATTACCCTGACCCCCTGGCCCTTATTTTGGACCGTTGGTCCCGCTGCATTCGCACAGAAGATTTTGACAGCTCCCGTGGGAGTTGATGTGGGACCAAAAAATACATAAAAAATAAAATTAAAATAACTCCCCTACCAGCTGGCATCTCACAGGGCTTAGTCTTTGGACCCCTCCTTTTCTCCATCTACCTGATCATTCTTCATAACATCATCTCTTCCTTGGTTTCTCATACCATCTTGATGCTGAAGATACATAGAACATATTTCATTTAGCTCATGCATTCCTACACTCCAGTATAGAATATCAGTCTTCCTTTCATCTTTTAGGTGGACCACAGAATGCCCTCTGCTCTTTTATGCTTCACGTCAGAAACCAAATGTATCTAGTTCCCAGTACAAAATACCCTCAATACTCTCTCAATTGCTATATATATTCCCTTATACACTTCTGCCCTCCGTTGTACCAAAATAATGAGATTTATTAAACTGCCGCGTGTGCTTCATTCATCTTCCTCTCAATCACTGCTGCCCGTGTTGGAGTGGCCCACCAAGTTACTGAGGGATTTCCATCTGCTGGAGGTGAGGCGGGTTCTTTAATGCTGGACGGGTGGTCATATCCCACTCTGCGAATAACCCAAAGGGGCAGGAGTTCACTCCTCCAGCTGGTAGCTGACACTGTCCCAGACCATCACAGCCTCAGCCGAGAGAGAAGGCTTTTCCATTAAAGAAGCTCTGGTGGTCTGAATGCATCAGACAGTAGCGACAAGTACACTGGTAAATTTGCCCTGGTGTCAGGCATCACAAACCCCTCAACGGTAGGAAAATCTGTACCCTGATTAACATCTCAGTGATGGGTGTAGTGTCACAGTCTAGGGGTTGTGCACCACGTGGTACCACAAAGCCTGATGGGAGGCTGCGACGACTGAATCTCGGAGCGTGAGCTACCAGGTTGTACGTGCTCCCTCTCCGTAAATAAAGAAGCACTTGACTGCATCCCCGAGTGTATGTTCCATCATTTGGGGGAAGGGAACCAACTTTACAGCAGGCGACGAGGCGGGTTAATCTCCGTCTGCAACAGCCGGCGACCCGCGAACAGCATCTGGCGGAGCATCGAAGTGCAGCCCACGTGATCACCAGGTCAGTCGGAGAGGGAGTGCAGCGGCGCTGCAGCCGGCTGCAAAGACAGCCTACAGTGTCCCTTCAGAGGGCCTACACCAACCCCTGGTGACTGCACATTGAAAGGACTGCCACCGCATACTGATTCTGAGTGCACCTTCGTCTGCAGTCCCACGGGGATTCGCCACCTGTCGGCGGCCCTCCTTGCAGCGCAAATGGCTCTCTATACGTTGTGGTCTTCTGCATAACACAACCTTAGGCCACCCTTGCCTCTGCACATCACCACTATACCTTGCCTACAGGTGCCCACGTTTGCCACTTATGTTGCCAATCCTGGCAGCTTGCCGACAACGTGTCCTGCATTACTGCGCTCTGAGGGACACGCATGCTGCCTCCACTCTCCAAGGCCAGTTACAAGACCTCCACAAGTGCTGGGATTCATTCCATTCCCAGAGCACCAACAGCGCTGAAAGTGTGGACGGCAGACCGCTGTGTCCCTCTCCCTTCAGGGTTCTACCACTCCTGCGCCTACTAGCCTGCAGCGATGTGCGCCCAAACCTTCTCCTTGACAAACCCAGTGCCGTTCCTGCCGAAGCCCTGGGAGCCCGCCATGAAATGGGAAGATTGGAAGGTGTACTTCCTCAATAACCTCGCTGCCCTGGAGGAGGAGGGGGAAGAGGAGTTCTCCAGTAAACGCAGGAAAAGAATCTTACTGCATAATCTGGGGCCGGAAGGCTTGAGGGTGTATGAGGGGCTGGTCAAAAAACCAGAGGCCCAAATGACACAGACGTATTCCAGCACGCATTGGAAGACTTAGACAGTCATTACCAACTGGTAGTGTGCAGGGCCATAGACCGCTACAATTTTTTTCACAGGAAACAAACCGACTCGGAAACGGTGGAAGACTATGTGGCGGCATTTAAAAATTGGCAGTAAATTGCAAATTCGGCCACCTTCATGACGATGTAATACGAGATCAAACAATAATGCACACAGTCAACACAAGTGTACAGGAGAAGTTGTGGGTCAGTGGTGATGTCCCTCTTAATGAAATCATTGCGATTGTGAAGAAGGTGGAACTGTCTAAAAGATGCCTGAAGGAAAATGAGCACAAGCCCACCGTCTGCAAAATGAGTGACAATAAACTGCCAAATGACATACCTGCTCCCAGTGCGGGGAACGGAGAGACCAGGCGACCCATGAGAAAGTTTGCAGTACCCAACAAGAACCCGAGTAAGCAACGAGGTAGTTGCTACCGCTGTGGGAGTCAGTCCCACATGACAAATGACCGAAGATGCCCTGCATTCCACGTCAAATGTTCCTTCTGTGAGGTCGTGGGACACTTTGGTAAAGTCTGTAGACGGAAGCTCAGCAACTCCATGGTCAAATGTGTCTAGTATGAATTAGACAATCAGGGTGGGGAAGACAATGTTAATGAGGATTGTATTTTGTGCATCGAAGACCATGTCATGGGTATTGATTTCAACAGCAGCAGAAAACCTTCCTGTATGTTAACCATTGGGGGTGTGCAGGTATCAATGGTGGCAGACTCTGGTTCCCCATACACTATAATCCAAAAACACATATGGGAGAGGGACTTTGCTGACACTATAGGGAGACATCTACACGCCACCGATGTACATCCTGTCACCTTCACTGGAGAGAGAATCCCCATGGTTGGGTTCTGGCAGCTTAAATTTGAATTCAAAGGGAGGGTCTCCATCGGAAAACTATATGTCGCAGAAAAGGGATCTTCTGTTCTGGGGCGGGCTAACCAGGGGGCGTTGGGCATCCAGCTCAACCCCAGTGGGACCACGCAGGTACTTATGACCTATAACCCACCTGTAACCGAAGTTCCCTTCAGTATTTGACAGGACCATTGGGAGGCTTTCCTCTTTCACACACAAGATATTACTCAAGGATGGCGCTGTGCCAGTCAGCCATAAAGTCCAGAACATTCCTGCAACTGCAAAGATGCATTGCAACTCAAATTAAAACGCCTGGAAGAAAACGGCATAATCAAACCCATTGAAAGTGCGGAATGGTTGGCACCATTGGTGGTGGCACGGAAACCAAATGGGACAGCGCGTCTGTGCGTAGACCTTAGAGAACTGAATAAAAACAAAATAGTGGACAAGTTTCCGTTGCCCAGAAGAAATGAATTGCTGGCCCAAACCAAAGGAGTAAATTGGTTCTCCACGATTGACCTCACAGCGGCGTATTACCAAATATCGCTCCATCCTTCATGCAGGAAGTTGACATCCTTCATCACTCCGTTCGGCTGCGACAGATTCCAGGTAATGCCATTTGGCCTGGTATCAGCAGCCACAGTTTTCCAAAAAACCCATGCACAAGTTATTCAAGAATGTCAGCGGAGTCCTATATTTCCAGGACGACACACTTATCATGGGGAAACACAAAGAGGAGCACGATGACAAACTTAAAGAGGATTTACGGACACAGTCCGAGAACGGCCTCATGGCGGAATTGGAGAAATGCCGCTTTGGATTACGCACCGTCACGTATCTGGAACATGAAATTAGTGACAGCTGGATCTATCCAAAAAAAGCCAACGTGGAGGCAATCAGATCAGCACCCAAGCCGTGAAGCAAGGATGAAGTTCGCTCATTTCTGGAACTAGATGAATTCTACAGCAAATTTGTCAGGAATTTTGACACTAAAACACACCATTTACGACAAATCTTAAAAGAGAAGCACACTTTCAGCTGGATGCCGGAGTCCAACGCGGAATTCGAAGACATCAACACGGACATATGAAATGCCATCGTCCCCTGCAGGGATTCGACAGCTCGGCTCACAGCATCTCGACAACGGACGCCAGTGAGAAAGGGTTAGGAGCTGTCCTGTCCCAAAGGTCCACTGACGGCACGGACACAACTGTGAGCTTCGCATCCAGTTCCCTCGCCCCCAACGAAGAGAAGTTCAGCGTCATACAGAAGGAAATGCTCGCATCAGTTTGGGCCATGGAGAAATTTCACCAGTATCTCTTGGGGCCTGATTCACGCTCAGAACGGACCACAAACCGTTGATCAAAGTCCTCACGTCCAGTGGACACTCCAGTGCTATCCCACATATTGCCAAGATGACCCTCCGACTGTTGGATTTCGTCTACGACGTTGAGTACATACCAGGGTCTAAGAACAAGGTGGCGGATTACCTCAGCCACTCTGCGACTATGGCAGGGGCACTTACATATACTGAAAGGGAGGAGTATGCCATGACCTACACAATGAACCAAGAGACCATCATCTGTGCACAAGAGTGGAAAACGGCCTACGAAGAGGATCCTCAACTCCCGCAAGTGAAGTTATGTCACACAAGGATGGCCTGAGAAGAGGCACATGGAGGATGACCACCAGAAATTCTGCGAGGTGCGTGATGAATTGTCCATCAGTGACGACATCATCTTTTTACTGCGAGGAGACAAAGCCATCCCTCTGAGACGACTGCTGGATCGCATTTTCACCATCCTACATGAAGGCCACCTGGGAATTGTGAAGTTGAAGAGAAGAATAAAACAGTCTTACTGGTGGCCAGCTATAGGCAACCATGTGAATAAGTACGTACGAGCATGTGAACACTGCGCCACCGCATACAAGTCAACAACCTTGCTGAGGCGTCATATGGGAGAATTCCCCACTCCAAACAACCCCTGGGTGCAATTGTCAGTTGACATTTTGGGCCCTATTCTGGACTCTTGGGGGATTCCCAAATATGTGTTGGTCCTAGTTGACAGATATTCCAAGTGGCTGGAAGTAGCAGTGTATGAAAATGTGGACACGGATGCAGTTGTTTCCTTCTCACCGATACATTCCCCTACAGCACCTACAAGTCAGAAAACTGTATTCCCGCTCTGCCCTGTTGAGCGACGGTAAAGTGTGGTCGCAATGCAGAACGGCAAAGTGCAACAAAGTCATCGGATGGAACAAGGTCCTTCCCACCATCAGCACTGGATATGCACGGTGTGAGACTGCCACTGACGAAGGAAGGGCGGTTACAGGTACACAGAACAGTGACTTGATGGAAGAGAGAAGGGGTGAGGCGAGCACCACGGTAGGGAAGAATAATTCCGATACCACTCAGCACACTCCACCTCAAGAAACCAATGACACGCACAACCCGGACAGTATGCAGGGAACTTCCACCTTTAATGACAGGGTGCTGGAGGGGAGCACTAGGGAGGTCAGTTCCCACACGGGGGAAGCACATGAACCAGGAGTTCCACTCACACGCACCCGCAGGGGCAGGGTAGTGATGTTACACAAGAGGTAAAGAGAGTGACATTTATCACTCCCCTGTCCTCTAGCCTTCACTACCCTCTAGCTAGTAATGCACAGAGATTCTCTCTCGCTCTCTCTCTCTCTCTCGCTCGCTCTCCCTTTTCCCCCTTCTCCTACACCCTCTTCCAATGTGTTATAAGTAGTCGTATTGCAGTGTCTCTTTTGTTCCTCTGGTGAGTCGCCTTCTGACTATGCCAGTTGTATATTGTATGTTCTGTTACACAGAGAAATGCAAAGTGCACATGCATTGGTTAGTTACTTCATGGTTGTTGTTAAGGGGGAAGATGTGTGGTGTCGCAGTCTAGTGGTTGTGCACCACGTGGTACCGCAAAGCCTGATGGGAGGCTGCACGCATAACTGAATCTCGGAGAGCGAGCCACCAGGTTGTACGCACTCCCTCTCCGTTAATAAAGAAGCACTTGACTGCATCCCTGAGTGTATGTGCCATCATTTGAGGGAAGGAAACCAACTTTACAATGAGCAAAGTTGACTCCCGTTCACCCTTCCTGACTGGTCTCCCACAATTCGCTCTCATCACTTCTAGACAAAGACATCACCTGTAAGAACTTTTTACAAATCATACCACCATTCACACACTATACCCTATTTACAACAGTTATAATGGCTCACTGTCAAATCGTGCCCACTGCAAATCACTTGCTATTGAGATCAAGCCACTCATAACATGTCCAACATCTACATACATACTCTCATCCCGTCCACTGTTCACATTGCCAACCTGGCTGTACCCGAATCACCCTCCACCCCATCACCTGTATCTTTTGCCAGGACCACTACTCTGGAATGCTGTTTCCCATGCCGAGAAAAGCTACCAGCTCCCTTACTGAAGTAATTTGACACTGAGAGCCTACAACCTGAACGCTCATCCCCCAAGTCACCATAACCCTCCAGCTATCCCCCCATATATAATTTCACCCAGAATGCTGAACCACAAATGCATCCCAAGGATGCATGCAATTAAACTGTATGCTACGCACCTCTTGCCTTGCACTTAAGAGCTGACTATCTCACAATATTTCGATTCAATGTAAGGGTGTCAATTTTACAATCACTGTTTAATCAGCTGCTTTATTTATAACCTTTTTAACAATGCATACTGCACTCCTAACTTTTAAGTGATGTTATTAAGATGTGTTAGAACTGGGAGTCTCTAGTTCGCAGAGGTAGGTACCACTGTCCAAATAGGGACCCTTTCTTCTAGTCAGGGTAAGGAGGATACACTCTTTAGATAACCCCTACTCACCCCCTTGGTAGCTTGGCACGAGCAGACAGGCTTATCAAAGGCAATGTGTAAAGTATTTGTACCAACACTCACCGTAACACAGTGAAAACACCACAAACTGACTCCACAACAGTTTAGAAAAATAAAGGTATTTTAATCTAAACTACACCAGACCAAAGTGACAAAAATCCAACATACACAGTTCAAAAATATGGGTTCAAATGAGTGGAGAAGTGTGGTTCAATGATTAGAGCGGCAGACCCTGATGCAGAGGTCTAGCCCGGGACCAGGGTTCAATTCCCCACCTCGGCGGGTCTTGGGCTCAAAATTCCATGGACCTGATAATTCTCGCCTCGGTGCCTAATCCAATCATGGAGTCCCACTCTGCAACTCTGGGCAATAGCTTGCTTAATCTCCACGACGGCCCCCACAACGCTAAGGATGCCTGGCCTCCACCTTGGGGGTGCCCAGGAGTGGACGCCTCACAAGGAAAGCCAGGATGGGTTCCACAGTGGTGATTCGTACAAGCGCCTTGAGACCCTTGCGGGTGAGTAGTGCGCTATACAAGTATCAATTTACAATTTTTCTTAAGGTTACATTAAAATAATCCACAGTTGCGTCACGTTTTAGCCAACAGTACTTTTAGATGCGACAAAAGTTCCAAGTGAAAGCTGCAGCATTGAAAAGCAAGCGATGTGTCTCTCCTGAGACCCTGGGGAGGCGATGTGACAACTCCGCTGGATGTAGCGGGCGTGTTGCGGTGACTCCGGTCTGTATGGGGAAGGGTGCGATACCTTGCGTGGATTCTGGTGCACATGTTTTGGTGGAAGCGGCTCGCAAAAGGTACGATGCAACAATCTCAGGTGCGGCAGCGATTTACGGCGCAACGCCGATCTCCTCTCGTGGCCCCTCGATGCAATGGCTCTGCGACGACTCTCGCAGCGATGTGATACGGTCCGCAAGCAGGTGGTGCGACGATCTCACCCAGTGACGACACGCTCTGCGACAATGTTTGCAGCGGTGGTACTTTTCCCGTACCGGAGGATTGCATTCTGCAAGCGAAGGATGCGTCAGTTCTTGCAGCGGCAACAGGCGCTGCGACGATCTCGATCTTCGCGGCGGTGGGAATTTCCTCGCACTGACAGCGATGCGCTCCGCAAGCGAGCGATGCGTGAAACTTTGCAGAAAGTCTTTGGTATCTTGATTTCCAGCTTCCCAGGCACAGGTACAACTTCCAGAGGCACCACAACTGGCCTAAGCACTCTGGGAAGGACAGAACTCTCTCAGTAGAGTTCAGGGAAGCTGGGGGTGAAGTCCTTTTGTTCCTGGGACTTCTTAACAGGGAGCCAGCTCTTCTAAGGCCTTTGGAGATTCTTTCAAGCAAGGGGACACAGCACAAAGCAAAGCCCTTCCCCTCTCCTTGGCAGCAAAGCAACTGCAGGACAGTCTAAAAGCACACAGCAGGACAGTCTTCCTTCTTTAGTCTTCCAGCTTTCTCCTTGGCAGAGGTTCCTTCTTGATTCCAGGATGATGTAATTTTCTGTAGTCTGGGGTCCTGTACTTATACCCCTAAAAGTATTTGTTCACTTTGTGCAGGAGGACTCTGAGCCCGATCTGAACCAGTTCTGAGTGTTCCTTAAGCACTTTCAGAGAAAGGGGCAGGGTCGTCAGCCACCCAGCAGGAGGCGGAGCCAGCATTGTGGAAGGCAGGCACAGACCTACTCAGGCCCAGGCGCTACCCCCTCCCACCACTCTAGATGTAGATGGAGCTATTCAGCCCAGGGATTGCCCACTCAGCCTCTGGGAGCCACCCAGCCCCTGTCACTCACAAACCAGACAGTCAATTCACAAACAAGCCAAGGCACACAGAAAGGTCAGAAAAGAGAACAGCCACTTTCTAAAAGTGCTGTTCTCAAACACAGGATTTAAAAACCACCTTTCCTAAAAGATGTGTTATTAAATTCTGAGTTCAGGGATACCAGACTTTTATGTCCTATCTTGCTCCTAAGGGAAGATATGCAGGTAACCACTGTCACCAGCATTCCCCATGATAGCCTATGGACAAGATAGCCTTACAATAGTAAAAAACAAAAATGGCTGTAATTCACTACCATTAACCAGCTAAAAGGGCTATCCAACACCCCTGAACCAGGGACAACTAATTATAACAACAAACAATTGGTTCAGGTGAACAATTGTAACATGAATCAATCATAAAGGAAAAGAAAAAGAAAAAGAAAAAGAAGAAGCCTAAATACACATAAATGAATTTACAAAAGCAGTAAGAATTTATTATGCATGTATTTCATTTTTTATAAAAATAGTCCTAGAAGCATAAACACTCAAGAAAAATGTTGGCAGAACAACAAAAACAATTCACATGCCAAACATGTGGCTAACAAACAAACATGATATCTACAAGGAGCAACAAAGACAAGATAATGTGTCCTTCTCAAAATTATGGCCACAAAGGAGCGTCAACGGCGTTTCGACCGCTGTGTTACTATGCGGTCATCATCAGGACAAGAATTTACTTGAGCGAAGGAAAAGAATTCCAGACTTTAGTGTATTCCACGAGAGACACAAAAATGTGTCAGGTAGGCGTCTCAATACTGCCTCCAATTGTGTGTTCAGCAGGTGGCGTCTTCAAATTATGCCTACCGACATGTCCAATTAAATTGGCTCAACTCAAACAATCGTTCGCAATAGCGGTGCTCACAACACGCTATTGAGAACGATTGTTTGAATTGAGCCAATTTAATTGGACATGTCGGTAGGCATAATTTGAAGACGCCACCTCCTGAACCCACAATTGGAGGCAGTATTGAGACGCTTACCTGACAAATTTTTGTGTCTCTCATGGAATACACTAAAGTCTGGAATTCTTTTCATGGGCCATTACAATTCTTGATTGGCCGATTGTATTTTAAGCACAAATTTCCTTCGCTCAAGTAAATTCTTGTCCTGATGATGACCGCATAGTAACCCAGCAGTCGAAACGCCGTTGACGCCCCTTTGTGGCCATAATTTTGAGAAGGACACATTATCTTGTCTTTGTTGTTCCTTGTAGATATCATGTTTGTTTGTTAGCCACATGTTTGGCATGTGAATTGTTTTTTTGTTCTTCCAACATTTTTCTTGAGCGTTTATGCTTCTAGGACTGTTTTTATAAAAAATGAAATACATGATTAATAAATTCTTACTGCTTTTGTAAATTCATTTATGTGTATTTAGGCTTCTTCTTTTTCTTTTTCTTTTTCTTTTCCTTTGTGATTCATTCATGTTACAATTGTTCACCTGAACCTATTGTTTATAATTCACTACCAGCATGTCACCTGCATTAGTACATGCTCTACCTTTCACATACACTGCACCCTGCCCAAGGGGGTACCTCGGGCCTTCCATAGGGGTGACAATGTGTACAGAAAGGGAAGGGTTAGGCCTGGTCAATGGGGACACTGACCAGGAGGACATGGCAGTTCACAGACTGCACACAGGCACTGCGGTAGCAGGCCTGAAACACCATTTTAGGGCTACTCATGTGGGTGGCATAATCAGTGCTGCAGGCCCACTAGTATTTACAACAAGGGGTGGTGAGGGACAGAGTCTCTGAATTAAGCAGAAAGCTCTCACCCAGTCAAGAGATCAGGGCTAGATCCAACACCGTTTTTTAGCTCACTGCACCATCCCAGTTTCAGAACCTGGCTGTATGCAAATTAGTCTGTTCCTGTCCCAGTGCATGATGGGAACAGGGCAAACCAAACTACAAAAGCCAATTCTTACACTGGGAAGGAAACAAGCTCCCGGGGACCGGTTTCTGGCATTACAGCCGTCTTCGGCCCGGTTTGCTTGAATCCTGATGGTGCAATGAGCAAGGGTCTCACATCTGAGAATACCCTTCCACGCTTAGGGTGGACAAAAATATTTACAACAAGGGGTGGTGAGGGACAGAGTCTCTGAATTAAGCAGAAAGCTCTCACAAAGTCAAGAGATCAGGGCTAGATCCAACACCGTTTTTTAGCTCACTGCACCATCCCAGTTTCAGAACCTGGCTGTATGCAAATTAGTCTGTTCCTGTCCCAGTGCATGATGGGAACAGGGCAAACCAAACTACAAAAGCCAATTCTTACACTGGGAAGGAAACAAGCTCCCGGGGACCGGTTTCTGGCATTACAGCCATCTTCGGCCCGGTTTGCTTGAATCCTGATGGTGCAATGAGCAAGGGTCTCACATCTGAGAATACCCTTCCACGCTTAGGGTGGACAAAAATATTTACAACAAGGGGTGGTGAGGGACAGAGTCTCTGAATTAAGCAGAAAGCTCTCACCCAGTCAAGAGATCAGGGCTAGATCCAACACCGTTTTTTAGCTCACTGCACCATCCCAGTTTCAGAACCTGGCTGTATGCAAATTAGTCTGTTCCTGTCCCAGTGCATGATGGGAACAGGGCAAACCAAACTACAAAAGCCAATTCTTACACTGGGAAGGAAACAAGCTCCCGGGGACCGGTTTCTGGCATTACAGCCGTCTTCGGCCCGGTTTGCTTGAATCCTGATGGTGCAATGAGCAAGGGTCTCACATCTGAGAATACCCTTCCACGCTTAGGGTGGACAAAAATATTTACAACAAGGGGTGGTGAGGGACAGAGTCTCTGAATTAAGCAGAAAGCTCTCACCCAGTCAAGAGATCAGGGCTAGATCCAACACCGTTTTTTAGCTCACTGCACCATCCCAGTTTCAGAACCTGGCTGTATGCAAATTAGTCTGTTCCTGTCCCAGTGCATGATGGGAACAGGGCAAACCAAACTACAAAAGCCAATTCTTACACTGGGAAGGAAACAAGCTCCCGGGGACTGGTTTCTGGCATTACAGCCGTCTTCGGCCCGGTTTGCTTGAATCCTGATGGTGCAATGAGCAAGGGTCTCACATCTGAGAATACCCTTCCACGCTTAGGGTGGACAAAAATATTTACAACAAGGGGTGGTGAGGGACAGAGTCTCTGAATTAAGCAGAAAGCTCTCACCCAGTCAAGAGATCAGGGCTAGATCCAACACCGTTTTTTAGCTCACTGCACCATCCCAGTTTCAGAACCTGGTTGTATGCAAATTAGTCTGTTCCTGTCCCAGTGCATGATGGGAACAGGGCAAACCAAACTACAAAAGCCAATTCTTACACTGGGAAGGAAACAAGCTCCCGGGGACCGGTTTCTGGCATTACAGCCGTCTTCGGCCCGGTTTGCTTGAATCCTGATGGTGCAATGAGCAAGGGTCTCACATCTGAGAATACCCTTCCACGCTTAGGGTGGACAAAAATATTTACAACAAGGGGTGGTGAGGGACAGAGTCTCTGAATTAAGCAGAAAGCTCTCACCCAGTCAAGAGATCAGGGCTAGATCCAACACCGTTTTTTAGCTCACTGCACCATCCCAGTTTCAGAACCTGGCTGTATGCAAATTAGTTGTTCCTTGTAGATATCATGTTTGTTTGTTAGCCACATGTTTGGCATGTGAATTGTTTTTTTGTTCTGCCAACATTTTTCTTGAGCGTTTATGCTTCTAGGACTGTTTTTATAAAAAATGAAATACATGATTAATAAATTCTTACTGCTTTTGTAAATTCATTTATGTGTATTTAGGCTTTTTCTTTTTCTTTTTCTTTTTCTTTTCCTTTGTGATTCATTCATGTTACAATTGTTCACCTGAACCTATTGTTTGTAATTCACTACCAGCATGTCACCTGCATTAGTACATGCTCTACCTTTCACATACACTGCACCCTGCCCAAGGGGGTACCTCGGGCCTTCCATAGGGGTGACAATGTGTACAGAAAGGGAAGGGTTAGGCCTGGTCAATGGGGACACTGACCAGGAGGACATGGCAGTTCACAGACTGCACACAGGCACTGCGGTAGCAGGCCTGAAACACCATTTTAGGGCTACTCATGTGGGTGGCATAATCAGTGCTGCAGGCCCACTAGTAGCATTTGTATCACCAGCCCTGGCACACTCAGTGCACTTTACTAGTGACTTCTTGGTGATACAAATATGCCAATCATGGATACCCAATTACAATAACAATTTACACAGAGAGCACTTGCACTTTGACACTGATCAGCAGTGGCAAAGTGTCCAAAGCATCTAAACCAGCAAATACGAAATCCAGCACAGCGTCAAAAATGCAGGAGGCAGAGGCAAAAAGACAGGGGAAACCACGTCAAAGGTGCCAGGTCTAACACGTGTCCCCTCCAGCTGAAAGTAGGGAGAACTGCCCACCCTCTTGGGAGTTCTCTTCACTAAGGCGGAAGAATCTGGACAGACCATCAACGTTGGCGTGCTCTGTACCAGGGCGGTGTTCCACCGTTAAGTCCATTCCCTGTAGGGAGATGGACCACCTCAACAGTTTTGGGTTCTCACCCCTCATCTGCATTAACCATCTGAGGGGTCTGTGGTCTTTCTGAACCCGGAAGTGAGTTCCAAACAAGTAGGGCCTTAGCTTCTTCAGATCCCAGACCACAGCAAAAGCTTCTCTTTCAATTGCACTCCACCTCTGTTCCCTGGGTAGGAGCCTCCTACTAATGAAAGCTACAGGTTGGTCCCAGCCCTCGTCATTGATCTGTGAGATTACTGCTCCCACAGCATGCTCTGAAGTGTCTGTCTGTACTACAGACTCACTGGAGAAATCAGGTGCCTTGAGCACCGGTGCTGTACACATGGCAGTTTTCAGGGCATCAAAAACAGTTTGACAAGCATCTGTCCAATTCACTCTCTTGGGCTGCTTCCATTGCAGAGCCTTTAACACTTCACAGAGGTGTTACAAGTTTTCCTCCCATGTGGAGCTGAACATAGCAATGTCATACAGGTATGTGGCGCTGAATTCCTCCAGCCCGATCAGTACCTGGTTGACCAGTCTCTGGAATGTGGCAGGGGTGTTCTTCAACCCAAAGGGCATGACTTGGAACTGGATGTGCCCCTCTGGCGTTGAGAACGCAGACCTCTTTTTGGCCCCCTCAGTTAAGGCAATCTGCCAGTACCCAGAAGTTAAATCAAATGTACTGAGGTACTGGCAGCTCTCAACCGATCCACAAGCTCATCAGCTCTGGGGATAGGGTGTGCGTCAGTCTTGGTGACCACATTGAGCCCACGGTAGTCCACACAAAACCAGAGTTCTGGAGTGGCAACGGGCGCAGCAGCTTTTGGCACTACGACCACTGGGCTAGCCCAGGGCTGCTGGAGGGCTCAATTACCCCTAGCGACAACATCTTGGAAACCTCTTCCTTGATGCTGGCCCTGACCTTGTCAGCTACCCTGTAAAATTTTTGTCCACATCATGGACGCACCAATTGGTGATACTTGGGGTCAGGGAGAACAGGGAGGCAAACTGACCCAACACTTGGCGACATTCGCTCTGCTGCTGCGAGTGGACCACACCATCCACTGACCCGTCTTGAGCCTTGGCTGCCAGGAGGTCAGGAAGAAGGTCACTTTCCTCTTCCATTCCAGCATCTGTAGCCAGGAGCATTGTCACTTCAAACCTCTCAACGTGGGGTTTGAGGCTGTTCACATGCAAGACTCTCAGGGGCTTCCTGGGAGTCTTCAAGTTAACCAGGTCGGTTACTTCGCTCTTGCGCTCCACCACCTCATATGGCCCAGTCCACTTGTCTTGGAGCATACAAGGCTCCACTGGCGCCATCACCCACACTTTCTGCCCAGGTTGAAATTCGACCAGAGTGGTATTCTAGTCGTACCATCTTTTAATTTCTTCCTGGCTATCTTCTAGGTTCTCCTGGATGAGCTTCCTGAAGCGTTGTGTCTGATTGCAGAAGGCCAGCACATAGCTGAACACATCCTGGGGGGGGGTTTTCCAACGGGATTTCTCCCACCCCTCCTTCACCAGTGTGAGAGGTCCTCTAACAGGGTGGCCATACAGAAGTTCAAAGGGACTGAACCCTAAGGACTTCTGAGGCACCTCCCTGTAGGCAAAGAACAGGTATGGTAGAAAGAAGTCCCAATTCCGATAGGCCCATAATCATACCTTTCAGGGTACGGTTGAACCTTTCAACCAACCCATTTCCTTGAGGGTGGGAAGGAGTGGTGAATTTCTAAGTTACCCCACACTACTCCCACAGAGACTTCATGTACCTAGAGATGAAGCTGGTATCCCGGTCGGAGACCACCTCTCTGGGGAACCCCACACGGGAAAAGATCCCCATCAATGCACGTCCCACCACGGGGGCTGTGATTGTCCTGAGAGGGACAGATTCTGGGTACAGGGTGGCATGGTCCACCAAGACCAGGATGAACCTGTTGCCTAAGGCTGTCTTGGGGTCCAGTGGCCTCACAATGTCGATGCCCACCCACTCAAAAGGGGTGTTCACCACAGGAAAGGGTTGGAGGGGTGCCTTGCACTTCCCTCCGCTCTTGCCACTCGCCTGACATGTCTAGCAAGATCTACAGAATGTCCTGACGTGCTTCTTCATCTGGGGCCAGAAGAAGTGGGTGACAAGCCTTTGGAAGGTCTTGTCTTGCCCCAGAGGTCCTGCGATAGGCATGTCATGAGCCAGACCCATTAGGAAGTTCCTGAAGTGCTCAGGTACCACCAGCACACAGGCTGCACCAGGCTCAGTGAACTTAGGCTCACTATACAACAACTCATCTTCCCAGTAAATGAGATGATCCTTGGACTCTCCACCTGCTGCTTGGTCTGCAGCCTGTTGCCGCACACCAATGAGGGAAGGGAACTCCTTCAGCACCCTGCAGAATTCCTCTCTGGACGGGCCACCTTCTTGCTGCCAATGGGTCAGCTCAGGTAGGTTCCCCATTTTGGTCACCTGTTCCCCGGTAGGCTCCAGGGCACCCCCCTCAGGTTCTGCTCCTTCCTGGGCTGTGGGAACAGCTGGGGCGGGTTTCCAGTGCCCCCTGCCTCTTCCTCTCCTGGCAGGTTCCTGGGCCACTTTTTCAGGCTCCAGTTCTGCTGAATCACCCTTACTGGCTGCCATAGACCGCGTGGTCACGCAGATCCACGCAGGCAAACCCAACATCTCCAGATGAGCCTGGTGTTCCACCTCCTTCCATGGAGAACTCTCCAGGACATTACCTAGCAGACAGTCTACAGGCAAGGCTTGACTTACAACGACCTCCAAGAGACCAGAGACCCCCGTCCACTCAAAGGGAACAGGCGCTACTTTGCAGAGGCGCACTGAGCTATCAGCTGCAACTACTGGACGGAGTACATTGGGAATGACCTGCTCTTCAGACACCCACTGACACCTCACGGATGTCATGCTGGCTCCTGTGTCTCTCAAAGCCTCTACATCCCTCCCATTGATGGTCACCTTCTGCCCCTATTTCTTAGTGTTAAGAGGCAGAGAGGTTTCCTGGACCATCTCTTGGTCTCATAGAGAGACAAGGGTCATGACTGCTAATCCCTCCTCCCCATTGGAAATCAAATCCTCTCCCAAAGCTACACTTGCCAACCCTGGGGCTGGAGCACGAGTGGGTGCTGGAGATTTCTCACGGCATCTATTGATAACATGTCCAACCTCATTGCAGTGATAGCAGGTAGGGGTACCTCTGTTATCCTTTCTGACCCTAGGGGGCCATGGTTGATTGGGTTTGGGGGGGTTGGGATTCCTTTCCCTGGGAACTATTTTGGGGCCCTTGAGAGAACTCCTTTTGGTTACCCTTGTACCCCCCACTTTTCTGCTGGGGACCCTGCCCACCTTTGGCTGTGGTACTCACAATTCCTCTGTGGATCCTGGTACTGGTCCAGTGGTCCGCCTTCTTAGAAAGCTCAATGGGGTCTGCCAGCTTGCTGTCTAAAGGATGCTGGCGCAGCTCTGGAACACAAAGACTACTCAAGTGCTCACAACTGATTAAATGCACCAACCCTTATAATCAGTTACTTTGCTGCCCTTCATCCAACCTTCCAGTGCACGCAAGTACAAATTCCCAAACTCCATCCAAGTCTCAGACTCTCTCTTCTTGGAGTCCCTAAACTGCAGTCTGTACTGCTCTAGAGTAAGTCCATACCTGAGATATAGGGCCTCCTTCATATAGGTGTAGATCATGGTACCTGCTAACTCTAAGGGCTCTAGAGCACTCCTCCCAGAAGCCTCTAAATGTTTCCACAGGCCCGTCCCCAATGCTGTTCAAGCACACCATTCATTCTCAATACAATTTCCTAAGAAGTAAACCAGGCATAAATATCCTCACTCCTATTATAATTCTGTACCAGATCCTTGGGAATATATACTTTACTCCCTGGCACTGGCGGCTGTGTGCTGCCACCATTTGAACTGGAATCCACCTGCTTGGCCTTGATATCCAATTCCCTCATGCTCTGTCAAGGCTCCAGGTTCTCCTCGGAATCAGGCTAATGCTTAATGGGGTCCACCTCTTGACAGGCCCAAGTCCAGATGGAATAATTCCTCTCGGATTAGTGGGATGGTCAAGCGAGGGAAGGAAAGGGTAGGAACAGCAGGGAGGGAGATCTAGGAACAAACAAAAAGATAAACAATTATTATTATAGTATACTATTCTCACTATCTCCATTCATCCAACAGTATTCAGTTCAGTTCAAGTACTTTATTCGATTTTCACCAAGTAAAAAAATCATAAAAGCAGTACATAGTAAACAAATAACACATTATAGATACAGACAATAAATAGTGTTAAAATCAGCATTAAATCCAAGTATGGTGATAAATCGATAATTCATAAATTCATAATAGATTCCGTGATTTTACGACACTTTTTAAAAACATCGACATAGAACAAATACATCGGGGGTTTCCTAATTGTTGGAGATGTAAATAAGCTGGCCTACATTGCCTCCAAGCCCCATCTCTAAGATAAGATTTCAACCATCTCGCCCGTTCTTTTTTATACCGTTTGCATAATAGTACCAGGTGGAAGGTAGACTGGATAGATATGTTGTCACATGGGCATGGGGCCAGAGTTCTTTTCCAGTCATTTTTCTCCGGATATGAGACCAGGCGGTGAAATATATTGAACCTGAATCTAGTCAGGACAAAGCGCTCAAAACCCAAAGTGATCAGAGTTAGGTAGGGTTGCATTTTAAAGGTAATCAGCAGCGACTGATGTTCGAGAACAGTTCTTTTGCTGACTTCATTCCCAAGCCTTAGAGTATTAAAATGTTCCATACACAGGGTTTTTAAGGCTTTTTTAGGAATTTTCCCAATTAATTCAGGTTTATCATACCATTCTGGCTTGTCAATGTCCGTCAGGGCTTTCCTCACATACTCAAGCCATTTGATTCTTTTTGCATTGGCTAGTTTCTTAACATCCAGGATAATTTCTCGATTGAGAGCCAGTTCTTGCGTCGCCCAAATTCTCCTCCAGAGTAGGATTGGCTGGATTTTAATCAGATCTGTCAAATAATCCATGCCTAGTTCTACATGGCAGTTATAATTTGACGTACTTTTTGGAAGGGACAAAAGGTAGCGAAAAAAATTATTTTCAATAATCTGGAGCATCGTCACATCATGATATCCCCATATCCCTGCCCCATACAGGGCGATGCTTCTACATTTGGCCACGTATATGTTAAGCATTATACCCGGTTGTTTTCTGCCCAATTTAGTGGCAAAATGCTTTATCGCCGCAACTGAGCGTTTAAATGCTAGCGCTCTGTTTTTTACCTCGGGGCCCCATCCCCCTGTTGCCTCGATTGTGACCCCTAAATATGGAAATGTTTTTGTGGCTTGTAGTAGGGTACCTGCCGCCTTCAGTTGTTTACATCTGGCTCCTCCTTTGCCAGAAGCCATCACATAGGACTTTTTTGCATTCAGGTTGAGGCCCCTCTCTTCCATGTATGTTATATATCTATGCAATACTTTTTGTGCGCCGACCTTTGTTCTTGCCATCAACACAGCGTCATCCGCATACAAAAGGGAGCTGATCTGCGTATTCCCGGCCTTAGGAGAGTCAATGTTGCTGGCACCCAATTCCCTCTCCAAGCTGTTGGTGTAAAGAGAGAAAAGGAATGGGGCCAGCACACACCCTTGCCTCACCCCCTTCTGTATGCGGAAAGACCCTGTGCATTCCCCCCCCCAGCCCATACCTTACTCTGGCAGAGGCATTCGAATATAATTGTCTTAGGAAGAGGACTATCGAAGAATCCACTTTCATCTCTTCTAATGTCAACCACAGTTTATCGTGTATAACACAATCGAACGCCGACGAAAGGTCGACGAAGATTGCGTAAAAACATCCCTCTTTTGCACTGGTATATTTCCCCTGCAAAAGAACAAAGTTTAGCACTTGTTCCACAGTACCCATCCCTAGTCGGAAACCATATTGTACTGGGGTCAAGATGTTTTGATCTTCAGCCCAATCCTGGAGCCTAGTCAGGATTACTCTTCCTGCAATTTTCACTATCGAGTCCAGTAGTGATATTGGTCTATAATTTAATGGGCTTTCCCTATCCCCCTTTTTGTATATAGGGATAATCAGTGATTCTGCCCAGGTTTTAATGAAACCAATATCACAACATGCCCCCATTACGCGTAAGCATACAGGTGCCCAAAGATCTATGTTCATTTTGTAAAGATCGCTTGGGATCCCATCTGGGCCCGGGGCTTTATTGTTTTGAGAAGATTTAATCGCAACCTTGACCTCCTCTAATTCGAAGTCTAGTGGGATCGGGTGATGCTTGCTTTGTAATTGTGGCTCGGCTAGCGTGTCACAATACAATTTAGAGAAATACTCTACCCATGCATTTTCATCGATAGCTATATCTATTTTAGCTGTCGCCTTATTATTGATAAATGGTGAATTAACTACCTGCCAAAATAGCTTGGGGTCTCTACTTTCCGCTGCCTCCAATAAATCTTGCCAAGCCTTCTCCTTGATTGCTTTCTTCCTTTGATCTCTTGTTACCTTATGCTCTTTCCTCAATACTCTGATGGTCTCAGGATCCCTTACTGGGTCTTTTAGGGCCTTTTTTAGCGCATTGTATGCCTTAGTGCATTCTGTGTTAAACCACCCCTTTGGAGTGTTTTGCTTTTTTAGGCACTTCCTGGTTAGAGCACCCTTTATAGTTTCCGTAATGTTAAGAAAGGCCTCCAGTATTTCTCCACTTGTGGGATTATCCTCTAGACATACAAGTAGCGATGGGAGAGCCTCATGGACTATTCTTTGCATAATTTTTTCCGGGTCTGCCATGCTCCATTTTAAAGCAATGCCATTTCGGCGTGCTACCTCTAAGTTCTGGGTCCATGTTAAAATCTCAGTTAGTGTATTTATTTTAACATCCTGTATATTAAGTACCATCTTTAACGGCAGGTGATCGCTCAGACCCATAGCAAGGGTTTCAAAGTTCTTAACACTACTACCAAATCTATTTGGAAGAATTATGAAATCAATAGTTGACTGTAGTCCTCTTGCCATAAAGGTTGAAGTGAATTCAACCTTAGGGTAACATAGCCTATTTGCAAACCCTAGATCAAGCTTGGCCATAATATCATTTAGGATTTCCCCTTTAAAATGATGAGCGAAATGACTGCTATCCCCTTGTTCCCCCACCCCATATTCCGCAAAACCACATGTGTCGCTAGTACATATATTTACGTTAAAATCGCCAACCCAAATCCAAATTAATTCCTTCCATCAGCACATTCCTACCATTTAAATGGATCGTGACAAGTTGAAAGTAGGGTGACGTGGATCTACCTATACTAGTACTAGTGTTTAAACGATTGGACACGTATACACATAGACCCCCTTTATTCCTGCCATGGTTGGAAGTTACTGCAGGAACATAAAAAGTTTTAAAACCCTCTATATGCACCTCCTTTAAAGCCCAGGTTTCCTGGACACAGAGTATGTCAATGTTAGTTACAAATTCACCCCAAAGAGTTTCTGTCACTTTGTTGGCAATCCCACACACATTCCACGTTACTACATTTATTAGCTGTTCTTTTGTTCTAGTTATCAAATTTGCCTCTCCCACAGCATTCTTCCTAGCTTCCCTCTCTATTGAGATTTCATTACCCTTATCCTTTGTACAATTTGCCTTTTTAATTTTATTCATCATCCCTATTTCATTATCTAGGGTCATGTTTCTTTTACTTCCTGAACCTTTGTCAGATGTTAGACTCTTATGTGTGGTTTCCTTATCCCTCACCTTATTTTCTTTTGTCTTAATTTTGGATTTAGTAAGTCAATCATTTGAGTCTAGGCCCGAAAGTGGTTCAAAGAGATTGTGAAGAGGAATATTCCAATAAAGATTTGGGTTTGTTTGGTGATAATTATTACCTAAACCATACTCAGACTTATTGGAATGATAAGGCAAAGAGGTGGATGGGAAGTCATAATACCTGTGATGGTTATTGCCTGGGCCATACTCAAACGTGTTAGGATATTGCGGCAAGGTGGTAGGTGGCAGATCATAGTACCTGTCCCTACTTAGGCTGTGTCCAAGTCTATTGGGGTGATGTGGCAAAAAGCCAGGTGGCGGCTCATAGTACCTGTGCCTATCTAGGCTGGGTTGTTGTCTATAGTTAGCTGGTGCACGGGAGTTATGGTGACTCCATTTTGGAGGATGGGTACGGGGCTTCATCATACCTTGAGGATAAAAATAACTCAAATTTCGGGTGGCTACAGAGCCATCCTGCCATCCCGAAAACCAATCAGAGATATGATTAACCACCCTGTGATCCCTGAAATTTATGATGATTACATCACCTTCGATTTCTTTTGGTCTCACGCCCACCCAGTCACAGCGTCTAACAGATATAATCTCCCCATTTAAATGTGGTGGGAGTGGTCTGTTAGCCCTCAGCCAGTGGTTTACTTTGTTTTTCAGGGATGTGTCAGGCTCTATACTACCCTCTGTTAACTTGGGGACCCCAGTCAATATAATAACATAGTTTAGTGACTCTGGGGGTAGATCTACATTTTTAATATGTTTTGTTTTGTATAGAGTTTGAGGTGGATTAGTTGTTTCCCTTGTCTCTACCACTGCGGGGACCTTTTTAATCGTAGTCATAGCTTTTCCCACCTGGGGTGCCAGAGTTCCCTTCGATGTCACCCTTTTGTCATTATGAGTTAAAGTTGTTTGTGACTGAGCCTTAGTATGAGTCACTGTTTTCTGTGTTAAGTGCGTGTCTGCTTGACCATTTTCTCTCCCTTTGCTCTGACCCATTGCTTCGGTTGTTTGGATTTCCAGTATACGATCCACGGTTTTACCCAGCATTTTTACCCTCTCTAAGATAGGAAGCATAAAGGATCTGAGAAGATGTTCAATGTCCTCTATAAGTCCTCCCTGCGTCTTACTAAATGAGGGCACACTCTCCCCTGTTTGTGGTTTACTCGGTACTTCTTTCACAGTGGCCTTGAGAGTTTTGTTATTGGAGTTCTTTGGAAGCAGTGGCGCTTTTATAGATTCAGGCCTTTTTCTGTTCCCAGCCTTTCGCGCCTTTTTCCTTGGCGGGGAATGGCATACTTCGCGACTTCTCTTACTCTGTATTGTTCCAGCTGCTGGTTTATCTGTGTGTTTATTCCCTTGTTTCCCATCTTCAAAAGGGGACGTGGCTACGGGCAAGATGTGACATGCCGCATCTGCATCCAGATCTATTGGTGAATGCGATACAATAACCTCGGCTGAAGTCCCTAAGTTTTGGGTGATAATAATTGGGCTGACTAGCTCCTTTAGTGTTATTTCTGGCGGGCCTTCTTTAAAAATTAGAGGGATGTCATTTGAATTGAATAAGTCTAAATCTGTGTCGCCCACTATGGAGTTATTTGGCGTTGAAGTAACCTCAGTTGCAACGGATTTTAAGGGTTTCTGTTTAAGTAGTTCGATAGAAAGGCGTCGCTCTGCTCTCCGCTCCGCCAACTCTAACTCTCTATCTATATCCCTTTTTGTCCGTGCAAAAAACTTATCAAGAGGGCCCAATATACTCACTCCTAGAGTAGCAGGTAGCGATGAATTCAATAAATTGCCAGCCATTATACCACTCCTATGTGAGTGTTTTAATGTAGAGTGACTTCTAATACCCCTATCCACCAGGTTAGTCCAGTGTGCAGCCCGTGTGGCTAAACAGTCAGTACTCGATTACCGGGGCAGAGAATAAATACCTGCAATCAAATTGCAGGTCCAACTTAAGAGGGAGGGCCCTGCCCTGCCTCCTCCTGCCCCGGACGGCCACAGACGGCCCGCCCTTTGCCCGGGCTTAGCCCGGCGTCCCGCTCGCGTCCCGCGAGGGAGGGTGGGCGCGCCTCTTATGCGCCTCCTGTCGCTCCTCCAAGGTGTTGCTGGCGCAGGGGTTCTTGGTGGTTGTAGTTTGCCGGCCCCCGCTCTCCGCTCGGCGGCAGTCTCCCAGAGCCTGCGGGAGTCGTGCTGCGGGAGGCGGGGGTAGTCCTGTGGCGCTATGAAGGTTTTGTCAATTCCACTGTTAAACAGCATGCAGGGTCAGCTCCTCTGCAGCAATGATTCCCGCACGTAGTCCTGTGGCGCTATGAAGGTCCCGTCAACTCCACTTCCAAACAGCATGCAGGGTCTGCTCCTCTGCAGCAATGATTCCCCCGCTCTGCAGGATGGGCGCGCCTCTTATGCGCCTCCTGTCGCTCCTCCAAGGTGTTGCTGGCGCAGGGGTTCTTGGTGGTTGTAGTTTGCCGGCCCCCGCTCTCCGCTCGGCGGCAGTCTCCCAGAGCCTGCGGGAGTCGTGCTGCGGGAGGCGGGGGTAGTCCTGTGGCGCTATGAAGGTTTTGTCAATTCCACTGTTAAACAGCATGCAGGGTCAGCTCCTCTGCAGCAATGATTCCCGCACGTAGTCCTGTGGCGCTATGAAGGTCCCGTCAACTCCACTTCCAAACAGCATGCAGGGTCTGCTCCTCTGCAGCAATGATTCATAATGGCCACTCTATAGCAATGTCGGATTCCATAACTACCTGTAAAGAAAAATAAGGTTGGCTGTAATGGAGGGGAAGTTTGGAGGGGAAGTCACCAGGTATCAGCCCCAATCTAATGCAATGAAATAACGAGTTAGTCTTCATATATAACACAAGGAATCATTCTTATTCAGGAGTTCTCCTCTCTAACCTGTCTGTATGCATACCTGTAAAAGACTCAGGCTTGTCCTTTACTAAACGATATCAGCTTAGCCCAGGATCCCCCCAGCAGATCTCTCCTAGAGAAAAAAGATAACACAGTACTGTTTTACTGAATGTTCCAAGGATGTGAATATCAAGAACAAATGTACTAGAAGGAACGACTATACTTCATAAGTCGATATGGTATGACCCACACTACTGCTTCATAATGCGAGGAACTGATTCAACCGTGTCTTCAGGTTTAAGTACAAAGTTGTGCACGCAGAGTAAGCTCTCACTGTTAATTTCACTATGAGAATCAAAGCACTCCACTGGATATGTCAGGAGAAAAAAGGTCTTTCTCCCGCAAGAGACCGCTTTGGGAATGCGCATCTCGACAACAGGAGAAAGCAGGTATAGCAAACAAGACTCGTCCTTCTCCCCGCAAGAGACCACTATGGAAATGCGCGTCTCACCAACGGGAGAAGGCAGGAAAGAGCAGGCTGCCTCTATCTTCTCCCCGCAAGAGACCACTAAGGAAAGGTGCGTCTCACCAACGGGAGAAGGAAGGCAGACAGTAATACTCGTAAGGATCCAAGATTCACTGGGGAAGTACAAGGAAGATGCAAGAGGGTAGTGCCACCACACCCTTACCGTCCGGACAATGCAGCAACACAGGATACGGCAAGAATAATCGGTGTCCTCGTCCGGGTGCCATCTTGTCTTATTCTATGCCGATAACATACGTTAGAGGCGTGTTGGCGTCAGTGCGTCTTTGGGCAACGTGCGCAGGCATGACGGGAAATGTAGTTCCCTGCCCCCGTGAAGCTTGTCGCTTTATCTTCCCAGATGTGCCCTGACATGCTCAACACATGAGCCAAAAGCAATTTCTTTTCCTCCAGGGCATGGGCATTCTTGCTCTCCTCCGCCCCCCTTTCTCTCTCTTTCTCCATTTCCAATGGCTTCATCTTTATCCTCATGACTCCAAGTCATAGGGCTAGATGTAGGTAATTTCTATTTACCGATTCCTAAATATCGAATTTTACCGATTCGGTATTTAAGAATCGGTAAATAGAATGTAGGTAAAGACATTGGTCATTTTTACCAATTTAGTAATACTTGTTATTACCAATTCGGTATTTACCGAATCATTAATAAGGAATACCTTCTCATTCATTCCTATGAGCCTGGAGGCCCATAGGAATGAATGGGAAGCAATTCACTATTACTGATTCAATAAATACCGAATCGGTACTAGGGGGAGCATATTCAAGGGTGGCAGGGTGTCACATTGACACCCTGTTGCACCCCTGAATCGTGCATGCGTGCACATGTGGCGTACATACATGCCCTAAGGGCATGTATGTCTGCCACATGGCACTTTTAAAAAAAAGCACAAAATTGCTTTTTTAAAGGTATTCGTTACTAACCACCAACTTGTAGTTGGTGGTAAATAACAAATCCTTAAACCAAAAATGCACTCACTTGAGTGCTCCCTACATAGGATTTCAGGATTCGGTAATTTACCAATTCCTTAAATTAAGGAATCGATATTTTACTGATTCCTTAAAGTAATGAATCGGTAAATTACCGAATCCTTAAATCCAGCCTCCTACATCGCAAAGGGCTAAATACCGGTCGGTTATGGGAAATTTACTGATTTTCAGCCGTTACCAACCGGTATTAGCCCACCTACATCTAGCCCATAGTCTCTTACTCTTTGATTCTCTTCTAACTCTTCTGGGGTCAGACGCCTGCTGGAATGGTTGCTGCCAGGCCTTGAGCCCGGATTGCCCTCTGGCAATTTGTGGGGTTAAAACCCCTCTCTTCCACTTGCATCATTTTCCTTCTTGGGCCTCCCACCAGGCCTTCAAGATTCTCTGCAGTTCATCATTCCTGAAGCTGCTCTTTATGGGTCACTCAAACTTGTGGCAGAATTGCTTAAGCTCCTCAACTTTGTATGAATACAAATCCTCAATGACAAACTCCAATTCTGCTTCCACACTGGGAACCAACAAAAAACTCAACCGTAGAATGTGGTGGTGAAGTGGTCTGCATTCACTAGTGATGTACACCAGTCACTGTGGGTCTAGTACAAATACAAGTTCAAAATCCCACCGCTGACCAATAATGTTAGAACTGGGAGTCTCTAGTTGGCAGAGTAGGTACCACTGTCCAAATAGGGATCCTTGCTTCTAGTCAGGGTAAGAAGGATACACTCTTTAGATAACCCCTGCTCACCCCCTTGGTAGCTTAGCACAAGCAGTCAGGTTTATCAAAGGCAATATGTAAAGTATTTGTACCAACACTCACAGTAACATAGTGAAAACACCACAAACTGACTCCACAAAAGTTTAGAAAAATAAAGGTATTTTAATCTAAACTACACAAGACCAAAACAACAAAAATCCAACATACACAGTTCAAGAATACGGTTTCAAATGAGTTCTTAAGGTTGCGTTAAAATAATCCACAGTTGCGTCACGTTTTAGCCAACAGTACCTTTAGATGCGACAAAAGTTCCAAGTGAAAGCTACAGCGTTGAAAAGCAAGCGCTGCGTCACTCCTGAGACCCTGGGTAGGCGATGCGACAACCACGCTGGTGACTCCAGTCTGTATGGAGAGGGATGCGATACCTTGAAGGGATTCCGGTGCGCAGGTTTCGGTGGAAGCGGCTCGCAAAAGGTAAGATGTGACGATCTTCGTGACGGCGATGATTTTAGGTGTGGCGGCGATGCGCGGCGCTGCATCAATCTTCTCTTCTGGCGGTCCCTCGATGCGATGGCTTTGCGGCGACTCTCACAGCAACGTGATGCGGTCTGCAAGCAGGCGGTGCGGCGATCTCACCCAGTGATGACAGGCTCTACGACAATGTTCGCAGCAATGGTACTTTTCCCGCACCGGAGAGATGCTTTCCGCAATCGAAGGATGCGTCAATTCTTGTAGCGGCAACAGGCGCTGCGACGATCTCGATCTTCGCGTCGGTGGGAATTTCCTCGCACTGACGGCGATGCGCTCCGCAAGCGAGCGATGTGTGAAACTTTGCAGAAAGTCTTTAGTATCTTGATTTCCAGCTTCCCAGTAGAGTTTAGGGAAGCTGGGGGTGAAGTCCTTTTGTTCCTGGGACTTCTTAACAGGGAGCCAGCTCTTCTAAGGCCTTTGGAGATTCTTTCAAGCAAGGGGACACAGCACAAAGCAAAGCCCTTCCCCTCTCCTTGGCAGCAAAGCAACTGCAGGACAGTCCAAAAGCACACAGCAGGACAGTCTTCCTTCTTCAGTCTTCCAGCTTTCTCCTTGGCAGAGGTTCCTTCTTGATTCCAGGATGATCTAATTTTCTGTAGTCTGGGGTCCTGTACTTATACCCCTAAAAGTCTTTGTTCCCTTTGTGCAGGATGGCTCTGACCCCGGTCTGAACCATTTCTGGGTGCTCCTTGAGCACTTTGTTTTCCTGGCTTCTCCTTTCCTTTCAGAGAGAGGGGCAGGGTCGTCAGCCGCCCAGCAGGAAGTTGAGCCAGCATTGTGGAAGGCAGGCACAGCCCTATTATGGCCCAGGTGCTACCCCCTCCTACCACTCTGTATGCAGATGGAGCTATGCAGCCCAGGGATGGCCCACTCAGCCTCTGGGAGCCACCCAGCAACTGTCACTCACAAGCCAGACAGTCAATTCACAAACAGGCCAAGGCACACAGAAAGGTCAGACAAGAGAACGGCCACTTTCTAAAAGTGCTGTTCTCAAACACAGGATTTAAAAATCACCTTTCCTAAAAGATGTGTTGTTAAATTCTGATTTCAGGGATACCAGACTTTTATATTCTATCTTGCTCCTATGGGAAGATATGCAGGTAACCGCTGTAGCCAGCATTCCCTATGAAAGCCTATGGGCAAAATAACCTTACAATAGTGAAAAACAAAAATGGCTGTAATTCACTACCAGAGCATGTCACCTGCACTAGTACATGCTCTACCATTCACATACACTGCACCCTGCCCATGAGGGTTCCTTGGGCCTTCCATAGGGGTGACCAATGTGTACAGAAAGGGAAGGGTTAAGCCTGATCAGTGGGGACACTGACCAGGAGGACATGGCAGTTCAGACTGTAAATTGATACTTGTATAGCGCACTACTCACCCACAAGGGTCTCAAGGCGCTTGTACGAATACCGCAGTGGAACCCAACCTGGCTTTCCCTGTGAGGTGTCCACTCCTGGGCACCCCCAAGGTGGAGGCCAGGCATCCTTAGCGTTGTGGGGGCCGTTGTGGAGATTAAGCAAGCTATTGCCCAGAGTTGCAGAGTGGGACTCCATGATTGGAATAGGCACCGAGGCAAGAATTATCAGGTCCGTGGAATTTTTAGCCCAGGACCCACCGAGGCGGGGAATTGAACCCTGGTCCCGGGCTAGACTTCTGCATCAGGGTCTGCTGCTCTAACCATTGAGCCACACTTCTCCACTTCTCCACTCCAGTCTGTTGACTGGTCAAGCAACAGGAGGTGAGAGGGGACAAGCAGTGAGTGGAAGGGAACAGGGAAAGCAGCAACAAACGCAGGCACGGAAAGGACAGTTGGAGGCAGCTATGGGTAAAGCAAACATTGAAGGGAAAAGCAATAAATGTCGGACAGGGCGGTATCTATGGATGTGAGCAACAGGAGATGAGAGGGGGCAAGTAGCAACAGGAGGGAGGTGGTGATGGTTTGGGGATGGGAGGGTGGTGTTAGAGGCAGCTTGCAAAATGATGCACTCAAGAGTGCTACAGTTCAAAATTAAGCCCCCAAGGAGGCAGTACTTGGTCCAAGGTCCACAGCATGGACATGCACGAAGCCCGAGGAGGAACCCGGAGACAAGGAGAATCAAGAAGAAGCATTTGCAATGCAATAGGTCTCGCAGTTACACGAGATAAAGCTATTGCATTGTAAATGACAATGCCTTTTATTTATGTTTTTAAAACGAAAACATATAAAAGGCATTGTTATATGCAAGGTCAATAGCTCAAACTTTTTTTTTTTTTGTCCTCATTCCACCATGGTTACCGATGCACACAAGTGGGGTCACGATATGCTGTCACAGATTGTCAAACTGGCAGGGATAAAACGAGATCGAAACTGGCATCCCTCAGCACAAACGTTTCCTTCCTAAGCCATGCATCTTAAAAACCAAATTACCTAAAAATAGGTACTATTCGGTGGAAGTTACAGCCAGATCGGGCCGGGCTTAGCACCGGACAAAAGGCTCTACAAATGGTGTGCTAACCAGAGTAGCGTAATCATTGGACCCGGGGAGAAAAAAACTTAACTTAAACTAAACTTAATGCTCCCATGACAACAAATGCCAAAAGGACCTACTACTTTGATGTCCGGCCCTAGCCAGATCCAGTCGTGAGACCTGCAGGACGGATACCTACCAGTCGTTGAGGGAGGGAGGAAGAGGGTCCTTCCACTTTTTACAGATCTCACACAGGCACTGCGGTGGCAGGCCTGAGACACCATTTTAGGGCTACTCATGTGGGTGGCACAATCAGTGCTGCAGGCCCACTAGTAGCATTTGTATCACCAGCCCTGGCACACTCAGTGCACTTTACTAGGGACTTCTTGGTGATACAAATATGTCAATCATGGATAACCAATTACAATAACAGTTTACACAGGGAACACTTGCACTTTGACACTGATCAGCAGTGGCAAAGTGCTCAAAGCATCTAAATCAGTAAAAGTGAAATCCAGCACAGTGTCAAAAATACAGGGGCAAGAGGCAAAAAGACAGGGGAAATCACGCCAAAGATGCCAGTTATAACAAGATGTAATAGCATTATCCAGGTCTGGTGGCTTAGTGAACGAATGCGTCCACTATAGGGGCCTGTGTTTGATCACATGGCCCCAGGTTCAAATCCCGGCAGGTCCACTCAGCCTTTCATCTGTCTGAGGTTGATAAGATGAGTACTATTCAGTTAGGTAACAATAAACATCTGTTATTCAGCACCAATCTACCCATTGCACTGAACGTGCACTTTACAAATACATCTTATGTTATCAAAAGTAATTGCACTGGATTTAAGAATGGAAGGCTCAGCCAGCCTGAACCATCCATCAGTGCGCAATTGACCTCAATGAGTTCTGCTCTGGGCCCAAAATAATTTGTTGACAGTTCTAAAACTGTAACCCAACAAAGACCTTGTTCTCAAGCTGATCTTGCATTGAAAGCAATACATGCTTAATGACCTAGAGCCATATGTATGAAGGCAATTTTGCGATCCCAAATGCCGAAATTTGCAGAATTTCGGCGTTTGCGATCGCAAATCAGCAGTGTCTAATGTATGACACAAAACAATCCTCGCAAAATAAGGAATCGCACATTTTGCAATTCCTTATTTTGCGATTGCATTTAAGGAATCGCAAATTGCAATTCTTAAATGCAATGTAAGAAGCACAGAAAAAGTGCAATTTGGGCTTAAGGAATCGCAAATTACCACCAACTTCAAGTTGGTGGTAATTTGCGATTCCTTTAAAAAATGCACCTTTTTCCATTTTTCAAAGTGCCATGTGACTAACCCGTGATATACCATACTAGTATTGTCACTGTGTCCTAGCCTGTTAGCCCAGCCTGCCTGGCCTGCCCTGCCTTTTGCATGGTTTGCTCATTTTCATGTGTCTTTGTGCCAGGAAGACCTTCCTGGCAAATGATGGATTTAGGCCCAGAACTCCGTACTGGGGATGAGTGTTTGATATTGTTCAGCATTCCATCCATCAATTGCTCCTTTTACATTTGTCACCCCAAGTGGAACAGAGATTCCCAGACGTGTGTCCCTTGCTCACCATGCCAGTGGTTTCAGGCTATTCTGGCTGATGAGGGGTGATACCCCAAAACCGGTCCTAGGATACTTGCAGTTCGGGCTGGACAGTTCCAATGGAGTTCAGGGTCAAGACTGATTTGCATTTGACTGGGTCCAAACTGGAGTGGCATGCTGAGCAAAAAAACAACGGATTTAGGCCCATATCTCTGTACTGGGGTGAATGTTTGACATTGTTCAGCATTCCCTCCATCAATTGTTCTTTTCACATTGATTCTCAAGCATAGCTATCTGGGTTTCATCATAAGGAGCCCAACCACTGCACCTAGGGCCAGATGTAGGTTGGTCGGTAACGGCCGAAAATCGGTATTTTCGGCCTTTACCGACCGGTATTTCAGAAATGGTATGTAGGGGCATTATTTTACAGAATCGGTAAATTTACCGATTCGGTAAATTTACCGATTCTGTAAAATACCGAATCGGTATTTTTACCGATTCGGTAAATACCAGATGTAGGTGGGACTCTTCTGAGTCCCAAACGCCCTACAAATTCAGTATTTTAACACCCAATCCAATTGGGTGTTAAAATACCGAATTCAGGTGTGCATGCACATGTGTGCATGCACACCTAGCCATGTGACAGACAGACATGCCCTTAGGGCATGTCTGTGTGCCACATGGCGCACATGCCTATTTTGGGGGTGCCAGAGGGTGTCAAAGTGACACCCCCTGCACCCTTGTGAAATTCGGTATTTATCAATTCGGTAAATACCGAATCGGTAATGCCCATTCATTCCTATGGGCTTCAAAGCCCATAGGAATGAATGGGCATTACCGATTCGGTATTTACCGAATCAGTAAATACCGAATTCTTCCGATTCGGTATTCCAGCACATCTGGAATACCTACATACCCACCCCTTAGATTTACCGATTTTTAATTACCGAATCGATAAAATTCGGTAATTAAAATTCGGTAAATCTATTCTACCTACATCTAGCCCCTAGTGAGGAAAACAACAAGCACCTTTAGTATTGCCCAAAACACCCACTGATTGTTCAATGTTTGCAGTTCTTATGAAAGATTAAGGGACGCACGTATGGAATTATGCTCCACCTGATCGCCAATGTCCCAGTGTTTTCACAACTGGTTTTCCTGTGTGCGGGAACACCAGAATCAATTTCATAGCTGGAAAACAATGGGGTGGAAACAGCAGCAAGGCCTTGGCTTCCGGCCCATCTTCTCTGGCAAAGCAGGAGCATGCATTCCTTCCCAGGACACTTCTATGCCTTCTCTTCCGTACCCTCCCCTTGCACCTCCCACTCAGATCAGGTTGTAAATTGTAGCGTTAAACCCCATAGAACTGGGATTTCTGCATGGCCATATTTGGCGGTAAAAATGGGTGGAAACAGTTAATCATCCATGGGGTTTCTAATCATAATTGCAGGGTACTAAAAGGGTGGCATAGGTTCTCATTAAAGGACAGCAGAGTGAAGCTGTACAGAAAACCTGTAAGGGGGAGAGTGGACATACTCATGATTCTTCCACTACATGCTTTCAATCTATAAGTTGAACCACCCAGTTTCAGTTTAACTTTATTATGATACAGAATACCGAAAGAGGCACACATAACATAAACAGCAATAAAAGAATGATACATGATACATAGTACAAATTAAGATCAACAATTAAAAACTGTATAACCTTCAATCTATTACATACATCATATAGAAACGAAATTGTGCCCTTTAGAAAGTCTCACCCCAGGGACTGTAGTTTATATAATTTGAAAAACAGTTTAAACATGGGAAATGTCTGTCCCCCCGTGATGGTCTGCGCCCCACTGAGCAGAGCTGATATATGGTCTGGCAGGGCCTTATTGAAACCCGGGCAGGCGCGGGCCGAGTGGAAGACTGCTACTCTAGAGCTTGGCCTGCCCCCTAGAAGGAACAGTCGTTTGCTTGGACAGGGTCCTCTACTGAGACTGATGGTTTATCAACAGTTTGTACGGCTGGCCATTGCCAGACTGTTCTGGGATCAAGGAGGTGATGATTATGGGTGTTTTTTTCATAGTTTGGGTTGTTTTGTTTGCAGGGGTGGTTATGGCTCTCTTATCCGGAGGCGGGGTAGGTGAGGGTGTGGGCCAGATTTGGAAGTACCTTTCCGGCCATGACATCTGCACAGCATGCATTGACGTTTCTGACGTGGAATATAATGGAAATGGGGTCGGCAGCTAAAAGGCACAACGTGCATAGATATTTGAGATGAAGGGGTGTGCAGGTGGCCCTTCTACAAGAAACACAACTCTTGTGAGGGGAGGTGGAGAAATTACGTAGAAGGTGGAGGAGACAGATATTAACTACCTCTTTCTCAGCATACGCCTGTGGGTGTTAATTGGATATGAGCGGGAGATCCACTACAAACCTGTACGTACATTAATAGATAAGGAAGGTAAATATGTGCTGTTAACTGGGAGATTGTCTGGTGCATATAATGAAATTGGTAGTGTACATGCCCTTAATCAAGACCAGGTGATTTTCATCCATGAATTTTTAGCCCATATGGCTGATCTGACAATGGAGACTATGATACTTGGGGGTGATTTTAATTGTGTGGCAGATATCTCGCTAGACCAGTCTCACCCTCCCCTGCATAGGGCCCAGGGTCATCGTACAGCCGCCGGATTTCAGAACTGGATGAAACATTGAGGGCTGGAGACATTTGGAGGACACAACAAACAAAGGGAAGGGATTATTCCTTCTGCTCGCCTATGCATCACTTACATACCAGAATAGACACCTTCTTGTGCTTCCCCAGCTTCAGCGGAACTGTTACTCACATTGAGTATTTGGGATGTACATTATTGGACCATAGTCCTTTATTAATATCCCACCAAACACTGGTGAGGTGCCCTCGAATTCCCTTGTGGAGACTCAATCTCCTAATGCTGGTGGATGTCTGCTTTAGGGAGACATTGGGCACCTTTATTGATACTTACTTTCTTAACAATGCACAAACAGCATCCATAGGGTTGGTGGAGTGGGAGGCGTTTAAAGTGGTGGTATGGGACACTGCCTGGGACAATCGAAAGGGGTGTAAAGGGAACACCACAAAGAGTTGGAAGACTTGGAGGAGAAGCTACACAGGCTGGATAATGTACAGGGTTTAACAGCCTGTGCTTTGGTACACTTGCGGGAAACATGGACCCTTTACGATGAGGCACTTAAGCGGTTGAGATGTCATGACTATAAGAATTATCTTACATGGGTGCAGGAGGAGGAAGGTAGGCCCGGCCGCTTGTTGACATGACTGATCAGACTAGAGATCCGAAGGTCACCGATCACTCATGTCTGGTCTGGGACTGGGGCTTCCGTCTATAAGCCAGAAATGATTAACACGTTGTTCTAGGAATATTATGAAGTCTATATACCGCAATCCCCCCACCCCGAGTTCTGCAAGAGGAGCACAGAGAATTCTTGGCTTGACTCCAACTCCTGGTGCATGGTAGCTGTCTACCCTGCACCAGGAGTTGGAGTCAAGCCAAGAATTCTCTGTGCTCCTCTTGCAGAACTCGTGTGCTCAGTTGATGTTGGGAGGCCCAGTGACACTACAGGAAGTTTACAAGGCCATTACCAGCATGGTGACAGGTAAAACGCCAGAACCAGATGGCCTTCCTGCAGAATTCTATTCGGTGTATGCCTCCAGACTGACAACCCGGACCTGCATTATGCTGTGACTTAAAGAATCCTAGGACTTTCTCCAATATGACGCTGAGTGATATCCCGAGTTATTTTACCCGCCCTGAGAAAGCCCCAGGCCGGATGTCCATGTAAAGGGGTCAAACACGGGTTGGCTGTTTTCTTCCACTCACTCTTATGGATAGAGTGTCAATACTATTATAAACACCTTACAAAAAAACCAGTGCGTGATTGGAATTTTTTCCGGAAAAAACAGATTAAACAAATCTTGCCCAGACAAACCTGTTGAACCTTGCTTACATTAGGGGGTTAGGGGTTTACCCCTGTCAAGGGCAAGAACCAAAAAAAGAGAATCTATGCTCATTTTCCGGTTAGTAAGGGATTGGGACCTCTTTACCCCAAAGTCAAAGTCAAAAATTTATTTGTATTGGTACTCGACAGAGGACCACAAATATAGAATTTACAGAAATAAAAAAATAAAAAGGAAAATTTCACATTTAATCAATACAATGGTAAAAAAGATTTTAAAAATTTAAAGAAATTGTAGCAAACAAATTCATTTGGTGGCTGTTTACACAACTGTAATAGTTCACTCACTCGGATGATTCTGCAAGTGCGATAGATAGGGGCAAGGTATCTTGTGCGTGCGATAGATACTTTTGTATTAGGACACACGAACAGCAAGTGCTCAATGTTTTGGTCTCCCCCTTCACACAGGGGGCATAGCAACGATCCTCCTGGCAACCATCTTACTGTGTAGGTTAGTACGGGTAAAATGCCCAGTCTTAACATAGTGATTGACCTCCTTGCACCGTGAGTCAGGGAGAACCCGATATATGGTTGAGTATGCTTGTATTCCAGAGAGTCTACGAAGGATTTATATGTTGACAGTTTTTTACAATGTTTGTAGTCTAATTCATAACTTAACTTCGGGGTGAAGCATTTTAAAAAGAGTTTCATTTGGGCTGCTGTCCAGCTACGTAAGATTTCCGGGCTAATTTCTGCCATTTGAAATATAGTTGTCATATTGTTTAAAAAAGTCTGATTTTTTGTTTCACCATCGAAGATTTCTTTTTTCAGTAAGTATCTTAATGTGCCCTCCTTTGCATGGAGAAGATTGTAGCTCCACCTGATTACGTTGGCTACCGCTGTGGCGTAGGAACTTGTGATCGAGAATTCCAAACGTAGTGCTTGAACTGGTACGGAATCAGAGACCTTCATTATTCTTTTTAAGATTTTCCCCTCTTTACGGTCCATGTAGGTCCACTGTTTTATCGGAATATACTCTGTTGCATATGATAGCACAGGAGGAATGTTTGCTTTATATATTTTTATCAGAGAGGAAAAGTGCCGATTCCCAGTAGAACGATAGAGTCTTAAGAGGGCCTCAGTGTGTACTTCAGATTTCTTCATTAAGTTTTCTATCTGTTTTACATTTGAGATGTTCTTTGATAGTATCCTGCCTAGATAAGGATATTCGTTTACTATTTCTATTTTTTCTCCCCCTAGGCTCCAACTGTATTTATCACTAGATTTCTTTCTCGAAAAGACCACAATTTGTGTTTTCTTTAAGTTCGGAATTAAAAAGTTTGCTTTTGAGTAATTGTAAAGAATGTCCAGAGATTTTTGCAAACCGAAGGAAGTGAGATCAAGCATCACTATATCATCAGCATAGAGTAGTGCTTGTATGCTTTGCTTAGCAATTTTTGGGGATAAACTTGAGCCCTGCTGTAACTGTTTGGGCAAGTCGCTAAGATATAAAGAAAATAGTAGTGGGGCCAGAAGACACCCTTGCTTTAGACCATTAGCTGTTTTTATCCTTTTTGTTAAGCCCTTTTCTCCCCCCATTTGTACCTGGCACCAGGTGTTGGTGTGTAGATTCACTATAGTTTGGAGCAATTGTTCTGGGATTCCAAGTTCCCTTAGTTTATGCCATAAAGTTGGTCGATCAACACAATCGAACGCAGTCGAGTAATCTATAAACACTGCGTATACTGCCTGGGATTTTCCTGTTACATATTTATCTAATATTGTTTGGATGATAGCAATATTGTCTGTAACTGAATGTTTTGGCCTGAAACCAGCTTGAAACATTGGAATTTTATCCAGTGAGAAAGCCCAAGCTTTTAATCTTTGTAGAACTTCTGCTGCAAAGATTTTTCCTGCAGCGTCCATTAGTGCAATTTGCCGATAATTTCCAGCAATTGTCTTACTCCCCTTTTTATGTATTGGGATGATGGTACTCCCCTGCCAGGATTTTGGAATTTGTCCGATTTTGAGGATATAGTTAAATAGATCCGATAACAACTTGCTCCATTCCCTTGGGTTTGCTTGATAAATCTTTATAGGAATTTGGTCTGGGCCAGAGGCACCTGTTTTTCTTGCTTTTCTGATATTCCATTCCACTGAGATAGCTGTAACTCTGAGAGTTTGTGAGTCAACTTTTCCTTTATTTTTTTCTGGGCTTTTCCCATCAGATCTAATCAGGGTTGCTTTGTACAAATCAGTAAGATAAGTTTCCCAATCCTTTGGTGGAACAGGTATTGATTGGAGTTTCTTTTTCGTCCCTGTTAGTTTGGCTATGAGGGACCAATATTTGCGTTGATTAGAGTCTTTTGCAGCTACTTGAATGTCAACCCAATTGCGGTCTTGAATTTATTTTTTATTTCTTTGCTTCTCTCTCCTGAGTTTATTTTTTAATTTATTGATTTCTTTCTCAGTAGACATAGAAGAGTTCATGTATTGTACACGTACAAGTTTGTTCAATTTTTTCTTCGTAATAGAATTTTGGGTATTTTGTGTATTGTTTTTGTTAAGGCTTTGATTGTTCCACCTGTTGGCTCCTGAGGAAGCACGATGTAATTTATCTAGTAGAACATTTTTGAGCTCCTTAATTATGTGTTCAAAATTTTCTATTGGGTCTTCCGAAATTGTTTTTGCTAGGAGATCAGTGTGCTCAATCAATGTCGATATTCTGTCCAGAATTTTAGAGCTCCAGAAAATTCTTCGCTGTTCTCCATTTATCAAGACAGAACTTCTATGAAAAATTAACTGCCTATCAGATGCTGTTTGAGGCCTCCATTCAGTAGTTAGATTCATCAACGCATGGTCACTCTCTTGACTTAGCTTTACTTGTAAGTGTGTGGCAGTCTCCGATAGGTTCATGCTGCAGATGATGTAGTCAATAATGGATAAACTTCTGTTGCCCCGTCTGGTGTATGATGCCGGGATATCACCTTCTATATTACCATTCAGAATTACTCCATTTGAGTAGGTAATGTTGATAATAATAGTTTTCCTCTTTTATCAGATTTTGAACCTTTAGGGAATTGTGGGGCTGAGAGTTCGACAGATTCCTCATTATATAGTTGAACCCATTTACTACTTTCTAAATTAGAGATTTTGCCATTTAAATCACCTGTTATTATGTATGAAATATGTAATTGATCTTCTACTATCTGCATAATGGTTTCCATTATCTCCACAAATGTGATATCTTGATTCTTGCCGGGAGGGGCATATACATTGAAAAGCAAGATTGCCTTTTCGGATGCTGCATTATGTGTTTTTAAAAAGACCTTTATGCATTGCAGGTAGTATGATTTAGTCTGAATAACTTCCTGGCCCCACAAGTATTCCTCCCTCAGTAAAATGGCCAAACCACCTTTTGCGTGGCCTCGATTGGTGGCTTTGGCTGGGATGTCGTAAACATAATAGCTTTTCTGGGAAAATGATTCAGTTGCCCAGGTTTCTTGTAGCATCAAGATATCTGGATGGTTACTTATGGCTTCCGTTAATTTGGTCTTAGTTTTTCCCGCCATATTCCACGATATTATTTTTAGACCATTGCTAAACAGACTGTCCTAGACATGTAGAAAATTTATTACTATTCAAGTTCTCAGATACCCATGACCATGACTTTATACATTCACTGTAGTCTTTTCCTTTTAAATCTTGATGCCATACTGCCCTTTCTCCATTTTCCACTTTTATTTTTAGAATGTCTTTCCCTGAATGATTAGTTCCTGTGTTCGTCGCTCTAGTCACGTCAATGTGTCTAAGGCGATTTTTATATTGAGAGTTAGAGATTGATCGTATTTGTTCATCGTACCCTGCGGGGATTCTGTTTTCCTTTGGATTCATTCTTACGATAACATCGTGTCCATGTTTGTGTAATGTCTCTTTTTGTATGATCCCAGGAATAACATATGACCAGAAGGTTACTGTTACTATTTTATTGTTGTCTTGTTGCGGAAAATTACTAAATCTATTTCATTGCTGTTTAGGGATTCCAGTGGCTTTATATAGTGAAGGAGATTGATGACCCTTCTTCTATTGAGAGGTACCGTATCCGTTGGGAAAAGTTCTTCAAGTTGTAATGTTTTGGAGTATGGCATTCCTGTTCCATAATGGTTTTTTCCCTCATTGTTTCTTTCACATGTGTCTTGGTGTACTGATTTTTCAAAGAGCTTATATGGATGGAATTCTTTTGCTGCCGGATCTAATGATTGTAATTTCTCTTCTCTTTTTTTATAACTGGTTTCCATATTTTCAATCGGTCTAGACTTTACAGATTCTACAGATTCAGCTTCTTGTACTTCTTGTGTTTTATTGACAGTTATAAACTTTTGGAATTTCAACTTGCGGTTTTTCTTTTTATGGATACGTCTTAGTGGCTTTTTCCTCTTTCTTTTTCCTTCAACTTGCTCAGTTTCTATCTTTTTGTTAGTTTTTTCACCCTTTTCACTTTCTAATGTATTATTAAGGCTGACTTCTTGAGTATTTTCAACCATATCGTCGTTTTTTGGTGTATTTGGTTTGATTGCTTTTGTGAAAATTGGATATTGCCTTTCACTTAGGGGTTTTTCCGTAAAAAGTTTTTTTAGGGAGAATATTGGTGTTTCATGTTGACTTTCTAACTTTCCCTTTTTTCGTTTTTGTACATCTGATGTCTGAGTGCCACAGTCGTATTTTAGTGTCTCCTTTTCAATGTTG
The DNA here is from genome assembly GCF_964263255.1 of Lissotriton vulgaris. NCBI lineage: Eukaryota > Metazoa > Chordata > Amphibia > Caudata > Salamandridae > Lissotriton > Lissotriton vulgaris. Next base: position 259,567,739 of record NC_141687.1, read on the forward strand.
TAATTACTTGTATTGTTCTTTTGTAGTTCATTATTGTTAGGTTTCGAATGTTTTTTTTCAATTTCAGGGAGTTTTCTTTTCTTCTTTTCCTCAACTAGATGCCTAAGGATTCCAATTTGAACGTCCAAGGTTTGGTCCGAATTTTCTAATATATTTCCCAGAAAGGAAAGGACCGACTCTAGTATTTCATGTAGCGAGAAGAGGGCTTTTGACATTGGTGTAACAATGTTAGCTGAATAGTTGTTTTTTATATTGAAAGGGTCTACAGATGATTCAAGTGTAAAAGGTTGTGCTGGGTTTTTTAACAGAGGAGGACTATTAGTTATTTTAAGCTCTGATTGATTTTCTGATAGCTTTGATTTATTTGCACAAAGTTCTTCTAGTTGACATGTATTTCCAAAGCTTTTTTTAGGTGTAGAGGATATTAAATGAATCTCCTCTTGATCCTGGGATTGTAAATTATTAGAGGAATTTATAGATTTTTGTTTGTTGTCAGAAACCAAATTACTCAGATTTAGATTTAGATTTGGTCCAGATGTAATTTCAATGCATACTTCTGACCCTGTGGGTATTACTGAATTGGTTATCGTTTCTGTCTCCATAATTTTTTTGTCAATTTCGTCTTTAGATGTTAGGGCAGAGCAATATTCACTGATAGCCGGGGTCCGCGTTATGCGACCTTGTTTTATTGATTTGTCTGTAGTTTTCCGTACGGCATCCTCTGTGCCCATACGTTTCATGAAGATAGTCCGTGATCGTAGTTTTTTAAGCCCCATTTCCTTTTACGCAAAATCTGTTGTTACTATCAAGCTTCTATTCCCTCGTACTTGGGGAACAGGAATTGGCTCAATTTAGGAGTATAATTACAATTTAGACTTACTTATCAGGAGCAGATGTTGGTGGGGTGGCCCGTCCCGTCCTAGTACGTCCTCGGACGGCCACAGACGGCCCGCCCTTTGCCCGGGCTTAGCTCCGTGCTTGGTCCCGCGCGCGTCCCGCGTCGCGGGGGACTAGATGTTATTTATATACGTATCGCCGGTGGGCGTGTCCGTGGGCGTGTCGCCTGGGGGAAGAGGAACCAGCTGCTCCAAGCAGGGGTTGCTGGTCCTCGCAGTCCCCCGGGCTAGGTGTGTTATTCCGCCCTGGCCTCGACCCTATGGACTCAAGCTGGGAGCGTAGAACAGAGCGTGCCGACTGCAGCTCTCGCTCACACCAGCGAGTCCTCGGGGAGGCGGCACCACGGAACGCGGAGAGTTGGTCGTTCCTCTCTGACAGCGCAGAAAGCAGGCAGCAATGAGTAGTTCACTCGCACAATACAGCCAGGGAACAGCAAGTCCAGGTGAGTGGCGCCCGCGAAGCGGGTGTCACGAAGTTAAATTCCTGATTCGCCGGTGGGCGTGTCCGTGGGCGTGTCGCCTGGGGGAAGAGGAACCAGCTGCTCCAAGCAGGGGTTGCTGGTCCTCGCAGTCCCCCGGGCTAGGCGTGTTATTCCGCCCTGGCCTCGACCCTATGGACTCAAGCTGGGAGCATAGAACAGAGCGTGCCGACTGCAGCTCTCGCTCACACCAGCGAGTCCTCGGGGAGGGGGCACCACGGAACGCGGAGAGTCGGTCGTTCCTCTCTGACAGCGCAGAAAGCAGGCAGCAATGAGTAGTTCACTCGCACAATACAGCCAGGGAACAGCAAGTCCAGGTGAGTGGCGCCCGCGAAGCGGGTGTCAGGAAGTTAAATTCCTGATTCGCCGGTGGGCGTGTCCGTGGGCGTGTCGCCTGGGGGAAGAGGAACCAGCTGCTCCAAGCAGGGGTTGCTGGTCCTCGCAGTCCCCCGGGCTAGGTGTGTTATTCCGCCCTGGCCTCGACCCTATGGACTCAAGCTGGGAGCGTAGAACAGAGCGTGCCGACTGCAGCTCTCGCTCACACCAGCGAGTCCTCGGGGAGGCGGCACCACGGAACGCGGAGAGTTGGTCGTTCCTCTCTGAAAGCGCAGAAAGCAGGCAGCAATGAGTAGTTCACTCGCACAATACAGCCAGGGAACAGCAAGTCCAGGTGAGTGACCTCTTTACCCCTTATCTCTACAAACCACCCCAGCTAGTGTCCCTCTATATGGAATCCTTGAGTCTTGGGCAGCTTCCTGAGTCCACGTGGGATGCGCTTGTAATTATGCTTCCCAGAACGACAGTTCTAGGAGCCTGGGTCATGGATTTAAGGCACTGCTTTCCATGCTCAACATGAGTTTTAAGATACTTATCAAGATCCTGGTGCTCTGTTTGCTTCCCTATATGCCCACCATAATACAAACCGACTAGAATGGGGTTGTCCCGTCCTGGAATACCTCTTTTCATTTATGGAGACTGTATTCTGTGTTGTATCACTCTGGGGCACGATTTCTACCGCTGGCAGCCCTCCTGTCGATTGATCTGGAAAAGGCTTTTGATACAATGTCTTGGGATTATTTAAGATCATGATACGTATGGGTCTTGGAGATGGTTGGGTGAAGTGGGTGAAAGTGTTATATGAAGGTCCCACAGCACAGGTCAGGACGGGTAAAACAGTGTCCACACAATATGCGATCTCTTGCTGCACCTGGCAGGGATGCACTCTGTCGCCCCTTTTATTTGCTTTGACGTTCGAGCCGCTGGCCGCAGTGTTCAGACAGGGAGATGAGGGGATGGGCCATGATGGTAGACGGTCATGACCATATCCTTTCCCTATATGCAGACGACCTTCTGATATATCCGAAGGACACTGTGGCAGGGACCGACATCGTGCTGTCACCTGAGACAGTTTGAGCTCCTGTCAGGTTTAAGGGTTAACAAAAACAAGACTTACCTATTCCCTTATGGCTGGAGTCCTTTCCCCATCCCAGGATCTTCCTGTGGACCTTAACTGGGCACCCTCCACCTTTAAGTATCTGGTTATCCATATCTTACATTGTCTTGATGACCTGAGAGAGGGTAATCTGGACAGGGCTCTTCGGTCCCTTAGGTCTGGTGTTCCTTTTTGGTGTTCTTTGCGACTACCGGTTATGGCCTGAGTTTCATTAGCTAAAATAGAGATGCTGCCGCGCTTGCTGTACTTTTTCATCAATCTCCTGATCTCAGTGTCAACAGGATGGTTCAGGCAATTTGACTCCATGTTACGGGATCTTATTTGGGGAGACGGGAGTGGAGTGTCTCATTGGTGACACTGTAGCGCCCCATGGCGCAGATGGGACTAGGGATGCCGAACTTTGAGCTCTATTTCATGGCCTCACAGATGTAATGGTTGGTGCAGTGGTTGGAGGGAGTGAACCTAGAGGGAACGCATATAATGGAGGCTTGAACCCACCCTAACTTATTACTAGCTAAGTTGCTCGATCCAACAGTGGTAGTCCCTTACCTGTCAGTGCTGCAAACCATGGCTCTCCAGTGCTGGAAACATTGCATGATTAACACATCTGTAACCCCTTGGTATACGTCGATCCAGCCCTTAGTTTGTCTGCTCCACGGCGACCCACAGTCGATATTTACAGTTGACCAAATGACAGTTTGGACAGAGGGGGAACTGGAGAGGGTTGGGGACTGTTATATAGAGAAAGCCTTAGCCCCCTTTGAGGATCTGGTTGAAGGCCATGGCCTCCCTCCTGGACAATTCCTACAGTACGAGGTGCTGGTCTGCATGTTTGGTGCACTATGGGGAAAGAACTGGGAAGCACCTGAGACGCATGCAGTGTTGCACGCATTGCTTACATTAGACGTTGCTGGGCATCAGGTGAAGTGGTTTTATGCCTTGCTGATTGGAATATCTATTGCACCTTTACAAAAACTGCAAAGGCGATGGGAGATGGTCTTGGACCGAGACTTCACCGTCCTGGAATGGGGTAAAATTCTGGCATCCCCTAAGAGGGTTTCCTGAAATACGAGGTTAAAGTATATACAATTCAACTTCGTGAACATGACTTATATGACCCCCCATAGGTACCAGGTCACCTAGGATGATGAAGTGCGTTGATGCCCAAAGTGTAATCACAGTGATGCGGACTTTATACACATGACCTGGGCCTGGAGCGTGTTGTGTCCTTTCTGGGATGAAGTATTAATAATGTTGCGGACATCGTTAGCGTTCACACTCAACCCCGAGATCGAAATATGTATGCCTGCTGGGGCTTTTCCCCCAGACTGACCAAAAGGAAGGTGGGAAATAAGTTTATCGATCTAGCCCTGGCACTAGCTAAAAGGCAGATAGCAATGACCTGGAATCCGCCAGTGGGCCCATGATAGGGCCATGGAAACGGGATGTAACTCACTGGGCTGGGGCAGAGTCCTCATTAGGGAAGAGTCGAAAGGACTGAGACGCCGTACTATAGCAGAGCAATGGAAGGAGGTACTAAACGCCTGGGAACTCCAGACACACAGCAGGGAAGTGGGGAGCAAGGATGGGAATAGGCCTGGGCTGGAGTAATGGATGCGGCTTGGGACCCTAATACTTACGCCACCTCTTGTAGACACTCAGGTATAGGGAGAACGCTGGAATTGGGTACCACAAAGTCTGTGTGGGTGAAGCACACTTACCAATATTGCTCCCCATGCCCTACCCTTATGCATCCTTATGATGTGTAGTGCATAGCATGCTGGTCGCAGAACCAAAAGGGAGCAGCCGGGTCTCCCCCAGCACCCCGTTCCTACGAACCAACTCCCCCAGACCATAACTCCGATCTATAATGCTACCCCCTGCACATGTTAGTAGTTTTTGTTTGTTACCAAATGGACGTCATTCCAGGCCGGGTTGAATATTTTCTAAAACAACGCATCTTCGTTGGAATCTAATACTACGCTGCAATTACACAATGTTTTCTTTGACTATATTCTGGATACCGGGTATTCCTTTTATTCTGTACAACAAAACGTTATTCATGAGTCTACAGATGCATGCCCTGACTGGGGGGCGGGGAGGGGGGCATCCCCCAATGTTTTCTTAAGTAACAATTTGAAATATGTTGTGTGCAATGCTGATAACTTGTCTGCTTCTTGCCTACTTAATAAATGGCAATAAAAATATGTTTGAAAAACAAGTATCCTGTAAAAGTGAAGATATGCATAGCACCACAAAAAATACTATATAACTGAAGTTCTATGTGTGCAACCACTTAAAATATATTTATTTAGAGAATTTATAAAGCGCGAACTGACACCTTGCAGGCTTCCTGGCGCTGGAAAATACTCTGTTAACGGTGGACCGGAAGAACAGTCAGGCTGGCAGGTTTATTTGGGGAAGAGCCATGTCTTAATGCGTCTCCTGAACGGAAGAAGCTGTGGAATCTGACGTATGTCAGTGGGCAGGGTGTTCCATAGCTTGGCCGCGGCAACACTGAACGATCTACCCCCTGTTCTAGTTCTATTAAATCTGGGTACTTTTACCAAACAAGCAGAAGAAGAGCGTAGGTTTCTAGCAGGTATGTACCATTGGAACAGGGCTTGTAGAGGTTTAGGTCCAAGTCCATGCAGAGCCTTAAAGACAATGCAGAGGGACTTGAATGCCACTCTTTGTTTTAGTGGTAGCCAGTGAAGCTCAGCCAAAGCAGCTGTGGCTGAGGCCCTTCTCGTCCAGCCGAGAGCCAGCTTGGCAGCGGCTGATTGAATTCGCTGAAGTCTGTCCAGCATCGTGACTGGAGACTCCAGGAGCAGGGCGTTACAATAATCAAGGCGACTGAGTATTGTACACCTGACTATCGACGCCCTGGCTTGGGACGGGAGAAGAGGCATGATTTTCCGCAGTGATCGGAGTAGGGCAGTGCAGATCCCCACTGTTTTTGTCACCTGGGTTTCCATACTTAATTTGTTATTCAGCATGGCTCCCAGGTTGCGCACGGAAGGAACTGGTAGAGGTTTGACACTAAACTCCGGGGGCCAGAATTCATGTGGGAACTGACGGGGTATCTTAGTGCCGGAGCAGAACAAGACCTCTGTTTTCGCGGCGTTGAACTGGAGGGAGTTACTATGTAGCCATCCAGCCGTCTCTCTTAAACAGTCGTGGAAAGTTGAGAACGAAATGGCATCTTCACCTTCCCACGAGAGAATAAGCTGTGTGTCATCCGCGTAGTTAACTGTTTTGACCCCAAATGATTGGATCAGTTTAATTAGCGGTATAAGATACACATTGAAGAGGATGGGGCTAATGGAGGAGCCCTGGGGGACTCCCTGGGGAACTGCTGCAAAGGCAGACCGAAACGGGGGGAGAGAGACAGCCTGTCTTCTGTCCCGAAGATAAGAGTGAAACCAGAGTAGTGCATTGCCTTCCACTCCCACTTCCATAAGTCTCTGCAGCAGCCTAGCATGGTTGACCGTGTCGAATGCGGGAGACAGATCCAGCAGTATCAGTGCCACAGGCTGGTTCCTGTCCGCACGCATTCGAAGATCTTCCATGGCGGTCAAAACTGCTGTTTCTGTGCCGTGGGCAGGACGGAAGCCAAACTGGTAATGGTCGAGAAGGTTATTTTGTTCCAGGTGGGTGGACAGACATGAACTGACCCAACGCTCAGCGACCTTCGCTGGAAAAGGCAGCAGGGAGATTGGTCGGTAATTGGAGAGACAGTCTGGGCTCAGGGAGGGTTTCTTTAAAAGAGGAGTGATCAGTGCCTGTTTCCAAGGGGTGGGGACAAAGCCACTCTGCAGGGACTGATTGCAAATTAGGCGCATGGTGTCAAAAAGTTCCATACCAAAGTTTTTCCATATTTTTGGAGGTAGGGGGTCAAGTGGGGAGCCCGATGTGATACCAAGCACCAGTCTTTCATACTCGGCAGCCGGGATCGGAGGGAATTCCTTCAGTCTAGCCAAAGGGACAGAGCCAGGGAGCGACAAGTTTCGCTGGCTGGTGTCTGGTCTTGGCAGTACAGTAGTTTCAGATGAGGGGGGTGTTTCCAAATTCTGAATGATAGTGTTTATTTTCTTGATAAAAAACTCTGCAAGATTGTCGCAGAGGGCTTGGGTGGGGGGTTGTGTGGAAGTAACACAGTCCGGGTTGGTCAGATTTTTAAGTATTTGAAAAATACTTTTTGAGCTGTTAGTGGCATTGGATATTATGGAGCAGTAGTGTTTAGCTTTGTTTGAGGCTATGGCAGTTTTATACTCCCGGAGGTGTGTTTTCCAGATGGTTTTATGAGTGTCAGAGTAACCCTGCCTCCATTTTCTCTCAGCGTGCCTACAGGCTAGTTTGAGAACTCTTAGGGAGTCATCAAACCAGGGGGCCGGAGCTCGTCTCTGGGGTTTACCCTTTTTCAAAGGGACGAGGCGTTCCGCAGTGCTGGAAATCCTTGAACAGAGGGATAGATAGTTAGCCTCCACCGATTGTGTAGCAGAGAAACTGTCCTCTACTTCAAATACTACAAATATATCATTGTGCATGGTGCAATGGAAAATGTAAAGACATTCACAAAACCCTAGTAGCACTTTATGCACTCACTTATTCCCAACCTTACAAGAGAGGCAATGAACACCAAAAGAATAGCTTCATTTTTAAGTCTTAATGAAGTGCATCATGTGTAGTGCAATATGCGAAGTGCAAATAATACATAATACAGTCTTATAAATGCAGCCTTAAATATTAGGAGTATTGCATGTCTAATAAACATGACCAGAAATAGCACCTTCCAGCACATTTTTTCAGAGCATTCCAAATGAACATTAAAATTAAATATGTACTCTCACCTATGAGGAGCCACAGCCCAAATCGAGGTACGAGAATCTAAAAAATGTAAGATCTTGTTACACTCGGCCATCCTGTAACCAAATCATTTGGGGAAATATTACATTAGTTTTAAACACCCACCGATAATACAACAGAGACTAAAAGGTGTTCTAAGAGAATTAGAATTTTTTTTTTAAACACCCATCAGTCCTGCCCCATATATAGATATTCAAAAAGGATCTGAAAAATTGGCAGATAGTATTACAAATCATTTCATTCAAAGGAGACAATACAATTTTACACGCCTCAAAGGCGGAATGTACATTATATTTAATGGAGATTGGCCTTAAACAACAAACATTCTGTAACACAAGATACACAAACAATACGTGGTTAAGATCTTGAATATGTAACTGTCATAGCTCACAGATTCTATCCTTTTTTGAGATTTTGTCCCAAATGCCAGTAATCACACGTAAAGGGAGCAAATCCTACGTTGCACTCAATGGCATTATTTACTGTCAAAACATTTGAACAAATCAGTTTCCTAAAGCTGACCCATTATTTTTTAATCGCTCGCTTTTCGAGATAAATTTGTTAAAAAGAAGGAAAATTATAGGAGAAATTGAATTAAATGCGATGAAATGAAATGCAAATAAGATTTTTCCAGCTTTTAGGGCTAGTCAAAGTTATAACTCCTTGTCTGGAACTTCTTGCACGTATCACACATTTAGCTGCAATCAATATCAAATACCCACAAAAGGAATGGCTGCTGGACAGACATTTGCACCATAACAGCCTCAAAGCGCAGCCCAGCAAAAGGAGGCAACAAATCATTTGTTACTGACCAGATAAAAAGAGACAACAGATCAATAGGAAGAAGGTCATTGTGATTTTCCTTTACAAGGAAAGCCTTGGTCCCTCTGCAGCACTGGGTTCTGCATTCTAAAAGGGTCCGCGTAAGTGCACACCTCTGCCCTGTCGAGTCATCGCCTCCATGCAGACTTTAAGATGTCTGCAAAAAGGAAACTTTTTGACCAGGACCTGCACAAGCTAGCTTCGGATGATCGATTCGATATTAGTTCTGAATTTAGATATAAAAAGTGAGAAACCCAATAAATCTAAAATAGAAGATAGATAAAACAAAAGTTAAAAAATTAAAAGCTATGTTAAAACCGGAAGTGCGAAAAAATCTAAAAGTTCTGGCTTCTGCTACATTGAGTCTTATTACTAACAGTGAGGGAAGGTGCAGTTGTCTACTGGTTGAATTGGCAGTGTAAAACGTGTACCATGGCCGAGAATTCAATCAAAGACAGTGGGCTCCACCACCTCCTGTTTATGTAGATAACTGTAAATGCATCACTATGGGCTCATTGCACGTCTAGGCCACGGTGTCACTGCACATATGCTAGTATCCCCACCAGGTCAAGTTGTGCACTATGCACCCAGAAGACCTGGTCGCTAATCCTTTTTATTCTTAGCTGGTCCACCTAACATCACTTAGTGACTGACCTTGGGGACTGCCTCACCCTTTAAGCCTTGCTTCCTGTCTCTACCCCAAATTGGAGGCACGTACATACAGCTATAAACAGGGTATTACCTCACTTCTTGGAAAATTATACTACAAATATTACAATCTTGGAATCATAGCTTCAACAGAAAAAAACCAACAACAACACATTTACATAGTTTTTAAAACCTTAACAAAGCAAATAAGGTCGCAGTGTAAGACTTTAGTAGAAGGTAAAACTTTGGGTGCAATGAAAACTTGTACACTATCAAGAGGCTGATGGTTCAAATGAGAACTTAGAATCTAAGCCAAAGAACGCTATGAAATAAGCCAAGGAAGGGAGGTGACACAAGTAGTGTGCCTTCCATTTAAAAGATATAAAGCTCTTGAGGGAAGGAAGGGTGCATAGAGCCACCTGGCTTCCAATGGACCCCTTGGTAAATTGACCAGTCTCTCTTTCTCACCTCTATCTTATTCAGTCTCAGTTTCTATCTCTCTCTCTGCCTACCTCTTCCTATGACTCTCAAAATGTGCCTCCCTACTTCTCTCTCTGATTTGCGGTCTCTCTGCCTTTCTATCCACCCATCTCTACCTCTGTACTTTACCTTACCTCTCTTGGCACCTAACTGCTATGTTTCCATATAATCTGCCTGTATCTCTCCTCCGGCTTCCTCTGTCCTCTCTCTCTCTCTCTCACCTTCCCATCACACTTTCATCTCTCTAGACCTCACCTTTCTCTAAGTCTGTCTCACCACTCCCTCTGCGTCACCACCACATTCTGCATCTCTCTCCCTCATATCTCTCTAGACCTGACATTTCACTTATGGCCTCAACTCTCTCTACTCCACTTCTCTATCGGTTAGCAGTGATTTTTACTACGAGTATTCTAGTAATTTTATACTTATTATATCCCACAGAAGGATTATCCATCTATACAATCGTTCACATACCTGTCAACTCACACTCTGCCACCTTGTGATATATAATATCGGATCCCATCACACGGTCCCCCAGTGAGGAGCAGGTATCACACGGTGACAAGGAAATGCTAACAAGCATTTGCAATGCAATAGGTCTCGCATTAGGAAAGTTTGAGCTACTGGTATTGTAAATGACACATTTTTTATTTATGTGTTGGTTTTGAAAGTAGCAAACTTAATAGCTTTGTCATTTACAATGCCAATAGTTTTAACTTTAGCAAATGTGACACCTATAGCATTTGTAATTCAATATGTGTTGTATTCAAGTGACTTAGATGTATTGATATTTCAAATAACAATGGCTTTTACATTTTTTAATAATGAATACTTAAATAAAAGTTATTGTAATTTATAATAGCAATAGCTTAAACTGTTGTAAAAAAAAATTGTGAAGATTATGTTAATTGTATTTTATTGTGACGAAAATCCAGGAACAGAAGTGAAATATTAACATCTTTTTGTGACATTTGTAATAAAGCTTGAAACATTGAGAGAACATATTTGAACCAGTTGGTGAATGGTTGCACAGATTGATGCTGAGGTGGCGCTGAGTGATGTTGTGGTGGCGACGAGTGATCCTGTGGCATTCATTGATGCTGTGGTAAAGCCTAGTGATGTTGTATTTCCCATGAGTGATGCTGTGGTGGTGCTAAGTGATGCTGTGGCGAAGCGATAGATAGATAGAGTGAGTGCGATAGATAGATAGATAGATAGATAAATAGAGTGTATTTATGTTGCATTGAGTAGTGTAAGTATGAGGTGTGTAATTATACGGCACTGAGTGGTATTATGTGGAGTGTATTTACTTTGCATTGAGAGGAGTAATTATATGGGGTGTAATTATGTGGTACTGAGTGGTAATATGGGGAGTGTATGTTGTATTAAGTAGAGTAATTATGTGGCACTGAGTGGTATTTGGAGTGTATGTTGCATTGCGTGAAATGTAATTATGTAGCATATTATGTGGCACTGAGTGGTATTGTGTGGAGTGTGTGTTGCATTCAGTAGAGTGTACTTATGTGGCACTGAGTCGGATTTGGAGTGAATGTTGCATTGAGTGCAGTGTAATTATGTGGTGTGAAATTATGTGGCACTCAGTAGTATTTGGAGTGTATGTTGCATGGAGTGCAGTGTAAATATGTGGTGTGTAATTATGTGGCACTGAGTGGTATTTGGAGTGTATGTTGCATTGAGTGTAATGTAATTATGTGGCGTGTAATTATGTGGCACTGAGTGGTATTTGGAGTGTATGTTGCATTGAGTGCAGGGTAATTATGCGGCGTGTAATTATGTGGCACTGAGTGGTATTTGGAGTGTATGTTGCATTGAGTGCAGTGTAATTATGTAGCATGTAATTATGTGGCATTGAGTGGTATTGTGTGAAGTGTATGTTGTATTCAGTAGAGTGTAATTGTGTTGTGTGTAATTTTGTGGCACTGAGTCGTATTGTTTGGAGTGTTTGTTGCATTGAGTGCAGTGTAATTATGCGGCGTGTAATTGTGTGGCACTGAGTGGTATTTGGAGTGTATGTTGCATTGAGTGCAGTGTAATTATGTAGCATGTAATTTTGCGGCACTGAGTCGAATTGTTTGGAGTGTATGTTGCATTGAGTGCAGTGTAGTTATGTAGCATATAATTATAAGGCACTGAGTGCTATTTGGAGTGTATGTTGCATTGAGAGCTGTGTAATTATGTGGCAGTGCAGTGTGTGTGAGGCAGCGCAGTGTGTGAGGCAGCGCAGTGTGTATGTGTGTGAGGCAGCGCAGTGTGTGTGTGAGGCAGTGCAGTGTGTGTGTGAGGCAGTGCAGTATGTGTGTATGAGGCAGCACAGTGTGTGTGTGTGAGGCAGTGTGTGTGTGTGTGTGTGTGTGTGAGGCAGCACAGTGTGTGTGTGAGGCAGCACAGTGTGTGTGTGTGAGGCAGCGCAGTGTGTGTGTGTGAGGCAGCACAGTGTGTGTGTTTGTGAGGCAGCGCAGTGTGTGTGTGTGAGGCAGCGCAGTGTGTGTGAGGCAGCGCAGTGTGTGTGTGTGAGGCAGCACAGTGTGTGTGTGTGTGAGGCAGCACAGTGTGTGTGTGTGTGAGGCAGCGCAGTGTGTGTGTGTGAGGCAGCGCAGTGTGTGTGAGTGAGAGGCAACGCGGTGTGTGTGTGAGAGGCAGCACGGTGTTTGTGAGGGAGGGCAGAGCAGTGTGTGTGTGAGGCAGCGCAGTGTGTGTGTGAGGCAGTGCAGTGTGTGTGAGGGAGGAAAGTGTGTATGTGAGGCAGCGCAGTGTGTGTGAGGCAGTGCAGTGTGTGTGAGGCAGCGCAGTGTGTGTGAGGCAGCGCAGTGTGTGTGAGGCAGTGCAGTGTGTGTGAGGGAGGGCAGTGTGTATGTGAGGCAGCGCAGTGTGTGTGAGGCAGCGCAGTGTGTGTGAGGCAGTGCAGTGTGTGTGAGGCAGCGCAGTGTGTGTGTGAGAGGCAGTGCAGTGTGTGTGTGAGGCAGCGCAGTGTGTGAGAGAGGCAGTGCAGTGTGTGTGAGGGAGGGCAGTGTGTATGTGAGGCAGCGCAGTGTGTGTGAGGCAGCGCAGTGTGTGTGTGAGAGACAGCGCGGTGTATGTGTGAGGCAGCGCAGTGTGTGAGAGAGGCAGTGCAGTGTGTGTGAGGGAGGGCAGTGTGTATGTGAGGCAGCGCAGTGTGTGTGAGGCAGCGCAGTGTGTGTGAGGCAGCGCAGTGTGTGTGAGGCAGCGCAGTGTGTGTTTGAGAAGCAGCGCAGTGTGTGTGTGAGAGGCAGCGCAGTGTGTGAGAGGCAACGCAGTGTGTGAGAGGCAGCGCATTGTGTGTGTGAGGCAGCCCAGTGTGTGTGAGGCAGCGCAGTGTGTGTGAGGCAGCGCAGTGTGTGTGTTTGTGTGTGTGTGTGTGTGTGTGTGTGTGTGTGAGGCAGCGCAGTGTGTGTGAGGCAGCGCAGTGAGTGTGAGGCAGCGCAGTGTGTGTGTGAGGCAGCGCAGTGTGTGTGAGGCAACGCAGTGTGTGTGAGGCAGCGCAGTGTGTGTGAGGGAGGGCAGTGTGTATGTGAGGCAGCGCAGTGTGTGTGAGGCAGCGCAGTGTGTGTGTGTGTGTGTGTGTGAGGGAGCGCAGAGTGTGTGAGGCTGTGCAGTGTGTGTGTGAGGCAGCACAGTGTGTGTGAGGCAACGCAGTCTGTGTGAGGCAGCGCAGTGTGTGTGAGGGAGGGCAGTGTGTATGTGAGGCAGCGCAGTGTGTGTGAGGCAGCGCAGTGTGTGAGGCAGCCCAGTGTGTGTGAGGCAGCGCAGTGTCCAATGTGTGGAAGGCCCTGGTTACTTCAGCATGAATGAAGCACCTGCACTTCATAGCAGCTAGATATAGACCGGCACTGCAGGATTATAAACCCCTTGGAAGCCCTTGAATCGTCTGTACATCCAGTTCTAGGGTCACAAGACGCATTCTGTTGTTTTATCTATTTCCAATACACGTGGCTGTGTTTATATGTGACGGGGTACTGCTTGGCCCAAAACATGGGCTTCAAATGTCTGGTCGCAGAGCGGCGCAGCCGCCTGCAGGCTGGAAGCACACAGCTTGATATGGAATGATTTACATTTAAACAAAAATAAAATCAGTGGTTTTACATAGGTTACGACTGCCCTATATTAACACGGTGACAGAGACTGGAAAACAACTGCTTACTTGCTGGTAGGTAGAGAAATGCATTTATAGGAAAAAGTGTTTATTTTCGATTTTTTGACTCAACAAAATATATCAAAATAATATAGATACACCTAAAAAACTGATTCTGCGCGAGCCACTGCTGCCGATTTCGCAGTTTCCTACCTAATCTTCGTAAATAGTGTATAGCCACCGGTTCTACAAATCAACGCAGTAGTGCTTATTTTATCAACTGAGGAAAGATGAAAGTTTGAGCAGTGACTCGCATTGTAACATGCTACTTACACACTGTAGGGGGGGGGGGGTACCGGCTCAGATGTTTTACCTGCGTTGGAACCTGTGGCTGAAAGTCCCTCACACATGTGTTTTAAAGGTTTGGAGCCTGGAGGTGTGACCACAAAGATCTCCGCAGTGGGCGTATCACGCCTCTGGTCCATTACAGATGTTTTTTTTTTCTAAGGAGACATTTCAGATAAAACGTGAAACCCTGTTGATGTTACTAATAAGACAGCTCCAATGGTGAGGTTTCTGGAAGGGCATGGTCTTTTTTTACGTAACCTCTTGGGCGTGCCCACCACCATGCAGTAGAAACAAAAAAAACAAGACATTTTCCTCATTTTTTTTCTCCTACCCTTTTGTGTCTGGTGTATGAAGATGCAAGGTTCACGCTTTTCACATATTTTGTAATGACTTTCCAGAATGTGATAATTACAGACTGACAACATGCTCCCCTTGCTATTTCAAGTCAGCATGTGACTGTATAAATGTATCAAGTCCTGCGGCTCTCAGAAGACAGACACTTTCTACAGGGTCAATGAAAGCTACCCAAGAGCGTCCTTGTCCCCCATTCCCAAAGAAATGTAGTGTTTCCCACACCCCTGTGCCTGTTAAAAGCCCTTCTGCCTTCCCAGACTCTCAGCAGGTGGGCCCGGGTATGTGTGTTTGCGAGGGCTTCAATCAAGTACGAAGCAATACTAGCGGTATGCGCTTGTCACAAGGTAATGAGTCTTCAGTTTATTAACCACGCTTTCATGGAATCCACAGCGCCGAAGTCACGTGTGTCTGCTTCATAAACAATACTGCATCACAGAATACCATTTCTGTGCAATGTGCAGAGACGCCAGTGCCAGGGACGCTTAACAAACGGGTCACTAAAGAAACTCATTGTGTTCATCAAAAAACAGGCTTTCTGGTAATTCACAGGTTAGACGGCTTCCATCTCGGTAGACATGACCATTAACCATCACATGAAGGTATCTGTGGCTTTGTATTTTTAATGGCAAGCTCTTCTGAATATCCGGTTTGATCTAGTTATGTCCCAGAGTTCGATACCAGAATGGTCTTGCGGTCATGTCTTGCAAGATCATCCCTATCTGACAGACTGTTCACCTTCAGCTACACAGGGGACCCTTAAGGTGAAGCAGATTTCACCACATGCGAGTTTTTAAAAGGAACCTTCGTTCTTTAGCAAATCGTCCATTGAGACAATAGGGAAGCGGTCTGGCCAATGAAATTAGACTGTTAAAATAAGGCTTTGTTTCAGCTGGAGTCTCGCTGCTGCTCTCAGCGTGTGGCTGGCGCACATACTGGGAATACAGTCAGATCAGGAGGCATGGTATGACCGAGGTGGTGCCATCGTGTTTAGTACATTTAAGTGACAAGAGTGTGTTGTAAATTGCATTATTTGAGCCCATATTTTATAATGGCTGCTTTACCTGAAGGTGGGAAGTGCAGGGCTGGTCGAGGTCGCACAATCATGGGAGGCCCCTGGGTGACCAGTGATGAAAGAGAGGGGGGAGGAGAAATCCGAGTAAGGCTGTGTGCGGGGAGAGAGGAACAGATGGCTGTGAAGCAGGGGGCGGCCCTTTGATGTGGCCTGGCGGCCGTGAAAGGAGAAATGCTGCTGCCAGGGGGAAGGCTCGTGCATGAGAGCAGGTCACGTGATTGTGATTCACGTGAACTGTCCAAAATCCTCTGGAGGAGAGCCCTTGGCCTGAAGTACTGGTTGACTGCATTAGGGCTCTTTTTCCTATTCCTGCGGACTAGGAAAGGGGCGAGCCCTAAAAACCACTGTAAATAGTGGTTTTCCAGCTCATTTTCCGAGGCTTTGAACTGCCAACATCCATTAAGGGGGTGTGAAAACGCCCCAAGACGTTGGCATCAGCCTTAGCAAGTTTTTTTTCTTCGGGGCAGCGTGGGGTTCAAAAGTACCTCTAAGGTACTTCTCGGCATGTGGCCCGACCACTTAAAGGCCCGCCTCATCCTCACATAAGGAGATTGCTCTTCAAGTTCGCAGGATTGTGTACATTTTATACAATAATGAGCATCTACGCACTCACAGGTGACACATGTTTCGCTCTCGCAGTTTAGCCAATGGTGATAAAAAATATGTCAAAGACATGAGTTTTTCAATTGTTCCACATAGTTTAATCAGTCACAAAGTAGATTTCATATCGCATCAGGGTCCTCAGCTCATCATCAGTGAAACACGTAAGCTGTGGTTGCAAAGGTGCTAATCATTGAATAAAATGAACACATAACTCACAACTGTTGGACCCATAAGTCCCCTTTCTGTGTGATATGAGAAGTGAAGAGAGCCAAGATACCTTTTTTCTTCTCACCAGAATCCCAACCAGGGGCCATTCTGCGTGCATCCACTGCCCTCTATGAATAAGAGCCATGCCAGCCTTATTACCAATGCAGACCCTATTGACAGGCTCTCCAGGGGTCCCTGACCACACCAATGCTGTTGCAATACTGCCAGAACAATGAATGCCAAACAATGTCTTTAATGTCACCTATTCTACCATAATGTCACTCAATATCCAAAAGAAAATCGTTTGGTAAAACCAAACTCTGAATGTATTTAAGTGAAAGGAAGCAGATACCTTTGCCTCTGCACCATTTATTACATTTAAAACAACACTGCCCTCGCGCTGGGCAACTTGTAGTCTTTTCGACAAGCCGCAGACCATGTCAAGTCAAGTCAAATGATTTATATAGCGCGCTACATACCCAGAGGGTCTCAGGGCGCTTGAAGAAGGGTGGGGGAATTACTTGTCGAATATCCAAGTTTTAAGTTGCTTTCTGAATGCTAGGTGGTTCTGAGTGAGGCGAAGGTGAGTGGGAAGTGAGTTCCAGGTTTTAGCTGCCAGGTAGGAGAAGGATCTACCTCCCATGGTGGTTTTGTTGATGCGAGGTACAGTAGCAAGGGCTTGGTTGGAGGATCGCAGCTGGCGGGAGGGGGTGTAGAAGGAGAGTCGTGTGTTAAGGCATTCGGGTCCAAGTTCGTAGAGTGCTTTGTGTGCGTGGGTTAGGAGGCGGAAAGTAATCCTTTTATTGACGGGGAGCCAGTGGAGGTTTTTCAGGTGACCAGAGATGTGGTTTTTACGCGGGATGTCTAGTATGAGTCTGGCTGAAGCGTTCTGGATGCGTTGGAGTTTTTTCTGGAGTTTTGCGGTGGTACCGGCGTATAGGGTGTTTCCGTAGTCCAGGCGGCTCGTGACCAGTGCGTGGGTGACCGTTTTTCTAGTTTCGGTGGGGATCCAGCGAAATGTTTTTTTGAGCATGCGAAGAATATTGAAGCAAGATGATGAAACGGCGTTGACTTGTCTGTTCATGGAGAGTGAAGAATCCAGGATGACGCCCAGGTTCCGTGCGTGGTCCGTCGGGATGGGTGCTTTTCCAAGGGTCTCTGGCCACCAAGAGTCATCCCAAGCGGAGGGGGAGGTACCTAGGATAAGGACTTCTGTTTTGTCTGAGTTCAGTTTTAGTCGGCTGTGTTTCATCCACTCTGCTACTTCTTTCATTCCTTCATGTAGGTTGGTTTTGGCAGTGTTAGGGTCTTTGGTGAGTGAGAGGATCAGTTGAGTGTCATCAGCGTAGGAGATGATGTTGAGGTTGTGTTGGCGTGCGATGACCGCGAGGGGGCTCATGTATACGTTGAAGAGGGTGGGGCTGAGTGAAGATCCTTGTGGCACGCCGCAGATGACTTCAGTGGCTTCTGACTTGAATGGTGGGAGGCGGACTCTTTGGGTTCTTCCGGTGAGGAACGAGGTGATCCAATCCAGTGCTTTTCCTTGGATTCCGATGTTTCTGAGGCGCTGTAATAGGGTGCTATGACAGACTGTGTCGAAGGCTGCGGAGAGGTCGAGGAGGATGAGGGCGACTGTGTCTCCATTGTCCAGTAGAGTTCGAATGTCGTCTGTTGCTGCGATGAGGGCGGTCTCAGTGCTGTGTTTGGCTCGGAAGCCATGCTGTGAGGAGTCGAGGGATTTGTTGGTCTCGAGGAATGCGGCGAGCTGGTTGTTGACAGCTTTCTCGATGACTTTGGCCGGGAATGGAAGGAGCGAGATGGGGCGGTAGTTTTTGAGTTCTGTGGGGTCAGCAGTGGGTTTTTTCCGAAGGGCGCTGAGTTCGGCATGTTTCCAGCTTTCCGGGAAGGTGGCGGAGTTGAAGGAGCAGTTGATGACGTCTCGGAGGTGTGGTGCTATGATGGAGTCTGCTTTGTTGAAGATGTGGTGAGGGCATGGGTCTGTGGGGGATCCTGAGTGGATGGAGTTCATCAGGCGGATGGTGTCCTCAGTGGAGATTGGGTTCCAGTCATTAAGGATGTTCAAGGGGGGTGAAGGTCCTGCAGAGGGTTGGGTGGGTTGGTCTCTGGGTCGGTTGTCGAAGCTGTTGTGGATGTCTGCGATTTTGTTGTGGAAGAATGAAGCTAGGGAGTTGCAGAGGGCTTGAGAGGGGGTGATGTCGTTGGAGTTGGCTGAGGGGTTGGTAAACTCTTTGACGATGTTGAATAATTCCTTGCTGTTGTGGGCGTTGTTATCTAGTCAGTCTTTGAATGCGGCTTTCTTGGCAGACCGGATTAGTTGGTGGTGTATGCGGGTGGCGTTTTTGAAGGCGTCCCTGGTGCTGGTGTTTGGGTCTTTTTTCCAGGTCTTCTCGAGGGAGCGACAGAGTTTCTTAGATTTCTTAAGATCGTCGTTGAACCAGGAGGCGTTTTTGCTGCCTAGTTTGATTTGGCGTTTTTTCAATGGTGCTAGGATGTCGGCGCTGTTGGATAGCCATTGGGTGAGGTTAATGGCTGCTTGGTCGGGGTTTGAGGAGTGGGCAGGGGGGTTTTGAAGAAGCGATGAGGAGATCTGGTCGGTGGTGATTTTGTTCCAGTTTCTTCGCCGGGTAGGTTGAGGATGGCTGTGGGTTGTGGTCTTATTGTAGATAAAGTGAACGCAGCTGTGGTCCGTCCAAAGGAGAGCTGTGGTGTGGCTGAAGGAGACATGTTTGCTTGAGGTGAAGATAGGGTCGAGTGTGTGACCTGCAATGTGGGTGGGGGAAGTGACAAGTTGTTTGAGTCCGAGGTTGGCGAGATTGTCCAGAAGGGCGGTGGTGTTGCTGTCATTATTCTTTTCCAGGTGAAAGTTGAGGTCTCCCAATAGAATGTATTCCTCGGAGGGGAGGGCGTGTGGGGTGATAAAGTCAGTGATGTCGTCACTAAATTGTGCACAGGGTCCTGGAGGCCGGTAGAGGAGGGTGCCTCTGAGTGTGGTCTTGGGGTCGGTGTGGATCTGGAAGTGAAGGTGTTCGGCGTTAGCAAGGTTGACGTCTGAGCTGGTAGAGATGCGGATGGAATTCTTGTGGACGATAGCGATGCCTCCTCCAGTTTGGTCGGCGCGGTCCTTACGGATGATCTTGTAGCCTTCCGGGATGGCAATTGTGATGTCTGGGGCTGAAGAGGCATTCATCCATGTTTCTGTTAGGAAGGCGACGTCCGGAGAGATGGTGTCTAGTAGATTCCAGAGGTCGATGGCGTGCCTGTGGACCGAGCGGGTGTTGAGCAGGATGCATTTTAGGTGGTTGGGGTCAGATAACTGTTTTGTGTACGAGGATGAGGAGTTGTTCTTGGTGCCGTCGAACTTGCAGGAGTTGCAAGAGAAGGGTCCATGGGTGTGTCTAGGAGCGGCTTGGACGCAGTTGGGGAAACGGCCGGTGTTTAGGGCTAGGAGGGTGGAGGCGTCGTATGTAATGCGGGAGGGGTGGGTGGTACGAGGGCCAGGGGGTCTGGCGCTGGGCGCGGTCCAGGAGCGGACGGGCGTAGACGGGCTTACCTTTGGCGCAACTGGGGCGCGAACGCTGCGCGTGTACGCTGCGCGCAAGAGCATCTGTCATAAGTGGGAGGTGGGAGGGGCGAGGGAGGAGCAGCTGGGAGGCGGGTGCGTGGTGGAGGGGGCGGGCTCTGGGCAACAACAACAACAACAGCAATGGCGGCTGGGGCGGAAGCGCCGACCGGGTCGGGTGAAACCGATCAAATAACTACGCGGGCGGCCACACAATGCCAATGCAGGGAGCAGCTAATGCAGGAGAACAAATAAACAAATAATGCAGCAATGGACCACAAACACGGGCACACGATCTCAGGCAGGCCAATACAAGGTGTAAAATAAACAAATAATGCAGCAAAGGACGATCTCTGTGGTTAGCAGCAGAGCTGCGCAAACGATACCCAGCTTGAGGCAGGAGAGAGCAGGGGCAGGAGGGAGCGACCGTAACTGACGAAGTCAGGACGGTCACAGCGCTACGGTGTCTGGAGAGGAGGCTTTGTTGCTTAGTGGGAGGGAGGAGCAGCTGGGAGGCGGGTGCGTGGTGGAGGGGGCGGGCTCTGGGCAACAACAACAACAACAGCAATGGCGGCTGGGGCAGAAGCGCCGACCGGGTCGGGTGAAACCGATCAAATAACTACGCGGGCGGACACACAATGCCAATGCAGGGAGCAGCTAATGCAGGAGAACAAATAAACAAATAATGCAGCAATGGACCACAAACACGGGCACACGATCTCAGGCAGGCCAATACAAGGTGTAAAATAAACAAATAATGCAGCAAAGGACGATCTCTGTGGTTAGCAGCAGAGCTGCGCAAACGATACCCAGCTTGAGGCAGGAGAGAGCAGGGGCAGGAGGGAGCGACCGTAACTGACGAAGTCAGGACGGTCACAGCGCTACGGTGTCTGGAGAGGAGGCTTTGTTGCTTAGTGGGAGGGAGGAGCAGCTGGGAGGCGGTGCGTGGTGGAGGGGCGGGCTCTGGGCAACAACAACAACAACAGCAATGGCGGCTGGGGCGGAAGCTCCGACCGGGTCGGGTGAAACCGATCAAATAACTACGCGGGCTGCCACACAATGCCAATGCAGGTAGCAGCTAATGCAGGAGAACAAATAAACAAATAATGCAGCAATGGACCACAAACACGGGCACACGATCTCAGGCAGGCCAATACAAGGTGTAAAATAAACAAATAATGCAGCAAAGGACGATCTCTGTGGTTAGCAGCAGAGCTGCGCAAACGATACCCAGTTTGAGGCAGGAGAGAGCAGGGGCAGGAGGGAGCGACCGTAACTGACGAAGTCAGGACGGTCACAGCGCTACGGTGTCTGGAGAGGAGGCTTTGTTGCTTAGTGGGAGGGAGGAGCAGCTGGGAGGCGGGTGCGTGGTGGAGGGGGCGGGCTCTGGGCAACAACGACAACAACAGCAATGGCGGCTGGGGCGGAAGCGCCGACTGGGTCGGGTGAAACCGATCAAATAACTACGCGGGCGGCCACACAATGCCAATGCAGGGAGCAGCTAATGCAGGAGAACAAATAAACAAATAATGCAGCAATGGACCACAAACACGGGCACACGATCTCAGGCAGGCCAATACAAGGTGTAAAATAAACAAATAATGCAGCAAAGGACGATCTCTGTGGTTAGCAGCAGAGCTCCGCAAACGATACCCAGCTTGAGGCAGGAGAGAGCAGGGGCAGGAGGGAGCGACCGTAACTGATTTACAACTCTCTGCAGTTTTTGGCATAAAATAAGATTTCTCAGTGCTTTACCTGCATGGATTTCCTAACAAAGGACGAAGAGGAGAACAGTTCTCATGCTACCCAGTGCTTCTTTGCAGTCCATATGCCTGGCTTTTCCCAACTTCTATCCCTCGGCTCGATGGGGCCCCGCAGGCTCTGTGCTCGGTTCCTTCTTCCACTTCCCTCTGTTCAATAATTTCCACGCTTGGAGTCTTTATGGGGTACAGTTGTGTGCACGAAATGAGCATTCTGCAACTTTGCCTGCAGACCTTCCCTGCACAATATTGCTTTGCTGGAGGCTTGTGCAGCATACACGTTTTGTGAGAGAATTCTGCTCCACAATAACTGGGTTTAGCTTCTTTTTACTCCCAAATAATACATTTATGCAAGAGGTGTGTTTGTGTTAAAATAAGTATATGACGAATATATGTAGTATAGCATACTAAACTGAATCCCCATCAAGTGTTCCTGGCCAAAGGAGGGAGCAGAGATCACAACAGGTGGTGTCTTATGGTCTGGGGGAATGTCTTGGGGAGCTAGATTGTCTTTCTCTGGTGAACAACCTTTACAACGCAACTTTTACTACGCAGTGCCTTTACAACGCGGTATTTACAACGCAACACAAACCATTAGAACGTGTTGCGCTGGGGGGCGCTCTAGGATAGGCAATACGTTTAATTTACTATCCAACACCTTCCCTAGAGTCCACAGGGACTGGTGTTGGAATAGTAAATTAAACTTTTCCCTGTCCAGCACCCCAAAGCGCTATGCGTTGTAAGGGATTGCGATGTAAAAACCGCGTTGTAAAGGCATGCGTGGTAAAGGCATGTGTTGTAATGTCATACATCCCTTTCTCTTCCTGAGCTCTGCACCATGAGACTGACTGCAGTTCTCTATAGACCTCCTGTGGAGTTCATTGCACTGCTGGATGGATCCCATTCTGAGTGGAACCAAGGAGAGGAGGGCTGCTATCACTCTGAGGGATATGTGGACCTTTGGCAGCTCTCGACAGAAGGGTGAGAGACAACCACCAGGAGTGCAGGGAGTGGTGAGATGGCACACGGCTTGACGCTGGTGTATCTGACACAGTGACATTAACAGTGAGAGGGAAGCACCACAAACCTCCAACCCCCCCCCCCTGATCTTTGGAACCCTATATTGAAGAAGACTGCTTCACTGAAGAGGTCGCTCACGGCAAATGACAAGAAAAATTGCTTCTTCTGGTCTACGGTGTTCAGGCTAAATACAGGACACCTATTTCAAGAAGTTCACAGACGGCTTCTGGGTCTGGCCAACAGAACCTCAGGGTGGAATCCTGCACAACTAAAATAACAAGCATTTACAATACAATAGGTCTCGCAATTGTGAGATTTTGAGTTATTGGCGTTATCATTATATTATGTTATGTTATGTTATGTTATGTTATGTTATGTTACGAACTTTTGTATTGCGCACAGCTGCCCCAGCTAAGGGGCGTCCTGGCGCATGGCAAGTAGAAAGCAACACCTACAGGGAACATAACAGAAAAGGAAACAAAGGCAATTTATTCAAACAGAAAAGTTTTTAAAGCTTTACGGAAAGCTAAAAGATCAGCGAGCAACCGCATCTCAACAGGAAGAGAATTCCAAAGCTCGGCTGCTCTGACCCGGAAAGAGCGGCCGCCGACCCGACACAGCCTGTATCGGGGAATCACCGTAAGAGCTTGACCCAAAGATCTCAGGGACCGGGTAGGCACATACCAAGCCAAAAGGTTCGCAAGAATTTGAGGACTCCCACCCCTCAGAATCTTGAACGCCAGACACAGCACTTTAAACTGGATTATTGCCCTGATAGGCAACCAGTGCAGTGATCTCAATGTGCCGGAGACGGAACAGGTTCGAGGTAAGCCAACAATGGCTCTCGCCACGGCATTCTGAACGCGTTGGAGGCGAGTTACCTCCGCCACATTAGCCCCTACCAGGAGCGAGCTGGCATAGTCCAGGCGAGATAGCACTGTAGCCTGGACTAACAGCTGCCTGGTGTGATGGTCAAAGAACTTCAAGACGGGGCGCAGCGACCGTAGTATGCCAAAGCAACAGGCCGCGGTTCTCTTCGTATGGCCCACAAAACTGAGGGAGGGATCCATCCATACTCCAAGGTTCTTTATTCTGTGACCGGAATGGGGGCCGGCCCCAGCTCCGCAGGCCACCATCTGTCCCCCCAGAGTTCCGACCTCCTACCGACGATCATGATCTCCGTTTTCTTTGCGTTGAGCTGGAGACAGTTGTTCTTCATCCAGCTCGCCACCGCCCTAAGTCCGCTCTGAAACCTGGGTGCATCCGGGTCCGCATCCCCGCTGATCAAAACCGCTAGCTGAGTGTCGTCGGCATATGAGACCATGGTCATGCCCCATTGCTTGACGACCTCAGTCAGCGGTCTCACGTAGAGATTAAACAACTTGGGACTCAGCGAGGAGCCTTGCGGCACCCCCTGTTTCAAAGGATGGAATTGGGACTGGAACGGTGGGATGGCAACGCTAAAGAAACGATCGTCTAGGAAGGACCGGAACCACTGGAGGGCCAGACCACTCAGGCCAATCTCCTCCAGGCGATGCAATAGGATGGGATGTGAGACAGTATCAAACGCGGCGCTCAGATCTAATAAAACAAGCGCCGCTGTCTGCCCCGCATCCATCACCATGCGAAGATGTTCAGCCATGGAGAGAAGGGCGGTCTCCGTGCTGTGCCCAGCACGGAACCCGTTCTGGGTGGGATCCAAGATGTTAGCATGGATGAGGTGGGCCGAAAGAACCTTGTTGACATGGGCCTCCAACACTTTGGTCGGCCACGGGAGCAAGGAGATAGGCCGATAATTTTCAGGTTTCTCTGGATCCAGGGAGGGTTTCTTTAAGATGGGAGAAACCACCGCCCGCTTCCAGCTAGCGGGTACCGTGCCTGACTCCAACGAGATATTAATCAAGGAGTGTACCACGGCCCGGCCCAGGAACGCCTGATCTCTGAAAAGAGTCGGTCTGAGCGGATCAGCGGGGGACCCTGATTTGACCTGCTGAGCCAGGAGGTCAAACCCCTCAGATGTCAATGGGGGCAGCACGTGCGAAGAGGTACCTCCATAGATGTTAATCGTAGACTCAACTGGAGGCCCTGTGTGAGGGAACGTCTTATAGATGTTTTGGACCTTCTCCAGAAAAAACAAAGCAAGAGCCTCACAGTGAGTGGTCGAACCAGTCGTCGGGGCACAGGCTCGCTTTGCTAAAAGATCTTTCATCACTTTAAAGATGGTTTTGGAGGGGTTAGAGCTGTTGCCGAATTCAGCAGCGTAGTAGGCTGCCCGCGCTCGGCAAACAGCCCGATGGTAAATTTTGACGGAGGCGAGATAAATAGCTTTTTTCCCGTTATCGTACGCCTTCCGCCAAGCCCTCTCCGCTCGCCGACAACTACCCTTGAGTGTACGTAAGGTGCCATCGTACCACGGACTTGAGTCCCTGGAGCTGATCTTACGAGCGGTGATAGGAATAAGGGCGTCAAGCGCCTTGGAGATCCAGGAGCAGAACCTATTGTAGCCTGAGTCAACAGCTACCAAAGGTTCTAAAGGCTCCGCGGCGAGGACACGATGTAAGTCCTCTAGCCGTAATTTACTCCAATGCCGTCTCGCGACCAACTTAGCAGGGGGAGTAGTAATCATTTCCGGCAAGGGGGTACGGATGGCAACCAAAGAGTGATCCGACCAGCCAAGGGGTGTAACGGCCGTGACAGAAGCGTCTGCCAAGTTTGTAAAAAACGGGTCTAAAGTATGGCCGCCTGTATGAGTAGGCTGCCGAACCAATTGCACAAGCTGAAGGGCCTCCAAGTCAGCAAGAAGACCGCTAACCGTAGAGATGTTGAGATTATCAAAGTGTAAGTTGAGGTCTCCCAAGATGGAAAAGTTGGGGCAGCCTACCGCGAGAGAGCTGACCACGTCGGGGAAGGCAGCTCTAAATGCCCCATCGCTACCTGGGGGGCGATAGACCACCATCCCCGAGAGTGAAAAATGTGGGGTGACCAGAATCTTGAACACCGCACTTTCACATCCCGCAATAGTCAGCTCCGACCAGTTACAAGTGAAGCTGGAACGCATAGCAAGAGCGATGCCCCCTCCCCTGGTAGATCGATTCAGGGTAAAGACAGAAAAGTCAGAGGGGAATGCCATATTGATGATAGCCGCATCGTCGTCCTTCAGCCACGTCTCTGTGATTGGCATTATCATTGGGAAATCAGCCGCAGTGCAACAAGCGGCAGCTCCTTCGCGGAGGCGGAGGAGCGTCGCCCCACAGAAGAAATAAAATGAAAATAACTCCATGTTATTATCATTTCATTTTTCCGTCCTGGGTTTAGGGGCGGGGCTGGACTGCCCACAAAGCAGGGGGAGGAGTGGTGAGCACTTTCTGAGTGTGCATGACTGTTTGGCCTGCCGTCTTGGGCCTGTCAAACAGTCATGCACACTTAGCATGTTCACCACTGGGCTCTATTGCACAGTCTGAGTGGAGAACATGCACAGCCTTCCAACCCCTGTCTGAGTGCTGAACCACAGCGCTCAGACGAAAGACAACCCTGCTGTCATGCTGGTGCCAATTGCAAAAAGAACTATTGATGGACAGAATGCAGAACAATGTCATACATTCACCCAAGTACAGAGATCTGGGCCTAAATCCATCGTTTTTTTGCTCACCATGCCATTCCAGTTAGGACCCAGCCATATGCAAATCAGTCTTGACCCCGTGCCCAATGGGAACAGTCCAGCCCGAACTGCCAGGGTAGGCCCTCCCTGGACTAGAAACAAGCATGCTAGGACCGGTTTCGGGGTTTCAACCCTCTTCAGCCCTAAGTTGGCAGGGTATGCCCAGACGTGGGTCCCTTGCTCACTTTGCCACTGGATTCAAGATAGCCTGGCTGATGAGGGTTATGAACCCGAAACCGGTCCCAGGATGCTCGTTTCTAGTCCAGGGAAGACATGGCTTGGCAGTTCGGGCTGGACTGTTCCCATGAGGCACAGGGTCAGACTGATTTGCATATTGCCATGTCTGAACTGAGGTAGCGGAGTGAGCTAAAGAATGATGATGGATTAAACCCAGATCAGTTGACTGGGGGTGAGTGCTTGCAATGTTCAACACTCCGTCATTCATCCTCTTTGGTTTTGCGTCATGCTGGTGACAGCAGTATCGTGATTGGGTAGGAGAGTCTGGGACCCTGTGTGCTTCCTGTTCCTGGTTTCCTGTTTTTCTGGTTTCTTATCCATCCTGTCGGATGGAGGAGAGGAGGTGGCTTGCAGGTAAGTGGATTTACCTTTTTTTACCCCACACTTCACTCCTGCGCCTCCTCGCCTTACCACTAATGCCATAGAGCAGTCGCGACTGAGTGCAACATGAAGGCTGTGCTGCAAAGCAGTCAGAAGGCTTTGTGAAGCCTTCTTTGCATGTCAGCCCCTCTGTCCTTGAGGCTTGTGGTGCAGGCCTGTAGTGGGGGCGAGTGGCAGTGGTGCTATGAGGTGCATGACTTTGAATAAGGATGCCCACATCTCGACAGAGGGCAGGACATTTCAAGGACTTAGAATGGTATGCAGTGCTTCTTAACGTGTAACCTCCTCTCTAGATCAGCAGGTCTGAGGTCACAGGTCATCCAAAACAAAATGCCTTCCTACCCGCTACCCTCCAGCCTTCACACCTGCCCAGCACCAGCCGCTGGCAGTGCCCAGGCCTATGGGACGTTAAGGTCGCCACCGTGTGCACCCGCCAGGTGTAATAAGCATTCATTTACTCTACAAATACATGAAGAAAAGTTGTTCCACTAATTTATGACTTCGGCAAAGTTCCCGATTAGCAGACACAGCGGCCAGAAGGGTGGGGGTGAAAACATATGCCCGGAGGGTACGTGTACTGGACAACCATTACAGCGCTGTAATTAGCTGGAATGTGCTTCACTGGTCCACCCAGGCATGTCCAGCTCTAAAGTTATGCCACGGCTGCTGTCTGCGATTGGTTAATGAATATAAATCAGGTGGTTTCTAGTTAGCGAGCATGTAATGGGCTTGCAACGAGCTGAATACCAAACCGGAGGGCCTGGGGACAGGAACATGTTGTTCATGAAACTGAATTTCTTTTTTCTCTTGTTAGAAGGCTGTGCCTGCAGCACCTGATACCTCTTTTAGGTCAGTGTCACACTGATACTTGACATGTGCATCCTCTTGCTTGGATGATTGGCAGATGCAACTTTGCAGCCAATCAAAATAAAGAATATTTATCACACCCACCCCCTTCACTCACTGCGGTTAAGCCTAGCTCCCCCTTTGCCCATGAGTCGCTAACTCTATCCCTGGGTATCTGCACGCGCTGAAGGTGACCTCCAGGTGGATGTGCCCTACCCATAGCGATTTTGTAACAATTTTCCGAATTTCTTCAGGATGGGTCGCTTCTGTGGCTTTTGGACATAGTCACAAGGGCGTGACTGGTAAATAAATAAGTATAATAATCGCCGAGGATGCATGGGTAGCATGTGTAAGCTATTTTAGGGAGACAAACTGTGGGGCATATCATCAAGGGCAGTATCGCCGCTTTAGCTGCACTTTTTGCCGCTAAAGCGGCGATAATTTACACGCCCTATCAGCATGGACAAGTTAGCGCGTGTTTCCATGCCTTTTCGCCATTTCCCTAAACGCCCAGCTGTGCATCTCTAATGAGATGCAAATGGGAGTTCCTCCCCCAAATAACATGTCGCTAACTGACATTTCTCCTATCAGCAAGCTGCTCGCTAACTTGCATAGCGATAAGAAAAGTACCGCTAACGGGGTTAACGCTACTTTACTTATGCCTGCTTTCAGTCTGACTTAGCAATTATATCCAATGGAAGGTGGATAAAATGGCCGAGTCTGCCCTGCCCTATCATCAAGCTATCGCCAAACGTTGTGCAATTATTGCTGGATTCCCAGCAATAATCACACATTTGACAGCTTGCGCATGGAATTATATCGCTTTGGAGATAAGAGTTGCTGATAGCACGCTATCAGCGATAAAATCCTGCGATAGCCAGAGATAATTATCCTTGTGCTAAGCGCGCTGAGCGATAATTATCAGTGGCCCTTGCTGATATGCCCCTGTGTTTTTACCAGCGTGTTCTCATAACTACCTATAAAGCCTAATTCTGCACTTTAAAATTCTATTGCTCACAGTACTGTACCTTTTGTATTTTTTCTGTAGTTTTATGGTGTCTTTTTTAACTTTCAAACTTTAATTCTTAACCCATCGCATTGTTGGCGAAGTTTTTTTGCATTTTTAATAGGGGGGCAACACATACGAGTTTTGTCTGGCTATCATAGAGTGGTAATAAGGGCAGACATTTCAGTGATTGTGGCCCGACTCTCTGATCGTCATTATTGTGTCATTAATGTGTCGACTCAAATCGCCATTTTAGTTAGCGCTCTAGTAGACGGATTCTGATGATTACCGATTATTTAAACCAGCAGTAGGAGCGTCTGCCTAACTTTAGACTATTTTGTGAAGACAAAAACTCTGTTGATGCCACAGTGTTCTCATCCATATCTCGAAAAAACGTATACTGCACTTTAAAACTGTATCTCAAAGGTACTTTTCCATTTCATGTTATTTATGTAGTTTTATGGTTTGTTTCTTGAAATGTTAACTATTGATCTATCGTTTTACAGTGAGGTTTTGGAATATGTTAGCAGGAAAGGGGGGGCTGCTTAAGAGTCTTGGGCAGGCCATCAAAAAGTGGTAATAAAGGCAGACGTTTCAGTCAGACAAACCCCAATTCTCTGATTGCCGTTATTGGGCCATTGTTGTGTGCCATCTGGAACCGCCATTTTTGTTAGTGGTCTGGTTGAAGGATTCAGATGACTACCGGTTATTTAAACCACCCACAGGTGAGTCCTCACCAGTTAACCACCAAAGGCAATCTGTAGGTGCCCATTCACACCTGGATCACAACCACCACCCAGAAATGTTGCTCACAGTGAAATAGTTCTGTAAGTAACTGGCATTGTACTTATGATCCAGCCCTTTTGTGTCGTCTTTCTGTGTAAAGGGACTTTACAAGAATCACCAACGCAAGTATTAGCTGATCTTGGGTGTTAACCCCCTTTCTGTGTAATTTGTGTAAGGTCCCTTTGTCTCAACTAATTCAGTCTTCTGGAGTTTCCTTTCTCATGTATGCTGATGATACACACATTCTTTATATGTTTAAGGGAGATCTTAGTCAATGTGCTATCACCTTGGCCAACTGCTTATCGGCAGTTGATAACTGCGTGTATTACCTTCAACTGAAATTAAATCGTGAAAAAACAGGCATTCTACTCCCCTTTTCGATGCTTAACTTTCTTGGATTTTGCTTTCTGACCATCATTCTTGGGTGAAATATTTAGGAGTAAATTTGATACAGGTTGTATGCTAAATAATCAGATAAATACAGCGGTCAGTTCTTGATATTTTCAATTCTGTTTTTTAACAAACTTTCCACCTCTTTTGGTCTACACACAACGTGCAGATCTTAGATGAATTTATCACCGCAAGATTGAACTATTGCGATGCAGTCTCGAGTTACCTGATAGGTCAATAAAGAAATTGCAGTTAGTCTAAAATTCAGCTGCAAGACTAATCCTGAATTCAAAGATATCAGACTCAGTATCTCCTGCACTTGCTTTCCTTCACTGTTTACCAGTAAGAAAACATATTCTTAACCCTTTATCTCATCCAAAAATGTATTTATGATGTCTGCTTTACTCATCTAGCCTAACATTTTCACCTGTATCATCCTAAATGCTTTCCTACCTCTTATACACAAATTTAAGCTCAAAACCATTAGCGGGAAATCGTTCTTGATAGCTGCTGAGAAACATTGGAATGTGCTTCTGTTTGACTTAAGAAGGATTACATCACTTTCTAAGTCGAGGAAGGCCCGGAAAAATGACTATTTCCAGTAATGATTAAAGCACAGTCTGGTTAATGTCTTATATCTGTCCTTTTGTCACCCAGAGGTTTTCTGTTGTGCCAAGATATCTTTGGGTGTAGGATACGCTTAAAAAAACTATCAATAATAAATAAATAAAATAAGCGACACAAGCAAAGTCTGCTCATACAACCTCAGTCTCCAATTTCTAGCCACTAACTAAGGCAGCCATGAACTAGGATACGACTTACACCTAGTATATTGAATAATGAATTTAAGCATGGTGCAGACATGCCAGATTCCACCCACTTCACAGTGACAGCAATTTCTTGTTATTTTTTCTCACAGATATGAAAAGCCTGCTACATTCCACAAACAGTCTGTGAATCTCTGGTAGCTGAACTATTGAGACTTACTTTCAAATGATCTTTGCTCAGATCAGGGGCAACAATTGAAGACTATCAACAAGGTTCCCTTCCATCCAATAGGGCTGTCATTCCACTTTGCGTCCCCTCAGTTGTATTTCTAGTCATCATTGTTGCATATTCTCTTTAACTTGAAGGTCTATTGTAAAGAGTACCCTGAAGAATCGCCCGTTTTACCTAAGAGGAATGAAGCACATTTGCCTGGTATTGAAATGTAACAGCAACCTGAAGGACCGGGTTTTAGAACCCAGCGGCGTCAGGGAGAACGTCCGATGCCTTCGAGTTCCCCTGCCTTGGCAAACAGAGACACAGGATACTTCTTGATGACGTCAAAGACCAAAGTTTATTGGCTGCAACCAGGAACAGAGATCCATGAAGCACACACGGGTGATTCGCTAGAGACTGCACAAATTCAATGAGCGGAGCGTGGTCTTTTATGCCAAAAATCAAGCCTTAGGCAACATTCAAAATTAACATTGGGTTCATAGTACAAACTGACCAATGACAGTGTGACAATTTAAAAGTAGCACATGATGACAATCCCACTTTCCGTTGTCCGGCCCACCAGAAATGACCAAGCAAAAACCAACATTCCTGTTCGAACGGGCCGGTCAAACCCATCATAAAACCCTTAACCCAAATCAGTGATTATGTCGTAAAGGAAGGAACAGAAACAGATTGGAAGCAAGATAGAAAGGTGGGAGCAGTGTACTGTAAACTCGGGCATGTCCTACCCTTTGATCTTTATCTGACCAGCTGCTTAACAAGGAACTGGCTCAGCGAGGTCAGCCTCGGGCAAGGAGTCAGTTCGGCCAGGTCATTCAGAAGTCAGCTAAGACATACGTGTCTCAAGGACTCGTTCGGCCGCAGTCATCAGCCTATGTGAGGGCAACCACTCAAAATGGCTGCCGTACACAAAATGGAACCCGAAGGTTCAAACGAAATCCTCAAATACGTAGTGTTCTCATAGATCGATTCATGCGAAAACACTCGTACACTCTACACTCGCCATTTGCGGTCTGCTGACACCTAAATCGTATATTTCAGACGACCTTTAATGAACGGGTTCGGAACCACCGAACCAGACCCACAAACTCACGGAACTACAGACCTTCCTTTTGCCCTTACATAGGCAACAGACCCAAACCCATGTCAATCTGAATCCGGATCTATATTCATCAGATCATCGATGTGTTGCTGTAGCATCATCCTATTACTTAGTACCTCTCTCTGGACCGGTCTCTTTGCACACGCAATAGCACAGAGGCCACAAATAGCAGGAGCACACTATACACAGAGACAGAACAGGAAAAGGATAGCAAAGACCATCCCAATGACCATCAGAATCTTCCAACCCCAAGTGGATATCAATCCCCATAACCATCCCATCAATGACCAATCTCCTTTGTCCAAATGGACAGAATCGGAGATCTTATGCAGCTTGGAAATGGCTTGGAAAACTGATGGAGCGTTGTCTGGAATGAAAACGCAGCAGCTTGATTGAATCAGTTTACAAACTGCACCTCGATCTGCTAGTATGACATCAAGGGCAACTCTATTTTGGAATGTCATAAGTCTATCCGACTGGAGCTCAGCAGTCAAGTTACTTAGGGCACCATCAGTTTCGACTATGATGGACTCAACCACTCTCGTCAACTGGCGAATATTCCTGCTATTAGCCATCGGTCCCCAGAACAGCATAAAACCCTTAAAGAAATCTCCCAACTCTTGCCCTGCAGTGTCTTCTTGGCTAAAGACACCTCTAGCAACTCTCGTCTTATGGTAATCTGCCACAGCTGTAAAAGTGGGAGGCAACAGGAAAGAAACAAAACATGTGCCCGAAAAATCAGGGGGCAACCATGTATACGCTTTGTCATAACAAACAAAGTAGGTACCCTTAGCAGCTAAAAATGCTGGGGAAGACTGAGACGTAAATACGTAAGTATCAGTACAAACGCTCTTCCCTAACTGAGCTCTCTGATTCTTGCCATTACCCTGCAGACAATAGCGACCCTGATGGGGCACTATCCAAATCGGTGGAGAACTCTTCGCTCGCTGGTTAACACTCAGACTAACTCCATATCCAGTAATGTCCCAACCACTATAGGGTTGCTTCTCATCTATCGGAATAGTTTCAATGGCATTAGTCCCTTTAACCATGTTGACTATGCCTCTTGCAACAGCACTATTCTTCGAGTTGTCCTTCGGTGAACGTAGGGGATAAACACTATGGGCATAAATAAACATCGTTCTGTAAGCCCAAATCGAACCATTCAAACTAAAAGGCAAAACTAAATACGGAATACCGTTATCAGTCGTATGGGGCATTAGCCCACAGATCCAACAGTTTGTCGTGTTCATCACTAACTGGTGTTGGTGCAAAAGTTGAATAAAGGAATTATTAGCAAATTCCAATCGTCTAACTACCTCATGTTCAGGCAAAGGGTGAAAAGAATGAGAAGAAATAATAGGTGGAGGTGTAGGTTGCACAGTGGGAACAAACGTTACTTTAAAAGAGAATGTCACATAACCGATTATGAATGTCATCAAACTCAATAGCAAAAATACACACGGTATTAGAAAACGTTTCTTTGAGATCAATTTACATATCTTCTTTCTAAAAATCATTGTCCGTGCAGGTTGTAGGGGAGCAAGACGTGACCGTAACACTCAGGGCCACGGGCTAACGGGGCACATGCAAAGTACAATAATGGAGACCACACACTTACAATGGTTACATGGACCGGAAGCCATGAGCGACCACCGTCCCTTTATTTAAAGCCTTCTGGCCACGCCTGGCCAGAAGGTGATACAATGTTTGTGGGTGTTTCCGGGTCTCAGCCGAGACCCGTGAAACACTAGAACGCTACATCCCTTTCCAACTTGGTATTTTGTTTTCTTCAGAATCAATACAAAAATAGTCAACATGCGAAATCAGCCAGCTTCGAATTTGGTCTGGGGTTTGGTCGTAGATGGTGACCCCCATTTCCTCTGGTTGCTCGTGGCTCAGGCTCTGGCCTTCTTGGAGACTCGGGTATGTCGACAGTGTCTTCTGTGCGGATGATGTTCTCTGATTGTTCCGCAGCGTCGACGTTCTGCCTTTCACCACTTGGTGGATTTTCGGACCTTGCTGGAATATGTTTAAACCACGATACATTCCTAGTGACTTCCTTTTCATCCTTCTGTGCCGTCACTGCCGTGCCTTTGGTTGCTATGATGACCTATGGCTCGGCTTCATAGGGTGTCCGGAACTTCCCTCCTGGTCGTCGTGTTCTCAGCAGTACAGTGTCCCCCGGGTTTAGTTCCTTGTCTTGTGCCCTCCTTTTCTGGCTCGGCCTTTCATTAGTCTTCCTCCTTCTCTCTTGAGTGTCCGCGGGTACATACGGTGCAGGCTTCCAGTTCTCTGCCATGGGTAGTCGATCCCGCCTGGGTCCGGCAAACATTAGCGACCACGGAGATCTCTGGGTGGTGCTGTGGGGGGTGCTACGATATTCCCTCAGGAACAGTTGAAGTGCTGTCTCTGGGTCCTCTCCTTCCACCATGGCAATTCTCAGATTCTTGTTGACCGTCTCATGAAGCGTTCTGCTTCTCCATTGGCCTGGGGCCACTGAGGAGTGACCCGATGATGTTTCACCCCTAGACTTCTTAGGAATTCTTTGAATTCGTTACCTTGAAATGGCGGCCCATTGTCTGTTTTGATCCACTGGGGAATGCCAAACATTGCAAATGTCTTACTGAGCAGGGGCTGTATATTTGCGAAACTGGTAGACGCTGCTATTTCTACCACCGGGTACTTGGTGTAGCTATCTACCATCACCACTGTCACTCGCCCATCGGGAAAACTACCAAAGTCCAAACTGATCCAGCTCCATGGTGATGGGGAGGGTTCCTCTGTGATAATGGGTGCTGGTGTGTCTGGAGCACTAGTTAACTGGCAAGCTCGGCAGTTCTTCACTACATTGTCCACTTTCTCGTCCATGTAGGGAAACCACCCCTTTTCCCGCATCCTTGCCTTCATTCTTCGTGTTCCTTGGTGCCCCTCGTGGGCTAATAGGGTCGCTTGGTCTTGAAGAGAGGCCGGGATGACTACTCGTGACCCTCGCAGTATGAGCCCATTGCTTGCCTTGCTTAGCTCATTGTGCACCCTCCAGAACTGAGACAAACGACTGCGGTCTGTTTCGCTCCAGTCACTGACATTGCATATAAAATTCTCCCAGGACCCAGTGTCTATAGCTGTCTTGACTCTGGCAATGACGGCATCATTGTCATATTGGCTTACAATGTCTTCCGCTGATAATGCACGGGGTACATGCCAGTTGGGATACCATGTCTACAAATTCCTCAGTCTGTAACTCTTGGTCACGTGCAGCCTCTCCTTCCTCCGGGGGATGTCGTGACAGGAAGTCGGCTGGATTCTTTGCTCCAGGTCTGTAGACTAACTCCATTTGGTAGTGTTGAATCTGAATAGCCCATCTCTTAATCCGAGGCGGAGGGTGTGGAGCCGTCCCTCTGAACAACGGTATTAACGGCTGATGATCCGTGACCATCCTGAAGGGCTGTCCGGTGATATACAGGTGGAAGTGATTGCAGGCCCACTTCACTGCTAACGCCTCTCTCTCTATCTGAGAGTATCTTGCTTCCGTTGCCCTGAGGGCCTTACTTGCAAAGGCCAGGGGAACCCACACACCGGGCTCCGATTCTTGAGTCAGAAGCGCACCCAGACCTACCGGGCTGGCGTCTACGAGAATTTCCGTTGACCTTGCAGTGTCAAAATACGCCATTGTCGTGCTGTCCAGCAGTGCCGCTTTAATTTTGTCGAACGCCTCCGCTTCGACTTTAGACCATCTCCACAAGTTTTCTTTCTTCGTCAGGTTTCTTAGGGGCTCAGCGATCGTAGCTAGTTGTGGAATGAACCGGGCACAGTACTGTGCCATGCCCATGAAGCTTCTCACCTCTGATGCAGTTGTCGGAGCTGGGGCACATTTTATCGCTGATGATTTCCGGGGGTTCACCTTGACTCCTTCCGAATCAAAGACATACCAAAAAAATTCAATTGATTGTTTAAAGAACTGACATTTCTCCTTGGGCAACGTGACCCCGAACTCAGCTAGCCTCCAAAACGTGGCTTTCAATCTTTTGTGGTGCTCTTCACTAGTTTTCGCATGGGTGAAAATGTCATCACTGACATTTAGTACTCCGTTCAGTCCGGACAGGATCTCTTTGATCGTATTTTGAAAGATCTCTGCTGCAGAGATGATGCCGAAATTAAGCCTTTTATACCTTCTCAGCCCTAAGTGTGTCGAAAATGTCGTAATGTAATGACTCTCTTCTGCTAGCTTGAGCGGATGATAACCTGCATTAAGGTCTAGCTTGGAGAACCACTGGGCTCCATTCAAGTCTGTCAAAATGTCATTGACTGTGGGCGTGAGATGTCTCTCCCTCTTGATTGCCTTGTTTGGCATCCGCATATCAATGCATATCCGGATCTTTCCGGGCTGTCGGGGTTTCTCCGCAATCACCATTGGAGATACCCATGGTGTCGGTCCGGTTACTTTCTCTATTACCCCCTGTTCTTCTAGGTTCCTCAGCTCTTGTTCCACTGCTGACCGGAGATGAAACGGGATTCTCCTATGTCGTAACGCCACTAGTTGTATCGCTTTGTCAATATGCAATTTAACTGGCGGCCTTTTGATGGTGCCTAGGCCTTGGAACAGTGACGGGAACATTTGAAGGATTTCCTCTGTGTGCAGCTCCTTCACCGCATTTGCAAATGCTATTAGCTTGAGGTCCTCCGCTGTGTGACTCCCTATCAGCAGATCTGCCTCTCTATCGATCACATGAAAGGTTGTTGTCAGCTCTTGCCCTTCTGCCTTTACTTGCACAGTCATTTTTCCTTTCAGGGGTAGTGGCGTTGTGCTGCCATATGTTAGAATGCGTGCTTTCGATGGTACTAGCTGTGGTCTTGGCCTTAGCGCTTTGTAGTATTGACTGCCCATCACGTTGATGGTGGCCCCAGTATCTATTACTCCGGTCACTGTTGATCCGTCGATCTGAATTTGACATTTAGGTTGCGGTCTTCGCCTCCTCTTCAGTTCACTCACAAATGATACGTAGTAGCACTCTTCCTCATCATCAGTTGACGAGTCATCCAATCGCTGTGGATATTGGGGCTGCGATCTGTTTCCTCTCGAGGGATTAGTTTCTCGGGTGTCATCCAGAGTAAGTTGCCTGACTGCTTTGTTCGGCGCCCTCTTTCCCGCCGTCTCTTGACCTCTGAAACTCCCTCTTGCACCGCCCTTGCAGACACTGGCAAAATTGCCACGTGCAGGGCAGCCATTTTGGCTGTGTTCTTTGTATCTGCAGGCACCGCATGGCGTGCGGCGTTGTGTCCGGGTTGGCCATCTTCCTCTGCCTCTGCGGTTACTGCTTCGCAGGGCATCCACTCTTTCCGTCTTCACGGTCACCTCTGTGCTTGCGGACGGATTTATCGCTGCTTCCATCACCGTGGCGCGTGCATCCGACAACTCATGTGACCTGGCCAACATTAATATTTCATCAAGCGTGATGCGGGATTGTCTTAAGATCAGTGTCCTCAAATGCTTGCTTCTGCACCCTTGAATCAGTTGAGCAGTTACCTCCTTCGTCTGATCATCGTCTGGACATGTGCTTATTAGCTCTCTTAGCCTTGCGTGAAAAGCGTCCATCGTTTCCCCTTCCCTTTGTTTAAACTGTCTAAATTTGAATCTTTCATAGTGGGGGTTCAATTGGGGATCAAAGTGTGCATTGAGCGCTTGCACTGCCGCATCATAGTCTGTTGCTGCCCCTGTGTTTAGTAAGTGTGTAAACAGTTTATAGAGTTCATCTCCTCTGAAATGCAGCAGCAGGGACCTTTTTACCTGATCGTCTTTCTCATGTGTCGCCGTGAAATAATTGTTTAGGCGGCTCAACCATACTGTCCACCTTGGTGCTGCTGTGCTTGGGTCAATCAGCTCACTGAACGGTGGGATTGGGTTGATCTGGGTATGTGGCGGCTGTTGAATTACTGGTATCACTGCCTGCTGTCCCGCTGGCCCTACCACTTGTGCTGGGGGTGCAACCTGTTGAGCCCCTCCTGCGGCTGCCGCATCCTGCACTGACATCTTTGCAATGGGTGGGGGCCTACTCCAGCACCTGTGGCCCTAGCTGCACGTGTATACTCTCCTCTTCCCTTTTGCTCATAGGGTATGGCAATGTCAATGTATACTTTATTCTTCTAATGATTGCTGCGTGCTCTTACTCCTCTCATTCACTTAGCTTTGTTGCATTCCCCACTCTTCCTGTCTTTTGATCGATATATATATATTTTTTGTATTTTGTTTTGTGAACTTTGCCATTGCTTGTTTATATTCTGCCAGGTCAATCGCTGTCGTCGCATGTGCTCTACTCTCCTGTGTCTCCAGCACCGCGTGAGGGCTCGCACTGCTCTTTCAACGAGCGAATGCTTCTTCGCACGTCTCCAGCGCTGGGTGCTACCGTCACACCCACTGCGCATGCGCGCACCGCTCGAGGCGTTGGCCGGGCCTCCTTCGCTGCTCCGCCTGCCGCTGGACTCGCACTCAACTCCTGCAGGTTGCTCTAACTGCCGGTCTCTGATGCAGCTCCACCCACGCTGCTTACCGGTTTCTTCAATCAGCGGCGACTCTCTCTTCATCGGCACCGCGGCGTCTCCGACGGGCAGACCCACGTGGACACCGACAATGACCAGGTACCGACAGCTTGCTCCTTCGCCGAGTTCCACACATGTGTCCCCACCCTCGTCGCCAGTGTAGGGGAGCAAGACGTGACCATAACACTCAGGGCCACGGGCTAACCGGGCACATGCAAAGTACAATAATGGAGACCACACACTTACAATGGTTACATGGACCGGAAGCCACGAGCGACCGCCGTCCCTTTATTTAAAGCCTTCTGGCCACGCCTGGCCAGAAGGTGATACAATAATTGTGGGTGTTTCCGGGTCTCAGCCTGAGACCCGTGAAACACTAGAACGCTACATCGGTCTCTCCAACTCGAAGAAATCCATCCTAAACTAAATATGCTGCTCGCGATGGTAGGGTGTTCTATGCTAAGGAATGCCTCTGTCAACCCAGGGCAACTCCCTTAGGCCAATCAGAACCCTCGACCTAGTGTCTCAGGCTTGCACTCCAAAGACTTTCGGCAACCACGACCCTACAGCTGAACCCGGATGGCGGTTCAAAAAACAAAAATGATTAGATCCTCGGTGGAGAGTTAACCTGCAAACAAAAAAATCATAAAAACTTTATTTGTGTTTTACTTGTCCATGACTCTCGGCCGCAAATTATAGCGGCTTCTTCCAGGCAATTCTTTATCTTTAAACAACAAATCAGGCTCAGTAGTGTTCAATCGATTCGAAGGAGGCACAGCTTCTTGTAAAAGATCGTCACTTTGTCTCTCAGAGTTCGTACCAATCAGACGAGCATCGCTGAATGGCAAAAATCGTGGAACAGTTTCTGTTTCAGAGTCTGGAAGTCCTTCCTGGACCCACTTATCGTACGGTAAGGGCAAAGGTGCTCGCTTACAGTGTACACCGTGGATCCAGTTTTTCTTGCCTTGTACTCGAATTGCAGAACGTGTAGACAGGAGTACTTGAAAGGGTCCTGTCCAACGGGGCTGATCGTTCTTGTTCCGCTGGAAATTTTTGATGAAGACCCACGAACCAGGTTCAATAGCGTGGCCTGGATCTTCTGAAGCTTGTGGTAGGCTTTCATGCACCTGTTGGTGTAAGACACGCAATTTAGTCGTCAGTTCGCGCAAATAGTCAAGCAACACAGGGTACTCAATATCACTAAATCTAGTTGGCCTTGGCACACCCCAAATATTAGCTGGGCGACCAAAAACTACTTCATATGGACTCAGACCCATTCTTGAATGTACAGTCATTCCTGTGGACAGGAGCTCTAAAGGCAAAGCATCTGGCCACTGTAGACCAGTGCTCGCTTGGATTTTGGCTAACTTAAGCTTTAAGGTGCCATTATAGCACTCGACTAAACCAGCTGATTGGGGGTGATTTGCAGCGTGGAACTTCTGTCGAATACCTAGTCCCGCACACACTCTCTTCATGACTTGACCCACAAATTCACTCCCATTGTCACTCCAGATAATTCTCGGCATTCCAAATCTCGGGAAAAACTCTTTTATCAGAACTTTCGCTGTGGACAAGGCAGTATTGTCCTTAAGGGGAAAGCTTCAACCCATCTAGAAAAGGAACAAACAACCACTAAAACATATTTCAAGTTGTTGCATCTCTCCATATGGATAAAATCTAGCTGCAAAGCCTCGAACGGATACGTAGGAGGAGCAAAATGACCAGCTGGTGTTGGAGTTCCCTTACCAGGATTATACATCAAGCACACCATACAGTTTCTAACCAAGTTCTCTGCACATTTTGGAATTCCCGCATTCTGAAAAAAACCGGAGCCAACAACTTATAAATCCCTTTCACGCTGATATGTGCCATTCCATGAGCCATTGCAACAACCGGAAGCACATACGCGTTAGGCAACAACCATCTTTGATGCTCAGACAAATCAGTCCAACAACCATCCAAATCCAATCTACCCTTGCTTTCTCTCCATTCATTCAACTCTTTCTCTGTAGCTTCAGCTTGAATGGATTTCACACTCTCAATCGTATCTTCACACATACTCTTCTCTGGAACCCATCTCGCCGGACCCGCAACATACATCCGGCTCATCACATTTCTCGCAGTTTCTTTCGCAACTTCATCTGCAAACGCATTTCCGCGACCAACATCATCCGTAACTTTCTTATGGGCACTGCATTTCACAATCGCTACTTTTAATGGCAAAGTAAGTGATTCAAGAAGTTCATTCACCAACTGTCCATGCTGGATCTTCGTCCCATGCGAAGTCAAGAACCCACGTTCACGCCACAAACGTCCAAAGCTATAAGCCACGCCAAAGGCATATTGGCTATCAGTATACACATTCACTCGTTTTCCTTTCGCCAACACACATGCTCTCGTTAATGCAATCAACTCTGCTGCTTGTGCTGAATTATGCGGAATACGTGCAGCTTCAACAATCGTATGCAAAGTCGTAACAGCATATGCCGCAGTCGTATCACCATTCGGCAGCTTAAAACACGAACCATCAACCCACAAAGTACCATCACACTCAGGAAGAGGAGTGTCCCTAAGGTCTACTCTCCCTTTCGTTTCTTCTTCAGTTCTCAGAAAACAGTCATGCTGTTCTTCACTATCATCTGTCTCAACTGAAATTGGCAACAACGTGGCTGGATTCAATGTGTTGCATCGTTTAATGTGCACATGACTTGCTAACAACGTCAACTCGTAACCCGACAACCGAGCACTAGTTAAATGCTGTGTTTTGGTACGGTTCAACAAGGTATCCACTGCATGTACGTATTGTCTATAACCAAACCAGCAGACTGTCGAATTGAAACAGCCGCTGCCGCTGTGGCTCTCAAGCAACTTGGCAACGCTCTAGCTACCGGATCTAAAGTCGACGAAAAGTACGCACATGGGCGTTGCTTATCGCCAAACTGCTGAGTCAAGACTGACAATGCACATCCCTCTCTCTCGTGGACATACAATGTGAAAGGCTTACTGTAGTCGGGATTACCCAACACAGGAGCCGAACACAACGCATTGCGTAATTTTAAAAAACTCTTTTGACATTCATCAGTCCAAGGAATAGGATTCGGAGTATCCTTAACAGTAAGAGCTATCAAAGGCTTCGCTAACAAAGAAAAATTAGGAATCCACTGTCTACAGTACGACGTAATACCCAAAAACGCACATACTTCTCTCTGTGTCGTTGGCACACTCATTTTTGCAATAGCTTGAATTCTCTCTGGGGTCAATTTCCTTTCCTCCTTCGATAAGAGGTGACCTAAGTAGGTTACTTCTTGTCGACAAGACAATATTGCAACTTGGAGAGAGAAACTTTGTGATGACAATCAGACAAATGACGTAGTAACGACAAAGTGGCTTCCCTACAAATCTCTTCAGTATCAGCGGCCACTAGCAAATCATCAACGTATTGAATAAGGGCTGCACCATCAGGTAAAACCAACAGATCAAGTTGCGTTTTCAAAGCTTGACTATAAATCGATGG
This sequence comes from Lissotriton vulgaris, assembly GCF_964263255.1. NCBI lineage: Eukaryota > Metazoa > Chordata > Amphibia > Caudata > Salamandridae > Lissotriton > Lissotriton vulgaris. Next base: position 259,609,900 of record NC_141687.1, read on the forward strand.
ACTCTCGCAATAGCCTTGAGGAGCGCGCTTAAAGCGGAAACTGCGTCCTCCTAAAGAGAATCCCAAAATATCCCTACACTCTATGGCAATCGGGATGCTGAAGAAAGCATTCTTCAAGTCGATCACCGAAAACCATGTGGCTGTAGCCGGAATCAGAGTCAACAAGGCAGTGATATCAGGCACAACAGGAAATTGTGGAACAACAATCTTGTTCACTCCGCGAAGATCGATGACAAACCTATATACAGGAGGCTGTGAAGAATCAGTTCTCTTCAGAACAGGCAAAACAGGACTATTGCACACATTACCTCTTGTTTCCTCAATGACACCCTTGTCGATCAGATCATAAATAATCGCTAAAAAAGCACGCTCACCATCACTCGAGATACGATACTGTGGAATGCGCGGTAACTTAGCATTCGCCTTCAGTGTCACAATATATGGGGGAATTTCCAGTAGGCCTACATCATTCGGACCAGTAGCCCACAATGAATCTGGTAAAGAAGACAATCCAGATGGAAGACTATCTTTCGATATTTACATCGGAGAGATCACTCTCTCACCCAAAGTAAGATGAACTCCTGACGGAGAACAATACAGTGTCGCATACAATATCTTCAATAAATCCAAACCCAACAGATTCTCATTACAACCTGTAGTCAAAAGAAGGGGTGCTTCGATCTTACACGGTCCAACAGAAAGAGACAATGGAGCAGAAATCGGATTCGTAACGGGGGCGCCAGAAAAACCTACAGACACATTATCAAAGCCAGACAAAGATGCGCCAGGGAGTTTAGAGTACATAATAGAACTCTTTGTAGCACCAGTATCTAGCAGAAAAGGTTCTGACACACCTGATGCAATCACTTCAAAATAGGGTCCACTCTGATCTACTGGAACTGAAACAACTCCCTCTCTTTGTCCATGGCTGTCCTAACAATCATTACCATTTACTTTGTCACCTTCAACATAGTAATCATCCATATAGTACTGTGCCGTCCTACCAGACAAACCTTGCTGCTGATCAAAACTATTCATCGAGTTCTGTGGAGGCAAAGGACGTACGTTCTGTCCGCGACCTCTACCTCTAGGCACTTGTTGAGCACCTCGACCTCGTACACCAGAAACACCATTCGTGCGCTGTAACAAAACCGGACAACTATTCTTGAAATGACCCTCTTCTTTGCAATATGCACACTGATTAGGCCCATATGGGAAACGCTGTTGAGAAAACTTGTCTCTTTGCGAGTTTCTCGAATATTGCTGAGGTTGTTGATACCTATTAGTACGGGGTGGATAAGCTTGTTGTAGAAGAACTTTAGTCTTCAATTCCTTAGTCTTCTTATCCGCTTTCTCTAACTCATCTTTGCACCTATTTTCATAGTACTGGGCCGTAGCTAAAATCTGTGCTGACGTGGAAACAGCCCAAGCACTCTCGGAATCCTTCAACTTAGTGCACAACTCGGGAAGCAAATTATGCACGAATTTGTCAACAAACAATCTCTGGCCACCCTGGGTAGCCATATCCTGACCACTATGATCTACAAAAGTTTCTTCAAACCGCGTGAAGAAATCAGACACAGTCTCGTCTTTCTTCTGCTTACATGCAGACAACTTGTCCCAATTAACACGCACTTCTGGCATCAAAGTCTTCATGAAATTAATAATCCTACCAGGGAGTGTAGCAATTAGATCTTCAGGCTGAGCACCTCCAACTTGTCTATCATTCGCAGCAACAATATTAACCCATGTATCACCCAATTCATCATCATGATCCGTATGTCGAATCACATTCCAGATAGGCTGTGGAACAACATTGCCAAACAACATGTCTATGTCTGCTAAAGTCATGACGCACAAACCCACAGTTTGAGGGAGCTCTTTATAATATCCCGCCGGATTTTTGCGCGGATCAGCTAAAGTCTGCTTAATCGCTAGAACTTCAACACGCTTCCAAGGAACATGTACCCATACTCGCTGAAATTGTGCAGGCGCAGCTATAATACCCAATCCAGCATCAGCCTGTACTGCTTCGTTCCATACCGGAGGAACCTCACGCATCGGATATTGACGCGCTTTTCTCCTAACCGACGAATCAGGCTCAAACAACCGCTCAGAAGGAACATTATTACGAAACGACAACAACGTCGCATTTGCTCTCTCAATGTCAAGAAGACTCACAATCGTCCCTTTCGCAAACTCGGAACGCACTCGATATAATTCTTCAGGCGCTTTACCCACTTCGTCCCTCCATTGTTCATGGAGGAACACACACATCATTTCAAAGACGTACCGTAGCTTTAGTGCTTTCCATTGCCAGAAAACATCCATAATACCTTCAAGACCATACTGGGAAGTGTACGTAACCCATCTACGTGCCATGTGATCCAAAACTACACGCTCCTCTGTGTCAGGCAATTGACTACGTGATTGTCTATCCTCATGCACTGGAGACATACCCAATTGCCCCAACAAAGGAGTCAGAAAACCAGAAAAAAGCAGCAGTCATTCGCTGCCTAGTAGAAGGAGAAGATGGAAGAATAAGGGAAGACGGAACAATAATAGAAGAATCCAGAGTCGGAGCAGAAGGAGTATTAGAAACAGGCGTAGGAGTAGCAGACAAAGGGGAAGGCAAAGTTGGCGGCCCCTGAGGAGGCTGCGCCAAAGGAACAGTAGCCAACGGAAGAGGAGCTGGCTGTGGAGGAATTAATGGCGGCACAACAATCGGATGTTGCACAGCCACAACTGGTGGTGGTGGTGCCGTAGCACTCTGTGCATAAGGGGGTGGCGAACTCAATAGATGCAACATCAAAGGATCTTTCGCAAGATCTTTCTTTTCTTCCTGCTCTTTAGGCGGCAAGACTGGGTAGCATCTATCTACCGCTAACTTCTTCGCCCTAAGCATCTGTTCGCTCTCTTGCTCTTCCTCATTATCCCTAAACGCAACAGCAGCTTGTACCATTGACATACCTCGTTCTCGTTTATTCTTCTTCGCTAATTTAATTTCTTTCTGTTTGGCTTCTTTGCGCCATATGCGGAAAGAGTCAAATATTGCCGGCCGGGCTTTCTTCTTGAACAGCTTCGCTTCGAGATTATCTAAAATCTCACTTTCAAAGCTACAGTAACGGGGCCACTGTAGGACACCGTCTTTTCTCGTATACTTTACCCAGATCTCATTGTAACTAATAGGACCTACACCATGCTTCACGTATAATTCATATGTAGGAGTTCCAATTGGAGGAACCGGACACGAATCCTCTAACTGGGAATCCTTAGAACAACCACAACCAAATATCCTTCCAAGTCTGCTAAGACCAGGCATCTTGCTCACTAGTCTAGCTTCAAACAACAAGGGAAATCTCAAAACAATAGTCTTGCGAATACACGAGTCCCTTGGCTTTGGGGCCTGCAGGTACCAAATCAAAGTGATCCACTAAAGGGATACCAAAAACAAACTAAGGACTAGGAGACGCTCCACTCATACTTAACTGAAATGTCGATGGCGTCACCAGAAGACCCGTCAATCGTCTCGCTCTACAAACGTCTAAGGCTCCAAGACAGGGCGACAGTCAGGGCAGCAGTCCTTCTTAGCCGTCGGAAAGCCGGAAACCTCGCAGCAAAGACTTTCAGACCACGCCGACATACAGGGGTCGATGAAGTGGTTGGCCTTCCTCCAGAATTTTCACACGAAGCTCCTCACGATCTTCGGGCTTGGACCGGTACCGCTGAAGGCGCCAACTGAAGGACCGGGTTTTAGAACCCAGCGGCGTCAGGGAGAACGCCTGATGCCTTCGAGTTCCCCTGCCTTGGCAAACAGAGACACGGGATACTTCTTGATGACGTCAAAGACCAAAGTTTATTGGCTGCAACCAGGAACAGAGATCTACGAAGCACACACGGGTGGTTCGCTAGAGACTGCACAAATTCAATGAGCGGAGCATGGTCTTTTATGCCAAAAATCAAGCCTCAGGCAACATTCAAAATTAACATTGGGTTCATACAAACTGACCAATGACAGTGTGACAATTTAAAAGTAGCGCATGACGACAATCCCACTTTCCGTTGTCCGGCCCACCAGAAATGACCAAGCAAAATCCAACATTCCTGTTCGAACGGGCCGGACAAACCCATCATAAAACCCTCAACCCAAATCAGTGATTATGTCGTAAAGGAAGGAACAGAAACAGATTGGAAGCAAAATAGAAAGGTGGGAGCAGTGTACTGTAAACTCGGGCATGTCCTACCCTTTGATCTTTATCTGACCAGCTGCTTAACAAGGAACTGGCTCAGCGAGGTCAGCCTCGGGCAAGGAGTCAGTTCGGCCAGGTCATTCAGAAGTCAGCTAAGGCATACGTGTCTCAAGGACTCGTTCGGCCGCAGTCATCGGCCTATGTGAGGGCAACTACTCAAAATGGCTGCCGTACACAAAATGGAACCCAAAGGTTCAAACGAAATCCCCAAATACGTAGTGTTCTCATAGATCGATTCATGCGAAAACACTCGTACACGCTACACTCGCCATTTGCGGTCTGCTGACACCTAAATCGTCTATTTCCGACGACCTTTATTGAACGGGTTCGGAACCACCGAACCAGACCCACAAACTCACGGAACTACAAACCAAGGCTAGAAATTGGGATGTTACTGAAAGAGGTTCTGCTCTACAATTCTCTACATATCCTGACATAAATATGGAACCCTGTGGCATGCAAGAGGCATATTATTCCTGTTTTATGCTCACCTTTTTACTTTTATCCTTTCAGTTTTTGGGCTTTTCAACTAATGTCAGAAGAGCTGAAATATTTAAGCCAGAAGCCCAGATAACCCTGCAGGCCATGGGATTGTCCAAAAAAAGGAATTATAAGTCAAACTTGACTTGCAATTAGGATACACAATTGAATATTATTGTAACTCATGAAACCAAACAGGATTTAAACACCTTCCAACTAGTGTGGAGGGAGTAGAAACGCCAATTACCCTCACTTCTGGGGGGCCATTAGACGGCTGCCATTTTGGAAGTTGGCAGTCTAGTCTGCATGCAAAGCACTGCCCGGGGCTGGAGTTAAGCCCGGGATGGCGCAGATGCGCAGATGCGCAGATGATCAGGACAGGCAGTTACAAGCTTAGGCACGCGCTGAAATAGCGAATTGTACTCACACTGGTTTTATCTGCTTTTAAACTGTCACGTATTTTAAGCTGACACTGCTGCTAGCGCTCTTTGCACTCTGCGTCGTTGACACTTTTAAAGTTCTTAATTTAAAATTGTATTGAATGTAATATCTGAAACCCCAGTATTTCACTTGCATCCTTCTCGGTTCACTGTGGCTCTTGTAGCTTATTGTGTGGAGGGAGTAGATCACTCCAATTACCCTCACTTCCAGGGGGTCAATAGAAGGCTGCCATTTTGGAAGTTGGCAGACTAGTCTGCACGCAAACCACTGCCCGGAGCTGGATTTAAGCCCGGATGGGGCTGAAGTGCAGCGGGTGTGCCTAAGGTAAGCCCGTCTGCGCCCATCCGGGACCAGGGGCCCGGAACCCTGCTCAAACCGCTCGGGAGTGTATAAACCGAATAAAATATACTAGCACAGAATCCTGGCCGTTAACACAGGAATTTACCCTTCCTGCCAGTGCCCACAAAACACAGACAAGCTGCTCGGCATGCGGGTTTACAGCAGAGATCAAAGGGACGTGGGGAAATAAAACAGTAGAAAAGATTAACTATCTCAAATATTGGAAGATGGGATTAATCAACAGCAGATCACTTCCTAAACATGCAATATAGATAAGACTGCTTATAGAGGAGGAAGAACTGGAGGTCTTATTCCTAACGGAAACCTGGTTTCGAGAAAGCTCTATCCCAGAGATCGTAAATGCCCTTCCCCAGGGCTTTGAAATACATCGCCTTGATAGAGTGGGAACTATGGGTGGGGGCATTGCTGTTATCTGTAAAAGACATATAGCCTGCTTCATTACCTCCCTCAACATCGCCAAAAGTGAGGCTTTGGTCTTCAGACTGTCACTTACCCCGACATGCTCCTTCTCAGGTGGCCTTATTTACAGACCTCCTCTGACTTGCATGCAGTTTTCAGGAGCTGCCCCAGATATCCTGGCCAGCTTGATAACAGGGAAAAGCTCCTTCACGGTTCTGGGCGACTTTAATATTCACTTTGACAATCACACTGATCCTTCAACCAGGAGATATCTAGCAGACCTGGACGCTCTACAACTCACACAACTGGTGCATTTACCCACTCACGAATAGGGCCACAAGTTAGATCCCATTTTTTCAAATGACTCCAGATTAGAGGTGCTAGCACCCGTACGGATGCCATGGACTGACCACTTCCTTATCCCAATGCGGTTTCTGCAACCCCACATAGTAGAACCTAATAAAGAATACCAGGTATTGGGCCTCAAATGGCCAAGGAGAGCTCTGGAAGCTTGGATCACAGACCTTTAGTCGTCCGCCCCACCAGAAACTAAAGATCCTGAGGAAGCCCATAATAATTGGCAAACCTGAATAAATGGATCCATAGAGCGGAACTTCAAGAAGCCAGGTCTAATAAAGTCTAAAAACTCCAACAGATCGTCCTTTTTCAGCCCTGAGCTGGTTACCCAAAAGAAGCACTGCAAAAAGCTAGAACGAAACTGGAGGAAAACATAGGACCTTGATCTTAAAATAGCCTATAAACTTTCCATCCAACAATATCATAAAAACATCAGGAAAGCGCAAGCTGCCTTCTTTGAAGAAAAATTAGAAAAGTCTGCAAACTCCTCTAAGGAGCTGTTCAAAATCGTAAAGTCGCTCATTACAATTGACACAGGCACGAGCGGCACCCAATACTCAAAAGAGAGATGTAATGGGCTATCCACATTTTTCAAGACCAAGGTTAAAAATATTTATAACTCCCTACATTCTAATACAAGTCAGATATTAGCAACCCTTGATGCCACCAATAGCATTCAGGATTCAACAAACATGGGAGCTCAACCACAGCCCATCCCCCCCAACCCGCTTCTACTCTCCCTCCCCAAACTGAGTGAGGAACAGGTTGGCTCCTTGTTACAGAGCATCAAATCAAGGTCCCCTTTAGACCCGGATCCACCCTACATTCTAGCTCAAGGGAGAAGATGCATTTTAACTCACCTGTCTTCCTTATCACCCTTTCCCTCAAAAATGGCACAGTACCAAAAGAGTGGAAGCATGGCATCTTTAAGCCGTTATTAAAAAAAACACAACTGGACCCCTCCTCTCTGGCAAACTATCGCCCGATCTCACTGCTACCCAGGTAAGATTGCAGAGAAGCACATATATAGCACAATTTCACACTTCCTGGAAGAAAACGCCATCATACACCAGTCCGAGATGGGATTTCGACCAAAACACAGCACGGAGTCAGAGCTACTCGTGGTTACTGAATAACTAAAAAGCATTCTTGACCAGGGAAGAGCTGCGGGGCTAGTATTACTGGACTTAAGCGCGGCATTCAACACAGTAGACGTTGCCGTATTGATCAAAAGGCTAGAGAAATCGCAATCAAAGTCACAGCCAACAATTGGGTGGCCTGATTCCTGAATGGGAGAAAATTTCAATGTATGGAGGCAGGGATCCTGTCAGACCCCCTCTTAGCCCTGTGGGGAGTCCCTCGGGGATCCTCCCTAAGCCCTACCCTCTTCAAAATTAACCATAGCCCATTTGCCAACATAGTTCAGGAGTTTGGCCTCTCCATTGTGTCATATGCCGATGACACACAACTGGTAGTCTCAATCTCAGACTCAGCTAACTCTGACCACAGACAACTAGATCCTTGCCGGCTGAATGGGGATAAAACTGAGCTCATGATCCTTGTCAATAACTTCTGCCCTCGCTCAGAAATCCCCTGGCCTCCCACTGGGGGCCTCTCCCTCCCCCTAAAACATCCATAAAAAATGTAGGGATGTGGCTGGATCAGAATCTAATAATGGAGGTCCAAGCCAAAAAACTGTTGAGTATCTGCTTTGGGATACTTTGCATGATTATGAAAATAATGAGCCTGCTCCCAGAAGCCTCAAGGAAGACGGTGGTTCGAGCCCTGGTGGTGTCGAGGCTTGATTACGGCAACTCTATATACCTCGGCTACCCCAAATAAGTCACAGACAGATTACAAGTGGTACAAAATGCAGCTGCACAACTGCTGATGATAACGCCTAGACACCAATCAGCTAGACCCTACCTTAGGGAGCTCCACTAGCTTATGGTCCAGGCCAGGATCAAGTTTAAGTCCCTCTGCGAGGCCCACGGAGCTGTGTTTAGGAGAGGTCCTGCTCTTCTACAAAGATTGATCTCACACTGCTCACCTCGTTTTCACCTCTGGTCAGTAGACAATTTTATGATGAACACAACCAGAATTTAGATATCTAGATGGGGCGGGGAGATCATTCACTCACCTGGTACCAAAACTCTGGAACAGCATGGATGCAGAGCTCTGAATGATTGAAAATGTATATCTTTTAAAAAGAGGCTCAAGATCTGGTTCTTCCCCTTAATTTGCATGCTAACATCTCTCTGTCCTGTCTCACCTCAGCGCTGGGATGCCCAAGGGTAGCTAGGCGCTTTACAAATCCCTAAACCTAAACTAGCTTATTCACCACTACCACTGACCTGCCATTGTTACTGAGTATGTCCTTTTGACTATCACTAACTGTCCTTGTCAAAGACCATGCCAGACCATCAGCAGGCTTTAGACCTCTGAGGGTAATGCCCATATTGCTTAAAACTCAAATAAAGAAGAGCTTTTGCGTTTCAAGGCACAGTAGGAGAAATGTAAAGGATATCCCAGGAATGCAAGAAAAACAGGTTATGACATTGACCACAAAATGTTGACTGAATTCAAAGGTTTTAGGGGAAAACAATATCTTGTTTTGAAGCTTTTTTAATTAGGCTTCTTGTTAAATAGTTCTTTTATATGAAAAATATGATATTGCAAGGTGTGGAGGTTTTCAGCAATACAGATGAAGACTGTATGAAAGATGTTACACTGAATTTTCTGCAAATATATTTTTTCTTATTTTCCCTGCAAAACTTATCTTTGATGAGTTTTCCCACATGATTTTTTAAGTAACGTACTGTAAATTCAATTTCCTTGTTTTCATAGAATTTCACAAAATTTGCAAAAGTGAAGTCCCACAGTTTCACCCACCACACCAGTGTCAGAACCCTTTTAAAATACGTTTGCCAAAAGCAAAAACATGACTATGACATCAAATTGCCGTTTTGCATTTTTTGCTACACAAATCTTTATGTGTGTGTTTTACAAGGACAAGGGAACCCATGCAATCAGTCAGGGACTTTGGGTACAAATATTTAATGCAGGAAAAATGGTCCTTCACAAAAAATAATTATCTCTGTAATTCACATAGAGATACAATGAAGTCTATGATCATATTTCAAAAATAGTGTATATAATAATTTAGGATCACCGAAATAATATCTACTACCAAAATATCGAGTTCCCAAAATATCGATGACAAAATATCGAGGGACATAATATCGACTTTCTATCTTCACTAAGGTAAGTACAAAAATATCGACTTTAAAATATCGAGTGTTAAAAATATAGACTGTCAAAATATCGATTTTTTAATGTCTTTAAAATAAGTTAAAACTATTATAATATTACATATATTTAATATAAACATTGTTAAAATTATTAAATAAATGTAACATTATTACATAATTAATGTAAATTTTAAAATTAATAATAATAATACATATATATATAAATATATGTTATTAATAAAACATATAGAATATATTTACCGTGGCATAGCAAAAGGTTTAAATTTAATGTAACCACTCCAGTGGGTGCTACATTACAGAGATCGTTGGATAGCGTAGGGGTAAAAATTACTATTCCCACTCCAGTGGGTGCTACAGTAGAGAAAGCGTACGCCTGTACCCCAAAAACCCAAAACTGACCCTGAACCCTAAAAATATCCCTGTACCCCAAAAACCCAAAACTGACCCTGAACCCTAAAAATACCCCTTTACCAAAAAACCCAAAACTGACCCTGAACCCTAAAAATACCCATTTACCCAAAAACTGAAAACTGACCCTGAACCCTAAAAATACCCCTTTACCCAAAAACTGAAAACTGACCCTCAACCCTAAAAATACCCCTTTACCCAAAAACTGAAAACTGACCCTGAACCCTAAAAATACCCCTTTACCCAAAAACTGAAAACTGACCCTGAACCCTAAAAATACCCCTTTACCCAAAAACTGAAAACTGACCCTGAACCCTATAAACACACAACCCGCTACAGAAAATAAATTAAAAAAATTAATTATTTATCAATTATTTATTTTAAATTAATTACCAATTATATTTTAATTATTTACCAATTATTATTTAATTAACAATTAGATTAAATTTACATAATTAATTAATTATAATTAAATTACTTCCCACCCTATTCCCCTATAAACACACAACCCGCTACAGAAAATAAATTACTAAAAATTAATTGTTTATCAATTAATCATTTTTAATTAATTAACTATTATATTTTAATTAATTACCAATTATTATTTAAGTAACAATTACATTAACTTTACATAATTAATTATTTATAATTAAATTACTTCCCACCCTATTCCCCTATAAACCCACAACCCGCTACAGATTTATATTACTCAAATATTATTTAATATCAATAACTTACATTATTTTCGATATTTTTGTTGTCTATATTTTTTCTAGTCTATATTATGTCTAGTCTATATTTTTGAATCGATATTTTGGCTATTCTAGTCGATATTAGTCGATATTTTTGTTGTCTATATTTTGTCTAGTCTATATTTTGTCCAGTCTATATTTTTTACTCGATATTTTGTCCAATCGATATTTTGGACTCGATATTATGTCTGTTTACCAATAATTTATTCAGCAAATCTCAAAAAACGACATACAAGTGGGACAATTTACGACAACAAATTACAGTTTAACATAGTAAGGCATTTGTATACAGTGGCCAAAAAACGATGTAGTCATAGGATCACAAAACATATACATTCGCACTATAGCACAAACGCTATGGCAAAAATAAAATGGTGTCACGGTGCTGGAAGTCGACAGTGTTTCAATCCCTTAGCAGAATAATGGGATCATCATCAGGACATAACAATTAATGCCTGAGAAGAATGTCAAGATGAAAGGATCCTCATCCAGGATCCGAAGGAAACCTGGTCGCAATAATATGCAGTAGAATCAGTATATGATAGTCACTCAGGATTCCTAGTAATGTTTGAAGGTGATCGGCGATATGGGGTTCCGGAGGACCAGAATTCTGTCATGATGAATCTTTAAAGCACTAGAGAATTTTCCTTCAAATACAGAAGAATTTCACCAAACTTCTTTTTATACAAAACCTCAACACTTCACTATTTCACGAGCAGAAAAAAAGTTTAATTTCACCCAGTAACTTCAGTTAAATCAAAAATGTGCACACTCCTGATTGAGTGGTCCAATCATCAAGAGGAATAATAAACAAGCATTTACAATGCAATGGTTTCGCCTTTGGAAAAGTTAGAGCTATTGGCATTGCTCATGACATTTCTTTTTTTTTACTTATAAATAAATGGCATTGTTATTTACATTGCCAACAACTCTCTCTGCCCACACAGCTCGCTCAGCTCAGCCCACACAGCTTTCACAGCCCACACAGCTCTCACAGCCCACACAGCTCTCACAGCCCACACAGCTCTCACAGCCCACACAGCCCACACAGCTCACAGCCCACACAGCTCTCACAGCTCTCACAGCTCTCACAGCCCACACAGCTCTCACAGCCCACACAGCTCTCACAGCCCACACAGCCCTCACAGCTCTAACAGCCCACACAGCTCTCACAGCCCACACAGCTCTCACAGCCCACGTGAGAATCTTCCAGAATCCGTCTGAAATCCCCTTCATAGAAGGTGCCTCTGCACCAAACATTGGCCATCCCCCACCGTGCTTTGAGCCTTTAAAAGATCCGTGGTGGAAGAGAATTGAATTTGCCATATTTTAAATGTACACCCAACCTCTTTGGTCGTGTAGCCCTTTGCCAAGAAGGCGGCACAGGCAGATGGTAATGTATATGCAAATTTTCACGGAGGGGCCGCCTATTTTTTTGCTTCACTGGCTCCAATGTGAAACGAGAACAGGCCTTAATGTACAACACCTAAGAGAAATTGACGTGTCGCCAGGCTGGTGCGTGATGGAGCCAGACCGGGTCCTGGGAGGCGGCGGCCGGGGGGTCGGCGAAAGGAGGGGGTATGCAGATTTACTTTTGATGTCAACACCTGGTGGCAGTACAGGAGGCAGCGCCACCTGGTGCTAGAAGGGCAGAATTGAAACTGCCTTGAGCAGAAGGTAATTCGATGGGGGAGATTCTGATGGTAGTAGCTGGGGGACGAGATTCTACATATTGCACACAAAGGACGGCTTGAAGGCCCGGTTAAGTTAGGGGGTCCTGATTTCAAGAAACCTCAGGAACACAACAACAATTAAGCTTCACTGGGGAGCATTTAAAAGACTAGCATGGAATGAATGGATATTGTGGTGTGGGGGGGGCATATTCTTGTCGACAAAGGAGACTGATCACTTACGAGCTCGCACTCCCCAAAGATCCAGTGCAACAGCTCCTGTCTCATTCACATGTTTTGGTCATGCTTATACTAACCACGCTTCCTTATAAACCCTGGCATTCACTCATTCCAGCAAATAATAGGTGTGCGAAGGGGCATAGCTTTTTTCCCACAAACTTTCATGGAAATTTCAGAAAATTATGCTTTGAACCCATAGTGTCATTGCCTGGCTGTTTTGTCGATTTTTCCCGCAGGCGCAAATAAAAAATAAAAAAAAGTCACGTGAGGTACTGTACGAGAAGAAAATATATCGCTGCAAACATTTTCTGTATAAAAGTGCCCCTTGCAAGCACAATTTACACAAAATGTGGTAATGTGACATTTTTGAGAAACTTTACAATTTTTGCAGGGTTTAAATTTTGCCCAGGCCTACCAAGGATGCATTGCGGATGCAAAAATGAGGGCTATGACGTAGCATCACTGAATGCCCAAACTTCTAGGAAGCAGCCAAGAGAGTTCAGGCACACAGACAGATGGATAGGCTAGGACAGCTAAAATGGTTGCCTGTGAGCCAGACACAAAATGCAAAACAATGTAACACTGATGAGACCAAGCTGGTGCGGTGTGTCAAACTGCATGTTTCATACAAAACATGTACTCCCTCACACTGTATTTATGGCCCCAAGGAATGTGTGCCCTGCACACTCTACATATACTGCTTGCACTCAACCTAGACCATTTTGAGAAATTCTGTTGCCAGCATTACTCCGTTTAGGTAGCTCTGCTGTAACCATTCTCTCTAATCAGTCCTTAAACTTCGGAGAAGAAGCCCACAGATGGACGCAGCTGTCCAGAAGAGGTATTTCGAAAAAGGACACATATGGTTTCCACATTTGCACACAAAACGCTAGATGAGGCCTTCACGACTGGACAGATACTCCACACAAGACGTCAACGAGTATGTGCAGGGTGAATAGCAGTCAATATAGTCAACAAAGTTAGCACACAAAACCATGGTTCCACTTCTGGCTGTCTTTGTACACTACGGATGAGACCACCAACATGACAATACCTTAGGGACTGCCACCTCACAGACCCAGTGGGTGTCTATGTGATATGGTGAATACAAACAATGCCTGACCTAAGACTGCTGTCCGCCAACAGTACACAAGCTCCACTTTCCCACTGTCCGACCCAGACTATCTGATGGGGCTGTTAATGGCATACATAATTTGATAATTCAGTGCCTACGCCTTCCTGCACCCTAAAAATCCCAAGAAGAAAAGCCTATGTGAATGTCATCTGGATTGACTGGAAAATCTAAATGTAAAGAAAGTTTGCACTTCAGCTGTACTTTCGACAATTTTATGCCAATAACTTGCTCCTAGCCTAAACCTTTTGCACCAGTGATGGGAGGCTTCATAGAAACATAACTGCATGTTGCTATTTCCCATCAAGGCTAGGCCCAAGCCTTGGATATGGAGAAAAGCTTTTGCTTTATTCTACCCTGGAAGAAGAGGGAGCTGTACTGCCACTGCCCAGTGGAATAAAACCAGTGTGGAGGGTGGCTAGAGTAGGTTAACCATCAAGGAGCCACAAGAACCTTGCAGCCCAGCAGGCTATAATCGACTAAAAAACAAGGGTCAAGGATCTAGAAAGAATATTCAAGAACTGCAAGTGAGGTGAGCTTCCATCACTTTCAACCTGGACTGTGCTCAGTCATACTGGAAATCAGTGGCGTAGCAAGGGAGGGGCAGTCCCGAGCATGAGTTATGGGGGGTGGCCTCAACACTGAGTCTTAACTGCGGCTGTCGGAGGTGGCAAACGCAGGAATCGCCAGCACCCTGTCCCGCTCTTCCATACGCCGCCGCGGGGCGGCAAATGCAGGAACCCTCACAGGAGGCCAAAGGTCTAGCTACACCACTGCATAACCAAAGTATTTCATTCTGGACTCTGAGACTTGGGGTAACGTTTTGGGTGAGACAGTTTCCATCACTGCAGAACCGTAGGAACTACCTAAGTGACCCCTATGGGTACAGATGTATCCCTTTTGAATTCATGACTGGGCTCTGATACTAAAGTCATGTTCATGAACTTATGCCTGCCCCATGTCCCGTGGGTGCCTCTGCCAACCGAAAACCTGACCACGATCAGCACGTTTAAAGATATAGACCTGTGACATGTGGTATGCCTGCAGGATGCACGTTGGATGCTAGAAGAAGTCCAGCACAGTAACCCTCCTAAACATATACTCCGGTGGCCAGCTGGGGCAGGAACTGGTCTCTTAATCTATGGCCTCTGCCCCTGGTGCTCAGGATCAGCGTGGTGGAGTTCGATCCCTCTGGTTTTCATTTGTCCGTTGACTAGGCCCCTGGCCTTTGACATTGCCAAAAAGGGTTGGGTGGTGAATAACGTCAAAATGATGCCCCTACCCCACCCCCTTAAAAAATTCTGCGGATGCCCATGCTGGCAGAGGGGAGCCCAGAGGGAACCTGGCCTGGTTATTCGGCCTAGACGGTCGTTTGTGAGGTGGGGGCAGCAGCTTTTCCCTGTAATGGCACAGACGACATAAAAACGTCAGACTGGCATGTATCCCAAAGACAAATGGATAGAGTGAGACGTGTAAAGCACCAATGTGCCAAACGGGCCCCTGAGAAGATCACTGTGGCTTGCACATGGGAGGCAGCAGAGATGGTGCACATTCCTTACACCCGAGAAGTGAGCCGCAAGCTCCAGAATATTCTCGATTGGGGAAGTTCGACTGAACCGACAACAGACAGACAGATTTGTACGCGTGGGAAAGGGACAGCGAGTCTACAGCCCTGCCGAAGCCCCACCACAGCATAGTCACTCTGAGGCACTGAAAACCAACCGAGGATACCGAGTGAATGCTTAAAAAGGTCTCTACAGTCCCCCATACCGAAGCGAGTACTCTTAAAATACCGCCACATAAAAAACGCATCTTAACCGCCCACCACGTCTGTATATCAGTAGGAGGCCTCGTGTAAGCACATTAATAGATAACCTATCTCGGAACCATGCGCGACCCTCACTGAGGAAGGGATTCTTGAGACAGGAGCATTCACTGATCAGCACACACAGCCCCCTCAGTGCATATCTCCACCAGAGGTGCTGCTGCCGAGGAACAACACATAGTTTAACACTATCATTGCTTAATGGAGTGCGGTACCCGTGGGTGACACCCCCACTCCCTCCGCCTCGCCGATCTGGCTTCCTCGGTGGGCTTGAGCAGCTGGACTGCAGATCTGGCGGCCGCAATCTCCCTTACCCGCGCTAAATGAATAACTAGCCAGCTCCGCCCAGGTTTCCGTGATGCAGAGACGACTGGCCCTGTGAACCAGGCACCGAGGAAGACTGCAAGCGCCTCGAGGCTGCGTGTGCGCTCTACGATGGAAATGTACGCCTTACACACATAAAAAAAACACACGCCTCTTCTTCCACGTCCATGTCGACTGCAGCGCTGGAGACTCTCAAACTAATCCTCTCGCCTGGCGTCGAAATATGGTTTTTATGTTATCCCGAGGGTTGCATGAACTACGGAGGATTGGATTTCACCTCAGCGGACATCCTAAAATGTGATCAAAACCGCCCCGCCTAATCTCACTCCGGAATTCGATTTTAATATCTTTGGTATGCTACAATGGACAACCACCTCGGAATGTATTACCAGCGTGTATTTCGGGACTCTACGTTGACTGTGCGTCCCACGCATCGCAAAATGAACCTTTTTGGCCTTTTAAATGACAAAGTTGAGCATAATATGAAATGTTAACGAACCATTACAACTGAAAACTGGGCCGGCTTCCGATGGGATTTGAGCCAGTAACGCTGCCTGCGCAACGCAGGTCAATGATTTGACATGTTTTACCAGTGATCGGACATTGTGCACTTCTGGCAACAGCAGGCGCTGCACACTCGCCAACCACTTCGGCCAAAGGCTTTTCCAAAATGACGAAAACATCACGGGACAAAAAAAAAAAGTACACGCCCACAGCCACATGACGTCAGAAGTGGGTGGAGAGGGAAAAAATCACGGGAACGCCCACGGATCTGGTCCGGCCATGACGGACAGATATCTTTTCCAATGGCTAGCCTCCATTTATGGAGCTAGCCAATGGAACAGAGGGCGGATTCAAGTCCACCATACTGCAAAACTAAATATTTCTCCTGCGTGTGCTCTACGTGAGTACCACAGACACCGCGGTATCCGTTTTCCCGGGTACAATTTGATAGTGTCCACGTACGCTGACAACACATTGCTATACATGCGAGACCCGAGTCTAACCTCTTGCTGAACGGAGCGTTTGAACAAATCAAACACTTACCCCCAGTCAACTGATCTGGGTTTAATCCATCACCCTTCTTTAGCTCACTCAGCCACCCCAGTTCAGACATGGCCATATGCAAATCAGTCTGACCCTGTGCCTCATGGGAACAGTTCAGCCCGAACTGCCAAGCCATGTCTTCCCTGGACCGGAAACAAGCATCCTGGGACCGGTTTCGGATTCATTTTCCTCATCAGCCAGGCTATCTTGAATCCAGTGGCCAAGTGAGCAAGGGACTCACGTCTGAGCAAACCCTCCCAACTTAGGGCGAACAAAGCGATACAAAAGGGGATGATGGACGGAGCGTTTGAGCAAATCAAACACTCACCCCCAGTCAATTGATCTGGGTTTAATCCATCACCATTCTTTAGCTCACTCAGCCACCCCAGTTCAGACATGGCCATATGCAAATCAGTCTGACCCTGTGCCTCATGGGAACAGTCCAGCCCGAACTGCCACACCATGTCTTCCCTGGACCGGAAACAAGCATCCTGGGACCGGTTTCGGATTCATAATCCTCATCAGCCAGGCTATCTTGAATCCAGTGGCCAAGTGAGCAAGGGACTCACATCCGAGCATACCCTGCCAACTTAGGGCGAACAAAGCAATACAAAAGGGGATGATGGACGGAGTGTTTGAGCAAATCAAACACTCACCCCCAGTCAACTGATCTGGGTTTAATCCATCACCATTCTTTAGCTCACTCAGCCACCCCAGTTCAAACATGGCCATATGCAAATCAGTCTGACCCTGTGCCTTATGGGAACAGTCCATCCCAAACTGCCAAGCAATGTCTTCCCTGGACCGGAAATAAGCATCCTGGGACCGGTTTCGGATTCATTATCCTCATCAGCCAGACTATCTTGAATCCAGTGGCCAAGTGAGCAAGGGACTCACGTCTGTGCATACCCTGCCAATTTAGGGCGAACAAAGCGATACAAAAGGGGATGATGGGCGGAGTGTTTGAGCAAATCAAACACTCACCCCCAGTCAACTGATCTGGGTTTAATCCATCACCATTCTTTAGCTCACTCAGCCACCCCAGTTCAGACATGGATCACTCTCAGGGATCCACGTGAACTGGAACAAAACTGTAATGTTTCCACTCACCCCAGCCACGAGAAGGGTGGACTCGGACTACCCTATACAATGGACCAATGACTCAGTCAGATACCTGGGCATATGGCTCCACACGGACGTGGAGGTGGTCCTACGAGAAAATTATGGCATGGCTATTTCCAAACTTGAAGACGATGTAGAAAAATGGATTAACCTCCCTCTCTCATTGATGGGCCGCATATCACTGCTGAAAATGATCGTACTCCCCCGTTTCTTGTTTCTATTTAGCAATATCCCCAAGGTATTGTCTAGTGTGTTTTTCAGACAGTTGCACACTTTGGTGTTGCAACTGGATTGGGCTGGTAAGCAACCCAGAGTGGCGTGGGATATCCTTATATGTCCTTATGAGGACGGGGGCCTAAAGGCCCTTGATCTGGAATTATATTATTGTGCTGCTCAGGGCGCTCACGCATATGGATGGATGCACGGTCCTGCCAACGCTCCCCACATACTTATTGAAGGAATAGTGGCTGACCCTACTCCGTTGCCAGCACTCATGGCTCAGCCCTGAGATCGACGTACGGGATCATTAGACTTGTTAAATGCTGTGACACACGCCTGGCACTATCTTAACGATGCACAGGCTTGCTTGCTGCTGTTTGCACCGGGGGCCAGACTGGAGTGGTGCTCATGGTTGGGCCCATGCAGAGATAGGGTGTCCTGTCATCACTTGCAAAATTAAACTTAAATACCATGGGAGATCTGTTTATTAATAGCATGGCTCGCACATGGGAAGAGGTGGATATGGGAGACGGACCAAGCACTCCACCACTGGCTCGATTCCAGTTCGGGTGAGGCTTGCGCTCAGGGCCTTATTAGGGGAGGATATGGAATAGCCTCCAATGATAGTGGCGTACGAATATGTAGTCACGGCTAAGTCTCCAGCTCATTTAATATCGCGACTCTATCGTGACACACTGGGGAAGAAAACAACGCATTATGCAAAACCCAGATAGCTGTGGGAGACAGATATAGAAATGGATCTCCCAGGGGACAAATGGAGATATTGTTGCACTAACGTTAAAAGGGTATCCCTTAACGGCCGACATCGGCTGTTGTATTTTAAATTTCTTAACAGGGTGTACTATTCCCCCAAACGTCTGTTCCGATATGGACTGCGTGCTGCTCCCAACTGTGAAAGGTGCTCAGAGCAATCTGCAGATTTTTTACACCTCGCCTGGTTATGTCCGAATATTGCGGATTTTTGGCGCGCGGTTTACGCCGAGGTGAACAGGGTCACTGACTTATTGCTGTCCCCCTCACCGTTGCTTGCATTGCTGGGTTACTCCAAAGATGATGCACCCGAATTTCGCAGACTGGTGGATATAACTTTCCTTGTGGCCAAGCGCTCCGTAGCGATCACCTGGATGAAAGGGCCTGCCCCGACACTGGCCAGATGGTCTAGGGACATGCTGTATTGTTGTACACAAACGGGATTGTACAGTGAGTTATTACCCCCTCGTAATCGGCCAAAGAACTACTGGGCACTGTACCTGGAGAGTAGGTCTGAGGTGGACGATGGTGACTCTGGAGACACGCGCTCAGAACTGGAGATGTGTGGTGCGCGAGAACACACACCACAGCGCGATAGGGTGGTGACAGAATCGACATAATAAACGGACTGATACAGGCGATATGTGTGGGTGTTCGAGTATTGACAATATTTGTAGTCTACCACAATGTCTTGAGATGCCATGATTCATGTTATTGATTACAGTTCTTTTTTGGTGCCAACGGGCTGAAAGGTGGGATGCGGGTGGCAATGATGGAGGGATACATACTGATACCATTTATGTTTCCTTCACTGTGGGGACTTGGCGTGTGGGGGATTGAAATATGTGCCAGACGGAAGATATTGATGTTGCTGAGAGTGGTGCGCACATGCTAAACTGTAACAGTACTGTTCTTCTGATATAAATGTCAGTGTTTTTGCCAATTGTATGTAACTTTTTGAAATGCCAATAAGGAAAATTTAAAAAAAAGATATATATATATATCTTCACGTTTTCTTTTGGTACCCCTCACCCTTTGCACTTTGTATGATATGTTTACGGTTTATCCATTGATGGATACAACTTTGCACTACAGGTTACACATAGAGTAATCTCTCTTTTTTAGGGGACCATTGCCGATCCACGGCTTTATCTAACAGTGTATAAAAATCCACTAGTATGGTGAATAACATCTCCCATCTACGCATACTTACCTATTTGTAGGTATGATTACGTGCAGTACATCCATTGCAAGTATAAATGTATGTATATTTTGCCGTTACAAGATGGCGCCCGCGATAGCTGGGAGAGTTGTGGTCTATATCTAACAGTGTATAAAAATCCACTAGTATGGTGAATAACATCTCCCATCTACGCATACTTACCTATTTGTAGGTATGATTACGTGCAGTACATCCATTGCAAGTATAAATGTATGTATATTTTGCCGTTACAAGATGGCGCCCGCGATAGCTGGGAGAGTTGTGGTCCTCTGTCGATGTCGACTGAGAGGTGTAACCTGTGTACTTTGCAATCTATATTAATGTACCGGTTGTTCATGTGTAAAACACACACTGACGAAGGCCAAGAGCCGAAACGCGTCTGTGGCGCGCTTGTAGTTAATAAACTACTGTGTGAGTGAAGGTACCCCCTGAGTGTTGTCATTTCTTCCTTGGGAATACAAGGTTGTACGAGCGCAGTGTTACGCGGCGTCCTTCGAGCCGCCGACAGCACCCGCCCAGGAGTGCACAGGATTGCCGAAGGAAAAGGAGCGGTGAACTCATCTGTTTCCTGTGCACCGCCTAACCGCTAGCCAGCAGGAGGGTCTATTTTGGATTGATCCACCCCCGCCTTGGAAAGTACGAGCTGAATCCTGGAGGACGCCGGCATGCCGTGGTTCCCCATCGGAGTCGTTCGGAACACTAGGACGGGTAAGCGGACCACCGTCTGACTTAATTTTCCCTGCTACTCAAGTGAATCACGTATGAGGGAGCGGACATTGGGCAGAGCGCCAGGGGGGCTACCCTTCTCACACAGACACCACAAGCTAAGCCTACAAATCATTGCGCATGCACAATACCTAGCAAGTAGCGCAATTGAAAACCGGCACCATGTTTTCAGAAACAGAACGCCGCACGGCGGCAAAAGACATGTTCAGACAACGTGAGAGACATGAGAGGACCAATGAAGATGTGCCAGTAGCAGATCCACAGAACGCAAAAATAAAGGATATGATGGCTAAACTTGAAAGGCTGCATGAACGCGAGACACGCAAGTGGTGGGAAGCCACAAGCCTCACCAGTTATGTCGAAGTGAAGAGAGTACCGCGCGGGCTAAGGGTCCATACTGTGCCATCTTATGAGAACCCCGACCCCCAGCTGCTCACGGATTGGGAATCTCACACAGCTTCGTACACGGAGGGAACCTTGAAGATACTAATTAAGTATGCTTGGAGTGACCGCGAGAAGGCGTTGGAGGAAATAAAAAATCTAGAGAAGACACTAGAAGGGGAATCCGACAAAGAGTTAGTGCTCCAACTCAAAACTGATATGAAGGCACGCCTCACCAAATACGAACAGAAAATACGTACTAGGAAACAAGAGAAGTACGAAAGAGATGAGGATGACTACCAACAGGGGCGCATTTTAACATATGCAAGAAAATATGATGCCTCGCGCCAAGCACTCCAATCGAGAACTACCCCAGCACCCGACCTCCTTATGTCTGAATCCGATGTAACGGAGAATGAATCCGGAGATGAACTGCAAACTACAAGGGTGTCAGCCAAAGCACGGCAGAAATCAAGACCAATGCAAAATGACAGTGAAAAGACCCCTTTTCATCAGGAGTACGATGTCATCAAGGGGTCCTGGATAAGAGGCGGAAAGACAAAACCACCGGACATGGCAGAACAACCACAGAAAACAACAAAAAGACAAGGCGGACAAGGAGAGGGGGCGGCGGCAAGCGGCGGCGGAAAGGGAAGAGGCAGAGCCAAGCCCAACAATTGGGGCAATCGGACATGAAGCAACAAGAACTGACTCAGGCAGCAGAAACCACCAGACAAAACCTGACGGTGGTCAACCTGACCGAAAGAATTCTAACCGATACCGAAACAAATCTACTTAGCCTTGGACTGACGTTTTGCCCCAGCACCCCCCTCGAATACACCCAAACAAGAATAGACCTCTTCAGATTCACACGCAAGTTGAAGTTGCACAAGTACTTCAAACTACGACCCCACCTAAAAGAAAAGGCAGGGGTAGGGACTAGGGCAACAGCTACGGATGCCCTCACAGGCAGAGAAATTGAAGCTCTTGAAACCCTTGGAGAGTTGCATGAAGAAGACCTTAGACAGGACCCATCTGGGCCCCTGAACAGAGGACAAAGAGCTCTTGCGTTGGGCATAGAACAAGACCGCGAAGAGAGCGGATACAAACCTCCATCAACATTTGTCCCGCAAATGCCCTGGGATGCGATCGACGCCTTTTCTGAAGCCATGACCCAAGAACTCATGCAATACAGAAAAACAAGCCATCCTGTCAAGTACAACATTACAGAGCAACAAAAAATGGCCCTACAAGATCTTATGAAGGATGAAAAAATCATCATAAAGCCTTCGGACAAAGGGGGTAACGTTGTACTTCTTACTAGAGAATACTATAGATCCGAAGCCCTACGCCAACTAGATGACACCAAGTTCTACGTCAAATGTACTAACGATGTATACTTGGAAAGCATCCGGAGCTATGATAGACTAATAGGGAAATGGCATAATTGTAACATGCTCAGCAAAGATGAATTTCTCTATCTCCGGACCACCCAACCATTTACACCAACCTTTTACCATCTGCCAAAACTACATAAGGACAGCCTACTTCCTCCGGGCCGCCCTATTGTCTCTTCAATTGGCAGTCTCACCGAAAACATGTCCCGATTTATAGACAAATTCCTATTCCCCTTGGTATTGACTCTACCCTCATATGTACGGGATACCAAGGACTTTTTGAATCAAATAAGGAATGTGAATTGGGATCAAGACTGCCTATTGATTGTACTTGATATCACAAGCTTGTACACTGTTATTGACCATCAACAGGGCTTACAAGCTATCCAGCACTTTTTGAACTTGAGACAACTGAGATTTACAACTCATAATGTTATGATTCTTGAGTTCACTGAATTTTGTTTAAACAACAACATATTCCTATTTGAGGATCAATTGTTTAGATAAGTGTCTGGTACGGCGATGGGTACCTGCTTCGCTCCCAGCTATGCGAACCTCTTCGTTGGCTGGTGGGAGGAGCAGGTACCCAGGAGCTGCATGGTGGATGGAGTGGAAGGGAGGACTGAGGGCTGGTTCAGGTACATTGACGACCTGTTTATTGTTTGGCGGGGCCCGTTAGTAACAGCACATGCCTTCATTGATAAACTGAATGAGAATGCCTATAATTTACATTTTTCAGGGACAGTAAGTGCGACATCAGCTGAATATCTAGACCTGAAAGTGTTCTCACAAGACCAGCAGATCCAAACAGCTCTACACAGGAAAACTACCGCTGGCAATTCTACCCTTTTTGCCAGTAGTAGCCACCCTCCCCAACTAATCAAGAGCATTCCGTACGGAGAACTTCTCAGGCTCCGTAGGAATTGTTCAAGAGTAGAAGACTTTGACGAAGCAGCCAATGAGTGCGTGACTCGATTAAAGGTCAGGGGGTATGGAGAGTCTCTTCTGAAAAACACCTTGAAGAAAGTAAGGGCTATCCCTAGAGATTCCTTAATCACCACTAAACCTGCCATTGAGAAAGCTGACAACGGCACAGGAAAGTTTAGGTTAATAACCCCTTTTTCCGCTGGAGTTAATGATCTCAGATCTATGCTGCGAAAAAACTGGCATATTCTCAAAACAGATAGCACCATCAAAGACGACCTACCTGATCACCCATTGATAACCTTTAATAAAACTAGATCTTTACGAGATTATCTGGTGACCAGCCACTTGGAGAAACCACTGCCTAAAAGTATTACCTTAAAATCTATGAGTGGTTTCTTCCCTTGTGGGAAATGCAAAGCGTGTGCCGGGAGTAAAAGAGTACTCTCAGTGGACAATCAAGACACCGGCAAAAAACTGCACATAAAACAGTTTATCACCTGCAGTACTCCCCTAGCTGTCTATTGTTTGGTGTGTCCCTGCGGCCTCCGCTACATAGGGAGCACCATCAATATGCTGAAGTTGCGGATTTTAGAACACCTAAGAGCCATCGACAAAGCCGATCAGGCATATCCAGTTGCCCGGCACTTTGCCGAAAAGCACAACAAGGATCGCAATCAGCTCCAGTATTTTGGTCTTGACACCATAAAAAGCAATGCTAGAGGGGGTGACCGTCTGCGACGACTACGCAGACTTGAGTCACGCTACATTATAGGTCTCTCCACAAAGTGGCCTAAGGGGATAAATAGCGGGGAAGAAATGGTCGTTCATTTAGGCAAATAACAACGTGACTGTTCCTATAATTAACTGTATTCTATTTTTGCTGAACCATGGGTCACAGTGTATATATTATTATTGTGTGTGTATATATTTTATGTGTTTCTGTATAAGCGTGTGGGGGAGGTTATTAAGATGAATTGACAAACTGCCTCTCTAGCCCACATGTAATCTACATATGCAGAAGATCTATCCATCTTTTTTGTATATACACTGTTCATGATAATTGACATTTCAATAGGATTCGAAGGGCTCTTTGTTTCCTATGTTACTTGTGTAGTTAACAGTAACTAGATCATATTACACTACTGGCATATCTTCACGTTTTCTTTTGGTACCCCTCACCCTTTGCACTTTGTATGATATGTTTATGGTTTATCCATTGATGTATACAACTTTGCACTACAGGTTACACATAGAGTAATCTCTCTTTTTTAGGGGACCATTGCCGATCCACGGCTATATCTAACAGTGTATAAAAATCCACTAGTATGGTGAATAACATCTCCCATCTACGCATACTTACCTATTTGTAGGTATGATTACGTGCAGTACATCCATTGCAAGTATAAATGTATGTATATTTTGCCGTTACAAGATGGCGCCCGCGATAGCTGGGAGAGTTGTGGTCCTCTGTCGATGTCGACTGAGAGGTGTAACCTGTGTACTTTGCAATCTATATTAATGTACCGGTTGTTCATGTGTAAAACACACACTGACGAAGGCCAAGAGCCGAAACGCGTCTGTGGCGCGCTTGTAGTTAATAAACTACTGTGTGAGTGAAGGTACCCCCTGAGTGTTGTCATTTCTTCCTTGGGAATACAAGGTTGTACGAGCGCAGTGTTACGCGGCGTCCTTCGAGCCGCCGACAGCACCCGCCCACGAGTGCACAGGATTGACAAAGGAAAAGGAGCGGTGAACTCATCTGTTTCCTGTGCACCGCCTAACCGCTAGCCAGCAGGAGGGTCTATTTTGGATTGATCCACCCCCGCCTTGGAAAGTACGAGCTGAATCCTGGAGGACGCCGGCATGCCGTGGTTCCCCATCGGAGTCGTTCGGAACACTAGGACGGGTAAGCGGACCACCGTCTGACTTAATTTTCCCTGCTACTCAAGTGAATCACGTATGAGGGAGCGGACATTGGGCAGAGCGCCAGGGGGGCTACCCTTCTCACACAGACACCACAAGCTAAGCCTACAAATCATTGCGCATGCACAATACCTAGCAAGTAGCGCAATTGAAAACCGGCACCATGTTTTCAGAAACAGAACGCCGCACGGCGGCAAAAGACATGTTCAGACAACGTGAGAGACGTGAGAGGACCAATGAAGATGTGCCAGTAGCAGATCCACAGAACGCAAAAATAAAGGATATGATGGCTAAACTTGAAAGGCTGCATGAACGCGAGACACGCAAGTGGTGGGAAGCCACAAGCCTCACCAGTTATGTCGAAGTGAAGAGAGTACCGCGCGGGCTAAGGGTCCATACTGTGCCATCTTATGAGAACCCCGACCCCCAGCTGCTCACGGATTGGGAATCTCACACAGCTTCGTACACGGAGGGAACCTTGAAGATACTAATTAAGTATGCTTGGAGTGACCGCGAGAAGGCGTTGGAGGAAATAAAAAATCTAGAGAAGACACTAGAAGGGGAATCCGACAAAGAGTTAGTGCTCCAACTCAAAACTGATATGAAGGCACGCCTCACCAAATACGAACAGAAAATACGTACTAGGAAACAAGAGAAGTACGAAAGAGATGAGGATGACTACCAACAGGGGCGCATTTTAACATATGCAAGAAAATATGATGCCTCGCGCCAAGCACTCCAATCGAGAACTACCCCAGCACCCGACCTCCTTATGTCTGAATCCGATGTAACGGAGAATGAATCCGGAGATGAACTGCAAACTACAAGGGTGTCAGCCAAAGCACGGCAGAAATCAAGACCAATGCAAAATGACAGTGAAAAGACCCCTTTTCATCAGGAGTACGATGTCATCAAGGGGTCCTGGATAAGAGGCGGAAAGACAAAACCACCGGACATGGCAGAACAACCACAGAAAACAACAAAAAGACAAGGCGGACAAGGAGAGGGGGCGGCGGCAAGCGGCGGCGGAAAGGGAAGAGGCAGAGCCAAGCCCAACAATTGGGGCAATCGGACATGAAGCAACAAGAACTGACTCAGGCAGCAGAAACCACCAGACAAAACCTGACGGTGGTCAACCTGACCGAAAGAATTCTAACCGATACCGAAACAAATCTACTTAGCCTTGGACTGACGTTTTGCCCCAGCACCCCCCTCGAATACACCCAAACAAGAATAGACCTCTTCAGATTCACACGCAAGTTGAAGTTGCACAAGTACTTCAAACTACGACCCCACCTAAAAGAAAAGGCAGGGGTAGGGACTAGGGCAACAGCTACGGATGCCCTCACAGGCAGAGAAATTGAAGCTCTTGAAACCCTTGGAGAGTTGCATGAAGAAGACCTTAGACAGGACCCATCTGGGCCCCTGAACAGAGGACAAAGAGCTCTTGCGTTGGGCATAGAACAAGACCGCGAAGAGAGCGGATACAAACCTCCATCAACATTTGTCCCGCAAATGCCCTGGGATGCGATCAACGCCTTTTCTGAAGCCATGACCCAAGAACTCATGCAATACAGAAAAACAAGCCATCCTGTCAAGTACAACATTACAGAGCAACAAAAAATGGCCCTACAAGATCTTATGAAGGATGAAAAAATCATCATAAAGCCTTCGGACAAAGGGGGTAACGTTGTACTTCTTACTAGAGAATACTATAGATCCGAAGCCCTACGCCAACTAGATGACACCAAGTTCTACGTCAAATGTACTAACGATGTATACTTGGAAAGCATCCGGAGCTATGATAGACTAATAGGGAAATGGCATAATTGTAACATGCTCAGCAAAGATGAATTTCTCTATCTCCGGACCACCCAACCATTTACACCAACCTTTTACCATCTGCCAAAACTACATAAGGACAGCCTACTTCCTCCGGGCCGCCCTATTGTCTCTTCAATTGGCAGTCTCACCGAAAACATGTCCCGATTTATAGACAAATTCCTATTCCCCTTGGTATTGACTCTACCCTCATATGTACGGGATACCAAGGACTTTTTGAATCAAATAAGGAATGTGAATTGGGATCAAGACTGCCTATTGATTGTACTTGATATCACAAGCTTGTACACTGTTATTGACCATCAACAGGGCTTACAAGCTATCCAGCACTTTTTGAACTTGAGACAACTGAGATTTACAACTCATAATGTTATGATTCTTGAGTTCACTGAATTTTGTTTAAACAACAACATATTCCTATTTGAGGATCAATTGTTTAGATAAGTGTCTGGTACGGCGATGGGTACCTGCTTCGCTCCCAGCTATGCGAACCTCTTCGTTGGCTGGTGGGAGGAGCAGGTACCCAGGAGCTGCATGGTGGATGGAGTGGAAGGGAGGACTGAGGGCTGGTTCAGGTACATTGACGACCTGTTTATTGTTTGGCGGGGCCCGTTAGTAACAGCACATGCCTTCATTGATAAACTGAATGAGAATGCCTATAATTTACATTTTTCAGGGACAGTAAGTGCGACATCAGCTGAATATCTAGACCTGAAAGTGTTCTCACAAGACCAGCAGATCCAAACAGCTCTACACAGGAAAACTACCGCTGGCAATTCTACCCTTTTTGCCAGTAGTAGCCACCCTCCCCAACTAATCAAGAGCATTCCGTACGGAGAACTTCTCAGGCTCCGTAGGAATTGTTCAAGAGTAGAAGACTTTGACGAAGCAGCCAATGAGTGCGTGACTCGATTAAAGGTCAGGGGGTATGGAGAGTCTCTTCTGAAAAACACCTTGAAGAAAGTAAGGGCTATCCCTAGAGATTCCTTAATCACCACTAAACCTGCCATTGAGAAAGCTGACAACGGCACAGGAAAGTTTAGGTTAATAACCCCTTTTTCCGCTGGAGTTAATGATCTCAGATCTATGCTGCGAAAAAACTGGCATATTCTCAAAACAGATAGCACCATCAAAGACGACCTACCTGATCACCCATTGATAACCTTTAATAAAACTAGATCTTTACGAGATTATCTGGTGACCAGCCACTTGGAGAAACCACTGCCTAAAAGTATTACCTTAAAATCTATGAGTGGTTTCTTCCCTTGTGGGAAATGCAAAGCGTGTGCCGGGAGTAAAAGAGTACTCTCAGTGGACAATCAAGACACCGGCAAAAAACTGCACATAAAACAGTTTATCACCTGCAGTACTCCCCTAGCTGTCTATTGTTTGGTGTGTCCCTGCGGCCTCCGCTACATAGGGAGCACCATCAATATGCTGAAGTTGCGGATTTTAGAACACCTAAGAGCCATCGACAAAGCCGATCAGGCATATCCAGTTGCCCGGCACTTTGCCGAAAAGCACAACAAGGATCGCAATCAGCTCCAGTATTTTGGTCTTGACACCATAAAAAGCAATGCTAGAGGGGGTGACCGTCTGCGACGACTACGCAGACTTGAGTCACGCTACATTATAGGTCTCTCCACAAAGTGGCCTAAGGGGATAAATAGCGGGGAAGAAATGGTCGTTCATTTAGGCAAATAACAACGTGACTGTTCCTATAATTAACTGTATTCTATTTTTGCTGAACCATGGGTCACAGTGTATATATTATTATTGTGTGTGTATATATTTTATGTGTTTCTGTATAAGCGTGTGGGGGAGGTTATTAAGATGAATTGACAAACTGCCTCTCTAGCCCACATGTAATCTACATATGCAGAAGATCTATCTATCTTTTTTGTATATACACTGTTCATGATAATTGACATTTCAATAGGATTCGAAGGGCTCTTTGTTTCCTATGTTACTTGTGTAGTTAACAGTAACTAGATCATATTACACTACTGGCATATCTTCACGTTTTCTTTTGGTACCCCTCACCCTTTGCACTTTGTATGATATGTTTATGGTTTATCCATTGATGTATACAACTTTGCACTACAGGTTACACATAGAGTAATCTCTCTTTTTTAGGGGACCATTGCCGATCCACGGCTATATCTAACAGTGTATAAAAATCCACTAGTATGGTGAATAACATCTCCCATCTACGCATACTTACCTATTTGTAGGTATGATTACGTGCAGTACATCCATTGCAAGTATAAATGTATGTATATTTTGCCGTTACAAGATGGCGCCCGCGATAGCTGGGAGAGTTGTGGTCCTCTGTCGATGTCGACTGAGAGGTGTAACCTGTGTACTTTGCAATCTATATTAATGTACCGGTTGTTCATGTGTAAAACACACACTGACGAAGGCCAAGAGCCGAAACACGTCTGTGGCGCGCTTGTAGTTAATAAACTACTGTGTTAGTGAAGGTACCCCCCGAGTGCTGTCATTTCTTCCTTGGGAATACAAGGTTGTACGAGCGCAATATATATATATATATATATATATATATATATATATATATATATATATATATATATATATATATATATATATATATTGACCTCGGTACCCTCTGTGAATCAGCTTTGCTATCACTTCCAAGGCTAGACCCGAACCTAGATGTTAACAAACTCACCTCCCAATGCCTCACAATCCTTGCAGTCGAAATCAATAATGTCACTCCTCTCCAAAGCAAAAAGAAAAGGCCTACTCCCTCAGCACCTTGGTTCAACAAATCCCTCTATGAAGAAAGGAAGTTGCTAAGATTCCTGGAGAAACAATGAAGACAAGCATCCTCCACCGATAATTTGGCCACGCTTTGTTCAGCAAGATCCAAGTACCACAAGCACATCTTCCTTGGAAAAGCATCGCCCTTCAGAACCCTCCTCGACTCAGCCAAAAATAGACCCAAAAAACTATTCGATCTCATCAAGATCTTAAGATGCTCTCCCCAACCTCCAACCTGGAGGATTCTACAAAGAAAGCAGCGGAATTTGCTATATTCTTTGACAAAAAAGTGAAATCACTTGTGGATCAGGTCATTCATCCTACCCCTCCAGAGGAGCGCAAATCCTTAGCCATTTGGCAGAACTTTGACCCCATCTCTGAAGATGCCCTCCTCAAATGCATCCTCGAAACAAAGCGCTCCAACCATTCTCTTGACCCCATCCCTAGTGCCATTGCCATTGACTTCTATACCCATTCTCTTTCCTATTGGACCACTCTGGTTAACCTCTCCCTCTGTCAAGGCTCCCTTACTGTTTCCTTTAAAACTGGGCAGGTCACCTCTCTACTTAAAAAAACAACCGCTGATGAGAAACGACCTCAACAACTTCCGCCCCATCACTACCCTACCTTTTCTTGATAAAATCACAGAAAGATGTGTAGCGAAACAACTCTCTCTTCATATCAAGGACAATGATCTTCTTGACAATTTCCAGTCTGGCTTCATTCAGAACTGCAGCACTGAAGCAGCCCTGCTGCAAGTGATTGATGACGCGCTGCGGATACACGATTCGGGGGAGTCTTGTCTTCTAATTCGCCATGACCTTTCTGCAGCCTTTGACACTGTCAATCACAACACTCTCCTTAACACACTTCAACAGAGAATGGGTATCGAGGGCACTGTGCTTAAATGGTTTGCTTCCTTCCTCTCTGATAGATCCCAGATGATCAAAATAGCGAACAGTCTTTCATCTCCCTTGGCGGTAGGTCAAGGTGTTCCTCAAGGCTCTATACTTGCACCCACATTGTTCAATCTCTATTTAGAACCATTGGGAAATCTCCTTAGTAGATCCGGGATCCAATATCATCTCTATGCGGACGACACTCAAATCTACCTTAAAGTGTCCTCCACTCACGATCTCTCCATCCTAAGCTCTACTCTCGACTCCATTCAAAACTGGATGTCAACTCATCAACTGATTCTGAATCCCTCGAAAACTGAATTCCTCCTCCTTTCCTCCTCACTTTCTCCGCCCCCGATTCAATCATGGATTGATCAGATGAATCTACTTAACAATAAACCCATCATTGTCAACAGCGCAAAATCCCTTGGTGTCATACTCGACAAAAAACTCAATCTACTCTCCCACATCAACTCCATTGCAAAGTCTGCTCGATACCAACTGCGCCTTCTTTGGGGGATTTGTCGCTTCTTCCTGGAGCTAGACCTTAAAACCCTGGTCCAATCGATAGTTCTCTCCAGATTGGACTATTGCAATTCTCTTCTTACTGGCCTCCCCAAATCCCACATGTCCCCCCTTAAATCTGTTCTCCATTCAACAGCTCGTTTCATATATGGGGGCCAAAAGAAGCGACCACATAACACCCATGTTATCCACCCTCTGTTGGCTGCCCAACGAAGCAAGATCTATCTGCAAGACTGCCTGTATCACCCACAAAGCTTTGCACTCCTCCTCTCCTCGCTACCTAGTGAATAAACTGAAACTCTCTGGAGGCTCTAGACCATCACGTAATGCGGAAAATGTATTGCTTGAACCTCCCACTTTCAAAAAGGAAAGATCGATGGCCCAATCCTTTTCAGGCAATGGAGTGAGAATATGGAACTCGATTCCGCCTCAGCTCCGGACCACCACCTCTTCCAACACTGACCTCAAAGTTCTCCTCCATCAAAGACACTTCCAAATTTAATCCCCGTACTCTCTATTATCTGAAGGAAATCCTTCCATTATAGGAAATCTGTTCTCCATGACTATAGAAGTGCCTTCTCAGTGTGTTCTTGTAGTCTGAGTGTCTGCCATTTATTGCAGTATTATACTTCTACTTGTATTGTGTACTTTTTTGTAACATGCACACGTTACTTTTCCTCGTGCAATGTATCGTTTGCTACCTCTTGTATTTTGTCTGCCTCCGATACATGCACAATTACCACCATTGCCTCATGTAACGTTTGGTCTTGT
The DNA here is from genome assembly GCF_964263255.1 of Lissotriton vulgaris. Taxonomy (NCBI): domain Eukaryota; kingdom Metazoa; phylum Chordata; class Amphibia; order Caudata; family Salamandridae; genus Lissotriton; species Lissotriton vulgaris. Next base: position 259,642,366 of record NC_141687.1, read on the forward strand.
GTTTTGAGTTTCTGCCTTTTATTGCAGTTTTATACCTCTACTTGTACTGTGTACGCTCTTGTAACATGCAAACACGTCACATTTTTTCCTCATGCAACGTATCGTTTGCCACCTATTGTATTTTGTTTGCTCTTCATACATGCACAATTGTCACTATTGCCTCATGTAATGTAACGTTTACTTTTGTAACATGCTCACTTGTCATTTTCTCCTTCTGTATCATTACTGTACCTATTGTGAAGCGCTCTGACACCTTTGGGTAAAGTCCGCGCTATATAAAAACGCATAAAATAAAATTAAAAATAAAATAAAAATTGGAATGTTGGAGCTCCGGGCTTCTACCATCCATTAGAAGCCCAGAGCACTCAATTTTTTTCAATGAAGCTCCCAACATTCAAATGTTCTAATAGGTATTAAGTATCTGTTGGTCCACACAACTTAAATATCTTTTGTGAATCCAAAGATCCTTCATTCCCTTCAATGACTCAGAACTGAGGTGCAAGCCAAGGCTCTTTCTAGGATCGATGGGGGAAATTGAGTGTACTGGGGAGTTCCCAAAGTTTCCCATGGCCCCCTCAAGGATAATTTCCATTCTGCTAGTGGTGATATGTTGAGATGTTTGCTTTTCTTCTTTCATTTTTCCTGTTGTCTTTGGAAGTCAGAATATTTTCAAAGACTTAGTTTGCAAAGACAACCTGTAAATCTCTCTGGATTCATGATCTCTGAAGTCACGGCTTCAACGGCTTTACATATTTCTCCCCAGTATTAAAATGTTAAGAAACAGTCTAAAGCTTATTTTTTCTTTTCACCTTCTTAATTTGAATATTGCTCTGGTCATTGATGTATTTGTATCTTCTTTTAATATGATCCTGTTTGTTCTTTGCTTCTCTTATTCTGATTTAGTGTATTTATACCATTTTAGTTGTAGGTGGTATTATCAAGTACGTAGCCCCAATGCCTTTGAACTGTTCCACACTAAAAAAGTGTGCTAAATGAAACAAATAAATAAAAAATAAAATGTGAGACTTCACACTAAATAACACCTGCTTCCCAAATGGGCTTTATGAAGTACAACGGGCCGGTCAGTCAAAATGTAACCACAGATCTACCCACCCAGGACAGTCATAATGGGGTGGACTAGTAAAACAATTAATGAATCACAGACGCATATATAAATTCAATTACAATGTATTATTTAAATGTCATAATACAACATATACCATTATCTGGCCCAAGTATTTAGTGTGTAATAATATATACATACGTATAGCAAGGGGTGTCAAGATATTGTACATTGCTTTAGCCATGTCCACTCAAAATCATAGTTTGACAAATGTGTAGAGGACAACCCCAAGAACATGTCCACGTTCCAGTTGGTCCGCAAGTTCACACAGGCCTCTCATATTTGCTTAATAAGATTTGCACCAGGAATAACATGGTGGTAGCGAGAGCCGCAAGAGAGCAGAATCTTCCTCTAAGGTTCTAGACAGATGGTGGTGTCCTGAAGAGACCCCGGCTTCATTTCCAATAGGGTCAAAACGTCGACGTTTCCATGGCATTATCATCTACACTGTTGTAGTGATATAGTTCTTGTTGTGTTAAGGCTAAGTTATTGTAGCTGTGCTGTTATTGTGCTGTACTTGTGTAAGGGTTGTTGTGTAGCAGTGTTATCGGGGAAGTGTAATATAATTCTAAATAGTTTTGTTCTGTTTTATGTGTTTAAATGTTGTATTGTGATAGTGCCATAGCTAGTGCAGTGTAACACTGTAGTAGAGTGTTACAATTGCAGTATCATAGTTGTGATGTTCAGGGTCGGACTAGCAAACTAGCAGTGCCAAAAGGGCTGATCTGACATGTAGGTGTGTGCGGGCTAGTGCATTGGCTATTTGTGGGTCTGATATATGGTCTGGTAGGCCACTCCTTTTTTTTCTATTGCTTCCCCTGGCGTTACCACAAACTTTGTCTACCACAAGCACTAAATCATACGGTCTTGCATGCCTTGCAAAACACCTGTACAGAGTGTCTGTACAAGCTCAAAACCATCCCAGTTTGCAAATGTGGGCCACTTTTTAGCTATCTGATTCACTAATGGCGGCCACTTTTGTCTTGGTACCCGGTCCAACCCTTGTGATAGTGGTGGTGGTGTTGTTGTATAGTTGGTGTATTGCAGTGTTTATTTTGATGTGGTATTATAGTTATAGTATGCAGTGTTTCTGTTCAATAGCTGCAGTATTGCAATGTCATTCTGTTAATAAAGTATGCTTATAATGTCGTAGTTCTAGTGTTGTAGTATTGTAGATGCGCTGGTGTTATTGTTCTATTGTGTTTGTGGAGTGCACTATTTGTGGTGGTTGTGGTGAAGAGAGAGCGAAAGTAAGAGCAGCAGGGCCTGGGGCAGATCTAGAGTCTCGCGCAGAGTAATGTCCGCCTGTACTTCTGAATGCAGCAGGTGTGTGCAGGAGCACAGAATCAGCACGTGCGTCGAGGTCCTTGCTTACAACGGCGCATGGCTTACTTTGGTCCTAGTTATATCATGTGCCAACCACTGAGGTCTGAAAGGGGAGTGTGAAGCCAGGCGGTGGATCCCTCCTTGTGGAAATCCGGCAGATGGCGACCCCGCGAGCTCCCGGCGCCGGCAGCGAGGCTGGACCGGCATGGCGGCGTGTTAACGCCACACATGACCTTCGAGGGAATAGAAAACAAAGACAAGTTCCCCTCTGTGAACCGAGCCCGGCGCTGCTGCGCATGCCCCCGGGCGCAGCACAGCAGAGCCGCATAACTGCCCCAGCTCCGAGTCGGAAAGACCATTGAAAAGGAAAAGCAGAACAATTAAGGAACAGTTCAATCTTTTTCTAAAGTCCCTGCGCTTCTAACATGGACATTATCCCTCGTCGTTTAATAAAGAAAAAAAGCAAACGTCCATAATGAAAGCAAAAAAGCCCAAAGCCTTAACACAGCTACATTCTAAAAAGCACTCCCTGCAAATTGTTGAACCCTCCAGCCTGCCATCAGAGCCGGAGAGATGGGGAGTGGCATGGTGTATCTGGCAGGGTCTTAAAGGGAGAGAGCGAGTAAGGAGGGAAGAGGGAGAGATGGGGGAAAAGATAGAAAGAGATGGAGAGAGATGGAAGTGACAATAGAAGAGAGCAGGAGAATGAGATAAAACAGAGGAGCGAAATCAGAGGAGTTACATTGAATGAGGTCAGAGGTTCAACAGTGAAAGATCAGTGGATCAATAATATTTCAAAAGTGGTCATAAAGGCGAAACTAGGAAGTGGCTAAGATTGGGCTGAAAATTTAAGGGAAGTCAGAGGAATGGCAACAAAATATAGAAGGAATGACAAAAAAACAGAAGCCAGCAGAGCTGCAATGAAAGTGATCCGAGTATCGACAATGTAAGATCATATAAATTACAATAAAAGGGGTTGGAGGATGTCACAAAGTCAAAGGAGTGACAATGAAAGAAGAGCCAGTGGCGTGAAAATGAAAGATCAGATCACCGAGGAAGAAACCTATCAGATGAGCAACAAGGAAAGGGCAGGAGAGACAACACAGACCTAATGGTTGACCACGGGATAGATCAGTAAGAAAATAGTAAAAATAGTAAAAGAGATCAGAGGGATGATTATTAAACAGAGATCAGAGCGAGAAGAACTTATAGCTGCAGCCAGAGCTGCTGATTTTGGATCTACGGAAGCAGAGCTGAATCTCATGCTGTGATTATGGGCAAATCACAATCTCCCATTTGTTAAAAAAAGAAAAAAAAGTGCAATATTTTTCTTATGTAAAGTGCTCTAATGCCCTTGAGCCGAGTTTGCTCCTGATTGTCGCGGGGTGGGGGAGCGGGGATTTAATTTAATAACGGACAGCACCCTATCTAGGCACATGGTGGGGGGAAGTGGTGATTTCCCACGCTCAAACTGAGACACTTTACTTATGCATTGAGGTTGCACTGCACATGGAGAAATCAGAATACATTTTTCTCAGGTGCGCTTGTCTTATCCTCTGGAAGTATGAGGGTTGGCTCATAGGCTGACATTTTCTGAGAAGTCGAATATATGGCAAAGGGGGCAAAGTCTTAGGTGGAACTGGTGTCTCTTTATCCAGTGCTTGGTAGAAGCATCAAAGGAGGAGAGGGTGGAATACTTTAAAGAAAATACCAACCTTGTGTCTAGTGCTGCAGCAAAAGTGTGGGAAGCAAATAACCAGTCATCAGGGCCCACGTAATATCAGCAATAATGAGTAAGACAAGAGAAAGTAAAGAGAAACATGTAGCTATTGAAGAAGATATAGTTGAGGTGGAACAGACTTTGATAATCTGGATGGCATGACTAAAAAACTCCTGCAGGCAAAAAAAGAGGAGTCGCGAGAAGGCCTGTGCCCGCCATCTAAGTTACAAAACAATGTGTATGCAGTGAGGGATGGCTTGGAAAAAAGGAAGACACACTGAAGCATGTCAACAAGGTGAGAGACATTTAGGGGAAAGGGTACAGGGAGATGAACCGATTGCAGTAACATTTGCAATGTGCTTCCAAATTTTCTATGAATCTATATTGAAATGCAATACCTGGACCATTGTAAAGTTTGTCTTTGATTTAAGGATTTAAAAAATGCAAGTGGAAAACCGAGCGTTTGTTATAAGAACTGATTAACAGTAGAGGAGGCTGAATCTACCTTAAAACAGCTGCAGTGACTGAAAACATACTGGCCCAAAAAGTTGCCAAACAAGATTCCCAAGTAATTAACAAATACCATATTTAGACCACTGCTGAACAGCTTCCTAGTGGCAAGAAAGGAGTGAAAGTTCACAGCAGACCTTAACATTGACACTCCAGTCTTAACTCCTTCCATGCTTATGACGGCCCCCAGCCATCATGCATCACAGTACTCGTGTGCTGATGACGGCTGGGGGCCGCCATGAACCCGCCCATTCTTCAGAAGTGCAGAATCGCGGCCGCGCCCAAGGGGTTAATTCATAAGGTAGAGAAAGAGATAGAAGACTGTGTTTCATATGGGCGAATATCACTTCTAAATATTGAAATGTAAATGCTACCAAAAATTCTTGCATATTGATTTTGATACTGCATACATTGACGTATGACGAAAACATTGGCCAGACTCAATCTGCTTAAACTGCACAACAACATATCATGGTCTGAAAGAGTGAGGGAATCAGTGGCACTGACATCATTGGATGCAAATAAAGCCTTTGGTACACCTGGCTGTTCTGTAATCGTTGAATACAAATAAATCCTCTGGATCTTCTAGCCGTTTGTGTTCCACCTCCCATGGAAGATGGTCTTCGGTCCTGCCTTACTGTCGTGTGTACCATTTTTACATAGCAAACCAGAAGCCTGTATGCAACTTAATTTCATGGTTGTCCACTGTTACCAGTAAGATTTACAATAAAATTAGAACCAGTAGCTGAATTCATATGAAATTATGCATTGGTTAGAGGGTGGAAGTGGTTCACCGAACTTGATGAGAGAATCTTGGTAAATGCTGATGTCATTTTTATTTTATCTGGGTGAGCAGATAGAGTCATGGCGTATGCTGAAGTTCATCTTTGAATCATATAATAAGTATAGGCTTCTGTATGAATTGGGTACAATTTCTCATCTTTGCTATGGGCGGGTGGAACTTGGGAAGTTTTACTCTGTGGAATTCTGTGGAGTTATATAAAGACCCTGCGAAATTCAGCAGAGTTCCATGAGTGGCGGAATTTCTGCACATTGCACTGCTTGTCATGATATTTAGCACCAGAAGGCTGTTCTGCTCTGTATAATCAGCGCAAATGGCACCATTCACCGTGCCAGAGGGCGCTGCTTTTTTCTGCCACTCAATTAGATTTCCTACTTGAGCGTCAGCATTCTCAACATGAAAGGTCGTGACCTGCCACAACCGCCCATGCTGAGAAATCGCGCCAAAACTCGTCCAAGCGCTCAATTTTTCTCGTTCGTGCTCACCAACTTAATGTTGGGGAGGCGCGGACAAGAAAACTCCATCACGCAGCGGTCTACAAAGTTTTTCCGGAACCATGCTCTATGTGAAGTGGGCAAAACTCAGAGAAACTGCCGGCAGAGCAGAGTTTACCGCCCAACCCTAAAAAATAACCATGTCACTTAGAAAAAATATTTTAAATACCCAGGGATATTGATAGTGATGGGTTTTGATAATTTCTATACAGACAACCTAAATCCGCTGATGCCAATCCCACACTTTAGGAAACTATCACTATCTCTATTAGGGTGCACTGTACTGTTTAAAACGGTGGCTTTGGCAAAAGTCCTCTACATTTTATAGAAGACACCTCATGCCATACCTGAAAAATTCTTCAAAAGTTTGAATAGACTATTGAGAACACTGCTCTGGAATTGAGGTGCCCCCAGAATAGAGCTTGTTGCACTTCAGAAATTAGTGCACAACTGGAGATTGTGATTCCTAATATCATGAAGTACTATGAGGAGTGCAATTTGTAATGATGAATGACCAGCCACTGCCCATCCATATGGATGAAAGGGCCTCGCCCTCTCACATTTTTCCAGAGAGGAAGGGTGTCTGTCAAGCTGAGCAAATGTCAGCCTGACAGACAATTTTCTTGTTCCGGTCAGGCAGCCAGGAGCTAGACATGTGCTAAATGTGCAGTCTTCTGGCTGCCTGAGCTGAACTTTTCCAGGCTGAGGATTTCATAGCCCTGTGGGTGTGACCTCCTCAGCCTGGCAAAAGTGCCTCGAGGCCCTCCCCATTGTGACAAGGGGGAACGTCACCTATTGCGGCATACCTAGGCACTTCTGTTTTAAGCCCTGAAGGTCATAGGGCCGAGCATCAGTTACAGACACCTTTCCACAGAGTGGGGTGGGGTCAGCATCTCTCACTAAACCCATCCCAGTCTGACGAGTCTGGGGCTGTTGCCTTCCCTCATTGCCAATGAGGGAGGCAGAAGTTCAAACCCTAGTGAGACCTCTGAAGCTTTCCCCTACCAGAGCTGCAGGCAGGTAAGTTTCATTTTATGAATGTTTGGTGCATGCATGCATGTATGAATAAATGTATGAATTTGTTGTGAGTGTTGTGAATGGGTGTGTGGGTGTGTGTCTGTGAATGAATGGGTGTGAGTGAGTTTATATGTATGCCTGTGTAGCCCACTCGCCCCCTCCCGGTCAAAATTACCAGCCGCAACTGTAAATGACTTTGCGTTTGCACCACAAAATTGGCCTGGCTTATCAACCAGACCGGTGTGCAAAGGGTAAGAGCAGATAATGACGTTTAATATGGCAGGTTCTAGAGATCTGACTGGACAGTGAAAACCAGAGCATGGCTTAACAGGTAGACTGGATGGGAAAGGATACATCCAGCATGCCACTTTGGGTTGAGTTCAGATTAACAATTCAACCTTTATGTTTCCTCTCTTGCCCCGGTGATCTGATCCTACGGGTTCGAGTTAACATCGTATGACGATGATACCCAGATTGTGGTATCATTGCTCCCGGGAAAAAACCTAGGCGTTGCTGCCAGGTTTCAAGGCTGTATGAAAGCAGTCAGCATTTGGATGGAAAAAGCTGCTTAAAATTGAATTCCATTAAAACAGAGGTGCTACTTTTTGGGCAGAAAACCAATCTTTTGAGCCCGGATTGGTGGCCGGAAGATATGGGTACCCCCCCCCCCCTCCCCCGCGATAAAGGTGAAGAATTTAGGAGTAATTATTGATGACCAACTCTCCTACAAACCCCAAGTGAATGCGCTTTCATCATCCATTCATTGGACCTTGAAAATTATCAGGAAAATCCTTCCCTTCTTACTAGTAGGGAGTAGAAAGACGGTGGTGTCAGCCCTGGTGCTTTCCCGCCTCGATTACTGTAACAGTCTACTACTTGAGGCTCACCAGTGGCTGCTTAATAAGCTGCAGATACTGCAAACTGCGGCGGCCCGTCTTATTCTTGGCCTGCCGAAATTCGCCTCCGTTTTTCAGGGAGTTGGTTAAGCTGCATTGGCTCCCGGTGCGGAAGCCGATCAGGTTTAAGGCCCTATGCATTGTTTACAAAGCGCTCCATGGAATAGGTCCAAAATTCCTCCAACAGCTTTTCCAATGGTATACGCTGGAAAGACAACTAAGATCGGCTAACTTGGGGCTGATCAAGATCGCCAGCATTAGGAAGGTGCGTGGGGGGGGGGGGGCGAAGCTTTGTGAGAGGGGCAGCGCTGGCCTGGAATGCTCTTCCTTTAGCCTTAAAGCAAAGCGCCAACCTTTTGGCATTCCGAAAAAGTCTGAAACCTTGGCTATTCTCGAGTTAGATCTGAGATTATAAACCCAGGGAGCTACCACTTTAGCACCAGGACACCGGTTGGTATTAGTGCGCTCTATAAATGGTATAAATAAATAAATAAATAAATAAACAGAAGTGATGTTCTTAAAAGTTCAGGGCATGGGACACCATTAAGCTAACAACCCTAAGTGACATAAAAGTTGAAGAGTATAATATGCAATTTACACAACTACAAAATAAATATTTCCTACACGATTCACAGGCATTTAAATACATACAACTAAAACTCTGATGGCCAAAGCTATGGGTGTGGGGTGTGGGAATGCTGGAACCCTGGTTTGACTCATCTCTTGAGATTAGATTATTAGATGCAGACATACAGGACTGGAATCAAGAATCATACTTATACACAAAAAGACTTAGCATTAAAGGAGGAGGTCTGAGAGGAAGCCTAATGTTCCCATGGATGGTACTGATAAGGTCAGGCTTCAACCTGGTACACCGGGGGCCGTATTACAGAAAGTGCCCCAGGTGCGCAATGGGCATTTGTGCCTCCTTTGCACCCCCCCGGCACTTTGGAATAACAGAAGGGGCTACAGAATCTTCTGTGGCCCCTTCTGTAATGCACTTGAAGCGCCAGCGCTATCTTCAGGGGGCGTTCCCTCATTTGCATGGCAGCATACCCCATGCAAATGAGAGACTCTCTTTGCCTCTGTGCCCGCCCCGTATTACAGACATGGGTGCATAGGCAAATATGATGCTCTGAGGAGGTGCACTGACAGTGCGCCCCCTGAGAGCAGCCCTCTGGAGGGGCAAAAGGGAGTCCCATGGCCCCGTCTGCAAGGTGATCTTTAATCCCCTTTAAAAGTGCAGGGTGGTTGCTATCTGTGCTGTGAAAACATGGAGTGGCTGCAAGAAGTCGCTCCATTTTTCACCTGAATGTGCTGTCCCAGGGCAACACAAGTTCGCGGGTGCTCTGGGGTCAGCACATTTACCATATTACAGCACATATTTCTTCATTGCGCCAGGCGCACCTTTTTAAAGGTGTGCCTGGTGCAATGAAGCAAAATGCACTGCATTTGTAATGGGGCCCCTGGAGTTCATTTATAGGGTGTAATCCCAAGGGGCACTTAAAGAAATATGAGCAAGCAAATGATGACAAGTATCTGCGAGGTTACGAGCATAGGAAAACATTTTTCACATGATGTGGTGCTGCAACATAATCAAAGAGTACTGGAAGGGATCAGGAAGGGACCTGGAGGCGGCAATGGGCTCCCGACAGATCTAAAGGTAGCCATGCGAACACTTGGCATCTGGACTGGCCATGGTGCCACAAGATATCAGAAGCTGCTCATAAATAAAGGCCTCATTGTGGTGAAGAGGGACATAGATCAGTGCTTGGGCAAGCCACACTTGCCGATGATTGATGAATGGACCCATCATATGGATTGGTGTATGGTGACACAGAAAAAATTGTTTGAATGTAGAAATTGACCAGAGAAGACATCGGGAGCATGCATGGAACATGGAGGGTTCGATCAGGAGTGAATGGAGACAAATGAGCATACAGATATACGTACCCTCGAGAATACCTTGTTGGTTGGAAGGCAGCAAGAATTTAATGTACTGGCAGAGTTAATGGTTAAGGCAACTGGATACATTGTGAAGAGTAAACTTGCTTGTCTAGAAGAGCCTCAATGTAAGATTTTCTGAGTTCATTTACTATGCATAAATTACATAAAAATATTGTTTTGGAAAAAAGATTTTCTTTGAATTAACTTTTACATAATACGTTCAATAACTCAAGTTAGTGGTATAGGTGATGTATGTGCATGTGCTCACTATTTTATGTACTGCATCACACTAGTGTTCACTTCCTTCAAAGCGCTCCCAATGTTGGCACTAAAGGGCAAGACAGTACCAGGAGAGCAGTGCTTAATTAAAAATAAATCACACTTCCTGCCTGTTTTGTCTCACTCTTACACATTATTTATCATCCCTGCTTTCTATGTTTATCACTGTTTTCCAAATTTTTCTTCCTCCTTTATCCCTTTCTCTCTCTTGCTCCCGGTCAAAATGTGATGATGAAAAAAAATCCTGTTCCCAAAACTTAGTGCCAGTACCTATATAGGGCAACCATTAGTAGGAAATAAGCAATGCAGGAGTAGTTATGTTCCCAGCTGTCCAGGAGTACACACATGTTTAAGCAGTTACCTATATGTAAATGTATATTGTTTGCACACATACAAACGTGTGTGAATCCTTACCAAAAGTGCACTTATCATATTAACTTTTTTCCCTCCACGTGGAAAATATCCCCCCCTCTCATCCAAGGAGAAATCCATTTCCTTTCACTCTCCCCAATTTTGGGCGTGTGTCCTCCAAAACCCAGACTGAGTGCAGACTTTCAGCTGCCTGGCACATAATTGTATCCGGATTGGAAACGAGCCTTGAAAAACATTTGTAAAAAACCCAAAAGCACACAAGTTGCTGGAACTTCCTACACTTTTGCAAAGCATTTCCGCCATGGAATGTCCTCTCTTCCAGCCTGATTCATGAAAAACGAATTCTGCGAATTCTAAATTGCGATTGACAGCGAATCTCAATTTAGAATTCGCAGACCGGCATTCATCAAAATCTGCAAAAAAATAAAGCGATTTGCACGCGGCCGCAAAACGCGTTAGCGATTTTTTTAAATCGCAGAAAAATCGCTATTTCCGTCAAAATCCGTGTAGGAATTGCGATATTGCTATTTGCGAGATCGCAAAATGCGACCTCGCAATTAGCGAGATCGCAAAAACGGGAAGTCGCATTTCGAGCACAGTGATGACATCACAACCAGGAAGCAGGCAGTTCCCACCCCCATTCAGAACAGTGAGGCAGATCTCGAGGCTGCATCTCACAGAGCTCCTTCCAGGACACCTCCAAACTTTCAAATCCTTAATTTTTGTGACTGCAGCAATGGCAGAGGATGCAGCACCAGGGCCCAGTGACACCGGGCGCAAGTGGAAGCTCAAATTTTCTGAGCAGGAGTTTGAGCACCTGATAGACGGAGTGGGTGGCAGAGAGGCTGGGTGAGACCCTGGCTACTGCAGGTGGAGAACCTACAGTCCCTCCCAACACCCCCTTGGAGGACCGTGTGGAGGACTCACTTGAGCGAGAGGCGTGTATAGGGGTCATCAATCTGGACTCATCCCGACCCACCCAAGACAGCCAAGGTAAGTGGCATGCGACTGCGACCCTGTCCCCTAACAATGGCCATGACCCTATAGCCTCCCATAATCATCCCAAGTCATGCAATCCATGCACATTAGGTCATGCCCAAAAGCATTGTGGGACATGTAGTCTGCCCACAATGTACAAAAACCCCAATGCAGCCAGACATGTCCCAAAGTACGCAATGCCACAGCCAGTCAGGGAATGTCAGCCAGCATGCATGCAGCAACTGCACGTGTGACAGATACATGCAATTAATCTACGTCCACTTCCTCACAGGTGGCGCTGATAACAACAGCATCGACAGCGACAGGCTGCTCATAGATGAGGCACCAGAGGATGCAGAGGAGGTGCCAACAGCCACACATCCTGCACCATCAGGCGCTGCACCAATCCCTGCTGCCAGAGCACCACCATCTGCGCCAGCACCATCAGGCGCTGCACCAATCCCTGCTGCCAGAGCACCACCATCTGCGCCAGCACCATCAGGCGCTGCACCAATCCCTGCTGCCAGAGCACCACCATCTGCGCCAGCACCATCAGGCACTGCACCAATCCCTGCTGCCAGAGCACCACCATCTGCGCCAGAACCATCAGGCGCTGCACCAATCCCTGCTGCCAGAGCACCACCATCTGCGCCAGCACCATCAGGCGCTGCACCAATCCCTGCTTCCAGAGCACCACCATCTGCACCAGCATCATCAGGCGCTGCACCATTGTCAACCGCAACACCACCACCAGCGGGACCCTCTACATCTGGTGCTGCTAGTGCGGTGACAGTGCGCACACCCACTGTGGCCAGCCAGCACAGCAGGCATGGCAGGGATCGCCAGCAGAGCACAGCACGCAGCGGCAGGAGGGGGATGGCTGTGCGCGTGCCAGGGCTCAGCATAGAGCGCCGGATGCTGCGCATCCATCAACTGCAGGCACGACGGCAAGGGGCAATCCAACTGCAGCTCCACAACATTGGCCTACAGGATAGAGTGCATGACAACTGCCATGGAGGCTAACACTGTGGCCATCATCTCGCAGCGCAACACCGCCCGCCGCCGCCACCGCCAGCTACTTACGCGGCTATCAGCCTACCCGCGCTCAAACTGTGTCATTGGGAATGCCACCTCCCAGCTCTCACGTCGGTCCCTGGCTATGCAGCAGCATATGGTGCAATGCTGCGAGGATGTGGCACGAGTCTTGGAGCAGGTCACCAGTGCCGTACTGGCATTACATCCTACAGGCTCAGCCAATGTTGGTGGGGATGACACCAGTGAGGGGACCTCCAGTGTCAGCAGCCTGTCTGCCTCACAGGTCGGTGTGCTACGCCGCAGCACCAGGCCCACTGCGGGGTCACGTGCCGTCCCAGAGGAAGAGCCAGAGAGGCGATTGGGTGCCGCGCGCCGGAGGCGCACTTGACTTTACTGTACATTGGCAGGGACATGCTGATGATAGAAGCATGTCCTGTGTATGGTTTAGAGCAGTATGGCGCAATACTGCTCGCATGTAAAGAATAGCAAAATTACATTATTATTGTGCCTTCAACAATAATATTTATTCTAGCATCGTACATCGGCCTCCTGTCATTATTTCCATTGGCATGCAATTGTGATTTGTTGGGTGAGGGGAGTGGGTGCACTAGAAACTGTTCATTGTGATGTGGTTGCGGCGTCTGTGTCCTTCAGCTGGGTTCTCCCCGCGTGCATGACGCACATGTGCAGGTGGCCGGTCGTCCCCTTCCGACTCACTGCCAGAGATCTCTACAGGTATCCGGCGCTTGGTAGCAATGTTGTGTAGTATTGCACACACAGCCACAATGCGGCAGCACACATCAGGACTGTAGTACATGGCCCCACCAGTCTTGTGCAGTATGCGGAATCTGCTCTTCAGTAGCCCAAATGTCCTCTCAATGCAATTCCTTGTGCGTATGTGTGCTACATTGTAACGCCGTTGCTGTGGTGTCGCAGGGTTGAGGTATGGGGTGAGGAGGTATTCACGGAGGGCGTAGCCACTGTCACCTGAATGAGAGGAGCAGAGGGTGAGTGCCTGTGCAGCGCAGCTACTTCATCGCAGTGTAACATTGTGGGCCAAGTGTAAAGTAGGTGTCCTTCACCAAAGTCTCCCCCGGCCAGTCGTGTGTGGAGGCCGCAGTGCCGGAATATGAAGGAGTCATGTGTACTCCCCGGGTACTGTGCCACTATGTCCGTGATGTATGTCTTAGCATTGCACACCATCTGGATGTTGAGGGAGTGGTAGGACTTGCAATTGCGGTACATGTACTCCGTTGCAGCTGATGGGCAGATGTGGATGTGGGTACAGTCAATGCATCCTATCACATGTGGGAAATGCGCAACATTGTAGAATTGATGCTTGGTCTCATCCAAATCCTGTTGGCTGGTGGGAAATTTGATGTGGTGGTGTAGCTGGGTCAGCATTGCGTCTAGGAAACTCCTTAGGCAGCGGGACATGGTGGGCTGGGATATCCCCCCAGCAGCCGCAACTATCCCCTGGAAGCTCCCGGAGGCCAGAAGCTGCAGGCTGCACAATACCTGGACATGTGTGGGCACGGCATTGGTCCGCCTTGTTGGGTGCTGCATCAGGGGGTCAAGGTCCTGAATTAGCTTGATGATCATTGGCCCATTCAGGCGGTACTTTGCGTATATTTGCTCTCTGGTTTGGCCCAGCAGGGTGACCCGCTGGCGGAAAATCCTCTCCTGGATTCTGTGTCTCCTCCGTGCTGCTCACTGTAGCCTTCGCCGCCTGACCACCATGTAGAGTCCTGGCATTGTGAGACTCCTAATGCTGCTGCTGCATCTCCTTAAGTGTGTTTGGTCAGGCCTGCACCTGTTACTGATTGGGCAACGGTTTTTCCAATTTTATTTTACAATGGCTTTGATGGTTACCACCTGCTTTGGGTTGTCCTTAAATTGCGCCTCGCAATCAGCGATTTAGGGTTTTTTCGCAATTTGCGATTTTTCATGAATAGCGATTGCGATTGTATTGTGATTTCGCAATTTAATTTGCAGACTCCGTGGTTTCTCGCAATTTCCGATTCGCTAATGGTCTACTGCCGGGATTCTGCGAATGTTTTTGAGATTTCGCTATTCTGTGTTTGCGATTTCGCTTTTTTCTTCTAGAATACCGATTGTGTCAATTGCGCTCGCAATAGCATTTTCGCAGCTATTGCGCTCTCAATTTTGCTTCATGAATCAGGCTGTATATTACTGGGAGAAAATTTACTTCTGCGAAATATGACAATATAATGGTGTAATATTACATGTAATATTACATGCTAGAAAGTGAGAAAGTTCATGTTTGGTGAATTAGCACTCGTTAACCAGGCCATGTGAATGTCAGAGCTGAACTAAGGTTATTGAAAGGAAGATCTCATAATAATGACAAACAATAAATATTACATTTTTTTCGAATCACATTCTTTAAATATATATCAAATATTTTACATCTCATATTAAATAAGTAAAGCCATTACATCTAATTTATAAAACACGAAATTAAGCAATTCATACATGTGGGGGCAGGCACTTCCTTCGTACAGTTTAATACTAAGGATCATGTTACAAATGGAGCATCATTAATACACAATAAAACTAGATTAGGCTTAAAATATAATTCAAGAATCATAAAGTGTTTGGGCGCAGTTGAGTTCAGACCCAGGGGGAATATGTAATTTCCACGGCCATTAGAGACGGCAGACATTTCTCCTCATGCAAAACATCCCATGGCTTTAAAGGTAGAAAGGACTTGCACCAGTTTCGTTGCACGTCAGAGCTGATTGAAAAGAACTTACAAGTATTTTACTCAAACGACATGCAAACCAGAACTGGATTGGAACGGACACTGGATTAGAAATGACACATATTCACAATAATGGGCTCAGGAGCAAGCGACTGGTCTATCGCACATGATGGCGATACCCTACGTAAGGCCATCATTGCAATGTACAGCTGTTTGAATCTTTTTTTTCAGGGCTTCACACCTGTGACTTCCCAAGGAATAAATAGGACACTAATATGTAGGATGGGAGGTCTCTGTCTATTATAGCCAATTACATATCCTCAATATCAAATAATGCACGGCCTTGTCACTAAATCAAAAATGCTATCAGCCTCATAGAAAGGAAGGGATCACCTATAGAAGTTTGTAATTGATTAACTTTTCTGACTCTTTTCAATTCATTATACTTGTCCAATTACATAAGATACCTTTCACAGAGAATCTAGTGTAGTTTGTGCAAACCTTTTTTTATAAGTTTCCATTCAGAAGGATACAACTCAGACCGCGGCTGGTAACACCACCCTTCCTCTCAAAAAGAACACATCTTTATTACCATGAAGCTGCAAATAAGGCCAACAAGTAAGGTAACACAGTGTCTCCCATGCGGCCTTTAGATTTACTCGTTATACAATTACACGTCTTTCTGGTCGCAGGCACACTGGTAGGACGGATTGTTCTTTAGCTGACTGCCCCTCGCTTGACTTCAGAGTACAGGAGATCCCCAACCTGTCTATTCAGTGACAGGCACCTCAAGACCAACATTAACTATTCAGGAATGGTTGTTTTTTAACAAAAAGTAAGGGAACTGTTTTTGGAAATGTAAAAAAACAAGATTGGGGACATCTCGTGCACTTTAACCACTGAACAGACATAGGAGATATTAACATAGAGCACGCAAAGGTTAGTATTTCCCCAGAAAAAGATTGTTGTGCTGCCAACTCCACTCAGAGGAAGCTAAGGGCCATCTCTGCCGCAAGGTATTGTTTATATTCTGGTCTGACGCTAAACATGCACCTCTGTTTTTTAGGTGAGATTTCTAGTGAAGAGTAACCTGCCCTAAAAATGGCTGCCCATAAGCTTCTGTCGCACTCTGACTCTGGAAGCACTTTAAATAGCTTGAAAAGTGGGTACTTTTTCATAGGCTGTGTGAGGAGGGCTGGCGATCCCGCCTCCATGTTACATTCCCCTCTATTAATCCAGATAAAGTCTAGACTGCTCGTTGCAGCAACTCTAGGAATTTGCTGTGACAGATGTTGTTTATGGCTCAAAGAACATGATAGCACTCATCATGGGAAGAAAGGCAAGTTCTGCAAAATATTCCATGGCTATCCTATCCTGTCATTGTGTTTATTAATTTAACACACATTACTTTTGATACAGAAAATTAGAGATTTCTTACGAGACAACAGAACACACTTTTATCAGACAGTATTCAAAATGTTATTTTTCAATTCTGTACCTAGCTTTGCTTTTCATGGAAGATCGGCAAGATTATTTTGTGGGAGACATGTTTTAAGTTTAATTTTACGTTTTGTTTTTGTGTATATTTGTACAGCACTTTCCCTGCTGTTGCTTAGGTTGGAGTGGGAATATAAAAGCTGACCCCCCTATTGTTGTTTGGGTTGTGGTGGAAGTAGTAAATCTGATTCCTCCAAAGTCTAATACTTTCACCAATGTTACTTATGTTGATGTGGGCAAGACATCCTGCCCCTTCCACGGACCAACGCTTTTCCTACTGTTGCTTAGATTGGAGTGGGAATAGAAAATCTTAACCCTCCAAAGTCAAACACTCTCTCTACTGTTGCTTAGGTTGGAGTGGGAATATTGCAAGTCTGTCCCCTCCAAGTCCAAAACTTTCATTAATGTTGCATAGGTTGGAGTGGGAACAGTAAATCTGACCCTCTCCAAAGTCCAATGATTTACCTGCTGTTGCTTAGGCTAGAGTGGGAATTGTAAGTATTACCCTTCCATAGTCCAGCACATTCCCTACTGTTACTCAGTTTGGAGGTTGGGTTGGAGTAAGAATAGTAAATCTCACACTCCAAGGTCTAACACTTTCACTTCTGTGCTGAGTGGGAGATCATTTTAATCTTATATTGTGCAATACCTTCCCTACCCCTTTTGGGTTGAAGTGGGCGTGGTACATTTTATTTTTCAAAATGTAAATTTTTTGCCACTTTTTGGTTGAATTTGGAATGTTCATTTAGTTTTATGTTTTAGGTTTATTTGATATTTTAATAGAGTTTGTTTGATATGTATTTCTTTTTAGGGTTATAATTTGGAAGTATATTGTAAAATTTGTTTAGTTAAAGATATATCTATTTTATCAATTGCACTTTTCTATATTAATATTTTCAAATTTTTATAATGTTTTTATTTTAATTGTTATTTTGTCCTTTTTTTATTTTTGCGGTTTTATTTTGCAATATTTTATTGCAAATAAATATTTGTATTTTATTTAGTAATTTATTTCAGCGATACAAATCTTACTCATATTTTAAAATATAATTAATTAGTAGTTGTATTACATAATGTTTTACATTTTCTTATACATATTTTTTATTATAAATGTATATTATAAATATATTTTGTTTGTAATCTTTATTCATATTTGTTTCTGTTTTATTTTTTAAAACATCTTTTTATTCAATCATATGGTGAATATTATATAGTTATTTGTTCATTTAAATTCTTTTAGTTATAGATTTTATAAACATATATTACTTTATTTTTAAATGTTTAACTATATATAAATGAAATTAAAATTTTTAAATACTTTAAAATATATATACTTACCTGCATAATGTAAATTTGACTACCATGATATTTTATAGATAACATTTTTGTAGTTTACACTGTAAGTATGTAAAGTCGATATTTAGTAACAATATTTTTGCTGTGATATTTGTGTATCGTGATATCTTTTAAATCGATATTTACATCATAGAAGTATTGAAGGATGACTACATGTGCTGTCTGGAAGGAAGGCCGTCTTGTTATAGCTGTGTTGAAGACACAGAAAGAGGCCTACATGTTCCCTCCATGCAGCCATATTTATATATTTCCTTTCTGACTGAGATCTCACATTGTTGAATGAGAAAAACAAGGGATAAAACTGGCAAAAAACGCTAATTCTATCTGCTCTCACTGGCACCTGACAATATTTTGAGAAAACTGTGTCCAATGATGTAGAAGTGCTTGGAGCCATTAGAGTCGAGAGAGGCGCTCAGCTTAAAGTCAAACAAACCACAAGTGCAGGTCAGTAGGGGTGGCAAAGGATACATAATACAGCACCAACCAGAGCAGAACAGATTCAAACTAGTAGGATAATAGTTGGGGAGGAGGTAGGATGGGCACACAGTAACAATGGCAAGTGAGTGGGACGGACTCTTTTCTGTTGGTGTTCATGCAAATAAAAGAAAGCAAATAAAATGTTGTCACTCAGGAGCCTCACATTCCAAACACTGAATAGCTGCCTTTGGTCTAACCAAATATCTAATTGAAATGTCAGCACAGCTAATGTCTGAAGAGTGCTAATTCATTACCCATGCTATGCATGCTAATTGTGGACAGAACCAGAATGTCAATGACACTTCAATTAACGTTTGACCAGGGGAGAACCAAATTATAGGGTCGATTAGGATCGCGGACGGACTTGCGTCCGTCCGCGACCCCAGAGCAGGAGGGAACCTCCGCATGGCATGCGGAGTTCCCTCCTGTGCAATTAGGATGTGACCGCCACCCTGGCGGTCACATCCTCTATTTTTAACATTGCGGCGGGTGCAGCTTCAAGCTGCACCTGCGGCAATGTTAAAAATGCACGCATTGCATTTGCATGCAGAAAGAGGCAGGCACCGAGCGGTACCTGCCCCGTTCTGCATGCAAATGCAGGGGGGTACCTTAGGTACCCCCCATGTGCACCCCCCACCCCCCTTCACCTAGGGGGCCCGCAACGGGCCCCCGCATTGAAGTTCCGTATGCTTTTCCACGGCGGAAAACCCGCCGCGGAAAAGCATAACTCACTGGCCATCCTAATATGGTGGACGGTGTCTGGAAGACACCGTCACCATATTAGAGCTTTTCCGCCGTGGTTGTAATCCGACCGCGGCGGAAAAGCTGCGGACGGAAACCAGGACCCACCAGCCATCCTAATGTGGCGGTGGGTCTTTGGTCAGTCCGCTGCGGTTTTTCCGCATCCTCGGGGCCGGCGGTGGCTTCCGCCGGCCCCGAGGATGCGGAAATACCGCAATCATAATGACCCCCTTAGTGTCAGGGCTGACTAAATTATGTGTTAATGAAAGGCAAATTATGCAGTATAATGTGAAACATGTTTTGAGAGCATTACTTCATTATTTTATAACTTTTACACATGGCAAAACTCTTTGGGCAAAGATTGCACCTCATTAGAACAAGCTTAACAACGAAATACAAAAATAAGCACCTGAAAGATGACCAGTTACCTTTTGCGAAGAGCCTTCCACTGTGGGCAAATACATGCCACGTTTTTAGTAACTTTTGAACCATTTGAGGAATGTCTGACATAATATCGACAGACAAAATATCTACATACAAAAATATCGGCACAAAAATATCGAAATCAAAAATATTGGAGTCATATCTTCATAAAGGTAAGTACAAAAATATCGAAAAATTAATATCTTAGTACAAAAATATCGAAATTAAAAATATCGTTTTTTAAAATGTATTAATAATAATGTAAAAATAATTTTAAAATACATATAATTTTACAAATATTAAATAAAAATATTAAAACATAATTAAAAAATTAAAACTAATACATATACATTTAAAATAAATTAAACACTTAATAATTTAATGTAATTTTATTTTTTTTAAATTTCATTTAATTGATTTAATTTAAATTTATTTTATTTTTACCCTGTACGCCTGTACCCCAAAAACCCAAAACTGACCCTGAACCCTAAAAATATCCCTGTACCCCAAAAACCCAAAACTGACCCTGAACCCTAAAAATACCCCTTTACCCAAAAACCCAAAACTGACCCTGAACCCTAAAAATACCCCTTTACCCAAAAACTGAAAACTGACCCTGAACCCAAAAAATACCCCTTTACCCAAGAACTGAAAACTGACCCTGAACCCAAAAAATACCCCTTTACCCAAGAACTGAAAACTGACCCTGAACCCTAAAAATACCCCTTTACCCAAAAACTGAAAACTGACCCTGAACCCTAAAAATACCCCTTTACACAAAAACTGAAAACTGACCCTGAACCCAAAAAATACCCCTTTACCCAAGAACTGAAAACTGACCCTGAACCCTAAAAGTACCCCTTTACCCAAAAACCCAAAACTGACACTGAACCCTAAAAATACCCCTTTACCCAAAAACCCAAAACTGACCCTGAACCCTAAAAATACTCCTTTACCCTAAATTAATTAATATTATTTAATTACCAATTAATTATTAATTAACAATAACAATAAAGTAAATATATTAGCACATTAGCTGTAAATAATTGAATTTAATAATTAATATTATTTTTCCCAATTAATTAATTAAGAATAACTAAAAACTTATATATAAAAAATTTACTCTAATTAATGTAATTAACTAATTAATAATAATTTATTACCAACTAATTAATAATATGTACAAAATTATATTAATTAATTAACTAATTAATATTAATTAATTACCAATTAATTATTAAATAAAAATATTTACAAACATATATTAATTAATTAATTATTATTAAATTACTTCCCACCCTATTCCCCTATAAACCCATAACCCGCTACAGAACATATTTATCAATTAATCAATTAATTAAAAATAATTAAAAATTAATTCTCAATTAATTAATTAATAATTCCTACTAATTAATAATTAATTTAACATAATTAAATTACTTCCCACCCTATTCCCCTATAAACCCACAACCCGCTACAGTACTAAAAGACAATATTTAATTAAATTACATTAAAAATAAATAATAAAACATAATAAATACAATATAATATACACAAAATTTATTTAAAAATTGATATTAGTAACATCGAAATTATTTATTTCGATATTATTGACATCGATATTTAAAACTTCGATATTACTAATATCATACTAATATCGATATTAAGACTGTCGATATTACTTACCTTCTATATTATGTCCCATCGATATTTAAACTTCGATATAATTGTATATCGAAATTTAAAACTCGATATTTTGTCGGTGTACCCCATTTGAGCTAGAAACATTCATTTTTTTGTTAAAGTCTGCAGATTATGCAGCAGATGATGGATTATATGCAATCAGCTGTGCAAAATGTGTCAAATCAATAATTATGCAAAAAAAAAGCTGCTGCCACGGAATCACATAATTCCAGTTGCCCTGCCAGTAACTGAAGGAGGCTGACCCAAAGCCCTTATGCATTATTTTATGTACAGTTTTAAATATCATAAAAGATCTGGCAATAAACAACAGCAAAATGTATCATTTAGGCATACCTACAAATCATAATTCAGGCTGTAATTTTTTCTTGGCTTTATTAGCTAAATGTCTATATCTTGACCTCTTCAATAATATCATTAGCCCAGTGCTTTCCAAATTCAGATTTAAGAGATAACAGCCTTCTACATGTTGCGCATAAACATTTTGGCTCTGCTACTCTTGCATATGGTTTGGCAATCCATAATTGGTGGACAATCTCTGTCTCATCTACCACCTAAATTCGGAAACATTTATTTGTTCTTCTTGGCTGAAAATGGCTTTGTTTGAAAAGATCTCAAACATGAATCTTTGATGCTTGCATTCAACAGTGTCTTTCGTTTGCCTGCCCAGTTCTCTTGCTGTTAGCACCAGAAACACTATGGAGTATTAGGTTTGCTCTCTAAAATCCATAATCTTAACAAGTATGGATATACATGTATGAAGGGTACAGGTGTAATGTATTGTTTTCTCTCAATATCTGGGCCACAAGTGCAGACGGAAGGCAAACATTTGTAGTAAATTGTCCAAGAATTATGTTATGTCATACAAATGTAGATATTTTAACACATCCAGTAAATGTTTTTTACCATCTTATTCTGGATCGAGTCAGGATATTTATCAACCACAATGACCAAATCTTCACTTCATTCACAGTCTTTGACTGGTATGTTATGCTATGCAGATTTGTAGAGCGCACTATAACCTAGGATGGTATCCTGGCACTGAGCAGGTGTGAGCCTAACCAGACCAAGTGTCTAGCGGTACTACTCAAAAAGCCAGGGGCCTTATTTATAAAGGCCTTGCGCCACCGGTGCGTCCCTTTTTCCCATTTTAAAAGTGACGCACCGGTGGCGCAAAGCCTTCATAAATAAGGCCCCAGGTCTTTACCTTCTTGTGGAATTCAAGAAGTGAGGAGGAGGCTCTTATGTGTAGAGTAATGTTGTTCCATTCATTAGGAGCGATGTAGGATAATGCTTGGCATCCGGATCAGGTAATAAAAAGCGTAGGAGTACAGGCAAGCGGAGCTGTCTGGAAGGTTTATGAAAGCAGATGCAATTGTTGAGCTACGTTCAATGTTATGCAGTGCCTTGAAAGTGTGGTTGAGGAGTGTCAATAGTGCTCATGTTTGGGGAGCCAGTGGAGACCCTTCAGGTATGGTGTAATGTGAGTGCAGCACGGTAGGTTGAGAGTGACTCTGGCTGCTGAGTTCTAAATGGTCTGCAGCCTTCTGGTGAGATTTTTGTTGATCCCGGCATAGAGGGTGTTCCTGTAGTCCAGCTTGTTTGTGATCAGGGCATGCATGACAGTTTTCCGGGGGTGGTAATTGGAAGCCATTTGAAAATTCTCCTCAGCATCTTCAGGATATGGAAGCATGAGGCAATTATGGCATTGACGTGGGTTGTCATGTCAAGTTTGCTGTTGATGATGATCCCGAGGTTCTTGACGTGGGTGGGTGTGGGGGCATGTCTATCCTTTCTCTGTTGGCCACCAGATGGAGTCCCACAGTTAAATGCTCTTTCCAAAACACATGATTTGTTTTGTGTCAGTGTTCAGCTTTAGACAGTTGATCATTGTCCAGTGGACAATTTCAGTTATGCAGGCAATTAACTTGCTTCGGGTACTTGGCATCTTATCAGTGAGGGAGAGAATGAGTTGAATGTGATCAGCAGAGGAGAGGACATTGATGGTGTGGATGATGCTGGCTAGAGGGATCATGTATTCTGTTAAAGAGGGTTGGGCTCCAGGAGGTGTGGTGAGTAACTTTAGAATGTGGTAGGTATAATAGAAGGGTTATTTGTAAGATAGAATGGTGAGGGGATGATAGAGGAAGTGTTGGAGCGGACGGACGCTATAAGGTGCATCTCCGATGCATAGAGAGCTTTGTTGTACAGCTTACTGCAGTGTCTTTGCATCATTACGATATTGGCAACAAGGATGGACCTGGATAAAGCGTGTGTTAGACGAAGACGAGTTGTGCAGCCCCAGCGAAGCGTTTCACATATATGTCATGCAGTGGCATTTTCAAATGTCGAATCATCAAATTGGAATAGTGTGACATAGAGGAGCGTCTTAGCACCTCTTCTGCTGCAGGTATAGCTACACCGACACTTCTATTATAATTTTTGGCCGGGTGTTCCCTTCAGCGGGTTCAGTGGCAGTTTACCAGTGTTTCTGCCACACATCATCGGCACGCAGGGAGGTGTATGTCAGTGACGTCTAACCTCTGCCTGCTCTCTGCGGTCAGGACGTGCCGCCATCTTGGTGGTAACGATTGTTATCAGCAACACTGACAGCTACTATCACTGGCTACAATCAGCGCATTAGATCCTATGTGCTGAATTTACACTGCGCATCGGCCGATACCGATCAGCGCATGGTAAATGCCGCACTGACTCCAAGCTACAGCGGCCTACTACTGGAGATACATTGGTATATCAGGCCCAGTGAGACTCAGGTGCAGCATTTTCAAAATGGTGGCTGGCGGCGTCTGGTTGTCAAATGACAAAGGTACATTTCTCAGTATTTTGTGAGACACAATGACAGCCTTTCTTAAGGGCAGTTATTGGTGTCTGGTGAAAATTGACAAAAGTACATTCCTCAGCATTTTGTTTTAAGCTGGTGAGGTGTTGTCAACACACTATGCAATTTACAATAGTACATTCCTCAGTATTTTTTAAAATCTTGTTAAGTATTTTTTTTGGGTGACTATTGATATGCTGAATGCATAAACTTTACAGCCTTACATATTAGGAAACACCTTTAAAGCTCCTTAGTATCATCTTCAGTCTCTGCAGAATCCGCTGCATAGTTACAAAACGATAAGTATTCTAGTGCATCATTCATGTTGAGTGCTTTGAATTTACAGATGCCACAAGCATTTTTACCAGCTAAAGGTGAACCATCTATGAGATTGCAAGACTGGAAAGAATACTTTTGTAATTACATAGATACCTTTGAAGAAGAGGATTTACACCAGAAAAGAAGAAAACATATTATTACATTGTTTAAGTCCTGATTAGGTCAAAACATAAAATGAAATTGAGAAAATGGGCAGACAAGAGGGTGATGGTGATGTTTTTACACATGTATTGGAGGATCTCGAGGCACATTTCTCCCCGGTGGTGTGTGTGGCTGTGGACAGATTCAACTTTTTCCAACACAAGCAAGTAAAAAACAAAAATACTGATGGATACGTTGCAGAACTTAAACATTTGTCCTTAACTTGCAGAATTGGGCCTTTGCAGGAAGTGTTGATTTGGGACCAAATTATTATGCATGCTAGCAATACCAATATACAGGATATCTTATTGGTTAATGGGGAGGCTCCTTTAAAGGAGGTTAGAGCATTTGTGAAAAAAGGTGAACTCATAGGTAGATGTGCCAAAGCTGTAGTAGAAGAAGTTCAGAGTGAGAGAAAATTGGTCAATATTGTTAAGGGTATAAAAAAAAACAAATGTAATGTGTACACTTCTAGGAAGGTTGGGCAAGACACTTCTACATCTAGCAGTAAGTCTAGTAGTAAGTCTGATGCAAAAATGGAGAGTGAAGAGGCTGTGAGGAAGTGTGGCAGTAAGGAACATTTAGACTCAAAAAGTGTCCAGCCAGTAATAAAAAATGTGCTATTTGTGGAATTTTTGGGCACTACGCCAAAGTGGGAAATGGCCACTACAACACAGCCGTTTCCACGCACACCATAACCACGCATGCGTTGTAAAGCATGCGTGGTTACAACGAGAAGCCTTTACTAAGCATACCTTTACTACAAAATACGTAGTAAAGGCATGTGTGCTAAAGTAAAAAAAAAAGGGGGGGCTTGAGGGGGATCTCCCCCCCCAAAAAAGCGTGGGTTTAAAAAGTAAAAAAACAAACCTGTTTGTGAAAAAGAAAGAAAAAGATGTGAAGGAGATCGGCGTCTTAAGGGGAAACGGAAAAACACTTCCGCTTCCTCCTAATGACGTACAACGTCATCACGGAAAAACAAGAAGAGGAGAGGTATGGAGGAATGAGCGGGTGGTGTAGTGGAGAGTTAAATAAAAAAAGTAAATTTTTAGGGTGAAAATCCTTTGACATGAGAATACCATTTACATGCATACTTTTACAACGAAAATCGTTGTAAAAGTATGCATGTAAAAGGTATTTTTGTGGTGAAGGATATGCGTGGTGATTGTATTCCTGTTGTAACGCATGCGTGGTAAAGGCATGCGCTACAACGGAATGCGTTGTAAAATCATACAACTCGCCAAAGTATATAAAAGGAAAACATATAATTCTGTTAAATTTGTTCAGGAAGAAGAGGATTCAGAACTTGATATACAAGGAGAAGATTTGGATGCAAACATAGCATTTTGTGTAGAGTATGCTGTACTAAATGTTGGTTGCACTATCAGAAAGAAACCAATTTGTGGGTTGAGTGTGGATGGAGTTATAGTGAGTGTAGTAGTAGATTCAGGTTCTTGTCTGGAAAGAATTTTTCAGTAACGTGCCAATTCATGCATTGAAGTAACCTGATATAAGAGCACAAACATACACAGGAGAACATATTGATTTAATAGGTGTTGGAGGTCAAGTTTAAGGGAGGAAAAGCAACTTGCAAAATTTATGTTTCAAAAACGGTCCATCTGTGTTCGGGTGGTATGACCAGGGAGATTTGGGGTTTATTCTGGACTGCAACAACATCCATCCGATGCTTACGATTTAAAAAGAAAAGAACAGGCAAAATAATTTTAGGAGAGTTTCCTTGTGTGTTCTCTGGAAAGGTGGGCAAATTGAATGATTTTAGCAAGAGATTAAATTAAAGTCCACAGCTGTACCCTGTGTCCATAAAGTTAGGCACATACCAATGTCCATTAGGGATGAGGTCACTCAAAAATTTTAAAAACTGATTAAGAATGGAATAATTAAACAAGTAGAGTCAGCAGAATGGGTTAGTCTCTTAGTCGTAGTTACAAAATCCAATGGTAAGGACAGTTTATGTGTAGACCTTAAAAAACTAAATAAAACATCTTGGTTGATCAGTACGCCTTGCCAAAGATGAATGAAATGTTGGCAAATGTCAAAGGTGCACACTTTGTTTTCAAAATTAGACTTAAAGTCTCCCTACCACTGGGTTCAATTGCATCCAGATTGTAGGAAGTTAACTACATTCATCACACCCATTGGGTGTTTTTAATTTCTAAGAGTTCCTTAAGGGCTTGCAAAACCAGCTGCAATGTTTCAAAGTATCCTTGGTAAACTCTTTGACGGTATTGGGAATGTTATGTTCTTCAACGATGACATTCTGGTAAGGGGTGGATCCAAAGAAGAACATGATGATAAGTTAAGACAAGTCCTCAGAAATATTGGAACAGAAATGTCTCACTGTGGAATTTGGAAAGTATAAGTTTGCCAAAGAGGAAAGAACGCACTTGGGGCACAATATTAGTGGCAAGGAAATCAAGCTCCAGGAGGCATTAATTGATGCAATTTGTAACTCTCTTCTGCCCTGAAGTAAGGAAGATGTAAGTGCGTTTCTAGGACTAGTTGAGTTTTACTCATCATTACTACAGAAAACATACAATGTTATAAACCTGTTAAAAACAAGGTAAACTTTGAATGGTCTGTGGAGTGTCAAAATGAATGTGTTGCACTCAAAGAAAACATTTGTAATGTACCAAGTTTAAAAAGTTTTGATCCCCAATGCAAAATTTGTGTGACTTCACATGCTAGTAAGAAAGGATATGGTGCTGTGCTTTCCCAAATGGATGAGCAGGTGTATGAATGGTTTGTTTTTTGCCTTGTGTGCTCTTTCACCTGCAGAAGAAAGATATGCAGTCAAAGAAAGAGAGACATTAGCCTGTGTTTGGGGGTTGACTCATTTTAAACAATTTGTATGGGATTATAATTTAACACTTAAAACAGATCACAAACCTTTAACAAAATGTCTTATCACTCTCGGACTACAAACAGCGTCTCCTTGTTTAGCACGTATGTCCATATAATTACTAGATTTTATTTATGACGTGAAATACATTCCAGGTGTCAATAACAGAATTGCCGATTTCTTAAGTCGTATGCCTCTTCCGTCAGAGGACAGTTGTGAGAATGTCCTTTTTGATGGTTGTTTTGCAGGTGTATTTGATGAAGGAATGAAGAGAATTGATAAAGAGAAATAGAGAGAGCAAATGAGATTGAACAGTAGTGTACAAATGGTTTTAAAATACATTAAGGAAGGTTAGTCGGAACATGAGAAGTGATATTTGTACATTTTGGCAAATTCATAACGAATTAAGCAAGGAGAATAGGGCTCTACTCAGATGTGGTAGATTTGTTCCACCATGTGGAGTAAGGAAGGAGATTCCTCGGAACTAGCCACAAAGGACATTTAGACAGTTCTCAAATGAAGGAAAGAATGAAAAATGTATATTGGTGGCCAGGTTTATATATGGACATAGAAAAGTTAGTGACAGTATGCATGTAGTGCAATAGTTCTGATAAAGCACTCAAAACTTTTTGTCCACCTGTGTTGCTAATTTTTTGTCCTAATATGCCATATGATAAAATTGGTATTGATATCATAAGCCCCATTGAGAATAATATCTATGAAAAAATATATGTTATTGTAGCTATGGATCATTTCTCCAAATAGCTAGAAATAGAAATTGTCAGGAAAGCAGATTCTGATTGCATTATACATTTTTTAAACAGAATTTCTTTTAAACGAAGGATTGCCGAAACACCATATATCTGATTATGGACCACAATTTGTGTCGGATGCTTAAAAAACATTTATGATGAGGAATGGTATCCAGCCATATCAGTCTATCATTCTGCGGGGAACGACCTAGTGGAGTGCTTTAATAGAGTAATTAAGGGCTCAATACAAATAGCTATAAGTGGCAAAAGCAATTGGGAGATTGAAATTATTAAAATGTTATCAGCATATAGGATTATCCCTAATTCCAGGACTGACAAAAGCCCGTTTGTAACCATGAGACGGAGAGAACCTTTACGTAAGGACACAGCCTGGATGTCAGTATCTGGGCAGGTAGAGTGGTCACCTGAAAATGTAAAAAAAATGATGTTGACTAAACAAACTTACAATGAGTATCACAATAAAAGATAGGGTGTTAAACTGGTTCCTTTGGATGTTGGTGATTGGGTAAAAGTAAAATTGGATGCTAAACTTAAAAACAGGATAAAGTAGATTGACAGAATATTTGAGAGTTTACAAGCTGTTCAGTAATTCTGCATTATTGTGTGATGGCAAAGTGTGGTATCTAAGCAGATTGACAAGACGCAAGAAGACTGGACGTGTGTGTGATAAGATCAAAGGAGATTGAATCAATGAACGAAATTATGATTGGATGAAAGAGAATGAGATGGAACAGAAGGATGAAATGTCTGCTAATAAAAGAAGGGGGAAGCTCCGTTTGGTGCTCAGGTTGGTGGTCAAGTAGATGGAAAGGATAATTTGAGTTTTAATGTTGATAGACAGTACTAGGATGTCACAACTAGTGAGTTTCAGGCAAGATGTGAAAGAGAAGTTTGCAAACTAAAAAAATACGAGGATTTAATTTGTACATAGGAAGTTTTGGATTTTGAGGCGGAAGAACTCGTTTCTAGTTCATTCAAAATATTTATGTGTTTATTATTTTTCATACTTTTTCTTTTTTTATATATTTAGGTGGAAGATATGTGGTGAGGTAACTATATAATGTGGTAGGTAAAATAGAATGGTTATGTGTAAGATGGAATGGTGAGGAGATGACGGAGGAAGTGTTGGAGCAGACAGCCGTTATCAGCTGTATCTATGCATAGAGAACTAAGTTGTATATGCTGGGGCTGAATAAAGAGAACAACTTACTGAAGTGCCTTCTCATCTTTATGCTAGGAGGATCCTTGCAGATCTCGGCAGATTAGGTCGGGGTTGTTCGAGGTGCACGGTGCCAGACTGACTGACTGTGTTCTTCCAGTCAGGAATGAGAAGATCCGTTGGAACAAGTGTACCTAGATTCCAATGTCATGTAAGTGTTGGGGGAAGATGGGGTGGGCAACCATGTCAAACTCTGTCTACAGGTCCCAGATGTCTCCTCTGCTGAGAATCATGCGGATGTCATCTGTGGCAGCGATGATAGCAGTGTCCATGTTGTGTGTTGGTCTGAAACCAGACTGAGTGGTGTTAAGGAGTTGGTGGTTGTTGAGGTATTCAGTGAGGCATCTGTTGATGATTTTCTTTAAGACTTTGGCTGGGAGTGGGAGCAATAAGATCGGCCTGTAGATGGTGAACTCTATGGAGGACGCGGAGAGTTTCTTCAGCAATGAGAGGACAGTTGCATGCTTCCAAGTGTCTGAGAACGTTCTGGAAGAGGATCAGGTGGGGGCACTCAAAATGGATGAGAGTATGGTGCCGATGGGATTCAGTCCTCTGCAGTATGTGTGGTGGGAGCAGGGATTCCATGGGGCCCCTTAGTGGATGAACTTCATGGTGGTGGAGATTTCTTCTGAGGTGATGATGGGCCAAGTAGTTAGCATTGGTTCTTTGAATAATATCGAGAGGCGTTTGGCGTGGGATGTCGGGTCTGGTTGCAGGTTGAAGTTGCTGTAAATTGCAGTGATTATGTTGCTGAAGAATTGAGAGGGATTGATACAGAGTCTCTCGCTGCTGAGGTAAAATCCTTCACAATGGCAAATATTTCTTTGCTTCTTTTGGTGCTGACATCGATGCGTTGTAGCGTCCTAAGACAGATTTGAACATTCTCCTATCTGGTCCTACTTGATGTACTTTACCATACTTTCAGAGACATTTTTTTAACACCACTCTCATTGTTGGTCTGTGGAAAGCAACTTGGCTACTTTTACGAGGTGGCAGCCAATGCTTAATATCCTAATCTAAACGTAACTTAGTCACATGAAGCTGATAAAAGTGAATTTTGATATAGCGCTGTCTACCAAACAACTGATTTGATTGGTAAATTTATATAGTGCACGAATGCCCGAGGGCATCTTGGTGCTAGAGTTGGTAGGACAAAGTGATCCTGTTATAATATACCGACTGCCTAATTAGTAAAGAGCCATGTTTTTAATGCCCTTCTGAAAGACGTAAGCGAAGTGCTGCTCTTTATAACGATGGAAAGAAGGTTCCAGATTTTAACTGCCCCTGTCCCTAGGAGGAAACTTCTTCCTGCCCACTGAAGCTGCTTGAACTTTGGTGTTTGTAACAGTTTTAAATGGGTTGATATTAGACCTCTGGCCGGCACATACCAGTTCAGATTAGTCCTCAAAAACTGAGGCCCTTTGCTGTGTAGAGCTTTAAAGGCCAGACACTGTGATTTAAATGTAATCCTTTTGTCCACAGGCAGCCAACGGAGGGCTCTCGATCTGTGGGACACTGACTCATACCAAAGGATATCCAGTACTAATATAGCTGCTTTATTCTGCAGTCTTTGCAGTTTTAGTAAGTATTGAAATTGGATCCCCATATATAAGGCATTGTCATAGTCCAATCTGGATAGGGTCAGTGCTGTAACTACTGTTTTAGTACATCAGGGGGGATAAATAGATGAATACTTCTAATCATTTTTAAAATGATCCAGATGGTGGAGGATAACTTGTTAATCTGACTATTAAAAACCAGATTGTCATCGAAGATGAACCTCAGATTTTTTACCTTGGGCACTGGTGTTGGGCATTCGCCCAAACTGGCCGGCCACCATCTTGGAGACCAGAAGGATGCATCTGATCCTAACAGCTTGACTTCGGTTTTATCACCGTTCAGTTTCAAACAGTCAGACTGCACCCATTGGTTTTACCTGTGTCATACAACAGTTGAAGCGATCAGCTGTCTCCTCCACATCACTTGAGAATGACACCACCACTTGTATGTCGTCTGCATAGGAGACAGTCGAAAACTCGAACTGCCTAATGATCGAGGCCAACGGAGACACATATATGTTGAAAAGTGTGGGGCCCAGAGAGGAGACCTGAGGTACCCCCAGTTTAAAAGACTTGGAAGTAGAGGCTCCCAGCTTGACCAAGAAAGTTCTATTTGCTAGGTTAGATGACAGTAGAGTGAGGGCAGAGTCTTGGATCCCCAGCTCTCTTAGTCGGTTAGAGAGTATTTCGTGGTTCACAGTATCCAAGGCCGCTGATAGAGCTAATAAAACCAAGGTGGCCTTCCCCCCGTATCTAGAAGTAACCTAAGTTCCTCTGCCGCCATGACCAGAGCCATTTCTGTTCCATGTCCCTCCCTGAATCCATATTGTGAAGGGTCCCGGAGGTTCCTAGATGAGATAAAGGCAGAGAGTAGTATATTGAGCAGTTTCTCAAATACTTTAGCTGGAAATGGAATTCTGGAGATCGGGTGTTAATTACTAGGCTCTTTAAGATTAGGCATGGGCGGAAAATCCGTTCCGCTCGCGGATTTTGCGGATTTTCGGGAAATCCGCAATCCGCGAGATTTGCGAATTTCCTGAAAAATCCGCAAATCCGCGAGCAGCGGATTTTGCTCGCACTGCTCGCACTGTTCGCGTGAGTTCGCGCCCCGCGAATAAGTGCGAAATTGCAGAAATACGATTTTAGCAAAACTGAAAGTAACTACTTACCAGGTTCAAAAGTTCAGGCTCATCATTAGTAGCCATTTCCTGTAGTGCTTCCTGAGGGGCCCCTCCAGAGTTCAGTTGCCAGTTGCAACTATTATGTGACCCTGCTCTGAACCTCAGAATAGTTACACATATGCCACAAAGGTCCTGAATTACAGCTAAGGGAGACAAGCAGGAGCCAGGCTGGAAGTTAAAATCCATTAATCAGCCCCTAATTCATTATTGTCAGTTGGGGCAGGGCAGGTGTTGTAACTAAATTTGCAACAATGAAAGCACTTAGCAAGTGCAAAAGATCACTAATCAGGGCGCACTAAGGAAGCAGGTGCCAGCTAAAAAAATATTCTGTGACACATTAATCAGCCCCAAATTAATTCAGGTCACTTGAGGCAGGGAAGGTGTGCTTTGCTTTGCCAAAAATAATGTACACTGGACAACCAGAGGGTGTGGTGATGAAACAGAGGGTGGCATGGGTGGGCCAGAGGGTGGCATGAGTAGTCAGAGAGTGGCAGTGGTGACAGAGAGTGGCAGTGATGAAGAAGAGTGTCCCAAACAGGTTGGACACGTAGAAACAACAAGTTCGCAAAACTTGCGACCCGACAGGTAAGTTCGCAAATTGCGAAATTGTAAAAACCCTCGCGAACTGGCAGAAACACGGGCGAACACAAAAAAAAAAAAAAATCCGCAAATTCGCGGGAATTCGCGGATTTTGCGGATTGCGAGTTTGCAAATCCGCAAATTCGCGGATTGCCAATCCGCAAAATCCGCTCATGCTTATTTAAGATCCAGATTCTACTTTTTAAGCCTCTGGATAGAAGGCCGACTGAATTATCTCGTTAAACACTAGACATAGTTGTTCACTTAATTTTCTGGGAACAAATGCAGTACTTTGGATGGACAAGGGTCTGTTGGCGCCCCTGACCTGGTTGTCTTCACCACCTGAATCATCTGTTCTACTGAAGAGGGAGAGAAACTGAAGCCCGTGTTGGGCGTAGAGGTGTCCAAGCCTAGCTCAGTGACCATGGAAGTAGAGTAGTTGCCAATCTTAAAGGATTTATAGACTGTTGAGACTTTGGCAAGGAAAAACTGTCCCAGAGTGTTGCAAAATTCAACACGGCTGTCCATCTGAGTTGTAGCTGGGCGATTCTCTAGTTTTTTTACTGTTGAGAAGAGCTCCTTACTGGAGTTCTTTACCTCAAGATTTTTTGTTGTAAAGTAATTACTTTTTTCCTCTATTACCAATTTCTTGTGAACAGCCAATGTTCGTGCATATTTAGTCTTCCCAACTCTTTTTAAGTTCAGAATAAAGTTTATTGAACAGAAAGAGGTGTCAATACAATAAAACAAATGATATAAAAAAGGAGCAAAATAAATTGGAGAATCTTTGCATAAATATACATACAAGAGGTACAATGAATCTGTCAATCAGGTGAAAATTAGGTGAGAGCATATATTGAAAAAGAGAAAGGAAAATAATAATATATATGTTATATATAAGAATAATTAGGAACGAGAAGGTCATTCAAGGAGGTTTGGGAACATCTTGCTGAGTTGGGAGCAAATGAAATGACTTTTTAGCCGAAGCATCAAGGTATACTGTCATAGGAAGCCATAAAATAGTGCGTTTCGTTGCTAACTGATGAGGAAAAACAAAAGCAGTATCCAACCTATGGTTATGACATACATTATACCACCATGCTTTAATCGATACCTTCGTAAAATCTTTCCAGTTGGCAGTGATTTGTTGGAATGCAACCGCTATCAGCAAGTCAACAATTCGTATGTCTGAAGTAACTTGGTCCCAACATGGAGAGAGACTACCAAGAAAAATATGAATAAAGGCAAAAGGGATTTGGGTATGAAAGATATCATTAATTTGGGACCAGATTCGCTCCCAGAAGTCTTGAATAATAGTGCAGGAGAAAAGCATGTGGAATAAAGTAGCAGTGGGAGCAGAGCAAGACCAAAAGAGGTCAGGAACAGAAGAAAATCTGTTGTGAAGCAGATGCGGTGTAAAAAGGAGTCTGTTATAGATGAAAAATAGAGTTTGAGTTAGAGTGGCAGACCTGGAGGACTTACGAAGTTTGACCCAGAGCTTGTCCCAAAGCGGAATAGGCCAGGAAGTTTCAAAGTCACTTTCCCATTGCTCCTCTACTTTAGATTTTGAGCGAGGAAGAGACTTGGAGCGCAGGAATGCATAGATAAGGGAAGCTTTGGAGTGAGTAGTAAGGAAAGAGTGGAGTTGTGAAGTGGGAGTGGGAGATGAAGAAAGATTGTGAGAATGCAGAATCTGGGTGTAAATAGGCAAGATTGCTTCTTTCAATAAAAGATAGTTACGAGCAAAGGAAGCAGGTGAATCAAAAGAGAGGCGTAGCATGGGAAAGGATAAAAAGGTGGATTGAGAGAAAAGTTGAGTTTGCCCTTAATAAGGATATTGTTATTATGCCAAATAGTAGAGGATCAAAAATCAGCAACAGAGGAAGGAATGGTTGGGGAGGAGGCTAGGAGTAGCTTGGTGGTGTGTTTATGTATGGGAATGGATGATATCTGTGGTTTGCGAGAGAAAGATAGAAATTCAGCAAAAGTAAAAGGGGAAAGAGAAAGACGTTCTATAGTAACCCAAAGAGGACAGGGGTTTTTGGGATCACGCAGCCAGAAAGAAGCTTGGCATAAAAAAAAAGCTTTATGATAGGTCGGAAAGTCAGGGAAATTGACACCTCCTTCTGATTTAGGACGTGACAATCGGAAAAGAGACATCCGAGGTTTTTTGCCTGACCAGAGAAAGGAAGTGAGAATAGAGTGAATCTTTCTAAAAAATGTCATGGGAATAGAGACAGGGATATTGGAGATGGTATATAAAACAATAGGTGACAGCATCATTTTAATAGTATCAAGGCGTCCCCACCAGGAGAGATATAGTGGGTGCCATTTGGTAGTAAGATCAGTTAATTTCTGGATACATTTATTAAGGCAAAGTGAGATCGTATCCGTGATGGAGGGAGTAACGTGTAAACCTAAATATTTGATATGAGAGGAGCTCCAGGTGAAATTGGATTCAGCAAAGTCTGGTTTGAAAGTGAAGTTAGTGAGGGGCAAAATTTTGCATTTGTCATTGTTTAGTTTATATCCAGAAATCAGCGAATATTCATGAACTTCAGAAAGAAAGGCAGGGATAGAAACAGTAGGATTAGAGATAAAGAGCAAAATATCATCAGCGTAAGCAGCAAGCTTAATATGAGATTGTGAAAAGTGAAAGCCGTGAATGTCAGAGATTTGTCTAAGTTTGGAAAGGAAAGGCTCTAGAGCTAAGTTAAAGAGAAATGGAGATAATGGGCAGCCCTGTCGAACGCCTCTACCCAAATCAAAGAAGGGGGAAACCAGACCATTTGCACAAACCGCTGCTCTAGGATTGGAATAAAGAAAGGAAATTAAAGAAATACATTTGGGACCAAAGCCAAACCACTTAAGGGCAGAGAATAGATAGGTCCATTCTACTCTATCAAACGCTTTTTCTGCGTCCAGGGCAATAGCTGCTAAGGAGCCTGAAAAGCGTGAAGATTTGGACAAAACGTTAAACAAAAGCCTAGTATTATCTGTAATAAAACGGTCTTTAACAAAACCTGATTGCTCAGGACCAAGTAAATCAGGTAAAAAGGAGTCTAATCGGGCTGCAAGAGATTTGGCATAAATCTTATAATCAATGTTGACAAGGGAAATTGGTCTATAATTTTTACAGTATCTAGAATCTTTACCCTCCTTAGGAATAAAGCAAATGTGGGCATCAGCAAAGGTACCTGAAGAACCGCCTAAGGTAACAAAGGAGTCAATAAGAGAATGCAACTTGGGAATCAATAATGCGGAAAAATGAAGATAAAACTCAACAGTGAAACCATCAGGTCCTGGAGCTTTATCTTTTTTAAGGGAATTGAGAGCAGAGAGTAACTCCTTTTGGGAAACATCCAAGTCCAGAGAAGTTAAGTCAATGGGAAAATGGTCTGGTTTGCGAATGGTAGAGAAAAAAGCAGAGAGAGATTGAGCAGTAGGATGAGTTTCAGAGGAGTAGAGGGTGGAATACAAATGAGAAAATTCATCGAGAATATCAGCATCTTTGTGTTGAGGGATATAATTTTCATCAAATACAGATTCAATATTGAGCTTATTATGCTTAATTTTTAAGTAATTAGCTAGAATTTTCCCTGCTTTATTTTTCCCACCATAAAATTTAGAACTAGATTTCAACAAATAAAGAGAAGCATCCTCTGTAGATTTCTTGTTAAATTTCAACTTAGCGTCAATAAGCGCTGTCAAGCTTTCCTTTGAGTGAGAGGTATAATAGGAGTGCTCCAAACTCTTAATCCTGCGGAGGAGGTCATTGTTATGTTTACGTGCATCTCTCCATTTTGCAGACACAAAACGAATGATGAAGTCCCTAGCCGTGGCTTTGAAGGCATCCCAAATTGTATGGGTCGGAATAGAGGGAGTGTCATTGAAAGTAAAGTATTAATTGAAAAAGTCAATGAAAGAGGCGGTAAATTTAGGATCTAAAAGTAGGGAGTTATTAAAACGCCACCTCTTTGGTCCAGTAACTTTGGGTAGGACATCAATGTTAATAAGGACAGGAGCATGATCAGATAAAAGAATAGGACCAATTTCAGCATGAGTAAGGGATTGTGCAAGATGATGGGACATAAAAATATAATCAATACGCGATTGAGAATGATGAGAGGGAGAGTAGAAAGTGAATTCTCTAGTTGTTGGATTGCACAAGCGCCAAGCATCAATGAGTTTATGCTGTGAAATAGCATGGGTGAAGAGTTTATGGGGCTTGTTTGGAATAAAAGAGGTCTTGGAGTTGCGGTCTAAAAAGGATCGAGAGGTTGATTACAATCCCCCGCTAAGATAAAATGATCATCTATAAGATTGGTGATGCGAGTAGCCATCTCACGCCAAAAATTAGGATGACCACCTGTGGGGGCATAAATGTTAAGAAGGGAGAGTGGAACACCCCTCAAGGAAAGCTTGACAAAAGACTATCTACCGTCAGAATCGAAATCAGTTTCTGAAACAGAATAAGTAAGAGACTTACGAATAAGAATAGCAACTCCATTTCGCTTACCATCTCCAGGCGCAAAATGTACCTCTCCCACCCATCCCCTCTTAAGCTTAACAGATTCTGCTTCAGTTAAATGAGTTTCTTGTAAAAAAGCGAAATCTACATTCAATTTAGCAAGGTGAGAAAGGATTCGTTGTCTCTTAATGGGAGAATTAAGACCTTTGACGTTCCATGAAACAATACGTACCGACATTAAAAAAATAGAACAGAGGGAAATTCACTACAATAAGAGCTGACAATTAAAGTTGGAAAGAGACATGAAAAGGAAAGGAGAAGAAGCAAAAAAGATGAAGAAGTAGAACATAACTGGACATAACGAGATCGAAGAAGGAAAAGAAAAAACGACACCTCGAAGAAGAAAAGAAGAAGAAAGGATAAAAGGAAGGGAGGAATAAGGGTATTATCAAAGAGGAACATGTCCGTAAGGAAAGCAAATATACTTACAGTTAGGGGAGGTGAGGGAACACAAACAGGAAGGGGAACCAGACGTGTAAGACGGGGAGAATAGAGCCAACTGGAGGAGACAGGACGATCCGGGCAAGCGAACCACCTGGCTGGGAAAACATGAAGGTTTAGGGATTATCTGTAAAAAGAGAAGGAAATCATTAAGGGAAGAAGCCAAACAGAACAATCAAATGAACAATGCGAAGGTTATATCAATAAAGGCAATATATATAAAAGCGGAGAAAAGAGAATTAACATGATGAACAACAAGAGGAACATGAAGAGAAAAAGTAAGAACACAAGGCATAAATAACTATAATAAGAGTAATACACCTATGCAACAGCCTATGCAAATAATACTGAATTGCAAGTGAGTAAAAGTTACATTAGTCACATAAGTCAAGGAGGAAATGCCGAAGAGGGACCAGAAGTATCCATGGTCGGTGCTTGGCAGGAGTTTAGGAAGCTCTGGAGTCGTACAGGATCTTCGTAGGTCATCGTCTTGTTGTTATATGTGACTCTAAATAGACAAGGATGGAAGAGTCCATAGCGAGCACCAATGGAGCGGAGTGTGGGTCTCATGTCCAAAAAGGCTTTGCGACGGTTGGCCGTAACTTTAGCGTAGTCCTGTGCAAAAAACAAAGAGGATCCAGACCAAGTGAGACGAGGAGCAGCTCTAGCTGCTGAGAGAACCTTCAGAAGGTCAGTGTATTGTAGGAAATACATGATGACACCTCTGGGCTTTGCTGAAGGAGACGTAGATGAAGGGGCTCGACCAAGCCTGTGAGCTCTTTGTATGTTGAGTACGGTGTCCTCAGGAAGATGCAGAAGTTTGGGAAGAAAGGACTTGAAGAAAGCAATAGGATCACTCCACTCGCAGCCCTCCACAAGGCCGTAGATTCGCAAATTGTTGCGTCTATTCCTGTTTTCAAGGTCTTCAACCTGTTTTTGAAGAGAGGAGACCTGAGAGTGCATATGGGCGGTTTTAGCAGATGATTCCTTCATCGTAGATACACTGTGTTCCACGGATGTAACCCTCGCCTCCATTTGAGCCCAATTATCGGTTAAGACCTGTAGTTTGGCATTAGTTTCTTCCATGAAAGGGCGAAGTGCCCTTATCTGTTCTAACAACAAGTCAATAGAGGCAGATGGAGCTGAAGCAGAGGCTGATGGCGAGGGTGGGTCTTTTTTGAGTCGCTTAACTGTATTTTTCCCATTGGGTTGAGGAAGGGGTTCCATGGCCGACTTCGACATAGGAGCAGGAAGTTCTGGAGAAGATTCTAGTCGGGCCAATGCTGAGAAGACCTTGGAATTTTTAATGATGTTGCGCTTTGAGGTTTTGGTGACGCAGTTTGTTGTAAGTTTGCCCATCAGGGTCGCAAAGTACTTTCAAAACAACAACTGATGACAAAAAGTAGAGGAGACCCCTGACCATCCGGTATAAATAATCACTAATGTGAGGAAGAGGTATATACCAACATCATTAGTGGCCTGAAAGTTGAAACAGCGAAATCATGGCATGCTTGGAAATCATAGAGAGCGCAGACAGGAGCCAAGCGCAAAGACTGCGAAAACCATGAAAAGAAGGAGTCGCCTGCACGAGGATGTACTATTCCAGTCAAGAATAGCCAGTAAATTCATGCGACTTATGCGAGGTAAAGGGTGAAGGTTACTTCCAATGGGAATGAGAGAGTCATTTAATCATGAGATAAAAAACCGTTATAATGCAAAAATGTAGCAGAATGGGCTTTGCTGCGCTGGCAGAATTGTGTCAGAGACCAATGGAGACATTGAAACAACAAAATGGCCGCTGGTGTGCAGAAGAAAAAAAAAATAAAGATAAATGCCTCTTAGAAATATCAGGGGCGGTTATAGGAGATGGGAGCAGTCATTTAGTGAACATATGGGGCCCACCATGAGGAACAAGAACGTTGCCAAGCATAGAAACAGGTTCCTTGAAGCGCCGATAATGCAGCTGTGAGGAGCGCCGTGTAAAAGTAATTCCACAAAATGGCGGCCGCGGCCGTCACAGAGCTGCGATGCAAACAGCGTCACCTGATTCATGCCGAGTAGAGCAGATAAGCTTATGCGAGGGATCACATTCTGCTCGGGATGCACTCCGACGGCTGAATCTTCCTTCGGCGAGGCAAAATCCGACGCGGTTCAGCTCGAAAATCCCAGCCGTAGCGGAGCGCTCACGCCGGCACCGCCATCTCCCACGGGCGCTAAGCCACGCCCCCTAGTCTTCCCAACTTGATCTTAGTTTACTCTCCACTTTCTTTCTGCCCTTCTACATGCAGTCATTTCTAAGCACTGTACACAACAAATATCACTTTAGTCAATGTGATTTACCAGCCATGAAATGATGGAAAGCTGAGTCTGTCTTCCCGGGTTTGAATTTGTATCCTGTTCTGATCACTGCAGATATGAGTGGCGAGCATTAAACTAGTAAGCCATCTTGCCAGCTACTTAACATGTTTTGAACTCATCAGTATAATGCTGCTAATGCATGCTTTCAGAGTGTAGGAGGCCGTTTTTTCTCAAAAACAGCCCACAAATGTTCCCACATTAAATTTCATTATGTGTACATTTTTGTCATACCTTTCCAAGTATGTATTTAGACGTGCAGTCCTTGGCAAAAGGCAGCAGAGTTCATTTTAGATATGGAGAATGTCTGATTTGATTTTGTCATGAAGTGGGTCGACAAGCCTAGGCCTACATGAGAGTAAAGAGGTCCGAGGGGTGAATAAAATAACCCCATTTGTCTGGTGAGACGATCTGTGCACCAATCAGTCGTCTGACAGTCCTAGCTGCCAGTAAAAATAAAGGGTACAAAACTAAAGGCTCATAAATATACATTGTAATAATTGAGATAACACAAAAATATGAGGCTCTAAAAACATCAACTTTCACCTAATCTTGTTATCAAGCACTTGCTCTCTAATATGCTGCCTTGTGAGTCAGAATAGTAAATTAAGCCAGTTCTCCAATATGTGGAAAGTGAGTATTGGTAGGAGTTGGAAGTTGAAATGGGTCAAAATTTTATAGGCAGCTATTTTTCTCTATTTTGGTAGTCTATTTTGATTTTAAGGATGTAGTATACGTTCATGAATTATATATTTTCACATGGAAGCACAGTGCCACGACATCACAGTTCTAAAATAAAGTTATACATACACTAAGAGGAAATGTGTTCACATATATGGAAATTGGGATAGGAGAAACAAATGTAGGGCGATTGTTATTAAAAAAACTAATTAAGCTAGAAACCTTATCAAAATTCTCTCTACAGATAAACAGGGTATACATCAATAGGAATGGAGCAATGCTCAAAAGAAGTGACTATCCATCACATATTTTCTTTTTTTAGAGCCGTACAAAAAATGAATCAAGGAACGGAAGGCATTAGCCCGAGGCGTCAATGTGAGGCAAGGCTTCAGGATCATGCATTATATTAAAAAAAAAAAAAAAAGAGCTTGCTCCTTTTGCCTGGGTGACACGAGCAAGAAATGAACATCTGACCCAGGTTTGAATTTAGAGTGTTCATTAATAGGATATTATGCCATATGCTCCGCACACTGTCTTTTTTTTTTTAATGCAGCCGCCAATTTGAGGGAATTTCTAATTAGTAATGGCATAATGAGAGTATTGAGAGGCTAATGTGGTGGGTGTGGAAGGGAAATAGATCGCTTGCCGTGCTCTGGAAATATTTCTGTATGAGTTCCTGGTGAAATAATGACCCGCAGTAAAAAGCTGCGATCTTTGACAAATTAAGGACATTTGGGGAGGTTGCGTTAATCGGTGGAAGGGGCATTTGTCAACTTGGAGGAGGCTTAATGTAGGGTTATTTGGTGAGTCGAAGCACCTGCAATGGAGGAGGCGGGGAGGACGGGGAAGCGAGTAGGGAGGGAATAGAGAATATAGGCATGTGTAAGGTAGGAAGAAATATTCCTGTGTGACTACATACTGGTGTCCGGTTCCACTCTTGTAGAATCTGGAAAAGTTGAGCGCCTGGCCCACAAGCCTGTAAGTCACTTGAGGCCAGGTACCTAAACCATAGTATGCCGATACTTATTCAAGGTGACGCCTTGAATTAAGGTGATTTAGTGCACATCCTGTATTTCTAAGCCAAGCAATGTACTTAAATATGGCGCCGCAAATGAGTGCTTAACCAGTTCCTCAACAATATTCATAGTTTCAGGTAAAGGAATTCCCACAACTGCAATCTGGCGAAGCGCAGATGCCGCTATTCATAATCAATTTGTCCTGTTCCACAATCAACACGTTTATCATTTGCAAGTACTTTTTTGCTAAGCTATTTTATGATTTGAGTAGTTGGAAGAAGGAGGAAGACCCACCTGTATTGTTTCATTGACTCGGACACAGTCTGGCCTTATGTAAGCTTAGTGCTTAGGAAGCTGCCTGGCCCTTAAGGATGTTCAAAGGATAATCCAGAGAACTTCTTTAGCCACGGTTGTCCTCTTTATTCTTCTGGAATGATGATCGATAGAAAAAGTGCAGCAAAATGAATAATTAAAAATAATAACAGCATTGAGTTGCTACGGGGGTGCATCAACAAATGATTTGTCTCTTTGCAGTAAATAGTAGATTTTAACAAAAGTAATATAAGTATAATTTCTCTGAGTTAAGGTCTTTGTAACCCTCTAATTTTGACATCATTGGTAATTTGCCTACTTGTAATATGCAATCAACCCGGGGCGCGTTAAGGCATGGGCAAAGGGGGCCCTGGCCCAGGGCGCCAGCCTTTCAGGGGGGCCCTGATAATGCCTGCTCTATTCTGCAGAGAGTCCTGCCCTGATGAACTTGAATAATTCATACAAAGGATCTTTTAAATACCGTTTTCCTTTAGATTATTTTTAATGTCGGTGATGTATGGAGGTGTATACGAGACCTTTTGCAGAAAAACGTTTGTTTTTCAACACCATGCAACATCCATAAAACAAAGTTTAATTAGATCAAAATAGGACCTCACATATGAAAAAGTGGCAGGCGTCACAAAGATTATTTGCAATATTATTGAGCTGCTACTGTATAATAATATGGTAAACACGTCACTATCCATGAATATTAGATATAGAAATGTTTAGAATTCGGACAAGTGTGTCTGTGCATTGTCAGAGACCTTGCCAAAGAGGGCATGATAGAGCTGAAATTGGATCATAAATTCAAAACTCTTTCTTACACGCGCCCCCAAATTCGTTTTTTTCCAGGCCCCCCAAAATCCTTAAAATGTCCTTG
Organism: Lissotriton vulgaris; assembly: GCF_964263255.1. Classification (NCBI taxonomy): domain Eukaryota; kingdom Metazoa; phylum Chordata; class Amphibia; order Caudata; family Salamandridae; genus Lissotriton; species Lissotriton vulgaris. Next base: position 259,685,494 of record NC_141687.1, read on the forward strand.
ATCATACCTACCGACAGGCAGTGTCACTGATCAGTTGGCGCTGCCTCTAATCTCCTTTCAACATTTTTAGTCAGGAGAGGTTGTGACAATATGGCCAGAGCAACTGACTATGGAGGTAGGGAACCAGGTTCAAGCTCCGGCAGTACCTCTACATCCTATGATGCTGCGCAAAATCACTTAATCTCCCCATACTCACACGCAAGAAATGAACGTGACCTTGTGTGATATAACTGATGCTGATGTAAAGATCCAATACCTTAGAATCGAATTTGTGCTATATAAAACTGCAAAATAATAGGCAAAACATATCGAGAAATTAACTTTAAAAACTAAAAGACAGAACTCACTCTGCCCACGAAGTGTACGGAGATTTGCCTACTCCGTGTTCTGCTGAGAACGCGGAGTAGGCAAATCTCCGCACACTCCGCAGCGGAGCAGAGTTGGCCCACTGCCCGCCTCCACCCCCCTATTAAGAAATAAATTACAAGTAATTTAAAAAAAGTAAAAAACACTTACCTGTTTACTGCAGCGTCCTCGGGCTGCAAGAAATGAGCATGCACGGGCGCACACGCATGCGCAGTAGTCTCAAGTAGTACCCGTATGGCGAGGGAGAGAAGGAGGGCAGCCCGGGTGCACCGTGGTAAGCAGGTAAGTGGTTTTTACTTTTTTTTAAATTACTTGTAACTTATATCCTACTAGGGGGGTGGAGGCGGGCAGCGAAGCGGCGCTCCACGGAGTTTGTTTCCAACTCCTTGGCCCTCCCCGTAGCCCTGCTACGCATACTACGCCCAGGTTTAAAAAGCATTGTAATATATTCTTTATTGCAAATCTATTGATTTCTTTGAAGGATGTAATCCTTTATCATTCTGCTGATACGAAATAACGTAATGTATAACAGAGATTACTCCTGCATCTTCTCTTGAAAGGTTCTGCTAGTCTTACACTGCGGCCTTCCTTCAGTCCTTGTGGGACATGGCAGTTAAATGCATGTGTGAGGCGGGCGAGTGTTGAGTCTGTTTGTTTGTGAGTCACTGTTTGTCACAGGACTCCATGCCGGAATTCTTTTGTGTGGATGGCAACTCAGAATGAAGGAATGAGGGAAGGGTTCCCAGGACCTCAATTTAACCTTCCCCTAAAGATGTCATGATGACTGGACTTCAGTGCCGGGTCGGTGGAGGAGGCCTATCATCGCTTTTGTTATTCGGGAGAAGGCGCTGGAACCTTCGTACTGCTTTCCCCAGAAGTGCTACTGTAGTCAAGTTTCAGCAACTGGTGGGCAGCCAAGTCACATCCTTTGCACTGAAATCAATTCTCCTGTACTCAGTAAGGGTGCTCCCTTCACCGCCGCACCAACTTCCTGCTGCATCCATAGTACTGTATGAGAATACTGTTGTCAAAATATTATCTGGCATACATATGGAGTCCTAAATATCACCCTCTTGAAGTTAATAAGAGAAAATCTCTACCTAATGGAATGATTTTTATAAACACCATTTAGGAAGCAATATGTATGGCTGTTTTGCTACCCCGAGGGTCATGTACTAAAAGAGGGTCCGGGGAGCTCATTCATGGGTCCAATAGCAAGGTGGCCTTAGAACAACAGAAGTGGAAGTCCCCAGTTGTGACATACGGAACCAGAGCCGGACTGGGAACCGAAACCGGGCCTGGCAAACAGCTCGGCCAGTACCCACAGGGGTGGGGGGGGGGGGTTATTGGAAGGCACCACTTTGTTAGAGGGGCCAATATTGCGAAACAGGCCCCGGTAAGAAAAATGGCCCCTCCAGGGGCCAAAACTGGCACCCACCGTGGGGACCCACCGGGGAAACGCCCAGTGCCCGCTACAGCCAATCTGGCCCTGTATGGAGCCAAGCAACACCTGATTGCTCCGAGACCTCCTGGACCAATCCCCCCACATAGGAATATGGAGAAGAATTGTCCAAAATCACACAATGCTAGGTGCAATGCCAAAGCCGTGCTGCCACATTTCCTCCTCCAAGTCTTGCTAAATAGACTGTAGTTAGGCCTCCTCCTGCACCAACAATTTCAGATATTAGTGCCAGCAAAACCAGAAAAGGCAAACTTTCGTTGTGGTCATGTCGATAAATGCAACTTAACTTTAAGGCAAAGGTATATGCCTACACCCAGAAGCAGTAATTAAAAAGCTTTCAAGGCTGTACAACTGTGCCTGGTCATTACTGCACAGGGGTACCACAACGAATGCATTATAGAAGCTATCTTAAATAACGTGTCACTAAATATGAAACCGATGATGAGATTAAACAACTTGTCCACACATTAAACTCTCTTTTACCTGGGTTAGCCTCTTTTTAACACGTGCACGGATATATTAAAACATATAATCACAAAATCTAAATTTTAATGAGCACCTAAACTCTTCTGCGGAACACAGTACTGTGTTCTCCGCCCTCCACCGTGCACATCCGTAGCCGCGTGCCTGTGCAGGAATACTCCTATCAGTTATGACGGCCATGATTGAGAAAGCGGGGTTCGCCTATGCATCACCTGTGCCACTGATATGCTTGTGATAGATTATTGCCTCTTACTCTTCCATCAAAGCCCTCGTATGGGACAACATTCTTAGTGCCAACTTCTAATTGAAGTCATCCATCCTGCAATGCCAAAATCCTGCCCAGAACATCACCGTAATCAGCGCGCTACCACTAAATGGCCATATACTCAATTACAGAAGGCCTCTGACTGACACAGGAAGGCCACCGGAGAGTGGCAGCAATAGGTGAGGGCAGGGGTCAGGGATGATAAAATATTATCATGGTAAGGGGGAGACGACTGATCAACGAAAGCTTTGCTTTGTAAACCCTTTCGGAAGACACCATTTTGTACACTAACTTTGTTAGGTGAGCAAATATCCCACTAGCACCCCACAGTACCATTCTTTATTTTCTAGATGGGTGGATTTTTCCATGTGCACTTACATTTGCAAATATGGCAATTCCATAGCTATGAAGGAATTCCTATAAATATTATATTTATCAGAAGGGGTAGATTTTTGGATAGGACTCCGTGGGTTCAAAAGTTGATTAATACTCACAAACGCCTACCTTTGTGAGTATTCTCCAATGGCTTGTAGTAGTATCCCAACCTGGAAATACAGACGCATTTTATTCTGACAACAGCAGGTGTAAATGTGGTGCCAAGTCAGGAGTAGGGAGGGACAGCCCCCAAAATTAACTGTATTCATAATACAAAAATATCTTCCGTGCAGAGGACAAAGCTTTGTAAAATGTGGAAATGCTCATTTGCGTTGCATCGCCTTCTGCATGATGATTGTACTTCCTGTCGATGTTCTGCACACATACGTTTCGTGCACCCCCTAGTCAGTGCACCTTTTTGTGTCTTGATTGAGCTTTACAAAATAGCAACATAAGTACATAAAGATCTACCAGGCACCAAAGATTTCAGAACTAGACTGATAGAATGTGTCTTACCCTTCCAAACCCACGCTTAAAGTCCTCCATTGGCCTACAGGGGATACTAGGCTTAAATGTAAAGTCTGATAGATTGTCAATAAAGAATATAGGAGAAAAGGCCCAGTATATCTGCAGAAACTGCCACCTCATTATGCCCCAACCAGAAAACACTGTTCAAGGTGCCCCATCTGATTAACCAATAATGATCCTTCAAGCCTATGAAATATGAAGGGATGTCTCTGGGTGTGCAATACAGGGAAGCTGATCATTGGGGGCACAAACCATGGAGGCAAACCATTGGGTGTACAAAACATGGAGGCTGACCATTGGCAGAACAAAGCAAGGAAGCAGGTCATTGGATGCACAAGAAGCAAGACTTTGGAACGCCATTGGGCCTAACTTGTTACTCAACCCCAAACACAAGTGGTTCAACAGTTTTCAAAATGAAACATTTCAAAGACTTGGGGGCATATTATCAAGGGCCATTTTGGCCGCTCTTTTGGCTTTAAAAGCCCAAAAAGCAGCGAAAAATACATTGCCCTATTCACTAGGCAGCGCTAACATGCATTAGCTCATGTTAGCAGCCGGATTCCTAACGCCTCGCATCTCCAATGAGCTGCAAAGTAGGCGTTCTCAGAGGCAAAGTAGGCGTTCCCATGAAAATACAACATGGAAGAGGGTGCCACCAGAACAGCGCTGTATTTACAAGGCGGTCCTGGACTTGAGGAGCGACATCAAAACTCCTGCTAACAGCGGATATCGCCGATAAATAACGTCTACAAAATTCTCGGCTTAGCCATCTGCATAATGGGAGGTGGATTATAAGGTTACATCCACTTCTCCCTATTTACAACATTTTCTTCAGCGCAGTTCTCACATCGCTGCGATATTGATGGACATTGCCGTATATCCCCGGAATTCACATCACCTGTTGGCAAACCGTTGCAAATACGCCGCTAACATGGCAATGTGATCTGGCGATATACAGCGATAATGAGAAACGCGCTAGATCTGGTGCTGATGTGTCTGTATCTGTCTCAGCGGTACAAAAGGGGGTGGTGAACTGTCAAGCCCCCTTTTGTACCTCTTTTGGCCACCACAAGTGTGGCAGGGTATGCTCAGACGTGAGTCCCTTGCTCACTTTGCCACTGGATTCAAGCAAGCCGGGCTGAAGACGGCTGGAATGCCAGAAACCGGTCCTCGGAAGCTTGTTTCCGGTCCAGGGAAGACATGGCTTGGCAGTTCGGGCTGGACTGTTCCCATGAGTCACAGGGTCAGACTGATTTGCATATTGCCATGTCTGAACTGGGGTGGCAGAGTGGGCTAAAGAACGGTGATGGATTAAACCCAGATCTTTTGACTGGGTGTGAGTGTTTGATTGATTCAGATGCTCCATCCATCACCACCCCCTTTTGTATCTGTCTCAGAGCATGCCGTGAGTGATTTGGGACAGAATCCTGAATTAGGCTAAAATGGAAACAATGAGCATGATTAGCACAAGAAAGGAGGAAGTAATACACACAGGTGTGCTTGAGTGTCCTGAAAAACACTGTAGTTTTGATATTCGTGTTCGATTCAAGTTAAAACATGTAAGGAAAGAATCCCAAACTAGGTTAGCGTCTGTTTAGTCCAGTGAAAAGAGTAAAACTGGTTAAATTCATAACATTTGGTAAAATCTAGACACTTGTGTTCCTAAAGACATGTTAAAACAGAGCCTTAGTGAAATTGATTGCTATACCATCATAGAGAGAGACTAAGATATAAAGCTCTTTTCAGCAAAAACAAAATTGTTTCAATAATTTAAATAAAGTGTCCTTCAAACACAAAGAAATATACAGTACAATGCTCACAATGCAATGCAAGACCATTCCATTAAAGTCCCAGTGTACACATGCTCAGCATTCATGATGGGCTGTTGGCTTTTCACCAAAGACCCCCTGATTGGTTTAGTTGACCGTTTCACAGAGGTTTTAAATTACAGGTTGGTTTTGAGTTGGAAGTCAGTGCTCAAGTTATGCCAGACACACATCAGTCTGTCTCAGCTTTTTGCCAACAGCCCCTTGTTTGTGGGATTTAGAGTTCAACTTTTGGGCATGAGTGCTAATTTGTGCTTACTATTACTAAAGCATTATAGGTTAATTTTGATATAGTGATCACTGGCTGGTTCGGAACTTTCTGTAAAATATAACAGTGTTCTACTTTGGCATAACGGTTGCCTGTTGGTCACTCTGTGGTATTAAGGTACAATTCTCATGTTGGAGGGACTTTTTACTGCTTTGTAAAGTTAGAGAAGTACACTTATTTTTCAATCATGTTTGGGTTTCCCAAAAATTAGAGTTAGAACACATGAGGTGAAGTAGAGAGGAGGTGGCTCTGTTTTCAGCTTGATGAGCTATGGATGTAGAGAACCAGACCAAATGCTTCAGGGTAGAGACCCCCTTTTCTTGCAACAGTTATTCTGGGACAGGATTAAAAGTTTATAGAATTACTGAGTGCTCATAACAACAAAATTAACCTGTTTAAAAAATATTCTATATATACTTGCTTTCAAACTAAAAATATCAATTACGTTACAACACCCCCCACAGAAAAGCTGCAAAACCGTGTGAAACATCTAAAAAGAGCATACATGTAAGTACAAAAATAGAAGTGGTTGCATTATTTTAGATGTAAATAACAAACTTCTAAAATTATTTTTTTAAAATTCCTTTATACTACTACACTACATTCAGATACAGAGAAAGCTAAATGTATAACTTCCCATAAAGGAAAGCAGTACTAAGTCACATGGGCTACACCTACAGCCAAAAAAGTGCCTTGACAGAAAGTGTGAATTTGAAATGTACCAAATATTATTTCAATGCATGCTATGGGAGTGCCACCACAAAAGATGATGTTTTAATTAATGTAAGGGAACACTACCATCCCTCAAATATGACAGAAATCGAAGTAAGGAAGTTATTGCAGGATCTAAGAGAGGCAAGCACTAGGTCCCAGGACCCCACAACCAAAATCGTAAAAGATATACTTCTTAAAGTCCCTGAATACATCACAGGACAACTATCACAAATTGAGGTCCCCGAGGAGGATGTAGTTAGTTGATCGATTGGAGAGGGGAGCAATGAAGTCTGTGATGTGGTTGCAGAATTATGCTTAGGTGCCTGGGCATGGTGGGCGAGAGTACCTTTAAGGGTGGTGTTGTAGTTTGTTCGGTATGCACCTGTTACAACGCATTTTTTACAACGCACTACTGTTACAACGCATCTATTACAACGCAGATACTGTTACAACTCATGTTTTTACAACGCATTTTTTTACAACGCAGGTACCTTTACAACGCATACCATTACAACGTAAGTATTGGTAAGTATATAATTATATTTTAAATGTTATATGTTTGGGGTAAAGGGGTATTTTTAGGGGTTAGGGTCAGTTTTGGGTTTTAGGGTAAAGGGGTATTTTTAGGGTTCAGGGTCAGTTTTCAGTTTTTGGGTAAAGGGGTCTTTTTAGGGTTCAGGGTCAGTTTTCAGTTTTTGGGTAAAGGGGTATTTTTAGGGTTCAGGGTCAGTTTTCAGTTTTTGGGTAAAGGGGTATTTTTAGGGTTCAGGGTCAGTTTTTAGTTTTTGGGTAAAGGGGTATTTTTAGGGTTCAGGGTCAGTTTTCAGTTTTTGGGTAAAGGGGTATTTTTAGGGTTCAGGGTCAGTTTTTAGTTTTTGGGTAAAGGGGTATTTTTAGGGTTCAGGGTCAGTTTTTAGTTTTTGGGTAAAGGGGTATTTTTAGGGTTCAGGGTCAGTTTTTAGTTTTTGGGTAAAGGGGTATTTTTAGGGTTCAGGGTCAGTTTTCAGTTTTTGGGTAAAGGGGTATTTTTAGGGTTCAGGGTCAGTTTTTAGTTTTTAGGTACAGGGGTACTTTTAGGGTTCAGGGTCAGTTTTTAGTTTTTGGGGTACAGGGGTATTTTTAGGGTTCAGGGTCAGTTTTTGGTTTTTGGGGTACAGGGGTATTTTTAGGGTTCAGGGTCAGTTTTTAGTTTTTGGGGTACAGGGGTATTTTTAGGGTTCAGGGTCAGTTTTTAGTTTTTGGGGTACAGGGGTATTTTTAGGGTTCAGGGTCAGTTTTTAGTTTTTGGGGTACAGGGGTATTTTTAGGGTTCAGGGTCAGTTTTTAGTTTTTGGGGTTCAGGGGATAAGGGTAAAAATAAATTAAAATTAATTTTAAATTAAATTAAATTAATTATAAATTACATTAAATTATTTTTGGGGTTGTGGGTCAGTTTTGAGTTTTTGGGGTACAGGGGTACAGGGTAAAAATAAAGTTAAATTTATTTTACATTAAATTAATTAATGGAAATTAAATTAAATAAAATTACATTAAATTATATTTTTGAAAATTAATTTACGATTATAATTTTAATATTAATATATACTTACCCATACTTACGTTGTAATGGTATGCGTTGTAAAGGTACCTGCGTTGTAAAAAAATGTGTTGTAAAAACATGAGTTGTAACAGTATCCGCGTTGTAAAAGATGCGTTGTAACGGTATGCGTTGTTACAGTCCGCGTTGTAACATCATATATCCAGTTTGTTTGTATGCTGAAGTGGAAGTGTTCCATGAGGTTGGTGTCAGTCCTGGTGTATGATTTTGTAGGCAGGTGGGACAGCTGTGGCGGTGTCTGAGTTAGAAGCTGGATTAAGTCATGTTTTGGCCAAGAAGAAAAGGTCGGGTGTGTTGCTGTTAAGGAGGTCTCAGATTTCGTGAAGTGTTTCCCAAGGGATCGGATGTTGAAGAGCATGGCAGAGAGTTTGTGTAGAGTGATGGTGGTAGTGTGTGTTGGTTGTTTGGAGGTGGTGGTGTTGGCATCTAAGGTGTCACAGTTGAAAACACAGTGGGTGCAGGAGAAAGGTCCTACCTAAGTGTGGGCCGAAAATTCGTTCCGCTCACGGAATTTGAGGATTTTCGCCAATTTTGCGATCCGCGAATCTCGCAAAATTGCAGAAAAATCCGCGAATCCGTGAGCGGGACGAATTTTCCATGAAGCACTTACAGGGTTACAGCAGGTGCCCAAGTTGAAGCTAGTTTCTTTGTAACCATTTACAAAATGGTTACAAAGAAATTAACTTCAACTTGTAAGTGCTTCCAGAACAGCACCTCCAGAGTTCGTTGCCTACTTGCAACTATTCTCTGACCCTGCTCTGACCCTCGAAGCAGGGTCAGAGAATAGTTACAAGTAGGGCACGAGGCTCCTGTCGCAAAAATTAAACCTCACAGGAAGCACTTACAGATATGAATAAAGCAGGTGCCCGAATTGAGGCTCAAATTCAGTAACGTTTTAATCAGCCCAAAACATTAGTGAGCACGGTTGAGGCTGGGAAAGTGTGCTTTAACCCCATATCTGCCGTCAAAAATTAGCTGTAATACTCGAGAGAGGTCTTTGCATCCATGAGTTTCTCAAGCGTGATCCCCATGTAGTTCCTGTGGCCAGGAGACTGCTTTCTCCTCACCTGCTGCCCTGCTCGCTCTCTGACCCTTTAAACACAAGAGGCATGTGAACACGCATAGCAGCCCCGCCCCTTCGGCCCCGCACCACACACTAGCAGTATCAAACGTCTTCCCACCCTTTCCCAACTATGATGGACAGCTCACTCAAGGGACCTCGGCGCCTTTTGACGCGGTGGCAAAGTTACAGGCACACATGGTCAGTGGAGACAGATCTTCTGGCCCTTTACGCAGCTGTAGTGTAGGAAAAGCACTATACATTTACCCAACGAGGTGGCACTTACTGATTAGCCAGTAGAAAGTACTCCAGTTGAGTATAGTGCAAATCGCCAAAAAATCTGCGATTTCACGGGGAAATCCGCAGATTTTTTTGCTATTTCGCATGAATTCGCGGACCGCAGATCCGCAAAATTCACCCATACCTAGTCCTACCATGGTGCTGGGAGATGTGCAGCAGCAACGTGTTTGTCCGTGTGTGTTGTTGAGGTCATGGAGGATGACGGGGACGTAGTGTTGGTGTTCTTTGGCTCCAATGGTGGCTGTGGTGGTCAATCAATCAATCAATCAGAATTCTTATAAAGCATGACTACTCACCCATGAGGGTCTCAAGGTGCTGAGTAGGAGTAGTTGGTGGTGGTGTTGCTTTGGCTGGTTGTGGGGCCATGGTTCCTGGCGCTAGGCATGGTCCAGACATGGACGGGTGCAGACAGGATTGGCTTAGGTGCGTCCTTCGCACCCCAGCGGTGCAGTCGCGCTGTTGCTTGTATTAGGTAGGTCTTGGAGTGAGCGGGGCTTCTGTTAGTGAGAAAAACAGTGAGCGGGGAAAACTTGGGTTGGAAAACCCTGGCAACGGCAGTGTCACTTGGTCAAAAGGTGGCAACTGGATCAGTCTGGAACAAGCAGGAACTGGAGGCCACTGGCAAGTCGCTAGCTAAGTGTTCACGTGCCTACTGATGCGGTCACCCTGTGGCCTACATTCATTAGGTCCTGGGGTGGGAGGGCTTCTGTTGGCAGGAAGAATGTAAAGCTGGGAAAATCCAGGCAGGAAAAGCCGGTCAGCAGCGGTATCACTTAGTCAAAAGGCAGCAATTGGATCAGACTAGACAAGTAGGAACTGGAGGCCACTGGCAAGTGGCGAGCTGAGCGTCTAGATCCCTACTGATGAGGTTGGGCTGCAACCTGCATTAAGTAAGTACTTGGGTGGACAGGGCTTCTTTGATGAGATGCATAGTGAGAGGGGAAAACTAAGGCAGCGGCGGTGTGACTTCCTCAAAAGGTGGCAACTGGATGAGGCTGGGAAAAACAACTGGAGGCCATTGACAGGTGGCGAGCTAGATGTTCAGGTGCCTATTGATGTGGTTGTTCTGGGGCTTGCATTTACTAGGTCCTAGGATGAGCGGGGATTGTGTTGGAAGGAAGAACGGTGAGCGGGGAAAACCCGTCGGGAAAACCCAGGCAGTGGAGGTGTCACTTGGTCAAAAGGCGGCAACTGGATCAGGCTGGAACAAGCAGCAACTGGAGGCCATTGGCAAGTGTCGAGCTAGGCACCCAGGTGCTTACTACATCAGTCAAAACATTAAACAAAATTTCAGAACTGCGATAGTAAAATAATATTTACATTATTTACATCAAAAATTGAAACCTAACCAATCAAAAAGCTCAAAGAACAAACACCATCACGTGAAATAAATGCAACCCATAAACCACACATTTCCACATAATAATCACATAATATTTACACAAACAATAAAATATTACATTTTCTACTCAAAACAAATAAAATAAATATGATTTACTGTTCTGTAGCTGCAGATCTTCCTCTGTATCCCACAATAAAAAATAATAATCCATTAAACAAGAAAAATATTTTCAAAAAGGCCCCCCAAAAATGCTAAATTAAAATGAATCCAATAGAGATCCCTTAAAGCAATCTAAGGGGTCCTTTAGAATGTTGGACGGTGGCACCACCGCAGTGCTGGCGGGGCGGAAAAACGCCTTTTTCCGCCCGTGAGCAGCGTGAATCACGTCCGCCATATTAGTAAAGCAAAACATAGGTTATTTCCCGTACGCCACCGAGCGACCTTCACCGCCATCATTTGTGTGTATATATGTTGAAGTTGTGTATATATATGTAAAAAATAGAAAAAGAAAAGAGAATCAATCTTTTGAGAAAGATATGGTTTACTAAACTAAATATACAGACCAACCTTTGACTTTTTCTTTGATCTTTTGAATTTGGTGGATTGCAAGCTGGTCGAATGAGTGTAAAAGTAAATGATTGATTTAGTTCCTACGAGAATAATTGCTTGAGGTAGAGATAATTAATGGTATCTGTCCCCTAAATGGTATTGGTAAATGGTCCATAGGCATCACTTTGATGACCTTGTGTTTTATACTCAGATGGCTTTTGGTTAATTGGGTCCCCCCTGTTTATATTGATAATAGCACAAGAACAGCACACATAAACCATTGGGGCAATGTCCAGAGTGGGACATCACTCTTGGCCTAAAAACTGCACCACAAAGCACAGTGTCACAAATTAAGTGATGGGGAAGGGCACACACATGGAAACCAAGGGGACAGATGACATCAAAGTGAGCTGACTTGCATGTCAGTAGTAGACATGTAAGAGGTGTACCATATACAAATAGAGGGAATGCAACCCACAATGCGTAGGCATAAGTGGCACACATAAGGGATGGCATTACACCACACACACCACGCCATACAGGAGGACAAAAAGGCACCATGTGCCTGCAATGCATGAGAAACACAATGACAATGCCAGTGTGGAGCAGCAGGGCCACACAGTCTACACAAACACACCCAAGACACATTGGTGACCAAACAAACACAACACTGATGTGCAACTCACACACCTTGCACACTTCTAAGTGATCAAAACAACAAAGATGAGTTCGACAGAACTGCATGGACACACTAACACACTGCACAGTGTACAACAGACAACTCACACATGTGCATACAATCATTTACACAGGGCATGGCAATCCAAACTACAGGCACACAACTCCTGGGTGACACATGTGTGGCTATCACAATCCAGGGGCACACACACATCCACACCCACTACAAAGTCACACCCTTCACACTGCACACCTCTTGACCATCCAACACCACACATCTCATGTAGGCCATGGGACCAGGACTATGGGCCAACACAAGATGACCATACGCATACAAAGCGGGGCACACATAAAGGAATAACACACATATATCATGACATTGCCCAGCCTGCATGCAAACCTGTGCACAGCATCACACCCTGTGCTGGCAGTGTACCCCAACTTTACATGGCAACAATGTAGCCAACAATAGCAAACCACTAAAAAGACAACTGCATGACAGGAATAATACCCATCACAGATAACACCAGTATCAGTGTCTGAATGGACTGAAGACCCTGTCACCCCTGTTTAAAAATGTGATGCGGGCAAAGATATTGGCAATGTTGAAGTGACACATAGAGCATGGTGCACAGGCAACCAAATGCACACAGCAAAATAACTATAATCAGCAAGGACACTGACAAAACACACAAAAGGAGTAACTGACTTTATTCACATATTGCACAGATGTGACAGTAGAACAACAGTAGAGAAGAGTAAGGCACAAAATGCTGATCATATGCAACAGAATCTGCACAGGCAAACTACAAACAGGAAGGCCAGTGTCAATGGCAGGGTGCACAGCAAGTACATGAGAGGCTGCACAGGGGAGAGTACAACACAGCAGAGCAACAGGGCCAGTATCCATGGCAGGTGGCACAGCAAGTACATGAGAGGCTACACAGGTGAGAGTACAACACAGAGGAGCAACAGGGCCAGTGTCCATGGCACAGGTGAGAGTACAACACAGCAGAGGAACAGGGCCAGTGTCCATGGCACATGTGAGAGTACAACACAGCAGAGCAACAGGGCCATTGTCCATGACAAGGTGCACAGCAAGTACATGAGAGGCTGCACGGGGGAGACTCCAACACAGCAGAGCATTAGGGCCAGTGTCCATGGCACAGGTGAGAGTACAACACAGCAGAGCAACAGGGCCAGTGTCCATGGCCGGTGGCACAGCAAGTACGTGAGAGGCTGCACAGGGGAGACTCCAACACAGCAGAGCAACAGGCCCAGTGTCCATGGCACAGGTGAGAGTACAACACAGCAGAGCAACAGGGCCAGTGGGCATGGCGAAGTGCAGAATCAGGACATGTGAAGCTGCACAGTGAGTGTGTTTGACTGTACCCTTCCATGGCCAGCAACACACTCAGGTGGTAAACAATGGGCAGGACTAGCACACCTGTATGAGAGACAGGTTGATGAGGAGGACAACCACTCACTCTTGGCTGTCAGGCGGTCTTGGAGCTGGCTGTGTGTCGGGGACAGCAGGACCACATTACTGGGGAGACAGAGGCCCAGGTGATGTAGGGCTATCAGTGGTTTAGCAAGCTAGAGGGCTGTTTGAACCAGGTTCAAGTTCAAGTTCGGGCATTTGTATAGCGCACTGCTCACCCAGAGGGTCTCAAGGCGCTTGGGGAAAGGGTTCATTGTTTGTCGAATAGCCAGGTTTTAAGTTCTTTTCTGAAGGAGATGTGGTTTTGAGTAAGTCGGAGGTGAGTGGGGAGTAAGTTCCAGGTCTTGGCAGCAAGGAAGGAGAAGGATCTGCCACCCATGGTGGATTTACGGATGCGTGGGACAGCGGCGAGGGCTTAATTGGATGATCTTAGTTGTCGGATGGGTTTGTAGAAGGACAGTCGAGTGTTGAGGCATTCGGGTCCTAGATTGTAAAGGGCCTTGTGTGCGTGGGTGAGAAGGCGGAATGTAATTCTTTTGTTGACGGGAAGCCAGTGGAGGTCTTTTAGGTGTCCGGTGATGTGGGCTTGGCGAGGAATGTCTAATATGAGTCTCGCTGATGCGCTTTGGATGCGTTGTAGTTTTTTCTGTCGTTTTGCTGTGATTCCGGCGTATAGTGTGTTACCATAATCCAGTTGACTCGTGACCAATGTGTGGGTGACAGTCTTTCTAGTCTCGAGGGGGATCCAGCGGAAGATCTTTTTGAGAATGCGAAGTACGTTGAAGCAGGAGGATGAGACTGCGTTGACTTGTCTGGACATCGAGAGGGATGAGTCTAGGATAAAGCCAAGGTTACGGGCATGGTCTGTGGGTGTGGGTGCTGTGCCCAGGGCGGAAGGCCACCAAGAGTTGTCCCAGGCAGAGGGGGAAGATCCTAGGATGAGCACTTCCGTTTTGTCTGAGTTGAGTTTTAGGCGGCTATGTTTCATCCATTCGGCTACTTCTTTCATGCCTTCGTGGAGATTGTTCTTGGCGGTGTTAGGGTCTTTGGTGAGGGAAAGGATAAGCTGGGTGTCGTCGGCGTAGGAGATGATGTTAAGGTTGTGATGACGCGCAATGGAGGCGAGTGGGCTCATGTAAACGTTGAAGAGTGAAGATCCTTGTGGTACGCCACAGATGACTTCAGTAGCCTCAGAGTTGAATGGGGGAAGACGGACTCTTTGAGTTCTCCCAGCAAGGAATGAGGTGATCCAGTCCAAGGCTTTTTCTTGTATGCCGATGCTGCTGAGGCGTTGTATAAGGGTGCTCTGGCAGACTGTGTCGAAAGCGGCGGAGAGGTCGAGTAGAATGAGGGCCACTGTTTCACCGTTGTCCAGAAGTGTTCGGATGTCGGCAGTCGCTGCAATGAGGGCAGTTTCGGTGCTGTGTTTGGCTCGAAACCCGGATTGAGATGGATCGAGGGAGTTGTTGGATTCAAGGAAGGCGGCGAGCTGGTTGTTGACGGCTTTCTTGATGACTTTGGCCGGGAATGGGAGGAGGGATATGGGTCGGTAGTTTTTGAGATCCGGGTGGAGTCATGCAGACCTGTGACACAGTGTGGGTGGGAGAGGTTTGAGGGGTGCCCTTCCACTTTTTGGGACTATGAAATGGCTTCCATGTCTTGGGGTTAATGGGAACTGGGGATGACACAACAGGCACACACCCCAACTGTCCTGCATCAGGTGTAGACACTGGCACTCCCTCTGCTGATGTGCTGGATCCTGCCGAATGCTTTGTCTGGCTACGCCTCTGGACCACCTTCCCCTGTTTGCCAGGTGTCCCACATACAGTGCCCTTCCCCTGTTTGCCAGGTGTCCCACCTACAGTGCCCTCCTTTCCCTCTTTGCCAGGTGTCCCACCTACAGTGCCCTCCTTTACCTGTTTCCCAGGGCTAGCCCCTACAGTGCCCACATCCACCTGCTTCACTGAGCTTGGAATTGGAGTTGATGTGGTGGGTGGATGTAGCCCTGTGCCCTTCCTAGGTGTACCCTTGCCATACAACACCTCCTCGGTGGGCACAGACACTGCACACCTAGCTCTGCGTGAGGTGTTTGCGACAGTAGAGTCCTTCGCTGGTGATGCCTCTGAGGCATGGGAGCCTGATGTCTGCCTTATTGCTTTTTGGGCCTTGCTCTTCCCTGACGGCCTCTTGCCTTGGCATTCTGGGGTGGCTCTGCTCTTCTGTGGGGATGGTGTCTGTGGGCGTGACCGCTTGGGTTGTGTCTGCTGTGTGCACCTTGTGCTGTATTCTGTTTGTGACGCATGCGAACCGTGGTCACTGTCATCTGATGTGGCCACTGACTGGGGGGTGGACAAAGGCACCTGAGCAGGAATGGGAGTATGCGCCTGTTGAAGGGCAGACGTCACTGCGGATGACAAAGCCTGGACTGTACGGTGTAGGCCACCTACGTCAGAGTGTATGCCCTCCATGTATGCAACCACTTGGCCTCATTTTTTGTCATGGTCACTGAAGGCATTGAGCAGGGCGGTCTAGCCCACACAAAGCTGGCGAAGGAGCTCTACAGACTCAGCATTGAGTGCAGCAAGGGGTACAGGTGCAGGCTTAGCGGTGCCAGGTGTGAATGTAACACTTCTCCTCTTACTGACACAGACACAGGCACCACCAGAGGAAGTGGATGGGAGGGTGGTCACTGGCCGCTGTGTGGTGGATGATGATGCAGACTCACCATCCCCTGTGCCTGCCAAGATGGATGCATCCACGCTGGCATCAGATGATGTAGTACTCTGTGTCTCAGGCACCGATTCCTCCTGCATACTCCGGCCCCCCTGAAATGCGCTTGTGAGCTCTGTGTCACTGGCCTCCGGTGCAGCTGTGGTGCTACTCTTGCCACCACTGTTTCCGGATCCCGTTCCTCCGTGTCCACTGGTGATTCTGCATGGGAGACAGATACAGGGTTGTGCTAGTGTAATCATCAGGACTAAGCAATCCAATCAATGCAGTACAGGAGATGGCCCGAATCAACATGTTGAGCACCACACCCTGCAATCACATTGCAGCAACATACCACATAGACCACAGCAGTGCCTGTAACACTCAATCTCTGCCATGACTGAGCCATGTTGAGGCCTCACAGCACAACACCCTGCCCGTGGATGAAGTGTACCAGACACACAACTAGCCCAGCCCACACCTATGGACATGATGTTGGGACAACACTCACTACCACTGACAGACCCTCTGGGAACAGGAGGGGACAACACACACACCTATTAGGACATGACAGTCCACAGTGCCAAGTAGGCCATACCAAGCACCATGTGGTACTCTGGGGCACCTTGTTGTCAGATGTGTGGGCCTCACCGATCATTGTGCATGCAAAGTAGGCATACATGAAGTCATACCCAGATAGTGGACACTGCTGTTCACCCCCAAATAGATTCCCCCCACCACCCCAATGCTGAATGACCATGTGGATCCTAGCACATCTGGCTATGAGAAAGCACTGCAAGGAGGATCACCTTTGTAAGGCCAGTTTGGGCCAAAGCATGACACTGGCACCCATCCCAGCAGCCACTCACATAACACAGCACAGCACCACCACACAAACATCACATGGCCCACCGCTGCCACAGGCCCTGTACACATGCATCCGCTCCTAGCCAAAGTCACCCTCCCTAAATACTCACCCCTGCCTTACTGGCGATGCTCTTTCAGATGTGTGTCCAGCTCAGGATGAGTCACTGCCAATATGTGGCCCATCAGTGGTGTCATGTTGCGCTATGCCAAACGCCCAGTGCGCGGTAGCAGGCCCAAAGTCAACTCTGCTACTGTTTTTGCCAAACCGGCTGATGTCGTCCCACCTTTTGTGGCAGCGGGTGCGTCATCGGTTGGATACTGCCAGGGCTCGCACCTTTGCTGCAATGGCCCTCCACACGGCCTTATGCTGGTGTACCTTGAGCTGCAGGTATGGGAGAAAAGAAGGGGAAATGATCAGTGACTCAGTGTCATGTACAAACACCTATCAGTACAGTAGCAAGACACAGACTCATGACCAATTGTAATCTCCCTCCATCACAAACTGGGGGACACCTCACAAGGACACTCTGCATGGGCCAAACATATGTGATTGCATGCATTCATGAGGGCGTACAGGGTCCCTGATTATCTCACACACATGCAGGATGACTGCACTGAACCCCCTCAGTGGCTTGAACCCTTCTCCTGTCCCATGCTTGTCTGGCCACTACATACATCACATATCTACCTGTGTGTGTGTGTAGAATCACTGTGTGCATGACTGGGCAGCATTCAATGAGCATGTCCTGTGAACATATGTGCATGTTATGTGTGTGATATCGGGGCACATGGACGCACCAATATAATATCCATCCACACAAGTGTGGTCGTGTGCAAATATACAGGGCTGAGATGGTGCATATCTTCATTTCAGTGTGAATGGACAGGAGTAAGGACCTAGTAAGTTCAGCAATGTGATCTCGTTTTGGATGGGCGGGCACTGGGCCTAGTCTCAGAGTTCACACTGAGTTGGACAATAGGGGCACATAGAGACAATCACCCGAGCAGTTTCTGTCCTGGCACCTGCATGTCCGACATCCTGTGGCTCTGTATGGCTGAGAATGTAACACAGTCCACTCACACATACAACTGCAGGCAGGGAAACAGCAACATTGGGACGCACACACTACCTCGCCCTGGAGACAGCTTGTTTGTCAGTGTATGATGCAACCCCACGCCCTCAGGCATATACTGCAGCAGCACAACTACATATCTGACACCCCCTGCCCTACACCTCCCTTCATGATGACTTACCACAACATTGGGGCCACCATACAGCCGTGGGTACTGTGCCAGCACCTCGTCCACAGGGACCTCCAGCTCCTCGCTTGTGAATGGACTGGCACAGATCTTCTCTGTCCTTGCCATCACTGTGGACATGGTACACCTGTGCTGGAAGTGAGTGGTGAGGGGTCACAGGCAGCAGGCACTTGAGGCAGTAGCAGGAGAGGGTCCCAGGCAGCAGGCACTTGAGGCAGCAGCAGGAGAGGGTCCCAGGCAGCAGACACTTGAGGCAGCAGCAGGAGCGGGTCCCAGGCAGCAGGCACTTGAGGCAGCAGCAGAAGAGGGTCCCAGGCAGCAGGTACTTGAGGCAACAGCAGGAGAGGTCCCAGTAAGCAGGCACTTGAGGCAGCAGCAGGAGAGGGTCCCAGGCAGCAGGCTCTGTGAGCAGTGGAAATGTGAGGCTCACTCCCACAGATTTATAGCCCCCTGGGTTATTTTGTAAGGTGCAAAGCTGCAACAATTGGTCATCCAGGTCTGCCTCATTCAAAAGCATCCAATGTCCGCCTCCGCGGTGGTGGAGCACGCCTTCCACGATTTTCAAAACTGCATCATGCTACCGCAATCATCACTCCCATTGGCTGTAGGCAATGCTCCTTGGCGGTAATGCACCGCAGGGGCCCAGGGTGCGCTACCACGATGGTGCATGATTTAAAAGCATCCAATGTCCGCCTCCGCAGTGGTGGAGCACACCTTCCGTGACTTTCAAAACTGCATCATGCCACCGCAATCATCACTCCCATTGGCTGTAGGCAATGCTTCATGGCGGTGATGCACCGCAGGGGCCCGGGGTGAGCTATCGCGATGGTGCATCCTTCAAAAGCATCCAATGTCCGCCTCCGCGGTGGTGGAGCACGCCTTCCGCGATTTATAAAACTGCATCAAGCCACCGCAATCATCACTCCCATTGGCTGTAGGCAATGCTCCATGGCGGTGATGCACCGCCGGGGCCCGGGGTGCGCTACCGCGATGGTGCATCATTCAAAAGCATCCAATGTTCGCCTCCACGGTGGTGGAGCACACCTTCCACGATTTTCAAAACTGCATCATGCCACCGCAATCATCACTCCCATTGGCTGTAAGCAATGCTCCATGGCGGTGATGCACCGCAGGGGCCCGGGGTGCGCTACTGCGATGGTGCATCATT
Organism: Lissotriton vulgaris; assembly: GCF_964263255.1. Lineage (NCBI taxonomy): Eukaryota > Metazoa > Chordata > Amphibia > Caudata > Salamandridae > Lissotriton > Lissotriton vulgaris. The sequence continues at coordinate 259,704,752 of NC_141687.1, forward strand.
CATAAGCATCCAATGCCCGCCTCCGCGGTGGTGGAGCAAGTCTTCCGCGATTTTCAAAACTGCATCATACCACCGCAATCATCACTCCCATTGGCTGTAGGCAATGCTCCATGGCGGTGATGCACCGCCGGGGCCCGGGGTGCGCTACCGCGATGGTGCATCATTCAAACGCATCCAATGTTCGCCTCCGCGGTGGTGGAGCATGCCTTCCACGATTTTCAAAACTGCACCATGCCACCGCAATCATCACTCCCATTGGCTGTAGGCAATGCTCCATGGTGGTGATGCACTGCCGGGGCCAGGTGGTAGCTACAGCGATTTGGGCAGCAGAGCATGCCCACCGCCATCTACACATGTCTCCATGCCAATGGCTACCGCACTTGTGAAGGGGTGGTGCTGGCGTCACACCGCCGGAGCAAGGCAGTAGCTACAGTGATTTGGGCAGCGGAGCATGCCCACCGCCATCTACACATGCATCTATGCCATTGGCTACCGCACTTGTGAAGGGGGTGGTGCTGGTATCACACCGCCGGGGCCAGGCGGTAGCTACTGCGATTTGGGCAGCGGAGCATGCCCCCGCCATATACACATGTCTCCATTCCAATGGCTACTGCACTTGTGAAGGGGGTGGTGCTGGTGTCACACTGCCGGGGACAGGCGGTAGCTACCGCGATTTGGGCAACATGCAATGGCAATGTCCATCATGAACACTGCATCAGTACACAGCAGCAACATGGTTAAGGGCACATCATTGTGCACACAATTCCATTATTCCATATAACCCACAGGTGGACATACGTTATGTCTGACGCACATTGGTCTGTGGTTCCTGCCATGTCACTTATGCATTTGATGGTTGATGAAGCTTGACAGTGTGAAGCTGGTGTCAATGATGTGAAAGCAATAAATGTGTTGTGGGTCAGTGCTGAACTTGGCAAGGCTTGTCTCACTGTATGGTGTTGCTATTTACTTGTGTTTCCATATCAGCTCATGCACACAACTGACAGTTTTCCGGCTAGTGTCATCATTGGTTTGTGGATGTGTGCCAAGTTTACATGATGCATTGAGGTGTGACAGATATAGCAGATGGGTATGAGACAGTCATGGTCATTTCACACATATTGGAGATGTAATGGTACAAGGCATCCACATGTGAACTGTGGGGTTCAGTATGTGTGCATTCACATTGTCCTATGTGTTATTTGTGGCTCTTGTGTATTGTAAATGTAGAGGTGTGCCATCTGTGTGTCTGAGATGTCCAAACATGTAACCTGTTGTGCCATGCCTTTCTCAGGGCAGTCTTTGTTTTTCCGTGACATCCTTAATGGTATGTGCTGTGGCCATCTCATGATGGTTGTCATTGACATGTGTCCATTTTCAACTCAACTAGGAGGAGGCCTAATCTCATACGTCACCTGACACTGCTGGAGGACATGGAGGATGTTGCGATCATTCGCAAATTCCGCTTCAACAGACCGACAGTGAAGACCCTTTGTGTTCTTTTGGAGCCCCACCTGCAGCATCATCAGCACTACCCAACAGCATTCACACCCACATACAAAGTGATGGCAGCCCTCCACTTTTTTGCAACTGGTTCCTTCCAGGAGACCGTGGCCAGCGCTGCATGGATGTCAGGTGACGCAGCCCATGTTCAGCCTGGTGCTGAGGGATGTCCTTGCAGCCATGATGATATATAAGGATCGATACATACATTTCCCCAGGGGAGCAGAATTTGCCGTTGTGAAGGGTGACTTCTATCCCCTTGGGCACATCCCCCATGTCGTTGGTGCCATCAATTGCACCCATGTCGGTCTGCTGCCACCACAGGCGAGTGAGCACATTTTTAGGAATCGTAAACATTATCATTCGATGAACGTGCAGGTGGTGTGCCTTGCAGACATGACCATATCACATGTGTGTGCAAGATTCCCCAGCTCAGCCCATGACTCATACATCCTGAGGAACAGCATGGCGCCCTGGATGATGGCAAATCTTCTTCCTGAGTGTGCTTGGATTGTGGGCGAGTATGTCTAGTGATATGGCGTGCTGTGTGTGTGACCTGCTGCCCTCTACCTGTGCAACGTTGCAATGTGTGTTTGTCATTCCTAGGTGACTCTGCATATCCCAGCCGTACATGGCTGCTGAGCCCACTACGGAATCCCAGGACCCCGGGTGACAGTAGGTACAATGAGGCACATGGCAGGACCCGACGTGTCATTGAGCGGACTTTTGGCCTGCTCAGGTCAAGATTCCGCTGCCTGGACAGGACAGGAGGCGCACTGTCATACTCGCCTGGGAAGGTCTGCAATATCATTGTGGCATGCTGTATGCTGCACAACATGGCCATTCGCAAGGGGATTCCCCTGCTCCTGGACGATGGTGAGGACCCAGGGCCACCGCCTGCTTAAGGACCTGAGTGCAGTGATGAGGACAGTGGAGAGGAGGAAGGAGTTGACATGCGTCAACAGCTCATCACCCGCTACTTCACTTGTGAACGTATACGTGTTAGATCCCCAACCGGCCCAAGCACTGCAGGGACGTAGCATGCACCAGTCCCCTTCTCCTGCCCACTGGACACCCACAGGAAAAACACTGTGGGTACACCTATGGACCAGAAAAGAGGGTGGTTATGTGGAGGAGACACCACGTCTACCACCCTTGTAGGCACCAGGACACTGCTCCCTCGTTCTTTACGCTTCTGCACCTACAGCACAAGTAGAGAAAAACAACACCTTTCACATATTCTGGACACCGATATAACCAACCCCCAATGACCATGCCTTGTCCACCATATAGCCCTTCTCACCTGTGTCTCTGGCAGGCTTGGCCTCGTAAAGATGCTGGGTATAGTACCAAAATAAACGTTGTATTCTTGTGTCTGCGTGAGTAACTATAGCAGAGTCAATGAGGGAGCGTGGGCAATGACACTGGTACTAAAAATAAGAAGGACGGGGAAAAAGGTCTGAGGAGGCAAACAGCCACTACCAAAAAAAACCCCGTTAGCAATAAATAATATATACGAAGGGGCAGTGAGCAGGGAACCCTCCGATGCGCTAGCCGAGCGGCGCTAAGGAAAAACGAAACCGCCGCGGAGTGACCCAAAACGTCACTTCCGCAAATAACGAGGCGGATAGCACTGTGTTCGGGGCGCGCTTGAACTAGCGTCGAGTCACAGGACTTTAGCGTTCTACAAACAAACACGCTGGAGTGTCCGGGAGCCCCCGGTTCACTCTATAACAATTACCAAAAACCCCCGGTGACTAAGAAAAGAAGGAGGAAAAGGGAGGGATTACCGGGATACCGCTAAATACCTACAAAGGGACAGAAAGACGGGGAAGGGACTAGAACAAGGCTAAAAGAAGCACTAACCCTCCTCACGAGCCCGTGAGAGGGAACTGATCTGCAACAAGGGAAAGGACCACAGAGAGGAAAGCTCAGCTCTGCAGCCTTCAGCAACCAACAACCAGGAAGGGAATCCAAACACCGGCAATATCGAGCAATGAGCTAAAGGTAGGACTGGTTATTTATCTACCTATCCCTGGTCATGTGATGGCAAGGCATGGTCACAGAGATAGGACTAACTCGATTCCTAACAGTACCCCCCCCCCAACAATCCTCCCCACCGGCCTGGGCTTGGAGGGGTGCGATCTATGGAATGCCCGAAGCAACCGCGGGGCGTGAACCTCCCCAGCAGGCTCCCATGATCTGTCGTACTTAGTGTACCCCTTCCAGTCCACCAAGTAATATAGACGTCCCCTGACTCTCTTCGAATCGAGGATAGCCTGGACCTCATATTCCTCCTGTCCATCAACCAGGACCGCAGGAGGGGGTGGTAGCACCTGGTCAGTTGGCACATAGGGTTTGAGCAGTGAAGTATGGAAAACAGGGTGCACACTATACTCCTGCGGCAACTTAAGCTTCATTGCTACCGGATTGATAACCTGGAGGATGGTATATGGACCCACAAACCTGGGCTGCAGTTTACGTGGTCCCTGTAACCTCAAGTTGCGTGAAGACAGCCACACAAGATCCCCAGTTTTGTAGGCAGGAGCAGGGACACGGTGTTTATCCGCTTGTGCCTTCATAGCCCCCTTTGCCTCCAGAAGACTATCTCTAGCCAAGGTCCAGACTTCCCCCAATTGCTTACATATACTGTCAATGGCTGGCACGCGACCCGTGGGTTGTATCGCCATCGCCCTTGGATGGTACCCCAGGGAACAGAAAAAAGGGGACATCCCCAAGGCGGAGTGCACACTGTTGTTATAGGCAAACTCCGCGATGGGCAGGGCAGTGACCCAATCGCAAGACAAGGACGCTATCAGACACCTCAAGTATTGCTCCATCGTCTGATTAGTGCGCTCAGTCTGACCGTCAGACTGGGGGTGGTAAGCCGAAGAGAGACAAATCTTGGTTTGAAGCACCTGACATAACTCTGTCCAGAAGTGTGAGATGAACTGGGCACCTCTATCGGATACAATCACCTCCGGTAACCCATGCAAACGCACAATCGAAGACATGAACACCACTGCCATCTCCTTTGCGGTAGGAATCTTGGGAAACGGGATAAAGTGGGCCATCTTGGTGAATAAGTCTACCACCACTAATACTGCGGTAAGACCTGTGACAGAAGGTAGATCGGTTACAAAATCCATGCTCAAAGAATGCCACGGACCAGGTGGAACTGCCAAAGGCTGTAAAAGTCCCGAGGGTTTACAATGCGAGGGCTTGCTCGTTACACACACCGGACACGCACTTACATAACCCTGAACATCTCTTGACATGGACTCCCACCAAAACCACCTCATACACAGGTCCTTAGTCTTTCTTATACCCGGATGAGCTGCCAAGGCAGAGGAATGACACCACTCCAACACCTCCTCCCTCAACCCAGGGGGTATAAACAACTTGCCCTCCTTATACAATAGACCGTCCTGCATCTCAATTTGTGGCAGGGATATCCAAGGGGCCAGATCCAAGTGGCTTGATCGGTCTTTCACCAGAGCAGGAAAGTCGTCCAGTGTCAATGCCCCTACAATTCTCTCCTTATCTATCATTGCCCTACTCGCACTCAAGGAACCTTCGTCCTTCGTATCCACATGTATTCTAGAGAGCGCATCTGATTTCACCTGTTGGGCTGCAGGTCGGTATGTTATAATGAAATCGAATTCATTAAAAAACAAAACCCATCTCATCTGACGCGGTGTTAATGCCCTAGCAGAACGAAAGAATTCTAAATTCTTATGATCGGTGTAGATGGTGATTACGTGACGGGCACCCCATAAGTAATGGCGCCATTCCTCAAACGCTAGTTTGACCGCCAGCAGTTCTCTCTCTGCCACCGTATAATTGCGTTCCGCTGGCAATAGCGTTTTGGAAAAGAATGCGATCGGATGCATATGGCCAGTGGCTTCGTCTCTCTGCGACAAAACACCTCCTACCGCACACAAGGACGCATCTGTTTCAACGAAATACGGCAGGGCAGGATCAGGATGCACCAATACAGGGGCAGACACAAACTGTTTCAACAACATCCGAAAAGCCTCCTGAGTCTCACTAGTCCAAACAAAAGGAACGCCCTTTATCAAGAGGCGAGTCATTGGGGCCACTATCTCGGAGAAATGGAGAATAAATCGCCGATAAAAATTAGCAAAACCCAGGAGCATCTGTATTTGTTTTACATTCGTCGGCACTGGCCAGGACACAATAGCCTGAATCTTTTTAGGATCCATACGAATGCCCGCAGCGGAAATGACAAATCCCAAGAACTCCACTTCAGATGCCCCAAACTGACATTTCTCCAACTTTGCGTACAAATGATGTTCCTGTAACGTCTGTAATACCTGCATCACATGCTCTGTATGATCAAGACCTTTTTCTGAATAAATGAGAATGTCATCCAAATACACTATAACGGTTTGATCTAAGTATCTACCAAGTACTTCATTTATGAAGAATTGAAACGCCGCAGGCGCGTTGCACAAACCGAATGGCATTACAGTGTATTCGTACAATCCATACTTCGTCTTAAAAGCCGTCTTCCACTCATCCCCTGGCCGAACTCTAATGAGATGATATGCGCCCCGCAAGTCCAGCTTAGTAAAAACTGTAGCCTTGCGGAGCTGGTCCAGCAGCACGGAGATGAGCGGAAGAGGGTAACGGTTTTTAACCGTGGCGGAGTTCAAGGTGCGGTAGTCCACACACGCCCTCAAGGATCCCTCTTTCTTCGGTATAAAAAAGATCGCAGATGACACGGGTGAAGAAGAAGGACGTATGTACCCTAATGACAACATCTCATCTATGTAGGTCTTTAGATGAGCCTCTTCAGGTTCAGACAATGCGTAGACCCGGCTACATGGCAATGGGGCCCCTGGTATAAGGTCGATCTTACAATCATACGACCTGTGAGGAGGGAGACCTTGGGCACACTCTTTGTCAAACACCTCCTTATAGGCCGCATACTGAGGAGGAATTCTACACGTCTCGGTAACAGCACAGGACAAAGGATTGATCTGCTCCGCCGCCACTACGTAACAGTTCTTTAAACAATGTACCGAGTCTAACGTGACCAATCTTTGTACCCAGTCAATCCTGGGGTTATGTGTTTGTAACCACGGGACCCCCAGAACCAAGCCAAACAAGGGGGCATCGATCAAATCGAAAACCACTGATTCCACATGCCCATTATCACACACTAAACCCAATGGTTCAGTCTGTCTGGTGATACACCCCGAAGTCAACTCCGTCCCATCAATGGCCCTTACTGGTTCCGGTTGTTCTTTCTGACGACAAGGAACCATCAACTTATCCGCCATCGATATATCCATAAAATTCCCAGTGGCCCCGGAATCAAGTAACACAGACACCGGGACACGGTTCTGTGCGGATATCAATAGCTGAGCGTTAATCACAAAATGCCTAGGGGCCTGATCAATCGCCCCCACCACTTCATATTGTACTTTCTTTTCCTTCTCCATTATCCGCTCTATTTGTATGCATGCCACCTTTTTCCCAAACCCTGATCCAGAAGGTTTCACGGGACAATCACGTGCAAAATGCCCCCCCTGTCCGCAATACAAACACAAATTCTTCTCTCTCCTTCTCTTCTTTTCCTCTAGAGTCAAAGGACCTCGTACTCCACCTATCTCCATAGGCTCAGGTGTGACTTTACTCTCTCCTCCAGCCTTTACCTCTGGTCTCACATAACCACCTCTTGAGTACTGAAATCGGCTACGTTCACCTCGCCGTTCTGTCACCCTATGGTTAAGTTTCACTACCAAGTCTATGAATGCCGCACAGTCTTCCGGAGGATCCACCACTTGAGACACTATGTCCTTCAATTCTTCGTTTAACCCTTGATAGAATAGGGACGTCCTCTTTTCAGTCGGCCAATGCGTCTCAGAGACCAAGCGATTGAAGTTGGCTATATAAGACAACAAGTCCTGCCTGCCCTGCCGTAATTTCAACAGTTCGGCGTCACTGGCCTGCATGAACGCATGTTTGGCAAATAGACTATGCATTAAAACTTTAAACGCCTGGTAGTTGTACAACACCCGGTCGTTATTTTCCACTAACGGAATTGCCCATTGGGCCGCGTTACCAGACAGATATGATAATATGAATGCAATCTTAGCGGAATCGTCCGGAAAGGCATTAGTTCTGCACATAAAGTGCAGTTGACACTGGTTCATAAAGGTTCCAAATTTGTCACTGTCTCCTGTGAATCTCTCAGGGGGGGCCAAGGGCACTGCCACAGGAGTAGAGACTGTTACTGCTATTGGTGAACCGCCGCTTGCCGTACTAGATCCCGCTCCTCCAGTGTACTGGAAGGTAGCTGGCTGAATCACAGGAGTAGGACCTCTCTGCTGTGACTGTTCACGGGCTCTTACTGCTACTAACTCCTGCTTCAGCCCTACATTCTCCTGCTGCAACTCTTGCACCTGTGCCTGCAGAGTGTGGACAGCTCCCATAATATCCTGCATTGAAGGGCCCCCCGTACCACCTCCCAGCGGATTCCCATCCTCATCCATGCTAGTCCGGGCAGTGCTATATTAACGTGGGCTCGATATTCTGTTAGATCCCCAACCGGCTCAAGCACTGCAGGGACGTAGCATGCACCAGTCCCCTTCTCCTGCCCACTGGACACCCACAGGAAAAACACTGTGGGTACACCTATGGACCAGAAAAGAGGGTGGTTATGTGGAGGAGACACCAAGTCTACCACCCTTGTAGGCACCAGGACACTGCTCCCTCGTTCTTTACGCTTCTGCACCTACAGCACAAGTAGAGAAAAACAACACCTTTCACATATTCTGGACACCGATATAACCAACCCCCAATGACCATGCCTTGTCCACCATATAGCCCTTCTCACCTGTGTCTCTGGCAGGCTTGGCCTCGTAAAGATGCTGGGTATAGTACCAAAATAAACGTTGTATTCTTGTGTCTGCGTGAGTAACTATAGCAGAGTCAATGAGGGAGCGTGGGCAATGACACTGGTACTAAAAATAAGAAGGACGGGGAAAAAGGTCTGAGGAGGCAAACAGCCACTACCAAAAAAAACCCCGTTAGCAATAAATAATATATACGAAGGGGCAGTGAGCAGGGAACCCTCCGATGCGCTAGCCGAGCGGCGCTAAGGAAAAACGAAACCGCCGCGGAGTGACCCAAAACGTCACTTCCGCAAATAACGAGGTGGATAGCACTGTGTTCGGGGCGCGCTTGAACTAGCGTCGAGTCACAGGACTTTAGCGTTCTACAAACAAACACGCTGGAGTGTCCGGGAGCCCCCGGTTCACTCTATAACAATTACCAAAAACCCCCGGTGACTAAGAAAAGAAGGAGGAAAAGGGAGGGATTACCGGGATACCGCTAAATACCTACAAAGGGACAGAAAGACGGGGAAGGGACTAGAACAAGGCTAAAAGAAGCACTAACCCTCCTCACGAGCCCGTGAGAGGGAACTGATCTGCAACAAGGGAAAGGACCACAGAGAGGAAAGCTCAGCTCTGCAGCCTTCAGCAACCAACAACCAGGAAGGGAATCCAAACACCGGCAATATCGAGCAATGAGCTAAAGGTAGGACTGGTTATTTATCTACCTATCCCTGGTCATGTGATGGCAAGGCATGGTCACAGAGATAGGATTAACTCGATTCCTAACAATACGGAACTCTGTTTGTCAACCCGTGTTGCACATTTTGTTGTCTGCCTGTTGACTTGTGTAGATGGTTGGTGTAGTGTAATGTCTGTGATGCCACACTCACGCCGGTGACTATTGTTCTGTTGTGTCTCCCTAGGTGCCTAAAAGTTTTCCAGGCCTACTTACTGTACATCTTTTGGCATACATTATGTATATTTTGAACAGTGGAAATATTGCACTGAAGACAAATCGACACCAATCGAAGTATATAAGGTATTATATTTACAAAGTGAACATGTGAGGGGTGCGGGAATATTTACTTGAAGGTGGTGATGGAGCAGTGAGTTGTCAGTCATGGTAAATGAGATGTAAGAGTGGACACCACATGGATGTGGTGACCCAGTCCAACAGACAGGTGCCAATCACAAGGCAATACAGTGGGGAAGAGGGTTGCCATCTGGGCTGGCTCCATGACTGGCGTTTGGCTGGTGCTTTGCCACCAGAGACTCCCAGGCTCTTCTTCGGACGGCCCCTTGGTCGCTTGGCTAGGGGGGCCCTGCTGCTGGGCCAGCGGCGTCTGAGGACTCACTCCTCTCTGTGGCCGCAGGGGAGGATGGTGCACTGTCATCCTGCAGCACAACAGGGGGGCGGAGGTATTGTTTGGGACGCAGGCCTGTCCCTCAGTAAAGCCACTTGCTGGCCCATGAGGTCCACCATTTCTCCAAGGCGTGTGTCGATGGACCTCATCAGCAGCATGAGCTCATGTAATAATTCATCAGACCGGCCACTTTGTCCCTGGACCTGTTCGTATGCCCCGATGACTCTGGTGAAGTGGTCCAGGGATGGTGTCCCAACTAGGCGTGGGCGGAAAATCCGTTCCGCTCGCGGATTTTGCGGATTTTCGGGAAATCCGCAATCCGCGAGATTTGCGAATTTCCCGCAAAATCTGCAAATCCGCGAGCAGCGGATTTTGCTCGCACTGCTCGCACTGTTCGCGTGAGTTCGCGCCCCGCGAATAAGTGCAAAATTGCAGAAATACGATCTTAGCAAAACTGAAAGTAACTACTTACCAGGTTCAAAAGTTCAGGCTCATCATTAGTAGCCATTTCCTGGAGTGCTTCCTGAGGGGCCCCTCCAGAGTTCAGTTGCCAGTTGAAACTAGTATGTGACCCTGCTCTGAACCTCAGAATAGTTACACATATGCCACAAAGGTCCTGAATTACAGCTAAGGGAGACAAGCAGGAGCCAGGCTGGAAGTTAAAATCCATTAATCAGCCCCTAATTCATTATTGTCAGTTGGGGCAGGGCAGGTGTTGTAACTAATTTTGCAACAATGAAAGCACTTAGCAAGTGCAAAAGATCACTAATCAGGGCGCACTAAGGAAGCAGGTGCCAGCTAAAAAAATATTCTGTGACACATGAATCAGCCCCAAATTAATTCAGGTCACTTGAGGCAGGGAAGGTGTGCTTTGCTTTGCCGAAAATAATGTACACTGGACAACCAGAGGGTGTGGTGATGAAACAGAGGGTGGCATGGGTGGGCCAGAGGGTGGCATGAGTAGTCAGAGAGTGGCAGTGGTGACAGAGAGTGGCAGTGATGAAGAAGAGTGTCCCAAACAGGCTGGACACGTAGAAACAACAAGTTCGCGAAACTTGCGACCCGACAGGTAAGTTCGCAATTTGCGAAAGTGTACAAAACCCTCGCGAACTGGCAGAAACACGGGCGAACACAAAAAAAAAAAAAATCCGCAAATTCGCGGGAATTCGCGGATTTTGCGGATTGCGAATCCGCAAATCCGCAAAATTCGCGAACGCGAGATCCGCAAAATTCGCTCATGCTTAGTCCCAACCTCATGAGGTCTGGGGGTGTCCCTGGCCCTCCCGCCTGCCCTGCTGCCACGGACCTGTGGCCTCGCCACTGTGGCTCCCCGCACACTCTCCCTGCCTTCCACAGTTGTTGGTGTGGGCTGGTCATCCCCTGGGACAGGGAGGGTGCTGCAGGTGGCACTGGTGGTGGTGGTGGCGGATGTGTCGGCGGTGGAGGCACAGGCCGTAACTTCAGGGGTCTGCTGTGCAGTTGTTGTTGCAGCAGATGTGGTGGCGGTAGTGAGGAGGGGGGCTGGGACCTGTTGCTCCCTGGGACACCAGATGGGCCGGCCTGGAGCTCATTGTCCAGAGAATCCTGGGCGTCTACATCCGAGAGTCCATGTACCGGGGGTGGGGACTGGCTCTGCTGGTCGTTGTGGTCCTCAGCAATGAGTTATTCGTCACCTGTGGATTAGATGGAGAATGGTCAGTGCTGTGCACTGTGCAAGATTTCTGTTAGCTGTGTGCCATCCACTGTCTGTACACTGCACAATTGACTGATATTCAATAGTTTTGCTTAGCGCAATACTGTACCTCATTACATGTTGCTGAGGTACATCAATTACTCGTGCATGTCAGATATTGATGCATTGCATACACTTGGTGCTGTGTGTAGTGATGCAGGTCTCCCACCCACAAACAGCCAGTCCAGAGAAGATGGCTACCTACCTGTAAGCTTGTTTGGTGAACAGTACAATGGCTTGAAGGTGCTCCTGGGTGGGGGAGGGCTCCATCCTGTTTAGGGGTGGTACAGGCCTCCCACCCCCAAACAGGCCTCCAAGGCAATGTAGCTACCTACCTGTTAGGTGAGGGTGAACCATACAATGGCTGTATACTGCTTCTGAGTTGGTGTGGAGGGCTCCATCCTGTTTAGGGGTAGGACAGGGGGCATGGTGGGAGTCGTGGTAGAGGCCTCCCACCCCCAAGCAGGCCTCCCAGGCAAGATGGCTACCTACCTATTAGGTGAGGGTGAAAAATGCAATAGCTGACACATGCCTCTGGCTGGTGTTGGTGGAGGGGTCCATCTTGGTAGTGTAGAACCGGCTCCTTGGAGGCCTCTCCCCACTGGAGAGTCAAAGCCAGCGGTGCAGGGGACACCTAGAATCTACGCGTTCTTCTTGCTTAAATCATACATTACCAAGGAGACCAGGACAACCAGCCGTGGAGAGAAGTAAGTTATTTGTTAGCTCGAGCAAAGGACAGGGTCCCAGAATGGTACAACGACAATTCTACGGAGACTGCTGCTTTACTCCGCAGGACACACATAATTATAGCACTAGCCACGCCCATTTGCACAATACAAAATTTCTCATTTTGACAAGTTCATCATCAGACAAGTTCTTCGTCAGTCTTATGTGGCACAATCGTGGCCAGGGGACATCTGTCTCTGATTGCACAATGTACACAGCTTTTTGCTTCCTTGCCCAATTGGTGTGGTCACGGGGCACGGCCCCGTGCTTCCTTGATCAGATAGTGTGGTCAGGGGGCACAGGAGTTGGTCATGACAGGCTGAGTTACCAACCGTGGGCAGGATGTGGCTGAGTCTCTGGCACAAATGGGGCTGGTGAGGTACACAGGCAGCTTCTCGGAATCGGCTCGACCACAAGGAGCGGGGAGGGTTGAGCAAGTTTCAACAGGGACGTGGAAAGCAATTCTTCACCAGCATGACAGCACAAAATGGAGTCTTGTGGGTCATTTTAATTACAGTTCAACAGTCTCTCCTTTTGCCATGCAGAGGCAACAATCAGTCGTCGTCTAGGTTAATGTCCATTATCTCCTGGACCTCTTTCACGATCATCATCATGGCATTGTGATGGTGTGAATTCACTTGTTTGGGTGCCAAGGAGGTGGCACAGAGCTCACACAGCGCGGGCATGCATTGAACACAAAGGCAGCAAAAAAAAAATGCGGCTGCAATGATTGCAATGAAAATCATTATCTTCCATCCCCACTGAGATACCATGCTTCAAAACCAGCCGGTTAGGGACCGTGAACTCTCATCCTGATGGATCTCGGAAGCAATCTTATGGATCTTCTGGATTGCTTGATAAACTGTTGGTGCATTATCTTGTATGTATATACAGCAGCTTGTTTTGATCAATGTGCAGACTCCTCCACGGTCCGCCAGTATTATGTCAAGCGCCATTCTGTTCTGTAAAGTCATGAGGCGGTCCTCTTGAAGTTCAGCTGTGATGTTACTG